>NC_071548.1:10286680-11486680 GCF_026979565.1 Vidua chalybeata | reverse complement strand
CTTCTTGTTTTATCAAGAATGCTCAGAAATTCTTACTTGTTAATTGTTACTTCTTAATTGCTAACCTCTTACTAATAAAACAGTGCAGACTACTACAGAAGATTCTGACACTTCCAATTAATATCTCAGTTATAAACAATTATTCCCTAGAAATGTATGGATGTATTTAATGCTAAAGGGATTTTCTATAACATTGGGACCTTGAGGAGCACAGTCACAGCAGCAAACGACAGAGCAGAAAACAGCTAGTATGTATTTTTCATCTTTTTGATTGTAAGGAAGCAAAGTGTTTTGAGAAGGCTTCCATAACAAAGTAAGAAAAGGTGCATGGGATCCAAAGACCCCACATTTGTTCTGACCAGATAGAGTTGTTTTAAATGTTGGCACATAAGAGCATGAATTAGTGTATAATGCTCAGGAGATCTGGAGGTATTTTTCTGGCTCCAAAACATTATTAACATTACTTTATTACAAGAAGTCTGCCTACATTTTCCCAGTTACAACAAATGTCTGCTACAGAAAAAGGCCAAGTATATTCATATTTCATGTGCTCTAAATAGTTGAGAAATTTCATATAAATTGCACTAAATAATTTGTTAATGCCCTACGAGCTTAATTCTATAACATTTACCCCAACAATGCAAAGACAACATGGATTAAGTCTCCATATGAGCAAATGCACCTGTATAGGAGAGGGAAAAAAATCTAGAGCTGCTTGCATGCCACTAAGAACATAAATCAGGCTCTCATGAATAATTTAAGATGACAAATCACCCTGACTTTTAGCTGGCTATGGGCACACAGAGATATTCCTCTGCATTACAGGAGGTGCAGGCTGTTACTTGTTCTGTGACTGGTTTTTCTCTATGTGTCCTTTCCTGTGGTTATCTTATTCCTTCTGGAGGGAAGTTGCTCTTCCCCATTTCCATGTGCTGATGGGGATAGAAACACTCTGAAGCAGGGGTACAGAGCAGGTCACAGATTCCTGTGAATCTCTTCTGCACCTGGAACAACTCTTAAAAAGGAGTATGAGCTCAGGAAGCAATTGCTTTTAGAAACCATCTCCACCCTGAATGGAAAAGATTTTAATTTCCGTACTTTTAATGGTTATTCCTGTGTTATATATAAGAACTTGTTTTGCAATCCCAGTATTTTATTAGCCATAATTACTCCAAAATGAGCATCATTGCCTTTTACATGGGCTATATAATACACACATACAGCAGAATATACTGAACTACTTCTGCAGTGAAGCTGTATCAAGGGGTAGCTGATGTGGTGTTTGGAAATTGGAGATCACATAACTGGGATTTTGGTCCCCTTCATCTCATTTCCAGCACAATGGCCTGGATTTTCAGTATATCCACTAATATTCCTACCAGACGCAACATGATGAATAAGAGATCCAGTGGTGGTTTTTAAATTGCCATATAGTATTCATTATTCACTTAAAGAAAAAATTGTAATCTTCCCATTTAGTTTTGGTAGAGGATCCTGTGGTTGTGGCTTACTTTTATTTTTCAGAATATTTCATGTTTTATATTCTTATAAAGCACTTAAGCTCCATGCTTATGATGAAAATACCTGTATATGAGACATGTGTTTTTTTATCATAAAGGTCTTTAGGTGAGAAAAGACCTTTGAGATCAAGTCAAACTATTTACCCATCACTGCCAGATCCACCACTAAACCATGCCCTTGAATCCCACATCTACACATCTTTTAAATAACTCCAGAGTTGGTCACTGCACAAAGCTTGCTAAAGCCAAAGAACATTTCTTGCCCATAAAATGAATGTAATATTATTTGAATTTCACATATGGCTTTGGAAGTCTTAGCAGTACATTGAGAGGAGAGCAAGGTGTTTGTGTAGCCATTGTATCAGCTCTGCCACACAACCTGCTCCAGCCTCAGGGCCACCTCCTGTGATCCTCCCAGCCTTGGCTTTCCTAATATCTGCTCCTTGGAGCTAAGAAGGAGAAAGTGATTGTTGCAGCAATATTTCACCTTTAACTCCGTATTTGCATTTTTACAACAGAAAAATGTCATTGATTTGCACTGATTAAATAAAAAGGGTTGAAGCCCAGTAAAGGTTTGGGAGGAAAAATAAATTAAGTAGTTATAGAAGAATGAAGGTCAAGTGAGGAAGGATGGACAAGTAGATTTGGTTTCTTTTCTTCTTGTTATTGTTATTGTTATTGTTATTGTTATTGTTATTGTTATTGTTATTGTTATTGTTATTATTAAATTATATGTAGGACAGTCTTGGCATTGATCAGGGTGGCATCTGAGCTGGGCAGTAACTGACAAGGCAAGAGAGGAAAAAAGGCTTTTGATGCAAAGTAACACAATGCTCATGGTTATCCCTCATCTGGCAGGCTCAGAACATCCTCTTTCCCTGGAACACCTGGCTGTGGCGAGGAAGAGCCCAGAGCACTACCCAGCCCTTTGGTCTGGTTTGCTCTAACAGTTTCTAGAGCTGCAAGTGAGAATTTTGCATGTATTTTGTACATATTCAGCAGACAGTTGACATACGTGTAAAATCATCTTCTGAAATGTGATTTTTAGATCTTAAGCATCTTACTGTAATTACTGTACAAGCTTCTGACAGAAGGATTTAAAAAAAATAATAGAACTACTGGATGCATTTGGGGGCACTAATATAATAGTATGAGGTTGATATTAAATGCACAAACATATTAGTAAACTGAAAGCTTTAATTCTTCAGTTGGATAGCACAATCTGTTATCCTAAATTAAATTTCCAAAGGAGTATTTTTTCAGATATTGCAAACTTCATAGCTGACAGGGACACTATCTAATTAGCTATTTATATGCAAGGTATACCAGGGGATAATTAGAAACATGGATTATGCAAAGGCAATCAGACTGGCAGAGGGCAAAGGAAGCTAACATATTAAATCAAATTTGTATATATGCTTATACAGTTTATCATGTGTCATTTGGGCTGTATTACCTTAATGCTTCATTTCATATGTTGTTACACATATTACTGTAATCCTGTAATTTATAAATTAAACATGGGCTCTCTTAAAACCAGTATCTATTGGCCCAATGAGTCAGATTAGCCTGCAGAAAGAGGCTTAATTAAGGCACATATGTATCCTGCCCCTTGGGAGATGCCCTGCACATCTCAGTTTGCATCTGTCTCTGGTCACACAGGGGCTTTGTGGGTTCCTGCCTATCTTCTCTCCTACTCAATATTTGCACTGCCAAAGAGATGGTGAAATGAGAGGGGTGATTGTCTCGGCCAGGCAAAGAGAAGGAGAATGGGAAAACATTCTTTTCTTGAGTCAGGAAGAGGAGAAAAACAATATGTCTGAGTTCAAGCAGATGAGGAAAGACGTGTGTTTGCTGTATAATGATACAGATCCCTTCTATGACTAATGGGAGAGGGAGGTCCTAAGCCAGCTGGATCTCTCTGCGCTGGTTTGGGATTTGTCAGTTTTTTATCCTGGACTGTAACAGAAAGTTTGAAGGGCTTCTTCAGCCAGGTGGTGACCAAACAAAGGATAGGTGGAAAGTCTTTCACATCTGCAAATAGATAAGTTTTCCCCACTTTGTGGCCACCTCAGTCAAACAAATGTTTTAAACAGAGTTTTAAAAGGCCTACAACAAATTTGCATGTACTGATGGAAATCAATAGAAGTTTTCCCAAACTTTTTAAAATTTGGCAAATTTTACTGTTTCAGTTGGTGAGTCAACAACAGAACCAGGAACGGCTTCTGAAATCTAGATGATGCTCTTACTGCTGGGGTAAAAGACTGCGTCTAATCTGCTTTTACTACATTTATTAAACATTCAGAAGTTGTCTCTCCAGTTTACGGTGAAAGGAGGGTAAATTCTTTTAAGGTCTAATTGTAGGAAAATCATGTAACAAAAGCAAAGGACAGCAAGAGATATAAGTAATTATGCCTACAGCACACATGAGACTAGTGCTTTTTTATCTGGGACGAAAGAAGTATCCGTATTGTTCTTTGTCCCGAATGACTCTTAAGGTAAACAATGAAAGAAAATGCATTTTTGGTTGATTCAGTCCATTTCATCAGAGGAATTCCTGCTGTTTCCTTTCATTTTCTTCTGATAAGTTGGGAATAAGCACTTAGGGATCATTAGTACTGGGTCTTTGGTAGCTGCCAGCAGATTTTTTTTCTCAGAATGAGTTGATGTGAGCATGGAGGAGTGTAGAAATGGCTGACATTGAAATTACATTTGAAGAACTCAAATAAAATATCTTCCTCCTTACATCTGAATTGTTCTAATCTATAGTGACTTCTGACTCTATGCAGATATATGTGCATTTGGGTGAGGGACAGAAGAGGTTCCCCTTTACAATTTGAATTTCCTCTGATAATGCTCATCCTCCAGCAGATTTCTCATGGGAATTGATGGTGTGCTGCTTCTGACACAGTGAGCTCCCAAATCATCACAAACTCTCCTTTTATTCATGCTCTAGTCCTAACTTAAATAATATTACTGGAATATGAATGTTGGCATAGCTGAATACAGAATTTACCTCTTGGACTTTAGCATGCTTTTAATATTTATTCTTTGGTCTGATGTAGAAGAATATTTGTCATCCTAACTGGATTTCTGGATGGGTATCAATGGATCATTAGTTTTAATTATAATATATCAGTGTCATGCTGGTACAATTTCTATCTACTGAAATTAATGTCAGTGATATGCAGTACTGCCATCACTAAATTCTTCATGATAACTATAAATACCAAAACCTGTTTTCTTTATGTTATTCACAGATTGATTTATCCAGTACAGTCCAATCAAACAGGCACCATTTTAAAAGTGATTTCATGTTAATGGTGGATGAGGTGCAGCTGTACTGGCACATCCAGCTCTGAGATGGGAGCACCTGACATGGCAAGTAATATATAGATGATGTGTTGTGGATAAAGGATTGGACTGGGAATCAGGAAATTGAGTTTTGTTCCTGATGCTGCTACTGCATTGTAGATTATCTTTTTCAAAATCAATTGCATCTCAGCATCTTTATTTGTCAAGTTGCTTTCTTTGTGAACTGGCTTGATATAAGCAAGAAATCTGCTTTAAAATATATATTTGTTGTTGTTAATAATAGTGTGTTTCCTGTCAAGCTTGTTTGACTGGATCAGGCCTACGGACATCAGTAACTTCTGAGGAAAAGCCATAGACATGGAACTGCCTGAATGTCTGTAGTGATTGCCTTCAGCTTAGACATGCTGAAATTAAACTATCCCAACCAATTTCCCTTCTGCACATGACAGCACCAGCAAATGTCAAAACAAATAGGATTAGTTGGTAGCCACTGACAGACAAATCAAAACTGATTAAGCATACAATAAGTCATTTATACTACTGCCTCAGACATGGGCCACATTTATTTGATCGCATAATAATAGTATCAAGTTTAATAGTTTGCATGAAAGGAAAGTAACCAGTATTTTACTGTTTTAAGAAAGTGTTTCTGAATCTGTTCAGTGCCCACCTGCAGCACCATTTGCAGTGACACCAGAGTCTAACCCTTGTGCAACAACAAAATTCCAAGTTTTCTTTTTGCAGGTAAAGAAAATGGTTATTTTGAAACCTGATTTTCTATAGAGTCCCATGGCATCTAATGTTAACGCAGATTCTTTTTAATTGATGATTTACTTACTTTTGAATTTTCTTGCTCACAGTTTTGGTTTTTTTCTCCTGAAGACTAATTAATTTTAATATGCTCTGTAAGAGTAGTTTTATGTCCTCCATTAATGAAATATTCACTTGGATAGCTCAGAATATTCAAATCACTTTGGCAGCTACAAATATGGAACAAGGTATAACTGTAGTCATGTTTATTTCTTGAGTCTTCTTGGGAGAAGATTGCAGCCTTCCTTTGCTGAGGAATGCTCTCAATAAATATTTTTTTTTTGTTTGTTTTCTTTGCAGTACATGAAGTTATTGGAAATATCTCCAGCTTTCCCTTTCAAAGTTTCACAAAAGATTCAGGCACAGTGACTGTGAAAAATGTTGATGTACAAAGAGTCTGTGACTGCGCTTGCTCCTTGTCTCACTGTATAAGAAACCCCATCCCTGCTCCTGGTCCAGGACTGGTTCCAAGTCTGCTGCTACTGGAAACGTGTCTTGTTCTAACTTTGTGTTGCTTGGAACCACAATTTGTCTGGCAATGCTGTTACTGCAGACCAAACCAGGAAAACCAGGTAAGAACCATGACACTCATTCCTATTATATGCTTTATTCCTTCACTTCTATCTACAAAATATCCTCTCTATTCCATCACATTCATCATGTGTAGATGTACTTTGTTATGATCAATAATGTAGTACTTCAGACACCTGATTATTGAGAGCAAGGAGAGTTGGCATTTCTTGTTGGCAAATGGAATTTCCTGCTGTTTTCTTCCTCTTCTGCTTATGTGAAATATTACAGCTTCATACATGGTAAATTAAATGTGAAATATAATTTGGCATCTAAAGCATGAAGTCTATTTCTGTCCTAAGAGCAAACCTTTGTGAGCTGGCTGTATGGAGAGCTATACAGGATGATAAATCACGTTTTAGTGTGTCACCACTATTGGTTCAGCATAACTTCTTTATGAAAGTTTAGGATTTTTATAAGTGCTTTAAAAAGAAACATCTTTTCATACAGCTAGTCAAGTCGAGCCCAGGAACATCTTTAATTAGCTCCTACTACTTTTTTTTCCTTTATGTATTCTTTCATGTAGCCATGTAAACATGTATCTAGTTTAGGTGACCGAAGTGTGAAGTGCTTGGTTGCTTACGTTTTTGATCACAACATTACCATGGGAAAAACCCACAACTCCTTAAAAACAGAGCACAAACAGCATACAACAGGAGAGTGATAACTTGTATAAGACAATCCCACAATTTTCTACCTGAATCTGACTGTATAGGAAGAATAAAGCCTAACCAAAGTGGATTTTTGACATCACAAAGTGCATTTCAACTTTTTGCTGCCATGGCTTCCATAGAGCAGTTAGTGATGCAACTTGGGGCATCCTCACATCCTTGTGCACACATGCAAAGGAACACCTTAAAATGCCAAAAATAATGGTTATTAAGTTGTTGAGAGGAAAAAAACCACAACACCTAAACCAGAAACCTTGGTGTCATAACAATACCTATAAAATATAAATAATATTCACAATGAAAGAGGTGTCCTTCTTGAGGAACATATAATTGACACACAGTTGGATTTGATGATCCTAAATGTCTTTTTTTGTCTAAGTGATTCTAGGATTCTGTGTCTTAATGGTTGAAAATCAAGCACACGGTCATCTGGTGATTAACTCACCCACAAATACATTTGCTGTAACAGCAAAAGAAGTGCTTAAAATGATGTCTGCCCATGCAGGAAAATGTCAGTTGAATCAACAAGAACATTTAGAATGGCCATAAACTACACAGCCAACCACAGCCATTGTGTCTGGGTGGATCATAGCAGACTTGAGCCACAGAGGACTCAATAACGTGCAGAAATCCTGAGCTATCTAATCAGTGGCAGAAATGATTTTTCTTTAGCCAGTGTTTATTTTGTCATTATTTTCTCAGCCTCCTTAAGTACATGTCAGCATTGACCATTAGAGAGATAAAAGAGCCTGAGCAGATCAGTATCAGGCTGGAATGCTGTTTCGGTCTTTCAAAAGAGAGAGGTTAAACCTCTCTGCTGGCTCATTCATGTGGTAAATATGATGAAGAAGGAAGGCAGAAAGTTTTATATAAAAATGATAGTATTTCCAGAACAGAAAAACATGGGAGTTACTGCATTGGATCAGTGCAGTGTCTGTGTAGCCCATGTCTGTCACAGAAAGGGTTTGTACCACGGGCTTCACAGGCAAACACAAACAAAAGGCAATTACAGTCTAAGGAACTCTAGGGGGAAAGCTTTTCCCATCTTCAAAGACAGGGAAAAATCTATAAACTTTCACTGCAGCACAGGAGTTTACATGCCCTCTAAAGCATTTAAGGGCTAAGGTTTTTGGTTTGAATTTATTATCACAACACTAGATATTACTGATATTCTTGTAAATGCCTAGTCTCTGTCACTCCTCAATCACTTTTGGATTCACAGATGCACTGAGTCAAGAAATTCTCTGACTTGTCTGTTCACTTTTTGCCATCACTTTAAGAATGACAGTTGGTGCTTCTGGAAAGAAGAATGTGAGCTCATCAGCTTTGTTCCTACTCTGCAAAATGGGATCAGTAGCTCAGTCACTGCAGTAGTGTTCCTCAGAACATCCATAGCCTCCATGCATCTCCCACATTGATTCCTAGGCTGTGGATCCACCCAGAGGCAGAGGGAAGCAAAGTGTCACTCCTGAATTTACACCTGGGTAAGTGGCAGTACAAGGGATGCTGCCTTGCTCACACAGACCAATAACCTGCCCATTAGACCCAGGTCTCTGCCAAGTGATGAACATGACAAAAAACACAATTTGTCCAGTTGTGTGCAGTAATAAAGGACTGCTTTGTGGTTCTTTAATCTCTTTTATACTGTATATGAAATTAACAGGAGGAGGAAAAGCAGTGAATATGATGCTGATAGATTGCTAATAGTCAATGTGTTTCACACCAAACAAATGTAACTAGGGAGAGTCAAGGGAGTATCTTTTTTTATTCATGTTCTTTCTAGCTGCCTAAACGTGATTGTTATACTGAATTGCAGACTGATATTTCCTGGCAATATATTTACATAAAAGGAAGTTAAAACAAAAATTTTTGCCAGGAAAGTTCTCAGTGCCCAAGACTGTGTTCACATTCATTTTATTTCTTTCTTTCTCTTGTGACTGAATGGGTTACTCCAGCCTTGCTCATAGCAATTGATTGGTGACTCTCCTCCCTTTTGCAGGGATGGAACATAAGAAGCTGTGTAAAATGGAAGAAGCTTTTGGAGTGTCAAACAGGCATGAAAGAAGAATCTAGTCTGTGATTTGAAGACTGCTGCAGGTGTTTAACCATCTGTATCTCTCCAAGAAGTGAAGGTTGCTAAGTGACCAGTACTACTTATCCAATACTGAATCAACCAACCTGTTTATTCCTGCCTCTTTCTGTTGCTGAGACCAGTTGGGTCCCAAATATGCTCTGTGAGTCATGATGCACTCGAGTGCAGCCAAAACTGTGCTTGGCACACCACTCCAGCCAATACTTCCCCCACAGATTTTCTTGGAGGTTGCCGTGAAATTCATGGCAAGCATAGCTGGCCCTCATTATGGTAAACAGCCCTTCCACAAACACCTGAAGGCAGCAAATAGCTCAGTATGGGATGTCAGAGAGGGAGCTGTGTTCTGTGTTTCCCTCTGGGAAGTGGTGTGATGATGTGCTGTTGCCAACCAGCAAAGGCTGTTTTGTAAAGGAATATTGATAGAGAAAGGTCTGAGCTATTCACCATCAACTCCATCCATATTATAAATGCTAAGGAATAGAGCTGCAATAAGAGCTTTATATCTGTGTTCCCAATGTCACAGTGTGCATTACAGGAGTACTTTGCTTTGGCAGTCGAATGCAGTACACAAATGAAGAAGAAATGAGCATCTGACTCTGCTCCAAGCTGTGCCATGGACAAACTACTGTAAGCTCTGCGTGGGGAGTAAGAATGTAACGATACCTGCCTTGCCAGAGCGACTTGAGACACTGTGTAAAAGAGTAGAGCATTAATGGCCCTACCTGGTAACATCAAACATGGGTTTGTTTTATAAAACTAATAATAATTGTGTGCCTATATTTTCCTGAGGTGATAAAATGTACCTTTTCCATCAAGTGACTGTAAAAGCTGATGTAATGGAGTTCAGGATTTCTTCTCTTTCTGTATAGTTTTGAGTGAGGATTTTTTTCTCACTTTGCAGTGCATTGGGGGATTGTCCTTAAACTGCAGGTGCAGGTATTTACAGTGCAAATGAGGTTCTCAGTTATTCAGACAGGGTATAGGTGTGCTGTATTGGAAAGATAGTGTGTAGCAGTGGGTTTTGGGAAAGAATTAGGGCTGGGATGAGCTGGGCATTCTGGAGAAGACGGAGTTGAAGGCAGTCCCAAGAACAAGTTACATCCTCTTACAAGGAATGCTGATTTCCATTGTTTAAGTTGGAATCATACAACATACATTCTTAGCCTGGGTGCGACCTGTTATGACGCTATTTGGTGATTGCACTTGTCAGTTATTGTAACCTGTCATTTATGAACCTGCTAGGTCCATTTCCAGCCTGGTTTGGTGAGGCCCATGTGGGGTTATGCTCAAGTGCTTTAAATTAAGAGCTTCTCATAAGAAACTCCTGAATTCTCTTGAACTGTGGCCTCTGTCCTTGATTTTGGCCAATTGCTTCCATGCATGTTCTTTTCCCTTAATAGTTTTTCAGTCTCCTTTTTATTATTTAGCAGACTGCTTAGCATTCATATGAGGTGCCTATAAAGAATCTGGCTGATATGGGAGTATCTTCTAATAAAATATATTAGACAAGGAGGACTCTGACAAGTGTGCAAAACAAGAGTGGTAGACTTACAATCTCTTATTATGAAAAACAGTAGAAAGTAAATTATAGGAGCAACTGTATCTCAGACCCCAAATTGTGACTTGAGCTTTGTGTAGAGATTTTCTAAGTATTTTGAAGATTGAATCCCTCCACAGTGGCTGTCTGTAACTTTCACCACAGCAGAGGGGTGTTCACCCCCTCTCCAGCATTAAAATAACATTTGCCCCTCAGGCTCATACCCTACAGAAGGTACCAGAGTGGGCAGCACATGGTTGAGAGTGCAACTTGCTGAACCCTGAGAGCAAAGCATGAGGCAGCCTCCTCACCCTTCAGTTAATGAGCAAATAGGCCAACATCTCCTCCAAATGCACTTTATAAATCTAATTAGTGATACATATAAAATTGATTTGCATACCTAAAGGAAGAAATACTCCCTCGGAGAAATGCTAGAATTACTGGCTTTGGAAAAATAAAAGATTATTCTCTAAAGCAAATCTCATATTTTCTGCTGCAATTAGCTGGGGTGTTTTAAATTGTTTATCCTAAGCCTTTAAACATCTTTTAAAGTATCAAGTGGCTGACTCTGTACTTGGCAAAAAGAGTTTTAAGATTCTGTTTAGATCCACCAAGTTGTTCTGATGAAGCAAATTTTTAGGCTGATGTTATGTCAAAATAAACTGATAAAAAACAAACCAATACACTTATTTTTATATTCCTCCATTTTATAAAGCATACAAGGACAGAAAATCTGTTGTTTTTTATGTTTGTGACATATCAAACACCTTTTCAAGATTCATAAATAATCAATAGGAGGAGTACTTGTTAAAGTTGCATTTGCAAGCAGAAATCCTTGGTATTCACATAATGACTTGCATGATTAAGTACTTTAGAGATTTTAATTAGAGTTGATTTGAATCAGTAAAAAAGTATTGAGAAAGATCTGTTTAACAGCCCACAGTGAATAATAATAATATTAAAATTGTACATACCAGTATTTCAAATTGCATTTGTAGGAATTATATCCATGATCCATGGCTAGTAATAGTCTTTACTGGACTGAACAGTGCTCTGAGTTCCAATTCTATGTTATTAAAACCTGTCACTGAAAATAAGTGTTTCTAGATGTTTGTTTTATGCTCAAAGAGCTATGGAATGTTTAACGTATGTTGGAATAAGTAATTTGTAATCCAACAGGCATTTAGTGTTTTAAAGCAAATGTGTGGCAGAAATATGTCTAATCTAATTACAAGGAACTCAGAATTCAGCAGAACTGCAGATTCAAGCAGTAGCTCTGGAAAGAGGTGTAGTAAATTGCTTGAGATTTATATTTTCTTCTAAACTTTTGGGTGTGGCTGAAGTCTGTGAGTTTGACAGCCTAGGACAGCAAGGTCATACACTCTGGCAAGCACTCTGGGGAGCTATTGTCATATAAATATGCTATTTAGAGGTATGACTTGATGCAAATTGTTTCAATATTAAATTCTTTCCTGAATGTAGGGCTCCTTTTAAACATTTATTCAAACCTCACAACTGAAATTGCTGCACAGCAAGTGTGCCTCAAAATTCCCAGTAGCCAAGTTCTTCTAAAGCATAATGGACTTTCAATAAGGTGTTGTGACTTCACAGGGATAATGATCATTTAGCCTGTTCTATGGTAGACAAAAACTGTTTAATTTAGAAATTAGCATGTCTGTGTGTATTTCTGTACATGTGTGTGTATAACAATCCTTCAAATATTGATGAACACATAGTCTATTAAATGTTCATGTTCTACCTGCAAAATAATAATCCTCATTCTAACACAATTTCATATATAACCATTGCTTTCCCCACATATCTATCACATTTAGTATGTAGTTTCTAGTTTGAATTGAGTACTTGGGATCTGGAAATTCAGGCAAATAATTTCTATTGTTTCTCACCAATATGTCCATGCATTGTTTCAAGAAATATAGGCAGTTTTCTGGCAGGGAAGATCATTTTCTAGCTTTGCTAGAAAAAAATGTTGCTAGGTTATGTGACTGTTTATTCAGGGATCTTGCTGGAAGTTAATTTTATCAGATGATATCTGTGAGGAAGACTGAAGAAGACTGAGTATTTCTCTTCAAAAAACCCAAACAAAAAGCACAAGTACCAAACCCACCTGCATCACATCCATATTTATTTGTCACAGTGATGCTAAAGCCAGGAAGCAGCCAATGCCTGAGCCATCCATCAGCTGGACACATCACATATTTGTCATTAGTAGGAAAATGGGGATTGATGGCTATTGAGTACAGTTCAGAGTAATCACATCTTCCACTGCTCATATCTTTGTGAAAGGGAAGCACGAGTTTCTCAAGGCTGTTACACAGGTGACCATGACCATGGCCTGACTTTTGAAATGGCAGGGAAAGTAGTAAGATATTGCTGCCACTGTTAGCATGTTTAGGAGGCATAACTTATCCTGTACAAAGGGAGGAAGAAAGCAAATTAGCTGAAACTAGATTGCTGTTATTCTGAGTGCCTTAGCACGTCTAGTCCTCCATGAACACTGTTTATTTTTTTATAACAAGCTTACTGGGAAAAAATATGCATTAAACATGACTTTTGTCCTTCTGCAAGCAGAGGCAGTGCCCAGAACAGAGTCTGTGCAGCAACACTATTTGTAAAAGCCACTTGTGAAGTAGAGTTCTGTATCATGTTCTATCTTCTTTTTTCTCTTAGGTTTTATTAATTCATCAAGGGAAAGTACAAGTATTTCTAAAACCATAATTACTTTACTATACATGACTATCTAAAATACATATTGTGGTGAGAAGAAAGCTTAGTGGCTGGGGACTATCTAAGACCATAGGAACAGTAAACAAGCTCATCCAATATATTGTCAACAGGAGACAAATATTTATGGTGAAATAGCTTTCAGGGTAGAAACTATTGGATCCTCTTTTTTTTATTTGTTCTATGTCAGAGGAATGATTTAAAGTGAACCTCAACTCACATTTCAAATAATAGATGACAGGAGCTCATCCATTTCAATATAATTCATCGTACTGCATATGTATGGGGGAGATTTCAAAAGAAAACCAGGAGTGTTATTTCCAAGTGAGCCACTACATTTTTAGATGTAGTATTTCGTCCTCACTTTCCTTCTATTAAGGTCATTGGTTTCCCTGAAGAGAAAACTGCATTTTTGTGTTGAATAATTCTCTTTGTACCTTCTTTGTCTGGTGCCAGCTCAAGAGTGAGGGGTGCAGGGAATGGTTTACTATTCTGAATGTTTGACAGTTAATTTTTTTTTGTTTGTTGTTTCTTTTGTTGCTCTTCTTAAGCATTAATTTCCTACTTTATTTGCCTAGTGTACAATTCACTTTCCTGAAGAATTATCAGACCTCTGATTTCTGTCCTTCAACATGTCTGAAACACAGAAGTTCAATTCTCTTCAATATCATAAACATGAAAAATTCAACTAATTTCATTTATCTATTATAGATTTCAGGGCTGGGTGTGTGTGTGGTAGGGAATGTTCTTATTGATCTATTTGATTTGAATCCTCAGTAAAGGTATTCTCTATTGAAAATTTTCCTTTGTTTAAGAATCCCAGGTCAGAGAGTGAACATAGCTGAATGTTCCCAGGAAAACTAGGCTGAGGGTGCTGGGTGCTTTCACAGCCTGATACCCTGCTTGGGACTAGAGTCTGGAGGCTGAAACTTTCATTGGAGACATATGTCCAGACTGAAATGCCAGACATGGCAGTGGATGGGTGCCTCACTTGAAGTGAGTCAGGGGCTGTTCGGGGGGGCTGTCCTAGTTTTTAATGGATGAGAAACCCATCCATTCCTTCAGAGATGCTTCACCACAATTTGGACATGGGCTATCAGGTCCCTAATGCATATGCTGCATGTAAACCAAGGCAGATGCCAGCAACAAATGTGTCAGAATTACTCAGGGAGCAAAATCAATCTTTTGTGGTTCCAGGCAGTTTTCCTACATGAACAGAATGTTTTACTTCTGTAGACAACTATGTATGACATGAATGACAGATATGCTTTCTCTTTGAAGGAAACAAAGTGCATAGTCAGTGTTTTACTTTCCAGTGAGCTGCAAACTTATGGTGATCTTCAGCTGATGAAAGCAAAAAGGAATTATTTTTAAATTATGAGGGTCGAGGCATTTTGGCACAGTAGAATTGAATGCTATTGCCATCATAAATTGCATCACATTACTGTTGGCTGGAAAAGTTTTCATCAAGATACTCACAAAACCAGAAGACATCACAGTAAACAGCAACTTGGGACCTGGCAGTGAGTCAGTCTTGGGGCAGGAAGGGGATATTTGTGCCAAACCAGCTTAAGTGACAAGATTCTCTTTGTATCCATTTGTTTATCACCTGTTCTTCTTCTTAATTCCCCTTTCATTCAATTAATTTCCCTGCTCTTGGGAAAAGTCAAATTTAATAATGCCAACCTGTACAGAAAAAGTTATGCATATTCATGAAAGCTCATGAATTATTTGCAAAATCAAGTTGACGCAACTTTGATCATGGCAAAAGGCAATTAAATGTACTTGTCTTGTAAAAAAACTCAATCTCAGATGAAAATTCTGTCTTGATCACATGTAATTGGAAATAGATTTTGGTGAAAAATGAAACATTGAAGGATATTAACTGAGGATTCCCCATGTCCTGTCTATAGAATTTTATCCCTGATCATAAAAGTAATGTACTTTACATGTCTAGAAATTCAAGAAGTTTTAAAGGAGTCTCTGGGGTTAACATTTAAATTCAGAAATCCCAGGGACTTTGCAATGCATTCCATTTGTCTCATTCTAGTGAAAGTGTCTTCTGCCTCTTTTTTGCCATTTTGAGGGAATTGACTCACTGTAGGGAACATTTCTATGACTGTCACAAAGTCTTCAAAATGTAATGACTAGCATGGGTAAAAATTTTTGACACAATAGTGTCCTGTCAGAAAATACAGATTAATCAAAATGTGTTTCTCAGGGATACAGGGATTTCTTAAAATAATAGGTGGAAAAATGTGTAAGTTGGTGTAAGATTCGACTTTGTCATTGTATTTCATCTCATTTCATTTGGACTCTTGTATACTGTCCCTTGTTATTATCCTTTCAATGAAATGTTCCATGCTCCTGGGAATTTTTCACTGAGATTTTCTGCTCACCTGAAAATGGGGAAATTCAGTGTTCTCTTCAGATCGGACACACAGCAAAGTTTCTTTCTATTTCCTCTGGGATGGAAGTTCTAATTTCCAGTTGTGGTCTGTATTTCTGAGTCTGTTCTCCATTTTCGTGTGCTCAAACCTTATCCTGCTTCCAGAAACCCACCAACCAATGTAAGCCTGCTAAGACGCTGCAAAGATTTTCTTCAGAAATGAGGATTTTTTGCCTCATATAGGCCTTAAAAGATCTTATTTCTTGAGGTAAGCAGGTAAGTCCTCTATTTCAGCAATTCTTATATCGGACTCCTTAAATCAAAGTTGAGCTTAGAGGAAATGAGAGATTTTTTCCTAGTGCTGCCAGAGGAAGAATCTCTTATCCCCCTGTTCACTGAACATAATCCTTGGGCTGGTGAATTCAGGCACAGCTGCAGAGCAGGAGCAGCTCAGGGAGCAGGGGTTTGGCAGCTCTGGAGCGTGGGCTCCCTAAATTGTCTCCTGAGATTTGGACATGCTGGGAGCCTCATCAGTCTGGGGTGTTATTGGACTCATACAGGATAAATTGTATTGTTCCCTCTGAAATAACAACAAAATCCGTTTGTAGCTTCTGCTCCAAGAACACTCCTTCAGGAGAATGCTCTGTTTAATCAGGTAAACCCACGCTCCTTCTCTGCTTGCATTGGTAGGATAGAAGAAAGCAGAACAAAATACATAGCAATTAGTAACTTCTCTGTGAAAACACATACAGAAACCTTTTCAATTTTAGTACTGTGTAGCTTGCAAGCAAATCTGGGAGGCGTGGAAGAGCTTTACATAAGGCATGATCCCAACAGTTCATACAATTAGCAAAAATTAACATATATTACCATTATGCTGAATTTTTTCCTTGCTGCTTTTAACAGCCTGTATTCTGAAGAAAACTGAATTTTCTAATTGAGCATATAAATGCGGCATCATTTCATATTCATGTTATCTTGGTGTTTAACAGAAAGGTAATTTTAATTATGCAAGCTGCTATTGGTTAGCCTTTCAAGAGCCTTCCCTGAGTACCAAGCCTCATTGTGTTTCCTGCTGCTATTTTCCTTGAAGGAAAACTCAAGGACTCCATGCCAAAGGACACATTTTCTGCATTGATAATGCTGCATTTCTTCCATACAACACAAGTTACATTCCTGCAGAATTGCTTTTATTTTAGATGAAGAGCACCACAAAATGAGGGAGAGCAAAACTTTTTTTTTTTTTTCCAAAAGAACATGGGCTGAGCAGGTGAAAATCATTGGGCATTTGACAGCAGTGTCTGGGTGTGAAGACGATGGGGCCAGGCTCTTTCCAGGGATGGCCAGCACCAGGATAAGAGGCAAAATGTAGTGAAAGCAAGAGCTAGTTAATCAGCTACAGTTATTTTTCAAAAAGAGATCTTAAACAATTCCTGAGTTGTTGTTACAGAAAATAACAACTTTCTTGAGAAACAGCTACTCAGGAAGTCCAGTGATAGATTTTCTTCTTTTTTACTGTCCTTACTGCTCATCCTTGTTGAGTGTTTGATCCTGTAAAAATTACAGTAAATGTTCTGATTGGGGTTTTTTTGTTTGTTTGTTTTTGTTTGTTTGTTTGTTGGGGTTTTTTTGGGTTTTTTTTGCCAGGGTATTGTGCTGGGTCTCTTTGTGCCTCACCATTTATGCTTTTAAGAGCATCCCACTGACAGGAGCTGGTTTCCCTCCACGGCACAGAGCTCTGCGAGTGTTGATGTGATTTCTGGTTTTGATTTCAAAGCTTCCAAAGACAAAAGGACTTTCCCTGTGACAAGGATCTCAAACTCTCTGACACCTAGAGATACAAAACCATCCACCTGAGGAGCTCTGCATCTGGGTTATCTACAGGAGACTGTATAGTTTGTACCCCTGGAAACTGTCTTTACAGAGGTTTTCTATTTCTGGTAGCCTCAAGAAGGGAAAACAGATAATCCATGGGAAAGTATCTGTGAGGACTGTGCAAAATTATGTGCTAGTAGGGAAAAGCAAGAGAATCCCTTTCCAAAAAGAGGGGCAGAAGGGACAAAGAGGAAAGCAGAGGCTAGAGAGCACTGTAAATACCAGGAACATGTTAAATATCCAGTCTGGATAACAACAACCCCATTGGTTTTGCATCCTGTCCATTCTGGAGCAGGAGGGATGAATCAAGAGGCCCCACAAAATGCTGAGCTCTCTTCTTTAGCAGAACTTTAGCAGTACATGGAACACTGACAGACCTATGAAACCTTGTTTAATGCCTGTTGAGCCTTGTTTTAACACGTGTGGCTGCAGTCAGTTTTTGACTTGTCTGGCACATGAAACCAAGTAAAACAGGAACATGAGCTGGGAATGAGAATGTAAATGTGATTTCATGGCACTGTGATCGAGAAGACACAGCATTTATTCATACAGGCTTGAGAGAAGAGGATGTCAGAGGAATGAAAACAAAACCTCAGATCTGTTTGCATAGTTATTTTTCACCTCCATCAAACATTGGATTTCATATTTCATATGCCAAACCATGCCTTGTGATTACTGCAGATAGGCCATGTGCATGGAAAATCTATTCTGTTTTCTTGGGTTTTATTCACCCTTGTAAAAATAGAAAACCTCTGGTTTTGTTTTCCCATAGAGATTATTACTATATTTAAAAACTTCCTGTTTGAAATTATGCTCTCACCATTCATTATAGTGCTAAATATGTCACTTTTTTTTCAAATATCTAATGTAAACATTCAGAAAGTAATGATAAGTCCATTTGGACTATTATGGGATCCTTTTAAAATCTTTTTTGAACACAAGCTCATGTTTATAATTTTGCTTTTCTTGATGTCAATTCTTGATTTCCTTTTAATTTTTGGACATTATTCATGGCTTCTGAAACTCTTGACAGTCTAAACTCAGTATCTTGGGTCAATAGTTAGTAGACATTGATATATTCTTAGTTGATGAATATTTGCATAGTGGGGATAATGTAAAATAGGCCTCCTCAGAATACGCTGAGAGGGAAGAGCAGCAGACTCAGCAGAGGAGGTGAGAACTGGTGTTGGTTTGAGCTTGATTGTGGAGCAGGTTTCGAGCACACAAAGTCCTGTGCTTTGTTAAGGGTGTGGCAGGAACCTTTTCTGCCAACAAAGTGATTTACTGGATTAGGACTGGGTGACATTTGCTTTGGCCACGTTCTTCGTAAAGTGAATATTGGAGGATCCAAATCCCAGGTCTTGTTGGGCAGCTGCTTTTCAGTCTCAGTAAATTCAAATAAAAAATGGTTCTTTCTCAGCCCTGTGCAATCAGGTCTCTTGAGTGTAGCAGCTCTCCAATCTGCAGATGAAACAAGCACTCCACACTATTCAGAAACAATAGAGAGTCTGATTGTTTAATACACTGATAAAAATGTGTTTAAAAAATAAATTATCTACTAGCTGCTGGGATTGCTTGAAATTCCATTAAACACTAATGAGAGAAGGAATAACAGACAAATTAATAAACACCCTACGCACTAACCTAGAAAATGCCAGCCTAAACCCTTTGATGCTAGACTGATTAAAATGAGAAACATATTTCATTTGAAACCGTTGGCATATTTCAGTGCATTAATTAAGGCATAATGAAAATGGAAGATACAGCACAGAAAAGGAAGAATACTGATTATAAAACAGGCTATGGTCTTGTAAAACAGTTGTAACCAACTGCAACCTTGGTTTTGTGCACATGAATAAATCTACACCAGCAGAAAGAGCATAGAAGGAAGCTAAATATACTCCGATTTTAGTACATTTTCATGAGTGAAATCAAAGAGACAGATTTTTTTCAGTGAATTTCTGTGTGTGTTACAAGATCATAAATTCTTTATACATATGAAAGATCAACCAATCCTGTATCTCCCATTGTTTCTGTAGGATAAACTTGCATTGGTGGTGAGGAAAAAGTTGAAGTGAAACCATGTCGGATTTAAAAGGCAAATCTCATGTACTATACCTTGAAGAGATAAGCATAAATTAGAAAACAGAGAGAAAAGAAAATTATCTTCAGTAAAGATAAAAGGGAGGTGCTGGTGTGCTTGTTCAAGGCATTATGTGCTCAGTACTTTGTCATTCAACAAAAATGAATGAATGAATGTTGCCACAACAACCATCACAGCTGGTGGAAGCTGGAGGTGATGGAATTAAAACATTTCCTAAAGAAACTCGGTGCCAGACGGTTGCACAGCACAAAAAAAACATCATTTTGTGCATTCAGATCATGTCACCTGAGTCCTCATGTGTGAGGAGTCCTGGACATGTGCTTTAGTCCCTCCTGGACAAAGAGGGAGGCTTGGAGTGCTGCAGTCTTGGAGTAGCATATCTGGGATAGTAGGGGTAAGCCTTTTCAGGAGACAACGTGTCTCTGAGCCCCTGCACAACAACTTCAGGCTAGAGCAGCACTGGGGGGGTTCCACATGGCCCTTGGCATCCCTGTGTCTGTTCACCAAGTGTCTGTCACCTAAGGAAAGGACTGCTTGGTGTTAGCCTTCCCTGATGCCTTAGGATTTTAGCTTTTGTATTTTTCAGTATTTGTAATCCTGCAATTCTTTGGTGTGTAGCTCTAAACTCTATATACAGTGCTAGCTACTGTCTTCACATTTTGGTCAGAACAATTCCTCTCTAGTCCTGGGAATCAAGGCACCTCATTGTCTCAGGCCCCAAAAAATGTAAACAAAAGCGAGTTGAGGGGGGAGCAAACTTGGGGTAAATTACTTCATTACCTGAAGCTGTAATTGGAAAATTAACCTCCAATATGCAAATGGACCAAACTTATAAAAGTGTGTAAACCTGTGACTCATTGTCCATTTTGGGTGTAGCCCCTGGGGGTACTTTGTCTGCCCCAAATGTACCTGAAGGCCCTTCAATAAATATAAATATAATAAATATAATATATATATATATAATTTTGTCTGGCCTCTGTTTTTAGGTAGCCCGATAAGGCATCATCCCCAGTGACACGTGTGCAGGCACAGTGCATGATTTACTGTGACCATGCCCTGCAAGTAAAAGTGTCACCAGATCATGATACAGAGCACATGAAGGCTGATTGAAAATCTCCCAGGCCTACAGTTGTCATTATCTAGGGTGACAATCTTGCTGCTGTACAGACAGGGAGCTTTATGGGGACACTGTTATGGACTATGAATCATCCTCAGTCATCTTCACTGTGTATTTGTGATCTGTATAAAAATTGGGTCCTACATAGGAGTAGCTATGTATTGAGCACTCTCAAATTAGGATTTAAAACCTAAAATAACCCAATCAAATCACACAGTGTTATCTACCTATCTATCTATCTGCATTTCTTTAATTATAGTGTTCCTAATTATTTAAGTGGTGTTTGGGCCTCTCTTGTAGTAGGAAAAACTTGAAGTAAATGACAGGTATTTTTTTTAAAAAATTGAGCCATCTCATTTATCTGTTCAATGTCAGCAACAGAGGGATTCAAAGTCATTGGCTGCCATAAAAGAAATAAAATCACAATCTTCCTCAGCCAGGTCTGGATCCAAAACCTCTTTAAACTAGAGGAATCTGTGAATTAAATTCACTGGACTTTCCAGTGAAATACATAGCTGTTCTGCTTCATCTTGTAATTCATTCTGACACTGTTACAAAATTAATGTTTAAATATATTCCTCTAGAAATGAAAAATAATTTTTTTCAGTTTTTGGAAAACTGCTGTAAAAGATGCCTGTTGTTATTTGTATGAATCAAACCTGCATCAGTGAGGTGTGACACAGACCACAAAGACTTTCATTGAAATCAGTAGGAGCAGGAACAGCCCATTATTCATTTTTGATGGAAACAGAAGAGGAACAAACACATCACAATAAAAAGTAAAGCAGTAGAAATTAATAACATGCACCCCAAACAACAGGGACTTGCTTGGAAGTTTGTGAAAGCAGGCTCCTCTTCTGGTGTTCATGGATCTTACTTTTTCCCTGGTGATGTAAAATGCTATTAACTGGTGGTATATCAGTACATGTATCACTTAAATTAATTTAATATATCAGAAATAAGAGATTTCTGCATCTTTAGTTACATATTGTCATCAGATAGACTACAGAGTAATCACAGTGGATTTACAAGCCTAATTCATTCTTAGTCTGAAATATTTCCTGTCTGAAAGACAAGGAACTAAGCATGTTTTAATATTTTCATATGAAACACATAAATCTCTGGCATGTGTGATGAGAGGTGTCTGGTTGCTGCATGCTTATCTTAACCAAGTTTTCAATATGTTAAGTGAGAAATCCCAACATTTTTATATTTAAAGATATCCTGAATGTTGTATGCTGATGTAAGAAAATTTTTTCTTTGCAGATAAGGTAGGGTATAAATGTTATTGAAATATTTAAGGAAAATCACAGGATATATTAAAACTGAATCCTCTTGATTTAATACCAAAGGAGCAGAGGGCTTTGAGTAGTAAAGGAACAGAAAGTGTAGGGTGAGGGTGGTAGAGAATGCGTATCTGTGGTGACCAAAACTCATTTCTCGCAAAGCCTATTTCAATAATAACATTTATTAGGGTTGGCTGAATCTGTGGAGACTTTTTTCCTTAGGAGTGGTTTGTGTCAGCCATTGAGGTAAATTTCTGAGTACAAGGACAGTGATTTGGCTAAATGAAAATTGTTTTCCAGTTTTGCACATTCACCCGGTTCTGTGACAGTTCCTTTTGAAAGGACTTTGGATCTTTAATAGGGAAATTATAATCATTCTTAATGTTTCTGGCTTTGTTCTTCATTTGATGAACTCAGAAGCACAGAAAGATGGGAGACCAGGACCTGAATAATAAGCAAAGCTTTATTTGAAACTCAAAGTGTAATAATAGTTTTTGTTGTGGATTAGCTTGTGCTGGAAAACTGAAACTAGAGCCAGTCCTAAACATCTCAAGCATCGTTACTGTCAAAAGCAGCACTGGGGACACAAAGATTTGGTTACTAACAAAACACGGGATTCCTTGCCAGAGCAGTAAAACCCCTTGGTGTGGAACTGACACAGCAGCTCAGAGCAGGAACCACCAGCAGTGCAGGCTCTGGAACAAACAGTCGTAGATTTCTCCTTACATCTCTCTCATTAAGTTTTTAAAGCCTCTGCTGGCTTTGTGGGCTTATTGCTGGGAGTTGGAAATGATGGATGGAATAAAGGAAAGGCAAGTTGTGCTGCACAGTCACTGCTGTAGGGTGTTGGATGGTGTTACCCTGAGCTCATAAAAAGCCAGGACAGGTCTGAGCAAACAACTTACTGTGCTCCTTCCCACAGCAAAGCTGGCCAGGACTGCTGACTGCCCTAATGCTGGCTCTTCATTATGATTTTGCTGTTTTTCTGCTTCTTTCAGCTGGTGATTCTGCAAAGGGGGACTTCCCTGAGCTCCAGTGTACCCCAGGAGGTTCTGCCCACTGTGAACTGATATTCCCCGGGGCAAAACATAAATGATGACTCTGCCTTGTTTTCCTGCATGACTTTGCCAAAGTCATTTAGGGAAACAGGGAAATAGCCCCGTCCTAAGGATGGGTGTTTTAGGTTTTTTATCCAGTGTCTTATCAAACATGAACTCTACTTGAGTTCACTATTTATTCTTTAGTTAATTAACTTATTTCAAGACTGCATTTTCTTTTGTTTTGACTCTTCTTGCTATGCCATTTCCCAACATAAATGCTTTGATTTTTTCCACCATTAGTCCTGCATTTTCTTTGAACTGCAATACAAATAATAGTACTATCTATATATATAACAAATAGAGTTTTACACATCATTTTAGATGTCATTCTAAAGAGATAGGTGCTGCCAGAAAAAAAAAAAAAGTAAAAGAAAGAGAGTAAAAGGTACAATACAAAAATAAGGAAAAAAGGGACTAACATATATATATATAAATATATATATATATATATATATATATATATTTGTCTGTAATCCCTTTCTGTCTGGATCTTATTGATCTATGATATTGATATCATAGTTCAGACTCTATCAGAATTTTAATCAAGCTCATTCACATGTTTTTGTCACATTCTTTGAAAAATGTTGATTAAATGTTAATTCTCTCTGGTGGGAGATGGGAAAACAGAGCATTGGTAACAGTCAGAAGCTCAACCAAAATACATTTACTTCCAAAATAATGGACTGGCTTCAGCCTGCCAGCTATGCAAGCACAAGGAGCTGTGATGGATGTTACACCAGTGATTCTGCTCTCAAGCTTTATTGGAGAAGAAAATCCAATTGAAATAATACTCGTGATAGTAATAACAATAGTAATAGTGGTAGTAATAATAGTAATAATAATGTAATGAAAAAATAAGCTGTGGTGGAAAACACAAGCTGGTGTTAAGCCACAATTCCTGTGCCTGTCCCATGTTCATATAGAAAGACTAAACAGCAACACCCCCTATTGATGCACTTAACACCAAAAATGTTTGGTCCAGCCTGACCCAGGAAGTCTGCAAGCTTGGGAGGAGGAAGAAAAATTATAAAGTTTGGATTAGAAATGTAATAGTTCAGCATGTGAGGACTCCATCCAGCTGTAGGGAAAGGGTATTCTTGTCATCTCTTATTCAATGCATCCTGCAGTCTAAATCATCACACAGGGGTCTTTTATCCTGGTTCCAGATAACTGACATAAAAAATTGCATTTTAAATTAAAAATCCACATTTTTTATAATCCTTTCTAAGCCAATTTGACATTTAAATTTTATTTTTTCTCTAATAGTATTGGCTTTATTATAAAGTATGGTCAAAACCTGTAAAATAAGGAGAGGATGAAGTGAATTTAAGCTTTGAAGAAGCTGATGATCCCCACATTTGCATAATACTTTGAAATAGTCAGATGTGCATTTACACAAATTAAATCTGCAATTCATGCACACACATAGGTGGGCTCTAAGTATCTCACAAAGTCCAACATGATTACCTCTGGTTCTTTTCATTAGATATCAGCAGGTTGTTCTATCTAGGTTAGGCAAAATTCAAGACCTTATTCATCTTTTCAGTCTATAACAGTTTTTTCTGCTGCACCTATGTGACACTCAAGTCAGTTTAGCACAATTTTAAAGTTTTATTATAACTGCAAGTGGGTGAAACAAGCCTGTCAGTGGTAGTGCAATCTCTGTTCTTATTTTGGGAGGTGCTGAATTTCCTCAGGAGACTCCTAAGAGGAAAAGACTAAAAATTCACTAAATCACTTGAGATTGGAGGCATTAATGATGTCTTGGACAGCCTGGTGTCCTGTGCAAGGGCATGGCCAGTGTCTTCTGGGACACTGACAGAACAGATTCTCTTGTCAAATGTATTGTAGCTCAAGTAGTCTTTGGGATAGAGTTCATTTTTCCCCTACTGATTTCAAACAAAAAAGGCTTTTGTTTAGCTGATTACAGAAGTGTAAGGAGATGCTCCTGATTTAAGGGAGCTGATTTAAGCAGCAACTGGGTGTGAAGAAAAAGGTACCTTATCTCCTTTACTCAAAGATGTGTATTTCCTTTTAAATGAAAGTTAATGTAATTAGATATAAATGTGGACGGACGGTTTCATTTTTATATTAAGAGAAGCTCTTTTCAGTATAGTTTACCCTTAGATTTGTTGAGGCTTGGAAAGCTCTGTTTGGAAAATCTCTGCTACTTTTTAATGTGAGTTTTCTAGAGATTCACTTCTATTTTTAATCTCTCTTTGGCAATAACATAGCCGTCTTTCCATTTGTACCTCACCTTTACTGCTGAACCCACACATGTAATCTGGATGCTTTCCTATGAATCCAAAGTAAGTCAGAGATGTGACCCAAAGTTCTGGAAGTCAGGAATAGGGTTTGTTTTCCTAGCCAGTAGGCTCTAGTGGGTAATTTAGTCAGGTGCTGGTCAAGTGGTGGGTGCTTCATACTCTGAACACATTTCACTGTTCAGAGTGAACAGGTTGTCCATCCTCAGGCTGCCTATTAACTTTTAGAGCGAGTTTAAGTTGTTGGTTATTGGTCTGTGAAGTTCTTAGAGGTCTGGGAGCTGTGTGAGATGCCACTCAGAGAATCTGCTGGACTGGTGATCAGCACCAAGGCATGAGACTGAGTGGCATTTTCCAAGCAAGATACTCAGCAGTGACACTCTGTAGAGAGCCCACAAATCAGGAAACCAGCTGGGCCAAAATAGCCTGATCTTTTTGAATGTGTCAAACAGTTCAAGGGGAATTTATACTTAGTCAGGGTTTTAGAAAAAATGCTGTCTGAGAAGTGTTTATTGTGGAGTGGTTGGGAGATTTGCTGAGTCAATAGATACTTCCAGTTTATCATGTTTGCATCTAGAACATGCTGAACTGGTCTTAACAGTGGTGTAATGTTTTGGCTCATCCTATATTTAAGTGGACATGCACATATGAGTATTTAGAAGTTGACAGACACCTCTTAATAGAACATAGCCCTCTTTGGTGGGAGTGGGTTTGGGTAGATAGCAATTTTCTTCTAATGGTTTCTCACCAAGGGAATAATGAATTTTCCTTCTTGATCAAGGTATGACAACCTCTGCATTGATTCTCTTGATAAGTGTGGCCTGATTTCCTGCTAAATCTCAGTCATGATCATGTTTAAGGTATGAATCTGTATAATAAAATATAGTTTGAATCTCAGTGTTCCTGCCAAATCTATTTAAGCACAGGGATGATTTGCTAACACATTTCAATAGCAGGCTCTCAGGAATGTGTTCCTGTAAATCCCCCTCTGTTGTTTGTTAGGCTAGTAATGCTGTTTGTAAATGGGATGCTACTTACTGCTGTCTTGTGATTGCTCTTCAAATCCTGATGCCTTTGCTCAGTCCTCAGATGAAGGAAGAAAGCAGCCTGGGGAGTATTTTGTAGGGAGAAATGTATGTCTTCAATATTAAAGTCACAAATCTGTGAGGAGTGCAGATATTCTGTCGTTAATATGCCAATTCCCTTTTTTCAGTCCCTAAGTAATTACTGAATACTATTTATTATGGACCAGTGTATGAGGGAATAAGTGTTTTTTTTTTTTTTTGTAGATGGGACCCAAAGTGAATTAAGGTGTTTGGTAGCAGTGAGATCTGTGTAGTGAGTGCATGAATGTAGGACAAAGGAAGCAGAGCTGGATTTTTAAAGTCATCTTGTAAAAAAGAATAAACATGTAGTCAGAAGTATTTGCAATAGATGCTAATTTGGGATGCAGAGTACAACTTTCTCCCCCTTGCAAACTTGGCTTCTGCTTCCCCACTGCTCCACATGCATTCCCTCTGGCATGAGACATTAAATGGGCTGGGTTTCCATCAAACTGCTTTGTCCTGTTAGGACAGTGGATATTGGACACATGGACACAGCTTGTAAACCCTCAGAGTTGGGATACAGTAACTTTGCATATGTCAATTGCAGCACAGTGACACTTTTAGCCCTGTCCCAGACTTCTAGGAAACAAGACAGCCAACAAAAAAGCCTTCTGTTTTACTAGCATAGAGAATTTTTAAGGCAAAAGAGACCATCAGGTTATCCAGTGAATGTACTGGGCTGTTTTTGTCCTCCAGGAACCTGCAGAGATGAGGATGGTAGTGCTGGGTTGGGGATGAATCAAACTCAGGTCACACCACTACAGGTCTAGGTGCAATAAACACCTTTCCTGGGGCATAAAATCCCTGCTGTGTATTTACATTTGCCCATTGTTCATCTTGGCTGTGATTTCTAGGTCTTACAATAATAGTGATGTTATTAAAACTGCCTACAATCTTTAAAATACATGCTGTGAAAGCAAGCAAAACTTACTGGATCTACCCATCAGTCAGTTTTCCTTTTCAAAGTAAATGGTCTAATGAAAATTCAGAGTGTACCTATGCGTAAATGTTCGTATCCACTCCACACATAAACTCATATAATTTATATATTTGTATTTTACGTTTTCATTCCGTGTATGTATAAGTGAGTATATACACATGTACATGCTCTATTTCTCTTTTCAAAATTCCAGCAATGTGAATCTTATTATTTTAAAAGTTTGGTTTTTTTTTTTAATTACCCTGGGTAAAACCAGTAAAATCAGTTTAAAAGAAAATGACTAGACTTATGCCTAAATGTAGATCACTGCAATTTTTCATTTTTGTTACTGAATGGCATAAAATTTGAAATAAGAGCTGAAAATTTTAGTGTTTTCCCAGACCATCTTAATAGTCTTGAGCCATTAAAGTATTTTTCACCATTTAATTATATTTAACATTTTAGGACTAACTAAATTGAATGGTTACAGTAAGCTTTTAAAATTAATTGATGCTTTCTTACTTTAATAAATGCAAGGATGAAATAATGCCCCAAGCTTCAGCCTACATACTGGTACTTCACTCTGAATATCCATGTCAACGAGGACAGCAGCCTCATTTCCCTCCTTCCACAATAAGTTAATATTTTATGGAGCAGAACAGCACAGAGTCAACAGACAATTTAATATTATGGTCACAGTGACATAAAGCCCAGAACCCAGTGTATTTTTCATCTCCAAAACCTCAAAAGCCTCCTGCCTGCACATGATTCAGGTTAGATCTTGTGGCTCTGTATTGTCTATAGACATGTGGCTCTCTCAGAGAGGGACTTTCTGCATAGAAGGGGTGGAAGTTTGTCTGGCTGGGGTGGTGGAGTGGCTGCTGAGAGCAGAGGGAAGAGGTTCCTTATCTAGGTTATTGATATCAGGATGATGGGAAATGCATTGGGCCACGTGGCTGTGTTTACAAGCATAATTAACAACATGTAATTAAGAGTACTTAAGGAGAGGAGGAATTACTGTGAGCTTTGAAGTGCCAAGCTGCTTGCAGAAAGAAGCTGAGAATTTGGATCAGTAAGGGCTAGAGATGATGTAGGCTCTCAAACACACACTGTAATTGCTCTAAATGTCTGGGTGACCTGATGAGCCAGTTGCTCCCTCTCCTCCTTGGAGGAGTCTGCAAGTTGCAGTGGTGAGAGAAGGAGATTCATTCCTTTCTCAGCCTGAAAGGAAAATCAAAGGACAATGAGGTTCCACTGCCCTGCTTAACCTCCAGTTAATACCCACTTTGGGAAATGGAGCAGGACATAAACAGTCTGCTGGTTCTTTCCAGCTTCAGAAGTTTCAGCCAATGTGTTTGACTTCAATCCCTATTTGTCACCTGATTGACAATGTGTAAGAACATAAGTGCTGTTCTTGGGTCAGAGAAGAGGTTCCAGTATCTCACTTTGACAGAGACAAGCAGCAGACACTTTGGAAAGAAATACGGGATTCAGGTAAGCAGGGAGAGAGCACCACACTCTCACAGCTTTCCTCCATGGCACAATGTTCTGTTCAGATCAATTTCGATATTTCAATAATATATTTTTAGTTATTGAACATGAAAATTACATGGAGAAATTAAAAAACAGATATGCTCAGTGCAGGCAGCCTTAGAGATCTCAATTTCCCTGCTTCCCCTTTCATCCTGTTTTTCTACCAAAGCTCATGTCTCAGAAAGCTGTCACTAGGACAGCAGCCCTCTAATTTTGCAAAACAATTCACAGTTGAAGATTTCTGTTTGATATTTGTTTTGCTCTGGTATTTTCCACCAGTATTTCTGCTCTGCCACTGTTGGAGGCTTCCTTTTGGCAGGGCTGCAAGAAACACATGTCTTAACACTTTGGCCTTGGCTGTGGCAGTGTGTGTGTGCAGTGATTGATTGTGTTCATTAGGAAAGGTGACTGTTGTTTGTTCCCCTATCAATAGATACGTTCCCAAACAAGATAAGTGCAGGCCAGCACACTTGCTGTAGTAATTACTGTAGGTTCAGATAAAGCAAGTGGCACTGGAGGCTCCCTGTAATGAATCCTTGTTGACATGGAGCAGGAGATGCATTTTATTTATATATATATTAGACATTGAAATCTTTCAGAGCCAAATGGGAAGAACTGCAAAGGAATAAAAGGCTTACTTCTTTAGGGCAGTGCAGCATCCCAGATAACTAGAGCATAGTGCATGGAAGCAGCTTTCAGCTGAAGCACTTTTGTTTGTGGATCCAGGGACATCAAAATGTCTCATAAAATTGGATCAATTTTGATGAAATCTTCTTATTGGGGAACACAGCAGTAGCAGCAAAATTTAATACACTCCAGCACAAAATCTTTGGATAGTCTTTCTTACACCTTCTCATTTTGAAATGTTATTTTCTCACTTAAAATACAGTTAAGTCCTTGAAATGAACAGCAAATGTTTTCCAGGTACCTTTAATGTTCTTCACTCTCCCTCACATGCACTGAGTTTGAATTTTTTCCCCTAAGCCTGACTCAGCATCCCTCCTGCCTGTTCCTTTCTCTCCACTGGCTCCCTTGCCCTCTCCCGCTGAACTGAAAAGAGCAATTGCAGAGAAAGCATCACTGATCCCCACATTGTGAGGCTCAGGGAAACTTCTAGATGTGATGAATTAACTTCTGGTGCAGTGAAAAGTTCTCATAATAATTAGGTTTATGGTTATATATTGTTTCAAGTGGTTGGATCCCCAAGGACTGCTTATACCCCAAAAATGAAAAGAGCGGCAAGTTGCTACAAGATATAATCTGAGGAAGCACAAAACATTTTTCATGGTTTTAATTAAGTGACCTCTGCTTGGTGCCTACAAAACCTACTCTCTAGTCACTCTTCAACTGATAGTACAGGTGATGTTGGTACCTGGTGATGGAGATGGCTGTTCCTGCATCATTTTTACAATTCATAACATGCTTGATAAAGATTTTTGATAGCACTGATGCTTTAAAAACTTATTCTTGAAACTATGCAACGAGAATTTGCAGTTCTGTGTGTTATGTGTGGCATGGAAAGTTTCTAAACCAAGCAGGCAGAAAAGCAAGTACCTTAAAATAACTTATTTTAAGGCCAAAGAAGCTCTTGGAAGCTATTTGTGATCGTTATCCAGCTATCTTATCACAAGCATCAATTTCTGCATTGAGGTGCAAAGACCACGCAAATGAGAGGAATCTTAGTTACCTTCAAAGAGTGGGGAAAGTTTCAGAAAGAAGATTAAATATAAGGCAAATGATAGAGCCCACTGAGAGGAGATTTTTAAGCATTCAGTACCCACATCAGAGGTAAGAAACTAACTGATAGACGTTATTTTGCCTTAATTGAGCCTTCCTCACCCACTACAGACCCATTTAGACCACTCACCCTCTCACACTCCTTGTGTAGGAGAGATTCTAAAAGGCTGTAGATGGGTCCAAGGTGTGTACTGAAAACGCAGAATAAAAGATACATTAGAGGTGTATTACAACTTTAAACCCAGTCAGCTTGGATGCAGTCACACCTTATTCGCGACATTATTTGCAGCCATTAGGACTCCTGAGCCCCAGGCATGTGAGTGACACCAGCTTTGTCTTAAAAGTGCTGCAGAGGTGTGTGTCATGAGCCTGTAATTTAAAAGGAATGAGCCCTAACGAGCTCCAAATGATTGCTGATCCTTATACACGTGTGGAGTGAGAGCATATACATTACAGTTGTCATGCCATGTTTCCTTGAATTACAAATCAAATCAGTGTCCTGAGACAGGGGTAAGAGCTACAACGTGGTGAAAGAGCAAGAAAAAATGAACAGTATCCATGAAAAGGGGATCTGTGCAATAGTTAAGACAAATCAGTGACTATATAATAACCTGGTCTTGATCCTTAGTGGGGATATCATGTTCCTGTGATTTGTTTGGAATCAGATAAATGGAGCAGGGGGTGTAAAGTTTCAATCACTATTTTTGTGGATCACTACAACAAAGTTGAGACGCTGAATATCTTTGTGAAGAGATTGTACTTGAATTATGTGTTTCATACAGAGGAGCGTTTTAGCTACTGTTATGCTTCGTTTGGTTTTATTTAAGTTATCTAAACATCACTTCAGATGGAAATAATAATCATATTAATATAAACTTTAAAATTGCTGACTTCAGTTCTAATAATTTAAACAAATAAACAAATTCCCAGAAGAATTTTGAAAAAAAAAAAACTTTTATCCTTCCTTTGTTTAACAGCTTAACATGGGTAAAACATTTGTTAGGGCTGTAAAGGAATTGCTCTGGCATATTCAGCAGCACAGGAGGTTGAGTGAGGAGAGTAAGTTGCCCAGAAAAGCAATGACATAAGAGAGTCACCTGTCACTGTAAGATTGCAAAGAAAATATGGTCAACCTCACCCTTGAACAGGTTTCTTAACCAACAGGTAGGTATGTCCCTTAGTATGTCATTCCTTTTCCCTGACTTTCTGAAGTCTGTCTTGCTGTGGGTTTGAGCTCTGTAGGATTAAACTACTGCAATTAGCTCCAGCTGTGGCTTGAGGGAACAAAGCTCTGAAGAAATTGCTCTATATTGTAAAAAAAGATTATCATCTTAAACTGTAGTACATGGCATAATTCCTGCAGCAGTTTCAAAATTATGTACCATCAAATGCCATATCATGTCCCTCATGATGGTCATTAGCAGTTATGTTGCATTGAATCACAGAAAACATAGTGAATTTGGTACTAATAGACCAGAACAAAGTCTTTTCTGGCTTCTGAGTCTTGTTCTTTAATCTCTGTAACTGGATGCTGCAGATCAGCACTGGCAGGGAATCTTGTTTCTCTGTACCTCTGTGCTGGCTTTTAGTTTTAAGACATCAATTCTAGAGAAAATTCTGCCACTATTAGGCATCTAAATGTGGTAATTTATGCAGGACAAGCACTTATCTATCGATACCAGCCCTCCTCTGCCTTGTGCTCATAAAATCCAGAGAGCACAAGCCCTGGTGTGAAGCCACCATTGCCCAGGTTAGCATGGCTTTGCTGCTGGAGGAAAAACTGCTGTGCTGTGAAGGAGAGGAAGAGGTGCCAAATCTCCCAGGTCTGAGATGTTTCTAGAGCAGTAATTATGCACTTGCATTGGCAAGAAAAAGACTGGCAAACAGATGTGTTCATCCTATCAGGACTCCCTTATTACCAGCTTGTGGGATAATTTTGCAGATGCCAAGAAAATAAATCTGAACTGTCTGTTGGAGTATCCAGGTAAGAGCCAGCAGTCTGTCTCTTCTGTGCTAAAGTGACATTGTTAGGGCAGGGAGAATTATGTTTGATGGGAATTCTCAGAATGGCTCAGAAATGGGAACAGGAATGAGAGAGTGAAGCATCAGCATTCAGTGGTCAATTTTTAGGAAAAGCATTACATGAGAAAAAGGGACAGTGATAGAAATGAGCAATAACCACACCCATGCTCATCACATCCTGATCATCACCCATGACTACGAGGTGATGAACATGGGGGAAAAATTGAAGCTCTTGTCAGTGTTAAACTCCCACCAGTCATTTGATAAATAAAAAAAAAAAAAAAAAAGACAAATAGCAACACAACCTAAACACTATCCCAGGGAGAGGAGAGCATTTCTTTTTATTTTCAATTGTCCAGTGATGTCACCAGACATCAGCACAAATTCTTGGCTCAGTTTTGAAAGCTGGACTTGTAAATGAATCAAATCTCAAAGTTTGTAGATGCCTTTAATTGTATGTTTTGTAATCAGTGTCTGCCTGACAAGTCTGTTCTGTTGAGACTAATTTTGTGTGCATACTCTGCCTGCAGGCAGAGCTCTAATGATGTTTAACTGTCCTGTATAGAGAAAAATAAACACAAACCATTCTGGTAACATTTTGTTAAGTGATTGACATTGGATATCAATCTGACTGCATGGGAGTTTGTCTCCTCATAAGACAAACCTCACTTATGTTGTTAAATAGATGATCCATTAGCAACAAATATGGTCCTACAAGTCTCACAGTTATGTCTCACAGGAGAATGGTCACAGTAATTTCTCTTGAGATTGCTCTTAAATTGAGATTGAGAGATGAGTCATGTCTCCCTTTAATTTGTTTGGATTTTCCAATAATTTTCTCTTCTATTGAACTACTGCAAAGTTCAGGTGTTGTAGAACTAATGCTGTCTCTAATGTTTTAAACAGCATGTCCAGATTTTAACCACATTGTTTATTAGGAACTGGGCTTCCTGTTTGCTGAGGTTTAAGGCCATCGCTGTATCCCATAGAGCGGTCTCTTTAAAAGCCCAGCATGACAGAAAAGACTTCTAATTTTAAACTCTCCAAACTGGTAACATGCCCTCAGAACAGAAGTAATTGATTGGCATGTATCCTTAATATAATATAATACACATTATGTTCTTCAAAGAGCTGCTTAGCCTACTTTCTGGAAACATTGCTGCTGTGTTTTTCTATATCTATTTTTCTTTCTTTGTGTTACATCTTATGACCTCATGTAAAGCTGGTCATTTTACTGTGCCTTGAATATAAATTATTTTAAAACAGTCATGATTCTGAATAAGTGTCATGCTGATCTCCAAGAATTATCTTTTTTTTTTTTTCACTAAACTTCCATTTGCAGCTATTCTTGGGTATAGGCTCTGCTTTACAGAGGTAAAAGATAGATGTGAGATTTTATCAAATTACTTTAAAAATGAAAAAAAAAATCAAATACAACACTAGAATGACTAAAATTTTAAACACAAATTCAAAACACTATTGGGTTGTGACATATCCCTGGATGGTTTATTTGAAAATCTAAAACTTTTGAAATCCACCCCGAAATTAATAGGTGTCCTGGTTTAGGGCAAATTAGGGAGGAAAGTTCCAAATTGGTCCCTCTGGAAAGCAGATTCAAGCGGCCCCTCCCCCTACTGATTTTGTAAAATATTTCCTTGGAGAAAAGTGGAAAAACCTGTTTATTTAACCAGCAAAGTATTCACAAGCATAAAAAATGAATAATATTAAACAATAAAACCTCTTCGCTGTTCTGAAGAGATGATGTGTTGGTTTTGAATTAATTGATTTTTAGTGTGGAGGGAAGGAGCCAGCCATGGAAGTGATTTTCTGAGAGGAGGTGCTAAAAGCTTCCTCTGTGCCTGGCAAAACCACTAGCTGGCTAGTTCTGAGAATTGGCACATTTTTAAACCACTAAGAAAGCTGAACACGCCTCTATGAACACACGAGTTAAAAACAGACAAACCCTGGGAATCTCTCTCTTACTGAAGAGAGGCGTTCCCCCCGTCGCAGTGCGGTGGCCGGGTGAGGGAGGGGAGGCCGCAGGGCCCTGGCTGAGGCAGGGCTGGGCTGTGGCTGTGACATCTTGCCGACACTAAGCTCTGCTCTGCCATCAGCCTGGGCTGAGCTGGGGTCTGCCGGGCAGCTCCGGGCCGGGCTGGGCCATGGCACGGGCTGCAGAGATCCTGGCCACTTCCCCCCTTCCCCTAGCACGGCCGCCAAAGAATCCTCCGCCGTAAACAGCTCCAGCCACCCAGCAGGGATCGCATGGCCATCCACAGGCCTGGGAGAGATATTGACTCTTTCACCGCACAGGTGAAACTTGCAAGCATAAATCCTCTCTTGAGTCAGAGAAAAGGACAAAGTGAAGACACGTAGAGGACAATATGAAGACATCAAGGTCAGTAAAGAAGAACTCAAATCCCAGATGGGAGAAGAATGAGGAGATGCCTTAGTCTTGGGCTGAAAATCTTTTGTAAGGCCATGGTGATGGACTATGCTACATTAGAATATCCCAGTAATTCATGAAAAAAGCATGGGGGGTGGAGTATTCAAACTGTAGACATGAGCAAAAGCACCCATGCTGAAGCAAATCAGATGTTGAAGTAGCTGTGATCCAAATGAGAAGCTTGAACAGAGAGAGAGGTAAGAGTGATGAAGACCCTTTGCCCCCAGGGAAAGAAGACCTCTGTTCCCAGAGATGAAGATTATCTCAGAGATAGATGCAGAGAACCCTTGCTTCTGAACAGCCCATCCTTAACAGTGTACCCCATTAGCCAATGATTGAGCCCTCAACAACGGTTGTAGGGAAAGACCTAAGTGAAGGGGAGGAATGTTCACATAGCAAACAGATTTCCATCTCCCAGGTGGCTGATTTGCTGTGATATTGAAACCACAAGAGAACTGTTTCTTGTGGAGAAGTCTCCATGGCATGGCAAGAAAGACCCCCCTCCCTAAGTGGACTGAAGAAGAACAATTCTAGAGGTATATATAGAGTATAAACTGATTGAAAGTCCCAAGGTTTGTCTCTTTACGTTGTCAGCAAGAAAGAAAAGAAGGCATGGGGGGAGAAGAAGTGCTCTGAGGTCTTATTCTCATCCTTATTATTCTTTCTTTTAGTTCTGTTAGTAGTTTTCTTTATACCCTTTAAAGTTTTGAGCCTGCTTTGCTCTTCTCTTAATCCTATCTCACAGTAGAAAATGACTAAGTATATGCTTGTGGGTACACTGGCATTTGGGCAGCATTAAACCCACTACATAAATTGGTGCATTGGCCAGGAAACTCAGATTGGTGAACCAAAACCACTATAGATGGCAAATTCAGGAAGTCTTTGTCTTGGGGTGTGGTTCAGCTTGCTCAGTCTCTTATCTGTCCCTCCAGCGCTGGAAAATGCCACATCCCAGGCCCCAGTTGGCCACAGGCGTGAGCTCCCGGTGTTTTCTGGGTTTTCAGTCCAGAGCAGGGCTGATCAGTTCCAAGAAATAGAAGAGCCACAGTCTGGGGAACTTCTCTGCCTCAGCTAGCTAAAAAAAACCTAACTAAAAAGCGAAGGAGAGCTTTCTCTTCTGTCCGTGCTGCAGAAAACACTGTCCGTGAGAAGGAATGCGGAGGAGCAAGTGCAGTTCTGAAAACAAACTGTGTGCTTCTTCTCCCCCACTTCGCTCTCAGAACCAGTCTTAAAGGTGCAAAACTTAATATCCAGCATAAACAGAACAGACAACTGGGGATACAAACATCACAAAGTCACCCTAGGACAATAGGACCAACTGAAATGCTATGAAGTGTGGCAAGCTTGTTTCTCTCTCTCTCTCAGGATTTTTCATAGAGGTACACAGAGAGAAAGAAAGAGAAAACAATTTCTATTTCTGCTCCTTGTTTTTTTCATGTGGAATGTGTTTGGAGAATTGTTTACCTGGGGTGATTGCTTGATTGGATTCTGGTGAGGATTGTTTGAGCCTGATGGCAATCAGATCCACCTGTGGCTGGACTCTCGACAGAGGGTCACGAGTTGCGTTAGAGATACAGTTAGAACAAGTAGGTTTGTAGTTTGAATATCTTCCTTTATATAGTATATTAATGTGTTTTAGCATAGTTATAATAAAGAAATCATTCAGCCTTCTGAAATGGAGTTGGACATCATCATTTCTTCCCATTGGGTTCGCCTGCATTTACAACAATGAAGTTGTAGGATGTAGGGTGGTTTTCCCCTCTTGCATTTCTGTGGTATTTCTTATTGCTGGTTAAGTGCTGCTGCCACTGTGGTAAGAAGGCAAAGTGAGGACAAGACAGAGCCATAACCATGATGGTGGTGGATGCACTGCGTGGTGTCATTAGAATTATCTCCTGCCAGAACCCAGAAAATCTTCTCATACTCCGTTTGCATCTAAATATATATATTTACCATGCATTTATGCTACCAGGATGAAACCCAGACACTGCATTAATTTCCTTGGTCCTTCAATCCTTAGATCTGCTCTTTGTCAGAACATGATATTAAATGCTCCAGGTGCTTCAGGGTCACACCTTATCTGACTTTCTGACCAGCTACAACAGGAGCTTTAGCAATGTTCGCAGCATGACACCAAGACTAAAACTAATACCATATATGAATATGTATAAAGATATTAAATTCGTCCTAGCAGGTCTTTTTTGTGCTTTGGAAGCTATGGTGTGGTAGAATAGAGATTTCCTTGCAACTACTTTTTAATTCATTAATTGACTTTCTGTAAAGTCATCTGTACTTACACAGGATTTTTTTCCCCTAAAAGGCAATGCGTGCATTTTCTAGTAAGATGATAAATAGTGTGTGTAAAATCAATAAATATAAAATGAGACAGATAAGAGCACCTGTTCATAGAAATTACTTACTTTCAATTTGTTTATTCATTATGCTTGATTTTACCACGTCTGGTTTCTCAAGTCAGTTTGTTTAAAAATTGGCAGAGTGTAGGAATAGGTGACAGTACAAGAATAATTGTTTCCTACTTACTTCTAATAAATAACAAGCTTAAGAAATATAATATGTAATGTAAAATCATAAGGAATTTATTCCTGTTTGGACCAATTTGACTGCAAAGAAAGAGAGACTAGATTTCTGTTCCAAAGGGATAAAACAGGTCTTTTGAGCAGCAAAGGCGAATGAATAAATTACTATGCTGTCAGGGAAAAGGAAAAATCCCCAGTGGGTTCACCCCACATGGTTACACACTTGAGTTACCCCATCTCTCAGCCTCTCATCCACATGTGCGCTTGGGCCCCAAACACAAACTCCCCAGCCAATATATTCCTCTCCTCTCAGCAATTTAGTCTGAATAGATCCTTTTGACTCTTGAAGTCTTGTAAACAAACAGAAGCATCTTTGGTTTCTTTATTCACAAATCTCTACTTCAGCTCAGGGCATCAGCAACAGAGAAAATTTGGATGGAATAACAATAGATTTCTCTTTTGAATTCATGAAACTTTCCCTTAATGAAATTTGTTCCAACACGCTGCAAGTCACAGGCAGTAGTTGTTTACTGCTAGAAAAGGCTGCTGCCCTTAGGAAGGTTTATTTGTTTTCATGATCTGTTGCAGGGAGCTTTAGTGTCTTGGATTCTGTGTTTTTGCTGGGAGGAGAGTGTCCAGAAAGCGTGACAGGGAGTGGGTGGCATCCCCCCAGAAGTCCTTGCTCCTGGCCAGACTCACAATGCTCCACCTTTGGGAGCTGCACTGGTGCATGGCCAAATTGAGGAGTATGAGGATTTGTTGGGGTTTTTTTTTTTTGTTTTTTTTTTTTGGTTACTAAAACATCTACAATAAAATTATCCAAATAAATAAAATTCACCTGCAGCAAAGCCAAATCCGCCTTTCTCCCAGGAGCTTCCCTATGCTGCCTTACGAAGGCTTTCTGTTCCATAAGGCACATGCAAGTTCCCTCTCCCACTTCCCTCCTATGACTTCCTTCCAGCACAAACATAGAGCATTTAGCATCTTATTCATGTGGTGAGTAAAAAATATGGACATTGCATTGGAGGCCTACAAAATTAGTAAGTAATAAAACAATCTGTTAATGCATACAGACAACTCATTTGGTGTTTGCCAGGGACTACTTCAGAGATGCTGCAGTTACTTCAAAGGTTCTGTAATAGTGAGAAGGAGGGAAAGGAGCAGGAAGGGGTGGGATGAAGGCTCAAAACAGGGATCAAAAGTGCAGGGAAGCTATCCTGTGAGATGGTACTCTAGCCTGGAGCAAAAACCTCAGTGACAATCTTTTTCAGTATAATTCATGAACATCTTCCTGTTTGCTGTGGATAATAACTCTTACTAAGGTGTTAATCAAAAAGTGATTTTAATAAATCCTAGCTTTTAGACATGTTAATTTTTGTTGAATATTCTGATTTATTAACTAACCAAAGAGAAATCAGAAGGAGCATGCACTCTGCAGAGTCATATATATGTTATGTTCTAAAAAGGTTTTTTACAGAAGGGTTGGAAACCTTTTTTCTACTGATTGTTGGTTATTTGGAAAGTGTATGTGTTACCTCTAGAAATAAAGGGGATGATTATGTTTTATAGGCAAGAAGGGATTAATAAAACTCATAATGCTCAAAGAAACAGCTGTTTCTCTGTTTTGTAGTGCTTCTAAACCCTCATCTAATGCAGAGTGAGTCAGCTGGGAGACACCACTAGTGTTAAAAAAGAATTAAATGGAAAAGTAGTGGTTATTATTTGAAAACAATTATTCTCTAATTGTGCTTTGAGGAGAGGAAACAAAGAAAGAAAACTGCTGGTAAAATAATTTATAATTGGAACAAAGTATAGATTAGGAAGAAAAGATCTCTTAAAATAAAGACTTCCTAATCCATAAGCAAAGATGAAGCAACAGCAATAATGCTTTTATTAGTCTGTTTTGAAAAGGCTGCATCATTCACAAGTGGTGTTGAAGCCAGGGAGTGGAGCCAGGCTTCCTCCTGGAGCTCCTTTTGGAAACTCCAGCTGCATTCCCACCCCTGCTGTTCCTTGGAGCAAAGCACTGCACTTCCTCAGGCCGCCTTCTCACCCATCCAGCCTTCACTCTGGTTTTTGAGTTTGGCTAGGGTGGGTTGATGTGTGAAGAATGCAAAGCAGAGTTACTGGCATTTCTATACATTATTTTTTCTTTTTCTTTTTCTTTTTTTTCTGTTGCCTGGAACATTCACATGATTTTGCTGTCTGACTGGCAGAGAGAGAATAGAGTTTGTTATGCTCCATTATGCACCTTCCATTAGAAATGTATATATTTAATAGCTTGCAGTGATCTTAAGCCACATGATGTAATCCTTATGCAATTTTTAATAAAGGCAGAATTCCCATCAAGTTTCAGGGTTGTCAGTATGAAAGAGATGTCAAGATTTGTCCCATTATACTAGAAAATATTCTGCCCTGGTGCTTTATGTTCTTTCAATAATGTATTTTAATGGCATCTCTACCATTAAATGAAGGAATTAAATGAAGGAATACTCTTTGATTTGATAAATTAATGTTTTTTTTTCTATTAGTCTTTGTAAAAAACCATAAATACCTCTAGATTTATAAATGGTATCTTATTAAGTGTGTCCAGCATGACTGCTTTTACTCCTTGTCCTTTTGTTTAGTTTTTGTTTCATTTACTTTTACTTTTCCAAACAAAACAGTTCAATCTAAACCATAGCAGTGTAGGCAAATAAATCTCTACTCGTAAATTTTCTAGGGATTTGGCAATCAGGAACTCACAGGTTACTCTCATAAAAAAGAGAAGGGAGAAAGAACCCAATAAAAGACAGAACCAGCTGTTCCACCAGTAGCCTGAGAGCCAGAGGAAGCCCTGAAAAAGAAATGACTGCTTCATTCTTTCCATTTTTCAGCTTCTGCCCTTTTCGGTTGCCTGTAAAAACTTGCCAGAAACTAGACTCCCTTTCTGGAAAAATAAACATGTTTTGTGTGATTGCAGATTGTGTAAAATGTGTGATAAAGTAATGAGACAGTGGTAAATTCATAAAGATATTAGGTTTCCCTCTTTTTCCTGCTGGTCACTGCCTTTATCTATTTTACCCCTATTATGTAGGCAGTGCTGCAACATGCTGCACCTAAAGTTCACTCCAAAGGAGGTTGAAAAATAAATGAAAATCTTCTTGAGGCCAAAGAAAGTAATTTATTAGTCCTTAAAACTGAAGTATATAAATTTGAAAGGCCTTCATGGGGCTAAAGAAAATAAATTAAACCTAAAAAGATGCTATTTCAGGGACAAAGATTTATCATTTTCAGGTGTGTGGGGGATATACTCGTGTTCTGAAGTTTCATAAAGGAAGCTCTTTGTTTCTACTCTGAAAAATCCACTAGCTTCAAAAATACCAAGATCACTGTAAGATTCAAAGTACCTGATGTTTCCTGGATCCTGGAATAAATTACTGTCCCCTCTTTCTGTTATATTGGGCTTCAGAGCCATTTCCTTAGCAAAATATTTTGCATAGAAAAAAAGTAATTTGAGCTATTCCAGGTCTAAGACCACATGACTGGCAGATCTGATTTCTCATTCATTCCCACCAGCACACATCTGCACCACATGCACAGGAGCATTCTGGTGCATGTGGTGCATATGACCCTGTGCCACCAGAAAAATAGGGAGTTCAGCTAATTTTGGAACAGTCATAAATGGCAGCAGAGGAAGCAAAGACCTGGTGGGATACAGAGAACTTCCTTTCATCCTTCTTCTGTGTTACATCTGTCCCATAACTTTTGTGTTCCCTGATGCTGCTCAAGTAGTAGCAAGAGAGGTGCTGCTTCTAGAAGAGAGCTTTTACTTGCTGCTCTTGCTGCTTGGGATATTTCTTCACTGACATCCTCCCCATGGTTTGATAGGGGAGAATTTTCTCTAGAGTTTTCTCTTTTCCCAAACAAAATGTTAATTCTACAGGATTTAGTTTGTCAATGAATGCATTTCAGTATTGTCCCAGATTGAGAAGCAAGATGTATTCTATTACCATCTGTGTAGCAGTTGTCTTCTGTTCAGTGAGCAGTTTTCCTTATCTCTTCCACAACCAATCCTCGCTCAGGGGAGACATCTGCTGTTAATGGGCTATTGAATGTCACTGCATGACTGATAAGAACGGTAACATCCCATTGTGAGATGCTCTGCCCAGAGGGAGGAGCCAAGCATTCCTACCTGGATATAATCTTGAGTTTCTGGAACACCAGCACATCTTTTCCTGCACTGGATTTCCCAGAGGAACAGGTGCCTCTTCCACTGCAGGAAGACCACACCCTCTTCTACAGGACCACTGCTCCAAGAGAACCACACCTGACACTCCAGGAGGACTGTAGCCATAATTCCCAATTGGACTTCTGCCAACACCTTGTTAGTCAGGGTTGTATTCTGACTCTGTCAGTGTTGTTTTGGTTCACTGCATTGTTTATTTTATCTTTTTTTTTCCTCCCTAATAAAGAACTGTTCTTCCTACCACCATATTTTTGCCTGAGAGCCCCCCTTAATTTCAAATTTATAACAATTTGGAGGGAGGGGGTCTACATTTTTTTCCATTTCAGGGGAGGCTCCTGCATTCCTTAGCAGACATCTGTCTTTCCAAACCAAGACCCCCCTTTTTTTAAAAAACCTCTTTTCTGGAGGAAAAAATTACTCAGTCCCCAACCAAAATTCCAGAAAATTCTGTAATCTAGAGGATGTTTCATCTAGTGTGACGGAGAGAGGTTATCAAGCCCATGTGGCATTTGCAAAGTGTCCCCAGCTCCTTCCCACTGGCCCTGGGAAGCTGCATTGAATCTGTTTGATGAGCAGGGGCAGTCCAGCTCTGACAGGCTGGTGTAACTGCTCTGGTGTTCCTAAGAGTTATTCAAAGGAGAGGCAAAAGCAAGTTAGAGCACACAAGCCTTGGATCAAACAGTTCAGCATTTGCTTCAGTTGACCTTTCTGAGTGTGTGCTTTGTTAAATCAGCTCTGTGAGACATGGCAGCCCCAAGAACATGCCTGGAGGCAAGTCAGAATTCTGTTTTGCAATTTTGCCTCTGGCTGACAGCTGTAAAAAGTGTTAACTAATGAAATATTCTAAATGGGTAAATAACAAAAAAAAAACCCCAAAAAAACAAAAAAAAAAAACTATAGACAGCTGCCCATAAAGCACAGAATGAATTCCTACTTGCAGAATTCAGTTTCTTTTCATACTTTGACATCCCTAGTCATCATATAAACCAGCCTGTGAATCCAGAGCAGTAGGCAGCAAAATCCTCATTAAATTGCCCATACTCCTGTTGTTTTTCTTGTAATCTCAAGTTTTTCCTCTCCCGGAGTGACATGTGCTGGAGGGAAGCACTGTGTCAGTACCTGGAGGGAAGGGAATTTAGGATGTTATACTGAAAGTTTTGCCTTTGCTGATGTACCTTGCTGATGTACATGGCTTTTAAACTGCTAAAAACTAGAGTGTAATGCTATTGGTGGTCCTCCAAAAACTGGAGCACCCTGCAGCAAGGCACGACCTCCTCCAGAGCCTGGTTTGCTCTCCCTTCTCCATAACATTTAATAAGAAGTGGCAGAAATATTCCAGGGGACCGAAAAATTACAGTAACTTGGGGGGTTGAGGACCTTGTTTGCCAGGCTCTGACCTTTCCTTTTGTGTGGTGTGAGAAAGAGAAGGAATGTCCCTGTGATCAGAGGCAGTTCAGTTCATGCAGGTGACAGAGTCTTAGGAGGGCTTGTGGGCATCCTGCCTTGGTGCTGAAAGGATCAAAGGCAATAGAATTAGCCGGAAAAGTGCAGTTTTCCCTCACAATAGCCTCCAGAATAATTGTGTCACCACGGAGATTAATAATTAAGCAAAGCTCTCTCCCTTCCAATATGTCACATTCTAGGGTGAAGGAGTTTTGTATTATTTTTCAGGTAATATTAATTAGATTCACCCTAAGTTACCAAATGTTATGTAACGGAGATGTCTGTATTTCCTACTCCAGTGATACAGGAGAGTTTGGTTTCTTCAAACATTTCATACAAACTGGCCTGTAGGGCAGTTCAGGAATACTTCAGGCCAGGCCATGGTTAGGGTTTGTGAGCTATCAGCAAAAGAAAACATGTTATGGTTAAAGAAACCTTGTAGCCTACCCTACCAGTGGGATTTTCCTCTGCTCCAGAGACGTAGACAGAGCTGTAATGGGTGAAGTGTTCCCACTTAATATTTTGCATGTAGTCATAGACAGGGAAGACATCTTCTACAGCTTTTCCTCTGCCCATTTGCAGATATGGGAGGCAGACGTGGGGTTTTCGCCCTGTATTTGTGTGAGAAGGCAGCACTGTGTAACCCATGCTGGGGGAAGCAGATCCCACCAGGATTGCAGCTGGCTCAGCTCCTCCAAGCAGCCCTTTATCCATCGTGTTTTGCTCCTGGGGAACACAGAGGTTCTGAACAAGTTTTTGGACTCATCAAGAAGCATGACATGTCCTTGAAACAGCTGCCATGTTAATTTCTGACATTTGCTGAAATAAGACAGCAAATTTCCAGTTTCTTGTTTTCCTGACTCTTCATTCATCCTGGGACCTGAAAGTCAAACTGAATTTTTCCTGGTTTGCACACAGTGTTGCTGCTAGTGATGATGAATTATTCATTGTTAATCTAAATGAATGAGCCTATTGATGAGTGCAAATCAGAAATTAGTTCAGTTAACTTTGCAGGAGCTTTAGTGCCCAGAGGAATTGTTTGATACAGAACAAAAATGGCCAAAACTATTGTGTTGAGGGAACTTCATAGTTTTCTCAAAACCAGATTTCAAAACTGTTTCAGCAGATGAAATGTTTTTGCCCGGTTCTGTTTCTGAAAGGATTTACAGTATAAGGTAGATCTCTCTACCATTTTTATTTTATGCCTGGCATAAAAGTCAGGCATTCCTCACTCAGCCTATGGAATAAAGTTGCACTGAAGTGTTTCAGTAGCTGAATTTGGCTCATTAAAAAGTGATGAACACTACAGCCACTGCAGCTGAGTCCCGGGATTTGCTGTGACTGTGCAGAGCCCCACTGGAATCAGTGTCTGTGCCCAGTGGTGTGATCCACTGCAATGACACAGGGCTTTGGACTTCCAGACAGAGCAAGGAATGCTGCAGCAATAGGATTAATAATAGTCCAAATGGATCCTAGCCAGCAGAGCAGTCTGTTCCTGCTGCAAACAGCGCCCAGAGCTCTCCACTACATCCCCTTCCAGTGACAACAGCCATTAAACAACCAGTGACACATTTCAAAATGCAGCAATAACACTGTCATCTGAAATTCCACAAATACTGACCGGACAATTTAAAACCCAGTGTTTCTTCCCTGTCTTGCAAACTCTTGCTAATGCTGACTTTCACCTGCATGCCCAGTTGATTCATATGCATTGATGGACAGATATGTAGAAAAAGAACTATTTTTTTTTTCCAAATAGAAAATAAGACTAAATACATTTTTCTGTTTTTTTAACACAACTATTTGCAAAAGATACAGCTCAGGAAAAAGCCTTTCCTAGGTTTTCTTCCATGAATCATGCCATAAGCCTTTGCAGATCTGCATGCAGATTTAGAATTAGAACACCTGTAGTCAGACTCCATGTTTTTACTGTTCTAAGGCATTAAATGGTGTTGTTTTTCTGTATTTCTCTGCTTGAAAAAAAGCAGTGCAAATATCTTCATCTGTTGCTATTTGTTCATTCAACACAAATAGTTTGGCTTCTCTCGGTCTTGTATTTATTACAAAAAAAAAAATTTAGCCATAGAACACAAAAATTCATTTAACATTCATTTGCTCTCCAAATCAAGTAGATGTACAGTTTGAACTAGTAACCTATAGGGCAAAGTGAACTTTTGCCTTGTAAGAGAAGATCCCTGCTGTCACTCCTCCCTCTCCCCCTTGATCTGTTCAATACTTTCTGGGAATGCACAGTGTAAAACCTACAGAAGATCAAATCTTTCCCGGATTTGGTTTTATTACATAAAGGCAGTGCATTCAAGTAATTTGTGTCATGCTGCTCCCCTGCACTCCCTTGGCATAATGTGCTCCAGGAGATGAGAACAAAAGCACAAGTGTGACATCTATTGACAGCCTTAGCTGGCAGGACAAGGCAGCCTGAAAGCTGCAGCAGGAGCAGGGAAAGGTCTGTGATAGCCTCTCCACTACAGGACTCATCATTTTTAAAGAGATTTACAGCAAAAGGCTAATGTTGGGTTTGAATTGCCTGTGTTTTATGTGTTCAATTAAACCTAAGCCCTGCACAAGTTTCTAGAAGAATAATCCGTCCTGAACTGTGAGAAACAAAATATACTAGAAGATCCTCTAGACTCCTGAAGGAGTGGCACAGGGAATGCTTCATGCTTCTGGTGTTCATATGCTCTTTCCTAGGCATTTTCCACTTGCTAATGATTAATGCATCCATCCCTGGAGCTTGGTGCTTATCAGCCAGTGTTAGCTCTGGAAATACCACCGTTTCCTGAGCCGGAGCAACCTGAGGAGCCATCACAGCTGCAATGAGCCATCTGCAGCTCTGCTGCATGCTGGCCACTGCCCAAACGAGGATCCTGGGCAAAGCAGACCTTCCTCCTACTCTGGTGCAGCTGGTCTCGTGTTCAGACTGTTTGAGCTGTAGGAATGAACATTATTTACAGTGCTACAGGCTCTGGCTAGCTGATATTTTGCCTTTAGATGTGGCTGTAGAGGAGGCTGAAAGTGTCAGTGTGCCCAACCACACGATTGTATTCCCTGTACTGTGCACTTCTTGAATCATCTTTTGAAATTTCCCTATTGCTTTTTCTAGCAAGACACAGGTTTTCTCACAGTTCTCTTAATTTCTGACAAATCAAAAAGAGATATTTGCACTTCAAATAGCCAAGAGCCATCTTTATTTAGATTCTTTATCACAGACAAAGAGGTGGTGGTCTCCTCGTGGTCAACTAAAGTATCACACTTGGATTTAAAGGCAAAGTTTTCTATGTGTCACCTCAATTCCACTCCTGTAATTGCACCACAGGCAGCCTACTCTTCGTACAAGAAGGCCTTGCTTGTGGGTAGTTTCCAGACAAAAATCCTGTGAGTGAGCTCAGGCAAAGGTGGGTTTTATAGTCTGTAAGCCATCTACAGGGAATTAATTGCCAGAGGCTACTTACTAAGATGTCTGGCACATGTTGTGCACCTTTAGAGAGAATAGTTTTTAAAGTAAATCACCTTTCTTATCTTATTTTTTCTAATGTGTAATTCCACTGGCTTTGGAAAGGTGACTTACAGTTTGTCTTTATTTAAAAAAGATTGAGATCGGGCTTTTTATCTTCAACAAAACCTGTTTTTGCTGAACCTTTGAAAGATACTTTTAAGATAGATTTCTAATGTTTTCAGTGGCAATAGCTTTGCAATGAATGCATGAATCTGGGTAGAACTGAGGATTTTACACCTCATTTTCCATTACATTTCTCTCATCAGAGGGGTTTGGATCTCAGCTTAAACTTTGAATAACCAAATTAAAATATTACCATTAATAAAATGTATTGTGATACATTTATATTTATTAGATGACTCAGCTTTCCTCAGTTACCTTTTAGCCATGGGTTTCTGAAAGAAGGCAAATTTCTACCCCTGGGAGCTTTTTTGTGTAGCCTTCACTTCTACCCAGCTGGGATTGCTGCCTTTTACAAATACATGCAGGAGCTGTTTCTTCCTCTTCAAATCCAAGGCTTATCTGAAGGGATAATAAGAAAGTAACCCAGACTCAAAGGTACAACTAAAATGTCCTCTTGTTTTCTTCAATGTTGCTGATTCTTAAAAAAAGAAATATATTCCTTCAATAAATTAACACACAGTGAAAATCTGTGTGGGAGAATGTGGATAAAATATGTGTAATTTCAAAGTTTGCCCTTTTTCTGAGCTCCATATGCTAAGTACCAAAATAAAATTACAACACAGGGGAAATGGGATGATAGATCCAGGACATGGTGAGAAATATATGGCTATTAATTTGTAATTTTGTTTTGCTAACTGTGAGACTAGAAGGCTCTCTGCACACTAAATTATGATGGTATTTAGAGCAATAAATCTGAGCATCCTTGTGCTGCCTCCTGCTGTTGAATAAATCTGTTGGCTTGTTACAGGCTAACAGTTCTCCTGATGGTTTTAACTGGGCTGTTTCACACAAAACCCCTCAGCTTCACTGAGGTCCTTGAACGGGCATGAATGGAGCTCTGCCCATACAAGTGGAGGGGGATGCCAGGATGGATCTAAAGTGTCCACAGTCCTCATTTTCTTGGGAGAGTCTCTTTCCTTAAGCTCTGCTCTCACCACAGCACAGGTGGCTGTGTCACCTCTTGGAGGAACCCTTCTTTCACAGAAGGAAACTCAGCAATCTCATTCATTACCTGCTCCCATTAAAGCCTTAACGAAAGCCAGGTTAGAGTGGGAAAACTCATTTTCACCTGATTTGAGGGATCATTAGGCAGCTGAATGATTGCAAGAAGTGTAATGCAACACACCAGTGGAGAAACTATAGACTGGCAGGAGGATTCCTGCACACCCAGGAAACATTAACTCTTTATATATGCATAAAGGAGGGCAGGAGGGGATTTCTTGTTTGGTTGTTGTTGGGGTTTTGGCTTTTTTTTTTTTTTTTTTTTTCCTCTTAAGCTCCATTTTGTGCTTTCCAGCACCTGTTGTAATGTAGAGAAGTGTGAGCTAAAAGGCTGATACAGAAGTTGGACAAACACGTAAACTAGAAAATTGCAAAATAATCTTGTACTGGCTTAATCACCTGCTTCTTCACAGCCTGAAGTGAAACTGTCCACAAAAAGAATTCAGGAAGCTGTGCCATGTGTATAAATTCCTTCAGGAAGAAGCAGTAGTGGCCATAGCTGGTCCTAGCAGTCTCATGTAAGCAACGTAGGAGAAGTCAGACCCTGCATTAACATAGCATGTTTTCAAGAGATGATAATGTGTTATCTGCTAGCAAAAGACTTGTCCAGGGGGCTTGGTTATGGTTTTTCTAGAGAAAATCTGTTCAGATTGCTCATAGATGGGTAAGTAGGATTCATGTTATTTTGGCACGTTAAAGGTCATTGGCATTTGGTTTAATTTGCTGTCAGCTGTAGCTCGTGGGAAGGTGATATGGTGATGTCAGAGCAAAGATCTTAATGGATCTTTCTAAAGTTTTCCCTTGCCGTGTTGCATGAGCAGCCACACTGGCAGGGACTGGGCCAAGAGCCTTCCAGGGCTTTTTTCCTTGTCTCTATTGTAAAATTGAAACCAAAATCTTTTGACACTTGAAGGATGATGTAATATATTGTTTTGTGTCAATACACACAGTGTTCATTGTGACAGCCTCATTCTCAGGATGAATGTCCTAATTTTTAAGCTGTTAAAGGGAATTCTTTATATTTTAAAACACAAGGCCAGTCCCTTCCCAGATTTTTAGAGGAGTGGTTGAAGAGTTGTAGATGTGAGCCCCAAGGGAAGAGGAAATCTCTTTAGCATGACCAGAGATGGAAAAAAATCTGTGGGAAAGGAGCAGGATTTTGGTCTATTACTCATCTTTGACTTGTTATTATTGTGTGTTAGGCCGGTAGATGTTGAATTCAAGCACCCACCTACATTTGCTGACCTGGACAGGCATCCGGGGGTGACCATATGTCTTCTAAGACAAGTCATATGTGAGCAGATGGAAGTGCTCAGTTGCATACAGATACTCTGGTGTGACAGCCTCATGCTTCAGACCTTGGATCCTTCATTCTTTTAGCCAAATATTTGAACCCAGTCAAAACTGATGGCTGTGAATTCAAGCCATCCAAAAGAACAGAGGGAATAACTGTAATAAAAGTGAGCTGATCATTCTAAAAACATGCCAAAAATACACTCCATTGTTTGGAATTCATTTGCTGTGATTTTGCCATAATTAGAGCTTGAACATTCATTAATTATACTGAGTTTATTCAGAGGAAGTCAGGTAATCACTGCTTTTCACAGTTGCTCATGAAAGATTGTAATTAAACAGCCCTTGCCATTCTCAGTCTGTTAAAGGGACTTACTCTGCATTGAGTCCCCTGCTCAAATTTGCTTCCACCTCCCTCTTGCAGCTGCTCAGATTTGTTAAAAACTTCCTGTGGTAGTACTTGAGGGAAGACTGACCCTGGTATTTCTTCCTCTTTGTGGCTTTTCTAGCTTCCTCTGAGTTCTTTATTATACAAGTGTTCCTTAAAGGTGAGTTGCTCCAGAGTAAGTATCTTATGGGCAGAACAAGCCCAGATGTGTATTTTTATTGTCTAACTCCCCCACATTTAAAACTTGATATATTTTATAAAAACTATACCTATTTCATGAATTTTGGAAAATTCAGTAGCACTATGTAAAATTAGGGGAATCAGAGAGCTGGAAAACAGTTAAAACTTAATTTCTGGTGATATAGCTATTGCTAATAGAAGAAACTTGGAAGGAGTATTGTGGGGAAATTATTATGGAGTCCTAGTCAGATGAGCTTATTTGTGTCTTCCTCTGCAGCACCTGGATGCTGTAGGAAATAATAGATCAGATAATTTTATCTCTCTGACAGTTCCTTTTCTTCTGAAGTTACCGGCTCAAAACCTAAATTGATATTTTTGAACTGAAAACATGTCTGAAGTCTGTCTTCTCACCAATCTGCAGTGGGATTTTTATGGTCTTACTGTAGATGAACACTTCAGTGTTAAGAGTTGGAAAATGAGGTGCAAACTCTGAGCTTCATCCATAAGGTCTCTCTAATGTCAGCAGAGACAGGGAGGCAATGCCAAAAGAGGTGGTGAAATTATTTTCCTTTTTTTAAAGAGCACTGAAAAGAGCAGAGAAAATTAAAAAGAATCCAGGGCACCTTCCTTGTTGTTGAATTAACTCTCCTATGACAGTGATACAGCTGCTCTTTTCTTAAAGTTCACAACTCCTGCTAATTCTCTCCCTCTCTTTATCACTTTAAAGAAGACATTACAGCCTATCACACCAGTAATTCACTAGCTGGGACACCTTAAGCACATATTTGCATTGTTCTTATTGCAATGAATTCTAAAGGAGATGTTATAGTTCAATACGCCTGATCACATTTAATCAACAAGCCATAGGTAAAAACCTCTGAGTGCCATTAAATGGATAAAAGAACATTATCAGTCCAGGGGTGTTTTTGTAACAAAATTATTCTTGAAATAACAGCTCTCTTAGGCTCAAACCTAACAGAGCACAGAGGATTAGGGCAGTGCTGAGGCATGAATAGAATTGCTGAGAATGGTGCAATTCACTTATTTTAAGGAAATTTAACAGAAAATGGTGATGTTATAATGTGCTCTGCAACAGGAAAAAATGGGTTGCAAGAGACTTCATGGAACACTTTGCATTGGCACTGGCAATGGTTTTACATTGATCCTGTGTTCTCAATCCCCATCCAAGTGCAGACCTTTCTGAGTTCATGTTATTTGTGTAGGGTCCAAGTATCCCAGGGCAACCTGTGAAAAATTATGTAATTAAATATAGCAAAGGTGGCCAGATCTCTCGAGATCCTCCTGTAGCTCTTTTGGAGGGCTGTGTTCTGGTATTTTATCTCTGAATTTGCACGGTGCAATACTGTTTGTGGTTAGCTGCATATGCTTTTCAAATGGTTTGCTGCATATATTAGGCTGGTGTTATCCAAATCAAAGGGTGATGTGTGTATATCATTATCAAGGCAATGGTTTTGACTTCTAACCATCTACTGTACTTTCAGATTTCATTTGTCTTTGGGGACCCAAACAGAGGCTTGAAATGCAAAGGGGAGATGATGAGTCAGCCCAAGAGAGGTACTATGGTATCACCACATCAGTTTGACAAACCCCAGGGCTTATTATATCATTTGGACAAGTGTCACCCATGTATTTGAATGCTTTTCTGAGACAAAAGAAATCTTTCATCCCCTTGGGCAGATAAAAGATTCAGCCATTACTACCTCTCAGTCTGATTTGTTGTCACTTTGGCTACAAGGAACAGGGAAGTCCACTAGAAATAACAGCCAGAGCTTTATAGGACTGGGGATAAATTAGAAAGGAGTTCTTGCTGGCACTTTCTAGTCTCTCTTGGCCCACACAGCTATTTATTATTCATTTTTCCTCAGGGTCTGGATTTATCTGATGACTGACATTCCAATACAAATTGAAATTTAAGCTTTAGGTTTATACACATAGTTGCATCTTCAGGCTGAAGCAGCGTGAGTTAAGGGCGAGTCCCTCAATGTCAAACAGAAGAGGAGCCAGACTGTGAGGGAAGAAAGTGGTATTATATTTGGCAGATGTTCTCAGTCTTCACAGCAAAGACATGACACTTACAGTAAGTAGAATTTCCCACAAATTAATGAAATGTTCTGCAAACTTTCCTGTCTGTCCTTTTAAGTCCTTGAGGTTTTTACACTCTGGAAATGATAACAAGCACTGGAAAGTTGGAGGCCAGTTAATATTGTCACAGGAGAATAATATACAATGAATTCTGTCTAAATGAGCACCTGATATGAAAGACGTACAATGATAAGGCTCAGAAATCTATATTCACTCTCCATTGCACTGCTCTCCAGTGGTAATATTTATATGCAGATAGCCATGTAAATGAATATCTTATGAATAACTCAAAGTCAGAGAGAAAAACAAATCCTTCTGTAAATAGATAAAACAAATTACAAGATGTCTTTTAGGATGATCTTCTTTAAATTCATTGTACTTGAGGGGCAAAGGGGGAGCTTGGCGTTTTGCAGATATTCTCAAAATGAATGGAAAGAGACACCTTCCCCTTTTTCAACCTCACACTGAATTTTTTGTTTCATATGGCACAGAAGGGGATTAAGGTACAACTTGAAAGTCAAGAGTGTGATATTTAACCTGCTGTGTCATCCCCACACATGATCCTAATGAGGACGGAACCAGCCCTGCTGGTCCCCATTGTGGCTATGGAAATCACAGGCACTATGGCAGCTGGCAGAGATTCCCTTGGCTTATAGAGAAATGGGAGAAAATCACCTGGTTCTATGGACAGACCGGGAGTTTAACAAAGACCTTTCCTGTGGTCTGTGAAGAACATAGGGCTGAATTCCTGGCATCTAAAGCCTGATCAAGGGAATACGAAGGTTAAACTGGCTGATTGGTTTTACACAGGATGTATTGTCAGCTTTCATGCTTCTCTTTAGCTGCTGACAGCAGTTGCATGGACAATTTTGTTTCAAATAGAAAGGAGTTAAAAACAATTGCTGAAGTTGCAGGGTCAGGCACCAGGTTTAAGTTTCTATAGGCACATTAAGTTGTGTCTGCTGGTTACTCCTTCTTCTGCCCTGAATGAAGAGAGGTCCTGGAGGGGGAGAGGGAGTTACTGAATTATTCAGGCAAAAGCTGCAAGGTGAAAAATTGAGGTTTTATCACAAATTTACTTGTCTTTTTCACACCATTTTCATACCCAGCAAATGTATTGCATCAGCAGGTAAAAATCCCCCTGCTATGCCCTCGCTACAAGTCAGCCTTTGGATGAAAATGTCCTTGTCATGAAAACATCACTGTGCTTTGCCTCCCCTTAATGAGTAGTCAGAGAGCAGGGCTGGCACGTGGCAGCTGAGAAAGTGGAGCTAATGCTGTGGCAATACCTGTTGTACAGAGCACTTAATTATTTGAGCCACTTCTCCCACCTTCTCTTACCTGTATTCTCCCTGGCTCAGTAAAATCCAAGCAAGTCATCCAATATGTGCCCTCCCTGTGGGCTTCAGATCTGGGGGCCACATTTACCTTTTGATCTCCACCAAAGAAACATTTATCTAAATTTAAAGTTAATTAATATCATGCAGCTAAATCTGAACCCTGTGGATTACATTAAAGTTTATCCAATAAGACCAGGAAGCCTGATCCTCTGAATATAAATGACTGCATCATCTGCATGAGATTTAATTGAGAAAACTGCATCAAAAAGGCAAATTAAATACCAAGAACACAACAGATTTTCCACAGAGAAACACCGTGGGTAGTGAAAAACCATCTGTACAGAGAAGAACAGAGTGACATTTTTGCATCATGTCAGCCAGATAATATTTTCTCTTTCATTAATTATCTGTGTTAAACATTTTGCTAAGACAGATAAATTAATGTACTTTTGACTATCACCTGACATTAGTTAAGATGATGAAAAGATTGTTGCAAACTCAAAATGACACATCAATTTTAAATGGTTTCAAATTTACATTATTTCTCTAATCTTGTCTGTTCTGAGACAGACAGAAATGCAGACTGAAAGGAGTGTTATTTAGAATTCCTATCAAACTTTTAGTCTGGGAAAACAGTTCTGGAGCCATAGATTTGCACAAGTCTAAGTTTTCACACCACTAGTTTTCTAAAAAATGTATCAACAGTTTCATTAGGAATTCCAGTGAAACTAACCCTACTGTTAATAAATATACTTAAAAATTATGTTTCCCAGCATATGTTTCAAAACCTCAGAAATGCTGCCATCTGTTTTTGCCAGGATTCTGAAATAGCCACAGTCAAGTGATACTGTCAAAGCCCTGTAGCTTCCATATGCCTTTAAATCAACAGACAGGTTTGCACCAGGATTTCCGATACCATATGGACTCGTGTCATTTTCTCATTACTTCAAACAAAACTAGCACTTTGGGCTGTGTGTTCAGGTTCCAGATTCACAGGTAGCTCAACAGAAAAACTCAGCACTCAAGTCACTGCTTCTCATTCCTAAGGGGTTTTAAGGTTGAAGAACAACAGAGGCAGCAAAAACGTGATATCCATAAGATCCAGGGGCTCTTGTTGACAGAGTTTAAGAATATTTTCTCAAAAGCAATGTGGTATTTTAGTGTTTTTTACTCCAGCTGTAGCTGCATCTTTGGAGTTGACATTCCCAGGATTATTTGAGCTCTGTTTACAAGGACCTAGACAAGGTGCTGCTGTTTTTAAACAGCCATTAATTTCTTTGCAACCTAGTATAATACACCCCACACAGAGAAACTGGTTAATGAAAATAGCTCAGTTTCTCTAAGCTGTCAGCATGTTCCTGGAGTCTGCAAAGACTCTGCAGAGTTAAAAATAATGAACTGAGGTATCCACACAATTATTTATTTTCAAATTGGTGAAGTGCCATTTTCTTCTCAGTTCAGGAAATTAACCTCCCCAAAAGCCAGCTTGCTCTACACAAAATTAATAAAGCAGAGCATGCTGGCAATAACTTGCACATGTTTATTTATGTGGGATGTCTCCAGCTAGAAAGGCTAAGATGAAAAATTGATTCAAAAGGCTGCACTCTAAGGGGATTTACTCCTGGGTTGGACCCATTCTCATGTTGCTTAAACTCAGAATAAGAACCTCTTCTGGAGTCTATAAAAATTAGCTCTCCTCTATAAAAATCACCTCTCCTTTTTTTTATCCTGTGGCATACACCTAACACTTCCTTTTAGGAAATAAGGTGTAGGAATTTGCAATCCAGTTCTAAAGGAAAAAAGTAAGGGGGAAAAGGTGATGAGGGCTGCAGGGAATCTGTTAGTACCAAGAAATACTTTTCTCCATATCTTTTTACTGAAGCTCTACATGGTTAAACTGATGTTCATATTCATTTTAAGTGCTGGTGAAATTTCCTCTCACCTTATGTGCTTGCGGAGGGTGCTGATCTGGGCTTTGCAAAACACCTGCAGTGTTTATACCACTGTACCCTATAATGAAAATCCCTTAAGACAGGTCTCATGTGAAAGTTAAACTGAGGTACTCCAAAATTAACTCTCTTTGTCAGCCTGAGTTAAATTTCATGTGAACATTGACTGTGATAGAATAATTTGCCTGGGATGCTTTTCCTGCTTTCTTGTGTTTATCCTCTCCTGGTTTCTCTCGTTGGGGAACACCCATTAACAACAACCCCAGTTTGTATTTAGAGATTTATAACAGGTATTTAGAGATTTATTACCTGTATTTATAACAGGTCTGTTAGTTCTGTTTCTTCACTCGTGGCTTTCCGTTGTTGACACCATTCAGGATACAGGATTTAGTAAAATTTTAGCATCAAACTTGGCTTTGAAAAGCCATATCAACACAGTCCTGACATGCCTGTGCTGGGAGCTTGCCTTCTTTGGGGTGCTGTCCAGGATGTGCCAGCAAAAACAAGCTGCTCAGCACAGCTGTGAGGATCTCAGGGGCAGAAAAATGTCTTCAGAGTGAAAGGATTATGCTGATGCCATCTTCCCTGTAAGACACTGGCAATTGTACCTGAGTCCTTTCTGCCCTGGGCAGGTGTGGTCTTACAGATCTTATCCACGTAAGGATGAATGTCCTGGGCACTAGCAGCAATTTGGTTTTTAACGCCGGGGAGAGAGAAACTGACAAAGAGTGAATTTCAGAGCTGCAGAAGGCAAAATAATATTAATTTGGGGCTACAGTGGACACTTTCTGGGACCTTTGAGTCCTGTTGAAAATGGGACATTCAGGTGCTGTCCTACAAGTAACTTCTCCGATTTTGCTTGAATCATTTCCCCTGAATTGTATCATCTAGCACTAGACATTGACAGGAATGTCAGCCCCTGCAGAGAGTGTATTTCAGGGTGGAGACAGACAAAGAGCATTTCATACCCCCTCAGAATGCCACCCTCTTTTACTTTTACCTCTCTTAGTTACCCTGAGGACTGGAGTCTTTTATCCAAAATAATTCCAGTTGACTGCTCTCTCAAAATGAATCCAGTTCATCCCAAATTACCACTCTCTCAAAATTCCTAAGTCCAATAACATTGCAAGGGTTTCGTTACCTTGGAGAGGTAGTACCGTGTGTACCAGGTCTGACCCATTTTGGTTTTGGAATGTGTCCTTTTGAAAGGCTAATAAATGCTGCCGTGATCCTGTCAGAAATAGTGTCTGTGCAGCAGAAATAACTGCTGCTTTGCCTGTAGCTACATAGACTCTGGAGTCATTTAGAGGCAGAATTCTCATGGACTCAGTACACACCCACGCCTCCAGCTCGTGTTGTTCTTTCAAGCTTGGTGAGCATGGAACGAGCTCAGACAGCAGTGCTTCTCCCCTCTCCCTAGCTGGGCTGTGTGGGTTTGCAGAGGGTTTATTCTTCTTCTTCTCAGAAAACTGGGAGTACTGGAGGTGTTAGGCTGCAGGGTTTACCAGGGGGGTGTAGCCAGGAGCTGAGAGGATAAGGAGTAAAACAGGAATGAGCCCATAAGAGCAGTCAGTGTTTCCCCACTCTGGCTGCTGTGGCTGCAACCAACCCTCAAACCAGCTCTGTTCTTTCACCTGAGGAAACCTCACATGCCTTTTGTTCTGTTACATCAAAATGAAGTTGCACAAACATGACTTCAAATAACTCTCCTCACTGGCTGGAGGGGTTTATTTTTGTGCCAAAGGTGCCAAGAGCAGCCTTGATAAATGTTAGTATTTGTTGTGCTGCATAATGCAGTGAAAAACACCAGCACCTTCTGCTGTCATACAATCTAAATAAGAGTCTCTTCTGCCCCTTTTCTGAAGCAGGGAATGAGCACAGAGAAAGTGGGATTAGCCTGAGGCTAAGGAAAAGCCAAGAGCCCACTAGAGATGGGTCTGAGATCGAGTCCTTAGCAGGGAATGTCATCTAAGGACATAACTAAGTCCTAACAAAGGATGAAAAGGTCATAAATACCCAATCATCGAATACTGTTTTGTCCTGGAGCTACCTGAAACCAGGATAGGCAAAGAACACATGCTTATATCAGGATGCTCTTCTAGTTAGTTTTACTCCAGAAATTTGGATTCACTTTCGGCAGAGTCTTTGATTTCCTCTTGAACTGAATTCACGTGATTGCCAGGAAAAGACAGTTCCGTTTAATTTTCCCCAAAGTCATGAGAATGATTGACTTCAAAAACAGAAGCAGCCTTCAATTAACAGAAGCCATGGAGCTCATCCCTGACCAAAATAACCATTTTAATGCACTTCCATTGAGGGCTTGGACCACCATTAGTGCTTGGTTTTCAGGATTCAGTCCAGTTAAGAGGATAACTTAACACCAAGTATTAGATAGCAAATAAAATGAAAGTCTGATTTTCAAAAATCGTGACTAATTTCTGACATAGTTTTCTACTCTACTCTTATTAGAAATGCTATCTTTCATGTAGTTTCCTTTATAATTATTTAATCTGCAGACAAACTTACTGCATTCTCCTTGATACCCATCCTGCAAGTGAAAATGTTCTCACAAGCAGCCTTAGACAATAGTATTTAAAAATCCTCTAAGTCTTTAATACTGCCAAGCTGTTAAAGATATGTTTCTTGGTGTGATACAGATAATGCATCCCTGAATTGTGAACTTTATGAGGAGCATTTCATTTACTGCTTTCAAATGTAAGGGATTCCTGCTGAGGAGGGCCAGACTTTGAGCATGGTGAAACCTGGAGGCACTGAGACTTCAAGGAGTTAGAGAATCTTTTTTTTTTTTTTTTTAAAAAAGAAGTGAATGGAAAATTAGACGGAAATCAATCCTGAAGGACAGTAGGAAAAACCCTATTTTTTAGTGTGTCCAAATCCTGCTCAGTTAAGCAGCACAGTTCAGTCCTGTGACAGATGCAAAAAACTCCTAAAGTATGCGGAACTGTAGGAAAGGTGCTGGTTCTCACTTCCCTGCCTTAATGTGCATCCTTCAGAGGCACCCTGACCTTCAGCAATTCTTCAGATAATTGAATCATTAATATTTTGTTTTTGTGATATGCCTGAGCCTAACAAATGAGCTTCTTCAAAAACCTGTATGGTTAATGGATTAAAAAAAAAGAAATTCAGCATAATATCTATAATTCTGTTAGTGATATCAAGTGCAGAAGTACTGGCTAACCCACCCCTTAATTTGCAAGCTCTTTTATTAGTACTAATTGCATTTTCCCCCTGTAAAACTAGGCAACTATTGGATGAAAAGCAGACGTACTGCTGTTCTAATTGGGCAAAACATCGATTGCATAGTTCACTGTACATGTTTCTCTATTTTTGTAAACAGATAATGAATTAGCACCAGATAATTACAACTGGATTCCAAAGTTGGTTTTTTTCCTACATTGGGGTCTTCTCTTTTCCCAGTTTCCCCTATCTGATTTTCCCCCTCCAGTCTTCAGGCTGAGCTGTGGGTAAAGCTCTTCATTAGGTTGGGCATGATCTTCCTCCTTTCTGCTCCCAGAAGCTTGGGATGAGATTCGTTTATCCTAACGTTTGCACATAAAAATGAGATGTCTGCATGTTAGGGAGCCAGACTAGACCAGGATTTTTTTTTAATAGTCAGTGGAGAGAAATAGATATGTAAAATTTTGCACAGTCCCCCTGTGTCCAGGAATATGCTTTTGACTGTATTGTAGACATTCAGGAAGATTTAATTGCCAATCCTGGAATCTGGCCAGGGTGAGGAATTGATGGCAGTGCTTACATGGAATGTGCTGTGGAGCATTAAAGATAACAGCTCTTCCTCTCCACTTACCTGGAGCCTGGCTTCCCTCAGCAGATGTTGTAGGGCACACTTGGTTTCAGAAGCAAGTGTTGCCTCCTGTAAAACCAGTATCCAACACCTCTCAGGGACAGAGGTTAAACTGGAACATGTTCTCCACTAGTGTGGACCAGCTAAGGGGTACAGTGCATAAAATTACTTCTGCATTTTAGCAAATGCACCAGAATCAGGTTATCCACTCTGTTTATACTTCATTGTTGTGTATTCTGCTGGAGCACCTCTTATCAACAGTGCACAGTGCTGTTATGTGGCACAGGCATTAAATTTGCCTAAATTTAAAAAGAATTGAGTACTTGAGGATGAAACCAACGCTTGATCAGTTCTACCACAATCACCACAATTATTTCCATGACATTAAATTGTCACTTCCTGGATGGTTCTTCTGACAGCCTTAAAGCTGTGCACTGCTGTTTTGGAGAAAACAGATTCTGAATTTAGATTATAAACTCTTTTTAGTAAAAATCATTGTGCCAAACATGCCATGATTCAATATGGTTCCACAGAAAGGACCTGTTTCTCAGGCTTTAAACTGTAGAATTTAACAGGTTTGCAGGTCATTAGTCTGATGACACCTCCCAAAGGACATCTCTTTACAAACAGCTTTATGCTGCTCTACATTCCTTGTGGCAGCCTTGGGTATGAACTTTCCTACTACATTTTCCCTGTCAAGGAAAATGGATAAGACAAGGGTGCTGGAAAAGCATCCAAGAAAGATGTCTCCATGGAGATACTGGAAACACAAATCCACATTTGGCAGCTGTTCCTGGTTTGCATGTCCAGTTATGAGATGCATAATTCCTCCAAGACAAGGAGATAGCATCTGATCATTCCATGTAGAGGAAGCCTTAGAAATGCTTCTGTCATTCAAATTTGCACAAAGAAAATATAATTTGTGGTTATTCATGCACTGCACAGGCAGATGGAAGCACAGCAGGTAGATAAATACTGACATTCTCTTCTCTGAATAACTCAAAAGAAAGGTCAAAGGTAAGATAGGGAGTAAAGTGAATGTAGATTAGGCAGAACATCTGTTTAAGTGGGATAGTAGGGAAATATTGAAACAGAATATTTTCCAACAGAAGCTCTGCTTTAAAAATGTCGATGGGCATCTGCTTAATTATAAATTCTTTACTGTCTGTAGCATTAGTCTCTTAATAATTTTTTTAAAGGGGGGAGGGGGGAGGGAAGAAAAAGCATAATTAACCTGCAAGAGATAATTCACTCCTCTTTCCATAATGTAATACCAGAACTTGCCTGAGCTGAAAATTAAAGAGGGTGGCTCAGCAAGTAGGTGGGGATGAAGGGCACTTTGAGCAATGTCACACTGTCCTCACTGTCCCATTCAGTGGAATGAGGATCTGGGGACAAGTGGCTAGTGGCAGCTGCCATGGTGTTGTTATGTGTAACAGGCCTAATTCGTGCCTATAGAGTGATATATAAATAGGAGTTTTTATATGATTAAATATAGACACAAATCAAGCGAGCCAGGGCAAAGGGGGGAGGCTGTCTTATGTATGTCGAAACCATTGTAGACAAGGCTTCATTTACAAGTTAATGCAAGTGGGTCGCACGGAGATGAGCCATTTCTTGAGATAATCTAGGAAGGCACAAGCGTTCTCCCGCCAAATACCCAAGATTGGAATCGCCAAAATCTCCGGGGGATGCATCTCAATGTTGGGTTCCCGTAACTCCATCATCGACGTACATTGCTTCCCGGACCTCAGATTGTTCAACCCAGCGCAGAGAAAAGAGACTTTATGAATATGTGGGACTTTGAATGGAAAGAAAAGGCTGATCGCCGAAATCCCGGCCTCAAACGAAATAAACTGTATAAAAACTGCTCGCACAGAATGGGTGGTGTGAAGCATAGGAGAGACCCTCTGCCAGAATGGTTGAACCTGTGTCTCACCCAGTGCCGGTCCTGGGCTCGGCACTGTCCTCTTTTGTGGCGGGCTCAGATAGAATTTGATCTTTATAATAAAAATTTTTTTTTTCCTTTTTTAATTCACCTGAGTCAATTTTTACCTATAACAGTGTGATGCTCCCAGCAGGGCATTGCCCTTCTGCAGCAGCAGGGCAGACCTGGCTTTCTTCATTTCACACCAAAAAAACCCAAAAACTTAGTGACATGAATCTCAGTGAGCTCCAGAGAAGTGAAGACAGGCTGCTTTATACACCTTTATGTGACCAAAAAAAAATCTCGCTAATCAAAATGAGCATGTGCATGAAATATAATATACCACTGCTTCCTCTGGAAGTCTTCATTGATAACCCTGCTTCTTAGGACTGAATAAATATGGTCAAGATACTAATTTCACTTCCATTTCTTTGATGTTCCATTTTCCACCCGTCTCAGCTTTTCTTTATCACATTGCCCATTCTGTGCTTTATTAATTCTGTGCTATTATTGGACCAATTGTTTGTAATGGGTGAGTAAACATATATTGATACAATTTAATGGGAAGAGGCAATCCACTTTCTCCTGACCTTTTCACCAGGAAAATCCATTTGATGTCAGTAAGGAAATGACTGTTAATATTAAAAATTACTTATACTAATAAGGCACCCGTCAACCCTCAGCAACCTTTACATCATTCCATATATAACTGCGGCTGTGTGAAAGAGTTAAACAGCAGTGAGTAAAACATGAACGGGTTGTGACTTGTTCTGTGATGCTGATGTGGTGCATTTTTCTCCCTGTTCCTATTGCTAAGCACCTCATGGCTGTTGGATATTGAGAATTAAAGAGAAAGGATTTCCCATGCACACATGTGCTTGTGTACACACACACAAACCTCTCCTTTTTTGTTCGATGCTGAACTATGACTGTTGCTTTCACTGGTCTGTTGTTTTGAACCTTTGTGATACTATTAACGGAGAATTATATCCCATTTTCTTTCTATTCCTAACCTTGTAGCTAAGACTCCTCTACTCACTTAGTATTATAACACTACAGTGTGGGGCTGAGGGAGGACAAATTTGGATTTTGCTGTATCTGAAATTGGCCATTTCCACTTGAGATTCCAATAGTCAGGTTTTAAGACAAACATGTCTTTAGAAAATCTGTTTCTAAACTAAGAAGGGACCCAATATGGTATTTTTTTTCTTCTCTCTCTCCAAGTATCTAATTTAAAACACATGAGACATCTCTGTTTGCTATGTATACAAATATTTAGCACTAACCATATGTTTCTGTGTTTTCTTGAAGCCTAAAATAATTTCTTAAACCATCCTTCCTTTTCCATTTCTATGTTCAAGTGCCTTTTTGGCAGCCTAAACTGCTCCATGTTTAAGTGAAATTTGTTTCACGGGAGAGCGTTTCTATCTGTGTGTATTTGCTTTTTTGCTGTGTTCATTGCAAAGTGCTGCTGTGTGATGGCCTGTGGGGTCCAGCAGTGATCTGCTACAGCCAAACTGGGACAACTGAACTTGTCTCACTAGCTTCAACTCAGGTGTGGAAAAGGATGAGCATTAAAAATCAAGGGAAGTTAGAGAGGAATGCAAGATTCTGGAGGAACAAATGGCAGAGGAAGAGCCCGCTAGATGACAGATTAATTTTGTGGTTGTGATAAAAGTTGCAGGCAAAGGACCCCTCGGGGTGAAGGCCAGACAATAACCCATTGTGTAATGAGTGGGGTCAGGGCCTCCCCTTTTACCAATCAGCTGCAAAGAGCAAAGCTTTCTTGCCTTGAATAACAATCATCCAATTTACCAGGCCGGAGCTGCGGAGCTGAACCTGCTTTGTGGAAACACTCGGGGAGGGGGAACAGCCCTGTTTGGATGTGATTTTAAAGTTGTGTCTGGCTGCTGAGAGAGATTGAATGAAGAAAAGTGGATCCAGGCAAATAAAACCAAGGGGGGAGGTGTCTAAAAAATATGAATACAAGATAAGTGGGAAAAATTTAAAAAAATCTAAAATCATTCTCCTAAGCATGGTAAGTCTTCAGTGTTGAAATGCTGTAGCAACCATCCAGCTCTGAGGAAAGACTCTGGGTTTGGCCCATGATCCATAATTTAGATTTGGAACAATTTGAGTGCCTTTGCCTTTTCACACCACTCTTTGGTTGAGTAGAGACTCAACTTATCTGCTGAGATCAATATGACACATCATCAGCTTGAAATGAGGTGCAAGTTTGTATGTGGAGAGAAGATTCTTATCTGAAGACACATTTAGGTACAACCTTGTCAGCACTATCAGTTCATGGGAGCATCCAGATTCTGAATTTAGGGAGTGTTGGAGCACCTTGCAGTGATTTCACTCAGGCAATCACATTAGGATGCATAATGGAGACCATAATGACATAAATATTTAATTCTTGTAACTAGTTTCTAAACACTGTAGAAATGTTGTCATAATTAATTTTCAGCCAGAAACTTTTTTCTTCCTCTTTCTAATTAGTAGAGTACAGATGACATGCTACTGCATAATTGATAAAAACTATGTTTTAAATTGCATCTATATGATCATTCTTACATAGTTACATCAGATTAATCAAGTGTCATTGCCTTTACACAGCTCAAGGGCTAGAGAGAGTACAGCAGTAATTTTATGCTGGTGATAGAGTCATATTAATGCTCATTGCTCTTCATCTGAAGACATCAAAGATCCTTGCAAAGCTGCATGCATATTCTGCTTTCATATGCAGGGAACTGGACGCTCAGAAAGATTAGAACTCCCATTTTTTTTAATCAGGATGCTATTAAATCATGAAATCAAAATAAGTGAGTGGTGTTAAAATCTGCAAGTTTTACATGTATAGGGATGAAGCATAGAGCTCTGCCTATGCCTATCTCTGCCTTAGCCCAGATAAATTAAACCATGCCTTATTCAGTGGCTGTGTAGGATGCCCAGACAGAAGATACAATAGATATGATGGTTTCAAGGACACCAGGAGTAGCTTTGCTCTCTGAAAGAGCAACTTGCCCACTCAGGCCTTCCCATTGTCCCAAGCTAGGAGTGACGAACACCTCAACCTGAATAGGAAAAGCAATATTGACCACAGCAGGGAGATATTGATCCAAATTTACTACAGGAAAAACTACCTGGAAAATCAGAAAACACCAAAACTGGTCTTTCCATGTGAAGGATTTTAGGGCCCATACTAGCCTTTTCTGGATGTGGCTTGGAACATAAAAATAATGATTTCTTCATTCATCCACCAAGCTAAAAAATCAATTATTGCACTCGTCAGGTCTAGTGAACTGTTTGTTCCTTAATGTAATGACAATTGTCTTCCAAGCAAATTAAGTCCAGCACTAGAGAAAATAAAATATTCATTAGCAAAGTTATTGGAAATATAGATCAAATTATATTGAGGCAGTTTATTTTCCATGTTCCTACAAGGTGCTTGTAATACCATGCTGCCTGATTTTAAGTAACATGAGGACAATCTACTGCTCTTCTAGGACAGAATGTTCCCTGGAATTCCTGGAAAATCCCATAATCCCATAGTAAGGGTAAAAGCACAGACAGTGGAGTTTATCCTGACTGACTGTGGCTTCTGTTGAGTACAGGAATTAAAGTGGAACAGAATGTAGCAGCTATGTGTTGGGGAAGAAGGGCTGTAGTGTCACAACAGATGTGAAGAGAGGACTAAAAGTTGCATTTTAGTCCTACAGGTCCTACAGGGTGTCCTGACCAAAAAGCAACCCCAAACCTCTGTCCCTTGAAGAAGTGACAGAGCTGCATATGATTCTGAAGGATGAAGTCCTTCATACCGGAGGAAATGTAATCAAGTTTCTTGCTCTTCCACTCTGCACAAACTTGTGGCTCATTTGGGTTCTTTCTCATGCAATTGAGGGAGAAAAAAAAAGAATAGTCCAGAGTAGATCAACAAGCAATATCTCCCACACTTCCTGTACCAGCACCTAGCAAAAAGTGCCTCAAACTCTTTAACTGCTCACACATCACACCCCAGAGCTGGCAGTGGAAAATCAGGGCCCTGAGCATACCTGAGGTCTTCTACCCCTTTTGGAACTCTGGGATGAGAACATGAGGACATGCCAAACTCCTGGGGTATTTTCCCCTATTTTTCCAAATATATGATTGTCTTTAATCTACATGGAAATCAAACCATCCCATCATCTGGCAGTCAGTCACTAAATTTGGAGTACAACCTCTTCTACTCAGAACCCAACTTCCCATTCAGAGCACGGCTGCCCTGACACCTCAAGACAATTCTTACTCATCCAAGTAATCCTTTAGATTAATGTGAAAGCAGCAGCACAAAGTTGACTCTTGGAAGCAAAAGTGGGTTCATTTGACAGAACTTTAAAAATAGTTTTAATTATTCTCTGTGATCTCTCTGAAGTGCCGAGAGAGAGAGGGAGAGAGGGGGAAAATGCAATTACCTTATTTGTGTGTGTTCATACATTATGACTTTTCCTTCTTTCCTTACATCTGGGAATCTGTAATGCAGCTGACAGTGATTTAGGGTGTTTTAAGGAAGTGTTTTGGAACTAATCTCTGTTTTCCTGGGAATTTTCTTGGGAATATGCATTGCCCTTGTGTTCACTGACCTAGCTAGCTAATGATAAAGAAAAAAAAAAAATAACAAAGCTATTTGGAGTAATAATGGGCAGCATCTGAATTACTGTTAATTGCTGCAGACAGGCTTAGCTCATGTGATGAATGTAAGCATTGCCTTTCAATATGAACTTGCATTTATCATGAAGCAGAGAGTAATACAGACCTGACCTGAGAATAAATATTTTTAGATTAATTAGTGACCTACTTGCAGATACACAGAGTAGTTGGCCAGGTTTTGTTCTTCTGTAAGAAATATTTTAAGTGTCTACCAGTTCAGCAGCAGATTCCAGTGCATTCTGCAGGATTGCAGCACTAATTCAGGCTTCAGACAAAACAGGTGGAGGAAATTCCTTCTAGCAATGAGACAGCCCTTGATGTTCATGAAATAGGCAGAATTATTTTGTACTTTTGCAAGCTGGGGCATATCAACAACCCCTCTCTGTGCAGTGTGGTTTTAACAAGAGTCCTGTCACCTCTGGCAATAATCATCTCTTCTTAGCTCCTTTTAAATGTGCTGAGGAGACATTGAGGGCTTTGCAGCTCAGTACTCCAGTTCAAGGAATCATCCTTGTTAAGAAGGGTTCTTGAATGCATGCTAAAGTTTAAATATGTATTTAAATGCTTTTCAGGGTGGTTTATAGTACACAGTAACTGTTTTCCTGCCTCAGGGCTTTAATTAGGAAATGATAGTGAGCATCTGTGCTTGCTGGCTGGTGAAGGGGACTGAAGAGAGAGTAGAAAAGCATCCCACATTTTGACTCTTGGTTTTCAAGGGCTGGAGATAATTGTGTCCCTCTAATGTCTTCTTTCTCTTATTCAAAAAAACATATACTGAAATTCTGTAAGATATGAATGGTCAAAAGTCTTTAAGACTAGTTTAAACTAGTATGTATAGAAAGGAAAGTGCTGCTAAGGGCCAGTAATTTCAATTATAAGGCATGGCAAGCCTGATCTGTGGGTCCTTAGATGGTTTAAGTCAAACTACTCAGTTCACACAAGATGGAGACAGGTTCAGACAAGATGGAACATAGGAAAGCAAACCTGTTGTTTCCTAGTTTGTTAGTAAGAGAATCCTTGAATGCTGTAGGGTAAGGCAAGTTCCAGCACTGCAGGCTGGGAGTCATACCTGTGCTCAATCTCTGCACCCCCAGCTGGGCTCAGTTTAATCTGTAAATATTCCAGTTCACTGCAGTGTCATGTTGAGGAAGATATTGTGAAGACTGTTGAAATTCTAAATATGGGAGAGAGATCAGCACCCCACATCTCTGCCAGAAGCCCCAGAAGATCCCCGGCAAAGGACCCTCTTGTTTCCTCATGAATTACTGCACATGTGTGATGCTATAATTTTGTTCTCACATTTGAACACAGGGAGCAGGGACATCTCCAGCATGTGATTCCCTGTTTCTCTCCTCATCCCTGAGATAGTGCCCATACACCATGAAATGTTTTGTGTATCTCTGCTTTAACTTGTGTGGCGTCATCCCTCACGTAACTGAGAGACCCAGATACTGCTGAGATTGGTTGAACAGCAATGATTCAAAAAATGGCAGAATTCTAATAGATCTTTACACAGTTCCTAGTCAGTTAACACGAAAAAGCTCTGCAGGCAGACAGGTGAAAATAGGGGCAATACACACCTGATATCAAAAGGGCTTTATCCTCTCCAGAATTTCAAAAGAAGCCATTTCACTACTTACACTGTGCACAGAGAATTTTATCTCTCCCTAAAAAATAAGAATCAAAGGGCATTTTGAGATCTCTCCAAAACAAATGGTGTAATATTTTCTCGTTGATGAGAAAAGTTAGTTTGGGCCCCCATCCATCAATGCAGTACAATGGGGAGTAATTTTTCTTTCTTCTCCCTAGTTAATAAAGGGGGAAGAAATTCTCTAAGAGCTGGATTATAAAAGCCAGCAAATCACTGCTGAGGATTAAAACAATGTTAGTTGTACTCATGGAGTTCTCACCAGCATCTTCACCATCAATATGTGCAGCTTCAGGAGCAGGCGAGGGAGAGAAGATGGAGGAAATTCCCATCTGCTCCTCTGTGAGTGACCAAGACACAGACTCAGACAGGCAGGGAATCTGAATTGTTTATTCAAAGAAATGAGCTGGTTTTATATACTTTTCCCTGGCACAGTATTTCCTTACATGGTAATTCTTACTACGTGACCTATCTCACGTTGCCATGTCAGCAACACGTGTTCTAAATGTCCTTCTATAGGGTGATCATGCACTGTCTGTCAGCTTCTGGCAGGCTCATCTCTCATAGGGCTCTGCTGCATGGCACCTCCTCCTGCCAGGGTCCGGCAGAGACAAGCCTCTCTGTACCACCATGTGCTTCTTTGTGCCTCCATGTGCCTCTCTATGCCACCAAGTGCTTCTTTGTGCCTCCATTTGCCTCTCTGTGCTGCCAAGTGCTCCTTTGTGCTGCCACGTGCTTCTTTGTGCCTCCATGTGCCTCTCTATGCCACCAAGTGCTTCTTTGTGCCTCCATGTGCCTCTATGTGCTGCCAAGTGCTCCTTTGTGCTGCCACGTGCTTCTTTGTGCCTCCATGTGCCTCTCTGTGCCGCCATGTGCTCCTTTGTGCTGCCATGTGCTTCTGCAGGCATGTCCCACAGCCCGCAGCTCAACACCTTCCCATCTCTTTCCACACTCACCTTTCCCTTCAATTCTTAAACTTAGATGCACATTTTTGGGAACAAAGTTGAAGACTGTCCAAGACTCCATGTTCTTCCATTATTAGCATGATTTAATGTGCATAATGTGGTGACACTGCTGACACTCAGCCAGGTTGTCACCCATCATTTGAGGCATTAAAAGACAACCCAGCTGGACACAGTGGCCACGGCAGGGATCTGGGAACAACAGCTTCCAGGGGAGGCTCACAGAACACAAAGCCTGTAAAATGGATTTCATTAATTGTAGTGCTCATGAAAAACTTGTTTTTTAAGGGTTTTGGTAACCACATTTTAAGTTTCTGTTCTCTGGTCTTTTACTTGGCATCTGCTTACAATTTTCAACTGACCAGATTACATATGGCCTTACAGTTTTCTTTCTCCTCCTGTCTAACATGAAGCATTTGGCCTTTTGTTCTGGACAGTTTCTTGCCCTCATTGCTTTCTTCCATTAATCTATTTCACTACTGTTTTTCCCTCTCTTGAGTGCAACATTTTCACTTTCTTGAGCAATGGACTGAACCTTTGCTTTTAACAAATTGGATTTTATAACATTGGGACTTTTTGATAGGTTTTAGTCAACTCTTCTTAGATGAAGAGAATTTGGGGGAGTTTCAGCTATCCTAGATTAAGTGAGGCAAGGCAGGAAGGAAATATTTGAATGAGCAGTTGCAGAAACAACTGCAACCTGATTGTTTGGAGGCAAAAAACCCTAAAGGGTTGTTACTGTACTGACTCTGTAGGAAATGTAACAGCAAATCTCTGTTTTGATTTAGTTGATTCTCCTGCCTCCTCAAGCAGATTTTCAGCTTCTTTTTTGCCTATATTTTTATTACTTATTTGTCTAGCCTACTTAGTACCAATGCCCCTTACTCTCCCAAAAGCTTTTTTAAGGTTTTTTGGTTTCAGTAGGTTGGTAACAGCTTCCTGAGAATCAATTTGAACAAAGAGGTTCATATTTGTGTATTATTGGGTCTGTCCCCATTCCTCCTCTGTGGTAGGAGGGTTTTTCTGAGCACAGCACAGCCTGGTTGTGTCCACTGAGAGCAAAGTTTGGGGAGATCAGGTGAGCTGCAAATGCCCAAAGTACAGTGTTGCAAAGGAGCTTAAAAGTTCTTCCCCTTCACTTTCCTTATCACTGTCCCCAAAGGCAGGAATAGAAGAAATTGGAACCAATTGGCACACATAGTGCCCATGCCAGCTAATGGAATGAAATGAAAGTTGCCTTCAAGGTGATCAGCAGAGCAACTGCTCAAAGCCTCACTCAGATAATTTAGTTCATAGACCAAGTTATCTACAGGGCAGGTAGGAGGTAGCTGCAGATCCGGGAATTTAAGGCTGGTTTGTTTTATAGTTGTTCCTGCAACATTTGGATTATTAACCTAAGCTTTCATTCTCCCTTGCACTTGTCAGTGTTGGCTGTAGGTTGAATACTTTTAAATATCTTTGTGGTTTATTTGTGTTTTCATACTTTTGATCTCTCCTAAAATGCTTGGTGGGACCCAAGTCTGTCAGTGCTGGTTGTAGACCTGCCAGGTCTTACTCTCTTTTCTTGAGCAGTTTTTTTATATCCTTTCAGCCTGCACCCTTTTGAAATTTTTTGGCCAGGAAAGTTAAGGGTCAGAAAAAGAATAATTTTCACTTTGACATATTTAAAGGCTGGTTTAGAAATGAGGGACAAGGAACCTGAAAATTGACCAGGGTATCACAAAGATGCCACCCCAAAGAAGGTCTCAAATGAACAAACATAGGTGTGTTTTGTAATTGTACTCTGTATTCTTTATTCAATAAAGTAAAGGGGTTGTCTTACACAGAAAAACTACCCTAGCACAGAATAATATAATTAATAGCAAATAGCTAGTATTTCTTTATTAGAGTCTTCTTCTTTCCTCCCTAGGATTTGAATTTCTACATTGAGTAATTCCTTCTATCCTTCCTGAGCTGCTTGACTGACAGCAGAGAAAGGTGTATTTTAAATAGTTCAAGCAGTTGTCATTGCATTTATCTGCACTGCACTAACAAGGAATATCCAGAGCTGTTCTAGGCAGGATGGGGAGGCTTCCCTGTTCCAGAAGCTCTTCCAAGGCTGGTAACAAAAGAGGATAATGAAGGCTGAAATCTGCCACAGCCCAGCCCTGTGTGCCACACACTGCCCTACCTGACAGGTGGAACATTAGCAGCTCAAAACTGTATCAGGGGGCAAGAAATGAGACCATCTGGAGGGGGAAAAAGTGGTCTGGAAATAAACAGGCAGAGACTTGAAGGTTTAGAAAGCCCTTGAGTAAATGAACTGCCTTTTCTGAAGTGTGATAGTGATCAAAAGAAGACAACCTGAGGAGTAAAGCTGTCGTCCCCAACCAAATGGACTGTCACATCATTTATCTGGCTGCTTTCTGGCAGCAGGCACTCTGTCAGAGCCTGCAGCCCAGAGAAACAGGGAAAGGGAGAGGAATAGCAGACATCTGACAACTGAAATGATGCTCACTGTGTTGCCATTGTCCCTGAATTTTGAAAGGCTAACATCAAAATATTATGAGTCCCCAAATGTCATAATTTCAGTATCTTAACTCAATCTTCACTCTGTGCCTCAGAGCTTATGTTTAATCTCTTTAACATTCTATAATTACAACTTCAGTGTGGATCAGTTATCTCAGAATACGGAGATGAATTACCATCATTATCTTCAATTGTTTGTTACATTTTCTTTGTCCTTTTTAGTTTTCTGGCTTTCTTTACCAGTGTCAAAAATGTAGCTCACATTCGCGCTCCTTTGTCATGAATATACATTTGGCAGTAAATCATCTGCCAAGCAAGGATTTGTCCTTCTCTTTGCTGTTATTCCCCAGTTATCCTTGTTGTGCAACTCATTACTTTCTGCATATTCAGATAGGTTTATTTGAGGTGCAGTTCTCTAAGCAAGACCAAGGATTGGTAGCAGACAGACTCTTTTTAGTTTTTCAGGTTCCTTACTAAAATACTTTAAATTAACATAGACTACATCCCCAAGAATAGTACTGGTATCTGCAGGAGAGGAGTTTATTGTGACAGTAATTCACTGGTCAAAGCTGGCTTCATCTGCACTGATGTGACAGCTAACAGCTCCTATTACACGAGTGATCCGTGAATTATAGAGTGACTTGTAACCATTCCACCACAACCATAAATAAATCTAATGAAGTTAGTGCTTTGCAAAAAAAAAAAAAAAAAAAAAAAAAAAAGAGCATTAAGCAACGCCTCTCTGGTTTGGCTGCAATCCTCTAAAGCAGAAAACCAGAGAAACAGAACTCTTGAATTTCAGCAGCACATTGTGATGTGATCGGAAGTTGCCCTAACACCACACCAATGCACTCCAAAAGGGAAAATCAGCTCTTAAAATTCAGTCTTTGTAGCTCTTTTGGCCTAAATTATTAACTTTTGTCTCCAGGACAATCTATCTGATTAAGATATGCTAGATGTGTATATTGTTTGGAATTTGGTGAAGAAATTGTTTCTTGTGTGACAATGGGTTATTACTGACTGTTTGGGGCTCAGCTAGAATCTGTGAATGCAGCTGAGGTAACCAAGCTGTGCAGAATTCTAAGTTAGGACATTTTTTTTAAGGTGATGGCTTTGCTATAGGGATCGTGTCTTATTTCTTCTGAATTGACCAGGCTTTCTTTCAAAATGCTGCACTGAAAATCAAGTTTCACACAATAGATATTTCTACCAGGAAAGGCTTACAGTGGTAACTCTCTTGTAAAACAAATCATATCTTCCTGCCCTCCTCTCTCCATTTTATGAGGTACCTTTCCCCTTCTTATTGCTTTTTCTTCCGTTTCTCACCGTCTCTGCTGCACCAAGCAGAGACTACTGCACCAAGGCAGTAGTCTTTACTGAGGTGTAAAAAAAAAAGGCAAGTACTTAGTCCAGAATTGTATCCAAACCTGGCTGCTGCTTGAAAATAGTAATTTCTATCAACTGTATTTCAAATTAAAATGCTAAAGTGCTGGAGAAATGGGGTGTGGAAATGCTTAATTTGATAGAAAATTACATTTATGGGTTGAGAAAATGATGTCTTTTAAAAATGGGCCCCAGTGTTCAATGCATACCTGTTTTAATTGCCCAGGTGTGGAAAATAAAAAAAATTATGCTTTGTTGGGAACATTTCAAGGACTGCTGATGTCAACAAAAGGCAAGAGGCAGCACAAGCCCAGATGGTTGGCTGTAGGCTTTTCTTAACCATCCAAACAGATTTACTCAGAACCCCTACAAATCAAGAGTGCAGCACAAAGATGAAAGCTCTGCTTTCTTGTGCAGCTCTTTATTAGCTAGTGTTGCAAGGTGTGGTTTTAAAACCAAGGCAAAGCACAAGATTTGGGGAAATTATGAACTGCATTTCTGGTCTTCATGTTTCTCTGCTGGGCTGTGCTTCTTTGGGTGAGAATTTGATACAACAAGATGGCACTAAAATCAGCCCCGATCACAACTGCCTGGGCTTGGGCTAGAATGCAGCATCAGAGGCTGTAGTGAGGAGTCAGCCCTTGACTGCCCAAAATTAACTTTTTACCAACACTGGGCTGAGCTGACTCACAAAGTCACAGTGGAACTAGGGCCACTCCATAGTGGGGCTTACGCAGGACAGAAGTGTAGGGTTTTCTCTTTGGTAAAGCTTATAACTTCTGATCTAGAATGTTCTTTAGTGAATTATTCATTGTGATAGATGTCTGTGATGTTCTGCTGTGCAGTTTCCGTGGCTGTGTCCCAAGGGAGCAGCAGGGATGATGTGAGCCCACTGCACTTGTGTCACACAGGTAACGAGTTGTCTTCTGTGCCAGGGAACAATTTTAATTTTGTGATTATAAAGGAAGCCTGGAAATTTGGTATTTGGCAGGCTCTGAACTGCAGTGTTTGGCTCCCACCACAGTGGTGATCCTCCAGGATGCTCAAGATCAGCTTCTCCTGGAAGAGCAGGAGGATGAAGCTCACCCTGCACCACCAGACCCTGCACCTGAGACACGAGAGGATATCAAATGCTGCCTTCCCTTGTGTCTCTTTCTGTCCAGGAACTCTTCTCCAAGATTAGGAAGTGCTCTGCTGTAGGGTGGACTTTGGCCTGTGTTATCTTTAGTATTGCCATGTCTTTACAAATTACCATTCCCTTGCTGCAGGAAGTTCCTTGAACTTAGACTTACTTTGTGAACACAATCTGTATGACAGCTAGTGGAGAAGAAGTTCTAATGCCTTTCCAGTAGTCTGAAGAGTATTTTTCCCTCAGCCTGCACCTGAACTGACAGACACTTCAGGATTGTTCTGAGATCAGTAAATGGTATCTGCAGTAGCCCCTTACAGGAACAGCATAATTCCAAGGGGACCCCACCAAATCTCCCTGATGAGAAGAACAGTGCACCAACATGAAACTGGATTTTAAGGAACATGAACTGCTTCATGGCTCCAGAATCAGAGCTGACTGGTGGTATCTTTAAATATCTTTGGCATTTATTATTCTGCAGTGGAAAGGGTACCAGCATTAAAATGACTGTCATATATTAGGGTCATGGAGAACAATCACATTAGAGAAGAGAGAGAGAAGCCAGCACAGCCCAGGCTTAATCTGAAAGATCTCTCTGTAACAAGCTCCTGTTACTTCAGGGATGAATCCATGTTAAAGCACTGATGTCAGTGCACATTTTCACTAATAAACAAAATATTATTAATTGGGTACATTTCTGTGCTTGAGCTGCCTTTGTTTTCTAGTGTTCGGTCATACAGACTGCCAGGTTTTCCAAGGAGCCTGTGGGTTAAGTGTTTGTCTTGGGGAAGCTTCTTGAGAATAGTTGTCTGATAAACACTCTGAGCTGGAAGGTAAAACAAGTGATATATGTTGCAGTACAGAAATATAATGAATTAGTTAAAAGCAAACAACCTCCAAAACAGTAGATTGCCAGGGCAGGCCTGTGTCTGCCAACCAATATTTCTGTGCCAGCTTTCCAAAGGAAATACAGCCAAAAATAGGAGTGCAACAACTCATCATGAAGGAAGAAAGCTATTACAGAGTGGATGAAACAGCAGCAGTCTCTCAGCACTAACCCCAGATTATGAGGCTGATTCTCAGTCCTTTGCCTGGTGCAGCAACATAAACAAGTGCAAACTATGTCACATGATGAATCAGAGCACTCTCTTGCCTCTCTGCATAAGTGCAGAACTGGGACAGGTGGTCAGGAAAGGCCTGGACTGGGTGCTTGATTAGCTCTCAGGAATGCTGGCAGCTGTAATGGGAATATCTTCCCTGTGCTTACAGGTTTAGTGGGTGAAACAGCAGTGGCACCATTCACGTGACAGGAACACATTTGTAAAGCATTTTACACCACAGGACATAAAGTTGTCTTAGGCGAAATAGGGCAGGTGTAAAGCCTGACATGTGCAGTCTGCTTTGCTGCCTGAGCCTGCAAGCCTGGCTGGCTCCAGTGTCAGCAAATTAAGGTGAAGCAGGAGAGACACTGGTCAAACGTAGCTGATTTGTAGTCACCCTGCCAAAGCCAGATGTCTTCATTCACTTTGTAGTAAAGAAATGCCCTGTCATGCCCAACAACTAAAATAAGATTCATCAGCAAGATGAAATTCAACTTATTACATGCCTAAGTGGCCATTAGAAGAGGAGAAGGTGATGCTTGATTGCTGCTTGCAGCAGGTGCTTAGTTAGGAAGAAATGCTGGTACTTCAAATGTGGGCAATAATGACAAACATCTGCCTCATTTGCAGTTTCAGAGAGATGCAGGGCATGTCCTCTGACATCCACACTCAGAGCCAGGTCCTTCTCATCAGGCTCTTTTGCACCATCTGGATTAGTTGAGAGATAATTTTGCAAGGGAAAAAAACAGTGGGGATCAGGGAGGATCATTATTCAGTTCTCTCCAGTGGATAATACCCCTCTATAGGCATGCTGGAAAGGTCACAGAAATTGAAGTATTAAGGGTCTGCTCTGATGTGAGACACACAGGCAGGCTTCCCAGTCATCACTTGAAGTTTCACAGTCCTTGTTACACCTACTGAAATTGAAAACTATTTACAGATGTGTGGAAACAGAGATTGCCTTGGGAATTTTGACTAATAGTATGCTGGTGTTAAAATGAACATAGATTGCTTTTCTTTTTCTTTTCATTCTTTTTTTTTTTCCTGAGCTTTACACTCTCTTAGTCATGAAATCTACTGTTGTGCATTTCACAGATAACTACTGCTTCAGGAGTGAACTGAGGTCTCAGCAGAGAGAGAGGGTTTCCTTAATTTGAGGAAGCACTTGAAATAATCCCTTGAACATATGTTTCAGGACCACAGAGTGTCAAAATTTCAGTTATTTCCCTAAGTTTAGATTTCTAAGTTTTAGATTTCTTAAACCAGCACACTGAACATTGTGTATTCTGCTTCTTCCACTGCAGAAGTGGGTTTCAACAGCATAAAGGACTGACATTTTAATGACCCTGCTTTGAGTAGAGGTCCTCAAAATCCAATCCTTTCTGCAGAGAAGATTTAGAGCTCCTGTTCCCCATTATGCACTTTAGAGGGTGTTTTCTATGTGATGCTACAGCAGAACTAAACAGATACGTTGATACTAAACAGATACTAAACAGATACCCAGGTTCCTCCTGGGCTGTCACAGACAATAGGTCACAGACAGGGGCTGATCTGAATCAGGTGATTCCCTGACTGCACAGGACTGGGTTGTGTATCTTGACTCACCCCTCACAAGCCACATTAAGTATGAAAACCAAACTATTGCCATTGTTTAGGTACATGGCAGGTATTTTTGTCAAGAGGTCGGAACTCTGACCTTCTTCTCCGTAAACAGTGCTTTTAAAACAAAAAAAAGAAAGTCCATTTGCCTGCCCTCCAATTTTCACTTTGGTTTGCTTTGTTTTCCTACATTTATTCCTGTCTTCACCATGAACAAGCCTGAGAGCTGCAGGATGTGAATTTTAATAGAGTCCATGTTCCAATCTGTGTCTATCAAGGCAGGCCGCATTTCTCTGTACATCTTTTAGTGCTTCATCTCCACACAGGGTGGGAGCCGAGCACTGTGGGCATTAACTCATTGACAGCAGCGTTGTAAGTCGAGAAGGCTGAAAATCGCCCCCCCCAGGGCTCCCACCCTGCCAGGAAACATCCAGCTGCTGTATGCCAAACGCCAACAGGAGCTGCCCAGCCAAACCCACAGAAACTGGCACATTATTCTTCTGCTTTGGATGTTTGCTGTGATTCCATATGAGGGAAAGCAAGGTTGGGAGACTGGAACAAGCTGCCAAATTCTTTCCACACCTCCTAAGGCAAAATTTAGTCTGAGGACTGGCCTGTGTTCCCAGTTCACCACTGCAAACTGGGATCTGTCCTGCTCAGAAAGGGCTGTGCCAGCACATCCAAGCCTAGCCCCTGGGATTCTGGTCTACTGTACTTAATTGAAAGGCAAATAGCATAATAGGCTTTTAAAATTTTGTTCCATGTCTGAGAGCGGGGAGAGCAGGAAGGATGATCCATACACTGACAGTAAAAGAGTGGAGAAATGTTCTTAAGAACTATTCACATGTATATTGTGGCATTAAACCTCCACCAGGGAGTGAGCAGAGCATCTAAAGACAGGACTCCATGTTCTGTCTCCTGCCACTGACTCTTTGCAGAGCCACAGGCCACTCACACAAAGCTTCTGTGCTGTAAAGATCATCCCCACCCTGGACAGCCGGTGACCACAGCTGTAAAACTAAATGCAGCCATTTCATTGTGATGCTGGCTGTAAAGTCATCCAAGACATGGAAATGTGAAAGGTGCTGTGGCTGCTGTGATGTATTTTTACACATATTTTGCCTTGCAAGCAGTAAGTTAGTCCTAAATTAATTGGAGAAACATGAGCAGAATTAGAAATTATAGAGGTGGCACCAAACCTGGGCTAAAACCATGGGAGGTCTCAAGCTGGAACCACCCTGAAGGAGAAGGAATATGTCACACTGCCACTAAAGAAATGTCACTTAAAGACATGTATGTGATGAACCTAGGGATGACTGCACTCCTGTGCTCGAGAGTTAAATATCTGAAGTGTTTTCTAGCTAAGTACTTCCTTCAGGATCACAGTTAATTGACATGCCTGTCCCTAGATCTATGGCAACATCTTTTACATCTTCTATGATTCCTTTTAAATCATATGAATCCTTTATAGAGCCTTTCATGCAAACACATCTGGCCAGAATGTGTGTATGCAATATGCTCTGCAATACAGAAGAGAGACTTCTATTTTCCTTTTTTTGTTTGGGGTTTTTTTCCTCTATCTGTATCCCTTGTTTAGCAAGAAATGGTAGAGTTGGTCACATAAAATTAAACCTACTTTTACTTACCAGTCACTGAATCACTAGGGAATTCTTAGCTAGGATATTCTTAGCTGTGTTTAGAAATGCTCCTAAGATATTAGGTAAACACTAAAAATTGGATGTAAATGGAATCAGAGAAACAGCTGCCACCTCTTTTGCTAGCTGATTAATTTTTTTCTGAGTCACAACAATTATATTTCGGCGTGGCACACCCATCAGGCTCTAAACACTGACTGCAGTGGTTGCCACGGCTGCTTGTTGATGGGCTGGGGGGGCAGCTCCCCAGCAGTGAATTTCGATTAATCTCAGTCCATTTGACATGCCCTGCAACAGTTGCCCCTGTCCCCCCCGGGAATCTCTGGCTGGATGTACCTGCTGCACTCGGGATCACTGCGAGATGAAACGGGCGTGGGCAGGTATTTACAGACTGAATTTGCTGCAGCAAATCTCTCCAAATCTCCAGTTTATTTCCCAGCACCAGGGGTTCTGCCACACATTTTTGAGCTTCCACTGTCCTCTAGTGGTGCATTTTTTGCAAACCGAAGATGCTCAGAGGGCTGGAGCACCTGTGGAGGCAGGAGGACCTGGGGATGCCCACCTGGAGAAAAGAAGGCTCTGGGGAAATTTTAGAACCACTTCCAGTGCCTGAAAGTGCTCCAAGAGAGGTGGAAAAGGAATTTGGACAAAAGATAGAGTGACAGGACAGGGGGAATGGTTTTAAATTGTCAGAGGGCAGGGTTAGATGGGATGCTGGGTAGAAATTCTTCCCTGTGAGGGTGGTGAGGCCCTGGGACAGGTTGCCCAGAAAAGCTGTGTCTGTCCCGTCCCTGGAAGTGTCCAAGGCCAGGCTGGAGCAATCTGGGATAGTGGAAAGTGTCCTAGTCTAGCAAATGTAAAGCTTGAATGTGTGTCTCTGCATCTTCTCCAAACCTTCTCTCCTGCAGTGGCTCCCAAGCCATCACTTTGAATATCCAGATGTGCACTCCAGTGCGGACACCAGCACATCCACTACTCCTGCTTTCCCTTCACTTCAGCAGGAGCACTTATTTGGTTTTTTGACCAGGCTTTAAATTTTGAATTAGCCTGGGTGTCAGCATTAGTATTTAGATAAAAATTAATGGGTTTATTTCTTGCCTCACAAAGGGGCTGCCAATGTGTGGGAGGTAGCTGGGTACTCAGCTGAGAACTTTGCAACTGGGCTGTACAGGCGGAGGGATTGCACTTAAAATGTTGTCTGCATGTAGCTTGCAAAATGCCTTAGGGCATTAGTGGGAAAAGATGTTTGCAAATATAAAATATTAACCAGCCTTTGTTTTTAATAAACTTGGTTACTCCAAGGGAACAAATAACATTTTTATAATGTGACTGTTTGTCCTATTTCCTGAGTTCATTTAATGAGTATCTGTTTTATCCCTCACCTGTAATAGGAGACCAGCTGAATATTTTATAAAATCAGTATTTCAGTAATATTCATATTATTGTATCAGTATTCCTACAGATTATGCAATATATAACAAAATTAATAATTCTCAAAAAGCTATTTATTCAAGAAATCTAAGCTCAAAGTCCACAGAGACTCAGGTGTACACTTATCCTTTCTCAGGGGAGTACTCCCATTGGATGTCAATATTTGCATGAGTGAATGTTAACAAGTTTAAGGCTTTTTTCTTCACTAATATATATTTACATAATATAACAACCTTGAATTAATTAGATGACTGATTCTTTGAAAATCATCTTTATTTCCTCCTTTGAGGTGCCTGTGAGTGGCTGAGCTGTGATTTGGGTTGGTTGGCTGTGATAGCTTAGTTGTGATCTTGCTGATTTGTACTGGGATAAACATACAAACACTTCTAACAAAAATTCTTGCATGAGAGCGGCTTTTTGTATGGTTTTGGTTGGCTGGGTTTTGTTGTAAAAGCTGACATGGAGAGGAAGGTAAGCTAATAATTTGCCTTGTGTTGAAGAAAGGATAAAGTGTTCTTCTCCTATCCTTTATCTGGCTCTCTCAGTGTACAGACTCTGCAGTAGAGACATTCTCTCCCCACCTAGGCTTTGTATCCTACCTTAAGCCTTTGTTATAGAATTTATCCTCTAGCAATAATGAATTTTTGATATTGGCTGTCTTTCTCTGAAATTCCTTTTCTTGAGTACTGGCAAGGCGGGAGATTCAGCAGAATGACTGGTGGAGACTGGTTTAAGGATACAAAGTGATCCAAAGTGATCATGGCAGTAAAAATGTGATCCAAATTATCATGGCAGTAAAAAAAGAAGGAGGATATTAATACCATTTGACTTCCAGTACCTAAAGCTGCAGGTTTTTTAATTACTTTAGGGTGCTCTAAACACAAGCTGCTACTGAGCCATCACCTGCCCTGTACCAGTGCTGGCACCCAGGTGCTTGTGTGGGCAGTTCAGTCCGGTCCAACCCAGCCTGATGAAAAGTAATCAAAAATAAAATTTAATCCCTCCCCAGAAAAAAGTACAAGCACTGATGTTGGCTTGCAATGGGCAAGAAAAAACATCCAATTCAAGTGTCCTAAATCACTTTCTGAAATGGCCTGAAGGTGACAGTCAATGTAGGACCCAGACTCACAACTTTGCATACTCTGAATTGTATCCAGGTCTGAACTTGGTGAGTTGAACTGAGCAAAGTAAGGCTGTGAGGCCCGTGTTCACTGCACGTGATGTATCTGGGCCTTATTATAGTTAATGATCAAGATCCTGCGCCTCAGAGCAAGAGCCTAATTTACCTCCTCAGGCTTATCATGGGAGGGCCAATCCTTAATTAACTGTGAAGAAGAGCCTGGAGAGTTTAACCTTAGCAGGCTGCAGCAGACCTTGTGAACCCCATTGTCTCTGCATTAGCTCACCTGATGATTAGTTAACTTTTTTGGGGTGTCTTTCTCCAGTGCACTCCATATTTGTAATGGAAATTATGTCATTGGGAGCTGCAACAAGTGGAAACTGCAACAAGTTCTTGCAAGACTGAATACCAGGGATGTAATGGAGATAACCAGCCACAGCACATCAGCAGGTACAAGGAAGGAAAAAAACAAGCTGTGCTGCTCTGACCACACTGTTTACTCTCTTGCACTGCTGTTTGCATGTGAGTATGAGAGATATTTGTTATGCCCTTCAGCAAATATTGTTCTCGTCAATACTGACGGGTATATCAGCTGTGCATTAGCAGCCCTCATCTTCTCTGGAATGATGTTTTGAGTTCTCACTGGAGAGCCTTCAAAAGGAAGATCTTTCACCTCTGCAAGCAGCTGCTCAAGGAGAAAAAGAGCACATAACTTTTGATTTCAGAAAAATTAATCTTTGGGTGTAAATCCATACTTCTGGAAAGGAATCTTGTAGTGGAAGGTCCAATTGTTCTGTAGAAGCAATGTTTCCTCTATGAAAATATAGATCTTTAAAATGTGCAATGGAATCTGACCCACCCCATGAGATGATGCCCCCAGTGGGGCATCCCCCTGCACCAAGGATTGGTGTCTGTCTGAAATGTCCATGGTATATCTAACCTCAGTCTCCAAAATTGTGTTGAATGTGAGAAGAAAAACACCCACATTTCCAGTTTTCTTTCTGATTTGCACTTTTCATGCTGCATTTCAAGGAGAATTAAATATGAAATATATCTTGTTATTTAGACAAAACTTTAATGTGCCACTCTTAGCAGCAAAACACTGCTGAGTGCTTGCCTGTGTGTGTGAACTTTCGTCCAACCTCTATAGATGTTGAGGTAGTTTAGGAAGAATTGCAGTAATTTCCCTCACAGTTTCATTCCAGTGGTTTATTTCTCCAGCTTATGCAATAAGCTTCTTCAGGGGAATCTGAAGAACCAGATTTATAAAAAGAATGGATAATATCATTGCAAAAAGATAGAACTAGCATTATGCATGTTAAGTTAAGGGTAAACAAATATCATGCTTCAGGGCACAAAATGATTTCCTATTGGGCTCAGGAAAGATGTTTTTCCTCATGTAAAGCATTGTATAGTTGGCTAGACATATTGCTAAGGGCTTTATTTATTCTGCTGCCCTCTGAAGCATCAGTTTAGGAGACTTGGTTTTAGGTTGTGCTAGAGGCAGAATGCCAGATGTTGTTATAATTTCACTTAGCATGGAGAGTCTGCTCTATAAATTTCCTGCTCAGCAGACCTGTGATGCCTTGCAGTGGAGCTCCCCAAAAGCAGTCCAGGCTCTCCAACCACTTTACCCAATATCAGGGGGACCAAATGAGGGCAGAGCTGCTATTTCCTTGTACTCAGATAAAAACACAACAACATAGGCAGTCACAGTAGACACATGATTCTCAGAATATGCTGTCAGGGCAGTGGAAATCTGCCACTCTCTGGAGTCTGCCTGCCAGGAAAACTGAAATACCCCACAAAAAAAAAACCCACATCCCAGAGGAGGAGCGAGGTTGTGAGACAATCTTTCAGCTGAGGGCAAGGAGCCTCCTGTCTGCATCCCGCCTGCTCTGTGCAGCGAAAGTGCCTGTGGCTTCTGCCTGAGAACACCTCCACACTGCCCAGATCCACGCTCTGCCCATCCTCCTGTGCCAGCAGTAATTCAGCCTGTGACTTCAGCACAAAGAGCAGCAGACATGAAAGCAACTTTGAAGGTCCCTGGAAGAACTGCCTTTGTATTTGATGCCTGGAGTCAGGTTCCCTTAAGGAAATGGAAAGAGAGAGAAATAACTTCTAAGAGCCTTGGTGGATTTTCTTGTAAGTGGGAAGCCTATGTAATTTGGTAGAAACAGAAGGAATTCAAATATGTTAATCCAGTGAAAGCCACAGGAATTTGGATGTATGCATTTGGGAAATTCACTGACAGGAAAGGGAAAGCTTTCAGTTAAAACTTTCCCATATACCATCTGAATTCAAATTCAGTTCATGTGTTTGGCATGCTTGTTTTGTAAAGTCACCTCTTATTTCTGCGACTGAATTTTGCATCTGTAAAATAAGGGTGACAACACCACCTTTGACCAATTTAGGATGCAAGCTGCTATGGCCTGGAGCAGATGCTTTATACAGAGTTTAACACAACATTTAATATAGTCACAGTGCTTTCCAGATAGAAATTATTTTATTATGAATAAGGCTGAAACACTTTTTTCTCATTTGAAATGTCTGGGGTCTTGCTGTTGTCTGTCATTTCCTCCTCTCTCTAGCCTGATTTATGTTTTTGAAAGCTCTGACAGTCCCATGAGTTAATTGCAACCATCAGACTGGGTGCAGCTATTTTATAATGAATTAATCTGCTAGGTGAAGGGAGCTCTATCTGTAGGTCTCTGGCATTTTGCTTGAGTAACAGATGATGAGTCGGACAGGTTTGTGCGTCTCAAGGTCTGCCATGGTGAGGATCAGTCATGTTGAGCTGTAATTGCAGCCTTTGAGATCAAGACACCCTTCACAAGGGGCCCACGGAGGTCTTTGCTCACTGGGATCTCGTGGTTGTGGTTCTGCAGCTCAGCCGAGGCTCAGGGTACAGCTGGGCCAGGGGACACAGCTCTGAGCTTCTTCAGGTGAAAAACTTAAGCTTCGCTGCTGGTTTTCTGTGTAGAAGCTGAGGTGATGATGGGACTTCACCCCTTCTTGCCTGATGGAAAACAGTTCATTTTCCACATCTCCACAACCTGTATAGGAGTCTGCAGGAAGAAATCTGGTTTTTCTGGGCACTGGGGGAGGAAGAGAGGAATGCCTTTGGATGATGATGTTGCAGAATGGTGTTTCCTTATGCAGATGATGTCTGGGAGATTTAAGACTGTTTCTAAATGTCTGCCTTATAATTATCTCCACACTCCATTTTGCTGCACAGCAGAATTGGGATGACCTGGAACTGGAAAGGATTTGGTTTGAGAACGGGGAGTACAACTGCAAATAACAGGACTTGCATGCTCTGAGGGGAGGTGGCCATGAAATAAGATCAAGAGGTGTTTTACTGGGAGGCTGCTGGTGGCTGGAAGAGGTGCCTTGCTTGAAGGTTATATGGGTTACTTTTTAAATTTAAATATACGTATATCCTATGTTAGGCATGTCTGGGATCATAAAACTATTCTTTTAAGGTAAAAAGCTATAATTTCCTAAAATTTAAAACTTTTGAAGATCATCAGATTGCAATTTCAGGGGCACCTTGTCTTTAACAAATATTGCATCTCCATTGAGAATTGCTCTTCAAATTAGAAATTCAAGCCTTAATCTCTCAATCAAAGACCACTAAATAAAAACAGCATTTAACTTTTGCTATCACTGTTCCTTGAAATAGAAGATGAAAAGAAGAAACTGTGTTGCTGGAGCCTACTCCAGAAATTCAACATTACTTTGTCAAAGCCTTTTAATGTTGTAAGAGAATCTTCTGAATTGCAAATAGCTGGGCTTAGAAGTAATAAAAGAGTTCCTATAACACTTCAACTGAGTGCACAAATGTTACTTTTAAACATGCTGCTGAGATAAGGAGGAAATTGGGGTGTTGAAGACAAGGTCACATTTGGAGGAGCTGTATTATCCCTGAGGCCACAGACCACACCAAAGCTGGGACATCCTTGAGCACAGTGTGATATAATCACAAATAAGAAATAGCTGCTGTCCAGTGTGGACATTGCTATCCTCACTGACAATGGTACATGGGAGAATTCTAGTTGTCAGGTTATAGGGGGTAAAATGAGGCACGTGGCGAACTCCTGACAAGAGTCTGTAGCAAGAGTTGTGCTTTCTTAAAGAAATTACCAGCAGGTTAATCACAAGATCTGTTTTGCTCCTTCTGCTTGAGGCACAACTCTTCTGTAAAAAAATGGGTAATATGTAGCCTCCAGAAAATTTGCTTCTGATCTACAGGATTAAAAGTGTCCATCAGTAGATGTCCCTACGTAACTGAGCTGTCTAGGAAAGCCTTATAATCACTTGTGGAAACCCATAAATTTATCTCATTTTCATCTCACCTTACTCTTTGCTCCTAAGCTGGACTACATAGCAAAACCTGCCAGTCAAAATTCCCTCAGCAGCCAGTGTGAGCTCACTGGGGTCAGGTTTTCCAAGCAGGCCCCTCTCATTCCAAGGCCACATGTTCTGCCTTTCCTCATAGTCAGAGTTTAGTAGTTCCTGCTCAGGAAAACACAGTCATGTCTTCTCCATGGTGGTAGAATGAGGCCATAACTGCAGCAGATGTGCCCAGCAGGAAACAACTTCAATGCATGGAAATATCAGAAGTATAGATGAGTAACAGCAACCCTGGTTACAGCTCTGCAGCTCCAGCTGCTGCCAGAGCTCCTGCAGCTTTGCCAGAGCAGAGTGAGTTAAATCAGCTCTGACTTGGAGCTTCTTTGTGCCATAAATCAGGGACGTATTTGGAGAGGTGCAGAGGAAAGGGCTGCTGTAAACTTGTCTGCCTTCAGCACAACTTGGATAAAGGAGAAAACTGACATATTCTCCTTTATTATGCAATGCTGTGCTGGACGGTTTTTGCACAGAATTAGTTCAGTATGCAGGAAAAATCAGCTCTGACAGGCAAATGTCTCCCAGTGTAAGAATTTACCTGAAGGGGGAGGGAAACCATTAGATCAGGAACAAGCCCTGTCTTTTTCTTCTGCCAAGTTTTGATGATAAAGGTTTCTTGCAGGAGATGTCAAAATAATTTGACTTCATTTTGCAAATATACAGGACTGTTCAGTTGTGTGATAGGAGTTGTCTGGAAAATGCTATTCCAGGAGGATTAGAAAGCATCGAGCAGCTGTTCCAGGTGGCACATTCAGGGGACATTTGCTGCCTGCTAATGTGGAGGGCTTGAGGAGTCCATCCCAGGCAGGCAGATGCTTGCAGCTCAGCACTGGGCTCTTTGACAGTGCAGAAAGCTTGGATTCTTGTGGGTTTAGGTACTTTTTCCATGTTTCCATTCAGTTAAAAAAAACAATAAACAAAACAAATGGGTTTGAAATACTTATAATGGGATCAGCACTGTAAGGAGCAGTACAGGCAGTTTTAGTAATAAAGGAAAGGCTGTCACAGGAAGAGTGTGACTGATGTCAGGTGAAGATCCACTCTCCTGACTTACAGTCAGGGACATTGCAAGGTCCCCAGCCCATACATCCAGTCACAATAGGGAACATTCACATTTATTTACTCTTTTAAGATGACTTCATGGGTGAAGTCAAACATCACTGCATTCCTGAGGTCAGAATCCTTACCTTGGGTCCATCTTTAAGCTCCCTAGGCAGGACTGGCCTCAGCAGGACCACAGCTTTGGAATTCCTCCTCCAACAAGTGTATTTATTGATTTCTCCTTTTCCTTAATATGGCTTTAAAAGACTCTTCAGGGAAGAAGCTGTTAAATTCTTCCCACTGAAGGAGCCCTTTCTTCTAGTTTGTAACAACCCACAGTAAGAGCTATTCCTTGTAAGCACTGAGAGCTTAAATTAGTGTAGTGTGGATCCTTCTGGGGCTTACACATCATCAAAAGCATTTCTTATGTGCTCTTATTCTTCCTTTTTCAGTCTCAGCAGCCAGAAGAGATGGCATAGCTGCAGGCCATGTGATGGGCTCTGTGGGCAGACACAGAGCATCTTTTGTTTTGTTACTGGCAAGGAGAATCAAGTTGAGATTTGATTTCCGAAATGGAAAAGGTGATGGCTTGTCTGAAGATTTATGAAACAAAATAATCAAAAGAAAAATTGGATGGCTCCTTTGGTCATTTCTTCCTGAGTGTTCATCCAGTTCTCTCTTGCTGTGGTAATCACCCTTGGAAGTGCTCTGTTATCTTCACAGTGTCTTCAGAAAGTCCTGGTGCTGCTCATGAGAGCCCTGAGTGTTTTTGAGGAATGGGAGAGTCATTTTTGCTTCCCCCCTGTGCCAGCAGCTGCCAAACAAACTTCTCACAAAGAGCTTTTACAAGATCAGGAGGAATTCTTTGTCAGTGGCAATGAATTGAAGAAAAACAGTCCCAAAAAGAGCCTTTCATCAGAACTCCCTCTTACTCTGCTGGTTTGGGGCAGAGAAATCAGAGCTTGGATGTTCTGGCTGGAGGCATGGAAATTTATTACATCTGCCATCTACTGTGAGTGCAATTTTCTGGAAGTCTGCTGTGTGCTGCAAACAGCTCCATCTTGGTTTTGCTCCAAATGTATTAAAAGAAACCCACTGTGCTTTGTCATTGTATTTACTCCTGCACCTCACCATCTAAAATTAATTTAAGCTGAAAGGATATGAATTTTGTTTGTGCATGGAAAATAAAAAAACATAATGGTTTCAGCTACTGTGATTTTGGGGGAACAAAGATGACAATAACTTAGAAAGTCAGTCTGCCTATGTTATCTATGGATGCAAGAAATGTTTAAAGCAGCAAAATTTAGAGCCATTTTTTCCATCACTTACAACTAAGCAAGTGAAGTCAAAAGCAAGTATAAATCAGTGCACAATTATACCAAAGCAAGCAGCTTGAGAAAACAGAAGAAACTGGCAATTATCTCAAAAAGAAAACAGCTTTAGATTTAAATTCAGTAACAGAAATTGGTGACAGTCATGGTGGAAAGCCTGTAGTTTTGTTTTAAGCCTCTATTCTTTTTCTTGACCACTGTAGCAACTGTTTAGGAAGCAATATACTGTAGATGAAGCTTGCTGAACTGGAGAATGGAGTATTTCCCTGGTGTCTCTGAGAGACTGTGGAACAAATTGGACTGAGTATGTCAAGCTGCACAGTGTTATTTCAGTGGCTGCAGATAACTGGATTTCTCCTTCTAGGCATTAAGTGTCACAAGTTCCTGTATTAAGAGTCAGATCTTGCTGCTGGCCACAGAAGTGAAGGATCTCCAGTGGAGACTCAGCAGTGACTGGGGAAACTTAGAATTTATTGCTGTGCCACCGCAAGCAGAGGCTGCCCCTCAGGGCTCTGGCACCAGCAAAGGTGGCTGTGTGTAGTCAAATAAAATCTGCATTTATTAAACAAAATTCTCCACTGTTTAATACAGTTGTAACTTATTTGTGCAGATCCATCATGGTGATAGAGGCAAAGGGCCAGATTTTCCATAGACCTGGACCAGGACAATTTGTTGGTGGAGTGATGCTCTGGTGATTGAGTTTTGCCCGTGCTGCTTTTTCTCTGCCTGTGTTACAAGTTGTGCAGCTTCTCCAACACTTTATGTGTGCTGGGAAAAGGGGGTGGTTGTGCTTGGGAAGGAGAACATCTGGAGACTGGGATGAATGAAAGACAGCTGGGCTCTTTTCATGCTTCTGCCATTGATTTCTGGTATGACCTTAAGCAGGGAATTCTGCACATTGTTCTGAGCAAGCCTATGGGGAGGCTGCAAGTCAGCTCCAAAAGCAGGGGCAAAATAGCTGTGCCAGGCTAAGTACCCCTAATTACCCCTGATTCTTTGGACCTGAATTGTATTTTGACACAACACCATGTATTGGGCCAAACTGCATGTGGCAACTTATTAGACACAAGCACAGATTCCCTAAAACTGGTTTTACCATGCTCTACTGCAAAGTGCAGGCATGTCCTTAATTTCTGTATGGCTCCATTACACGATATTTTTATCATCTTCTGATTTGTTAAGAGGGGAAGTAAAATGGTGGTTAAGTGTCTCACAAGCAAGGGTGAGGGGGAGTTAGCAGAAATGCATAGCAAAATGTACCAGAGAACAACTCCCTGCCCCACTGCTTAAACTGGGCTGTATATATGTGCCAAGGGACCATATAGGAAAAAAACACAGGACAAAATGAGCAATACTTTGAAAATGGATTAAAAAAATCCAAGAAAGCCCCACTGGGGCATATTGGACATATTTGTAATTAAGCCATTGGTTTGTTATAGCAGTGACAGTGCTTAGAAGGCAACACATGTTTACTTGTGCTTAATAGTTGCCTCCAGTAATTTACATCTGCTAATGCAAAAATAGATAAAGTTGTCTTACAAACACTGGTGACAAAGCCCAGTATTCACTTCTTCTTTAGTACCTAAAACATGCAAGACTTTATGAATCAAGAACAGCATATGCCATATCCAAACACGGACTGCACTGAGTGGAGCCAAATTTTTTCTTTATTGCACCTTGAAGTACTATTTCATTAGTGGAGGAGAGAACAAATTTGCTTTTTATCTCTTCCTTTACATTGAATTAAACCAGGTACTTTTAAATTATGGGCCTGAAATTACCAACACTTTGGACTTGTGCAGTTCCCCATTAAATGTGCTAATATGAATTATGTAACATATTATTTCAGGTGGATTAATACATCAAATCTGTCTGCACCCATTTAGGGTCTCTTAAAAGTGCAAATGTATTTGATCTGAGAGAAGTCTTATGTATTTTATGTGTAGTGGTGAGACTACAAAATTTCTCCAATCTTTCACATGCATTTATATCTCTCAGAATGACTAAGGTCAAATAGAAGGTACAGTCACATCTCTCACCAAATAACAACTGAGTGCAAAATTAAATATTTGCAATCAGAACCTACCAAAAATTTGGCTCTGTGTGTATTGTTCAGACAGAACTGTTTGCTCTGCTCTTGGATTTGTTTTTAGAGCAGACTGATGTTTGAATTTTTTAGCCACTGGACTGTGAGAATTTCAGTTGATAGTTAATAGTGCTTGTTCTCTAATTAACTGTCGCTTTTGTGATTGTATGCATTAGAAAAAAAAAGGCTTCTAATTTAAAATCAAAGAGGACTTAATAATATAAAATGCAGTCCTGGCTTACTTTCCTCTGTAAATAATACAGGGAGCTCACATGTAAGCAGGAGCTCATCTCCTGGGTGTGCAACAACTCAGGCACAAGCAGGTGAGCCAGTTCCCTTTTTGGGTGGTCATCTGGTTTTCCTGAGCCACCTCCAAATGTGTCTGTTCTGTACAAGACCATGAAGGTACCATAGCCCCAGGACCTCTGTCTTGCATCCCATTTGTAAATGCGCGCCCAGGGAGGGAGGGGGGATGTTAATGCCAGCAACCAGGGGAGCAGCAAAACAGGAATGAGTTTTCCAAAGGTTTATACTTTGCTTGTCTTTATGAACTGCTGCTGTTGAAACTTTTAACAGTCACTCTGGAAATTGGACAGACAACAGGGAAAGGCAGCCAGGATCATAATCTTCTGAAGGATGCCATAAAGATGGAACTAAAACTCCTCCTGAATTACCTTCCTCACACACGCACACATTATAATAGAATTAGTAATTTTCATGATTCATTGAAATGACAGTTTCTTGCCCAGCATGATTTAATGGGGTGGTTGTTCCCTGCCAAGGGCTGCCACCTAAAATACTGGATTTATGAGCTGGCTCAGTAGCTGAAACTCTGTAAGGTCTCATTTTTAAAATCTAAGATGCTTGAATAATCTAGGCTGGCTCTCTCATTTTTGGGAAGAGTGGTGGAGAGGTAAAATGAGTTGCATGGAGTAGACCTGCAGAAATGTTTCTGACAGGAATATCCTTCCCATAACCAGTAGAGCCATTACTGATATCAAGGTATCAGGAAACTGTATTATTTTTCATTTTTGTTCATAAGAATTTAATCAAAAAGCCACTGGAACTTATTTCTTTCCTCTGAAGGACTTCCACCAGGTGCTGTTAGCCCAGCTTTATCTCCTGAAGGTCTGCTACAGTGTTATAAAAGACTGATGAGAAGAGGGAATTTTCCTACTAAAATGAGAATAAACCATCATTTTTCATTCTGTAAGACCTGCTCATACAAATGGGACACTGCTACCACACAAAGACAAATTTCTCTGTATTACTGCTTCAGTCACAGAGTCCAAATTACCTCTGGAAGGGCAGGTCCCATCCTCCAGGTCCTCCTTCAGCCAAGCTCACAAGCTCAGCGAGCCAGATGGAGAAGAGTAATTTCCTTTTTGCTGTGGCAGAACACTGATGGCTGTTAATAGAACGAGCAACAGGTCTTGTCTCTTGCTCTACTTTGGCTCACAGGAACAAATCTGAGCAAAAGCAGCCTCAGGCCAGTCCCAGGTGACGAGTCTGGATAAGGGCAGCCTCAGATTAGTCCCAGGTGACACAAACACTCCTGCTCTCCTTAGAAATTATGAAATCTGGAGAGGCAATGGCTTTGACACAGAAGGGAGTTGCAGAGTGCAGTGGCTCTGCCATCACTTGCTGTGTAGCCCTGCACAGGCATTGCCACACACACTCCTCTTCCTTCATTATTTTTCCCTGTAACGTCCCCTTCTTCCTCACAATTAGGTGTTGCAAATAGTTATTAATATTTATAAACTTATTTGTTGTCTTCTGGGGGGGAGGCTGGATTCCTGCTCAGCAGTCACCCATGACTGTCTCCCAGTCGTGCCGTCCTTAATTAGTGTAACCCAGCTATTCCCTGGACCTCCCCATTGCCATGGCAACGTTATTTAATTGCAGAGTTGACTGGACCCTCTCACAGAGTATGGCCTGGCTCCTCTGTGTGTTCTGCTCTGGGTGCTGTCAGGGGTAATTTCATGGTTTATTCTAAACTGTTAATAATTATAATTTCAAATTATGAAGCAAAAAAGTACTGAGAGACAGGAAAATAAGAATAATCAGCTCCTTGTCAAGGGATAAAAAAGGGTCTTTCAAATAGTAAATAGCATAAGTGGGTTGTAATACCTGGTGCCTTAAGAGGTGTCACAGGGGGGTAGAATTCTAAAGAAATACAAACAAGAGGATTTGAGACTCCATAAATTTAATGGAAAAGTCCCATTAGTTTCAATGTGAGAAAGAAAATAATTGTGTGTCAGAATATTACTAAATTAAAATTAATTTGGGAAAAAGCATTACCTATGTCTATTGCTGACTTTGTCTGGGGGGAAGCACTTTTGCATTACTGTCAGAATTTTTTTTGAGCAGCATCCACCTTGCACATAGCAAACTTTCCTCTTCTTCTGGCAGGAAAAATATCTCAAGATTATTTTAATGTCATTTTTCCTTTCATGGGATATGAAGTTTTTGAAGCAATATTTTATAAGTTTTTTTCTTACTTTGCATCAGAATGAGCAATCCCAGTTAGGCATAAATGCACATGCAGGGCAACACTGCAGGCAGACTCAGCCTGGGACAGAGTCAAAAAGGGAATTTCAGCTCAAATGGTTCAAATCTGGCAAAGTTACTAGCAACAGAAAATGGCCTTGAAATGGAAAGAGCCTGACCTGCCTAAGGTGGCTATTTCATGTATCCAAACCACAAGATAGGCATTGTTGTTATTGCTATTAAGTGGACATGTTGTTGCAGACTTGCAGTGTGAGTTGACAGAAGGGTTTTTTTCCCACTCTGTAACAAATCTTCTGAAATCTCATTGCCTCAGGAAAGAAGAAGAAAAGGAGAAAACTTCCCCAGTATTTGTGGTACATTTAAAGGGTTTTTTTCCTTTGTTTGTGCCTATCTCAGGACTGCCTTTCTTCAGACAATGCCAGTTCTTCTGCCTCTCCCAGTCTTCTGTCCAGAACACGGTGTTATTTCAGACAGACTGGGAGTTCTCCTAATTAATGTAGCTATTTTATTGGAACTCACATCCAGTTGAATCTCAAACAATTTGGCCAGTGAAATTGGAACTCGGAAAAACACTGAGTTTTTCCCTACTCCTAATTTCTTATTTTGCCTCCCCTCCCTTCGATACTATTTTCATCTGACCCCAATATGACTCAGTATAATTCAGCAGGAACATGTGCAGCACCTTGTTCTGCAGCTCCCCATATGGCAGTGAGGGAAGGAAAGCTAGTGCCAATTGCAGATCCAATTGTAGCCAAAACAAGGTTGCTCCATTACTGCATTTGAAGCCATAATTTAATTTGCTAACCATGAAGAGGTGCCAAACCTGCCATTTCTGTGGAACATGGGACATCTGTTTAGTGCTAATGCTAATATGGGATTTGAGAAAAAACATGAAAACTTCCACTCGTTTCTGCTGTTTTATTTCTTCATTAAAAAAATATTCTAGTTCACATCTCCTTGGTTTCAGTTTGGCATTTCTTGAGGTATTTCTAGTGCAGGCACCCACTCCACCAGCTGCTGCTCAACCAAATGCCCTGCAATGAGACTTGCCCCTTGGTATCTCAGCATCCAGGTCCTTTATGTGGGAGATTAAACTCTGTTTTTTGACACTCTGTTCTAACACAATGTAAAACAGATTTAATACATGTGTCTGTCTTCACATTTTCTTCTTCACAAGCCTTCTACCTCCCTTGCAGTGGTTCAGAACTGAGATGACTCACTCTTAAAATGATAACACAATTTGCTAAATGGAATGTCAAAATACACAGGGAGCTGGATGCACTCTCATGGTATAATTTTCCCCCAATGAGTTAATGTTCTTATTGGTAATATACAGGTAATATACAGTGTGGTTATAAGAAGTAAAAATAGAGCAAGTCTGTGTAGGAGGGAGAAAAAAGCATCAAGGTTCAGGTAAAATGCCTCTGGAGACTGAATTGGAGAGAGGATGATGGATTCAGCTCTTCATTCCCAAAGTATATAATGGCTGTAAGAACAGGCATTGAAAACATTAAAAATTAAAACACGGATTTCCTTTATTACCTTCAAATGGCAGCTGAGAAATTGGTGAGGTTTAAGGTTGCCGAGTGCACGTGTTATGATCTGGCCTATGTGAACACCATTGGCTGGCATCAAAAGGGAATGTAATTACACTTCTAATCAGAAATTCATGTTTCATAATCACATCACACTTCCAAATGCATTTTTCTTTTTAGAGTTTCAGAGAGAAAAAGAGAGAGACAACCAAAGAGAATGCATGGCAGTCATGTTTATAACTATTCCTACACATGCATTTGGTTGGCAGCCTCTGAAGGGAAAAAAACTGCATCTGGTGGTGTGGAGCACCTGCCTGCAAACCAGGATTTCACAAACCAGGTAACACCTTGGCTCTTTTTACTGGTCAGCCAGAAATTCTAGTTACTCACCAGAGTCTGAGCAGTTAAATAATAACAGTCTCTAAAATTACAGCAAACACTTCACAATTCTTTACAGTATTAGAAATACTTAGAGACCGCAATGAAGAAACACATGGCACATCACAGGTGAATTTCTGAGTGCTATTCTGAATGAGTCTGGGAGGGGTTCATTGAGTTTAGAGTGGGTCTTTTGCCCTGTTTCAAGAGGTGGCTTTACCAACACTCACCTGTGTCAGGTCATGGTCATCCAAATCAAGTCAAAGTTTTCTCTCTGCTTTGCAAAAAGCTGTGCAAAGCTTCAGAGAACTCCAAACAGCTCAAATGAATAATAATTTATTTTGATTACACTTGCCCTTGCACAGATTTCTCTGAAAGGTGGCTATAGGACATAATTCTCTTTATATTTACATACCTTCTTCAAAAGAGTCTTTGGAGCTGGGTACATAATTCAATTTTATTGTTGGTGAGACAGTAGATCCAGGTGAGTGCTTCCCTTTGCTTATCTCACAAATTCTGTTAGGTTGTTTTTGTTTTTTTTTTCACTTGAACAAGAAATAGAAGAACACAACTCAGGAAAGAGACTTGTACAAATCGAATTGGATATGAATTTTGGACAAGGATGTCTTCTGGACCAGTGAAGTGCAGCTGATGCTCTTAGAGCTTAAGAGGGCACTTTCAGGTAAGCAGTGTTCCTCTGCCAGACCATCTGCTCTTCCTTGAAGGACTCTTAACAAATTCTTGATGTTGAGGTGATGCTTAGTTTAAAGTTGTTCAACTCATTCTCATCACCACCATCTCAAAATCGTCATGTAACAGTTCTGGACTCTTGAAAGGTGTGGGTTTTCCTTCATTGGAGATTACATGGACATGATAAGGTATCACTCATGGAGACATGAAGCAACGTTTTCAAGTTCATAGTGTGTCGCACAGCAACAGGGTTGTTCTCAGAAGCACTGAAGTCACTGAAGCTTGGATGAAAAAGGCTGCAAGGGATTTTCATTTTTTCAATGACCCTGCAGAGAAGACAACACATACGGATATTAATGTCTTGCCCGTAAGTTCAGGGTTTTCTTCTAACCAGACATTTCTGGTTTGAATATTTGATTCTGTGGAACCCCACAAAATGTGTGTCAGTGCCAGGACCTGGTACATTGTCAATACTTCTGGGCTGTGTTTTATAACATAGATTTGCAGCATAGATTAACTTTTGAGGCTTTTCTTTACCTCTCGCAGATTTTATTTTATTGTGGGATAGTCAGGGTTTGATAAATCTGGTGCTACAGAGCTGAATGGAGTTAAGCTGCTGAGGATATTTCCAGCTTATGTGTTTGATGCAGTTTCCTGCAGTTCCAGGGAAGTGGCTCAGTGACCTGAAGGATCCTTCCCTGTCAGCAAGACAAATGCTTCTGGATTGAACCTGTAATGTTCTGATTTCATGTAATGAATCACTGCTACCAGCCTGCCATGAAATAATACAAAAAATGCAAGACAACAAAAGTGTTAAATGATATACCAAACAGCAATTTTCATACCCAATTTCTTTTATTTCTGGGACATTTGGGTGTTTTTCTTGTGTTTTTGTTTCAACATAGATTAATAGGTGTTTAGAAATGTTTTGCAATGTAGAAGTTCTGAGATTTGATGAGCTTTTTGAAGTAAATAAAGAAAGTTTGAAATTCGAATAGTGAGACACAGCCCAAGCTAGATTCAGTGTGATTCCTGTTAGAGAGGTGGTATTTCAAATAGGATATTTTACCCCTCTGATCATTTGTTCACAAGTATCCATTCCTCTGATTGTTTCAACAAAGCAAAAACAGCAAAGGATTATGCACCTTCTTACTTAATTTGGTGTTAAATTATGAAAGAGTATTTTGGAATAAAGATTCCTCTTGTAATCAGGCTCCAAGCTCACAGTAGCTGTCATTCTGCAGCATTAACCTACAAAATTAATGTAAATCTTGCTTCCCAGAGGAGTTTGGGCAAGTGTACCAGGGCAGTGAGTGAGGTTGGGTTTGCAGAGGTCTTATAGGAACAGAGACCGACTGAACATTGAGGGGATTTGAGTTCCTAAATCACTCTTGTACATCTGAAAATCCTGCCCAGACCTCTGAGGTCTGTTCACACAGCACATCTAGCTGTCATCAAGGGAAATATAAGTGCTAAAAATTCCATCTTCTCATGTTTCTTTTTTTTTCTTTCCCAAAAATACTGACCTTAGAGCAGATCCAGTCAGCAGATTAAAAGGGATTGTTCACAACAAGAAATCTAACAGAAGGAGCTTCCCTGGAATAAGCTGGTCTGGGAGGAAGACAAGTTAACAGTTCTTTTTAGCAGTACTATAGCAAGGCAGCCAGGTTACTGTAATGACCAGGGTTAATGAGCAACTCGACACTATGTCAGGAAGGATAACTAAGTCTTGTGGTTATTAACGATGCAGTTTTAAAGTCATTTTGGGGTTTCAGTACTTCAGCCTTTCAAGGGGACTTGCTTCCCACCAATGCTGCCACAGGAACACCATCCTCATTAACCCTTGGAGGATCCAAAAAAGAGCCAAACTTCAAGGCACACATTCTCAGAAATCAAACTTCAGTGTTTCAGCTGTTCACAAAGCTATGGATTTTTCAATCAAAAATAAAAATTTGCCTAAGTGGTGGAACAAGAACATATTTTTATCAGCTCTAGAGCTCGGCTAAGAAGACAGAGACCATTCATGTGTGTCAATGAAAATATCAGGTCAATATGAAGTGGAATTGCAGACAAAATATTTTCAAATAATCACACGAACCTTAAAGAGCAAGCACCAGTAATGATTTCCAAAATGCCAAAGACCTTCCTCTTAGGGAGAATTGTTAATTTACTGATGAGTTTGTACACTGGTTTTTTTGGAGAGTGGTGGCCAGTGTGTTCTTCAGGTGGACAGTCTTCTCTGGCACATCAGTTCTTGCAGGTGAATTTATGGTCACACTTCACCCATGGCTTCATCAGGGGATTTGTTTGTTTTCTCTTAGAAGGCTGGGAACAGAAGTACCCAGATTCATAGGGAAATGAGGAACAGAGAAGCAATTTTTGTGAGCTTGTATGTTCTGGACCCTGATAGATATTGGATAGTATTATTATTTCTTCTATAAGACTTCATGAAATGGATTATCCAAATTTTTGTTTAATTGCCTTGTTGAAAAAAAAGTCCTGAGAGTAAAGAATATCTCATTATACCAAGACAGATAATATTATAATAAAATTGATGTGATGAAGAATAGCAAGAATCAATTTTTATGCCTGGAACTAATTTTCTGAATAGGGAGCCACTGAACATTGCCATAATTAGTTCACTCCTTAGAAACTATTTGCACATTGTTTTCAGGGCTGAACTTCCCACGGAGTTGCATTTCCACTTTTAAGTGCTCACCATCATCAGCTGCCGCCAGAATTCTGAGGACACAATTTCAATGTGGACACCAAGAAATTGGCCAATGCATTTCTAGAGCTACGAATGAGTTCACTGTGTTTGTTTTTTAATTTCAAGTGATCCTCACCTCACTAAACAAAAATAAAGTAACTTGTTGGGTATTTTCTGGGCTTACAGGATGCTAAACTAAGGCCTAAGGTTCCCGTGCTCAGCCCTGGATGTTGGAAGAGAAAGACAGCAGAAGTTTTCTCACACAGGTTTTCAGTGGGCTTGTGAAGTTGGGCATTGATTGCAGATTCTGCCCCCATACCATCTTTGTCTGCAGGAGAGTTAGCATTCATGGTGTCACTCAAAGTGAACTTTTACTGCCCACAACAACCTATTTCTGTAGCAAAGGTCACATTTGTTCTCTATCAGGATGTAGCAGCACAGTGGAATAATGAGTTGCCACAATGAACTGGCCTTTTTACATTCTGAATGGACTTCTAAATCAAGAAGAGGGAGCATTGACTGAAAATCATTGGGTCTGTCTACTTGAAAGGTCACAGTCTGAAATACTGCAAGATCATTTCACCCTGGTTTATACAGTGAGGCAGCCTCTTGTACAGAGCCCACCACCTACACCAATTGTGCAGGTGTCTGGCCTTCTTGGGATTTGAGATGGTAATGGGAAAAAAGAAAGACTACTTGCATCTGACACAGCTCTTAGTCAAGGAAAGATAAAAATCAATAATGGCTTGCTGCTTTTTATATATTTTTTCTATTTTTTTTTTCTCTGTGGCAAAATCCACCAAAGCTTGCAGGGACTTTCCTTAGAGAGAGCACACACTTTGTAAAGTCCTAGCAGAGCTTCCTTTCCCAGCCAACAGTGGATGTCACACAGCCACATGTGGGCAGTACATCTTTCTAGGCATTTATTTTATCCTGCCCAGTGCCCAATTAATTGTATCCATTTCCTTCCAACCTTGCTTCCCAATTCTAAGGCTCTTCTCTTTTCACTCCTCAGTCAAGACAGGGTATTTCCTAAACACAGGGCTGCCATTTCCAGTGTAGCTAAAGGAATTCACATGTTCCTGTGACCTGTGACAGCAATTTCTTGTTTGCAGACAGTCTGACATTCATCAGCTTTGTCACTTGGAGATGCTTCATAAAAGCAATGTTCAACATTATACAAGTAAAATATAAACTTCAGTGTCTGGCAAATTAGGCTCTTAATAAATACAACTGCTGTTTGATTTGTTTTGGAAAGATATTTGGCCCTTGACATATGAGTGAGCATCCAGTGCTAGGTAAAATCTCTCTTTCCTCACTCCCATTTCTTTTACAGATGAATCAAAGTTCATTGTCAGTAGCATTTGAAACAAACAAAATGCTGCTATTTAAGTGAAGAATATTGGTGTAGACAAGGTCCAATTCTCTATCTGAAATTTGCTGTGCACTGCTGTGTTATTTACCTTTACAATGTCATGTCAATATACTCAGGTTTTCCCAGGAGCCATGAAAATATTTAGTTTTACTGCTGCAAGACATTGATATAACTTACAAAATATCCTGAGCTCCTGGGCCTGAGAATTTGACTGAGTGAATTTGTCCTCCTGACACAAATCCTTCTGTGGTACAAGGTAATGTCCCCTCTTTGATGCAGGAAGCAGAGCTTTTTTGGCTGCTGGTCTGAGGCTGAAAAGCAATGTACCAAGAGTAAATGATTCCATCAGACCTTTCCATCTTCCTATCGAAACCCACCAGGCATCTCTGAATGTATTTTCCTCACTGAATACAGAGCAGTGGATAAAAAACCTAGAATCACATGCACCCCATGAAAATAAAGCAGAGCACTCAGTGTCTCACACAGTGCTCTCCAGAGGCAAAATGAAAGAAAAATGAATAAACCGTGTCTGACAGATGTTAATGAAGCACAGAGACACATTTTAATGAAGCACTGGAGAGTGGCCAGTCTGTTGTAGCTGGGACATCATGAGCCATACAGAAAAAGGACAGGCCATGAAGAACATCTTTGCTTTTCTCAAAAGTGTCCTTCTTTAAAGATTTTTGGGAGAGTTTTTTGTGGCATGCTCATGGATGCAGCAGAACCCCCAGCTCCTGAAAGGCAGAAGAGGTCCTGTGCTGACTGGAGATTTCTTGGATCTGCCCGTTAAATCCTCCTACAGCTGCTTGGGGAACACTTTCAAAAGGTCAGGAAGCACCACAAATTCCAAATGATAGTTCTTGAATTTGGCTCAGAATCTGGCTGAGAACGTGGCTGGATCTGTCTCTGTTCTCCTGCTGTTAATCCTGCTCAAGCAGTTTAGAGGGATGCTGCAGAACAGCTCTTCCCAAAAAACCCAGAAAACCTCCAGCCTTCCTCAGTAAAGGAATCAGCTGGTGACAGGGCTGCTGCTGCTTGCAGCAATAGGAGACTGTGCCTTGGAGCTCTGAAGCAGACTTTGTGTTGTGTGCAGTTTTTGTTTAATCTGCCATCATCCAGGGAGATTGGGATATATAAATGTATTACATTTGAAACAGGAATGAAATATTAAACTGAATGCAATAAAGAGATAAAGAAACATGCACAAGGTAAAATGCCAACTTTATACATTAAAAAAAACCTAAACCAAATGAGTTGAGGGAACTTGTGGACCAGCAATCTTAAGATGTATTCCACATTATTAAATTAACTTCAGAATTTAAATTTGCCTTTTGTTCCAAGCAGACTTCTTAAGGAGTTGTGGTTAATTTTCAACCTATTTAAGAATGCACACTGAGCCTTCCCCAGAGAGTAATTTCATTACTTGCTTGGTACTTCTGCTGCTTGGACTTATAATCCTTTTGTTTAAATTCCAAAATATCCAAGCCATGACACCTTCCTTACACGCAGCAGCACAAAAGATTCCCCTCCATGATTCTGCTGTGGCTGTTGACACAGTGCTCCTCTGCAAATTTCAGAGTATTTCTGGAAAGGGATCTGTTTATAATAATATTTGTGTGCAAATGATCCCTACAAGTCTTTGCTTTAATCTTGGTTAAATAGTGAAGTAATTAAATAGTAATTCCTGGTGCTGGAAAAAACATCATCCTCCCATGAGACAAAACAGGAACAGGGAATTTTTATGGCACTGTCATTTTAAAGCTAATTTAAAGAGGATTTATCACAATTAGAAAAAAAGTTAATGAGGGATATATGCACATTATCTGGCTAAGAGTGATTCACATTCCACCACCGTCATCAAACTGAAGCAGAGGTTGTAAGGGGTAACTCTGCCTGCCTGCAAACATCCCTGTGGCTGCCAGGGCTCCAGCAAAGTATCTCCAGCACACTTCCCAAAGAACCAGCGTGAGAGCAGCTGTGAGGAGTATTTAATAGCCCAAAACAACTGCAATGTTATTGAAAAGAGAAATCCTATGGCTTAAGGCAATATAATTAACCCTGCTTTCTACTCTGGTTTATCTATAGAAGAAATGCCTGTGACAAATTTCATCAACCGTGCTGATGATCTGTGGGAAGAAATGTTTGTAGAAATGTGACTAAATCTTCTCTCCTGCAACACAAAACACATGGTTTACAGAAAAGAATCTAGTAAAAGAATCTGATGTTCTAATTTTTTTTTACTTTTGGCTAGTTGTAGTTGAAGGTGACACCTTGCAGAACACTTCTGGTCTGGGGATCCATGTGAAATGGGTTTGAGGTCCAATGAAAACCCAAGTAAATTGTCCCAAAAAGATTGGTGACTTTGGTGTCAATGTTAACATTGGATTTTTTTCAGTGTTATATTTTGATGTGTGCTTCTCTTGGGATCATAGAGAGGAAATACCAGGATCCTTAAAATACAATAGCCCAAATTTATAATACTTATTTTATCCATTGTCTCCATGTGGAGAATTACATTTCAGGGTGTCCTGTCCTGTTGTAAAAAGGGGAGCTGGGAAGGATTCTTTTTGATAGATTTCTCAGACAAAAATGAAGCACAAAAGCAACAATATTATATCTGAGAACTGTTTATTGATAAAGAAGGGTAAGTTTTCCTAGCAAAAGGGGACAAGAAAAGAGAGCAGACAGAGAGAGAAAACAAGAGGCAGAAAGAGAAACAGAAGACAGGGACGGTGTTCCCGCAAGAACCCTGGCGCTCTGTCAGCATCAGCTCTGCAGACGGGAGCGTGCGTGCCGGAAGCTGCGGTGAGTCTGCGTGGCTCCCGTGGCGGACTGGGTGCGATTTCTGAACAGCAGCAGGCTGCGTGTCCTTCCATCGGCGGAGAACAGGCTGCCGTGGCCACGGGCGCACTCCTGGAGCAGCTGCAGGCCCCAGGGTGGGGGCGCGGCGGCCACGGCCGGGTGCAGGCAGCGGCTGCTCTGTCAGGGAACAGCGGAGCAGCAGGCCGTGGCTGGCACTGGGGCTCTGGCTGCTCTGTCAGGGAACAGCAGAGCAGCAGGCCGTGGCTGGCACTGGGGCTCTGGCTGCCCTGTGAGGGGAACAGCGGAGCAGCAGGCCGTGGCTGGCACTGGGGCTCTGGCTGCCCTGTGAGGGGAACAGCGGAGCAGCAGGCCGTGGCTGGCACTGGGGCTCTGGCTGCTCTATGAGGGGAACAGCGGAGCAGCAGGCCGTGGCTGGCACTGGGGCTCTGGCTGCTCTGTGAGGGGAACAGCGGAGCAGCAGGCTGTGGCTGGCACTGGGGCTCTGGCTGCTCTGTGAGGGGAACAGCGGAGCAGCAGGCCGTGGCTGGCACTGGGGCTGTGCCTACCATGGGCAATGCGGGAAATGCGGTGGTGGCCACGGCTGGGTGCAGGCAGTGTCCGCTCCATTGGGGAAGTGAGTGATCACCAGGGCTGCAAGGAGCTGCCTTGAAAAAGCGCCAAAACAGGGTACGACGTGTGGACAGGGAAGACAGCCAGGATGACAGAGAGAAAAAGCCAAGGGCAGGAGGAGGGCCAAGCTAACCCTCCAGGCGAGACCCCACTCCCTCCAAGAAATGCAAAGAAACTGGCTCCCTGCTTGTGTTGCAGTTAACTGGTTTTATTTGCTAAAGCTGCTCCTTCAGCCTGATTTCCCAGGCATTTTTTTCTCGGGCATCCAGGGGTCTGCCCTGTTATGTATAGGTAAAACCTAACAAAATAAGGGCCTTGTTACCCTTGTAAAATCATGGCTCAGGCCTGTTACTTGGGCTAAGTAGAAAAGGACAATGGGAAAGTGACGCAGCTGAATTGGAGGTAGAAAAACAAGTTATATAACCATTACATGTTCACATCATGGTTCATGGTGGTTGGTTGAATTACATTTGTTGTGCTTAAACGGAATGTAACTGATAAAGGCCTAACTGCTTGAAAAGGCCTGGTTTTTGCAATAGAGGGCTCTCTCTTGCACCTGCCTGGGGAATCTGCGTTGTTCTGCTTTGTAACACTGCCCCACCAGCCGGTGGGAGGGTCACTCACAGCCCCTTCGTGGGACCTTCCTCTCCCTGGACTGGCTGCCAGGCGAAGCCTCCCCAGGGACAGGGCTAACAGCACATGTACAGTCTTTACAGGAATTTTTCACCTCATATGTAGCATATGTTGAGGCATAAATAAAAATCAGATTGGTCCCTCTCACAAGGCAATCTGAATTAGATTTTGGAGTAAGTAAAAGGGTCAGCCTGAGCATCTGTAGCCCCATCAATAATGGAGCTTCTGTTGTAATATGAAAGTAATTCAGCACATCCTGTTTAAAGTGGATAATTTAACACAGCAGTTTTGACTTTTCTAAGACTGAAGACTGAATTCTCAATAAGTAATTTTAATTTTTTTCTGAAAATTGAGATGTAGTAAGTTTTCAGCTTACCTGACATACAACCAGGTTTTGTGCCAAAACCTTGAAATAGAATCACTTCACTCCTGCACTATTTAGAACATGTAGTAGTTTAATTTGTTTTACCAAGTGCAGCTATAAATTGTTGGCTGTAACTGATAAGCAGAGCAGCAAGAAATACACTGCATCTTTGTAGCTTCCAAGTGTGTTTACTACTATAAAAACCAGCTTGATGCAGGCTTAAACCCAAGCTGCTGATGCAGAGTGTTAGCAGGAAAGCCCTCAGAGGAAGCATGTGCACAGAGGAAAAGCAGAGTTGATTGAAACAATCAATCTGAAATTAAATATGATATTTCTGGTCTTTGTTACAAAACCAGGAGATACGTCTGATATTCTTTTCCTGCTGCCCAGGTGCTTGGATATATCCTTTCTTCTGTGCAATCATCCAGAAATTCTTCAGGAGGGTTTTGTTTGTGTTTGTGGGATGTAAGTTTGTCACTGTTGAGGCAGGGACAGGAAAGAAATGACTCCATGTTCAGAAGGCAAAGAATGAACCGTTTATTCAAAGTACATCTCTCCTTTATAGAGAACATCGTGAAGACTAATTTCATTGGTCTTAAAGTAAAAACATTTCACCTACTTGGTACACTTGGACTTAGTGTGGCAGAACATATCTATAAACAATATGAACAGAAAACAAGATAACAGATGGTTTACATTCCTACTGGAATTTTTCCCAGGCTTAGCCTGGCAGAAATCTTTCTCCTTTTCTCTCTGACTGAACTGAGAATATCCACAAAGGTTAAATAAAAATTCCATGTGTGTTTCAAAAACACTTAGAATAAATTTAAAGTATGAAAGAGTTTAATCTTTCATCACCTTTCTGTATTAACTCTGTTGCTAAATTCTTCTTGTTGCTCTAGAAAAGCTGGATTTGCCCTGTCAGTACTTAAGCAGAACTAAAAGCAGGAGTAAGACAGAAGCAATATTAATTTTCTTATGCCAGTGGGAAAACAAGCATCCCCCTATGGTCCATCTCTAGGCTAGAGGTGGAAGAGCTCCTACTTATTTTTATGCAGTTTAAGTGTGTGACTATGAGTGGATTTTTGCCAGTCTGGTATCTTAAGTCAGTGCCTGCTTCCTCTTTCAGCTCCTGTTTTATTTTTTAGGGATCCTGATACCATTTTCCTCACTTTAGGATTTTTCAGTACTGCACTAAGTTCCACAACTAGCATCTCACAGTTTGTTTCTTCAGTCTGCATAGGGAGGTGGAAGTCAGAAACAGAAGATTATTTGCTGTGCCACAGGGAAAACGTGGTGGAGTGAATGCAGTCTCCAGCTCCTTTTCTTCGTAGGATTCTTTCTCCATCCTCCTGCCCCCACACTCTGGAACCATGTAGCAAATTAAACAAACAAACAAAAACAAAAACAAAAACAAAAACAAAAACAAAAAAAAAAAAAAAAAACAAAACAAAAAAAAAAAACACAAAAAAAAAACACACAAAAAAAAACAGGAAACCAACACAAAGCAAACATTCCAAAGGAAATACGCAGTGATTGAAGTCTGAAAGAACCTGATCTGGACAGTAATTCCCTGTCAGGTGAGCAAATCCAGTTGCCCTTAGCAAGTAAGGGGTAATGTACTGCACATGTTGCTTTGAGCAACACTAACCACTATAAAAAACCTGAAAACCAGGTCCAGTCCCACAGATGTTTTCTGGTTTTTGGCTATTTTAGCTGTTTCTTCACCAAATTAGCTCTCTGGATTCAAGAGAATGATGCTGGGAGGGGTACTTCCATGGTGCATCAGAGCACTGACCTACTCCTTGACCACACCCACAGACAGGCAGAGCTCTGTCTGAAGATGCCAATTCAAGGCCCAAAAGCTGCATCTGAGCCTGGTTTGGCAGAAGTGCCCAGCACAGACTGGGAGTGCAGCATGGAGCTCTGCAATTCCACAGCCCAGCTGGCCCTGGATTTGGACAGAGCTCCACGTAAACTCTTTTGACACTCCTTGCTTTCCAACAGTTGGTTTTGGTTCTGAACTGAAGCCTTTTCATGTTTCTCGTGGAACAGGATCAATTTCAGAGTCACAGAATGGTTGGGATCAGAAGGGACCCCTGGAGAGCCTCTAATCCAACCCCCTGCTAAGGCAGGTTCACCTAGAGCAGGAAAAAATTAACCATTGCTTTCAATTCCAGCATTTTCCTATTCATAAATACAAGATTTTCTAGATGGAAATTTGTTTTGAAATAAAAATAAATTCTCTGATTTCAAGCAGCATTTAAAGAGAAGTGTTCAGCATTTGATAACTTTTGATTGTTTTTTTATTCCCTAAATCCACTGGCTAAAATCACCATTATTTCCACAGCACCCTGAAGGCATTAAAAAGGACTGAAAGCAGGCAGAAAATACTGCACCACAGGCCAGAGACATACTTACTATTAAAAAAAAAAAAAAGACAGATAAAAGTAAAAATCAGAATAAAAGGGACAACATTCACAGCTGCCACAAGGGCTGTTCTGGGAGAGGAGCTGTGGTCTGTGCTGCTGTGTAAGGAGTGGACATGACCCTGTGGGACATGGGGAAAAGGAAAAGGGCAGCCTGAAGTTTTTTCCAGGATTCTGAGGAACAGTAAAGGGTGTCTTCACACATCCTTTCATTGCTCACACAGCTGAAGCCTGTGGAGATGATTGCATTCCCAGATGTTTATTAATCAAAATTGTTCAATCTGCCATTTATTTGAAACATGCAAGAAATGTCAGGAATTTCTATTCCTGAATAATATCCTGTTGTGCACAGTAAGTAAATCTTCCGCAAGATTTGACTTGGGACTTTACATGGGACTGTAACCATGCACTTGCTTTTGCATAGCAGGTTTGTGCCTTCCTGGAACAGACCTGCTAGTCAGCAGCAGCTGGAATCATCAGGAAGTTCTAAACAAATGCAGTTTTAGACCAATCTAAAAGAATTTTAGTTCCTTTTGATGTTTCTGTTTATGGGGCAGTTATTCTTTTACCATGCGGACCTTGCATAAGCATATGGATAAAGCAAGAGAACAAACAGATTTTGGGGTTCGTTTTTTTTAATTTAAGAATTTAAGTTGGTTTTTTTCTGTTTAAGAATCTAAGTTACTAAATTATATGCCTAAACTCAGTGAATAGTGTATTTTAATAGGATTAAAGCACATGCTAAAGGTAAGTTCTTAATGCCTTTTGAAAAAAAAGAGGAGATTTAAGGAAAGCACCCAATGATATAACAGGACATTTTTTCTGTATTTAGGTTTTGATTTTCTCAGTTTTTGCAGAGACAGGGCAAGAGGTGTTTTAAAAGATTTTCTTTTATTATCAGCCTTGATGAATAGTGAGACACAAGAGATGTAAAACTCAATGCCGTTCCATCAAAAGCCAACCTATTTCCTAGTTACAATACCTTATAAATGTTTTTCAACCTATTAACTTTTACCACACAATACTACTATTACTTCTAACACCAATCACCTATATTTTCCCCGACATGGTCCTACTAATAATACATCTTTCACAGTTCTAGCTCTCTAAAATATCCAATCTTCTTACAAAACCATATTTTAAAACTTAGGAAAACTTATTTCTATTTCAATCTCTGTCTTAACAATGTCATCTCTATTCCATAACCTTCCTAAGTCAACGCACCTTGTCTCAGTGTTTACATATAAATATATGTAAACTACGTAAACTTTCTATCAAGTTCTAAAAATTCTTTAGAAATCCATTTCTCACATCATTTTTTTGTATTTAGGAGTTTCTTGTTCAACATTCAAGTATGGTATTAAACTTCTGAGATTAATCTTGCTAGTTCTTTAGCATGGTAGAGAAAGAGAGAGAGATGTGGTTGGTTGTCCATGTTTTTATATTTTACATCAGAAATGATCCTTCATTTTCCTGTCCTCATCTGAAGTCTGTCCCATCCTTTTGGCAGCCCTGGGCGTATACCTGGACAACCACAACTCTTCCAGTTCCACACGGAGCTGCTTCAAAAACTGATTATTTTCCTCAGTGTGTGATATCACAGTCATTTGAGTACTCAAATTTCATGGCCAGTGGGAACCCTTAGGAATAAAATTTCCTGGCAGTGGCCTGGCCTGGGAATGCTCCATCCTGGCTCCCTTCCAGCACCACAGCAGGTGAGGGATGGCATGAGTGAAGCTGCTGTTCCTTCCCAGCTGAAGGGTATCAGCTCTGACAGCATTTGCTGATGACCACTGAACCATAAACCATATTCTAAAAGTACTTACACTTTACTCACTGCCAAGGCAATTCATGAGCAGTTTGTGAGGAAAAAGAAATTGAAAAGAGAGCAGGGCTAAAGAGGACATGTGAAATTTTGGAGGGGGGAAGAAAGTACTAGGCAATGATAACTCATCAAAATAGGCTTTGAAAAAGGTAATAAAGGAGATGAAACAGTAAGAGAGGCATCACAGTGAAAATCACTACAGCACCATCCATGTCTGTCTGGTGCACACTTTTCACTCTCTGATTTGAAAGCAATTTTTGACATTTGGGCTCCATCAGAACACTTCTTGCCAAGAGATCACTGTATAGTTTCACAAGTATTATTGAGGACTCACACAGTGCCTGTGAAGTAGATCAGTGAAGTTATTTCATTTTTTCAGATGAGTAAATTTCATCATAGAAGTGAGTGGTTTTTTTTTTTTCTATTTTTCCCTGAGACCACAGCAAGTCAGCTTTAAAGAAAGATCCCAAGAGTCCTGGCTTCTGCATCCTGCTTTTATAACCTGCAGTGCACTATCTCTGACTTAACAGAGTCCTGATAAGTAATTCTGGGGCATTAAATACCATTTCTGATTAGAATTTGGATGTGTCTATATTTGGAGGTAGTCCCGGTGCATTAAAATAGGAAGAGGAGGTGCTGCACAACAAGATTGTATTTGCTGATGTTTTGCCAATCAGCCAAAAATACTCCTCAGCAGTCAGGGACTGCTGTTCTTACCTTGATGTCAGGAATGTAGAGAAACATTTGGAACATCATTGGTAATGCTGAAAGGTTAGAGAGTTTTCCATATTACCAAGCTCATGGATATCCCACAATTTCATGTGATGATGCCTCATCCTGAGGAAAAACTAATTCCTGAGGATAGTCCAAAGACTCCTCAATCCTCTAAGCGGGATCTTGTGACTATCTGAAATGCAACTCCTAAGTGGTGCAGCAGTGCTTCACCCAGCTATAGAAATGTGTATTGACTAGAAAAAATGCATTTTACATTAGATAAAGCACACATTAAGCAAAACGTTTTTATCTGGGAATGTAGAGGATATACTGAATGAGTGACTATTTATGGAGGTTTGTTGGATGATGCTCCTAATCAAAATTAAACCCCTAATAAGTTTCTTTTTAAAAAGAAAACGGGCTAAGCACTAAGATTTTCTGGATAAAAATATAAAAACATTCTGTGGAATGTATGTTTACAACCAGTCATGAGAAATATAGAAAGAACTGAAAAAAATTACAGGGTAATAAACATTGACTCAGCTGATAGCTAAATATTAACCATCCTCACAAGGACAAGGACAGTTACAAAGGCCTTATCAAACTGAGTTGTCCGAACTTACTGACTAAATCAAGAAGTTAAACATCCTTGGGCACCAGCAAAGGTCATTACTGTTTCCTCAAAGGGTTTGTCTCTTTCACTTTGCAATTGAGCTGGGGTTTTAAATACAGTCTTAAAAAGGTCTTGGTCTCTGTTGAACAGAAAGGCTTTGAAAGGAATTTCTTCACACAGGTGTGCAGGTATTGGTTACTTGCAGCAGCTTCACATTGGTGTATGTGAGAGCTTCACCAGCCATACAATGCTTAAAGATCAGAGTTGTAATTAGCTATGCTCTACTGGGCTTGCCTTTAGGCCTCAGAAATAAAAGGATTAGAAGAAGAGCAGTGGAAAGATTCCTTTTATTTGGTCTTCCATGGAGCAGTCTCAGCACCACCAGCATGCTGTGTGCTGCATCTGTGCCATGGCACCTCTCACCATTGCACTGCTATTTCGGGTTTTTGCAGTAGAATTAGCTTCCTTTATTATATCTGTATTCATTTGCCACAGGAGTTACTTAAAAAACTAGAACTGATGTAAAACACTAAGAAACCAGCGATCACCTTGCTGGTGCAAGCAAACACATCTGTATTCAAAAGTCTGCTGACAATATTGCACATTTTCTGCAACTGATTTGACAAATGGGAACAATGAGGGTCTAACTGCAGCTCAAGTGCCCCGTTCACAAGAGGATGGTGCATTGTTAACCAAATCAAAGCTAAGACTAAGCAGCACTTGAAGCTTAATACCATTGAAGTGAGTCCAGTTAAAAGCAAGCAATTTCCAGGTATCGACCTTGATCTGTGGGTGTTGCATTATCAGCTGCAGCTGAAAGGGATTTGGTTCAGCTGAGGGGTGTGCACAGACTCACAGTAAAGAAATTATAAGTAACAAGGCACTGCATGAGATGCTCTGTCTGCCTTGCTCTCAGTCCCTGTTCCCCACAAAGTCAGAAAATTGATGGTAAATGTACAACATGTTATCGTTCATGGGTGGTTAGAGAATTCCAATTTGAAAGGGCTGTTATTCTTGCCTAGCAGACTAAATGCTAACTATATTCCAGTCCATTTGTGTATAGCAATGGAAAACATGATTTATCTAGGATGTCAGGAATGACATTGCCTTTCATTAGCCATAAATAATGTTATGAGTCTCTGCTCTACCACTAGGTAGGTTCATGTACTATCAATTTCTGTGCGATTATAACATGCAGAATTAGTAAGGTGGAAATTCCTCAAAACCTTGCTAGGAGAAACCTGTTAAGAGCTTATAGGGGGTATTTATTTTATGTTTTAAAAATTCAATAGACTCCAGTTAATCTGCCCTCTGGTAATCCACAGAATAGTGATTGAGCCAGACACTTAGCTGGTGTAATGTACTGAAGCTCTTCTGAAAGCAGCAGTCAGGCTGCTCCTCTAAGATATAAGAGGCTTAAGCTCAATTCTCTAATTTACAACAGGTCTCCTGTGTAACTTTTGCCAAATTCCTTCTATCTAGATAAAAATAGGGGTTTACAGGTAGTGAACATAGTTCAAATCCCAACAATGCTCAGACTTCCTACACGATGCTTAAGAGAGAAAGGCTCAATGGATGGAGCGCAGAATTAAAAACACAGTGGCTACATACTAAGGAGGCACCCTCAGCACCCTCACATAATTTCTATGTGCTTTTGGAAGCCGATTCTATGAAAAAAGGCATAAATCTTCATATTTCCAGTGAGAATCCTCTGTCGCTGTTTACAGTAACAGGAGAGCACCAGTTTCTTACTGCTCCTGAAGGCAAGTGGAAATTAGGGGCCAAGCAATTCAGTTCAGTCACGACAAAAGGCTTTGTGGGCAGTCATGGAAGCAAAATTTTCCAGTCTCTGGTCAAGCCACAGCTGTGAGCACATCAGTTCTCTGGAACTAGGCATCAGAAGGATTTTGGAGAAATTAAGAACTCCAACATTTAATCTTCCTATCGTTGCTTCAGAATTTCAGTGTGGGATTGAAAGGTAAGTGCGTTAAGGAGTGCAAAGCATTCATTATTGTAACAGTGGGGAACATCTAAGCAGCTAAAATTGATAGGTGCTACCATTTATAATTGCTGAGAACTTGAGCACCAGAGTGCGTTACAAGTGAGTGCAGTGGGAAGGTTTGAGCTCTTCAGGGGTAATGGTCTGGTCTCTGATCCATACAGGTACAGCTGTCTGGGGAGTAATTGTGTGCCAGTCTGGAAAGGTCTGCCCTGCAGACAAGACTGCAGAACAAGCACTTCCACAGCAGTGATGCAAAGCCTGGGTATAAGTGTTCTGTAAGCAACTGGTCAAAAAAGCAATGATGTCAGTGCCTTCTGCTAGCTTTGATGTTTCAGTTCATTACAGAAGAAGTCTTTATTATGGACATAGTTCCAGGAATAAGTGAATGGAAAACACTTTAGGAGACTATTCTGCCAGAAGAAAGGTTGGAGAAGTGGGCCTGGCAAAAATTCTAGAGGCCAAAAGTAACTGAGAAACAAGGTGAGGAAATATTAAATCAAATAAGGAATGTATGGTGGGTCTTCTGTGAGATCAGAGAAATGTTTTGGGGCAAATTCAGCAGAATACAAGAGGACAAGTACCTGAGGAAGGTGAGTGTGTGAACATGCATGCAGTGCATCAGGAAACAAGTTTCATGCTTCTCTCCTGCAGGATGCTGCCTTGTCAAATGACATCTCACCATGAGCTAAAAAGTTATTTGCTTCCTGTTACACTTGATAGCATTTTCTTCATTCTCATCTTCTCCCCTTCTTCCCATTTTACCCATGACAGGTATTAATATCCACTTTCACTATTCAGGAGCATTTTCTGACACAAAATCTCAGTTTGAGAGAAGTGTGGCAATTTATAGTTGAGTTACTTATTGCTGGATCTCAAAAGCTCCTTAAAGCAGGGCTGCCAGAGACAGTGATTTGTCAAGTGTGTCAGTGGGAGCCCAGGGCTGTCCTTAATGATGAGAACAGCCTGCACCAAACCATGGATAGCTCCTGCCTTTGGGCTTTGTATGGAACCAAACATGCAGGGAGAGCACCAGCCATCTTTCCTTATCTACTGGATGTGTAAATCCCTACCAAAATTCAGCAGTGGTGGTTAGAAAGCATTAGTGCAAAGCCAAGGTATGTCTTACTCTTAAGCTGAGAGGCCAAAAGTACAGTTCAACTCTGCATTTCTTTTTGAGCAGAGTTATGTGTACCATTCAGGAGTCTTTCTGCTCACAAGATCAGAAGTCGGGAATGCATATAAATGAGTGTCGTTGCAAGGAAAAAATGAGTGTACTGAATTAATAGAAAAGATGGAAGAACTGCCTCTTTTCAGGAGTGACCACAGTAGAAACAGCAGCAGATTTGGTGTGATGGTCTAGTATGGGAAGAGCTCTGACATACTGATCATGGTAGAAAGAGCAAATCATCAAATAATTTTGATACTGTTCTGCATTAAATATTTCAGTAAAAAAAAACTCCACTGCTGACAATATTTCATCATTACCCAGAGATAGCTGTGGTGAAATATGAAGTACAGACAAGCAGAAGTTTCCAGTTTGTCTACAGGACTTGTGCTGTCTCTTAGAGTGAGTATGCACAGTGCATCCCAAACCATCCTCTGCTTTTGGAAATAGCAGTGGGATTCCTGCAGCGCATGAACTGTGCCTTTTAGACATAATGATAAGTGTTTCACACAACATTAAATTACTTGTAGCTGCATGGTCTTGCAAATTCCACAGCTTCAACTCCCTGGGTAAAATGTACTGCACTGTTTGCCAAAAACATCAGTGCGGAGGTGCAGCCAAAGCAGGGAGTGTATTCTGAGGTTTACAGCTGTTCTGAATAGAGATTCAGAGATTTTGACCTTAAGTTTCAGAGCAGCAACCAGCACTAATTCCACCCTGATAGAGAAGATGTACCTTCTGCAATTTCTCTCCTTACCGAATCTAACTTCAGTGAGCTCAGGCTCCATGACAGGCCACCATCCAAGAGTTTCTATAAAACTGCAGAGCAAAGGAACTCCCCAAGAAAGGTGTGTGTTCCTCTGCTGCACAGCCTGGAGGCTCAGGATGGCTCAGAGGTGACAGTGCCACAAACCTCCATTTAGGCCACATGTGTTAATCTGTGAGTCCTGGCCATGCCCAGGTGTGGTGCAAATTAAAGAAATCTGAATCCTTTGTACTCAGAATGTTCAGTCCAACCACAAGCAGACTTTGTTTCTATGTCCAGATTAAGAGCCCAGGTGAACATTTGCCTCCCTTAGAAACAGAGAAAGATGTTTCACTGAGTTACAGCATTAAAATCTGCATTTATTTGTTTATTCTATTAACTGGCAGATATATGGCTGATTCTTTCCATTAAACAAGTTGCAAAATTTTCTCTATATACTGCACTCCAATAATAGGAAAATCACTGCCTTTCAAGTGGGGTCTTTTGGCAGGTCCTCATAACTGTCACCACTAGAGGAAAGAGGTTTTGGGTTTGGTTTTTCACTTCCTATCTGTGACGTAATTAATGTGTAATAAAACCTGCAGCTGATGGGAAATTTTTCCAACGAAACACCCCTGATGAGCAAATACTGACTTGTCAAAATCAAAACTGTCCAAAATTCTAGTTCTGAAATTATCAACATATCTGGTTCTGCATGCCCATAATGAAACCTAATGATTTTTTTGTCTTTGAATAGTTTTTGGATATACTTGGATGAGAAGCATAGTTTAAACTGTTGTTTTGTTAAAGAAAAAACAAAAACATTAGGGAAATCTCAACACTTTCTTGTTTTTATGTGGAACTTGCACATGACAAAAACCCAAAATGGATCTCTGAAGAGGATGGAGCCATAAATTGCATATGTATGTTAGTTTAAAGAACAGAACAAAACAAAAAATAAAACACAAAGCAAACAATCCCTGTAACTTTTTCTTCTCAAGCAGAAACCCACCCCAGCAGACAGAACCTGCATCCAAATTACCTCACTGTCTGCTGAAAGCCTCTTTCCTCAGTTCACCTGATACTCTCCATGTCACCCCGATGGATGAGACTCACTGAGACTGTAGATAAAGACTCGCATGGAATAGAATAATTGATGGAGAGCTCAGAATCATGGCACTAGTTTCTTCTTGTTTTCCTTAAAATCCTGACCTTGGCATCTTTTCAGGCCCTGCCTGTGTTTGCTGTAATGCATTTATTTTATTCAAACTTGTTTCAAAACTGCTTAGTCGGGCAATTGAAGTTATTAATAAAGTTATGACATTTGTTATCCCTTAAAAGAGATGAAAATTAGTGGTTTTCTTTATGAGAGATGCTTAGTGTAACAATAATTGCTGAGTAATCAACTAGTTCTATTGTTTACCTTGGCATCACACAATTTTTTCTTAAATTAGCAACCTAAAAAAATGGTTGTTTTTATTTATAGAGGAAAGAGGAGAAAAATGGCCCTAGCAAAAGCTAAAAACCAAACTAAGAACTCATGTTTATAAGCTTTTTTAAAAAACAGATCCAAACCGGTTGCAATTTTTATTTTTATGCTGAGAAGTCCCCTTGCAGTGCAGAAAAGTAACTGGTATTCGGAACACTGCTCACTGAAAAGCAGTGAAACCTCCACCACACTTTTTAATCATTCCTGAGTTTTTCTAGCAAGCACGTGCCTTTTAATTTGCTACAACCAACCTGAAGCATCTATCAAATTTTTTTCCCCCATGAACTAATAATGCTGTAATTAAAATCCAGCAGAGAACTCAGCTGAGACTCCTGGTTAATTAGGACAGGAAGGGCTGTGTGAGCAGTGTGGCACTTCATGGCTTCGATTGGAACCAGGGCTCTGTGGGTGATGAGTTTCTGCCAGTCCATGAAGCTTTTGGATGTTTGTTCCAGCAGCCAGCACAACTATTTGTGGGCAATCAAATATTGCTGAAATTATTTAATTTGGATTGCAATGCCCCAAAATTATTTTCTGTATGTGTATTTTTAAAAAATCTGTGTTTAGTTATTGTTTCTCTCTAAGTACTAAGAAAAGGAGAAGCAGCAGTGCTGAACTAAGCTCTTCCTGAGAGATGTTTTACACTTCAGGTGGCAGTGGGAGTGTCACAAAGAGAAAAATGAACTCCTTGGTAAATGCCATACCTGCTGCTAATGGGCAGTGATTGAGGATGTGAGTTTCTTCCAGGATTGATTTCCACGCTGATTATTGCAAAGGTGCCCAACTAATCAAGATTGTTCCTGGTACTGAAAATATTAGCTTGATTCAGGTTTGATGCTTGTTGATTCCTGTTGCTCAAGTTCTTATACCACACATTTGAGATGTAAGGATTTGGAGATTGGCTGATTTGTTTTGTTTTGGAACAACAGACAAAATTATTTCTAGTTTTATTGCATTTCAGCACTTAGAGATGAAAACATCAATCTTGAAGATCTCATTTATCAAGTAGTTTTTTTAATTTTAAAAAGTGCACAAATTAAGTTTTTTCACACTTGCTTCTTGAAGGCAGAGAATTTTATATTGCACCTCAGAGTGAGATATAAGATATTTTTATCATGAACTTAAATGATTTTAAAACAAAACTAAACTAAACTTGTAGCACATAGCAAAGTGTACTATGTGTAACCTCAGTGTCCTGCTATGCACCAGTACCATGTAACTCAAAAAGCATTCCTGATTTAATTGGGCAAGTGTGTTTTACAACTGTCCAAATATCTGAAGGACCTCCCACAAAATAAACTTCTTCAGGTAGCATCTAATGCAAAGAGATGTTTGGTTAATTCTTGCATTCTTTATTGTTAGCTTAAATAAGAACCACTTGTTTGCCACTTTCCTTTGATGATAGAAAAGTTCCCAACTTCTTATATGTTAGTTTGCAAAAAATCTGAATTATCAAGTTCATACCTAATTTTCAATTTTGAGCTTGTTTTTATGCAGCATTATATATATAGATATATACACACACATATATATAGCAGTTGCATCCTATTAATGAGAAAACTATCTACAATTGCTGTAATTTAAGATTAAGGGAGTCTTTCTTTCTTTGTGAGTTTTCCTGTGATAGTCAAGCTGAGGATTCTACCTTCCAGTGGATAAGATATATTTCATATTTACCCTACTACAGAAAAGTTAAGTCAAGAGTCACCATATTCTGCAGTATAATAATAATTTCATAATTTCTTTATAAATCTAGAATCCGTTAGAGGAAAATACACCTCTGGAAAGAAGCTCAGAGAACTGGATGATGCATCTTTGTCTCTGAGAAGGTGAACTTCAGAAAAGGCTTAGGTAAGTTTCCTGAATATACAACAGAATATTTATCTCCAGCTTTGAGCCAGGGAAAAAGAGAATTATTTCCTGAAAGGGAGGAGAGGAAAGTTTTTGGATTAACACCATATGGTGAGGGTAAAATCCCTAGAGGGAGGTAATGTATTATATCTTGAAAAAAAAAACCCAACAAAAAAAATCCAAAACCAACTGAACAACAACAAAAAACCCATCAAAAAAAAAAAAAAACCATAAAAAAAAAAAACCCACAATCCCAAATAAACACAACCCCGCAACAACAAACAAATAAAACCAGAAAAATAAATCCCTGAATAGATGTAAAATACTTATTTTCTGCAAGATTCTAGCCTCAACCTGATGTAAAACAAGGTAGACATGATTTTAGTTTTGAATTAGCTGAGACTCCTGTAGTGTATTATTAAAAAAAAAAAAAAAAATCATTGGAAATTCTCTGTGTTTTAGGAGTGGGAGAAATACGGATTTGTCTAACTTCACCTGAAAGTCCCAGGGCAGTGATCAGGGCAGTGAGAGCTGCTTAGGGCATGTGATCCAGGAAATGCAGCAGAGTCATGTGTGAGAAAACCTCTCTCACCCACAAAAATGCCACCTCCCTGACCCTCTCCTACCTTTTAATTGTTTGACATTGCACTTACTGAGGGGTTTTTTTTCAATTATTTCAAATTGCAAGAGAGCATTGCAATGCTAACGAGCTGTATCTGAATCTCAGTAAAAGAGGAAAACCAATATGGCTGAGAGGGAATTTTCCGAAGCCACCCTTCACTTCAAGTAGCTACTGCATGAAAAATTAGGAGATTCCTTGACCAAGCTTGCCCTCTGCAGGCTTCTCCTTCTCTCTGGCACTGCCAGATTTGTTCCTTTTCTACACAGGGAAATTAAATCTGCTGCTGACATAACAGCATTTGGACATTCTTTTTCTTTTTTTTTTTTTTTTTTAATAAAATAGTAATTACTTAAATAGATATTTGGGGGCATCTCTGTATTAGTGCAATTGGGTCCCAAACATTAATTTAATTTGCCCAAATAGCTCCTGATTAGGTTTGTGTTATCTGAAGCAGTGAGCTAATGCAGAAGGGATTTGATTTAACCCTCGAGCTGTTTGTTCAAGTAAAGCTCCCAGCACAGGCCATAACCAGCATCTGGTCTAATGAGCCACAGTGAGAATCCCACCGACTGCATCTCTTATACTGCATAACAAGGAAGAGTCATACTGAAATAGGCTTCTGGTGAAGGCAGTGAGAGTAAATACAGCCCTTGGGAGATGGAGGAGAGAATACTTTGCAGCTCCTCACTTAATGTCTGATGAATAAGGACCTTTTTAAGAATCTCTCATTTTTAAACTAAACCAGAAAATCATTGCAATGGCTTTTAATTTTCATATAACAAATAAAAGCAGGTACAGGTCAATACCATAGATCAGTTTATGAGTGACAGCTGTTTAAGTATTTCACTCAATGTCCTCTGTACATGTATGTGATTCTTTGAAAATAGGACTGAAACCTAAATAAGGTAAAGATGTGATTTTTAAAATAATTAATTAGATATAACTCTGAAATGTAAATCCAGCAAAACTAAATTTATAAAGAATATCTGCATAGCTATAGCAATTTGGGATTTTTTTTTTATTTGTAATTGACATAACATCATCAAAATCTCTGGTACAAATGAAATCACATTGACAATCCTGCTTATGTTGGTATAATACATGTTAGCTGAGCTGAGGCAGACAGAAGCTATGCTACTCAATGCTTTTGTTTCAAAACATTTTGCAAAGAGAAGCTATTTAACCTCTTCTTTCTTTTTATAACACTCTCTATGAGCTTGCAAGAAGCAGAAAATATGCATTAATAGTAATAACTAAATGTAATAGTATCTCTTCAATAGTAGCAAAATTGTAAGAAGTGCACTGGGGCTCTCCAGGGACTCTTTGACTACTGACTCATGAATTCTGAGGATTCCAGCCCTGAGAAGGCTGAAGAGCCAGAGAGGTTTTGTTTCAAGCAGAATCTGAAGCCCACTAGGAGTTCACAGATCTATACCAAAAGCTGATTTCAATGAGTAACTTTATATCAGTAAATTCCAATGAAAAAAATTGCTTTACTGGAATTTTTCCCCTGATTAGCTCAATAAAATATGCTCTTTGAAACAAGATCTGACTCGTGTTGCAGGTTTAACAAGGGCTAATTTAAACAGGCACTCATTACAGTTCCAGTGTTAAAGAGCAAATGAATGAAACACCTAAGTTTAGAGGATATCTTCCAAAATTCTGCGAATAAAAATAAATAAACAGACTCCTGTTTTGACAGTTGGTGTCCGGCTTTTAGCCAAATAACAGGATAACAGAAGTGTGGAAAATTGAGATGTGTTCATTAGAACAGTCTCAAATGGAGCCTCACTGGGCTGCCTGATGGATTCCACCCATTTACTACAGACTGAGTAAGAAAAAAATTCCTACATTCACGGTACATGAGCAATTTGCCTAAGAGTCCTTTGATAACTTGTTTTTCATATAAATACTTGCAAGTACACCAAAAAATGTGTTTTCTCCTGCATTCACGTTAACACCATCCAGTAGATGGGGCCACAGAGTTGCACAAACCACAAAAGAAAATAAGATTAGTTCCTCCTAAGAAAAACTCTCGTAGTGCAAATAGAGCTTTGTTAATCCATTAAATTCTAATGTCAGGCAAATAATTTATTTGCTTGCGTCGTGTCTTGGCTGTATGACTCATTAAGCTCTACTCAAAGGCTAGTTAATATGATTCCGTGTATGTTTGATACTGAAATAATTACAACTCTCAGCCAACAAAAAATACAGCTGAGATCTTAATTTTCATTCATGGTTCGTTCCCAGGTATTGTATACAGGTGTGAGATAGGCTTGTGATGGAGCGACACAATGGAAGTAATTAACAGTAATTGTAGCAAAAAAGTCCCACATGTGGCTTCGAAGGTGTGTGTTGCAGGAGGAACGTGTTAGTGGTTCCTGCAGAACACAAAGAGGATGACTTTATGAATGTAACTTGGATGCACCGTTGGGAATTTTTCCCGTTTCTCTGAGAACTTTGCTTGTATTCTTTTTAAATGTGCGGATCAGAAAAGAACGTGGGGGTTTGAAAGCACCTGTAGGGAGGTTGCAGGGGCAGCCCCGGGGGCTGCGTAGCGGTGGGTGCAGAGGTTTAAATTGTGTCTGCACATGGGATGCAGCGTGGTACCAGCAGCAGAAAGGGCTCCGAGTGTGTTCCTGAGCTTCACCTCACGAAACGCCAAGTTCCTCGTGGAGTCAGTTGTGAAATCCCATCTGGGAGACGGCTGAGCCACCGCTGCCTATGAGCGGGGGGCTCGCAGGTTAAACACTGACCACGGAGCAGGAAAATGACCCGGGAAGGTCAGGGGGTGCTTTAGGTCCGGGACGGGGTGAGGGGCGCGGAGTTGGCACCGGCGTCGCCCGAGGGCAGGGCGACATCGAGCAGCCGGCGTAGGGCGCTGATGTGAAGCGACCCGAAAGATAGCTTCGGTTCCCGAGGAAAAGCTTTGCCTGACGGGTGTTGGGGAGAGCCCTATGTCAGGGGATGCCCGGCTAGGAGCCCCATCCCAGGGGAGGCCCGGATGGGACCCGACCCCCGGGGCGGGGCGGTGCCGGGATCAGGTTCGAGGGGCCGCGGCAACACCTGGAGCCGGCCCCGCCCGAGCGCAGGAAGGCAGCGCCCGGCGGGGCGGGAGGGAGCGGCCGGATCCGGCGGCGGGGCCGGGGCTGCCGCCCCGCAGAGCCCGCGGGACGCTGCCGGCAGCGGCCATGGCTTTCGGGAAGGCTCCGAGGGACCCGTTCGGCACCGCCGTGGGCAGCCTGGTCGGTGAGTAGCCGCGAGCGGTGCCCCCGCGCCGCCCCCTCTGTCCTCGCCGGGCGCTGACCCTCGGCTCCCCTTGGCCTTTCAGAGCGGGCGACGCTCGGGTCGCTGCAGACGGAGGAGTGGGGACAGTTCATGCACATCTGCGACGTGATCAACGCCACGGAGGAGGGGTGAGCGAGCGGGCCGGGGGTCTGCGGGGCTCGGAGGTGGCACCGGCGTCGCTCGAGGGCAGGGCGACATCGAGCAGCCGGCGTAGACGCTGATGTGAAGTGATCCGAAACGAAATAGCGCAGGGAGCAGATAGCTTCGGTTCGCAAGCAAAAGTTTTGCCTGTCGCGGGGCCATCGGGGCTTTTACGGATTAGGCTCGGAGTTTCTTCCCCATAGACACACGCCAGAGAAACTGGTGACAAAGATTTCTTATCTGAGTCTGACGTGTTTTGTACAACCCGTATTGCTCGTCAGGCTGAAGGGATATCCCTGTGCTCTGCAAACCCACCTGGAAAAAGGTTTTGAGCACTTGGGTGCCTACAACACTATTTAAAACTCTTGGGTTTTTGCCTTCGAGCTCCCCACCGTGCAGTGTCTCTGCCAGGCTGTGCCGCAGCCGGGGTGAAGCGCGGGCTGGGATCCTGTGCAGTGGGATCCATCCCATCCAGGTGTGCTCCTAGGACTGAGCTGGTCTCTTGCACCGGACAGCCACATCCAGGCTTGCTCAGCCACATGCTGCTCTGAACTTCCTTGTTTCCACCTGTTAGAGGGGAAAAAAGGAAACTTGTTCTCATGTAAGATCTGCTTCAGCATTGCATTGCGAGAACTCATTCTAGCTGTGGCATGTTTTAACTAGGTAAAGAGTTTTCTCCAGAACAATGAGGTATGGCTTACTTTCTGCGCAGGTGTCTTTTTTTCTGTATCAACTTTTCTTTCCTCTCCTTGTTTTGGATTCCATGCTCTCACCCGTGGTTCTTAGTGCTTGGAATGTTAGTAACAATGACTTCCTTCTGGTTATTGCCATAAGCAACAGCACGCTTTGACCCTCAGTGTTAGTTTGTATGTAAAGTTTCCATGCAGCCGAGCCTTTTTTTAATAAACTGTTTCCTTTTGTGCACAACTTAGGCTTGCAGAGGAGCTCATTGTAACTTCCTCCTAGGCAGCTACTACTAGTCACAGTCTGTAACAGGATAGTAGGAGCAGCAGAACTGCTGCATCTAATTAGGAAAATGGTTATTTTAATGCAATATCCAGCCCTTGACCAGACCATTTCCAGATGCTTCAGTGAGGGAAGCAAGCAGGAGTGGGATTGTAGTACAGCTCTCTGCAAGGGAAACTTCTCCACTCCTGTGCCTCCATCTGTCACTTGATGCTCTACTGATGTGCCTGGGTATGACATATGATTAAGAAAAATAGAGACATGTCTCCTATTTTTTTTCTTTTTTTCTCATGAAGTATAGCACCTCAAACAAAGAGATGTAGTAATGGTAAACACCCACTTAATTTCATTGACTTTGAAATGTTTTCAACAATTTTTTTTTTTTTTTTTTAGTGAAACATTGTATTTGGGCCTATTGCTCCATCTTAGATTCTAGAGAGATCCTAAGGAGACCTTAGGATATCTTGTTTATGTTGATCATGAGTGTTGGGCTGGCCTAATAATTGTACACTATAGGTAGTCTGTATTAATGAGGCAAAACTGCTTCCCACATGTGATAACCTCGATACCATCTTCCACCCTTTTCCTCCTACACAGATAGTTAAAAGATATGGGGTGTATATATAGAAATGAAAATGGCTGGGTTCGAAATGCCCCTATCTCTGGGCTGGAGTGGGTTGTCCATGCATCCATGGTAGTTACTCAGATGAGTTAAGTGCATCCTGCAATTATAAGATTGGAAGTTACCCATGACACCCCTACTCTTGACAGCACTCCCAGGAGAATATTTTCTAATTGCATCATACAGGAAAATTGCCAGTCAACTCCTGCTACATCTGGCAATTGATATTTCCTTTCATGGCAATAAAAGCCAGATAAGTAATTCTATTCTACAACAGTGGAAAATATCATTTTGGAGCAGACTTTGCAGAGGAGAATAACTTCATCTCTCTGCACAAGTCTCTGGAGTAATGCACAGTCTGGAGTAACAAACCTGATTCACTGCTTTGTTGCTCTAATTCAGTGCTGAAGAGATTTTGCTGAAATCAATTGGGCAATTGCTCGGTTTTATGTGGGTGTAAACATGGGGTGGATTTGGTCTTGTATCTCAGGCTGATATTTTTGGTTCTTGGATGAAGTTATGAACTAGAAAATTTCACTAGTAACTTTTCCTGTTTCATTTCTTGTCACAGACCTAAAGATGCAGTTAAAGCACTGAAGAAGAAGCTTTCAAAAAACTGTAACCACAAAGAGATCAGGCTTACCTTGTCTGTAAGTACAGCTATATTTATATTAATTAGACACTAAGAAGGCAAACAGTCTAAACGATAAGGTGGCATGCAAATTATCCCTGACACAACTCTGCAGGATGTTTTCAGCCCTTGTTGTTTGTGTGTACAGCACTGCCACAGTGCAGATCAGATGGTTTGCTGGCATTCCATGGACTCCTGGATGATGCAAATTCTGGTGGCAAGGGGGGTTGGGGGGATGGGTGGGGAGGTAACCTGTTCTTTGTAAAAGTAGGATAGTTCTTATTTGCTCCAGCGACTGTCCTGTGAGAGCCCCACCTGTTTGTAAAAGACACAGTGATTAGGATACTACATAACAGCTACATTTGACCATTCCATTACTCACCATGTGGTGCTGATTTTAGTCAAACTAAGCACAGTGTGCAGCACTGGTGGAATGTGTGATACATGCTTGGTAAAAGGAAATGTTATCACATATAAATTATAAACTTGAAGGAAAAGGTAACCATGGTGGTTTAAGTAAGGGAGCAAAAGGCAGAGTGAGCTGTGTGAAATTCAGATGTTATGGCTAAAGATTGGAGTGTCTGGGAATATCCTCACTTGACATGTGGTCTCTAGAATCTGACAGTGTTCCTGAACTGCCCCATGGTCTGGGGAGCTGTTGTGATTTCAGTCAATTTAAGATTTACTGGAGTATGTTAATGCAGAAAGTTCTAATATTGTCTTAAGTCCTGAGTTTCTGACTTGAATTACTCTTGACTACCAGTAGTGCTACTATGACAAGAGTTACATCTTTTGTATTTTAAGTTCTTGAGGATATTAGTTTTTTGTTAATTGGCTAAAAGTATTTTCTTCACCATTTCCTTTTTTGAGGTTTTAGAGGCCTATCTGCATCACATTGAGTACTATTACTCATGGGTTTGGTATTTGTTGTGCAAAATCATAATCTATATCAAGATGTGCTGAGAAGTGATTAAAGAAGATGGGTGATGGATAGTGCCAAATTGTAGGTCGCTTAGCAATTGCCCAAGTTAGAGATCATGACAAGTCAGAGATGCAGATAATTGTTAAACAAGTCAATATAGACCTTCAGCTCACTCTGTTTCCTCACTTCTTCCCTGGCTTCCTCCTCCACAGTCTCATGAGTCACATTCTTGTGTGTTCTGTGTGTTTACATAATGGGAACACTGGCTTTCCACTGTACCTGCAATCCCTGTATCAGATGTGTCTCCTGCAGCCCTTGTGCAGCGAGGTCCTGCTGTGATTATCTGGCAGTGTCTGCTGATAACCCAGGGTTTAGGTTTGGGAGCTGTTCCTTGAGTATCTACAGTGCAGATATACCCAAGGTGACACTACAGCTTAGCTCTTGAGTATGTAAAAGTGGGAGAAGGATCTTGTTCCAGGTCTATCCAAGATAGAACTTTTATCACACTGACCTGGAAGCTCATTGTATTGCAGATGGAGCATGCAGGAGGTTCAGCTGAGAGTGCAATTCCTGTCCTGTACCAGCCCCTTTCTCTGTCCTCACCCATTCCCATGCACACCTGTAACTCACCTGCCAGGCAGTCACATCCTCTTTGTCCAGCTCCTGCTTTCTGTTTGCAGAGTTCTTATCCCTGTGCTCCTTAATCTTTTTTCCTTTTGTTTTTAAATTTAAATAAGTTCCAGCCTTTCCTCTATTTCTAGTTTTAGTTCTTGCTTAAGATCTTTTATACTTTGCCTCTGCCTCTGGCTTTTTTCCTTTTTTTTTTTTTTTTTTTTTTTTTTTTACCAATGTTGCCATAATTTTAGCACGTGTAAAATCTTTCCTTTGATGACCTCATTGCTGGCCATGTGTGGCTTTTACCTTTCCCACATAACTCTTCCTATGTGCTGTATCTTCTGTTTTATCTTCTTAATTGCCTTAATGTAATTTTTCCTGTTTTCCATTTTGAAATGCTTAGATGACAACAGCAATTAATTGGAAATGGAAAAAAAGAAATCGTTTTCAATCCCTGAAAGTTTGGCAATCTTCATGGAAGCAGCTCAACTGCACATGTTAGCCCTGATTCTGTTACTGGGATGTGTTAAATCTCAACAGTGTGTTCCTCCTCCTCGCTCTTGGGTGATGCTTAATTTACTTAGAGGAAGAAGGCTGAATGCCAGCTGGATAATGTGCTGGCTATGGCTTGGCTTCAGGTGCTCTGAGCTGCTGAAGTTCCTGTGAAGTCACGTGGATGGAGGTGTTTGTGTCAGGCCATGGAATTGCCTCATGCCCAGTCTTTGATAACAACGAGAGATCAGGGCTGGCACTGGAGGTTGTGCAATCAGAGTGAAGAGGATTAGAACTTTCAGGCAGGAATCCAACAGACTGTGTGTGTTACTTGACTTTTTATTGCTGGTAGACTTTAGATACATAAATTCTGTTTATGTAATGAGTACTGAGACAGCTCTTCAGTCACTTGCAAAGAGCTCCCTTGGTTTTGTAAAGCTTTGTTTGCTGCAGCACCCAGTTCCGATCCCTGTAAGGTCTCAGGAAAATTGGGGAAATTATTTATTGAATGTGTCCCTCTTACTCCTATACTCAAAGCAGTGGGCAGAAATTTAAGATTAAATTACTGTTAAACCTCTGTATTACATTGTTTGAAAATATTTTAAAGGAAGTCATTTTCCCAGGGAAATTGGGGGTGCCTCGTCCCTGGAAATGTTCAAGTCCAGGCTAGATGGGGCTCTTAGCAACCTGATCTAGTGAATGGCAGGGAAATTTGAACCAGTTGATCTTGAAGGTCCCTTCCAACATAAGCCATTCTATAATTGCCTAGAATTAAATTTTGACAGGTATTTTCTCCTAAGAATATTTCCACTTTTCCTTTTAGTTGTGTGTAATTTTTCTGATGCAGAAAAAATCTAGCATGGCACATGTGGCCTTCAGATTTTAGTTTGTTAAATTAACATTTCACAAAGCAAAAGATCTAAAAAACAAAAGCATGAGAGAGTCCTCCAGCTCCTCAATTAAAAATTAATACTCTATTTTTGTTATACTTTATGGTATATGCTGACAAAGAAGAAGAGGACATCAAGTGGGAACAAAAGAAATCTAAATCTTAGTGTTTGAAATGTGAAATCTGAAAAATTCAAGACTTCTGAAAATTCAGTGTTTTTGAAATGCTGAACCTTGATCAAGTGTACCCAGCCCCTGCACTGTAATTGGTGAGTGGCAGATGAAAGAGCTGCTCAGACCAGTCTGGTTTAAGTGCTGGCCTTGGAAAGAGCATATTGCAGTTCCAAACCTCAGCTGGGCAGGCATCAGGATGTGTTCAGTGGAGTGTAATCCTGGAGATTGATTAGTGGCTTGTTCCCCTTGAGTCAGAAATGTGAAGAAGCAAGCTATTCATCTGGGTTTTCTTGCAGCCACCTTGGCTCTGAGAAGTGTTCTTCACAAGCTGCACCCATTGCTCAGCTTTATGGACCAAACCTGCTGCTTTAGATGTGCAGTGAGTCCTGAAATCTGAGTGAGGTCTCTGTTGACAAGGAACATAGCTGACTTTCGCCTATACTCACCAACTTCTCCCATTTTTTTGTTTCTGTTTCACAGTTTAGCTTCACCTCTCTGTAGATGCCTTTTATCATTTTAGTTCTGTGTTTCAGTCCTGTAACCAGAAGCCTTGGATCGCATGGTTTGCATCTTTTGCCGAGTGCAGATCTCTGGGATCAGTTATCCTGGAACACAGCAGCTCTGTCAATTCCAACACTTCTCACATCCTGTGAGAAAGTTGACAGAAAGTTTAATGGTTTGACTGAAGCTAATTTGCCAGTTTCATTATTAAAACGTGTTTCTGTTGAGTTTTCATTGTGCTGTGTGGAGCAGTGGTTGGCTTGGCCAGCTTGGATCTTTTCCTTCTAGTGGAAGTGCTTGGGACTATGGAATTCTATTTGCATGATAAATACCCATATTGAAATTCTAATGAAAGGTGTTATTAGCATGAAAGTGGCTTGTTCATGAATAGTCCAGTTAAAAATAATTGAGTCAAATTCTTATTTTTTTCTTATACCAGCTTAGTTTTACCCTGAGTGAGTGAGTGGGCTGGGCTGGCATAATTGAGTGGAGGATCCAGACCATTAGTTCAGTACTTTCATTCAGTGGGTAAATACTCAGTCCCCTAAGTAGGGAATTAATAATAGGGAGCAGTATAACAAGTTTCTCTTGCATTGGGTTGAAAATATTTTACACAAAGCATCTTTGAAGTACTGCACAGGCAAATGACTTGGCTTATTAGCATATGTTTCATGTACTCTCTATGAAAAGTAATGTTTTGAGCCAAGATGTTTTTGTAATTATCTTTCAGTTAGCTTTTTGCACAGCAGTCTGTCAGTGTCTCTTTGTTCTACCCTGTTTTAGTTTTGGCAATATATTTTCTTCTGGTCTTCAACCTGTTCTGTAAGTTCCTGATCACACTGGCAGAAAAATCCCTGGGTTTTGGGGCAAAAAAATTAGTTACTAAAATGATTTCACTTAGTCAAATGTAGTCTGCCCTGAATAGGAAAGTATACTTAACCTACTTTTATCAAGATCATAATATCATCCCTTTAAATACATGTATCATTTTGAGAATATGTTCTGTCTGTGACATGATTCAGGGGAAGTTTTGTCTCAAAACCCATGAAATTTTGCAGCCTTTTGTTAATGTCAGCCCTTTGCTTTCACCTTTCTATCTTCCATCTTATGTTGGGAGAGAAAAGGAAGCTACAATTGAAGAGAAAGAAACACAAGAGTGACAATCTTTCCCTGTGTGGGTCATAATCCATCTTCAGATTTGGGCCAGGCAAGAGGAGTTCTGTTCCTGATTCTGCACCTAATCTGATTGGTCTCAGTTTCCTGTCAAGTCCCAGGCAACTGGGATGTAATGGCAACTTCTGACATCTCTTCTGCAAAATGAGAATTGTAATCAGCCACCTGTAAAAGGCAGAAGTATTATGTCCTTACCATATCCTGCTGTGTTTGATAGGGCAGGCACAGTGCTTGCAGGGATCCTGCTCTAAGCATTTGAGGCATGGTTTTGGAAGTAGACTTCCCTCATGAAGATGAATCTGAGAATTGGAACATTTCAGCTCATCTGGTTCAAATCAATGTGACCTTTGAAACGCGTTGAGAAATTGTGCTCCAAGTTGGTGAATTTGTTCTTTCCTATTTTATCATTAGTCTCCCACTTATAGGGCAGATTAGAGAACAGGCATTTAGTAATCTGATTTTCTTCTCTTGCAGAGCTCTTCAGAATCTGTCAGACCAGGGTACCTATGTGGTAGGCAGTGAACTAATTCTATTGCTGAACCTGTACAAGTAATTTTTTTAAGATATGGGCAGATTTCCTGTTGTTCAGGTACCGTGTGTTCAGTAAGTGCTGTGGCATAGAAACAACTGTGACTGTGCTTCTCTGTTAAAAGTAGTGTCACTGTGGCTGGCACAGCTTTTTTGGACTGTGTAGGTATAACAGAGCACACAGGGAGCTGCTGTTTCGCTGAAGTGACCACATCAGGCATACTAGTAAGCAGTTATCTGTTCATATCCATTCCTACTCTTCCCTCTAACTCCTTGAAACAAATTAAACAAAAAGAAAAAAAAGCTGTCAAGTTGTGGGTTTTTCCCCTCCTATTCTTTGTGTAATCAAAGGTTTTGTGTGTGTGCAGCTGCTTGAGATGTGTATGGAGAACTGTGGCCCAAGATTCCAGTCTTTAGTTGTGAAGAAGGATTTCTGCAAAGACAAGCTGGTGAAACTGTTGAACCCAAGATACAACCTGCCCATTGATATGCAGGAGAAAATCCTGACCTTTATTATGGTGAGTCTGGAGTAAACTGTGAGTGTTTACAGTGTCTCTGCCATGTGGTAAGTGTTTAATTGTGCAACCTGTTTAAATCCTGGGAACCTCTTCTGAAAGCAGACCCTAACTTCGGAGCTGCTGTGGTTCCTGTTGCACTGAATGGAATTACCCAAAGTGGAAGAAGGGAATGACCTTCTTTAGGACCACATGTTCTAAAAGCATTTATCTGACCCACTGACTGTACATTTCTGTGACTGTTATTGTCCCTGATATTTCAAAACCAGGTTTGGGCACGAGGTTTTCAAGGGATGGTGGATGTGAGCGAAGTAAAAGAAGTTTACTTAGAATTGCTGAAGAAAGGAGTGGAGTTTCCATCCTCTGACACCAGCAGTAGTGGATCTAAGGTGAGGATACACAAGGACACTTCAGAAATGGGATGTGTTAATTTTATGGGACACAGAAGGCATGTTTGATCTGGGTTTTTTTTTATTTAAATGCTTCAGGGCAGAATATGACCAAATTACTAAAGCATGTGAGCAGGAATCAGTTTCAGTTATATCAGCTAAGGTAACAACAAAGAAACCTGACCTATATAGTAGTTTATTTCATTTTCTAGTACAGATTCATGGATATGTTCTCAGAAATGAAGCATCTCTGTCTTGAGACTTTCAAAGATCTGTGCATGCTGTTTACTTTAAAATAAATGAGTGCTTAGTCCTCCAAACTTGTCAGCTTCTGAAAGCCTCAACAAAAATGAGTAAGATTCTCACAAAAACACATACTATTGAGAATATGAGCATCATCTATCTTTAAGATTAAATGGAGAGATGTAGAAATCTATAAGAAAATATTATTGTCCATGTATCTCTCCAGCTTTGCACAGTAAGTGTTATTTAAGCCTATGTCATAGGTAGTATTGTGTGGCATTTAGAACATTAAATATAAGTATGGTTTGAACATTGTACAGCAGCTGGAAATACAGTACATGGTTTAATGCCATTCTTTCTAGATTTCCTTTTTTTTTTTTTTTTTATGGAATCTTGCAGTTATATAATTTGATGTCTATAATCAGTGCAGACAGGAATAATTCAGATTTATCCTGAGTTTGATCTTCTGGTTGAATAGTGGAGTGTGCAAAAGCCTATGTATTTAAAGGTTGTTTGAACAAGCTGTGTGAAGAATGCTCTCAATAGATACAATTTTTTTCCCTCACCTAGTGCATTAGAGATTATTTTGTCTACCTCATGTACTTGCCAGTGAAAATCAGTGGCAAACCTTCTGTTTGTCTTAGCAGACCTGAACACAGTTTTTACCTTAGCCTCCAGGAAGTGAAGGGTTTGTAGTGTATCATGCAGGCTGCGGTTTACATTTGAATTTTTTTAGCAGTCAGTTCAGATGCAATGCAGATGAAGCTCTCTCAGACTGTTTCTACTTTTCAGTCCAGGAGACTTTTGTATTTTACCTTCTGCAGAGACCCAGACTCAGCCCTCCAGCCTTTCTGCTGCGTCCAAGTGTGATCACATTCTAAATTGTCCTTCATTGCAAAATTGCAGTGGCACTCTGGGAAGGACTCTTTGCTCGTAGTTATTCCTTGCTAGCCTGTTCTTAAGCCATTCCCACTTCATCCTGTGATGGAACTTATTTGCAAACCCTTTCTAAAAATATTTGATTTCCAAGCCTTATTTCATTACAAAATAGTGATTAGATTTATTTTTGTAAAAGGACTTATTCAATAAATTCCTTGGGAGCACTGATTATGAGGAAGCCCCTGCCCAGCTGTGTAGTCTGAGAGATGTTCCTCTCTCAGCAGGATGCCTGCTGCAATTTTGTTCAACCCAAGTTCTGTTTTTTTTTGTGTTTTCACAGATTTCACCCCAGCCTTGTGCAAAGTCATCCCCATCCTCTGCCAGTCCTGCCAAACGTTCCTTCCTGCCTCTTCCCACAGGCCCAACGTTGTTGTTGACTCCAGAGCAGGTGCAACACTACAGGTTTAGGGGAGGCTGGGTCCACCTGAAATGTGCTGTGAATGTGTGGCTTGAGCAGCCTGGGTGCCCCTGGAGGGACCCCCAGTGCACAGGGTGTAGCTGTGGGTTCCTGCTGGGTTTGTGGAGTTACTACTGGAGTGTGTGGATGTCTAATCACATCTTACAATGCTCTTATGCAAATTGATAAAAGCTTGTTCAGAGATAAGCGAGAAAGCCAAACTTATTTCACTTAAGGCTTGTGTGAAGGGGTTTTTATAAAAAGCAGGAAGGCAAGGACAGTTCTCTTGCATTCCTGCTTGCCCTGTATGTAACTAAAAGGAGGAACAGTAACATCAGTGAGAGGGATTAATGTAAGGAAAACAAGTAGTGCTATCAGGCTTGGATCTTAGTTTGAGTGCACATTTAAAAGCTGAACTAATTCTATTCATTTCCATGCTGTGTTACCAGAGTAAAACAATGCTAATTAATAATAATAATGCATATTATACCTAATGGGAAAGAAAGTGTGTACTAGAGGTAAAAATTAATCTGCTTGCTCTGTTCACCTACACAATATTCTCCTGTTGAATTCCAACAGATTGGGAAACTGTACAGTGAACTGGATATGGCAAAAATGAATGTGAGAGTCATGTCATCAATATTGAAAGAAAATGTTCCTGGCTCTGAAAATCCGGATGATATGAATCTTTTACAGGTACATGATAATTCATTGATAGGGCTATTGGTTTAGTTATAGTTGCTTTTTAAAGTGTTACATCTTGTCTTTTAACATATGGAATCAGATTGACAAATGGAACCAAACAACAGGTTTCTACCTCTAGTTTTGCTCAGCTTTCTTTCATCTCCTTCACCTTCCCTTTGACATCTCAATAGTCAGGAAAGGACAATACATCTTGCAATGCAAATTTAAGCTCTAGGGAATTCCAATGGCAAAGGAATTTCATAATGGAGTGTTCTCTGTTGAGCATGTTCTGTCAAACAGCCCCGAGAACATTCCAGCTGGAGAATAGATGATGACAGAGTGTCACTCTCATATCCATCCTGGAGTTTGCAGAGCTCTGTTTATTATCACTGGTCCCTTAGGGGGAGACTGGAGGCCAATGAAGAATATGAAGCATTGGCTTTATGTGTGTGACCTCAAAGATTGGGAGCTTGTTGCGCTACAGAGGAATTCATGTGCTCTTTAAGCGTAGCCTGAAGGAATTGTATTGCAATAGTCCAGTGATGCGATAGTGAACCTGTATATGCTCCTTCTCTGATATTATGTGCTTATGCTGTATTTTCCAATTTAGAAATTAAAAGTACAGTATTACTTCAGCATTGCAATAGTGACCTATGTTAATGGAAGCTTTTCGGTTTCATGTTGTCTCTGAGAACTTAAAAAGCTTTTACTACATCCTTCTGTTTCTAACCTTACCTCCAAACTGCTACGAGGAAGCATTTTTGACAGTTTTGCAGCATTAAGTGTTTTGAAGAACTGATCTAATTTTTGCAAGCCTTGAGTGTGCTCCTCCTCCCCAGTGTAGAAATTTTCCTGTGCAACGAACCCTTACTGGGTGTTGTTGAGAATACACTGGTTAATTATTCTTGACCACCTCTGTCCAGTCCATTACATGGTTGGGAAACAGAAAAAGTTTGTCTTTTATTTCCTGTCTCCTGCCATGGCACTTCTGTATGTGGGTGCACAGATTCCGCTGCCCATGGTAAACCAGTGGATTCGTACTGACACTCCCAGTAATAAAATTGTTGGCAAAAGGTTGAGGACAGGGTGTGGAGTTCCCATATGTAGGAGAGTGAATGAAAACTCATTCCTTTCACTGTTGTTCTTTCTGTTCTTTTTCCCCTGTGCACAGAGTGGTGTAAAACATCAGGCACGGCCAGCCTGTTCCTTGAACAATGCTTAATGTTCTCTTTTTGTTTGTGGCACTACCTGGAATGCTTGGATTGGACTTCTGTTGTCACAGAACAAAATCCTTTATTAAAAGAGCTGCTTGTTTAGACTTCGAGTGAGTTGGAGACATTGATTTTAGTACTTCAGATTATCTGGAGTCCCTCAATAAAAACTGTAACAAGGTGAACTTGATCAGTGTTTACAGTTCTTTATCTTCATTAGAGTCCAGGCTTCTCTTTCCTCACCCTGTTTTGGACAAGGCTTAAGATACCATATTTCACTGGAAATAATGTGCTGGCCAATAACTGTAGTTAAAGAATAGTTTAGGATCAGCCAAAAAGAGTAATGAACTTTTGTACTGGATGGTGAATAGACATAATGAACAAATAGTGGATGGATGTGCAGGCATTTGGGTCCAGATCAGCAGCTGGTAAGAATTAGCATGAATGTATTGGAATCACTGATGACTGTTATTCCAGCTGCTACTCCATCATTGTAAAACTCCAGTTTTCAGGCAAATCCATGCCTGAAATGAGTATCTCAATTTCCTTCTCTATTGAGTATTGATACTTGCCAGTCTGCTTGTGTAATGGAGTCTTTAGAAATACACATTTTTTTAAACGCAGATCACGTAGCAAAGTGTGGAGTTGGGGAGATTTTAAGTGTAATTACAGACATCAGGGTGAACACAGTTTTGTGTGATTTATCCTGGACTGTGAAGCTACAGTACTGAAAAGTACTGCCCTCTGCAATCCTGACACAGATTTAGAAAAGGGGTACAAATTTCTTTTTAAATAAATAATTGATTTATGTGAAGTATTGTATTTTTTTGAGGAAAAATCAGATCACTTAGAATATCAAAGCAATTTCTGAATAGTAGTGTGCAAGTAGAGTCATTTCCCCCCTCCTTTTTTTTTTTTTTTTTTGTTTGTTTGTTTCTTTAAGCAGAGCCAGCCTGCATTTGCAAATGTAGTATGAAGGAGAAAAAATGTTGGCTGAGTTAAAGTTCCCATTGCTAAAGAATTTGTTTCTTTGAACATGCAAAATCTGCAGAGGGGAGTAATATAAACAGACTATCTTCCACTTCACTAGGCAATAATGCAAAATTCTGCTTAATAAACTCTCATAATTCTCCTATCTGCTGATTCTCTAAGGTTTGTGTTACTTTCTCAAAAATCCATAGATTAAGTTTATACAGACTTCCTACTTAAACGAATAGTTGGAGCTTGAGATTGTCACAGAGCACTTCTGACCTTTAGGCTAATATTGTCTTTTCTTCAAGCAGACATTGAACAGGATTATGTCCACGTATCCTGCTGAGTTTAATCAGCTTCAAGCAGGATCAAATCACATTGGTTCTACATCACCCAGAGGGGTATCTGTTATTTTGCAATTTGTAATTTATGCTTTAGAGACACATATATCTTTAGAAATGAAGGCGGGTTGAGAGGTAGGGATTGTGTAGGAGTGATATGGTGGTGGGAGTTGTGACCCTGCATTGCAGAGATCAAGGGCATGGGCATTGTTCTATTTGCAATGGTTGGTACCTCAGTGGTCTCTGTAAATTAAGGAATCTTTCCTGTGATGCTACAGTGCTTGAGCATCTTATCATTCATCTTCAGAACAGATGCACTGAGAGACCACAGTTATGATTTTGAAATTTTTTTCCTTCCCTTGCCTCGGGCAGAAATTGTACAAGACCTGTCGTATGATGCAGGAGAGGATCATGGAATTGTTGGTGACAGTGGACAATGAAGATGTAATTGTTGAACTAATACAAGTAAATGAAGATCTGAATAATGTCCTCCTGGGACATGAAAGGTAAGTGCAGGGCCTCTCTCCTCACATTTGGAATCCTGCCTGAATAAATACACTTAATGGAGAGTTGGTCCCTATGCCTATTGTTGATCCTCCCCATGGAGACAGATTTTATCCTAAAATTCAGAAAAGGAAATATGATTGCAAAAAGAGAAAATTATGTATTTGCTGCCTCCTAAACACCTCAGAAATGGTTCTGGAAAGTAGTTAGGAAACATTACAGTGGTGTAAAGTGAGTTGACAGCATGGGCAGGAAATCAGATGGAGGCACACAAAAATAATTTGGAATTTGACATCCCTTTTTGGCACAGTCCAGTGAATTTGTCAACAGCTGCTGCAAATCCTTTGGTGCTGGTGCTTATCTCTGTTAAGTGTCTGTGTTTCCAGAAAAGAATACTTGTCCTTTTTCCTAAACATTTTTGACAGCTTTACTGCAGGAATTGGCCATGGAGCAGCCTTCTGCCTCATTGCATGCTTAGGAGAGTTGCTCGCTGTTCTCAGCTGGATTGAAACACACTGTTCTGCTTGTCTTACAGCAAAAAATGTTTCTTTCTTTCACACAAGAAAGCACAGCAGTACTCCTGTTGACATCCTGAGTATTTGTCTGTTATGGCACTGGTAGCATGACTGGATGCTGGCAAAACCAAAATTAGTTTTTAACTTAAAATTCTAGTGTTGTTCCCCAAAATATTACATGAGTATACTTATGGAGAGTATTCTGATTTAATAGGAGATACCCTTCCATCTTAAGAAGTTGATCTCTTCCATGGCTAAAAAGTGTTCAAGGAATCATTAGGCATCAAGTGCAATTGTTCTGTATTAAATTTAGCAAATTTATAGAATTTAGTAATCTTTTCTTTTTAATCTTCTTCTGAGTGCTGCACTGAAAATATCACTAATTCTTCTAAGTGTCAGGCATAAACTTTGGGCATAATCATGACAATGTTAAGTTTTCATTTACTCTTAAATCTTGTCTACTGTAGTATTGGTGGATCTTACAGCAGCTATCTTGAAAGAACTGTGTTCTCACTTCTTCCTTTAGGATGTTTTTCCTTTAAATAAGCAAAAAAGGGAATTTTATTCAGCTTTTGTGTAAATCCACTGAAGTCAGATGTGGACTTACATTTTTGTTACAAGTGATGAATACTGGTGAGGCTGGGAACCTCAAACTGTGAACAGGAGTTTGTGGATATAATTCAACAGATTCCTCACTGAAGACATGGTGATGGAAAGAATGATAATTTGGACAGAAAAGTACTATATTCTAATAATGTAATGCTATGGTTTGTATGGTACAGGTCTTCCTGAGTGCAGATCCATTGCACTTCAGAGTGGATAAGTTTAAAAATGTATCTGGTTAATTTCGTGTTGCATAAGATTTGTCCTTTGGATTTCCCTCTGAACAATGAGGTGTGTAAAGGGCCAACTGATTTTAATGGGCTGCATCTGTTTCACACTGTGCATGTTGTTGGAGGATGAGTCTACTGCATTTTCTGTTTCTGATTATTAATGTAGAATCCAAATTAAATCCAGAGCAATCTCAACTGTGCAGCCAAAGCTCATGTGTGTAACAGTGCCTCCCTCTAGTGTCTCTGCAGCTTCTTGGTTCTTCCTGGATTTCAGATTTCTACTCTACAGTTGGAAAGGTTTTTTTACTGCTGTTTCTTCATGCATCTGTACTCTTTTTCTGAGTCTCCCTAGTAGTGACCCTGAATAGCAAATGCAGTTGGATAAATTGTCCTTACATCTGTCCATACAACTCAAGGCTCCTGGTCCTGAAACACAGGGACCTTCCACATGCTCAGTGTCACCTGTGTGGGTCTGCTCTGGACCCACAGTAGTGGGTGGTCCACTGTTATCACTCCTAGAATATACATATTTATGCAGGTAGATTTTTTTTTGCTTGTTCCCATTAAAAAAAAAAAAAATATTGCAAAGGCCTGCACTAATGAGAGGGCTATGTGCCAGAACAGGTGCATGGTTTATCCTGGGAGGGCATGAGGGAATGCCCAGAGCTCTGAGGACAGAAGGCTTCCTGGAAGAAGTGTTCTGGTCAGAAGGAGTTGGATTTGGCACAGTGGATGTTCAGTTCCCTGCTTGGTGTGAACAGAGACAAACCACTGTCAGAGGAGCCTTGGTTTTGTTTAGGAGCAAGCAGATGGCTGTCTCCAAATGTGGGGCCAGGAACAAACCAGCTGGTGTTGGCTAGGAGATACCAGTACCACAGCCCTGGAATGGGAGTCAGATTGCCCATAAAGCCTAGTGCCCCAGAGACATCACCTGGAGTGCTTGTTTGGTGCTTCTGGAGTCTTTTGAGAATCAAAAGTTGATTTTATCTGGTTTCATATTCTTCTGAAGCACAGCACAGGAATGTAAGAATGAACATTTAACTCTGCACCTTCAACAGGTTCTCACGGAACAGAGTTCGTTTCCTGGAGAACCAGAGGATACAGCGGGAGCGGGAGGAGGTAATTAAGGATGAGCTCCTGAACTGCAGGACTGCAAACATTCCTTTTGCTCTTCCTTGTGAAAAATACACTTCTGATACATGCTGAATTTTATTCTCTAGTTGAGAGGTACAGGAGACAGCAGAGTAACACTACTCTTACTGATTCTTTTAAAGTTTCACTTCCAGAATTTCATGCAAATTCATGTAACTAAAGTAGCAAATAATGTAAAATGTAAGAGGGAAGCTTGGGCATGAAAAATGAGAGAGAGATTTATTCAAATGCTGATTTATTGCCTCTCCAGCTAAGCACAATTATCTGCCATGCAAAAAATGAGAAACCATAGGTTTTTTTCATTTGTTTCCTGTTAATGATCTAGAGACTGAAATACTGCTGCACTTTGAGAATTCATTTCTTCTATTGATTTTTTTTTTCCTGAGTCAAAGCTTTTTCTGAATTGTGAATAATGGCTTGTAGCAAATCTTTAATGACTGTTCTTTATTGATTGATAATTATGGTTTTTAATTATATTGCCCAAAGTAGTTTTGCACATGTTTCACCTTCTTCTAAGCCATAATTGTGCAGTCATTTAGGACTCAACATGAAAATGCATTGTGAATGCTGAAATACTGCTGACAATTATTTAAAAAAGGTAGAAGATGGTCTTGTTTTCCTTGAAAAGCCACTATTACTGCATTCTGGTTATGTAGGTGGATGGTTTTGCTTGATGGATCCACTGTTGGGTTAATTAATAATCCAAATGGTGCAGTCAGTGCATTTTTATATTATTAAGCAGACTATGAGTTTAAAATGCATCATCTTTTATTTATTTATTTTTCATCTGATGTTACCAAACCTATATGATTCAAGCATGTGGTTTTATTAAACCTTTGGCTGGCTATGTTTTTAATTCCAAGACATTCACAGGAGAAAGGAAGGGAGCTCTTTTCTATGTCCTAGGAAACATTATTGTGGTTTTGATTTTTTTTTTCTATCCAAAAAGGGACTGGAAAACAATCTCCCAAGTACATATCAAATCTCATTAACAGAAGTAAGTACCATGAAAAGAATTGTACAGGATTAATCAGAAAATAAATATCAAACCTGTATCTAAACAAGTTCAGAATGGCTTTATAGAATTGAGTCCTTTCTATTTTCTACTTCAGAACTGGTTTTCTTTATTTTTAGAAATTGATCTTTTCTGAAATGCATATTTTGTTTTATTAGCTACATTTCACACACACATTCCTGATCTTCTCTTATACTTACCAATTTTTAATATTAAGATTTTAAAAGGTTTGTATTTTGTGAAAACAGCAGTTTGTTTAAAACTATGCATGTTCCTTAAAAAAACAGTGCAAGTTCTCAAGTTCTTAAAAAAAAAAAAAGCCAAAAAAAAAAAAAAAAACCAAAACAAAAAACAAACCACCAAACCACTGGGAAAAGCCCCACATAACTTATTCTTTTTCAAATGTTAAGCAGTACAGGAAACAGCCATCTGCTCCCTCAAGTGATCTCCTTGGCCTCTCCATAGATTCTCCATCTTCTGTGTCTGCAGTGGTGCAAAGGGACCCTGCAGGGTCTCCTTCAGGAAGTAAGTGGTGAAGGAAGTTCCCTTCCACTCTGATTCCCTGAAACCCACAAGAGCTTAGTGGAGGAATCAAGAAGGTCCTTGTAAGAAAGAAAAAAAAAGATGCTCCTTAACTTTAGGGATGTTCCTTAAATTTTCTTAAAAGGAGAATTGAAATGTGTCTATAGGAACAATATTGTAAGGTGGCCTGTAATTGTTTTATAATAATCTTTCTCCCCTTTTACATAGAGAGCAATAGAATATGCTCTGTTTTCTACTGCAGTGAGGCCTGTAAAACACTCTGGTAGCTGCTTGTTCTGTAGACTTGGCAGGAAGAAACAGGAGTTTTTTCAGGAGTGTTAGAAAGACTTGGCTTCAAGTACCCTAAATTACTATTTGCAGAAGCCCCTCCTTTACCTGCTTTAGGGAAGTCCATATACTAAAGCTAAAGGTGTGAATATCCCCCTGGGAATAAATCCCTAGATTTCCATTTTAATCCTTTACAAATAGTAACAAGAGTTTTAAGCGGTATCTATCATGTAGAGCTCTGCTGATGCTCTAAATATAGAGATAAATACCTTGGATCTAAGACTTTTCAGAGTCATTAAACCTTTGCCTTTCATGTGATGAACAGCAATCCATTTCAGATGGCTGTATAGGCCTTCCAAACAAAAACTTTACTCTTTTAGTGTTCAAAGTACAAGTAGCTACTTTTGCATAATGTTTAAATTACCATTAATTATCACTTTGAATTTCAGATGGCCTATCTGCACACCCTGAAGATAAAACCAGGTCTCATCCATCAATTTACCCTCAGCTGGATTCAGCAACTCCTACAAAAGCTCATCAGTCCCTGTGAGTAGTCTCTTATCAAGGAATAAGAATGGATAACAGATCCTATGGGGAATGAGTGCTCTGTAATTCATCTAATGAATATAGGAATCTCTGAGGACACAGATTTACTACTTTTACATATTAGTCTAGTAAAACAAGTGAAATTTCCCTCTGTGCTAGACATTGTTTGAGAGGGTTCAAAATACACTTACGCCTTCATCACTGTTTTGTCATAGATAGACATAAATTTACCTGACTTTTGGCAAGGAAAGGGCGAAACATGAAACAGGTCAGGAAAAGAGTTCAAGACAGGGGAGGTGTCTTCATAATTCCTGTGCATGGGATACTGGTCCAACTGCCCATGCTGCTCTCAGTTGTGACACACAGGAAAGACAGACCAGCCAAAAAAAAAAAAAGAAACAATCAGAATAAAGAGTTTTGATAGTTTCTTACTTATATTCAATGTATTGCTCTCTCCTAGATTTGCAGCTGAAGCACAAAACAATAGTTTAAGCAGCCCAGCTGGACACACATATAGCAATGTGAACACATATAGCAATGTGAGTAATACTTATGTTCGGGATGATCATTCTTGTCTGGCAGCTGTCAAATGAGAATTTCTGGATTTACCCCAACTGCAAAGATCTCTTTTGTGGCCCTTCTCCATACCTCAGGGAATATTCTACTTGGTAACCAGGTCAACTTTCCTCTTTTCCTGCCACAGATCCTAATGTGGAAGCCTGTTTCCTTGGGTCCAGCACAATCCCAGGGGAATTTGCAGAAAGCTCTTGCTTTATTATTTGTATTTAATTTGTTGCTATGCAAAGCAAGCTGAGCTCTCCTCCTATTGCCATGATGTTACTCTGGTGTACTTTCTATCTCAAATAAGATATTAAAAACAAACATACAAAAAGCCCCCAAAAACCTCAAAGCCTCCACAAAAACACAGCCCATGAAAAAATCACTTAAACCCCAAGTACAGTGCAGGACAAATGTCATGCTGCAGAGAAACACCCACAGAAGGAGTGGAAAGAGCCTGAAGGGACTTTGAGGTAATGTTATGAAGGCAGTATGAAATAGAAAAGATGAGAAGCAGCTCCCAAACAAATATGCACAGTCCTTATTTTAAACTGCAAATAAAAGCAAATGTTTGAATCTGTGTGGTGGAACAAGTCACATGGAAGTAAATTATACACCTGTGCTATAGAACACTAAATGTTGCTTTGAAGGTTGTGTGGAGAATGAAGATTAATTGGGTTGCTAACTGTTGGCCATGGAATTTTACCTGCAGTAGCCAGAGAGTTTAAAGATAAGCCAGCAATTATGTAAGTTAGGTCAAACCAGTTCTCATAGAACAATCTGTTTATGTATTGTTTTGCTTGATGTCCTTAGTTGACAACTCTTTTAAGCCCAGTGCCTCTGAACCCAATAAATCTGCAGGCTGGACAGACTGTGACATCAAATGGACCATCACCAGCAGGTAATAAATACTGCAAATCACCTTTTTCATGCTTCCTTTTCTTGTTAGAACTTAAGGCCTTTACATAATGGCTGTCAGTGGCTAGGAACAGCAACAAACATTGACAAAGTCATGTTGCGGGTGGATTCTATTACACATCTGTCCATTTTGGCATGTAAAGCAGCTGAATCCGTAGCAGATAATGTGCTACTTTCAAGAAGACACAAAAAACGTGCAGCAATCATGCTTTTCATTCTCATTTCAATCTGGATGTGTCTGGCTCTCTTTATTCTTCAGCTCCATCAAAGAACAAGTCACAGTCACCTCATTACTATGAGATAATGGAATTTGATCCCTTGGCTCCCACTGAGTAAGTAACTTTTAAAACAGAATTTTAAAATTCTGTGTTACCAAAGGGAAAATGGCTTTTTCTTCTGAGAGGAAAAACAGACCACTCTACTTAGGCTGAGTTAACTGACCAGCTTCATCATTGATGTAAATGACAGTGGCTGCATTTTGTATGTTTTCTTCAAATATTTCTGGCATAACCAATTAAGGAATAAACTGTAGTGTGCTCATTAACTGGCATCTGTAAAAATGAAGAGTAATGCTCTATCAAAATTACTGAAATCTTATCCAGTGATCTAGAAAGTGAAGGAAATATAGTCAGGGTTCTGCTGGAGGAAGCTGATTGAACTTCAGCACAGGTAGTTCTGGAACAAGGTAACCAAAGGAATTCCTGCTCATAGTAATTGTGTTTTTAAAGAGTGTTTTTCTACTGCATATGAAAAAAATCCTTAATTTAAACTACAAAAGGAAATGTATGCTGTGTCTCTCCAGAAGGCCAAAATAGTGAGACAGCAAACTAATACAAAACCTAACAGATGGCAGAATTCCCCTTTCTAACGGTAAATTGCAAAAAAAAAAAAAAAATTGAGCTATCTATTCAAAACTTATTTTTTAGGAGCTACTGCATTTTGAGGTAGGGAAATCTCAAGAAAGCTTCCATTTTTTTTTTTTTTTTTTAATTAGTGCAGTAATTGCACACTGGTGCACTTGCCATTTGTTTTGCAGTCCTGTTCCCAAACTTGTTTGATCAAAAGTGACAGTATCCAGAGGTTTCTCATTAAATGTACAATCAGATAGTCAGAGCAGGGTTGGCTCTTTGTTTCCATGGAAACCTGGGCATCCTGCAAGGGAAGCTACACTGTAAACTTTGGGCAGGATTTCTCTGGTGCCATTTGTCAAAATTAAATGTGATGTAGGAGTCAGCCTACTCTTCCTCTTTCAGAGCTATTTATGAAGAAATTGATGTTGTGCTGAAAACAGAAGTTAAAAAGAACACAGACTGAATATGGAGGTGGAATCCTTTCCTGAACACTCTCTAGTGCTGGTCCTGTGCACTGCTTCTTGTAACTACAAGTGAATAACAGAAGAGGTTTTGCATTTTGACACAATAATTAGTGTTGGAGTACTAAGCTGTGTGCAAGTTGAAGAGTTACTTGGCTCCACATCTTGACAATTTGTCCTAAATGTTCAGCTGTGTTCTTCAAGGTCACTTGCATTGCTATTTTAAAGTATTTTGGGTGCCTGTAAAATGTGACTTCCAAATTCACCTGTGTATGAAGTGACACTTGACACCTAGTACAAGTAAAAAAAGACACATTACATTCACAGAAACTGCAGAATCCAGTTTCTTTTGGCCTCACTGCAATGTTTATCTCCTTGTTAACATCATCTTCATGTTAATCTATAAGGGGGTTTTGAGATACAATTTTTTTTTTTCCTAAAATTGGCCTCTTAATATTGATGTCTGAAGATTTGCAGTGTTAGTTTCCTACAACCTTAATACAGACCTTCCTTTATTTTCTTCCTAAAATCCCACAGCATAGTTGGATTTTTGTCTTGGGAAGAACCTAAGCTGGGACACAAAGTGCTGTCATCAATAATTAACAGAACAGCAAGAAAACCTGCTTGTTCCTATGTTGTTGTTGTTGTTGCTTTTATTTACTCAGTAAATACTGGAGGGCGATCAGTTGTTTCTTTCAATATTCCTGCCCTGCAGAGATTGTTCTGGTGAGGGAAAAATTAATCATCTACAATGCAGATGAGCAATAGTTACCCATTTACTTTAATTAAGTTGTTTAATCCTGTTAATAACTGTTTTATCTTTAGTAAGTGCCTTATCTATTTTAATGCTGAATGTAAACTGTGCACTTTAACAGGTATAGTTCTCTGAATTTATAGCTGATACAAAATTTGAGAACTTAGTTCATGTTCATACCAGATAAGCTAATTTTTTTTGTGAAATAGCTGCATTTTAAACATTCCTTATATTAACTGTTTAAGGATAAGAAGTTCTCAGCTGCTTCTGCAATTTTTGTAGCATAAAATTCCAAATAAAAGCAAATGCTTACAGAGAAGTAAACTCTCATTGCTTCCAAGTTTTTCTCTATTTATGTATTCCCTGGAATATAAATGTAGGTAGCATTGGAAGTATTTTAGTGTGAAACTGTGCAGTTTGCTGCAGGATCATTAGAACAACTTCCTTCTATCCAAAACACAACCTTGAAGAAGTCTGGGAGTTTTGTAAGTTGAGGTGAAAAAGTGAGTTGCTTTACTCTCATTTTTCTTGCAAATTTGCAGTGGTCTGGACAGCAGCCTGTGAAAACAGCTGAAAATAGGATTGGAGGTGGATTGATTTTTAAAAATTTTTCCCCTACAGCTGAGTTGTATTGGCAGAACCCCCACAGTGAAGGGTAACAAATCAAACTGGGCTGTTGCAGTGTAATCCATAATGGGCAATTGCTGACAGAACCTCTCCATGTTTAAAGCAGCACAATGGTCAGAGAGAGATGGAAGGGAATTGGCTAATTACCACGGTTAGAGCCTGTGTTATAGAGGGAATGTGCTCAGCATCTGTGCAAATTTGGGCTTTCAAACTCAAGGAGGAGAACCCACATTTTTATGGAACTGCCACTTGCCAGGGGGATACTCCTTTTCTTCTAAAGAATGTGGCCAGAATAAAGCAATGGGTGGAGAACTGCCGTAATCAGTTCAGCTTTCAGAAGGACAATAGACTAAAGACAGCTGAGGTAAGAAGTTGGGTTTTTTTTCCCCTAGCTTGGATTCAAAGATTTGTCTTGATGTTACTTTGTTTTTCCCTGAAGCATACTGGAATTATAAAGCTTGCTGCTATCTTCATATGCATATATTTCACTTGTGTGGGCTCCACATGTTCTGCTGGATAAAATGCATTAGAGAGATGAAAGAATTAAAAGCTTTCAATCTTTAATATACAAAGAAGACCTGTATGTCATCTAAAATCTGTTTCACCAACACAAGTAATTACTACAATAATGGATTTTAAATGTAGCATCCATTTATTTTCAAAAAAGCAGTTTTTGAGTTACTGTATGCAAATATAACTGATTCTTAAGTAACTGGAAGTTACTTCTGAAGTACCATTGCCTTTTCAGAGTCCAAGCTAACCAACATCACCCTTACTTTGTTAGATCTTCTTTGCTGGAAGGGATAGAAAGACGTGGCTCAGCAGAAGAGATACTGGCTGATACTAATTTCTGTCTGAAAATGAGCAGGTTACTTGAACTTGCTCAGCAACTTGCTCCTGGTTTGCAAGGCAGTGATGAAGTGTTATTAGACCTACTGCACAGATAATGCCCAAAAGTTACATAAACCCCACTTATGTCTTCTGCTGGTAAAGAGAGTCTCCCTGGAGAGCTGCTGCACTGCTGGGCAGGCTAAGGCCAACTCGGCCTCTGAATGGGCTGGTCTTGGTTTTTGAGGAGACACCTATGCTGTTTATTCAGCTGCAATTCAGAGCAGTTGTTATACCCTGCCCTCCCCTAAAAGCATGTCAGACACAAGCCAAGATTATCTCTTGTGGAGGTGCCCAGAATAGAGCCCTCTGCAAAGGCAAAGAGCACTCAACAGCAGCACAGATAATTCAAATGAGTGGGACACAACACAGAAATAAGAGTTTCCAAATGGAAACCATCCCACAGATCTGATGTGCTTACGCTTAAATTACTGTTCTCATGATAACAGCTTTAGAGCAGTCTGCTCTTACCAAATGAACTACTGATTCAGTAATAACATGAGAGGGTGCATCACCTTCTGAATCATCATCTCCTCCTGTGCCAGGGAGGCTTACACAGAAATAACAGTCTAACTTTGTTTAGTTATGAGATTACCTTAATTTATTATCTGGGTTTACCTTTTTCTAAAGTAACTTAACATGCAAGTTATTTTCTGGAGCCAGCAATGGAATTTTACATGCTTTATCAACTGATTTTTTCTTCTGTATTTAAATGAAGATCTTAATTTACATGTTTGTTTAAAAATTTGCCTTGTGGTATTCAGATAACATCTTACAAAAAGATGGCCTGAGAAAACCCTCTCTACTTCAGGAACAATGTGTTCCTTCCACTGTCTGATGAAGAAATACTATCCGTAAGAAATAGGGATACATTAAGTTGGTTTCCAAAAAAAAATATATACATATATTTTCATAACAGCATGTGCCCATGGAGGTTTAATAATATAATTTCATACTGCACAGTATTCCTGCAGATTTTCTTCTTCGGAAAAATGGCATCAAAACTGGCACTCAGATGTAGCAGAAGTCAGATTTTGTAGAGAAGGCCCGTTACTGATACCCAGGAAGTGGCAACTTCTGTCCTTCCTTTGCTTCAAAGAAGGTGTAAGAGAGAGTGATCAAATCAACTTTAGCCATTTTAGGGTCCTCTGCGAACTCTGGGTCAATGTAGAAAAAGACAGGCATGTCCACTTCCTCCTGAGGATTTAGCCTCTGTTCTTCAAAACAAAAACACTGCAGGTGAGAGGAAAAAAAAAATTCCACAATTAGACAACAATGGTGATGATAAATTTTATCTCTGCCAACATGAGAGAAATGTTAATGGTTTAAAATTAACTCTCATTCCCTTTACACCCCTAAAATCCTGGGAAGGATCAATAAGATGAGCAACAAGACAGCAACTGTGTTACTGGTGATATAGGAAAAAAATATATTACCTTTTAATGAAGTGTGTAAAGGTGTCAAGGAGCCAGACCAGCTCACATCGTTCTGCCTGCCCTGAGAGTGGTACTAAATAACACGGATTTTGGAGCCGCTCTGATGGGATGAGCAGCTTGGTGTGAGGGCAATACGGCTAAGAATGCACTTTGTCATTTGAAATAAACAAGGTATTTTCTTAAAATGTTGGCATACAAAGAATGTTGTCCAGGATTAAAATGCAATTTATGGGTAACTGTTTTCCTTTGTGTAAAGGAAAATGCAATCTTTGCTTTGTTCACACTTACTTGTATTTTATTGAAATACTGTCCTGCTTCAAAGGGGACAACGTTGTAGGTGGAGATTCCAATTATTGGCTTGTCAGTAGGATTTTTTGCTTTGTAAAATGCCAGTGCAGTCTCTCCTGGTACCACCTGTGTAACATAATTGTACAGTCATTTTCTTTGATTTTCTTTTTTTTTTTTTTTTTAATTCACTGCAGCCCTCTACCCCTCAAACCAAGTTCTTTAGACTTTATCTAGAATTAATTTTCTCTGTTGCTGTTTCAAATTGGTTATTTCACATGTATTTTTGATTACATGAAATTCACCCATATTCAAAATTAAAAGCTTCAATCCTGTTCTATGTATTTTTAATCTTACCATTTTGCCTGAGTCTTCTATTATCCTTAGCAGTTCAACAGCACACAGAGCATTTTTAATATGCAGATTTAGATATGGTGTGCATTTAGTTTCTGAGTTTATTCTTTCAGTACTGGACTCGAACTTTTAAGAAGCATAACTCCTTATTTTGAGAACTAATTTGAAACAGAAAAGTTGTGATTTTTAAATATAAAAAAAAGTTCTTATAAGGATAGGGCAATAGGAGAAACAGTACAGATTTAGATATACTGTAATACTATATATTTTAAAGTATATATATATATACACACACACACATACTTTTACAGTGTATGTACCATGTGTATATATGAAGTGTATACATAAATATAGTTTCAGTAACTTTTGATAGCTGAAAGGGGTAGCAGAGGGGCTGCTACACACAATATCCTGTAAAAAGGACATTGCCATGCTGGAGCATGTCCAGCAAAGGGCAACAAAGCTGATCAAAGTTCTAGAGAACATGTCTGGGGTTGTTCATTCTCAAGAAGAGGAGGCTCAAGTGGAACATGACTGCTCTCTGGAACTACTGACAGGAACGTGTAGTGAGGTGGGGAGCGGGCCCTTCTGCCGTGCTTGCACTGAGAGCACCAGAGGAAAGGGCCTTGGGATGAGACAGGGGAGAGTCCCATTAGATATTAGAAACATTTTCCACTGTTGGTGTGGTCAGGCTTTGGAAAGGGCTGCCCAGGGAGGGGGTGGAGTCCCCATCCCTGGAGCTGCTCAAGAGGTGCTGGACCTGGCGCGGGTGCTGCGGTTTAGAGGTTACAGTAGCAGTGCCGGCTGCACGGTCGGACCGAGTGATCGTAAAGGCCTCTTCCAACCGTGACCACGGCTCTGCGCGGGGGGAAGGCGATGACTCACGTAGATCTCGCTCTGCTGCGGTTTGAAGTTCCACTGGATGCTGGCGTGCGTGTCGGCGTTGAACGTGACCCTGATGAGCCGGTCCCGCACGGGCTCCATGCGCTCGATCCACTCCGCGTCGCGCCCCGCGCCCGCCGTCCCGCCGAGCCCCGTGGCCTGTCAGGGAAGGGCAGTGAGGGCCCCGCGCCCGCGGAACCGGCGCCGGCCGCGGGCCCTCCGTACCTGGCAGTAGAGGCGGTAGAGCGGCACGGCCGCGTACGACAGCCCCACCATGCCCACGGCCGCCGCCGCGATGTAGCCCACGGCCGAGCGGTTCCGGCGCCGCCACTCCTCCTCCTGCTGCCGGGTGAAGGGGTTGGAGCCCCGCACGCCGCGGGTCCCGCAGAGCCCGGGCCGGGGCAAGGCCCCGAGCCGCAGCCCGCGACCACAGCGCGCCCAGCACCGCACGCACAGTGCCATGGCCGCAGCGCGGGGGCTCTCGGGACGGGTGGCCGGGGAACGGGGCGGAGAATGGGACAGGAACGGGGCGGGACGGAGGCGGGACGGGGCGGGAGAGGAGGGGGGGCGGGGGGAAGGCAGAGGGCGGCGGCGGGCCGAGTCGCCATCGCGTCACTGCCCGCTGCGCCCCCCTCGGAGCGCGCTGAGCGCGGGGGTCCCGGCGGAGCCGCCCGTGGCTGCCCCCTCCTCGCTCGCCAGCGGGACGGCTCGGGCGCAGGTTGTGTACAAGGTAACTGGAGCAGCCCACAGGCCGGTGGGGTTCCACGGCTCCCCCCAGCACTGAGCGGGCTGTGCTGGACGGGAGTGGTACCGAAAGGCCGGCCAGGAGCGGGGTCACCGGGAGGGGCGGTGGTCCCGCAGGTACACCGCACCAGAGGTGGCTGGTACCAGAGGGATGACCTGGGTCCCGCAGATATCTGGTTGTTCCTCTGGTCCTCCAGGACGGGCTCTGGGCTGCTCCGGGTGGTCCTTCCGGGGCCTGCAGTTTCTCCCCTTTTGTGGACACTTGGCGCCGGTTGTTTGTTTATTCCTTTTTCCCCCGGTCCTTTGCTTCTCGTTATTTTCATTTCTAGGGATCTGGTTTTGTTCAGGCAGAGGTACTGACACGCTGCAAAGGTACCGAGTGCTGTTAGTATAAACAGCAGTAACCTGAGGACGGGCAAAGTCAGGCAAGTTCACAAACAGTAGTTTTTCACACGGCTGATGCCTTGCACTGTAATAAAATTTGCTGTAGCAATACTTGAATTTACTGCTTTAGAGCTGTGCCTGTCTTCTGTGGTGGTTCCAGTAAGGTGAGTCACACAAGGATTGGCAGCTCCTGGTACTTTTTCATTTTCCATGTTGAATAACAGAATGGTAAAGGCTCGGTGTGTTATTTCCCCTGTGTTCAGATGACTGGGGTTTTTTTTGTTCTTTAATGAGCAAAACCTGAAAATGTTTACTGCAGGAGCATTTGTGGTATTCCAACGTGGATTTAACATCTTTTTCACTCAAGAAATACAGACACACAGGAATTAGAGTGGTTTTGTGGAGGCTGACACTGTACCTGGAGATTTTGCTGTATCTTGCCCAGGATCTGTGGTGTGACACTGGTGCCAGGAGCCCCTGTGCTGTCTTTGCCTGTGTGTTGGGAGAGTTCCTTGTCCCTGTTGTTTGGAAATAATTCCGGTTCTGGGTTGTGGCATGTGAGGGTTCAGCTGTGCACCTCACAAGGTCAGGAAGATCTGCTACTACTGATACAAACACATATTTTTTTGCATTAATGCTTTTTAAGCAGTTTTTGAAGTGATTGTAGTTCAGTACATCCAGGGTTGTATTTCCTGTCAACCTGTTGTATGTACTAATAGAAATACAATGTGAATTTCTGGGGGCTTTGGCTACATTAGTGGTATGTAAGCCTATTTTGTGTGTTTTGGCCTGTTCTACGTACTTCATGTGAGAAGATCAGAGACACTAAATACCAGAGATTAAGTTAAAAAAACATGAGAAAACAAGACCTACAAAACACCTTTCCCTTTCCAAATAAATTTAAATGGAAAAAAAAGGAGATTGTCTTTGCTTTCAGCAGTTATGTTGCATCATCCTAGAGTTGTAATCTGGTTTTTTTCCTATTTTAGAAGATTTTGATCCTGGGTAGGAGCCTGTTCTTCATGTGTCAGAACTCATTTTCAACTTCTATTTTAATAGTGCTTCTCAGAAGATGTCCAGTACAGATCCCCTCACAAATACAGAGAAGGAGTAAGTACTTTTTTTTCCCTAGATACAGAAATACAATTAATGGATTAGAATATTAAAATTTTTGCAGTTTCATTGGTAGGATCTTGTCTTGATGAAGACTTAAAGAAAAATGACTCTGATATTGAAAGTCTGCAGTAATGTTGTAGGAAAGCTGACACCCACACCAGTGAATTTACACTTTAAGGGAGGAATTGTCCTTTAAGCTTTTCATTAATTTAATGTCCTTGGTTAGGACTAGTTTTGTAGAGATAAAACCCTGCATAGAGATTTCTTAATTTAATGCTTCTGAACTGTGAAATAGTTAAACTACTTGTATATAGTAGATCACTTCTTTGTGTATCTGGGGTACCTGTAGTAACATAAGACTGGAGGTTTTGTATTACAGTGTATTACTTTTTCAGAATACTCTGTCTGTATACCTTTAATATTTTATATGTAGTACTTAGGAACCATCATATATTTACCAATGTCACAGGATGTAAAAAAAAATACACTGATTCTATAAAACATAATCTTATGCACTTAAGAGTTCGATCAGATTCTAAGTGTTGGACATGGATTCAGTCATGATTGAAAAGCGTAACACCAGACCCTTTCCAAACTGCCAAATAACCCTGCTAATGCTGTCATCAAAGCCAGAATTGAAACCAGGCACAGGCAGCTCTTGCTGGACTTACCATGTTTGTTGTACTTGTGCAATAGAATCCAGCAAAGAGTATTCAGAACAATAATAAAAAATTTAACACAGATTTAGAATCATGCCACATCATAAATAACTTGATTGTTTTAGAAAAGAAAAACCACAAAACATTAAAAAAGCTAACTTGCTTTTTACTGGGACCTGAAGAAGCCAAAACTCTGCTTGTCTGATGGAAATTCAGGGTATGTGATCACAAAGATACATCTTTCACCTGTGGCTTGCTAGAATCATGTGAAAGATGAGTTGTTTACATGAGTAGTTCCTAGCTCACTGTATTCCAAAGGTGGTTTTTCACATTAGAGATGAACAGGAAAGGCACCTAATACTGCACTTCTGCTGCATGCTGATAGCAGGCTGTCATTTTCTGTACTTTTATTTCTTGTAGGAGATGATACTTCCAAGAATGTGCTTGTTTATATGTTAACTGAGGTTTACCTGAACTTTAAATCACACCTTTCTTCTCTGTGCAGGGGGTTAGCCTCAAACCATTCATACTTCTCCACAATTACAATGTTGCCCAAGTTTTTTTTTAGGTTTAACAGTTGCTGTGTAATGGCCTACATTTTCTTTTAACCTTTATAGCCTAACCAGCAGAATGTATTTTGAATAATGAGTGGGTTTGGATGGATCACACTGAGCACTCATCCATGCTGTGTGGTGCAGCGTCCCTTTGCCTATGGTCCTTAAAATCTGAACTTGGGGTTAGTGAAGCTGAAAGGCTACAGTTGCATAATGGATTTGCATAGGATTTTTGTAAAAGACCTTTGGTTTATTTGTAACAAAAAAGATCTTGTGAATTGAACTTCCAAAGATTCTGCAGATCTTTTTGTCATCTGCTAAATTATCATGTAATCCATTTCAGTTGCTAAAGCATTGCAAAACTTCCCTTGGGAAAGGCAAGTTGTAATTACAAATGTTGCCAGAATTAAATAGTTTTCCAGCTGTTTGGAAATTAATCTTACTTTAACAACAAATGACAACTCTTGAAAATTTAGTCTTACTTATTTATACTAAATTTCATGGAATTTTGAGTTACAATTTTCCTAGATCTTTCTGGAAGTAAAATGTAATTTGTGTTCCTCTGAGCATGTTCTTGAAAAGCAGAGCACTTGCAAGAGAAACAATAATGATGTTATTCATTAAAAGCAGCACAGCAACAGAATTTGAAGGTAAAGAGGGATAGAAGCCTTGGGGATGATTTCAGGAAGCTGAACAAAGCTTTGAAGAAAGGGTGGAGGAGCAATCTTCCGAACAAGTCATGTATTACTGATAAAAACTCTAGTAAAATGAGAGCAATAAGGCTAATACTACTTTATATCTGCTTAAATTGTCCAGAAGTTTGTCATGTCTGGTTTAATAAAAATAACTTTTTGCTTTTTAACAAGGAAATTGCAGAGCCTTGAGCCATGTGTTAATTGGGGGATTTCAATAGCAGAAAATGTGGTTGGTCTGAGTGATGTATTTTGACAAATGCTCCTGATATTGATACCACAAATTGAACTCCAGTGGTGTTAAGTACAGAGGTTGTTTTGTTGTAGAAAATCTATTGGTACTTTATCTTCTGTAAACTTGCCTAGAGCAAATCTAATTGATATGAGGCTTAAAATATCAATGGCTTTTCTGTAATGCTGGTAACAGCAAAGTGAGCTGACTGAGGAAAAGCTACAAAGGGGCAAATTTTCATCTCTGAATGGATGTGGTCACTGTGCCAGTGGGGCTTTTCACTATTTGGGAACTAGGAAGGCTGCTTTATGTTCCCATTTCCATCTCTGATCTGCTCCTTAATCTGTGGTGGGTCACTCTGCCCCTTCTGTGTGTGCATTGCAGGCTTTCAGGACTGACCAGTCTCTATGAACACTGTTCACACATCTCTCAGCAAAGGGATCCTTTCCCCAGAAGGATTATCTGCTAATGAAACCACAGTCACTGCAGCTTAAAAAAAAAAAAAAAAGGTGCCTGAGATAAGCTTTTGCATTCCTGGCATAGCAGAGCCCTCCTGCTGCACCTCCAGACCTGACAGATGCTGTCTGATCACAGGGCTGCTCCTGGTTAGAGAGGATTCACCTTTCTACTTAAAGCCCTCAGTTTACACAGGGTAGTAGGCTTTCATTTCAAGCTGCAGTCTTGTTATGATTTTTTGAGAGAGGGGGAGTAGTAGGGGTTCTTCTGAGGCAAGCCTGGAAGGAAACATTCATTAACTAAACTGGTGTCAATGCTTAGAATTTCTGAAAATGTGCATCTCTCTGCAAGACCAAGTGTCCTATCACAAGATCTGACCTCTGGGAACAGGGGTGATACATTTGACTTCTTAAACTACATTATTGCCAGTGTAATGACTTAAGTTTGGCAGTTTAATTTCCTTTCACAGAAAAGTACATGCCAGCTTCCATTTCTAGAGGAAATATATAACCCAAGTTCTGTGTTGACTTTTGACTACTGTATCTTGAAAGTCTAAAAATCAAGTTCTGGCAGAAGTCAGTACTGTGATTGAGAATGAAGAGTAATAGCATAATGGCATTCGTTTCATTAATACTCCCAGTCTGCTTTGTTGGCTTTCCCTTTTCTGTGGCTGTGCATAATGCAGTCTGCTAGGAAGATTGCTTTAGAAAGGTCATGAGTTACTGCTTTTGACCTTGTTTGCAGGGAGCATGTAAATAAATTAATAGAAAAAAAAGGAGGAAATAAGTTGCTTTTAATCACCACATTTGCCTTTGGCTGCTGGATCTAGATTGCTTAATCACAGTGTAGTAAATTTTCTCCTTTGCATTTGTCAGTCTTTAAAATGACTCTAAATGGTCATTTCAAAGAGAGAAAAAGTAAGCATTACCTCTCTAGGTGAATTAGTGCATGTGACGCAGAGGCTTTCAGAGGAGATTAAGTAGGCAGAACGCTCAGCTGGAGCTCTGTGTTTGGGTTTTTTAGTTGTTAGCCGAAATCATCCTGCTCATAACGTTTATCCGGCTGAACTGGAAACTTCAGTGTGTTTTTGGTTACGTTGTCCTTGTTTTTCCTGCTATGCTGAAGGATGTCCTTGCTTTCTCCAGGGGCTGAAGATGAACCAGAGCGTTTTGATGGTCTCTCTCTCTTATACTGGTATGCTGAACCATTCAGTTCCGAGGGCATTGCTCTAGTCTGTAATTGGGCAAAGTACAGGAAAGATAATTTAAAAGCTGATAATTTTCAGCTTCTTTTCATCAACAGCCAGAGTTTATAATTTAGTTTTTTATATGTCAAGTGATATGTGTTTTGTGAGCAAAGTGTATTATTCTCCTGTTGATAAACATAGGTAAATGTTTTGTTTGTGCACATAAATGACTAAGAACTACTTAGGAATAGAGATCAGAAGAATATCTAGAGCTCTGTGTTCTGATAAATACACAGTACTTTTAGTAAGTACATACTTACTTTTAATAAGTACTAATAGAAATAAAACCCAAAGCTGTTGAACTTCATTGTGTATGCTGCTAAAAAGCAATAGAAGCAGGTTCATTTTAATTGCCCTTACTGGAGCATCTACACAAAATGTTGCACACTTAGTCTGTTAGCATTCCAGGACTTCAGCTGGAGTGTTGAGTTTAGTATTTTTTAGTCTAAGAAGGTTATAGTGTACATTTTGGTGAGTTTTGCTTGTTTATTTCATCTCTTGCATCACATCTCTACGTGCTAAAACCTTCCTTACAGGTACTTTTGCCTGACCTCAAAAAATGAGTAGCGACATCTGATTATTTAATTTGCATCTTTTTCTGCAAAAAACATTGAATTATTTTTTGTTACTACCTCCAACTGGTTTAGAAGCCTATTTCTTTATTTATGCTGTTGAGCACGTTTCTAAAGCTCTGGGAGAAATATTCTAACATTTCACAAATATTAAAATTGATGACGTAAAATAAATGTTGGATGGGTAATGAATCCAAGTCATTTTACAATGAAATTGTTAAAGCTCTGTTTATTTTATTAGAATTATGACAAGTAGCTTGACTTGAAGATCTATGTTACATGGGGAAAAAAAAAACCTAACACTGAAAGTCAACTAGATGTGATATGCTAAACAAATTTGTGGCATTTGAAAATCTTTGTCTTTACTTTTATGTAATAAAGTAATTTCAAACTGCATGTATGGAGGGTTTTAGTCTTTAGAGCATAAACAGACCTGAGTACCTTGTAAAAGTTGTCTGTCCAAAGTGTCAGTTCTTTCTAATTGTAGGTGGCAGCATCACAATTCCAGTGTTTCAGAGACCCATTACTCCTCTCCACTGACCGTTATTAGCTGTGTGTTCTGTGTCCTCTTTGTCAGAATCCATTTTACTTTCATTAGGATGTCTCTTTTGAAAATATTGCCAGTTACTTCTGCAAATGTAGATCCTTTCCTATTAATTGTCCTGTTCTTAGATTTGATCATATTTCATTATTATTTAATATGGTAGTATATAAAGAGTTTCTAAAATTTCTGGCAAACTCTAAACTTCAGATTAAAGTCTGACATTTGATCTTTTCAGACTTTGCCAAAGTAAAACCTCTGTGTCAATTTGAGCGAGGTTGAAGTAACTTTTGTTCTCTCTTTTTAATTTTAACAAAAAAACTGCTGTGTGAAAACTGCTGAGAGGGAATGGCAGAGAAAAACCGATAGCAGTAGCAGCAAAAGGCAAGAGAGAAAAGAATGGAATATTTGCCTAATTTAGGCAAATTACTAAAAGATTAGTGTACCCTGTTTAAGATTTCAGAGATGGAGACAAGTCAGGACAAAGCATGACTGGGATGCTGTCCTTCAGCCTCCAAACAAATGTGTGGGATAATTGCAGTGACAGTACTGGGTAATAATGCAAAATATTCTGTTCTTGTCATGGAGTAGGACGTTGTCCAAAGGGTATTCTTAAAGAAATATTGGGCTTGGGGATTTGTTCTTCCTTTCAGGCTGTGATTAAGTAAAAGGAGTTTGGTTCACTTTTAGCCTTACAAAGAGTACCTTATGTTCTGCCATATCATGGCATGCTCATGTGCAGTCCTGTCAAACACACACCAAATACACTGGGTTTCATTATTTCTTTTTAGCCTGTGAAACAAATACTTCAAGAAATACTACAGTGAAAATTATACAGTGCTTGAAGCATAGGTTTACTTTTTGTTTCTAAAGGTTATTAGAATTATTAGGTCTCTTCTTGTGACCAGCCTTTCTAAAGCAAAGGCTAATTTTGCAAATACTTTGAAATAAGAAGTTTTGGGAAATTGTTGCTTTTCAGAGCTAGTGCTTTTCCTTTGATAAAGAAATCTCATCCAGTTTTCTTCTAGAAAACCAAAAGAACTGCAGGTGTCCTTTAGAAGCTGGATCTCTTGGCTACTGTTAGAATTTTAAGAACATTTGGACCTTCTGGATTTCTCTCTGCCTTCTGGCACAGCACTTTTTAATGATGTACTCTGGTTTTTGCAGATGTACCCAGTTTCAGGCATAGAGTTCAGGCTGTGTGCTGGATTAGGTTGTGTGGAAGGATTTGGGTCACTGTGTCCTCCACTTTGATCTTCTTTCCCACCCTGATAATGAATTCTTGTTGTTCCATTTCACTAGGCCCCTCTAGAAAATACAACTCTCTATCTAATGTAGAACAATACGTAGGTGAAAGCAGAAAAACCTCAGTGGTGCTTCTGCTCTTTTCTAGAAGAGATCTGCTGAGTCTTCTCCAAAAATGTTGCAGTGAAAGGACAGAGGAGCTATAATACAACTAACAGGTTTTTTACCCATAATTCATCTACATGAAAATAAAACCTGGTAAAGGGTAATCTGTATTTATTTCCTTTCTTAATACTCTGTCTTCTCAGAGCAGTGTGCTGGTTATGAGTCTGATGAAACTGTAAATTTAGGTTTCAAAACTCTTAATTTTACTTTGTATTCTTTTTTAATTCTGTTGCGTGATCAACTTCAAACTATTTCTCTGCCTTTAGACAATTCCAAGTGCCATCCTGGTGTATTTGCTTGGGGTGGGAAGGTACACAGAGGATCAGGCAAAAGAGTTTGGAAAGAAGCCTTTTTTACAATAGAAAAAGAAATCAATGTTGAGTGAAGAAATTAGGAGATTTGGAAAAAGATTGTCCATAAATATAAAATAATATATTTTAGATATCTTAGGAAATAATTTTATGCACTGGCTTAGCTGTGCTTTTGTTCAAATATTCATTACCTAATGTAAACTGATTTTACAGTATGTTTTTCTTGCCTAAATGTTAAGGTGGACCAGCTTGTGGAATTTTGTTTATATTTAATCACTATCCTCTTATTACACAAAATGGGATTCACAGTTCAGCCTGAAGTGCTTTGGGGGAAAAGGAAGTAAATTCTGCATATTTATTGTACCTTTTCATCTGATATTTGTGATGAATAGATTGATTTTTGGCTGGGGAGATGGTGGCTCAGAGATATCAAACAATATGAAGTTGTCAGTGGAGAAGGTTGGTTTGGGTTTGTATTTGAGTTGAAAACACAGTCACTGTAATTTCTTTTCTGTTAACATAGCTCTGCCTACATTTCTATAACTTAATTACTTTTATTTTGTTCCTTAGGACCATTATGGGCCCTCATGGAATTAATCGAGCTGTTCACCGTATCTCTTTCTCCGATTGCCAGAACGGATTAGGTAACTAAGATTGCACATTCGGTTATTCTGAGTAAATCAAACCTAAAAACACCTTTGCCAGCTCACACCTGGCATCGGGAAAGCTTATTTGGCTTTCATGGATTTGACTGAAATGCATTTAGCACAGTAGGTGGAGTAACCAATTTTTCCCTTTTGTCTTTTTGTTTGTTGTTCAGGAGTTAAAATTATTGGAGGTTATCGGGCACAAACAGCAGAAGATTATGGGATTTTCATAAAGAGAATTCTACCTGGGGGGGTGGCTGCTGTAGATAGTAAGTAATTTTAACTTTTTTGGCTACAAACACACTGCATATAAAAAGCTGTCAAAAGAAATCTTTCTTTTACTTTGTGAGTAAGGATCTTTAAAATAGTATGGTTTAGTCAGGTTCTATGAGGTTTTAGCTTACTTTAAGATAGATAAATGAAACTTGGACTCTTTATGGAAAAAGATTTTAATACACTGAGGTCTTGAAAATGTGTTCAAATCTAGATATGGCTGGTGAAGGCAATTGTCAATCTTTCTGGCAATTGGCAGCTCTGTTGAGTGAGTGTTGAGATGCTGAATCACTTTTAATTTATAAGGTATGAGAGTGGGATTTCCTGTATAAACCTAGTATTTTTAGTTAGTTCTGATATTTTTTATTACTATTTTTTAATAGTGGTGTGCTGGTGGTTAAGATCTGTGGGGAGAAAAGAAATTACTCTCAGTAGAGTTTACAATAATTAAGCTACAGACTTCCATCCTAGATCTCTGTATGGGTTTTTTTGAGATTCCATCTTGTCTTGTGCAAAATGATCATTTTAAATAATCTGATTCAACTTCCTAAACTTGAAATTTTCAGAAGGTTAAAAAATGAATTGGTTCTAAAAAATCTTTTTGCTTACTTTATTGGTATCTAAAACATTAATATATCTACACATGGTAACTTACAATAATGCTAAGAGCAAGAGTCAAATAAAATCAGTTCCACAATTGTAAAATATAAATTCTAGTCTCAAAAATATTTATGTTGTGTGTAAATAATACAAATAGCTAAATGGCAGTTATTTTTGGTGGCTATTCTGCTGTTAAAGACTGATTTATAGGTTCTAGTTTTATCTGAATTATCTATCTTACTTAGGATCATGTGCCAAGAGTCATAAAGTTGTTTAATGCATTAAGCCACATAAAATTGAAAGGAAAAGTCCTGGGGTAATACCTGGTTTAATACAATACATTCACCATTTTCTTGTTGATTCATCACTCATGTTGGTTTCATTTAAAGGCCGTTTGCTCACTGGGGACCTAATTCTGGATGTCAATGGAGAAAACCTGGTTGGAGTAACAAATGAAAGGTATGTTGGTACTGATTCCTGAATGTTTATTAGAGCTTGGAATATTATGCATGGACTATTAGGACACTATCAGTGACTGATTGAAAGAGCACAGCCCCCCTGAGATCCTCAGAGGTCAACTTGCAAGTAATTTATCCCATAAATCTAATTCAGCAAAACTGTTGTACAAAAGTGAAGGACTTTATATGCTTCCATAACAGCAGAATCAGCTGGTTTCTTAATGGCCGAGATTACAGAATGTGTATGAAAACAGCAGTAGAAGCTGTTAATGCAACTATCTGCTGGTTCAGTACTGATGAATGTAAATGGATGGTAGCAGCAGTCATGTAATGGTACAATGAAGGGGAAAGAAAGAGCTGAAGATGGTTTCTGTAGCTGGATCTATAGAGATCAGTGCAGCTTTCAGTGCTGGAGATGGAGATTGAAAATGCAAAGGAAAATTGCCGTTTGTATTGCTGAGGGAGATTCTGAGCCAGGCACACCTGAGCAGTAGCTTTTGTTGGGGTGGGCTGTTACTCCTGAAGGAGGCTCAGGAATGCAGCAGGATGGCCCAAGGAGGGATGGGGACAGAAGGGAAGGAAGAGAGAGGTCAGTCCCAGTTTATTGCTGTCAGCAGATGCATCACAGCCTGTCTTTTGCTCTGTTCCCTGGTGCTCACTTTAAGTTTTGCTACTGCCAAGCTCTTTTCTCTGTATCAGGCCATGAAAATTATTAACTACCTTAGCAGTTTGTTGATTTTCCTGCTCTTTTAGCACTGCTCACTTCTTGCCAGCACCCTGGTATATTTATTTGGCCATTTTCTGTCCCCTTCTAGAGCTGTTGACATCCTGAGAACAGCCTCAGCCTCTAATCACATGTCTCTGCTTGTTGCTAGAGATGAAGAAGCAAAGTAAGAGAAAATTTGTTTTAACCTCAAAACTAATAAAAGTCCAGTGCTGTATCTCAGGGTGGGTGGGTGGGCTTGCATGTATTTTTATTTCAGATTAGTTTTAATTGCAGAATTGCACCACATGTCGCATTTTTCTGCGTGGTATTTGATACCAGTTCATTCAGAGATCACTTCCATCAATCACTTCAAGTAGCAAGCTCAGGCCAACTTCAGTTTAAAGAGGAGGATTGTAATGTTATGTTTACAGCTAATATAATTAAAAATTATCTGCTGTGATAGTTTTTGAAATACTCCTCACATTTTAAAATAATGAAAAATGAGGACTCTGTTACAGCTACCACAAAACTATAAGATTTAAACTGGCCTTGCCTTCTGACAAAAGGCAGATTCAGTTGCTTTTTTCCTTTCAGAGGGTTGCTTTTCAATCTCTAATGAGCTTTGAATAGTTTGGATAAGTATGTTAAACTGTTCACTGCAACAGGTAGTCCAAAATATTTTAATTTTAAGAACATTTATGTTAAATATTGCTTTAACCTGACTGATGAAAGTTAAGCATATAAACCAATATTGGCAGAGAATCATCAGCAATGTGACAATCCAGGTCTGTATCCCCTTTTGACTTAAATCTCAGGAGAAAACAGCTGTTATGTAACTATATTTGATAATCATTGCAAGAGTATCTGCTTTTATTTGCCTTTCCTGGGATGTTCCACTTCCAGAGTAATCTCCCCATAAAGGATTTTTCTCTAAATTCCTTTAGCCTTTTGTCCAAATTAAGCTTCCTCTTTCTGTTCTTTGATTTTTTTTGTATTCAGCAGACATCTAAATCACTCTGTAGCCTCTGATCTCTCCTTTTTTTCAGACTGCCTAGATATATGTGAGGTCCACTCTTAATCTGCTTTTATCTAAAGCATACTGGCCTAGTTCCTGTAAACTCCTTGAATGATTAAAATCCATCAGTCCTTTAACCACTCTGGGGGGTTGGTGCAGTGGCCTGGGCAGAATTTGCTAGTCCATGTAGTCCCTCACCAGCCACCTTATGATTTTACATTCTATGCTTAAAGATTTACTTGATTTATATTCAGCTGTGTTTATGTGTGTACCCTGGGGCCAGCATTAGTACAATAAATGTTCTGTTTTTAAAAATAATGCACTCAGCATTTTTGAACAACCTTCAGAAGTCAAACTGGAATTACCTGGGAATTACTCTCCTTGCAATCAGTTAATTTCTTTTCTCTCTGACTAATTCTGTAATATTAATTTAGTGATGTTTCTGGCTTACATCACTCTAGATTATTTATATCTTTTAAATCAGTTATCAGCAGGGTAAACGGAGCTCAGATTATAAACTTTTTTTCTTAAATTAGGCTGGATTCAATATCAGGTGAATCAGGTGTTCTTGTATGCTCTTCAATGCCTGTCACACAAGATGTACATCTTTGCCAGTCTGTTGCAATATGATTGGTGTCTGCGAGGAATTTCTGCTTTTAGCTTTTAGTTAATAAGTATTTCTTCTGTCCTCTTGTTTTTAAGGAGTCACATCTTTGTCAGTCTCTTCTGGGTTCTTGTTCAGTATAACTGAACTAAAAGCATTCTTTAAAAACATGAGTATGCTATAGGTGTATAATCTGATTCCCTCTAATATAAATAAATTTTTCTGGAGCTTGGTAGTACCACTGTCTTACTATCTGTAGTTGATTGTATTACAAGTTTTTAAAGATTCATAATTCAGGGTAAAGAGAGGTAAAAATAAAGCTTTTGTATCAGCAGTCCATTTTGTCCTTAGTCTGTTGTTTTCCCATCTTTATCATGTGATATTTTTTTTTTGCCTTTTCTGACCATTTGACAGGGCTTTCCTCTTTCAGTGAAGGTTGAGCTTCCTTCTCTGAGGAGGAGCAGCTGTTCAGTACAAGCAGTGCAGGTTTCACTGGGTCCATTCAAACTGACAAAGAAAATCCTTTTATTGGCACAGGAAAGAATTTCATGACCTAATGGATAAGTATGGCTCTCACAGTGAAACAACCTCTGCAAGAACTTCTCCAACACATCACTTACCTGGTGAGAGATCACTTCCCAGCCTGAAACAATCCCAGGAGACAAAAATCAGCCTTGGGGGGAGAAGAAACTTGTACTTAAAATTCCTTATTTAAGGGAGGTATATTGGAGGAAGTGGCTGAAAGTCAGACAAAACACACATGTACCTTGAGGAATTTGTGTCAGTTTTCCTAGCTCTTTAAATAATTATACTGGTATCAACTTTCAATTTTAATTAATTATTTATGTGGAAAGTTTTTGGTATTTCTAGCTGAAACATGACACAAAATGCTAATAAAAATGTGATCTAGAGCACTATAAATTCTAATCTTTCTGAAACTGCTGCCTAATTAAGATGCCTTTATATAGCATGGAGGATTAGTCTGTTTTGTATTGTGCACCCAATTTGAAAAAAATCATCACTTGTTATTTTTTAAAAAATTATTCCTGGAACTCTGGGTGGCTCTCAGTTCTTAACTGTGCAGGCATTTTTTTGGTTGTCTGATTGCTTCGTTTGTTTCTTTGTTTACTAATATTAAAATAGTCCTACTGAGCTTCCTTACCTGAGCTGAATTTTTGTGCTTTTTCCCAAATGTGGCATTTATTTATTTATTTATTTATATTATTATTTCTTTTTTTTTGAAGCAAAATCTAGAGACAGCCTTTCTTCTGGGTCATCCTCCAGGTCACAGAGTCCTCAGTTGCATCTGAAGGATAACATCACCAGCAGTAGCAGCAGAAATAATTATGTCTCACCACCATCCCCAAAGCTTCCAAAGTAATCTCCAAAACTGACTGTGCCTCTGTTGTGGGAGCTGCAGGAAATGCAGTATTTGGCTGGTCAGGAAAATTTGGGTTGAGCACTAAGTGTTAAAGTTTGGGTTTAATTTTTAGCTTCTAGACATGTAGCTCATAATACCATTGACATTGCAGACTAATAAGTTTTTTTTCTATTATTGTTTATGTCGTATAAGAAGATTAATCAGGTTAATTTTTTTTGTGTCTCCTAATGAATTAATGTTCCTGGTTTATGTGTACCTAGATACCTAGATATTCCCATAACCCTTGGGCTATAGTATATATCTGTATATAGTAAAGAGGAGTTTTTAGCCTTGTAAAATAGAGTATAAATTCTTCTTGTAATTGTCAGAAGTGCCTGAGGTTGCTGATTTTGTTGTAAATAGTGTAATATTTGAACACTGAGATTAAATGTCCAATATTTCTATTTGTTACTGTAATACATATTTGCAAAACCTGTAAGATAAATAAGTTATTACTTCAGTCTTATCTAGTTCTGTGAAATAATTCTGGTTTTCTTTCTCTTTGTATCTCTAGTGACAGTGCATTTCAGATTATCTCTGTTTGCAAAGGAACAGGCCTAGGTTTGAATATTGTGGGAGGAATTAACAGAAATGAAGGGCCTTTGGTATATATTCAAGAAATTATCCCTGGTGGTGATTGCCATAAGGTAAAGGCCTTCCTTCCCCTTCAGACACCTGTATTTTTGCCTTAATTGCTTTGGTATGCTACATCTGCAATCATATTTTAAATACAAAATGTGTTTGTGTCCCTCCTTGCCTTCTCTTTTAACAGAATTATCTCACTGCACTGTAACAGAGTTACATGGCAATGAAAATTTATTCATAAGTTCATTTGAGGTAAATGAGGATCTTATTCCTCAGTTTATGTATGAGAAGGTACAAAACCAACCTCTATAAGAGATTGCATGATGCAAGGTAAATCAGGAAGGATGGGACAGAGCTACAGATTGCACCTCTTTGTATTTTCTTGGACATTGAAAAAATCATATTTCCCTGAGACTTAATTTAGATGGATCCTTGCAGCTGGAAATCATTGTGTAGGCAAATTAGAAAAAAATATTCTGAAAGTGCAGACTAATAAAATGTTTGAATTGGTGTTGATTACTGTTTTAATTTGTGACAAATGCAGTATGTAAATCCGGGGGATTTGTCAGTGTAAAAAGCAAATAAATAATGTAATTGCCTGGTTCAGGTACACAGAACTGTTTATCCAAGTGTCTCCTCTGGCATCCTGAGTAATTATGGTTATTTGGAAGTGTAGATAACCAGCCTTTGCCTCTGGCCCAGCAAGAGGGGATGAGCTGAATTCACGAGCAGTGGGTTTTGTCCCCAAGCAGTTTATAACTATTTGTTGCTGAATTTTTGTATACTAAGTTTAATCCTAAAATGCAATCTGGAAGATAAAAATGCAGGGTTTCCCAAAGACCTCTTTCAGTAGGTAAATGGTAATCATTCCTCTTTTATCCTGGTTTTTTTGTGCCTTCTAAAACATTTTTCTCACTGTGAACATATAATTTAAAGCCTATCACGTATAATCAATAAGCTGAGGCTAAGACATCAATTTCCATTAGGCTATAATATTAGCAATAATAGAGGTAATTTCCCAGTACTGGTTATCCGGTTTGGGAAGGTGAAACAGGAAGCATATTTTAAACGTCTGCCACGTGAGGGCACCGTTGGATATCTTAGAACAAGCTGGATGAAAGCAAAATGAAAGATCTACAGCTTTATTCTTTAACCAAAACCAAATCACTAAGTGACAAAAAAAAAAAAGGTAGTAAAGTACTGGCATAGGTTTGAAACAATACTGCTAAAATTATGTTATGTGGTTGTTAAGTAGGTAAAATTATACTGGTTTTCAGAAGGTATTTTACTTATTTCCTATGTATCATCTGTACACAGTTTTTTTTTTTTTTTTACATAGATTGATTTTGTGTTTGATTTCTTAGGAGCTGAAGAGCAGAGACATGTTCTGTGTTACATGATGTATATTATGACATATGTCATATACTCTGTAACCGTAGGTGAATTGCATGAATTTCCAGCTGAATTGTTGAGGGCTCTGTTAAAATGCCAGTAAAGAAAGCTCTGTCTTAGTGAGAAATGTAGCCTAGCATGTTTAAAGTCTTGTCTTGGAGTCTCTGGGACAGAAACGTGAGATGTTCTTGTGCTGGTAGAGAGTTTGCAATTAATTCAATAGAAGCACAAAGCTGACAATATTATTTCTGTCATGGTTTTGACTGGTGAGTACTAATAGACCAGTCTGGTTTTCTCATTAGCACGGCCAGTGAGTGTCTGAAGAGTTCCATGTATTGCCATGAACATTTGCTTTGAAATACAAATTAATTCAGCTCAGAGCTGGGAGCTTCCTAAAGTCAGATGGGTTGGTGCTGGAAAAAGCTGTTGTTTCTTTCCTTGGATTTTTTTTAATAGAAATGTTTAGCTGGGTCCAAAGTTCTTCTTTATACAATTTCTGAGGTCTGTTTTCTCTAATGAGTTTTTATAATGACTGCTTTCATGTTGAGGGATGATTGTTTAATCTGCTTTTTTCTGGAGGATTGTCAAGCACAAGCAGAATGCAGAACTGTTCTTGATATTTTTTGTCCTAATAGAACCAGGGGAATTTGTCCAAGTGCTCTGACTATACAGTTCTTTCTGTAGTGTTAGCAATTAATATAACGTTTGTGGATTTGGTTTTATATTTGTTATTTTAGGATGGCCGATTGAAACCTGGGGATCAGCTTGTATCCATCAACAAAGAGTCCATGATTGGAGTCTCCTATGAAGAGGCAAAAAGTATAATCAACAAAACAAAGATGAGGTATCTGTTACTGTCAAACAGCCAACCATCCAAAATGGTTTAATAGATCATATTTATGATCAGATTAATGTAAAATGTGGTTCTGTGTGCTTAGCGGAACTGAGGGATACTAATTTTTTAAAATACTCATTTGTAATATTATTTCGTAGAAAATATTCAAGTGCACCTTTTAGACCTGCAAAATTATGATGCTTTAATGTTTAAAAAAAATTACAGTATTTGTCTTTATAATGATGGGTAACAGAACATCCTTTTAGAAAAATAATTAAATAAATCCACACATGGTGTTTGGAAACGTGTAATTTTTGCAGAAGTATACTCTTATGAATAATACAACTATACAACATGTTAAAACTTTTAAAACTCTTATTTTAGGTTTGAATATTTTTGGGAGATAGCTTTTATTAGGCAGAAAAACATACCCAGTCGTCCACAGAATCTGCAGTATCCTTTCAGCCTCTTAACATCTACTGTAGCACATGGAGAGCAACAGGCTGCAGCACTTGGTCCTCTTCCCTCTCCTAGTGGGAGGCTGGTTTCAACATTCCCTCCAGATGCTGTGAGTCTATTTATTACTCCTCTTACAACAAACTGAGCAAATGGTTGTTTTTCTCCTAATTGAGTTTCCATTTTATTAAGAAAATGACTGACTGTTTTCCTGCACAATATTGTCTTTGGAATATCAAAACTTTTGGAAAAACCATGTTGTAAAACAGAAGAGTAAACCACACTGATGAGAGGAATTAGTTGACTTGGGGTAAGAAAACAAATAAATATTAACTGTGTTCTTAGATACCAAGTTCTCCTTTACTGTTTCTCTGAAGTTTTGGAATTAGATATAAATAGTTATGTATTTCAGAGATAAAACACTCCCTGCTTACTACATATGTGTGAGTATAGTACAATCTCACACTTGCTCTATGGTGATGAGATTTTTGCTTAAAAAAAGTCCCAGGAGTATGTGGGGTTTTTCCCCATTCTTTTGGCTAAGGAGGAATTGTTTTAAGTCATAGAGCTCACCATTACTGTAAAGAAAAAATGTTGACCATGAGAAAGAAGATTTTAAAACTGATGTTTCAATTTTTGAAAGTACATTTTCAGTTTATCATGTTTTTAAAGCTAAATAAAGTATTACCTTAGAAGAAGGAAGAATAAAATGTTCTCAAATACGAGGTCAAAACAGGTGATTCTTAAGTCTTCTTATATTCGTACTTAAAATTCTTGCCCATTTTCCTTTCCTACTAGGGATATAAACATTGAAGTGAGTTGCCTAGAAAGACTGTGCTATCTTAATCTGTGAAGATTTTCAAAACCCAAGGTTTTGATGAGGTCCCAATCTGATTTTTTCCAATGCCTTTCCTTCTCACCAGCACCCCCTCCATGCCTTTCTTTTTTTCTCCTGGGGTTGTTTTGATCTCCCCAGCCCTTTTTTTTTCCCCTGGTCTTCCTTCCTGTCCCTTTTTACATTAACTTGTATTTCTGGTTTGGCTTGTGATCTGCTTTAGAAATGGTATTTCATGCCTTTTCATTTCCTCTCGTAGATGGAAACTGGAGTCAAGATGGAAGAGCAATCTCCAATTACTGCTCTAGACAGCAATCCTGCTGATGTGTCTGCCACTGGTAAGTGCTGATTTAATTCCCTGCCACCCTTTTCCTTGTTCTTTCAATAACAGTCAAACAGAACATAGTGCATAGTGAGACTCAGTAGTCTTTAAAAAAAAGGGAATATTGCACTGTTTTTATACTCCTAAATAAAACACTGAGATCAATGGATTTTTAGTAGCTTCTGTCAAATATAACTTACATTGTCTCTAACAAACAACTGAAACCAAACAAAAATGAGTGATCACAACATTTGCTATACAGCAGTCATGATAATAGGCTCAGTAGAAACCAGATAATGAAGACTCACATATAGATCAAGATTAGGTTGCCATAGAAACTGTGCTTTCTTGATTTGATGAAATTCTGGGCATGTATGCTGCTTGCATAGTTTTTTTGCTTAAATCAGGGCAGCATATTGAAAGGATAGAATTAACATGCACCCCTCTTAACAGCTTTTCAGTTAACAAATACTATATATCACGTATATTTGTGTTTTAGAGTCATGACATTCAAACAAGGACAAGAGTCACTTCGATCACATCTCGAAATACCTATTTTGAAAACAACATTTGAGGACAAACAGGGTTTGTGAAATATGGTCAGAATCAAATCTGAGCTGAACAATTGTAATTCCTGTAGGAAACAAATACGTTATATTTCGAAACAGTGAAAATGCAAGAGTGACACAATAATGGGAGTCCCCACTGGCACATTGATAGAACTGACACTGTTCAGTATTTTCTCTGTGCAGACCTGAATATTCTTTTTCTTCGGGCAGCAACAATTAAGCAGAAGCTGAACTTCTCAATTTCATGTCTAATATACTGAGGATGAGGAGGGGAAGAACAAATACACAGGATCTGATTCATTCCAGATGTCTCTCCACTGATGTTATTTAAATTGTACCTGCATTTATTATACTCCATATTAGATATTCAGATTTAAAATGAAACAGTTACCATATTGTAAAACTGACCAATTCGTTGCCTTGCTTGAAGGGTGAATTGATCAAGTCTACGCTGTTGAAACTGACAAAGTTTTAGTATTGAATATACCTGGAGATTGAGGATCACACAGTTTTAACATATTGGCCTTGAAAAACACTACAACTGAATCAAAGGAACAAGACAAAAGTTCTATTTTTTAATATATTCAGAATATAAGACTCTTGGTTAATATAACTCAGTACACAGGAGCTGCATTTTTTGAAGACACCAAGAAGGGCACAGTCTCTGAACACATCTGAGGAATGTAGGGAGTAGAGCAGAAAGCACAAATACTTGCAGCTCCAGTTTGTACTGCTTCTTGTCATGTTTCCTTTTTTTCTTATTTAACAGCACATCTTTTATCAAACCTGCCGCTTCTTTCATGCTGCCCTTTTTCAAGGATAAACTTTCAAAGATAACCTTGAAAAATTAAAGCATCTCTTAGATGAGATACTCTTTTTTTTTTAACACTTTATGAAAAAATCAGCATAGTTTTGAGAAGTTTTTACACAAACTCACACACTTTTTCATTCTGAGGTTTTTCATTCTGAGCTGAAGGGAAATGGAGCCAATTCCACCAAGGTTCTGGCCCACTGTCTTCAGACTTTAATATAACATGTGAGAGGTGTTAATGTCAGAGATTTTCAAGATGTTTTGATTTATGCTTTTGGCATGTAAAGAGAATGTAAATTACTTTGAGCTTGGAAACAGATATGCTGTGAAACTAAAAAAATTCTAAAAAAAAAGAATTCTCTGTGATTCCTTCTGTTCCTTTAGAGAGAATCTCAAATTGCAAGATCTTTGTCAAACACTGGTTTTGATTTCAGTACCTTTTTAATTCATTAATGAAATGATTGAGACCTACGTTATAGTGATAAAGAATGCAAACAGTGAATTGTTTTTATTTGCATACATCTAAAATCCAAAGTGATAGTTCAAAAAACCCATGTAAACTTGTGTTTCTGACTATAAGGGTGATGGCCTAATGGACAGGAGTTTTTGGAGAAGAGTTCCTTCCCAGGAGAAAATACTGAGCAGCCTGCAGAGTTCAGCCTAAGCTCCCTCCCATATTTGAGAGCAGGTCATTCCCTCTCTTTCCCCAGTGTTTTCTAGATCACTCCATGTGCCAGTGTCAACTGTCAGTTACACTAAGGGTGTGTCTTGGAGTTCTCTCTTAAAATTCACAAGTGTGTTTCCCCTGCTGTTTCCTGAGTATCTGTGTATCTCTGAGAGAAGAGAAAATACCACAAGGAGAAGCCATATGCTTGATGGATCACTCAAAGCTATTCCTGGTTATTTTCTGTTAATTTGTCACTTTTTTATGCAAAAAAGATAGTGGAAGTGATTGATGCCCATAATTTTTGTTGATTACAATTGTATCATTTAAAAAAAGAAGTCAGTCTAAGGATTAACATGTATTTTTGGCAAGTCGGTATTTAGCTGGCATCTACTTGATGAGCAGAGTTTCAGATCAATTTTTTTCAAAGCAATCATGATTACTTTATTTTTTTTTATTTCTTAGTTATTACCCCCAGCCAGAATGATGATTATGAGGCCCAAGGAAAGAACTTGAGTATTCATCTCAAAACAGAAAAGCTGGAGAGGGTAAATACTTAAAAATCTTCTGAGTCCTCCTTTCTCCCCCTTCATGATGCAGGTAATACATCTGGACAGTATTTCTAGGCTGACAAACTTTTCAAGTATAAATGACACACAGAATTTTCTGATTGGGTAGTTCTTTCATGTTGCAGGCCAATATTTCAGTTTATGTATTGGGCAAATCACTGTTTTTGTTAATCTAATTACTGATTAACTCTTCTGGGAATCAGAACATCCCTCAGGATTTTTAAAGCAGTTATTAAGGACAAAGGGGTTTGCTTATTACACTCATCTGTATTCAAGGTTAAATAATATCTGAACATCTCTCAATTAGAAGGAAAAGTCACTGAGTGGCTCCGGAATAAAAGTGTTGTCAGTGAGAGTGTACCAGGATACAAAGGCTCTTTGAAGTGTAGCTCTTTAATTACTCTCCCATGTCCCTGCAGTCATTATCCTTAGTCCTTTCTTTTTTCACTCCAAAATAAGTTTTTTCCTTCCAGGCACTGAATTATCTTGGGATTCAGCTCACAGATGAACAGCAGCAAGCCCTAAGGCAGCAACTTCATAAAGATTCTAAAGGAACAGTGTCTTTTGGAGGTAATAATTTGTTAATTACCATAGAAAATAATGAAAAGTAGGAATTCAGAAATTATAGATAATAACTATTAATATATTTCTTGTCAGTATTGGGTTGCTGCTGCAAATAAAGTGATAATTTGAGGCAAGAACTTTATTTTGCTACATAAAAATAAGCTTGAAGTTCTACTTGAAATTAAGTAGTGGGATTGCAAATCACAAATTTATTTTTTCTTATAAGAGCAGCCTTGGGAAAGTTTTATTTTATGCTCACAAAATCTTTAATTTTTTCTTCTGACAATAGGGAACTGTAATTTTTCCAGAAATTGCTTGGGAGAGTTTTGATGGTTAAAGAAGCTTCTTGAAGCAAATAAACAGATGGATCACTTAATTTTAGTATGTGGGAAGCAAGAAGATTTCAACTATTGCATATAGAAACAGGTTTGCAGGGAGACCATCACAATTCTTCCAGCTAAACCTAATTCTGATGAGAATGACTTGCTTTTTGTGGTTGTAACAATTTTGGTTGATGACACGGATAATTTAGAAATATTTTTCAGAAACTGTGAGACATGATGGTTCTGATGTTAAAACTGATGGAAATTTTACTTTTCCTAAAGTCTATGAAAAACACTGGTATGTGAAAAATAATATTTTGTACTTAAACATCCAAAAAGATCTTCAGCGAGAAAGATACTGGATCTTCTATCAGACTTTATGTGGAGTAAACTGACCTTTATATTTCCACCTTTCTTTCATAGTGTAGCAGATTTTTTTAAATCCAAAATGTCTTGGTAATCCAAGCCATGTTGATTGTGCATTAGAGACTGTTTGTATTTAAAACTTTCAATTTGGTCAACATCAATTTTACCAAGCCTCTATCAGGGGTTTAAAGGGCCTGAAAAGGAAACCATGAGCTCTGAGCTAGCAGGAATTTTTTCCTTTTTACTTTCTCTCTGGTAAGGTCAATCCATTGGGAAGGGCAGGTGTGTATACCTGTTGTGCAGATTTATTTCATTTTTCACAGACACCTGCCAAATGCAGAACATCTCAGGTACTTTGAAGGTGAACTTCACACCACCTTTGTTTTCTTTTCTCCTTCACAATTTGATTTGAGGATATTTCATTCCCCAATGTGTTTGGGCATTTTTATTCTTACCAGCTTTACCAGAACTTTCTCTTTGGAGAGCTCTCTCTGATTTTCTTTTTTTCCTTTAGAAAAATGCTTTATCAGAGTGGCTGTTCATGGTGATACTGGCAGTTGTGTTGCATCAGTGAACTCTTACTAAACTGAACTTCCAGGCTACCGCAGCAAAATCTGAACTGTTTTTTCCCCTAGATTTCATCGAAGTTTCAAGGAATCTGTTGTCTGTGCAATCAAATGCAACTGGTGATGGCCACAAATCTGAAACCTTTGGGATCAGTGAAGTTGCCAGCTTACAGGACTCACAGGTAAAATATGTGCCTGGTCAGTGTTTTAACAGTTGGGAGGAGATTATCAGAGAGTTTATTGTATGTAAAATAACTCCAGATTTTGGGCAGATGTTTAAAACAGCTCTGCAGCATGGGGTTCTTTAAGCTAACCTAGTTCCTGTGAAGCTTTTTTAAGCAGCCTAATTTGTAGAAAGCAATTAATGTAATTAAATTGTGGTTTGTTGTAAGCCTGGACAACATTGATTTACTGAGGTTTCTTAATAGAATTTGGATTGCTACAACCTGTGTGAGTGAGAAACAATTACTGGGCCCAGTGAATTGAACTACTGCTACAGTGAAAATCATTTTATTCTAGAGGTGACTTTTAAAAAGAGCATTTTTAGTATATGAACACTAAAATAAAATGCCTTATTATTTAAAATATTAAAATAGAAATGTATTCTTGATACTTTTAAAAGCACTTTATTAATCCATTTTAAAAGAGAAAGTAATTGTTCATTTGGAAGATAAGTTGCTTAAAATTTTATTAAACGTTTGTAGCATTTTCAGATCTATAAATCATCCTAAAATTAAGATTTTCTTCTCATTTTATTAACAAGAACTTTTAATAGAAGATGGTAAAAATTATGGAAGACACACTTAGCAATCCATTCCAACCTTATATATTTGTATACACACAGTTTGTAACCTGTGATTCCTTGGAGGATGATGTGGGAAAACTTAAGAAAGAAAGAAATGAATCTTTAAAAGAAATGAGCAAATTAAAGGTAACACTTATTTTTTATTTGCTTTAAATTATTCAAGAGTCTAGAGGTTTTTTTTTTTGAGTGTGTATAGAAATTTACTGATTTTTTTAATTTCATGTGCAGTTTTTCATAGATAAATAAAATTGCAGTGCAAACAGTCCTAATCGTGTTTAAAGATTGCTTACAATATATTTGTGGAGACAGTGAATTTTAGCCATTATTCTGAATGCTAACACATTTTATAATCTGGTCTGTAGAGAAATGAGACTAAGCAGACATTTCACAGAAGTGAATTTGGAGAAATTACTGATTTGCATGGCAATTTTATTTAAAAATGGGTGATGCTAGTAACTGCAAGTCTGAGAGTGTGCTGATACTTCTGAAAGGAATCAGAACAGAGGATAAATTAATCTATGTGCAAAATTAATACATATTTTCCCAGACATTATGAAATTCTCAAGTCCTAAAGCAATAAATATTATTTCTTAATTACCCCAGGTTGCTGCCACATTCCCATGGTCCTGGTTTTCTTTTTTAACAAACCATAAGATAGGAGGTTTGTTTTCAGCATACATAACTCTGGTTCTTGAACAGGAGTACTGGGTTTGGGATAAAGACAATTTTAAAAATTGCCCCTTGGTCCAAAAAATGTCTTTCTGTAAATTACAGAAGCATTGGGTTGAAATGGCCTTATTTTGTACACACTTCTACACATATCCCAGAAGTGTTCAATAAATAATTCTAAAATACTCAAGAAACTTAAACAGGATTGATGAACTCACAGAAAAGTTAGGTTTTAGAGATGGTTTTATCGCAGGTTTTATAAAAGCTGTTGATAGAAGTTAAGTATTGTTATCTGTAGTTTTGAAAGAGCTAATTGCTTTAGGACCAAAACTGTTTCTCTTTCAAACTTATTTATTATTCTTTTTTTTTTTTTTTAATAGGAAGAATTGTCTGAATCTGTGAACTTACAGAAGCAGTTAGCAGAGCAGCTACAAGTAGTCAAGCAAGTATGTTGAAGTCTCTAAAAATTTAAAAATTTTAATTTTTTTTTGTGGAAGGGAAAAATGAGCACTTCTTTTTCTCTTAGTGCTCGTATAGACTATGCTTTCACACTGATTTCAACACAAAGGTGGTTTTTGTGTTACTACAGAGCTTTTGATTAAAGGTGGAAAATTGATTCTTCAGTTTTTAGAGCAGTAATCTATTTCTCTGCTATTGAATTGAGATAGGAACCCTGAGACCAGCTGAATCAATGAAGTGGGATAATAATGTAGTAGAACCTTTCTAGTCTTAAGTGTTTTTGAAGAGATTTTGCTATTCTTAGGCAACAGTTGCCTAATTTACAGTCCTAACATTAACTACTTTATATGTCAACCAAGTGTGAAAAAATTATCAGGAAAAAAAGTTGTACTCGGGATTTTCTGAGGAAAGTCTTGTTCCTGCCTGCAAATCTATCTATAATTATGAGCCAATAAATCAGAATATTTGACTTCCTTGTGTCTCTTAAAGGAAATTCCCGATTAAATATAAGTCTCATCACATTTATAACCTGGATTCAAAACCAAGGAACTTTCCTGTTCCCTCTTCCTCCTGAACACCCTGTCAGCTTTTCCTTCTAATGAGCTGGCTTTTCTCCTTCCCTCCTGCACTACTGCACCTATTCTTTGCAGGTTTCTCATGTCAGATGTCATGTAAAAATGCAAGATAAAGTTTAAAAATCTCCTCTATTAAGATAAGTTTTATATTTTGCTCATAAGATTCATTGAACACCTTCATTATCACATTTTATTTCTTGAATATACAAGAGATTGCTTGGAAGCTTTTTGCATTAGTGTTGTGTTGTTTCCTCCTGTACAGTGTAGGAAATAAATTGGGTTACCTTCTGGATAAAATGTAACTGGAAGATTGTTCCAGTAATGCACTTGAAGTTCCCATTCTCTAATGGGTTGACTGTGTTGTTCCAGACCAGAACACTTGTTCAGTGTATTAGTCCAGACTAAAGCTGTTACAGAGTACAATCGCCAGTACAAACCTTCTTTTCCTGGGAAGGCAGCCTTGGACAGGGCTGGTTTAAGATGTTTTAAGTGGCAGCAGTGCCCATTTGCCACCACTCGAGGTCCTCCCACTTTTATTTTTCTCAGGTTCTGTTGTGTGGTGGTAAAATACAGTTTTGCCCTGCAAACCTCCCAGGGATAAATACTGATTTCCTTGTAGGCATTGAAAGGGTTCCATGTAATGAAGTGAAAGAGAAATACTAAATTATATATAATTATAGCATTGTGTGATCTATTTTAGGAGATAAAAGTGGGCTTTTAATGGACATTTTCTTCTGTTTATCCTTGGTGCATGTTCAAGTGTTTTAAATATATTACTATATATATATATTTCTGTTGTTTAAAACCAATATTGGCACTGAGATTCATGGTGATAAGTTTTTTAAAAATAGGCTACTTTTAGTACAAGTTGCCATTTAACTTATGATGTGCATTCCTGCTTGAGCTGGTTAGTGAAAGGAGTTAATGAGTGCATTATTGAACCCTAATGGCCTGATTAAAAGTAACAACCAACCAATGTAAAAAAAAAAAAAAAAAAAAAAAAAATTAAGTCTGTGCTTAAGGTCTTCTGACTTCAGCATAATTTAAACTTTTTTTTTAAATTACTGCTTTCCTGAAAAAACAAGGTTTTAAATGAGGATTTAGGTTACCAATCATATATTGAAGTATATTTCGTGGTATTTCTCTTTTCTACTAATTGTGAATAGCAGAGATTACAGATTAATTAAGATAGGGGTACAAATATTCTGGTTAATGAACATGCTTTGTTAGTACCAACTCATTAAACAGTGCTTGACTCAGTAACGAACAGCATGAATAAACTCTTAAGATTAGAAATCCTGTTAAACTTGCAGTGAGGTAGTAATTATTTTCTGATACTGGAATTAGACAATTACAATTCATTAATTGATCTGTTTTTGCTTTGAAGTAGTGATATAGCACTATATCTTTGGGGCTTCCTTGAAATCATATGTTAGCTGAAATTGGCACAAAACACATAAAGGAACTTCTGAGTACCTGAAGTCTTGCCAAGAGCATGAATGTGAAATCTGTAATGATGTCTTCTGTCTTCCTGGAGGAGTTGGACTGGATCCTGTGCTGCCTGAGAGTCCTGGGGTGTTTCAATGATCCCTTCTGTACTACAGCTTTCTCTGGGCAGTTTCTGTCTGCTGGAGCACTCAGCTAAACATAGGAAGTGGGAGAGGTTGTGAAGATAAGACACTGTTTGTAGTATCCCAAACTCCTGGACTTGGTTCATAGGGCTGATATTTGCTACTCTGTGGTTGTTTTCTCTAAGGGGAAAATCAGGGCTTTGAATGACTGCTATTTTGGAAGCAGTACCTAATCTATTTCACCTTGCCTAAAAGAATTGTTTAGTTTATTTCTTTAGTTTTGGTTTGTTTTTTTTTTTTTTAATATACAGTAAAGATATTCAAAGTTCTTTTAAAGTATTATTTCAATATACAATTTTTGTAGAATTAATCAACAAGCAGGATTGATTTGTAACTACAATTTTCACATGGTTTAAAAGAATATCTTAGTTCTGGTGTTTGTGGTGGCTGGAATAAAACTTGGATAAAACCTTCTGACACTCAAATTTATCCAAGGAAGAAATAGAACCTGCCTTAGGAAGAAACCTGTACCTTGAAATTGCTTTTTTGAGGATTCAGCTTCTCTCCTCCAGCTGTTAGTTCCTTATTGGTTGTAGTGGCTTCATTCCAGATCAGGACAATGGGTCCCATGAGGTGTTTATATAATTGAAATATTAGGAGCTGCAGATCCCCTAGTTGTTGTGTCTTAGAATCCTACATTGGTTTGGGTTGGAAAGGACCTTAAAGCTCATCTCATTCCACCCCCCTGCCATGGGGAGAGACACCCTCCACTATCCCAGGTTGCTCCAAGCCCAGTCCAGCCTGGCCTTGGACAATTTTTTCATACATTTGAGTAGGACAAAAGCTCATGTTGCTGAAGTGGGTATTACCCATCAATTCTTCACTGATGGGGCCCTCTTACCTGCCAGGTGAGAGAACCCACTGTCCCTACAGTGCCAATTCCAGTAACTGGAGAATGAGAACCTGATGGAATCATACCCCTTTGCGCCCCTCTGCTCCAGCAAACCGCTCTGGTGTGTCAAACAATTTTACTAATTCAGTTGTAGTGTGTGTAATTGTTTCATTGTAATGTAGGAAGCCATTGTTCCTTAATTATTCCTTTAGGTCTTTCACTGTTGAAATCTGGTCATACTTAGTCTGCTATTACAGAGAAATTAATATTCAACAACCGGGGTTCTGAAAAAACAATGGAGGAGTAAAGACAATTCTGGATTATAAGAGATTAAACCTTTATCTCAAGGATGTCTTCTTTCAAAATCAAGACCTCCCTTTTCATAATAGCAATTTTCTCTTCACTTTTCTCATGTCAGTTTATTTAAATAATTCCTAAGTGTGGGTTTTTAGGATGCCACCCTTTCTCAAGGCCTCTGTGTTCATTTATATTAGTCAAACTTAACGTCAGAGCATCTTTTCACTTTTGTCTCCAAGAGTCTTTTTCCCACCTCCAGCCTATTTCCCAAGGATGCCTTTGCTACTGAAGGCTCCCAACTCATCCTGTGTAGCAGCAGTGGCCAGCTCTTGCTGTTGACTCATTTTGTTTCTTACAGTGGCAAGAAAATCAAGAAAATGCCCTCCCCAGAGGCAATAATTTGACCTCTACTTCTGTAGGTTGATAACTTCTTAGAAGTCCCTGTGTTCCCTGAATTGTTTCTAGGAAAAAGAAGTGCCAGGAGCAGCTTGCAGGAGGGGTGATTGCTGTGCTTTCAGGGAGTGTGGGCAGTAATGACCCTCACGCTGCTTTTAGTGCTATAAACACACAACTCTGACACCAACGTGAGGAAAAACACACACAGAGCAATAAGCTTGGGATGAGTCTGTGTTTCCAGGTGCAGGTGGTCCTTGTGTTGTTCACCTAATGCTTCCAAAGGAAAAAAAGAAGAAAGATTTTCTTACTGTCAAATTAAAGGTCACTTAAATGGATCTCTTAGTGCTTGTGCCCTGTAACAGAAACCTCTAAATTATACAACACCAATGTCACCTGTGTTCACTAATGGTGTTGCTGTTCTACATGTGTGGTTACTTCCACTGCCCTATTTTCTGGGAAACCAGGATGTCCCTGGCCACCATCCAAACTGGTATTATATTGCAAAAATGAGGAAGGTGATTTACTGGTTATATGTCACTGAGATTAGCTGATTTATGGCTCAGAATATATTGTTTATTAAGACTAACAGTGTAGAGGTTAAAAGTCATATGAAGCTGAGATTGGTAGAGCATTTTACAGAAAGAACATTATCACAAAATACAGGAAAACCTGACTTGAAGGATACTGATTGTACAGGACAAATGCTTCTATGTTAGGAAAGAATTAAGTCTGCATTTTTAAGTTTAATTGACCTCTCTAGACATTTCTATTATGACACCTTTTATATGCCATTTCTTCCACAAAACAGGAAATCTGGTCATCTAGGTTTTTTAGAAACTGCAATTTCAAACCTAGCTTCTAGAAGGTTGTTTCCTCCATGGTAAAAAGTTATTGTGTGTTTCTCCTCTATGGGAGGAGAAACACCCACCTGTTTTCCCTCTAGTTCTGTTCCCAACCAGGATATAATTATAATTATAAGATGTAATAGGTAGACCAGGAATAGAATATTCACCTAAGTATCCTTAACTGAGCAACTTCTACAAAAAACGTCTAGCTCTGTGAATTTGTGTATTGAAATCTGATAACTTTAATTATTCAGAAAACTGATATTAAGTGACTTTTCCTACAGATTAATAGCTGAGGGGAAAGATGGTTCAGTGATTTGGGTGCCAGTGAGCCTGTACGTTTTGTGTGAGCAGTTTGTTTTATTCCTAGATGAGTGTAAACTTATTAGTTGTACAGACCTTTAATTTGGCTTTCTAATTTATTAATCAGTTAACTTCAATTAATATTCAGTCCTAAAATGAACTGAGCAATATCTTTCTCGAAAGGAGATTTTGCAACATTTAGGGATTAAGTTAGCTGAATTAAAAGCTAGCAGTTTCTGATTTTCTGGTTTCTGTACATTATTTATATATAAGTTTTATCTAACACTCTTCTGTGATAATCCAGGCTATTAGGAGCATAATAGGACCAGGAACGAGGCAGAAAAATAAATTTTATTAAAAAGCACTGATTCTGAAAAGAGTGTGGACTGAATGACTTCCATTAAAAGTCCATCTACATGATGTGTGAGCTGTGACTAGAATGTGAATTCAGGCAATTAAATTGAAATGAAGTAACATTTCATTAAGGTACTTTTTTGGTGTGGAAGCAATGGGACTGATCAACAGCATCTGGTGCATTTCAAGAAAACTCTTCATTCAAGTAGATTTTCAGTAATTATAGAACTTGTTATTTAATTTATTAGGAAAAATATGTCTCTGTACATACCTGGTTTCCATTTGCACATCATAATGTTAAAAATTAGCAATTTAGCCCTCTAACCATGAACACTAACGGTTAACCCTGATGCCAACTGCAGTACTTGTGAGCTAATGCTCCTTTTTTTGGTAGCTGGAGTTGTAACTTCTCCACTGAATTATATAATCTGCAGGAAGCCAAGGCAGCTGTGGAGGAGACAAGAGCCCTGCGCAGCAGAATTCACCTTGCAGAGGCTGCACAGAGGCAGGCCCGGGGAATGGAGATGGACTATGAAGAAGTGATTCGCCTGTTAGAGGCTGAAATTGGAGAGCTGAAGGCTCAGCTTACTGAGCATTCTGGCCATAATAAAGTAAGCAAAGCCTGTCAGTTACCATGGTTTCCTTGCTGTTGTCATGTATCTGGTTTTCATTTTCTTTTCATCTGCTTTTCTAAAGTAGGTCACTGTTTGTCTTTTATTATTCAATAACTGGGATGATGTGGATTGAAGAGGGTAATGTGAAGTGTACAAGGCTTCCTTTATCCAAACGTCTTTGGGCTGGAAAACCAGGAACTCCTAGCATATGTGGGTTATAGGTCAGAATGGCACATCTCAAGCTTTAAGCATGGAATAGTTTCTGGGCTGCAGATACATTGTCTTTAAAGACTACACCTTGCATATATTTGTATGCTTTTGTACTCATGTGAAAAAGCCTTCAGGTTTATGTTTCTGTTAGGCAAATAACCACATAAAGTCCAGTCCTGTTCCAAAGTAAATTTAGATTTAATCAAGGTTTTTAATTTTTTAAATCAATTTGAATGCTACTAATCCTGAAAAAAAAATAAATTAATTGAGCCTTATATTTTAAGTCTACTTCATCTCCAGTGAGGCATTTCAGAACAGGCTAAGAAATAAAGTATTTGATGCACTTCAGATATTTTTTTTTCATGACTCCTAACCTGTGTTTTAGACACAGTTTGAACAAGTGCAGGCAGGTTGGCATTTGTGAGGTTACCTTGTTTTTCTCATGAAAAATTACTGTGCATATGACCTGGTGAAGAAAACCTACTGGAATGTTGCCTTGTTTCATCCTGAGAATTAATTTAATATTTCAAGATATTAGAAGGTAAAGTCAAGCTCTGGGGCAAGCAAGCTTGCAGAGAACAGCTTAGGAAGTCCCCGTGGCTCCCAGGAGGAATTCCAATCATCTGATTGTGAGTGATGAGGTGAATCACCCCCTGGATGTTCTTTCTGAACATCTGGGTGAGATGCTCCATCTTTTATGTCAGGCGTTCTTGCATCTCTGTTTGTTTTCTAGGACTTCTATAAATAGCCAAATTTTAAGAAATTCATAGAGTGTGGGTTGCTTTCTTGGAGATTTGTTACAGAGATTCTAGCTTGAGTTCCTGAAATTCTGACTGAGTACTACAATATCTGTGTGGAGATTTGTATTTCTGTATTTCTTATCCAAAAGAAGCAGTATCAAGTAGGTGCCAACTCCATTTTATAGCCTTTTGTCCCATCCTGCTGTAAAAGGGGAGTCAGTTACAGGAACCAAGTTTCAGGCAGGGTCACAGCTGTTTTTTTTTTTTCTTTAATGCCTGAGTAAATCTCCCCCTAAAACACACTCAGTAAACGGAATATAACATATGTTGAGGCATAAATAAAAATCGGATTGGTCCCTCTCACTTTTTTAGTGTGAAAGAGTGAGTTCTTTCACCAGCTTCTTCTCCAGAGTGGACAGTGAAATTGCCAAAAAAAAGGTGTTTGAATCAACAGATTCTTTGACTTTCAGGGGGATGATGATTCTGCTGCTTTGTACAGTGTATACAAACAAATTATTTGCTTCCAGTAAAGTTAGTAAGTGGGTTTTGGTGATTTTTTTGGTAAGGGTTTTAGAGTAGGTTGTGGGCTTTCAGAATGATCACCTGCAGTGTGATGAAAGTTTATTTTTAACTAGAGTGCTTTTTCTGTATTTTGGAGAGATCTTTCTTGATCTTGTGTCCAGCAGACAGCTGTGCTCAACAGACATGCCCAGGTACATGTGAGGACTTTACTCATGGTCCTGTCATAGGAACAGTGCCAGGAACTCTAATGAACCCAGAGCCTCCAGAGCTGGAACTAACAGAGCTCACATCTTCTGTCCTGAAGGAGGGAGGGATGCATAACACTGATCAATAGGTTATACAAGTGCATGCAGAGACATCCTAGGGGGTAATTTCCTCCAAGATGTGCCATAATTACTGTGTTGGCCAGCGGATGTGTGGATGCAAACTAGGGGACTGAGTTTGTTCTGCCTGTTTATGCACCGTGCTGAGATAGTGTCACCATAAGGTTGATATTTTTGATCCATTCATCAGTCAGTTCAAACTCTCTTAATTTTCAGCCCTACCCCTGTTGTTATCTTCGAATTTTAATTTACCTTTCTATCAGTTGCCAAAATCTGCTGCAGTTTGGAGCTGATTTGCCAGCTGCTCAGGCATTCCAGTTTTATGTTTTACAGAAATGTAGAAAAGAGCGTGTTAAACACTCCAGACACTATGTCTCTGTGTGATCCATGGAGGAAAATTATGATACTAAAAACCTTAAAATACTTTTCCCAGGAGAACATTCACGACTTGAGAAAGAGGGTTACAGTGCTTGACTGCCAGCTGCGGAAATCAGAGTCAGCCAGGAAGACCTTTGAGGTGGCCACTGAAAAATTGCTACAATTTGTAGAGGTAACTTTGCCTTTCATTTCTAACAGTATCATATTTGGAAAAGGTTTGTGTTGATGTTTGTCAGGAATGAGCATAGTAAAATGGCTATAAACCAGTTTGCAGAGATCTTTTCATTCCTAGAAATATAGATGATGTGTAAGTGTGCAGATCCATCCAGAGGTTTACATAATCTTTGAGTTTTGCTATACTGGACAAATTAAAATCATCAGATATTTTTTTCCACCTAAACTCTATCAATTTCTGTGAAACTCTTCAGAAGAAAAAGGCAGAAATCTAATAGTTGATAATTCTTTGGAATGTGATGAAACAACAACAAAAAAATGATGTTGTTATATTTACTTTGTTTAAAGGGGTTATAACATTTTGGTTTTCATTTTTGCACTTCTAGCTGGGAGACACTAGACTCTTTATAGACTCTTTAATTGCAAATCAAGTCCCCCACCCCCAAACAGAACATCAAACTATAAGGTATTAACTTTTTGACTGTGTTAATTTATAAACTGTTAACTTCTTGACTATGACCAACAGGTTGTGCATGAAATACTTTCAGATAACTCTACTTCCTCAACAATTTTAAGGTAATGAAATGGCAATATTAATAGTGAAGAACTGTACTATTGTTTCCAAGTCTCAAAAAACTGCCTTGTAGCTGTTTTTTTCTATACTTTTGCTGTATAGTTGTGTGTGTCATTTTATTGAAGGAGAGGGAATGGCATGAATTATAAATTAGGCTTTCAGGATGCAGCTTCATTAAAAACCTCTGAATTAAATTAAAACAGTTAGTAATTACATAGCTATGATTGTCTGGATGTTTCCATAAATTAATTATAATGTACTAATGATTAGTTAAAATGCAAGGAGCCTTAACAGTGGGTTATTATTTTTTAATTTTTTTCTTTAGATTTTCTTAGGTGATTTTGCCTCACAATGAATACAGTAGCATATAAATAAATTGATTAAATGTATATACATTTACATTTTGTTACTTTTCTTGTTTTAAAAGCTGCTGGGAATATTCAAGAAGATTTAAGCAGCCTTTGGTCCTTCAGAAAATTGGCATGATTGTGCCTATATATCACAGATAGCATTTCATTAATATTTATGTAACAGTAAAGTAGTTCAGTCTCTTTCCTGCAGTTTTTTTTCAATAGAGCTCTCAAGAAAATCAGATGTATTTAATTGAAGTGAACTGGAATTTTATTTCAAAAAACCTAGGCAAGCTCAGACCAACTAGGATATCGTAGATAATCAGTGAGATGCAGTTCCCATTGGCACTGCACACAGCAACGATGTTGCCTGTTTTATGAAGTGCATAGAATTTATTTTAGTGAATGGATTAATTATCAAATGCTAAGCCAAGGTGACAAACTGATTCAGACAGCAGAGAAGATAAGAGTTGGGTCCCATGAAGCAGTGTGCCTTCTTAAATGTTGCTATGAAAATTCCATTCAGGTTCCTTTCCTGTCACCCTCTGAGTCCTTGACACTGCATTTTGAGTTCTGAATGTTATTTGAATTGAACTTTCCAAATACCTTCATTGTTCAGCCAGGACTGCTGCTGGGGCAAACTCACTGATTTGAGAGTGTGAATCTTTTTTGTTCATACAGTGAGAACAAAACCACTTTAGAAAAACAAGTTTACCTTATTAAAAGGAGCAGTTTCCTTTTATCATATTACAAATAAACACTTATTTTTTTATTATCTTAGTGACAGGAGAACACTGTCCACTAAAGCACTTCTGGCTCGGCTGGGAAGGGTCGGACCTACTGTCACAGCAGCTCTTGCAGCAGAAGCCAGGGACCTTGCCAAGTCTATCCGGGCCATTTTGGAAGTAGATTGTGAGTGAGTGTGTCCATCTCTGTGTGCTTTGAAATCTGGTATCAGTTCATCAGCCAAGAAGATGGATAATTTCATTTAAAATTGAATGTGAACTGGCTGAATAAATCATTCCTAGCATGGAAGGACAGAGCAGGTTCAGTGTCAGCTCAGGCTGCATCTTCATCAAACTATAATTAGAATATAAAGTTATTCCAGAGTACAGTTCTTCACAGGAAAACTTAAAGCACAAAATTAATACCAAAGTGAGGAATAGGAAGATTATCAGAAACATGTAAAACAGAATTTCATTACTTAAATGCTCTGGTTTTCATACTAGAATATTTACAAAATGTTATTCTGCTGCATTTACATAAACATGTACCAAAGTGTCTAAATGAAGATGTTATTGCTGTAGGGAATGAATGTAGGCAGCAGTTCCATTTGGAAATATCTGTGTGTGTCCTCAGGTCATGAACAGAAATCTGTCCCCATTGGTGAAAATGATGGTAGTTTATGAGAGTGACTGTAATAAACTGCATCAGTTGAAAATCTAAGGAACATCATATCATAAGAATTATCATATAATTCCTGGTTCAGATCATTGAAATGATTGTGTATTTTGATGGTATTTGCCTATAGTTGAGCAGGCATGTCAGTTCTTAATCCATTTTTGATTTACAAAAATGGAACAGAAATGGTACATCACAGGAGGTTTGGGAAAGATTGTTAATTATGGTTATCCATAATTATTGTATCAAATATTTTAATAGCTTTGACCATTCAGGAATTAATTTAGAAAGAGACTGAAAGAGTTAAGAAAATAAGATATGAAAAATAGTTTTTTGATGTTATTTATGAAGCATTCATTTATTACTCATTCTATAGCAAAGAAAGCAAAATAGGAAGATAAAATTTGTTCAAAAGGGTCCAGAATATTAGAGTTAGAGTTACTGGTGGAGTGAAAAGAATAACCAGTGACCACGAGAGGAGAGAATTGTTTTTCCACCAATGACAATAATAGTTCTGTCACACTGAATTGGTCTTATTATGCTACACAGGAAATTGTGCAAAGAAAACTTTTGGTTCTAAATGCAGCTGAATTCTAACATGTGGTTATGTCAAACATAATAGGTAGAATACATGTTAGAAAGCTCTGGAGCCACAGCAGGGATCCATTTTATGAACCTGAGAATAAAAAATAGGTCTGCAGAGAAGGATTTAAAGATTGAACGTCATCTTTCTGAGTTCATTCTGATTTGGAGAGCATTACAGATAGATTTGGGCTCTGACAAGCTTGGGTATGAGATTAAAGCTTTAAACCTCACTGGTTTTTTTCTCCCTCTCCCTCCAAAAAAAAAGGTAGTTAAGGCAAAGGAACTATGTAATAGCATTCTGTTTAGTGTTCTCTGCCAGCTTCTCTCTAAAACTTCATGTGATCTGACGTTTTCTTGCAGGTAGACTGTCATAGAAAGGGGGCTCTTGTGTATGTGGCATTTCATAAATATCATCCATCACAAAGAAAAAGTATAATAAAAAGACTGAAGGGTTTCCTTTTTCCAGGAAGATGTCCACAGCATAATAATTTGTTATTGAATTCTTAGAGAGAGAACTGGAGTTAATATTTTTGAGGTTGCTCAGTGGATCAGAATGTCTGGCTGGGATACCTTTGTGATACATTTTACCTTCTAAATAGAAGTTCTCTTTCATTATTTGCTTCATTCTTGTAAATATGAAGTAAAGTAGCCCCAGCCAAAATTCCTCTTTGATTCATTTACAATACATGTGAAACAAAGTCTGGTTGCCAAGAAAAGATTGTAGAGTGTTTTTCCAACAGAAAACTGCTTCCTTTGTAAAAAAATCTTCCTTGACAACCAGGTCAAAATGACATATTTATAAGTTATCCACACAAACTATCCCCTTCCTCTGTAATAGCCTGACATTTTGCCTGAGGGAAGAGGCTTGAAGAAGTTCAATGTATTCCTGAAAATCTTAAAGAACATGTTGCCTTGTGATACTGCTGCAGATCAGCTTTCAGCTCTGCAGGCTGAGTGACAGCTCTGTGAAGGCACTTTGGTAATTCTTCAAGCGAAGACTCTGGAAAAAAAATAACAACTCGTTTTCCAGGGCTTACTGCTTCAGGATCCTCCAGATCCCAAAATGCAAATAATGAAGTAATAAACAGAATAATCAAGCTCATCCCTTGAAAGAGCCATTCCTCATCTTCTTTAAAGACTGTAAGCTCTTTTTAGAAACCAAGCCTTGAGAGGCTGTTCTACTTTACAGAATGTGAGCATCTCCTGAACACTTGAAATTACTTCCATCATACAGTGGATAATAATGCCTCAGTGAAGAACTGCAGCATTTAAAAGTAGTTGCTGCCTGCACTTAGTAGACCATATGGTGCAAATCATGCTAAAAAGAATAGAGATAGCATTTTCTTCTTTTCTATTACAAATTTAGAAAAGGAATACACGGGGTACTGGTAATGATCAAAATCTGATTAACCCTGGAACATACTTATCTCCTCATCAAAGAGCAGGCAATCAGCATTCCGAAATGGGCACTCATATAACACAGCTTTCAAGTATTTTGGCTGCCCGTTTCCTCCCTCTGCCTCTGACACTTCTGTCCAAAAATACAATCTTGCTGTAATTCACACAATCCCAACCATCCACATCCAGGAAGTGCTCTGAAGCCAGGTTCTCCACTCACTGGGAACTCAAGCACTGAATTTTGAGATACTTTATCCCATCATGTTCCTGTAATGCGCTCTCAGCCTGGGCTCTGACACACAGCAATCGCGCTGAAGTTCCACTCAAATGATCTCCAAATTAATACAGATTCCAAAACTCCTACTTAATTTACTGATGTTGATCTTGCCAGTCACTATGCATTTGATTTTGAAGATCCTACAGGTAGATGTTTAGTTGCCTGGATCTTATATTCATTTTCCTTGAACGCTGACTAGATAAAAGAAGGTAATAGAAAGTCCCGCTGCTCAGCATCCATTAGTGCTTGTTCTCTTGATGGTTAAATTGCTTTTGATTTTTGGGCAATGCCTTACATCTTTGACATGAAAAGCTGAAATATTGGATCTATCCATTTCTTCAGTTTAGGGAATTTTCAACTATATTGTGTTCAAATGCCAAAACCATTCCATAGTCAGGAAAGTGTCAGTTATCCTTTCCTGTTCTTTTCACAGTGTGGGTGGAACTAAGCTATAGAGTAACAAGGCTTCACATATAACTAAGCTATAGCAAGGCTTCATAAATAACAATTTTGCTATTTTGAAAAGGACCAGTATTGTTAAATATTCATATTTCTTTTGTGTATTGCAGGCCTCGTGTGTTTATTACTACAGAATAAATGCTATTTATTTCTACATTTATTATACATTATTTATTTATACATTTTTGCTATTTTGTTCTTGAATCTTGTATTTTATGAACACAGCAGTGCTGTAACTTTGTGCAGGTAATTGGCTGTAGTTCATCAGCCAGAACATCAGCTGTTCCCCCTCCCCTTTTTACCTTTTGTCTGTACATCAAAATCCGTCTGTAACTTTGGCATGGACAGGCATGTCCTGGTTAACTTCTGTTAGTTTGGCTTCTGATATTAAAGATGCTGTATCTTCTTGTACTTTTAGTATTAGGCAATTTTTATTATTTCCTGCAAGGTCCAGTTTGTGGGAGGAGTGTGCATTGAGGGAATACCTCTGACATTCTTTCAGCTGATGAACTAGAACTGTACCGTTCCTTCCTCACTGGAAGAGCTGCCTGGGAAGGAGCAGCATAATGATAACTAAAGAGATAACTCTGTGTATTCATTGTTCTGGCAAGGCCATAAATATTTCAGTGAATTACTGAAATCAGAAATAGAAGAGACCTGATGAATTATACAGAGTATATCCTGAACACAGCTGTACAGCTCCCTTTTTAATAGTTTTTGCTAGCAAAAGAATTAATATCACTGCTGTGTGCTTTAAAGGTAAAAAGCTTGTGTTTGTCAGCTAAACATTAGCTGAGACAGTACTTCCACTAGAAAATATCAATTTGGTGACATTAATATGCATTATTCCTTTGAAACTTTTAACAACAACAAAAGAAGTGAGTTTTTCCAAAAGAGAATTTATCAACTGTTTCATTCAAAGGAAAATGTCACAATTTTGCTAATCCCTGAAGGTTGATTTTTTTTTCCCCTCTAAACAAAAATAATTAATGGGAAGATAGTTTCATTTTTGTCAAAAATAATAATATTAGGTTATTCAATGAACTTTTTGCTGTTGAATCTTGAGTTGACATTAAAAGGAAAATATATAAATCTCAGAATTACATTATTTTAACTTTTACAATAAATATCAGATATATACAAGATGAGAAGAGGATCTGTTTCACATTGTATTACAGACCTTGTTAAATTTTTGCCTTATTTTGAAAATGGGAATTTTTCATTAAAAATTTTCTGCAACTCTTTAGATACATTGCAAATCAGATCACAGTAAGAAACCCAAAGGTGAACAACTTATGTACTTTCATAAAAATTAAAATTCAGATTTGCATAACAAGAAAATGGCTTCTGTAATCCTCAGAAAAAAAAATCCAATCATATTTAATATCATTTTACGAGGATGCAGTCAAGAATGCGAAAGCTTTTTTCTGCAGATGTTTACTTGCAGCAAGACTTTTAATTTTCAGGAAATCATTTAAATGTCTGATTTTGCCTGCCTGGTAAAAAAAAAAAAAATGAAGAGTTGTAATTCTGACAGTGTTCATAGAACTGTAATTTCAAAAAGAAAATCTGTCCAAGAATTTGAATATGTTCCATTGCAACAGAAAATAAATGTTCCAATTAAGAAATGTAATACTGTACAGTATTGAAAATAATTCTGATATAAATGAAATTGAGTGTGCATTAAAATTAATCAGAAAAGGAAGCACTAGACCTCTGAGACAAGTCCATTCTCTCTCCGGTCTGTAAATCTGATACAAACTGCTTTATTGATGTGTTCCCTACACCTTGATTAAAATTATTACCCCAGTTTTAAAAAGGAATTTGAGTCATGAAGCAGCTGACTTGCTCATTCATAGGTAAGCACAACAAAAAAATCAAAGATTTAACAAAAGTTTTCTGAATTTAATACTTACATTTTTTTCTGAGTAAGTGTCTTACTGATAGGAAATCCTGAAAGCAGCTTTTTTTTTCCTCCTGGACAGTATCCTACAATTACTAGAATTCAGTATTACACTGGAGATTCTATTTCCCAGCAGCCTTTGGTAACTGCCAGGTTTATTAGTGACTTGTAAAAATTCTTTGCTTCTGGTTTATCATTACTGTGTGTGATGTTTATGCAGTGACTTTTCATTGAACAGAAATGCCTGGACTATGAAACGGTGTCAGGGAGCACCTTTGCACTGTCTGACCTGGAAATCTTTATTAGGAAAGGAATGGCTGATGAGGAAGCACAGACAGCCATAGGCTCCCTTTGAGTTTTCTGAGAACGTTTTACTGAGTTGGGTTTCTTGCCTTCTTTATCATAAATGCTGCAGTTCAGTACTGTAGGTCTGATGCAAAGGGTCAGTGCTGTGTGCTGGATCCACAATAATTTTGTAATGCATAGTTATCCACATATTTTTAGGTGATTTAGACTTAGAGCTGTGGTTTCCAGGCTGTACTTGGTCATCAGCCACTGAGCTGCAAAAGTCTCATGACTGATTTACAGCTTGTGTGCAGAACCTGGACACTTATATTCTTTTCAATTGCAAGACTTATTATGATAATCTGGGAGAGGTTTTGATGTTGGGTGGTGATCCCTGACTCCAAAAAAAAAAAAAAAAAGTGAGGCTGCTAAGCTGTAAGCATGATCACTGATGAAATAGTTATATTTAAGTGCTTATCTGTACTTAAAAGCAGTGCCTATAATGTTACAGAAGTAAGTTATGCCTGTGCAGCCAAATCAAGACTAATAAAAAAATATAATAGAAAAAACAATAAAGAATAACCAAAAAGAAAAAAAAAGAAAACAAGACAAAAAAAAAAACCCTTTTGCTGTTTCACCTTTGGCTGTGGTTTTATTGTTTTGTTTGGTTTTAGTGTTAATGTTGGGGTGTGAATACAGGTGCTGGCTGACAAGCCTTAAAAACATTCCCTAAACTCTTGTTTCTCTAGCCAGGATTGCCTTGGGTTTACAAGAAATACTTTATAGGAGACAAGAAAGGAGTTTTTCAGTGCATAATATAATTGAAATGTATGACATCCATGAAAACAAGACATAAAAACGCCTTGCAAATGATGAGCAGAACAAATGTGTGCATATAATGTGAATTACACAAAAGTGTAGAAAAGTAGCACTTGGTAGTTTGCCAGCAAGGCATCAGAAAATATTTATCTGGGGAGGACCTGCAGCAATTAGACTGTGTATCCATGTGCCTCCAGCAACACAAATTATTATTAGCTCAAGCAAACATGTATTTGTCTAGCATATCCCACTGCTTCTGTGGGTCAGCTGTTGCTATCCTTAATTATCTTTGCCACCAGATAACTTTTCCTTTGGCTTAAATCCTCCTCACTCTAGTTAAAGCCTGTTACTACTTGTCTTGACCACACTACTTCCTCTAGTGGCAGCATTTAAAATATTTGAAGACCGTGTAGCATCTCCACCCTGTTTGCTGTTCCCCCAAATGAATGACACCAGTTTGCTGATTTTTTTCTCTACACCACATCTCTCCTGGCCACTTCCTTACCTTTGTATTTCTCTGACTTCTCTCCAATTCATCAAAGTTGTATTGAGTTCTGTACTTGAGAGCTTCCTGCAGGAGACAAAAATTGAATAACCTTTTTTGCTTCAATATGAACTCACACCAGGTCCCAAATGGTGCTTCCTTTCCCCAGTAGCTCCATGTTACCATTCCTGTGAAGTTTGGACTTTCTTCTACTCCCAGAGCCAAAGGCATCTGGGTGTGCCCACTTCCATCTGGGCAGCTGATTATCCACACCTTGAATACAACACTTTGTTGTTATCTTTATTCAGCTGCACCCTCTTTATTTCAGACATTTGATGCAGTTAGTCAAGCCCTTACAAAATTCTAATCTTGTTTTTCAATGGCATTTCAAAGAAAGGTCCTTTTACCAACGGGTTTTAAATCCTGAATTATCCCCAAACTCCCCTTCCTTGGACTAAGCCCATGTTTTGTTGAGTGTGAGTGAGGAATGACGTTCTTTTCACCTAACTGGCCTTTCTTGGGGGTGTTGTTACAGGGCCCAGGCACTAGACCCTGCTTATTTAATTTGGTGTCCAAGAATCAGAACATTACAGTAATTATGGACAAGCAGAGAAGCCAGAAAAGCTGGCACTAATAAGGACAGAATAATTTTAGACCCTGATCAAATCAGAAAATACATTTAAATATCAGTTATGAACAAGTTGCATGCTGATTTATTGGTGATTGAATATTCTTGTTAATCCCCATGTTTCACAGCAAGGAAAAACACAATTCAGTGTCTAAAGATGTATTTCAAGACAGTTCTTTAATGTGACCTAGATTTCAGAACTCTGTTGTTGCTGCTAGAAAAGCAAATTATTCTCTCTCCATTCACTTACCTTTAATGAGAAAAGATGAGTCAGCTTTTGAATAGGCATTGCCTGTCCTGACTTCCAAATCAAAACATTTTAATAATGAAAAACAAGTGATATAATAATATCTTAAAATACAGATGACCTAACAAGATTAGTGCAGTCTCATTAGGATAATTTCCAGCATTTTTAATCTCTGAAAAAAAAAAACTTCATTAAAAGTCTATGGACTTGTTTCATTCAGACTGTGACCCCTCTATGAAAAAATCAGTTGACTTTGTGCCTCTTCTCATACAAGTTGTATTTGCTCTTGGTAACTATGGAGACTGAAGCCAAAACTCTCCAGATTCAGCAATTTCACTGGATGATAAATACTTCCTAAACTGCCTCTCTATTAATTTCTGTTGACATAATGCTTAGAATTTTGATATATTAATCCTTCATTATAGCATGGTGTTTTGACATAGGGGAGGAAATAAACTTTGAAATTCTGTGGCACGGAGATGCAAATTGTTCTCAAGCTGCAGAAAATACCCAGGGGAGGCAGGAATTCTCTCAGCCCCAGATCAGTGTCTGAAAGCCAGAAAATAGCCTGGTGAGACAGGAATTTATCCTTGAAGAGTCAGTCCCAGATCCAAGTGTGACATCCTTCTTTTTGGACTGGCAGGGACAGCTCAGATTCAGCCAGCTGGCTGTGGGGAGAGGTGGATACCCCTGTGTCTCCCTGTGGGTCTGGGTGTCAGCGAGCACCTGTGTCATCATTGAAGGTGACCAAAACCAAAGTGACCATTGCAGTGGAGCTGATCCAAAGCACTGTGTGTGCTTTTGGCAGGCAGTGCTGAGTTCATTTTCTTTGAGCATCCTGAGCGATCTGGATTCATGCTGACAAGGGGAAGGGGGATGAGCAGCATTCCCTTTGTTGGGAATCAGTGTGTGCTGAAGCTGTCAGGGCTCATCTTGTCTCAGAGGGCTTGTAGGCTTTGCTGTCAGCTCCTGCAGTTGTCACATTTTTTCACTTCTCCTCAGTAGGTAGGAGTGAGAAGCTGAGGGCCAGCAGAGTTCCTCAGACATATACCGCACACAAGTGTGTTCATTTAAATGGAGAGAAGCACAAGTTGATTGCCAAGAATGAGAGAGGAAACTTTTTTAAAAGTGCGTTTTAAGGAGAATTTGCTAGAGGAAAATGTAATTACTTGGTGCTTGTAAAGGAGACCTAAAGGAGGTACAAAATGTATGTATGGCTCACACTAGATGTGTTACCTCATGGAATGAGGCATATGGATCATTAACTTGGAGTTGAGGGAGAGTTTTGCCTTGCATTAGTGATTGCTGTGGGTATTGTGTTTGGTAACAGAAATTTCCTTTCACTGTAAATTTTACCTCTACACTTCAGGTAAAGTTCAGTATGCTAAATGGAGGCACTTCGTGATTTTTTTTACCCCCCTCTTCAGATTTATAACAAAAAAGGAAATCTATCTTAGATTTTATGAACTTTTAACATTATTTATAAAATATTTCAAATTATTTCTAAAATCCCTTCTTTTACCTATTTGTAGCTACAGACTTTTTTATATCATGCTAAAAGGATGTCTTGAGTTGATGTATTCTTACATTTCTTGCTTCAAAAGGAAAATATATTGCTTTGGTCAGTCCTTGCTGTGAGATGAGCTGAGCAGAGAGTGGTTCTGTCTCTCAATTGTAGGTAGTTCATGCCAGCTCCTTCTGCAGTTTAATTTCATCATCAGTGCAAAAAAAGTGAGATATTACTTAGCAAGAAAGGCATGTCATGTAATACTATTGCTTTATAAATCTCAGACAATTTCTGCTCAATTCTAATTTTAGGCAGTCATTTTAATTTGTTACCAATGAATGCTTTCTAATTAAACTTGCATTTAACGATCACATGCGTCAGTGAGCAATGGGAGCTGACAGTGATGGAAGTGGGTGGGTAGCACAATAGATGCTGACAAGAGCAGCTGATCCAGTAAGGAAAGGAGATGGGTGAATTCCGGAACAGAGGACTCAAGGGAGCAAGAGGGAAACTGGGGAAAAAGAAATTGTTTCTTTGGACATACAGTGAGGTATTCCAGGCTATTCCTAATTACGTGGTCCTGGTGGTGAATGCCCTGTGTGCAGAGCCTTGAATTTCTGGAATAAGAATGGGTTATTCCAGGTTCTTTTTAATCTGAAAGAGGCTTGTACCAATTCAGAACAAGAATGTTCCCCAGAGAGTATTTCCATGAATTTAACTTTTTTTAGCCTATGTGGCATTGGTGTAAAATTCCCTAGTGAAGGACTGTTTCTCTAATTTAAGAATTAATTATGTGTTCCCTGTGTTCTCTTCAGCAGTTGAAGAGTCATAGGTATAAACAAAATTAATTTCAATTTAAATTATGCAAATATTCCTCAAAAATTACTTTGTAACTTGCACTGTGTTCAGTCAGCATGGAAGCAATAATGCATTCTTGACTCATCCCAAATGGACAGCATCATGTTAACAATCAATAGTGGGAAACTGCAAAAAAAAGCTTGCAATTCATTCATAGAAAGGAATATTTTTTTAAAAAAACTGGAAGGGGCTGAGAAAAATGTAATGGGGAACAAATGGTTTACCATTTTTCAACCTTAGCAGGGAGCACTACCCAGCCCTGTGATCCTCGGGTTCATTTCTCTCACTGTGTCACTAATTGAGACTCTTTAACACCAAAATAAAACAAAACATCTTTAACTTGGCAAGCAAAACAGATGGGAGCCACTGGAGGATATGGAACACTGGTATGATTTCTTTTTCTTTGCAGCCTTTTCTGTGAAAGAGGTGGATTTCTGCTTTCTGCAGTTTTCTGATTTTTCTGTATCACCTCCACCTTATTAAGAGATTCTTGACCACAGCAAGCCAAATAATTTGGAGTGGTTGATCATTGCATCCTTTTGTATTTTCACTGGACAGCCAGTAGCATTTTAGAAAGAAGCAGTGTAGGTGAAAAGTACAAAAATCAGTGTCAGATAATCAGTATGTTAAATGCATTTTTTAAAGCAAATAGTAAGAGCCAGTAGATTATGCAAAATCCAGTGTTTGGTCAGAAGAAGCTGGTCTGAAATCCCTCCCAGCATCCACTATCCCTCACTTTTGAAGTTTTATGTTCTCCTGAGCTAATGCATTAACAAATGTATTGCACCCATGACTGAAATGTGATAATACTGAGGGGACAAGCAGCTTCATGGTATCTTGGCCTCCTCAAAATCCCTTTTTTGAACATCTGAGTATCAAATGTGTGATGTGAAAAGACTTTGGAAGCTAGCTGATTAGAAGCATATTGAAATAAGCTTGGGTTTTTTGATCCAAGTTGCTAAAGAATTACTTTTTTTTCCAAGAGGTGATTATTTTGTATTGTTTTGACTACTAATAATCTCCTGCACAAGTTTAAATCAGCATTGGTACCTCTGTTTGCTTCTTATCTTTTTAACAGTCCAAATTGCTTGGAACCTACAGCACCTAAGAGTTTTGTGAAAGTAGATAATTAGTCTTTCTCTGAAAAATATGTACTTTGTTGTTTTTTTTTTTTTTTCCCTGTTGCATTTCCAGTATTAAGCTTCTGAAAAGGTACAGTTATAAAGGTAATTCTTTATCCTTCTTAAAGACAGAGCAGGAACCTCATTGCTCAGGTGACTGTAGCTCTCACTCATTTCTGAAGAACTTCACATTTAGTAGAGTTTGTTCTGACTTTGGATTTCCTTCATTGTTAGGTAGGAGAGGAAAATATATGTACTAATGTCTGACCACATGTGCTGTTTGAGGTCATTCTTATTTCCTTACATTTTAGTCAGTTGACTGGTCATTGTTCATAAATTGCAATTGCTCTTGTATTCAAACTGTTTCTAATTAACTGTACCAAGCTTTTCACAGAGAAGTATTAGAATAGAAGAAAGACATTTATAACAGTTTGTCATTTCAGAATTACCAAAAAGATCTAAAAGTTGTACATATAATCCTTCAGTGTGAAACACAAGCTATTTAACAACTCATTCTCAATTTTATGTTGTAGTTGTTTTAATCCAAGATTAATGAGTTTGCCCACATAGATGGGTCAATATGTTATAATTAATAGACAGTGGAAAAACACAAGTTCATCCTTCACCATGCCCTGAATGTCCACAGTAAGACAAATACTGTTCCTGAAGTCTGGTTTCTAGGAACAGACTGAAGGGAGACAAGCCAATCTGCCAACCATAGTGCAAATCAGCAGAAGTTTCAGTTGCTACTATTTCCCAGATGTCTCCTCTAGAAGACTACTGAGTCATCTTTGTTTTATTAAGTGACCAACAACAAAAGAAAAGAACAAATTCTTTAAAATGGAATTTGATACGTGAAAAAAAAAAGGAATGGAATGTCCCCTCAGCAGAGTATTATTTATGAAAGGAAACATATTTGGTTTTGAGAAGAGCACTTGAAATGATCTAAAGTGACACACAAGCAAATGCCAGAAGTGCATATTCACTTCTGAAAGCTGTTTTCTGGAACCTGAGTGTTTATAATTTAATTCACAAAAAGCAGGAATATTATTTATAAGAAACAGCATATATTTTTGATAGCCTCAAAATATAAAAGTCCATTTTGTGCCTGCAGCCTTCTGAACACTCTGGACAAGCGAGAGTGGATATTTTTCTGTAGATTTTTGCTTTAGTTGTGTCAAATTACATATGTCATAGAGGAGTCCCTCTGCTAGTCTCACACCATGATACCTCTGGTGTCATCTCTAGGATATGCCCATATTCCAGTAGCACTCAGGAGTCCAAAACCAGGCCACTTAGAACCAACAAATCAGACCTTCAGCTCCATCCTCCTTGCATTGCTTAAATAGCTCAGAAGAGAAGAGCAAAAGGCATTAGGGATCTTAATTTACACCTTTTCCTTAATTATTGAAGCCACTGGAGGAAGGTTTAAATGTTGATAAGAGCTGAAATTGATGGCTGTTGAAAAGAGATCACCACATTTATCAAGTGACAGAGAAGACTGGTTTTAATGTCCTTTAGTAAATCTTCTATATCAGAAATCCTTTTAACAGGTAATTCCTGTTTCTTAAAAAAACCCATAATTTTTGAGTCTCTGATACTAAATACAAATAAATTATCAGAAGATAAATAAAGGGTATGAGCTGGCCCATACTCTAGTATGTAAAAAAGATATGTACAACTGGAAAAGTCATAAAAGGATATGTAACAAAGACATCCTTGTTTCTGTTGTTGTTCAAAGAATGGTTCATTGTGATACAGAATATGTGTACAATGTGGCTTTAGCATTGCAGATAGGTACTACATCCCTTAAAATTTATATTAATTCCAAATACTGACTGTTTACCCATAGCAGGAAGGGAATACAGCCAGAGACCCTTTTAATGGTGGATGACAAAGGTGTGAACAATGCTGGAAATTAGTTTGTGTTTCACAGAAGATCACTTAGGGTGAGATTAGCACCCCTGGGAGGCAGTTGTCCCTAAGCACTCCTTCCAGATTCATCAGTGCTGTTTGGTGCCTGCTGTAATGGAAGGAGAGTTTTAAACTCTGGCCCCAGTGCCAAAAGAAAGCACTTATGGGCATACTTACCTTGAAGCATCTCAACAGGGCAAATCTAGATAGAATCCTAGTGCACAGTGCATTTTTTTTAGCGATTCTTACTATAGGCTCTAAATCCTTCATTTCCTTTGAGTAATTTTGTCAAAAATTAAGCAAAATAGAGCATTTATGGACTGCAGTATTTTGATGTCAGGATTGCAGTTTTGAGTCAGCTGAATGTTCTGCTGTCGTATCTGCTTTAGTACTTTCATCTGCTGATCTCTACGTATCTTTTGCTTTAATAATTTTTGCTAGATTATTTAGGGGGGAAAAAAAATCACCCAACTACATTAGTGCAGTTTCTAGGTTTGATAACTGCCCAGGAAAATGAGGCTTTGCCCCTAATACCTGTATTTCCCTCTTTTTCCTTTAGAGACATGAAGGATCATGCCATGTGCAGTGTTCCTGAGGGAGAGCACACATATTCTCTCTTGGGAGCTGCAGGCAAAGTCCTCCGTGTCTGTCACTTCCTACAGGTTTATAATTCGGGCTGATGCTCATCTCATTTTTTTTCTGGGACCCACAGTGTCAGTGCTGGTGCAGTTTTTGTGCTGCTAAGCCAGGGAGGTGATAAAGATCGATGAGCTCCACACTTATCAGGGATCAGGAAGGTTCTGTTTGCCCGAGGGCTTCATTTCCTCTCAGCTTTATATAACTGCAGAGCAGTGGTGGTCCCAGCAGGCAGCTCAGGGAAGGAGGAGCAGTCCCCAGGGACCCTGCCCGGCTGGGGCACAAACAACAGCGAATGGTTCCTTGGTTGTGTTTGTCACGGAGAATTACAGACATTTCTTTGGCATGAACCCTAATTAAATGCACACACTCAGAACAAAATGCTGGTAGGTTATTGTGTATTTTGACTAAAGTGCTCTCTCTCAGGAGGCTGCTCTTCCTTTTGCATGCACAATTACTTTTGCAGTTTTACCTTTTCTTTACCTTGCAGAAGGTAAATAGTCACAAGTATTTGAATAGCAAGAAGCCCTCTATTTTCTGCTGAAATGAACTAGTTTTTAAATACTGTTAATCTGTGATTTCTTAAGATGATCTATGCAGACAACTGAAGCCAAATATATTATTTATGAAGATTCATCAAGGAGACTGTAGCAGTTCACACTAGAAATTATAAATATGCAGGAAATCTGAGATTGCTGGAGTTTATGTAGGCTAAATCCTGTATATTTCAGACTGTTTTTCTGACTTTTTCAGCTCATTTACCTCCCGTTTACTCCAGGTGAGAGCTTAGCAGCCTTTCAAAGCAAGGGCAGGAACAAACAACAAATTTGACCCTAGAGGGTGTGAAAAAATAAAACAGGAGGAAGTAGATCAACTTATGAATGATTCATGGCGACAGTGAGCTTGGAGGAAGTGGAGATGATGTCTGGGGAAATACAATGCAAAACATGAAAGCTTCCTAGCTACCAGGGGAAATACAAGAAATAGAAGTACAAATCTGAAAGGGAAAGAAAGCAATAAAGAGAACAGCACTAAAAACCTAGTGGAGAGCAAGTAAAAAATTTGGAAAATAAAAGCATTAAAAAACCTGTAGATGTAGGTGGAATGTGGAAGCATATAAAGAATGGACAGGATACACAATCTAATGTATACAAAGTCAAAAAGGCAAATAAAGCGCTGGAGATATTTCCAGAGTTTCATTTCTAGGTGACAAATGTCTTCAGTGTAGTTGAAAAGCAAAGTCTTCAGTGAGCAAGGGAAGAATACAGAGTATCAGTTATTGCTACCTATGTACAGTTCTTCATTTAGAAGAGGAAAAAAAAGGCCATAATTTTAATCAAATTACCAGTGGAAAAAAGTGCAATTATCAGTGATAAATGAAACAGTTGATGTAGGGGATCCACAGAGCAGATGCTGGGCTTTCACTCGTAATTGAGCAAATCCCTTGTCATTTATTTGGACATGCATGTTTCATGCAGGAAAAAGGAAAGGCCAGGGCAGATGGAGGGATGAATCCCATTGCCATTTAAATAATCAGAAAATACCCATGCTGAATTAAGGTCCCATCTTTCATGGGAGACGAAGGAAGAACCAGTGTCCATGTCTAGCATATTTATAGCTTAAAACATCCTTTTCTTCCTCCCTTCATAATGGAGTCAGAGCCTAAGAGCTGCTGTGCAGCAGCTACTTTGTGTTTAAAGGGAAGTAGCTGTGGATTATTCTCTTTGAAAGGTAGTGGGTAGTGTGTTTTGAGGAACAGATTGTATAGATCTGTTCTAAACTGAAAATGGGAAGAAGCCTGAGATAAGTGTCTAATGGGGGTAAAACTGATAGGAAAAAAGAAGATCAGTCCAATGAGTTTTTTCTTTTTCAAGCTGTACTGACCGATCACAGTGCTGTTCTAGTTCCCAGTTCTCAAGTTCCCTTCCTGAGTTCTGGAGATTTGGTTCCTTGTTGCTCCTCGCTGGGTGCCTACAGGTGTAATTCCTTCCCAGGAGGTTTGTACCAGCTCCAGTGTGCCCAATCCTGATTCAGTAGCTGTCATGAACTCTGTTTATACTGGAGAACTGAAGTTACCCCTCTCCAGACTTTTAAGAAGAACCACGCTATGGACAAAGGTGTGACAGCAGAAGAAAATCAGCCTTTTAAAAAAGAAATTAAAAAAAATAAACATGTGCACTTAGGGCAGTCCTTGGGAGGAGGCAGCTTTCAAAGCTCAGATGGTGCGTGCAGTCCAGCACATTTTCCAAATAAAAGTTTTAAACCAAAAGCAGGCTCACAGATGGTTCTAATGAGCTGGTCTTTGAGATACACTGGGACTTGAACAAAAATAGTTTAACTCCTAAGACACTAACATTTCGAGATGAATTTCAGGCAAAACACTTCCAGCAGAATTTTTCTTGCATATTTAAATTTAATATATATTTCTACTCTCAAAAGACCCACAGTTTTTCAGGGCCTTGCAATTGCCATTATGTACTTTACTGTACAGTGTCACAAAAGCAGGAGCATTTTTACACAGGGACTGATGCTTCTTTCTCCAGCACATTTCAAACCCTACAAAGAGTTAGTTTTGAACAAATAGTTATTAAAAAGGTAAAGAATTTCTAGGACAATTTAATTTTTAAAAGAATATAGAATAGTACCCTACTAGAAGTATTTCTCATCATTCTAGTAATAGAAGTGTCATCAAATTATACTTACCAAAAATTATTATCTGGTAATAAATGTATAATCAAATCATCAAAGCTAGTAGCTTGGTGGCACAGCAAGTATTTGTTAAATTGTATTGTTTCTATTATTAATCTGTTACAAAAGTAGGAATTGATTTATAATCTTTTTATGACATTGTTTGAAATGACAGCATTGTAACTTACACTATCTCAAAACTATGTTCTCTGTGTCACTTGAGTTTTCAGAGACTTCTTATTTATCTCCTTTTAGGTCTGCCTTATGGATGGGAAGAAGCTTATACAGCTGATGGAATCAAATATTTTATCAAGTGAGTAATTCTGGGAAAAAAGGGTCAGAGTTGAAATAGAAGCACATCAAACTAAACACATTTTCAGTCCTAGAATTAATAGAAAAATTTATTGCATATTGCACTGAATGCTCTTGTTTTTTCTAGAATGTAGTGAACATTAATTTATATAATAGGGTTTTTTTAATTATTCCTCTGAAAGATTGAAGGAAATGGTGAAAAATATAATTCACTTCCCATTCCGTATATATAATGATCTAGTTAATAGTAATATTCTAGCTGCTGAAATTTCCACAGTGTCTAATTCTTATAGGTGCCAGAAACACAGTTTTGCAGGTGGAATTCTGCAGTCTCTTAAAAGAGAGAAAGAGCAGCAAATAAATTACTTTTATCCCAAACTCTTCCAAAAGTCACGTAAATAACACTGAAGTTGATGCATTAACTGGCCAAGAAAAGCAGGGGGTTTTTTTCCTGTTTTTTTCAAGCACACTGCTCAGTTGTCCTTGCCTCACCCCACGCTGCCTCGAGCGAGATGTATTAAAGCAGACATGTTTTTTTCTGCAGAGGTTTCCAAACACACTGTATATGATCCTGCATTCCAGCTCTAATCAAAGGGTGCCTTTTATTTTCAGACAAATGTAGGTTACTACATGAGATTTATACAAAAAAAAATTGTAGAAAAATAGCTTAGGAAATGAAAGTGAATTAAAAGCCAGTTTCATAGCAATGGAAATAAATACAAGAGCAACTGTTAAAATAGAGCACTGTTCCCTTGGGCTCTCTGTTCATGCAGGGAGCCATGATAGGACAGTTGGGAAGTTAAGGTGGATGCTGCACTCTTTTCTGGGTAATACTATGGGTTTGGACCTGTGTGACTGTAAACTGAGCTTGAAGATTGTATTATCAATAATAGCAAATAAAATTTAGAATCAGAACAGAAGAAATTACACATTCTTGAAGCATCGCCCCCGGGGTATTTTTGGGTTTGTTCCTGTGTTTCTCATAGTTGTGTATCTCAGTGGCTCAGCAGAAAGCTGAATTTGCTGGATACGTGCAGACATTTCTTTCTGAGCTCTGCACTTGGATGCTGAACCATTGCAGATGTGACAAGCAGGTCCTTATTAGCAACAGTAGAATCTCAGCTACTCTAGGTGGTGCAAGCCTAATTTGCAGAAAGCATCAGAAGAAAGCATCTTATCCCCAGTTGCTGAAAGTACAGATTGGAACTCAGGAGTTCACATGAAAAAGCTTTTTCAGGACTTTTTGTAGATCTCACTGTTAGTGACTCTCTTTCATTTGCTTCTGGTGACAGTGCCCGGGTTTTCTATTGTCCTCAAAAAATCTGCCTGTCAGTCTTTGTGAGGAGGGAAGGCAAGGAAAATTTATCCATTTAATGGCAGAGAAGGGAAATCACCCTTTATGACCACTGGCTAAAATCTTCTTCTGAGTGGAGTCACCACACTGAAGTGGTGTTAGAATTCTTAATGCAGCTCATTAGAATGGAATTAACTGAGCATTTCAATAACACATCATGGTAATTAATATTATTTTTAACTATTTCCTTGTTTTGCTTTCATCACTGTTTCCAAATGCCTTTGCAGAGTGTAAGCCAGGCTGTTTGCATGCCTGGCAATCCATACCTCTTACTACACTGTGTAATGTATATGAAATCAGCTGTCAACTGTTTGGAGCAAGGAGCACGGCTTGCACAGTACCTTGTTTCTAACACCAAATGGTGGAGATTTCAGGGTGAAAACCAGCACTGAAAATATCCTTTTTCTAGAAGGAATGTAGCTTGAGGGGCCATCCTACCAGCTGATCCTTTCCTGTAGGAATAGTTGATACTTCACACCCCTGGTACTAATGCTGTAACCTTCTTGTTCTCTTTGGCTGTGAATGTCAATCCTTTTATTCTACTTTAGAATCCTTTCATTCATTTTTAGCCCAGCAAAAGCCATGAGGGGCTTAAGAGTATTTCAACACTAGCCCACTTCCCTGTATACAAATATACAAACAAATATTATTTTAATTAGCAGTTGCCTTCAGTTCCAACGTGCTTTATTGGGCCGTCAAGTAGCTGAGTCCATAAATCTATACATTATAAATCTAATGCAGTAAACACCCAGAAAGGAATCTTAATAGCACATAAGCTTGAGACAGCTTGCTGTGAAATTTCCATAAATATCTCTGAAGGGGTGTAGCAATATGAGGTGCATGAGAAATCAGAGTTTAAAAGAAGCAAACCAGCTGGCTTGTGTTACACACTAAAGTGAAACCCACTTATGTGAATAATTGACATGAATAAAACATTTGCATGGGGCTGAGCAGCTCCCTGTACTTACCAGAGAAAGCTGAATCTTGTCCATGAATCTTGACTTCAGGAAAACTTTAGAAATCACCACTTTTATCCAGCAAATCATTTCAGCCTCAGTAAATTATTTTCAATCAGCCAGATTGCCAGGACTAGTCAGTGCTGCAAGTGTGAGAAACCACCCTTTAGACTGCTAAAACTGACCTGAGCCTGGGCTGGGCATTAAGCTCATTTCTACAGCTTTACCATGGAATAGCAAACTGGAATGGAAGCTTCTCTGAGTTACAGCTCAGGGTGCACTAGGGAAAAAGCAAGTTCAAGTGTCTTACTAAAATAAAATAACAGTTATCAGAAGGACAAAAAAATTCAACAGTAGATAGGGATCAGCTTCATTTCAAATGTAACTTCCCTCCTGCCAGGCAGTAAAGGTGGAATTTGGGCCCAGATATGTTTTAAGATAACTTGTACTTTAAAATAACAGAGAGGACAAACACTTGTATTTTTATGTAGCAATACCAGCAGTCATTCACACATGGCACCAGATTCATGCTTTGTTTCAAGAGAAACAAAGCCCTGGTGCCTGTTTCCTCACCAATTTACATTTAGAAACTCAATCCTTTTTATACTGGCTGGGTATCCCATTCCAACATTTAGTTGGTCTCACAGTGAGGAATATTTTGTAAACCTAGACAAAATTTCCCCTGAAGCAACTTGTGCTCATTGCTTCTTGACTGTGCCCAGCATCTGTGAGAAGAGTGGGCTGAACAAACCCAATTCCTTCAACATTTCTTCATGTGCCAAGTTCTCCAACCTTCTCATCATCTTGGTGACCCTCTCTGGGTCCTCCCCCATTTTTCTATTCTCTGTCTTGAACTTGGAGGATCAGTGCATTGAAGAGACCCCACATAATAAGGTAAAAAGGTTCGTTAATTATTTTTACTATGAGATGATTGATGAAGGTATTATTTAACTTACTGATTTTCTAATAGACGTTTCTGTCCCAAACAGACATTGTAAGTCCCAGAAACACAAAGGGGCTGATGAGCCCTCATAAAGTATGACCTACACCCAGATGAGTGGGAGAGCACTTACAGTCAGCTGGGAGGCATTAGGATGGAAAAAGTTTTGTAAAGAGGGGAAAGGCCATGTTATTCACTTTTAAAGTTTTCTTGTGGCTGGTTTTGCCCAGGTTTAGTTCAGGTGTTAAATGAGTTTACAAAGTGTTCTAACCAGCCACCACTAGAACAAAATCTCACTTTTGCTGTATGCTCCAGCACTAAAATCCAGCAGTGCAAACAGTGTCTATTCATTCTGCCACTGAACTGATTTTGTGAATTAGGAATTTCTGGGTTTGATTTTCAAATAGGAGAAAGAGTCTGTGCAGAACTGCCCTCCCAGGGAGGCACCGTATCTGCTAATTAATGGTTTCATCCTGATAGTTTAAAATCACACAAGAACAGCATAAAACCCCATAGCTGGGACACACTAATTTTTCCCCAGAAAACCCATTCTAGTTAATCTCTTCCATCCTCCCACTGTGTTCACCTTTAACATATGGCAGCTCTGTATCATAAGGCTGGCACCTAAAATTAGGCAGGCCCTTGCTATGCTCCCTCCTACTCCCACCCACTGCTTGCATATGTATGTAGTTTGTAAGGACCAGCTGTGAATTTTGCCCCTGTAAACATTGTTTCTGTAGCATTTTTATAGGACTATATTTCAAATATTCTACATTAACAGCTATTTTCCTCAAGAATGCTTATCTTAAATTTTCACAAAAGACAAGTAGAAATTCAAATATTTTAAATCAAATATTTTAAAACTTTTGGGATCTTTCCCCTTAGATGTATTAGGGCCTGCAATGTTTTCTATCTTTCAACAAAAAGGAAACAGAAATGCATTGTTTAGTGTTATCTTTCAGCAATTTATCTAAAAATCAGAAGTTTCCCATGGAAGCATTGCGTACTTCAGATGCTCCATTGGAAAGTGGAGAATTTGCTCCAGGTTAAGTAGAACCCTAAAGTCAATACTTAGAAAATACAGATTAATAAAAGCCACACATGATGTGTTCCAGTGGATTTTTAAATCATGCCTAACAAATCAGTTTTCTACTTGGAAAGCAGATATCTTGTACTTAGATACTATAAAATTTTATTTTGTTTGGTCTTGCTTGGGCAAGAGACACCATTCACTTTACTGAAAACTGGGCATTCATAGAAACTTTATCATTTTAGCTGAGCTAAGAATAGCAGAGCATGTGTGATAGATGAAGAACTTCTATAGTATAAACATTGATGTTGTACAGCAGTAGAGTTAAAGGTATCATCATGAAAGGAAATAAATCACAATTGATTTTACTTAGTGCATGGTAACTTGAAAATATAAATTTGTTCCTTTTCTAAATGTTCTCTGCACATTTCTGCTGCTTTATAAATGAAGAATGCGAACCCCAACACACTGAGGTGTGTTCAGCTCATTCCTGAATACTCTGGTGTATTACAATATCCTGCTTATCTGCACGTTATCTCTAGCAAGGGTTGTGGCCCTTGGTAGAAGAAATCAGTTAAGTTCAAATCATAGCAGACCTTATGTAGAAGTACATTTCTGTATGTTCCACTTAGGTTTCAGTCAGTTCAGAGCAGCAAACTAAGAAAACCCATGATCTGCCATACTGATTTCAGCATGGAATTGAAATTCCCCCGGACTGAATCCAGTGCCAGCTCTGCTCCCAGCTCCTTGTAAAGCAGTAGGCAAGTTACTTGCATCAAAATTAGCAGTTATCAAGTCATCATTGTAGGTGTCCCCATCTTAACTCTGATGTTTTGTGGGTAGGGATGGGTAATTTGAGGCATGCAGTGCTGGTTCCACCAAGTTCAAAGAAAGCTGCAGTTATTTTGCATCTCTTAAAATTTGGACTTTTCCTATTTTACATTTAATTTTAAAAAAGAGGTTGTTTTTGAAAATACTTCCTTTTACCGGTCATCCTCTAATTCTCCTGAATGAAAATAAAGAATAGTTATATAGTCACAAGAAGTGGCAAATACTTAAATAGAACTGGCTGACACTAAGTGCTATCTGCTATTACTGCAGTTTAAAGTACAAGGATCCAGAGCTGTCTCCATCCATCAGCTCAGCATCAGTTCACACACCTTCTGAAGAAGCCATGTGAATCTGGGTAGTCCTGACATGTTTCTCTTGGATTTTTGGAATTCAGTTTCTCTGATTCTCACTGAAATCATTTTGCATGACTATAAGGAAAATAATCTCAGATGTAGAAGTAGGAAACTTGGCATTGGATTTTATGATAACATGAGCTTGTAGTACAAGAATGTTAAAACCTTAAGCTGCTTTTGGTTGGGCAATCTTTTTTTCCTGTGAGGTTGTTTGTTTTTTAATATCAAGAACCAAAATGGAGAAACATTCTTTCAGCTTCCACAGATACTGCACACTCTGTCCAGCTTCTGGCCTTTCACAGAAGGCATCTGTTAAAATTTCTTCTGTGAGAAAACAGAAGAAGGTGAAATTATTTTGCTCCCTGGGTTTTGGGAGGGCCGTCAGTAGCAGATCAAAGCACACAGCAAGGTTTTTTAGGATGTGCTTCATCTGGAGCAAAATCACTGCTCCAGGTTCATGTCAGTTTAATGCAGGAGTCTAAACAAAAGCCTTGAACGTGCTCTGATGCATTTGCAAATACACAGCACGAGAATTTTTATGCAGCTCACTTGGAGACAGGACTGTGAGTAACTGCACTCATTGAACCAGCACTTCCAGAGGAACAGCACTTGGCTGATACTGGGGGAGATAGATTTCAGGTAGTACTTTCAAGCTGAGAAGTGCCTGTGCTTTCACTCAAACCTTAGTTCTGATTCAGCCTTGGCTCAGATCCTGCTGTTATTACTGATTTTATTTTAGTTCGGGCAATTTGTTTATTCTTGACAATTTTTAATGATGCAGCACACACTATTTGGCTGGATAAATCTTCTTCCTAGTGATTACTGCCCTCTGAAATGGCTCATAGATTTTTCTGAGTAGACAAAGGCTTAATTGGTTTAATCAAGAAATAAATAGCAAGACTGTCTTCTGGGGTTTCACTTTATATCCCTCAATCTTTAAATAATACTCAAGCAAAATCTGCAATCCCGGAGGGAAATACAAGAAACATTTATGTTGCCTCAGGACACAGCTCCATGTGGTGACAAGTGCTCTTGATCTTATTACACCAGTAAAATTAAGGTCACTGACATTTTCCAGGACCTCCCAGCATCTCCTGGGGTACTATTAGAGGTTGTATGTTCCTTTTGAAATGTCTTGTAAGAAGGTACAAGCTTAAATGAATTTTAAGAAAAAAGGAAAAAGAAAAAATGAATGTTTCCATTCAGATGATCCTATCTTGATAAATGCAGTGCAAAAACTCTTCTCAGGCTGCCTTTAGGATTCGTGTATGGTAACTGTCATCCTTAGATGCTCTCAGGATTGATTGATTGATTGACTGAATGATAGATAATACTTGCATCAATGTCACTCAGTTGTTTTATTTTGTTCTAATTGCTTACCCGCTAAATTAAAATGCTTTAGGTACAGATCAGAATAAGTTATTGCTGGCAGATCCTCCCAGCATTTACTCTTCAAAATAGCAAGAGTTTTCCAGTGCTTGACAGCATTTAGTATCTGCTTTCCAACCACTGGCCTTTCCAAAGGGGATTCCAGCCACGACAGACACCTTGGCTGGCTCTGCAGGTGTGTGCTGCCTCCAAGAGCTGAAGAAACAAAATATGAATACCAAGTTTAAATTCATAAGGGACAGCAGCAAAGTGTTAAAAGCACTGGCTCTGGAAAGCTGAGAAATAGTTCAAGTTAGGAGTGCATTCCTAAAATGTCTGAGGTGCAGAACCAGCAGGTCCATATTATATTTAATAGAATAATAGAGTGATTTAGAAGCAGGTAGAGATTTGAGGGCAACAGAATTGATCCACCTCCAGCATTTTGGCCATCCTGCCTACCAAAGACTGCAGTATTTATCTAAACTCCACAGGCATGTGAGGGAGCCTGGCTGTAACTAAAGGCCAGCTATTGCCATGATCCCATGGACTGCCTTCTGGAGCAGCAGCTCCCTGGAACTCTTGCTGCATTGTGACCTGCTTTAAGAGGGAAGGGTGATTCTCCTTCCCTGCCAGGATGTGATGGTCCTCAAGATGCTGCTGCAAGCTGAGACAGCTCCACTATTGTGCAGAATCTGTGTTTGATTGTATATCTTCTAATTATACAACATTTCCAAACGTGCCCAAGGAATTCTGATCATGGCTTAAGAGAGTTGCTTTAGAGAAGCATGAGAATAAGAGCTGAGAGCCTTCTCTGAGGTATGAAATTTGGGACAGTGGGTTTGAAAGGGATAAAGGATCCTTGCAAAGCAAAGGGCTGTCCCAAGTACAAGGGGAGCAGGAACAGAAAGGCCTGAAAACAAAAGCCAAAGGCAGTAATTCCAGCAAATCTTGTGAATCTGTGTGGAGTCCAGCACAGAGTGACACAGAGCCTGGGCTAGAGCAAGCAGGGAGGATGGCAGAGCCTCTGCATGAAGGATTAAGTTTCAGGATCTTCATTCAGAGGCATTGTTCTTTATTTTCCTGTACTTCCGGCCCTCATTAGCCTCCAAGCCAGCAGTGCCCAGGGCCTGTATGCCAGTGGGTTAGGAGGGGATGAGGAGTTGGTGTTCCCTGCCCTCTGGCAGATGGCACACACTCCTCTCACAGCAACTCCAGCCCTTCCCACTGGGAGATGCATGCAATGCACCAAACACACTGTGGAATATATTTCTAGGTAGTGTAAGGCATATCCCCTTCAAATTGATTGCATCTACATCTAGCAGTGCTGTTTGCTGCATTTTTAAATGATTATTGCAATAGCAACAGTGAAAGCACCAAAGGGTGAAGCTCTCGGGGTGTGCAGTGCTTCAGGCTCTCAGCAGCACTGGGGGCCACCAGGCCTTTGCAGAGGTTTTGTGCAGAGATCAGGAACAGCTTCATCAAGCATCAGTATTCTTCAGCTGAGCACTCTTGTATGTTAAAGGGCTAGTGAAGATTGGGAAATCAAAAAGCAAAGGCAGATTAAGTGTTTAGTGAAATTACTACTATGGATTACATGGATTTAGTTTATGGGGTATGCTCATTAAGGAGGAAAGCATGGGGTTTGTGTTGTTTTACAGGAGCAGAGTTTCACTTTCATCTTCCATGCTGCTCAGTTTGGTAGAGAAGAACAGGGCTCGTCTGAGGCCAAAATTTGGCATTTTAAGTTCAGATACAGCTAAATCCTTTTTGGCCCCTAATGAGTAATGGTCCCTGTTCATTGGGAGGGTTTGACTGAGTAATTGCTTCAGGTGGCTTCTCCTCGCCTGAACTGATCTCAAACAAATGCATCTTGTACAAGGTGACTCCTTTTAAAGCTCAGGAACCCTGGTGCAGTTGAAACATTGAGCCAGGTGTTGTGGGTGTCAGCTGCTGTCAAAATGGGGAAAAAAAACAACTTCAAATAATGCATGTGAGGTTTGTAGGGCAACATCCTGAACTGAGACCCACAGCACTTGTGGTGTCTGCAAGACTTCACAGTTCTCTGTTAGGCTCCAGATTTTGGCCCTGGCTGGATAGCACAATTTAAGGTGAAAAATACATCTTCATAATGCTTAAAATGTAAAAAAATGTGCAGATATTTTTTCCATTAGCTTTTCTCTGAATTTTTGAGTTATTATTTTCTTAAAAGATTGTCTGAGGCTGTAGTTTTAAAAGAAATAATTTTCCATGTGAAGAAGGAAGAGCCATAAGGAGAGTAATTATAATGGCGTTTGAAATAATCCACTACTATTTCTTTGCCAAAACATCCCTCTGTTCTCATGTTTTGTTTTCCCAAGCTCTGAAATTTGTCCTGCAGTTTGCTAATGTTAAAAAGGCAGACTAATCTACTGACATATTTTCAGATCAAATGTTTCTGTTTTCTAGCAATAAATTTGGCTGCCCTCCGATAGCAGTGATTTGTTTGAAAACCTGAAAATCTTTAAATGTTGCTAATTGCTCTGAAAATGTTAAATTAGACTTTTGAACAGGAACATTTGCAAATGAAGAATGTTGTACATTTAAACTTTGTAATGCTGGCTTTCCAAATATTCCTTTCATATTCAAATCAGTTGCATCAGTTAAGCAAAACCTAGAGGCAGATTTGGATTCCCTCTCACTTTTATTGCTGGCCCTAACACACAAATCAGAGAGGATGTATTTCTAATAGAAGAATGTTCTCCAAACCAGTAAATCTGGGATTATCTCTTCGGACTGATTATGTCAAAGCTCTTTAGTCACAGCACTTTTGCAGAGCTAAAAATAAACAGCAGCAGGGTTTATACATTTATTCTCTACCTAAATAATCTGCACGTATTGTATGTGTCTGTCTACAATGTGAGACATGGTATCTGACTTAATGTTTATTTATAAGAGCTCTTTTCCTAGGAAGGATTTTGGCAAAGGGTTTAAACCAAACTGTCTTAAGAGAATCACCCGTGGGATAAAGTCTAGAGCAAGTTGAAAGGAGCTGGGTTCAAACCAGAAGTGTTTGCAGCAGCAGCTTGACAACAGAGCAAAACTTGGACCCATGTGTCTTGAAAATTAATGAAAACTGGTTCTTTTCTTTCTTACCAGTGATGAAACAGTCTTATGCCATCAAATACAGAGAAAGGTAACCTAGATTTCAGTGCCACAGTTTTGCACTGTTAAAGATCTGGAGAATTTTGTGCATTTAATTTGTGTGAGAGCAAAATGAAGTTCTTACAGCAGTAGCAGGAAGTTGGGCATGCTGTCATTTGTCTCCTGCCCTGGAGAATGTAGGAGAAAAATCTTCTGAAGAAGAAACACTTTACAAAGAATTTTTAATTGGATATGTCAAAGACCTGTGGATGCCTTTCCATGTAATTCTCTACTCCTGTGCAGTCTCCCCCATTTCACAGGGTTGATGCTGCATGCTCAGAAGAAAATGGAGCCAAGGCTTCAGGTACACAGCAGGTCAGGGCATGCTACACAAGGAAGTAAAGGGAAAAAGAAAAATACTCTAAAATCATTTTGTTCTTATTTAAATTCAAAAATGGTTTGATAAAAGTCAGCATTATAAACACTTAAAATAGTGCTGGAGGCAATAAGTCTTGCATTGGCAGAGGTGGAATGGATGGAATCCAGTTCATTCAGCTCCCGTAATTCTCCAGGTATTGGAAGAAGTTTTGTGTGTTATACCAATAGATCACATGCTGGGACTTCAATTTGGAGCACATCTCCAATACTAAGACCTTTTGACTGAGTATCTTAATTGGGAAACAAGGCATTTCCAGACATAGCAAACATTGCAGAAATATGCAGCAAAGGTATTTTTTGAGTATATTTACAAATGTAAATATAGTCATAATATAAATATGAATGCATACATTTCCCTGTGTTGTGGAATAATGGGAACAGTGTTCTTGATTGCACAGACTTTATTACCAAGTCTCTCATAAAACATTGTAAAACAATTCTTTTCATGTTCATGTTGGCTGTCACCTGACTTTCTAAAGGTAAACATTGGAAATGTTTGGCAAGTTGCTCTTATTCCTAGTAAAAAAAGTACATTTGCTTTCTTAGAATGAAAGAATTGCTGTCCTTGAGAGTGGTCATTGTCTGCTGCAGTGTATTTTCTGTAGGAACATGTTTTTCATTTTTCCTTTTGTTTTAACTCCTGTGAAACCAATCCTAAAACCCCAGTAATGCACATTTTTGTAACAAAAGAAGGAATGGAGCCTATCCAGTCCTGCTCCCACCAAAAGAGCACTTCTGAATTGGTTTTACACATAACTTGAGCTTTGGGGTTTGGTTTTTTTTTTTTTTTTTTTTTTAATGTTTGAGAACAGAGGGTATGGCCTTTATATTCCACTTTGTCTTCCTTGTGTGGTCCTTGCTCAGGCGTTGCCTCAGTTGAAGTAGTGCCTGAATTCACAGGTTACCTGTTCAGAGGAGGGATTTACATTAGGATTAAATTTACCTTTTGGTGAACAGTATCATCCTCATCACAGCCAGCTGATTCTAAGTTCAGTGCACTCAGCTGAGAGGTGTGAATAGTATGATCATGATGATGAGAACAGTGATCTCAAACCCATCACTCAGTGTAGTGGAACATTGACTCGAATTCCTACTTCAATATATCTGTTCCTGTAATCAGTTATTCAAGGGAGTGTTCTCACACAGAGAAAGACAAAACCTGTTCTCACTTGAAAAGGTAAATCCAGAGTAGTTCCTTCAAATTTAATTAAACCAATGCACCTGGAAAGTGGGTACAGAGCTGGGCTTTAGGGACACTGTTAGGACATGTGAGAAGAGCCATTTGTCCTTCATGGCATTTATTATACCTACAATATTTTTCAGTTTGTTCTTGTAGTGAGCTTATATTACAAAATTAATCTTTGCACTGACTTTACTATAAAAGCTGTGAATTTATTAGCAAGATTTTTTTTCCAAGTGAAAAGGAGCTATTTCCTTTCCCAAGAACAAATTATTCCAGAAGGGAGAAGAGGCAGTGTGTTGCCCACACACAGTATGGCTCACATGCACACACCACTCACAAGGTGTGCAGTGTTCTCAGCACAGACTCCAAACCTGTCCGTGTGTCTGTCCTTACTGAGCCCTGCTTGGGCTCTTTCCGTTCACACAGAAGCTTTCCAGAGACTATAAAGCAGCTTAGCCTGCATGTCAAGTGTAGGGTTTAAACCTTAAAAATCAGCACTGATGCCCTTTTATTGTGTGTGTAAAGGCTGTGGGAGCACATCCAGAATTTGGGCTAGAGGACATATAAAAAATATAATTTCTTTTATTATTCTTTCTGCAAGAAGAGGAATTAGTTAATGATGCTAGAATAATAATCATGGAGTTGTTTGGGTAGAAATGACCTTAAATACCCCCTCATTCCAACCCCCTGCCATGGACAGGGGCACCTTCCACTATCCCAGATTGCTCCAAGCTCCATCCAGCCTGGCCCTGGATACTTCAGGGTTCATGTTCTAAAGAGCTGAGTGTGTTTCTGCAATGTGATTCTCATTTGCTTAACTTCCTCTTGACCACCCTGCCTCCCTCAGGCTGTAACCAGTGAGATGGCCATGTTAATATCCTGCTGTGTTAATTGTCTGCAGCTCCAATAATTAACAAGAAATGTCACCAATCTGTGTCAGGAGTCTCATACAAAGGCATTCTCTTTATTGGATTGGGAAATGGAACCTTCAGTCCAGGTTCTGGCTGTCTGAAGACTCCACATTTTGTTTTTAAAAATCTTGCAGTTAGCAAGAAAAAGACAATTCTGTGTTTGAAGGTGTCATAAAGTTTGTTACAACTCCACCTGCAGTTCCTTGTTTTGGGATGGGTAAGCCTCTTTTGGTTTGCTGATAGCATTTCTTGTTGGTTTCTAGCCACGTGACACAGACAACGTCCTGGATCCATCCCGTCACGAGCGCTCTGAGCTTGCTTTGCTCCGAGGAGGAGGAGGATGGGATCAGAGACCTTCCCGGGCCCAAGAGCTGAGGACAGCTGTGGACAGAGAGCAGTTTGTCTGGTTTTAGTCCCTTAGTGAGCAGATGCACAGGTTTTTATCTACTTACTTTCTAGTGTGATGTAGTAGTACCTGGTGACATTTCTCCCCATCAAGCTGGAGGAAGTTCTGCTGGTTTTGAGATGGGTTTGTTGATGTGTGCTACAAAGGATGCAGGGGCCATAGGAGTCCTTAATCTGCTGCATTTTGGTGTGCCCAGGATCAGTCTTACCTTAGGGCCTAGTCCCATCTTTTCATTATTTCCCCACAGACCCGTAATTTCCCTGACCTGAAGCTGAATTTTCCAGGTCAGCTGAAATTTTCACACCTCTGAGCAACATGAGATTTAAGATGGGACCACTGGTTGTAGATTCCAGCTGATGGTTGACTGAGAGATGCAAAGTGAGGTGGAGGTTTTGAACCAATGCTAGTGAGAATAATGGAAATGACTTAACTGAAAACTCTTATTTCTATGGGAGAAATCTTCAAATAAGTTTTGCTACTAGAAATTTAGTGATTTATTACAAATATTGGAGCCCTGATGACTTTTTAAACAATACTAAGATTGGTTGTTGAGCTTTAGAAAATGTGTCTTTGATAAGTTGTCAAATAAAAAGAAAGTTTTCGTAGAGGACATCATACTCTGACAACAATATGAGGCAATATGAAAATTATTCTAGTTTTGTACTCTGTTAAACCAATACAGACACACATCAAATACTTCAGTGGAAGCTGTGAAGTTTCAAGTACAATGAAACCTGTGAAACCACCTCCAGGATCAGCAGAAATCAGTCACCTCCTCAGAACTGGTCTTCTAAGTAGAACAAAATCATTTTGTACACATCAGTGATGTTTTAAAGAGGATAAAGAAAATGATGGGGGGTGCTAGTGCAAGTTAATGGAAATGTTTCTGTGTACCTCAATAGCACAGGATATTTTAAATCTCATTATTCACAGCACAATGTCTGATGTCAGCTTTGTCAAATGTATGATTCTGTGCTACATTTTTCTGGAGGCTCTTTATATGTGTGTTGTGTATATAATGGTGGGTGTTACTAATGAATGAGACAGACCTGAACCTGCAGAAACACTGATGAATATGCCAAAGGAAATCTCTTATTTCTGCTTCAGTCCAGGAGAGAGAAGGGGATTGTGGCAGTGTGAGGAAGGCACAGGTTGCAGTCACATTTTTTGAGGTCTGTCTTCAGCAGGTGTGGCATTGGAGTTAAGAATCCTTGTCTTCTGAGAAATGAATATCAAAATCAGACTCACTCGCAGTTCTGGTGCCTTGACCACACTCTCTGTCCTCAGCAGTGCAGAGCTGTGCCAGGTCAGGCTCACTGGAACAGTTGATCCTTTTGAACCAAAATAATTCACCTTTTTTTGAAATCCAAGTCAGGCCTCTGAATAGCAGCCCAGTAATCTCCTGCACTTGGCCAGAGAGCTGGAGAGCACATCACCAAATGTTCTTCCTGAAGCTCACAAAAGAGGCCTTTACAGGCTTTGCAGGAAGTAGATGTCATGTCAGGGTATATTGAATAAGCAAATAGGAAAAATTTGTTTTGTACTTTCAACTTGGTCAGACCCAAATTATCTGTGAATCTACACAGGTGGTGTGGATTAGGGGAAAAAAGCTTGCTCAGCAGACCCACAGTAACTTACATTTCTAAGAAAACTTCTCCTAGCAATAACACATGAATGGTTTAGCCATATTTGCTCCAGTGGCTCCTGCATGCTCTACAGCCTCCTTTGTGCTCCCGGAAAGCTCAGGCCAAAGGGACAGAGCATGTGCTTCAGTGTCAGGCTTGGACACTCCAGAAGCATTTTTATTTAAATCCCTTTTCTCAGAACGGCACAGACTCATGACCTACAGAAGACATGTCATCTGAATTCCTTGTGGTATTTGCTGTAGCCATAGTAGTCATTTGGATGCTTTATGACAGCACTTTCTGTTCATACTTCAGTGATATCCAGCCTGCGCAGATTTGAAATATTCCAACTCCCCAGTTCTGCTCATGAGAGTTTTCAGATTCCAGCTCCCCAGTTCTGCTCAGGAGAGTTTTCAGATTCCAGCTCCCCAGTTCTGCTCAGGAGAGGTTTCAGATTCCAGCTCCCCAGTTCTGCTCAGGAGAGGTTTCAGATTCCAGCTCCCCAGTTCTGCTCAGGAGAGTTTTCAGATTCCAGCTCCCCAGTTCTGCTCAGGAGAGGTTTGAGCCACCATTTGCAGCCTTGATTCGCTCTGCTCGTGGCTGTGTCAGCCAGCTGGGTGCTCCAAAGGGGAGCAGCTATTTAGGGATGGGGACTGTGGCTCAGGCAGGCTCTGCACGAGCAGGGGCTGCATGGAGAGCAGCTCAGAGCTGTCCTTCTGTTGGATCAGCTGCAGGAGCACAGCTCTGCACATGCTGCCCTTCCCGGGCGTGCAGCCTGCTGTGCACGGGGACAATCTGCCTGCTCCTCTCACTGCCACCTCCCACAGACCCCAGTGTGGCACAAACCTGGAGCCTCTTCCTCTCTCTCTCTTATAAACTTGCCTAGAAATTAAAGATGTTAGAAATAGATTTCTGCATCTCTTCAGCTGCTCCAGTGAGCATTTCCCTCCTCAGATAATCCACCAGTTCACATTCTCTGGGGTTGAGAATACATTTTCTTACCTACAATCTCCAAATGTTCCCATCTATTTTTGTACACTGGCATACTTGTTTCCTAGGTTATTTCTCTTGATTTCCCCTCATCTCTTCCTTTACGTGAAATCGTTTTGTGAAAATTATTTTGCTTAAGCTGAACTGTGTTTATTGAGAAAATGGTTCTAGCATAACTTGGAACAGAATTTGTAAAGAGCAGTTGTCAACATAATGCAACACTGTAAACGGCAAATTTTCATTTTTTTCCTGAATTTAAAAAATTAAGTGGAAAAGATACTAAAGTGTATGTGATAGCCTTTAAATTAATAAAACTACACCTTTATATTGTAATGAATCTCTCCCACATAACATTCTCCATCTGTTGAAATGCCTCTTGTAAGAGGCTGCTTTAGGAATGGTTTGGTTCATTTATTTAAGTCTCTTTCTGACACTCAGGAGGTGCCTGGTGCCACTGAGGTAAGGAAAGGAAAATCCTTTAAGAAAAATATTTGTGGTTGTGGAACAGGCTGGGCTATGCAGGGCTGACTGTGGGCAAGACTCTCCAGGAGCTCAGGAAATGCTGCTCTGGCTTGGCTTTCAAAATGTTTCGTTTTCTGGGAACTGATGGGATTCTTAACCCTCAGGTCAAGACACACAGGACTCCAAAAAAGCTCCAAAATTCAGTGGCCTTTTTGCAAGTGCTGCTCTGAGTGACTTTGGTGTGGCTCTATTTAAAGTCAGCAGCAGAAATTTAAGTCGGCTCAGGAGCCTTTGTTCAGTTCTGTGCTCCTGGTCCTTGTGTGCTACCAACACTCCCCACTCCAAAGACCCTGCAGGGAGTGAGCGCAGTCACACCAGTTCAGACTGGCACCTGTCAGCCCAGGCACTGGGGCCAGCTTTGCAGAGATGTTTAGCAGCTTAAACATGTTCGTGGAGTTAATGGGAATTAAGCACCTAACCTACTTAGATGCTGCTATAAATGCTGCTAGGCATGTTTAGGTACCTAAATACCTTAGTAAATCTTTCCCCTGGCTGCTTGCAGTGATAGTGCACCAAAAATCAAATACCAGTGTCTAAAGCCTCACCTTTGTCCTCTGTAACCAGCTTTGCCTTTCCCTGGGGATTGTTTTCATGTACCACTAAAAATACCTGCCAGCTCACAGGTTGTACCATCCAGGCTCTGCTCATATTTTCTGGTGGCTTGATTATTTATTGCTTATTCTAGATTTTTTTTCCACCAACAGTAGCTGATGTTGGCATGGATTTAATAGGTTGGTATTTTCACAACACTCATCTAAGACAAGTTATTTTATTACAAGATAATACAGCTGTTATTTTAGTTATTTTATTACAAGATAATATGCTGTTTACAGCAGTGCTCGAGACTCCAGAGAATTTAGTCCAGCATTTTTCCACAGCACACATAAGCTGTGTTCCTCCTTCACCTTAAGAAGGATGTTGATAGAGACATTGAACTGCAGCTACATGATCCTTATTATTCACTGAGGGCTCCAGCAAGGGAGGTTGCTGAAATGATCCCTCATCCTGATGAGGAGGAATGCAATTTTTCCAGCCAGTCACTATGGGGAATTTTGGTTTTATTGTTAGGCTTCTTGGCTAAAAGCAAACCATGAAAAATCAGTAGTTTTGTTGCTGTTTCACATAAGTCACTATTTCACCCTGACCCCCAAAAGCTACACTCTGATCAGAAATGTCTTCATCTCCTCTCAAGTACCCTGCCTGTCAGCTACCCACAGGCAGTATTTCCCTGTGGTCCAATTATTATTATCATCAAGGACTATCCTTGCTCTTGTATGTGAATTCATTTAAAAATGGAAAAAGAAATTAAATTATGTTTCTTGCCTGAAATGGAAATGTAACAATAATAGCACTTATATAGGAAAGAGAAAGCATCCAAGGAAAGCAAAGCATTGGGGTTCCTGCTGATGTTTTCATTTTCACTCCAAAGGCTGGTAATGCATCCTTGTTCCTTTCCAACCCCACTGTTCCTGAGAACAGCAGGAGCATGGAGTTCTCCAGGGACAGGGGAGATCTCAGGCCCTGGCTGAGCTGCACATTTTAATCTCCAGACTGAGCCACTGGGGACCCATCGTTAGGGGCAGTAATTAGTCACTGTGGGGCTTACGTGTTCCAAGCTAAAGACAGCTGCTCATCACTGATGGCATGGTATGAGCAGGAGCAGAAAGGCCCAGTAAAAACCTGCCTGGCACTCTCTGACCATATTACACTGTCAATTAAATGCAGAACTGTTGTATATAATAATAATACAGAGGATCGGGAAATAGGCCCTAACTGTTGAAGTATGGCTGTCTTGTTACTTGGCTAATTGAAAGATGCAGCCAAAGGGAATTTTGGTACTAACTGAAGATGTGTAAATGCAATTATCTCTTACTCCTTCCTCTGCTCAGCTTTGCACATGCAGTCCAGTCCCTTGAGCCTAAACTCTCCTATGCTTAACCCATTCTGGCTGCAGGTGCTGAAGCAGCACAGTCCTGCAGGCTCTGCTGTTTCCAATAACTACTTAGAGTCCTGCAGAGAATAATACAAAAGCCAAAAATGAAATCAATAGTAAATGTTCACTAACAGGAAAACTCCTGTGGCTGGCTGAGGATAACAGAAAAATGTTTTACTGCTGTGCTCAGAGGGTTGTTTGGTACAAAACCCTGAAGTCTGTTTCAGACCAGGTTTGTTATTGTTGCTTGTCCCAATGTTTTGGATACACAATTTAACCCGCTTAGAGGAAACTGGAGGAAAAGGCCTTGGTAATTTCACCACATTCATAAAAATGCAGGTTCTCATTTATAAGAAAACTCAGTAGTCATCCTGACTGACGTTTTGAATACCACGAGTGGCTGCTCCCAGGGAGCTGTTCTGGGCCAGAGACATGCCTGGAGCATGGGGAGGATTAGCAATTCAGCTTCTGATGTGGCTGAGGGAAATTACAGCTCTCCAGGTAAGAGAAGGATTGAGTTCCTTTTTTTGCTGTAGCCAGAAGGGAAGGGGCTCTGGGGCTAGAGCCAAGGGCTCTGGGGCTGGAGTGAGGACAGGGGCACCCTGTCAGGGGATCACCACCTCCCTGAGCTCAGGAGCTAGATCCTAGGGAGTGTCACCAGGGGAGTTCTTCCCTGGTAGGGCTGACAACTTTTAGCTCATTGTACTGGAAAGCCCTCAGTCTAAAAACCAGCGTGCTCTGCAAAGGCACCAACAAGCTGCAGCTGCAGGCAGGGAGGTGAACAAGCAGAGATGTGCAGAGCAGGCTGTAATTCCTGGCCAAAGCCATGGCCACCTTCCTCTGTGCCCACTGCACCCAGAAATTGTTCTTGGATCCATCCACCTACAGCTCTCCTGCCCTACCCGGTTCTGATCTGATCCCGCCCCTGGAGCAGAGCAGTGCTCAGCTCACTCCCTGTCACTACTGCGTTTCCAAGGGAAGGACTGCAGCTCTAATAGCTCCCAAGTGGGTAAATTGAGTTTGCAGTAATCCCAAATACCTGAGATAAGAAGCACAGCTCTGCCATGGAGGCTGAGGGCTTTAGAAGCAGGGAGGCACAGGGACTCAGATGGATGTACGTGCCTCATGTCGTGTCTCTGCCAGGGCTGGAGCCTAATTGGATTTCACAAATGTGACTTCTGTGCCTCTTGATCACAAAACCAAATTAAACCTCAAGAAGTTCTGAAAAAATCCATACCCAAAAGTTTGCCTAAAAAAAAAAAAAAAGAAAAAAGTCTCATTCCAGCTCCTCCTCTGCCTCAGCAGAGGAACAAAATGAAAACTTCAGAACTATTGCTTTAAAACAAATAAGAGAAGCAAAGCACACCCAGCAGATCTGAATTCCTGGGTGCACTGAATAAAATCAGTCATGTGATAATGATGAGATTTTCTAGAACACCTTTTAGGCATGCAATTTCTGCATTAAATCTATTCAGATGTCCCTAGAACATCTGCTTCTTCTGTAAAATGGGAGTAACTGCCACTTTTTACAGTGCAGTGACAGCTACAGATAAAAGCCTGGTAATTGCTAGCAGGAACTACTGCCTAACCAGAGATTTTCTTCAAAGTTAACTTGCCTAGATTTTAAGACTATTGCACACGACAGCCCTGTGCCGGTTCACACAACTTTGGGAGGCGGAGCACGTGTTAAAATTGTAGGTAACAGTGGGATTCAAACAGATTCCAGCCTCCCTTGAAGGCAGATCAGACGCGGCTGATGCTTGGAGCCGCGGCAGCAGAGGGAGCAGAGCAAATCCCCAGATTTTCTGTTAATGTGACCTAAAATCGGTGGGAGCTGCTTTAGCACGTGGGTGCCATGGGCTGCTCTCCTTCCCTTCAGGGAGACACCGGAACACCTGCTTAAACCCTGGGCAGCCCCGAAAGGGAGGAGCCATTTATAGGCACTGCCCGGGAAGATCCACAGCTCCGCAGCAACACGGTCCTGGCTGCTTTTCATCTCCTCCCTCTCTGCCTATGTTTATTCATGAGTCAGGATGCAGGGAAGATGAAAAGGCTGCTGGCAGACTTCTCCCCGGAGCCTCCACTTGGAATGGTACCACATTTCCAGGGAAGCCTCACTTGTGCTCCCAGCAAGATTGATCCTCGTGGGAATGCCGTCATTCCTCTGCATCTCTCAAGGCAAACATCATCTTCAGCGTCCATACACTGAGGCACAGGAAGTCAGGAAACCTCATCTGCTTTGCTGAGATCCAGAGTTGGAGTGAGATTCTACTGCTCTTGAAAAACCCAGTGCCTTGATGGATTAGCCCAGTGCCAGGGTGCCCTCTGGTCTTTACAGCAGCCTCTTGAACAGCTGTAAAACAGCACGTAAAAGCCAGGGGACTGCTGGCACACAGGGCTCAAGCAGAGCCAGCTCTGCTACAGAAAACCCAGCTGAGATCTTTCTTTGTAAAAGAGAATAGCAGCTAGTGGAACACAAAAGAGAAATCCATGCCTGATTGAAAGGAAAGTGACATTAGGGAAGACTTCTGAGCTCAGAATAGCTCCTGCCATCCTCTGTCACAGCCTCACTCTGTGAGCCAGGGAGAAGCTACCAGGGTGCTCAGTTCTTGTAGACAAAGTCCTCTGCCTGGAGAACCTGCAAATTGGAATAAAAATCAGTCTGATTTTTGTAATTTTGAGGGGAAGTGTTAAAAATATTTAAAAGAAATCACATCTCCTGTTAACTAATATAAAACTGGAAAGCCTAATGGGTTTTCCAGTTGATTTCAAACTCCCATCAGTGCTGTTGATGCTGCTGCTGTATCACAAAGGGGTCTCTGCTGACAAGTTTGTTCTCTAAACAAAGCAAAACCACAGCATTTTATGTCTACAACCACAGTGTGTGTTAGTTACAGGATCCTCTGCCATAAACTCATGCATGTTTTACTTTTTATTCAAATTTACAAGCACAATCAGACGACAGCAAATCCTATGTTTATAATAAAGCCAGTGTTCCCTTTGCAGAAAAGCCAGTTGTATGGACCACCACAGACACTTTTCTGACCCTTATGCCAGAAATATGACATTTCCACAGATTTCTTTGAATTTCAAACCCAGTCGCTGTGGCAGGGAGCTGTAGCAGCTGCATTTCAACAGTGAGAGTGAATTGTTGTAGTAGAGATTACTAAAGAGCAACTAATCTTAGCATAACAAAACATTTGACTGACTTCCAAACGACGTGCAACTCTTAAGTAAATCAGTCTCGCCTACTCACAACACAGACCAATCAAGGTATTTTCTTGCAGGACAGCATCTCACAGTGTCCCTGTCCCAAGGTGGACCCTCACTAGCCACATCCATCGCCTGCTCCGAGGGGCTGAGGGTGGCTCAGCTCTCAACAACCACCAGCACCTGTCAGGATCAAAACCCCCAAATCCAACTAGGGTCTAAGCAGTTTGGCTTTCCTATGAGGAGCAATTGTAAGAGGGTTTGTGCAGAAACCTGCAGTGACTGAGGTCAACACTGACACTTATCGAGCAGACACTGCCGAGCAGCCTCCAAACAGCTCAGTGAAGGGGCTTGAGAGATGGAGGATCTTCATCCAAAAAGAATGTTACTGTGAGGTTCTGAGAAATCTAATGTACTGCTGTAAGACTTATTACTGGAAACAAGTACCTGGCTGCTGTGTGCAAGAGGTTTGCAACCTTACAGTGTCATAACAGACCTTGTTACCTTATATATCTAAGAAATCCCACAGTCAACTCTGGCAAATACTCAAGTGGCATACAGGTGTTACCCTCTTAAGATCCCCCTACCTGATCCTACAGGAAACAGGGACAAAGAGAGAGAGACAACGCTGATGAAAATTCAGTGACTTTTCCAAGGTCATGCAGCAAGTGGTGGCAGGGGTTGGAAAGCCAAGGTCACCAGCCTGGTGCTTCCACCCCTGCACTGAACTGTCTCAGTAACTGAAGGCTCCAGATCAAGTGTAAAGGTTTAAATTACAAGAAAATTTTATTCTTCAAAATCAGTAGTAAAAAAAAAAAAAAAAAAAAGTTTATAACTTTTTTATCTCCTGCTCAAGAAAATAAAAATAATAATATAGCCTCTTGCAGAAAGGACAGGTTTTCCAGGAAAGAATTTACACAACAGAATTTTGACAAGTCAGTTAGATAATGACCAAGATAAAATAATGATGCTGGATATCTGAGCAAAGCATCAGAGAAATGTTCCCAAAATCTTGTCTAAAAGTCTGCAGCAGCTGACGTTTTGTTTCTGTTGCATGGAAGCTTCTTGGCCATGGAGGCATTGCCCTGCCCGACAGCTCCAGGATAAAGAGGAAGAAGTACCCCAAGGAGAAAAACAGTCCCCAAGTTGTACAAGCACAAATGCAGAGTATTGTGAGGGGCTGATTATGATGAATGGAGCCAGCGGATGGGACTCTGTATCCATGCCAGCTGAGGATGTGACTCATGGCACCACTATAATACAAACTTGCCTGCAAAGAACACACGAGTGAAATCTGCATTTGTACTGTGTATGCACAACAAGCTTGAGACACCAGTTCTCCCGGCGTTCCCAGTGCATCCTTCAGGATGAGATACTGGTGTGGAACAGGAGAGACCCCACAGTCCCCCTGCTCTGCCTCCCCTTGTCCCAGCTGGTAGTACTCAGGGATATTGCACCCTGGCAGCGGCAGCACATCCCAGGCTGAGGGAGGGATCATGCCATGTCATGCCAGGAGGGCACCAAAGCAGGGAGGGAACATGGCTGGGTACAACTGCAAGAGCTCAGCTTACAGTAATTCAAAATGTTTGCTTCACTCAGGAACAAGCCCCTGGCACAGGCAGTGCCATCGGTCTCTAAGAACAGAGTGATGGCACAGGAGGAAGAGGTGGCTGTAAATGGGATAGCCATGAAACAGCTGCAGACCACCTCACCTGGATCTCTTCTGGGAAGGAAGAATACAGCACTAGAATATCTGAAAGTTCCTAGAAGGAATCACAGCCCTCGTAAAGATATCAGGCAGAGCTCTGCTGGCAGCCTGGAATTCACATCAGCAGATGTTTGTGCTTGGAGAGAAGACTGCAACTTGCTGCCTAAGAAAAAAAGGGGAAAAGGCAAAAATGCAGCCTCTCCAAAGTCAGAGAAGTGCCATTTGCTTCAGAGCTGGGGAGCTCAGTGCCGCTGGGGCGAATGCAAAGCCCTCTGTGGGATTCAGACCACGCTGCTCCCCCGGCCAAGGGAACGAGGGTGGAGACGCCCTCCCAGTACTCCTCTGGCTGAGTGGTGATGGATGTGAGTGAATCAGTGGGGAAAGAGAGCTGCATTCAGAGCTGCTCTGCAGTCAGAGGTCTTTAAGAGATAGATAGATATAGGACTTTAAACAAATATTATACCGAATTCGTAATGATTTTTAGGAGGCACAAATAATGCTCTCATTACAAGAATCTTCTTCTCTCTGCATTGTTTAAATATCCCCTGGCTCAGCGATGGTGGGAAAAAAGTCAGAAAGCTGATTTGGTTCAACACTTCGAAAAACACTTTGAAAAAAATAGTGATAGCCAAGCACTTGCTCTCCTTTGGGGTCACAAACCAGATGAAATCTCACTGCTCTGGTAATTTTTCGCAGGTGTTATTGTGTGGCTTGAGATTCCAATAAAATGGAAAGATGATCAAATTGGAATCCCATTTGTATGTACCTTTTGTAAGATTAGCAATTTCACAGTATATTAATTTCTTTCCTAGATTAGTTTAAATGTGTAACAGTACTTGATTTAACAGAGCTGCATGGGCAGACAGTATTTCAACACTGTGAACATCTGTTCCAAGTTACCAAAATTCCAGCTCAAAAACAAATATTTCCCCCATAAATCAACCCAAACATTATTCTGAGTGTTGTAACAGATGCAAAATGATTCTGGCTCCCTCTGCCCTGTGGTTTGGCTCTTTCCTTAAACTTGATGTGAATATATTTATTTAAACACTTCAAGAAATACACATTTGAAATGGCTATTTAAGCTTCCTTGGAGTATGTCTGATGTTGGTTCAACGTTTATGGTCTGTTGACACACTGCCTCATTAACTACAGATTCTATTAATTAGTGTAAGCTCTGGTTACAACTTTGCAGATAAACCTGTTCTGGAGCAGCACTTAAAGTCCCATTCAAGTGTTCTGAACACTTCAGCCCAACAGCACAGTACTGATGAGCCTGAGCTTGTGAGAGGGACAGAGTTTATTCTGGGGTTTATATTCATTCTGTTCTGGCCTGTTTCATTGGGCTCTGTGCCCCCATTGTTACTGCTGCTGGTCATCTGTCATGAGCTAAATGAATCAGAAGAGGTATTGATTTTTCTGGCATAAAGAAATGAGATTTGTTTACTAAACATGAAATTTGGAAAGAGGCTTTACAAGAGGGTTCCCAGTGAATGGTCTGAGTATATGAATAAAAATATTTACTTAGGCAGAAGCAGCAATTCTATACTTTGAGGTGTTTAATTGTATTAAGCTTCGTATGAGCAACAGGGATACAAGTTTGGGGTTTTTTTAGTAGTTTATATGTCTGAATTGTGGTACCATAAATAGCTACAAACTCCTGTATAGAGAAAAATCCTTTTGGTTCATCCCTCCTTGCACAAAATATATATAATAAATAACAGTATATAAATAATATATATTATGTAAATATATATAAATAAATATATTAAAATAATATATAAATACCCTTTGGCGGCAGAAACAAGGTCATGCTTTGAGGATAACACTCTGGAGTTGTTAATCATTTTCTGTCTTAAATGCTTGGAGAAAAACAGTGTGTGTGGACTAAATGTAACCCTGCCTTTAGTGCTGGTTGGGAAATGGGAATCCCAGGCCAGTTCTCTCCCACAAACAATGGGAACACTGGGCCACAGGGAGACAGGAGGATAGCAAAGGGATCACTGCAGTACCCAGGGGTCTGCATCAGTCAGTGGGAACCACACAGGGGGGTTCAGCCATAAAAACCTGCATTATTCCCTTGAAGGGATGCCAAAGTTGTTATGAAGTCCACATTTTCCAAAGGCAATTTGTTAATAAGGCATAACAGTAGAAATACTAGGGAGCTGCAGATATGTAAACCTGCACAAAAATGTGCACTTTGTTCAACATTTCTATTTGTAAAGAGATTGGAACCCATTCTATATGCAGTAGGCTACATCCTTCTATCACATTATACATTAGCTTTATACATTGTTAATTAGACCTAATTTAGGCCTCAAAAAATCTCATTAAAATTCTGATTAGTGCTGTTGGCAAGCAGCCATCTAAAAAGCCTCTCTTTCTTTGATAAGTTTGAAGCTGCTATAACAAACAGGAAAAATAAGATCACAGCCTTCTTTCTCATGCCAATCAGCATAATGTATTCTCCAGGTCAAAGTCATTTAAGGGAAAATACAGGAGGAGAACATCTTTATCTCCCTGCATGGATGCTGTCAGGTAGCTATAGAAAATTATATGTTTATGCCCTTTGGCAGTTAAAAAAACCAACCAAACAAAAAACCCCAAACCTAAGAAACTTGTTATGAAAAAGCTAGTTTTAAGCCTCCAAAACTAACTTACTCTGCAAGCCAATTAAATAAAGGGGTTTTTTTAAGGCTTTAAAAATTAATGGGAATAAAAATATTACAAAGCTGGTTTAATATTAAAACAGTCCTGTCTGATGTTTTTTGCATAACTTTCTGCCTGACGCTTTCCATACAGCTTGTAGTCTAAATGCCTGGCCAGGAAAATGTACAGACAAGGATATCTTCAGTCCAAATACAGTCAATTATGCACCCATATTGCTGCAGATCAGAGCAGAAAACTTTAAAAGAAATCATGGCATTAAAAAAAAAGTCAAAGGCAGAACAAAGCAACAAACAATAGCAGGTCTGCTTTGCTTCCTTGTGCCTGTGTATGTTGAGGGGTTGTTAAGATACAGCTGCCAGCTGTCATTGTATTCATCTCAATTAACTTAAACATTTCACTTTAATGCAGAAAAACTTTACAGATCTGAGTGCTGCATGAAATGGCAAACACGAGGTGTCTCTTTCAGTGTACATTGTCTCTGTGCACATCTGTCCTCACAGGAGACCCAAGCAATGAGCCTGGGCTTGCAGAGGAGCCACCAGGACTCTGCAGAGCTGCTTACTCCAGCAGAGGAGAGGCAGGAGGGCTCTGGTCTGTCCCTGTCCCTCAGAGCACAGTCTGCAGTGTGCAGCTGCTCCGTCCTGCATCACCCTGGATGCTGGTAGGACAAAGCCAACACATGATTATGGGAAGATACCACCTTTTCCTTCTGAAAAACACCCAGCCATGCCACTGAAATCCAGCCTTGGGATACTCTCTATCAGTAAAGCTGCTTCTGAGTTGGAATAAGACATTTTTTTAAAAGTCCAACTTACTCTATTTTTCCAAGCCTTTTTAAACTGTAATCTTTAGAGGCCTAATCGGACTTTCTGTATCAAATAAAGTAGGGAGATAAACACACACAGAATCTAGGGTGCATTTGCCTCTTAAGACAGTGTTCAGTCTCTGTGTTGCATTGATATTTGCATAAGCAGGTTTTCAAAAACCTGGGAAGCCTGGTAGGCTGATATTTAACATATTCTGATATGATATGGCAACTAGTTACCAGCTGAAATTCCTGATGAGAGATTTAAATAGAACAAAATGTGCCGTAAGAGAGGTGGTAATTTAGCAGAACGCCCTGTCTGGGTGTACCTGGTGTACCCAGGAAGGGCACTATGGGCTGGCAGCAGTGTCAGGAATCTGCTCAGGTACTGCATGGAACTGAGAGGGGGAGAGCATTAAAAAAGAGGAGGAAAAGAACACCTCCAGTCGCAGAAACAACATTTAATTAATCTAAACCTGCAGGACAAACTGCATACAGTTAATAATGTGCATTTCTGCACTACTTGCTGCTGTTACAGTAATTCTTTCCTTAAAAGACATAGCATGACTTTAATGCCTTTATGTTTAGAAGCCTACAGACATAAATCATCTGTAGGAATTTTCCCAGTCTTCCCCAGAAGGTCAGGCTTTCCTGACAAAGATAAGAAAGGTTTATCACATTTCTGGGTTCTTAATAATTTAAACCTATACGATTAAGAACTGGTCTGTGCTTTCTGCATTTTGTTTTTTCAAGAGGGAAACCTGGGAGCAAGGTGGGTGTCACAGAACTAATCACAGAAAGAAATCCCAAGCTTAGGGCAGCCTAGCAAGCCTGAAGCCCAGGGCAGCAATCACTTCAGTGACTAGGAGACAGCTCGTTGGAGAGCACGGTTTGCAGTATCAAGCTGTACAGATCCCGAGCTGATAAGCCTATGCATGTGGAATTCTTCAGGCAAAATTCTGCCTGACCTTCCCCTGCACCATGCCTCCGGCAAGCTCTCTGAAAGCAGCCATTTGAAGTCAGAGAAATCTGGGTCATTGAATTCAATAGAAACTCTGATTAAGGAGGGGATGATGCTCAGCTCCTGTACCTTTCACTCCTCCCTTCTGCTGCAGCTCTGCCTGGGGATGGGCTGTTTTATTCTGTGCTCGTGGGTGCTCTTCTGTCTCCAGTAAAACCAATGCCAAATTCCAATATCAAACAGCCTGAGCATGTAAGAACAGCTATTTCTAAACTATCTTTTTGCAGCACACAAGCCAAGAGTGAAAAAGGAAGAGGAATGGAGTGCAGAGGAATAAACGGAAGGATCAAGTTGTTTTTCCCATTGGCACCAGCTGGGAGTTGTCCTTATTGAAGGGAAGGTCTGACTGAAAAACAGGCCAGCTACTCCCTTATCTCTTGTCTCAATCCAGTTCTGTCATCTGGCTGCTTACACCTACTGGGTCTGAATAATTTGCCAAAGGCACCAAAGGCACGAGGTGCCTGGAATGGCCTTGAGAGTCTGGTTAATGCTTCACAGGGGGAAGGTTGCTTTAAAAAGCAGAGCAGAGTATTTGTTCCAAAACTGTAGTCATCACTGAGAGCCACACTTACTGAGTTCAAACCAGGTCAGCTGCCCAGGCAAGAACATGTATTTGATCTACCCTGTCATAGTAAAGGCTGCCTGTAAACTTTGGCAGAGAAAATTATTAATCTTTCAACTCACAGCATATAAGCAACGACTAGTAATACCTATTTTTCTGAGAACTGGAATGCCTTTTGGAACCACCCCAGATTACTTAAGAAAAGTTCCTCTGCCATCACCCAAAAGCAGTTCCAAACCTGTCTCTCCCACATTCAATTAAACTTTAAAGAAAAAAAAAATTAAAAAATGATGGAAAAAAAAAAGGCGGGAGCATGGTTCATTCAACAGGCATTTTTCGTCTTGTGAGGAGCCCCAGCAGCTTGCTCAGCTGCACCCCACAGGGACAATAAATATCCATTTTTCAGTAATTCAGTGCTGTGGGTAACAGCTTTTACTTGGAAAGCCAAGTGAGGGCTCTGGCAAGAACCTCTCTGGAGGGGAGGGAGGTGGGGGGCAGCCATTGCCCCTCGGTGTCTGTCGACCTTCTCTTCAAAAGCTGCTGCTTTTCAGCTCAGTTGGGTGTGGGTATCTGAGCATTCTCATGTGGCTTTTCATGGCCCTCCACGTTCTGCGTCACATAGCTGGAACTGCACTGCCCTGTGAGGCCAGCCTGGGAACTTGCACTGCTTTGGGACAAATCAGAACTAAAACAAAGGCTGAATCATGAGCCTTTTCCAATTCTCTCCCATTTAGTTTTTTTGGGGGGGTTGTTTTTTTTGGGTGTTTTTTGGTTTGTTTGTTTGGGGGTTTTTTTGGGTGGTTTTGTTTTTTTTTTAATTTTTTGTTTGTTTTGTGGTTTTTTTGTTTGGTTTTTTTTTGTTGTTTGTTTGGTTGGTTTTCTGTTGGTTTTGGGGTTTTTTTTGAGTGAGCATCTCACTCAATCTTTTCATCCATTGTTTTGGCTCCCAAAGGGCTGAAGTGGAGATCCACTCAGTGGATGAACCAGTGGGTATTTAAGATACTATAAACCATTTGCTTTTTCAGCCTGTCCTGTGCCTTGACCTGAACACTTGTTCTTGCATTATTTATCCTCTCCATCTTGCAGCTTGTTCTCTGACGCCTACTTTTGCAACTCTTTTCTCCAGACAGAACATATTTAACAGAGGAATGAAGTGACAGTAGCAGTTCAGATGTGACCATACAGATACCTGACTAGAAGATTTGATCTCTCAGGTTTCAGAGATCTCTCACTGCACATACAGTACTGGCTCCCATTTAACCCTGAGACAGAAAGAGAAAAGCCTGAATTCTTCAGACCAGTATATATTTAAATACACACAGAGTTCTAGACCACAAACTTGACTGTACTTGACCTTTCTCCCGGAATGGGAGTGGGTGTCTCTCCATCTATCAGTAACCATAATTCTGCTAAGCCATGATTACTGCATCGTCTTCCTGCCCCACTTTCATCCATGTTTATGGAGAAAATACAGGTAGGTGCCTTGGAACATACTGGTCAGCTGGATCCCTAAAAACCCACTTTCACTCCAGCTTTCTCCATGCAGAAAAAACCCTGCAGTCATGTTTCCAGGAGATATTTGAGAACAGAATTCCCAATTTCCATTACAGGCTATGCCAAGGTAATGTATAAGAGAATGGGAACTGCTGCAAAACAGTGAGAAAATGAATCTCATGAACCATGCTGGAGATTTTTACCTAAAGCCTGCAGTCCCTCCTTCGTAAAACGCGTTTAAAATAACTTGGGGCAGGAGGGGGTTATTGAGTTTTCAGCAAAGGGGCACGAACAGATTCCGATCTAAGGGCAGGACCGAGTGCAGGCCAGGCCAAGGGTTACCCAAACGCGACATCCGCGGTCCCCGCTGTCCCGGTAGTCACGACCCGAGCCAGGTCTGACCCGCAGCGCTCCGTGCGCGGCTTCAGCGGGAGCGGCTCCGAGCGGCGGCGGCCGCTGGAGCTCCCGGGGGCCCGGGGGAGCTTCTGCCCCAGCGAGGGCTCGTCCCGCACGGTGCCCCGGGGCCGGACATGGGGACACAGGACAAGGCGGGCGGGAGGTGGCGGGACACAGGGGGCGATGACGGGATCGGTGCCGAAGCCGCCGCTCGCCTCGGCGGCGGAACACATGGCATGGCAGGGCAACAGCTCACGGCAGAGCAACCTTCCAGCCTGGACATTCCCTTCCTTCTGCAGCACCCCTGACACCCCCTGCCCGGCCGGATCGCCGTGCCTCAGCAGGACAACATCCCGTCAGCAGGACCTGTGCCACCGGGACACCCCTTTTCCCATACGGACACCTTTTCCCACAGCGACACCCCTTTTCCCATACGGACACCCCCTTTTCCCACAGGGACACCCCTTTTCCCATCGGGACACCCCTTTTCCCATACGGACACCCCCTCTTCCCACCGGGACACCCCTTTTCCCACACGGACACCCCCTTTTCCCACACAGACACCCCTGTCTGGCCGTGGCGGGGGTGGCACGGGGGCCCTGAGGGGGCTGTGCGCGCCCGCCCGCGGCCCCGCCATTGGCCCAAAGTAGGTCACAGCTCGCGCGCGCGCGCTCACGTGACAGCCCCGCGCGCGCTGCCCCCCGAGCCGCGTGACCGGCGGGCGGGGCGCAGGGTCGTGTCCTTGTCCTTGTCCCTGTCCCTGTCCTTCCCTCACGGACCCATCGGTGTCTCCTCCGCCGAGCCTCCGGCACCGCGGCCGGCGCTCTGCGGGTGTCGGGGTGTCCGGCCCCCCCCGATGGCCGCCCCGAGGTGCTCGGGACCCGCTGCGGTCCAAACCGGCCTCTGCCCGTGGGGCTCCGGCTGAGCATCCCCCGACCCCACCCCGCAGCAGCCATCGGAGTCCGTGGGTGCTCGGGGACCCCAGGTGGGATGGTCCAGGGCAGTGATCACCACGTGCATCTTGGTAGAAGGACCCCTGAAAAGTAGAAAGAGTTTTCGACTTCAAAATGGCCTTGTGGGTTGTCTTTGCTAAAGAAAATAATCACACTAAAAAAAAATATCTTACGGTACATTAACCACTGGGTACTTGGTTTGAAAAGAATCAGATTTTTCATATAACCGATGTCAGTGATGGAAACAACCATGAGCAGAAATATAAATATTGGTTGAGATAAATTTTTTTAATAGGGCACCTATCAAGAGATTTTCAATACAAAAACTAAGCAGCTGCATAGTCTTTCATAAGCCATAAAATAGACGTTTTATGGTTGAATGCTAAGCTAAGAACACATGCCAGAAATTGTATTGCAATTGGAAAATGGAGAAATTCATTATCATTATAGTATAGTATCATTCATTATCAGTATAGTATAGTATAGTATAGTATAGTATAGTATAGTATAGTATAGTATAGTATAGTATAGTATAGTATAGTATAGTATAATTAGCTCTGTTTTGTCTTGGTAGGCTTTACCTGGCATGAACCATGTGGGGTCAGCCAGTGGTCAAAACAGCACAAAGGAATTAGAGGCCACCTGTGGAAAAGTGTAGCAAGTAAAAATCAGTAATTTGTATGTACAAACAACATGGTGTCCTGACAACCTGGAATTTAGGTTAATCGGGATGAAATCTGCCTGTGTAGCATGGCTGGAGTTAAATTACTGTTCCTGTCGTGTGAGACCGAAAATAACAGCTCCAGCACCTTGCTCAGGTACTCTGCTCAGCTTTGCTGGCTGGTGTATAAATCAGGAAGTTATTTTGGCTTTCTCATCCAGGAAATTCCCAGCTCCTGGGTGTTGGGAATGCAGGGTCTGTAACTGCACACAGTGCTCAGAGAGGCTTCCTTTTGTTCCACACTTGCACTGATCTACCTATAATTTACCTCATTCAGTGTCAAGCAGTGAAGGTTTTGTGTCCTTCTGTGGTGCTGAAAATGCTGTTTCTTTCTGTTTGAGTTGGATCAATAATCATAAAAACACAAGTAGTGCTCAAGTTGAGCTTCCACTGGGAACTAATCTTGTTACTGATGTTTCGCAGTATCCCCATTACTTTTACATCTTCTGTTTACTCTTCTTTGCTGCTTATCATATCTCCTAAATGCATCTATTTTTCTTTAGACCACATAGAAGAAACATTCTGTACCACATCTGCATATGGATTGGCAATCACCCTAATCTTTGTGTCACTCATCTGTACCTCTGTAATTAAAGGTTTCCACTAACCAGCAATTTGGCCGTCTGAGGCAATGTTGGTACGTGTACAGTCATTTAATAATCCACGGCTTTTTTCCTTGCTTAGGTGACACTTAAAAACTCCTGTGCTGCTGCTATCACACCCCTGCTCCAGTTGTGAACCATGTGGCATCTGTGGCATCCCAAGGTTCTCCCAGGCTCTGCTCAGCCATGCCCTGAGTCTGTTCCTGTCACTTGTCTCTGGTTCTGCAGGGCCTGATGGTCACAATCCCCAATCTTCATGTTTTTGGTTGTGCCAGTGCAGTTTTATTGATTTGAGTGTACTTTGGACTTTCATCAGTTGCTTGTTTTAGGCAATTCATTTAACAAGACACCTAATAACAGATGATAGAATTATAGAATATCCTGAGTTGGAAGGGACTGACAAGGATCATTGAGTCCAACCCCTGGCCCTGCACAGACACCCCAACAATCCCACCTTGTGCATCCCCGAGAGAATTGTTCAAAGGCTCCAGGAGCTCTGGCAGCCTTGGGGCCGTGCCAGTTCCCTGGGAAGCCTGGGCAGTGCCCAGCACCCTCTGGGGGAAGAACCTTTTCCTGATATCCAGCCTAACCCTCCCTGACACAGCTCCAGCCGTTCCTCAGTCCTGCTCCTGCTCACACACATAATAGATACAGTAGATACACAAGGGGAGAACATAACTGTTCCTCAGACAGCTTATATTTCTATAAGTTTTCTATAAGTTTATGCACATAACTTATCTTCATTTGCTTCTAGTGAATATTTATGATTATTTATATTTGTTGATGGTTAAAAGCTGACTTTTGAAGAAAGAGTCACAAATAAACACAGATGGTAAAAGTTTGCAAAATGCGATTCAAAAGAAAACCCAAATGAGAATAAGGGAGATACAGATGCCCACAGGCACCTGAAGGGTGAAGTTACTCTGGGACTAATGCAGTTCTTGCACAGCCTGCACGGGCTGAAGGCCAGAGCAGATGGAAAGTCAACCGTGCTTGAATGCAGATCATGGTGAGTAGGGAGGAAAGTCCCATTTGAGCAAAAACAGGGCCTGGGAGTCAGTGGATGACAAGTTGATCAGGGGCTGGCAATGTGCCCTGGGGGCCAGGAGGGCAGTGGGATCCTGGGTGCATTAGGAAGAGTGTGACCTCTCCCTTTACTCAGTCCTGATGAGGTTCATCTGCAGTGTTGTGTCTCATCCTGGGTTGCTGAGGACAAGAGAGAAAGGAGCTGCTGGAGAGGGTCCAGCAGAGGCCACAAAGGTGATTTGGGGTCTGGAGCATCTCTTACAAGAAGAGTCTGAATGGAGGTGGGCCTCTTTGGTCTGGAGAAGACTGGGAGGGGATCTCATCAATATAAGTATCTCATCAATATAAGTATCTCCAAGGGGATCTCATCAATATAAGTATCTCCAAGGCAGGTGCCAGGAGGATGGCTCCAGACTCTTCTTGGTGGCACCCAGTGACAGGATGAGGAAAAATGGCCATAAACTAAACCACAAAATGTTCCACCTCAACGTGAGGAAAAGCTTCTTTTCATGGAGGGTGGAAGAATCCTGCAAGAGCTGCTCAGGGAGGCTGTGGAGTCTCCCTCTCTGGAGATGTTCCAAACCCACCTGGACACGTTCCTGTGCCACCTGCCCCGGGTGACCCTGCCTGGGCAGGGGAGTGGGACTGGGTGATCTCCAGAGGTCTCTTCCAGCCCGAAGGATTCTGTGAGCAGGTGAGAGCCCTGCTCGTGCTGGTGACAGCACTGTCACCCCAGGGTGACACCTGGAAGAGAGGCAGGGGGAGCTCGGTGGGAAACGCTCGCAGAGCCCACGGCCGGTTCCCTTAGTCACGGGTGGGACCCCCCCGCCCGCCGTGCCCCGCAGCCCGAACCCCTCACACCGCGGCAGCGCCGGGTCCCGCTGCCCCGGGGGAGCCGCCACGCTCGGATGCCCCGAGCGGGGTCAAACGTTCAGGCTCATTAACATCTCATTAACACATTCCTCCCGGTTACCGGGGAGGCGCTGCGGCCCCGCGAGGGGGGGGTTGGGGCGGGTGTCCCGGGGTGCCCCCCCTCCCGGTAGCGGCCGCGCGCGTGCCGGGGCGGGGCGCGCGGGGGGCGTGGCCGGTAAAGGGGAGGGGCGTGGACCGCGCACCAATGGCCGGGCCGCTATCGAGCGTGACGTCAGCGGCAGCGGCGGCTGCACGTGGGCGCGGAGCGGGCGGGCGCAGAGCAGCGCAGAGCGGGCGGTGGGAGCGGCGGCGGCGGCGGCGGCGGAGCAGCTGCGCGGCGGAGGGGCCTGACCCGCGCCCGGTCCGCGCCCTGTCCCGCGGCCCCAGCGCCCCTCGCCACCGGCGTTCGGCCCGGCCCCACGCCCGGCTCACCCGCGCCGCGACAGCGGCTACAGCAAGGGGGAAGGAACCGCTCGCCGCGCAGCTGCCCCCTCCCCGCCGCCGCGGGCAGTCCCCACCGACCATGTCGCGGCCGCTCCCGCTGAACCCCCCGTTCCTGCCGCCCACCTATGGCGTGCTGAAGTCCCTGCTGGAAAACCCGCTCAAGCTGCCGCTCGCTCACGAAGACGGTGAGGCTTCTCCGGGACCCCTCGCAGTACGCCCCGCTCCCGCTGTCACTCGGGGGCCGCAGCATGGCTTTCCCTTTTTCCCTTCCTTCTGCGCCCCTCCCGCCCCGAGTGCTCACTCGGCGATGGAGCCGCCGGACGGCTCCCTCAGGGCGCTCTGCGGGAGTGGCGGCCGCCCCGGCTCGATCTAACGGGACGCGCTCGGTGCTCCTGTCGCTGGTCCCGGTGGATGAACGCCAAGGGCGCTCGGTGCCTCGGGTAAAGGGGGCCGGGATCCCCATCCGAGGCCCCACAACAAACCGCTCCCGGTCCCGCGTCCCCCGTTTCACCGGGAGAAAGTTACGGCTTCCCCGGGAAGCGGGGGCAGCTCGGGAATACCCGCACCGCGTATGGCGAGCGGATCGAGCGTGCACGAAAAGCAGAAAGCGAGGGAAGGTCTCAGGTTCCTGTCTCCTCGTCTTTCCGAGTTCCACTGCCAAGCGACTCGCAGGATTTCACTGGGGCTGTTGTATGAGCTTAAAAATAAAATGCTGTGAAGGCTTGGTGGCTGACAGGAAGCTTTAGGAGTTCAGATTCTTGCAGATCTTGCAGAGAAATCAGGCGTTTCCCTTACAAAATGTGCATTGAAATCACTGGGGGCTGTAGAAATGAGGAAGCCTCAGTTAAGCTAGCTTTTTTTTTTTTTTTTTTTTTTTTTTTGCTTCTGTCTCTGAATATTTTGTTGTCTCTTCTGCACATCAAAACTGTGTTCTGTCAGCCTTTGCCACTGTATGTTAGTAACATTTAGAAGTGCAGAATTTGAGGACTATTTTGCTTGTGCCAGGACTAGCAAGATTGGGACGTTAGTTTAGAAGAATGACAGGATCCCAGGGATTTTAGGCTAAGACTGTTCCTTTTTAACAGAGTATATCAATAGCTTCCAGTTTACTGGAATACTTAAATGTTCACTTTAAAGTATGTTGAGTACTTTTTGATGCTGACCCCTCAATTCTCTTCCAAGTAGAGTGAATCAAAGGAATTATTTGTTTTTGAAGGGAACATTCCTTTCTTACACCTGAGAGTACAGCAGAAATAATGGAAGTAGTAGTAGTTAATGTTTTAATTACTGAATTCTTACATGTTTGTTATGTGTTTTTGTTTAAGCATTCGGTAAAGAAAAAGACAAAGAGAAGAAGTTAGATGATGACAGCACTGGTACCACAGTCCCTCAGTCAGCTTTCTTGGGTCCAACATTATGGGACAAGACACTGCCATATGATGGAGACACTTTCCAGTTGGAATACATGGACCTGGAAGAATTCCTCTCAGAAAATGGCATTCCACCCAGCCCAAACCAGCATGAGCCTAGCCCACACCAGTCAGGTCTCCAGCAAGCTACCTCAGCATCACCTTCTGTCATGGACCTCAGCAGCAGGGCTTCTACTTCAGTCCATCCCGGCATGGTATCGCAGAACTGCATGCAGAGCCCAGTCAGACCAGGTAAATCAGCCCTTAGAACTTTCCTGTGGAATTTGGCATGAACTCCTGCTCCCCACTGTAAATCACTGCTTCTCCCTGTGCAGCTGACAGGCAGCTTAGACCCCAGAGGATTCCTGTCACTCACACTCCAGCAAATAAAAACAATAGCTCCAGTTATCACTAAGCTGCTCCACCAGGATTTTTGTTTAAATTATTGAAGGAAAGCTCTGGGAATTCCATGGAAACTTGGCTATCTTAGTTGTGTCTTAGCTGTTAACAAGTAAAAAGGCCACAGACAGAATGGCATAGATGCCACAGTGTTAAAAGAACAGGGAAAAGGACTGTGAGAGAGAGTATTTCTTCAGCCAATATTTGATGTGGGAACACAGGAGTGGGCAGTAATTCTGTAGTTAAAGGTTAATGCTTCTTACTTGAAATTTTGGCCATAATCTTACTCTCTACTGAGCAAAGTAAAATTTGCCACAGGAACTGAGTTTTGGAACAACATTATAATCTTGCTTAAATTGGCATAAAATGAGTGTAACTCTGACCTGAGTTCATAACTTGCATCTGTAGTCACCTTACGCTTAAGAAAACACCGTGGAGTCCAAGGCCTGGTTGTAATGCACAATTCCAGCCCGTCTGATGTCAGTGGAAGTCTTTTATTATTTTATTAGCACTTGAGATCACCCCTTTAGAGACACTAGTTCAAATCCAGAGTAACTTCTCTGGCTTGACACCAGCATGGCTGAGATCATGGGCAGTGGAAGAGTGTCAATATTGAAGTTTGGGAAACATGGAACTTTGCCTTTTTCCTTAAAAAAAAAAAAAAGTACAGAAAGTGACTTATTTATTGTGCTCTTCTGCTCACATGAGGTGTGCTAGAGCAAAGTGTGCTCTTGGCAGCAGGAAACCACTCCTCTCCTTTCTGCTTGATCGTTTGCCATGTTCAGTGTGCGAAGTCATTGTCAGAATCATCTTGATAAGGAGGCAAAATAAATAAATAGAGAGGCAAAGGTTGTGGAGCAGGATGAAATAGAAATGTCTTACAAGTCTGCAATGTTCCTGTCTCATTAAAAAGAAATGAAATATCCCCCAAAGCTCCCCAAACCTGTCAACATACTCCTTGGCCCCTCATCAGAACTGTGTGTTTAGTCATGGATTTCATTTACTAACTTTTACTTTGTGTGGATTTGACTTTGCTTTGTGTTTCACTTTCAAGGCTTTTCATGGTTAACTAATAACTTATAAGGGTGTCCAAAGTTAAAATATATTTGGAGTAGGCAAAAGCAGAACATGAAACCTGTTGCTTTTTCTGAGACAGCTTTAAAAATAGTGCATATATGGTACACCGTTTTCTGTCACTTGTGCACACACAAAATTAAAAGCAGATAATCTGTCCCCATTCTCTCTTTTTTTCAGAGGAGCCCGGTAGTGAGCCAAGCTTTTAATGATCATCTGTCAGAATTTATTTGTAATAAGCTGTGTGACTTTTCAACTCATTGATTTTTTTTCAGTTTTTCCTGAGCCCTTTGCAGCTCAGGGTTACAAACTTACCTCACAGTGCACTTTTTTACCGTTGTAAAGGACATTGTCTCTTGGGGTAGGATAAAACATCTAAATTTGCCGGTATTTTTTCCAACACCATCTTGCCTTAATAAGAATAGATTTTTTTTTTTGTTAAATGTTGTGGTTTGGTTTTTTTTTTTTTTTAAAGGGAGCTCATTTCACTTCTTAAATAATATTTTCTTGACCCTCATTACAGATACGAAATGTAGCTCCATTAACAGTAGTCTGGTTTATCATCAGGTTGTTGAAATTTTTATATGCTGTCATGTGAAAACCCTTTTTTGACAATCAGTACTGAAGAGAAGACCATTTCACACTTTAGCATTTGAGCAAGTTTGAGAATATAGGAGCATATTTTTTTTTTTAATTTAGTAAAAGTAAAAATGAGCATTTAAGATTTATCATAAAAGGGCCAAGGCAAATGTGCTGCTTTGAAATAGGGAGGTAAATGTTAAAATCATTGTAATGGAGCCTGTTGCTTAATATATCTTAAAACATTTAAAATAGGTTTTTTCTATTGTCACATAAAGAAAGGTTTTTAGCTGGTGTGAGCTATCATTCCAGTATGCATTGTGTTGTGATTTATGTTACTGTAATAAAGCAAAGAATAAGTCATAGGAAGTATACAATTTCAATACAGATTAATTCCATGTGATCCTACTACTTCCAGGAAAACTGTATGTTTTAGGTGATAGTAATTCTAAAAATACTTCACTGGTGTGTTTTCTGAATTCTGCTTTGCCATGGGAGCCTGTTTGAGCGTGTGTGGCTAGAGGAGGGGTCCAGTCCTGTGCTGCTCCTGTCCCTCTTTAAACGGCTCTGGGTTCTGGCACCGGGGCTCACGTGCAGGTGGTCACAGCTGCCAGCCTGGCTGTGCCCTCTCGGGGGGGACATTCCCCGCACGTGGAGCCCCGGCTGTGACTCTGTGACGCGCCCAGGCCAGGGATGGTCCATGGGAGAGCAGCATGAGGAGATTTAATTTTGTGCATGTGTTCCAGCACAAGCCTCATCTGTCTGTAGGAGTGAGTGGTGTTGCCCAAATGTGTTTTGTGCCGTGTCTGGAAGAGATCAGGAGATCTGCACTGGCATTCCCTGAGTGTCATCAGGCCCAGCAAAGCTGTGCTGACCCTGACTGTGGACATGACATTACCAAAATCCTCACTGATTTTCTTTCTCCCTGCTAAAAAATGTAACGGCAACAAAAAGAATTCTGTATTTCCAGCTGCGATTGTCTGGTCAATGGAAAGATGTTTAGGCTCACCAGTTTATCATCTGCAAAGAAGAAAGTGAGCACTTCCCATACATTTCTGTTCAGGGAATGTAGGTACAGAAATTTCTGGCTTTGTTTTGATGAGGGACACGGGGGACTTTGAAAAGTGAAACCATGTATTTATCTTCCACAGTGCTGATTTTGTTAATAAAAAATAGTATATTGATTTATTTTTAGCATCGCAGACCAGCATTCATTGTCGTGTGTAGATGCATTTAAAACTTCTGTTTTGTCTTGGTATTGCATGCTGATAGGTTGGTTGAAATCTGTGGTCTCCTCCAAAAAAGGCTTTCAGATTTTTATGAAGCTTTCAAAGTAACCCATTACTTTGAAAAGCAAACACACTTTGTGGTTCTTCATGTTGCACACTTCATATAGTCTTTCGTAAATCGCCATTTAAATGCAGAGTCCTTAAGGAAATTTGGAGTAATTTTCAACTGTTGGTATGTAAAGGGAGGGTGTATATTTTGCAGATAGCTAGTTGGTTGTTGCTTTTCACCTGGCTCTTTCCCCCATGTAGCCCTGATGGAGGTGGTTGGGGCAGGTACTGTAAAGGGTTTGAAAGGTGTGAATTAGAGAAGCATCAGCTAGATCTGGTGGAGAATACTAACTAGAAGGTTTTGGGATTTTGTGGTTTAGATATGAGTTTTCTGTTTGTCACCAAAAAGCCTTGGATGTGGAGCTGTGTCACAAGGATGCTGCTGGCACAGTGATAACCAGGAGTTGTTTCTGCCTTGCTCCAAAGGAGAACAGGGCTGTTGAGGGCTCTGAGAGAGCTCCCTCTTTCTTTGTGTTCTCTGATGGTTGTTTTCTGTCTGTGTTGCCTGCATGGCTGGGTACCTTAGACTACTTATCAAAGATTATTTAAGGAAAGAAAAAAAAAAAAGAAAAACAAGCTTTGTAATCCACTGCAGACATATACCTATGTGCAATATCTGCAAGTCTTCACGTAAAAGTAAAATTAGAGGCACATTAATCAAAAAGCTGAGAATTGCTTCCATGTGAAGTGCACTTACACCTCCCTCCCCAAAAAGATTTTTATGAAACGCTGTGGTTTATTGCTCAGTCCAGATATTCTGTCTAGAGCACAGTATCCATTACCTCTGGCTTCTCGCGCAGGCACTGAGCTGCAGTGACTGACAGCAGGCACCGCTGGGTGCGTTTCAGTGCTTTTCGGAGCTCGTGTTTGCGCTAGGCACTGCAGCCAGCTGGGAGAGGCTTGTTCTTGCTCCATGCAGCTCACTGCGGGGTGAGGTGGTGCCGGGGCAGCCCCAAAGGGTGTGTGTGCAGCACTCCCTCTATTGCAGCCTTCCTTCCCCTGCGTTTCTTAACGTGATCTCCTCCTCCAGCACAGCTCGGCAGAGCGAAGGGCAGCATTGCCAGCTGCCAGCTTGCGCGTGGAATCCTCTCCTAAGCTTTAATCATTGTTTACGAGCCGTCCCCGGGTGTTGCAGGAGCCCCTTCTCTCCCAGAGGCCAAGGGCTGTCCGCGGGAATCTCCCGACCTTTGGCCTCCCACGTGAGGATGGGAACGACCAGCTCCCCGCGGCCGGGCTGGTACCGGGAGCTGCTGTGCACATTGAGCCTCACGTGAGGCTCGGGCCGCCTGCAGGACCGTGTGCTCCAGGCACGTGTGCCTGCCCTGTGCGGCCCGGCTCAGCGCGGCTCAGCCCGGCTCCGCTCCTGCCGCCGCCAGCGCGGGCCCGAGCTGCACCCAGGTGCAAAAGCTGCGCCCTGCACCGCTGCTGCCACTGCCAAGGAAGTGCAATCCGCGGGCAAGCCTCGCGAAACTGCTCTCTGGATCAAAGAAAGATGCAAAATATATTCAGGCAAATATTAAAAATAGCCTGTCACATGATAACGGGGGGGGGGGGGGGGGAAGTGCTGAACGCACAGGCTTATTAGTGCTGGAAGCAAGAACGCTGTGTCTCCTTCAAGAGAGCTAATTTTAATATTCACAGTTAAACGTTGATTATTGGTTAAATAATTGCTTGACTGCATGAAAGAACTTGAAGTTAGTTCGGAGTTGAAATAGTAAACAGCATGAAATAATCTTGGGTGTTAGGCTGTACAGGGAGAGCTCCTTTGTGCAAGGAAGGGCTATCCAGACTTAGGAAGAGAACACAGGGAAGACCTAGGATTTGGAAGGGTTTTTTTGTCCCCTTAAATATATTTCAAGGATATCTTGAGTGTCAAGCTTGTTACAATTACTTAGAAAAGTACAATGTATTTTTCAGGGCTTTGCTTCCCATCTCAAAGTGCATTACAGAGTGATTGGTTCTCAGTGCAGTGATTTGATTTTTTTGAGGAGCGAGTGCACCCTGAAGTCTTTCATGAAACAATATATTATAGTCAAGAGAGAAGACCTCATCAGGAGATGTATACAAAGACACCGCTATTATCTGATTAGATGAAGCTACTAGGAAACACATTAAATTGTTCAATCTCTACATATTTTTATGACAGCAAATTGGCAATTGTGGAAGCTGCAGTGGCCAGGTTCTGCCAATTAATCTCAGCAATAAGTACTTTGCTCCTCATGTGGTCCCCCTGATTTCTCTATTGCTCAGTAGGTAGGCAGCTTGTTGACTGCTCTCCGTCACCTCCCAGGTGGAGCAGCAAAATGTCACCATTCACTCTCTTGTCATTCATCTTCCTGGAATTTTTTTTAAGGGGGGGCAACAGCTCTCAGTGGCCAGTGGAGTTTTCACAGGATGAAAGGACTTAGTCACCATCAGTAAAAAGGACTTTAGTGCATTATGAAATTGTTTGGTTGCCTGGCAGTACGCTGTGGAGCTGTTTAGTATTTATATCACACTAAACTTGATCATAGGTTTCTTTTTTTTTTTTTTTTGTGCTTTTGTTTAGTCTTCCTTTCCTGACAAATAAAATATATTTTCAATATTTTGTCTGAATTTCACAGAAGACTGGCGATCAGAAAAAAATATTTCAGCTAAGTTATTTTCAAGAAAAACTGTGGGTTGATCTTAAGTAGATAATGAAAGCTCTGTAAAAAAACATTTACTTAAACCTCAAATCTATTCCACCTAATGGACTAAGTTGCACATAATCACGTGGTATAAAAATTAGTGTAAAATACACAACTGTGTCAGATGAATTTATGGCAAACTTTTTTTTGTAGCTTGTATATTTTTTTTTTTTTAATGAACAAATGATAAAGAAGCTCTCTGTTTATCACAAAGCTGAATTTGGTCCTGAGACCTTGAAAGCTGCAGTGTGGAGAGCTAACACAGGTGGGTAAGGCAGCATGTGTTGCAACATTTCTTTTTTTTTTTTTTTTTTTTTTTTTCTTCTGGTTCTCTTCACAGCACTTCAGCTTTGCATGACTGAGGTGCTATCCATCAAGTTTTAGACAAATGCAAAATACTGTCCAGCCTCTCACATTTCTGACACACTTGAAGCTGTGGTACAGTTCTGCTTCCCCATCCCATTCTCTCAGCTAAGTTTTGCCAGGGCTAAATTTGGGCCAGATTTTTGTTGTGCCCCTCCAACACCATTGCTTAGCTCTTCTGATGTGGCAAGCTCTTGCTTCAGGGTTCTCTGCTCAACTTGAAGAGAAACAGCTCTAGCTCTTCATCCCACTGGCATTATTCTCTTGTTCATATTACTTGCAATGTAATGCAAACAGGCACTGAGCATCTTGGAGCTCTTTGTTTTGGTGTATGGCTGTTGTAGGAGAAAATAAAAAAATCCAAATTGCATTAGGGTTCTAGAAAACCCAGCTCCTTTTTAACTGGAACACAAATGTAGATTACTACTCAAAGCAGGAACCTGCAGATGGGTGCATTAGTATGTGTTTGCTACAAGCAGAAGCTACAGTGGACTGGTGCAATAACTCACCTGTAAAAAATGTCATCCTTAAATATGTAGTTGTAAAGCAGAGAGGCAAAAATACAGAGTTTGGCAAAGATTTGTTGAGAATGGTTTAAAAAAAAAAGCATTCTTTTCCAATTAGCCTTAGGGTGCTCAGCTTGCTGTAAATTCTTTGTTCTGGAACATGGCTATGGACAATAGGTCAAAGTTTAAGTAATTCATTACAGAACTGGTTGGTTCTCCTGAATTTTATAAACAAATGAACAGGGTTCTCTGCGCACAGCAAGATCAATTAATTTGTGTGGCAGTGATTGGATCTTAAAAAACACTTGCAAGGCCTTCCTGCTTGCTTAATGTCTATGTGGCCACTGGTGTCTTTGAGATGAGCTGGTCATGCAGCACTCATGGCACAGGTGAAAGCACTTCAACAGAAATTAAATGTGGGCAGGAAGGAAACTGAATTGCATTTGGAAAAAATGGAGGAACAGTAATGTGAAACTTAAAAGCACAAAATACTGCAGAAATGCATTTAATGGAGCAATCAATATTTTTAGGACAGCAAGATTATTGAAATCACAGCACCAAGATTTGTAGAAGAGCACATTGCGCAAGGCTGCAGACCATAAAGCACAGGATCAAGGCTTGTGCTGAAGCAGAGATGACTTAAAACAATTCTGTCATTTTTACCGACTCACCATTGCAACATTTGGAAATTTGTCTTATTCCACCAAGAAATCTGTTTAAAAAAACCAGCTGTGTTCTTGCCTTAGTAATGCTTATTAAGTAGGAACTAAACACTCAAACCCAAATCCTCTTCCTCATCACAACAGAGAGGGTGAAACTGAATTTGAAGGGCCCTGCAGCAATCGGCCCTCAACTGCTGCCTCTCTTTGTGCTGCACAGTGGAAATATGGATGTTGGTGACATCTGCAGTTCCTGCAGCTGTGGCCCTTTGGTGGGGCACTGGCCCTTCTAGGTACGTAACTCCTGCAGCATTTGCTTGCTGTGAGAGATGAGCATTGGGGTATTTTTTTGTTGCAGTTTTTCTATGAAAACAAACCAAAACTGGTCATGCTAGGAGTGTATGGCCTCTTATCTGTTCCTGCTTGCTGGCTTTTGATTATATTGGTGGCAGATTCTAACCGAATGTATCGAGAAAGTTGTGATTTTTGAAGAATTGATTCCAGTCCTAAAATTTCATGAAAATACATGAGTGGATGTATGAGTGGATATAGGATGGGAATGTGTTGCTGAGCAGGAAGAGTAATGCAAATGTGCATTTTCTACATCAGAAAAGGTAAATAAGACCTTTAAAATGCCTGATCTGTGTGAAATGCTTCTAGAAAAGCTGACACCCTTTTAGACACCATGAGATGTCAATTCACTTTGAGAAAAGAATCTGCAAGAAACCAAATTTAATTGGTTTAGTGTGTGTTGGAGGGAGGGGAGTCAAACTTTTTCTGCCATTCTTCTTCTTCCTTGGAACTCCTCAGCTTCTCAGGTTCTGTGATGAGATGAGACTCTGGGGTTGCATTTATAAAGAGAACGAGCTGTAAGGTTTGTAAGCAAGATCTTGAAAGTTCTGATCCTACGCAATGGAATGGTCTTGATCCTCTCTGAAGCCAAGCACAGTTATTTTACTGAAAGAATTTCTCAACTTTATGCATCCTTGCTGTATCCTTTTCCTTTTGTGCAGCAGAATCACCCCAGCTCTGCTGCCTCATTTGAAACTGCCTTGCAGTGATCTAAGTTCAGATTTGATGGCTCTTATCACAATTATTGCAGTGTCACGTGTGGGTGGGCACCCAAGTGACCTTGTGTGTGCATCCTGCCGCTCATCCCGCATTGGACACAGAGCTGGCTGGCTCTAATCTGGGAAATTCCCACCCTGCCACCGGGGTCTGGGCTGCAGCAAGGTCAGGAGTCAGAGAGGAGCAGAGGAGAGTGAGAGTGGGCTAAAAATGTTGAGGGATCAAAGAGGAAAAATAGGTTGTGGCAGGGTATGTGCACTGGGAGGAGGGCTGCGGGAGCACAAGTGAGGAGGAAGATTTGTTTTGCTATTGGCTTTTCAAAGTTGTGCAATTTAAGAATTGGATTAACCTGATATGACTTTGTTTTTCTGCCAGATTAGATATGTTGAGTTTCTTGGCATTGTGAATTGTACAGTACATTTTGTGCTGTAAAATATGGGTGTGTCGGGATAGAGCTGTAGTGACACAAGCCGCTCTCAGTGTAATGCAGCACTGCTGGGTGGACTTCCCTGCTCTCTCTCCCCCAACACATCCTTGGCAGGGCATTTACAAACCTGAGAGAACCTCTCTGTGTCCCTGCATTCTGTTTCCAGCACAGCATGAAGACATTTTAGTACTGTTTCTGGTAAGGTAACACCTGAGGTCTAAGAATTTGTTTGGTCTGGCTGTGGCATATACAATAGTAAAGGTCTCTAAAAAAGAAAAAAACTGTTTGAAAATACACTTAAGAGTTTCTTTCTGCTTCCTCAGGATTAAATTGGAGAAAGTTTATTGGGAAATGCTGCAATTTTTTTTGTCTGCCTTTTTTTTTCAAAGAGTGAAAAGGCAGATACAGATCTGAAATAACTGCAAGTGCTGAGCTCACTGTTGTTTGAAGTATACCACAGCAGCATATCAATGTCAAAGTAAAATTTTCACAGTAGTATATGTTTGCTCAATGGTTTTGGTTTTTTGTTTTTGTTTTGTTTTTGGTGCTGCATTCATCCTGAGATAATTTGATTTGGTGTATCCTTTTTATACACTGGGCTTGCCCTGTGAGACAGCCCAATTCTCTCTGCTTATTGCTGGGTGAGGGTGGAGTACTAAAGAAGAATCACAACCCTGTCCAGCTGGGTGATCACTGCTCTGATTAATAAAGAGCGTTGAAGACTTTGGGAAGTGAAACTACATATACCTTGGGGCACTGTTGTTTAATTCCTACTCTGGTTTTCCAGACTTTTCCGGGGACTTGAGCCACCCAAGCAGATCAGTCACAAGGGACTGACCATAGCATGGCCTTTGTCACCAGCTAGGGGTCTGCCCTCTGTATCAAGAGCTGTACACTGAAAACTGAGGAGTTATGTCTGTGCCTGTAGTGAAGATTGATTCTCTTGGAAGAGAAGAGTGTAAATAACAGATCAGGTTAATAAATCACATATCTAGATTGTGTCATGCTCCTCAGCCATGTGTTGTTAATGTGTGTTACTCTGCTAACTCACAAAGTCAAAAAGCCACAGGGCTTGCTCACCAGGTGAAGGTGTTTCTAGAGTGGTAGAACATTCTTTGAATTGTTTCTGGAGTGATAGAGCATTTTCTGAGAGCAACACCAGTTGAATAAAACAGAGCAGGAAGCTGACCTTGTGAGCACCTGCATCACTCAACTCTATACTTACATGAGAGAATTAGGGAAGAGTGCATCATATTTAAAGTTAACCTGCATATCTGCCTTCTGAGGAGGCTAAACCACAAGCCTTCAGTAACACATGTGGGACAGCTGTGGTTTGGGTATTTGCTTGAAACCTTGCCTGTGGGTGCCTTGGCACTTAAAAAATCAGGGCATGGATTGTCCAGGCTGCAAGGCCTGATGTTGATCCATGCATAATCACGTGGCTGCCCTCAAGAAGGGCTGATCTTTCAGTTGGACCATACTTATCACCAGGTTTAAGAAGCACTTTTCCAGAGTCTCTTATCTGCTCAATTTTCTCAGTGCAACACGGTTGATGTCATTGTTGAAAATTGTGGTAGTCTCTGTCTGGAAGCTGTTTTGAACACGTGAAAAGGAGTCATTAGCCAAGGAGAAGGAAAGAGCTGGAAGAGTAATTGTCAACTCGTGTGTGTCTCTGATTTCACCAGGTGCTGCACGTGTCTGGTTTATCAATTTATTTCTGTTAGAAAGTAAACAAATCTCACTTTTCTTACCTACTCTGGTGACTGCTTTAGCCAAGTTGCTCTTATCTGCAGCAGGGATGTGCTTCTGAAGTCTTGTGTTTGGGGGCTTTTCTTTCTGCATCCACATGTAATCTGCTCTCAGGGATTATGTGCAGCTCTGACACTGGCCAGGGATGCTGTTTGTCTGTCCCTAAGTAATTTATTTAAAAACATTATTATCTCTACTATCAAAATATAGTACCTGATCATGGGGACAGCTGTTACCTCCCTGTTTTTCAGGTTGAATCCTTTGGCCAAGTTCTGTCTCACTTCATGCGTGTTTCTCTGTGTTTGGGAGTGGCTGTTCAAGGGGTGTCTGTGCAGACTGAACCCTGGGGGATGTGCACCATCCATTCTGGGCAACATCCTGGCAGACCTGAGCGCCTCTGAGTCTCCTCAGTGTGGACTTCAAAACCACTCAGCATTTTGCATTTTTGAAACACTGATGGGTAGCTCTCAATCCTATCCCAACAATGAATTTCCAGTGCCTTTTCCAAACCGGGTTCTCTGAGGATCTGAATCCTTGCAGGAGCTGGTGGTGTGTAACTCCAGTGGAGATGCAGCTGAGTGCCGGGTGCTCAGCCCTGGGAGCCCAGTTAACACCTCATTAAAATCCACCAATGGCAGCCCAAACCTTTGAGCAAACTCCTCAAGTAATCTTTTCTGCTGCCCTTCAGCCCGTGGCTGGTTGTTTTCCACTTTCTCACGTTTCCCCAAGCTGCTGGTGTGTACAGTCTGAAGATCACATTTAACCAACACAAGGAAATCAGCTTGGCCCGACGGGCTTCTCCATCACGTGGCTGCAAATGTGTTCACTGTTCTGCCAGATTATGGCTGGCTGAGCAAAATACAGTGAAGCTCTGGGCTGCTGGCCAAGCTTTTATTTCAGTTTGGAGCTTACAGCCACATATTTGCTCTTTGGCAGGACATCCACTGGGGTATATTTGGATAGTAATCTAGCATTGTTTTGCTGCTTTTTTCTTCTTTCTTTTCTTTTTTTTATTTTTAATGCACACAGATAGTATAATCCCAACACTTCGTCCAGTCTGTATGAGATTTCTCAGTGTGCACTGTTATGTGTGTGCACTCAGAATTTGTAGCTGTGACCTTTGATAACTATAAGTCAAAGCAATTAACTTTCTTTTATTGAAAAATGCTGGATGTCCTACTCTTTTCCCCCTCTGTGCTGATAACAGAGCTGTGTTGTTACTCTTTCCAAGATCAAAAGCTTCACTAGGGTTTGATTGAAGTCCAATTATGGAAGGAAGTAACTGTGCTGGAGCCCTGAAAATAGCAGTAATTGTTAAAATAATAAAGTGTGTCCTTGTGTGTCTTTATAATATTTAAAACTTCTTTTGGGGTGGAAGGGGGTGGCTTTCCTCTAGCTTTAAAATGAAAATATTCACAAATATCCTGGGAAAATAGGAGTGTGCTGTTAGAAGAGTTTCTTTTCTCTGGATTTCTTCCTTCAGTTCTATTCTCCCCCTCAAGCTGCCTTCCTCAGAAGCTGTTTGCATGCAGCCTGAGTCATGTAGGAAAATAAAGCTGGATTTGATTTTTAACTGTATGGGAAGCTTTGAGTTTGGGGGGGATAAAGGCTTTATGATGCAAGCTCCTTTATTTCTCTGTGAAACAAAAATGGGCTTTTCAAAATGCAGTGTGTTTTGGAAAGTTGGCTCTGGGTTTGAAACCCCAACATCTCCAAGGGCACCCTTGTATGAAAAAGCAGTACAAAAAGACACAATGCTTGGGGAAGGGGTAAAAACATGAGGGCAAGGAGCAGTGTTTGAGGGGCAGTTCCTGTCATCTTCCAAAGGGACACCGCTCCTCCAGTGTGTGTGGAGGGGTTTGGTTGGTTTGGTTTAGATGGATGGTATTAAGCCTTGCATTGTGGGGTTTTGGTTACTTTATCAAAAGCTTTGAGCCGTGACTGAACAGATCAACATTGGAAAAGCTGAAATAGATACAGATTTCCCCAAATCTGTATGTTGTTGTTTAGGATATAAATATATTTTTGCTTCCTCTTAGTCTCTCTTGCATGCTCAGAGAGGAGGGAACCTGGGAGGAAGCCCCGTGGTGAGGCTCTCATCTGGAGTCAACTGGCAGAGCTGCAGCAAGGGAGACCTTTGGGTCTTGATCTTAAAACCCAGCATGTCTAAATGCCTATTTGCCAGTTGTAGTGTTAATTGAAACACTGATGTGAATAAATAGAAATGAAGATGATAATATGGACAGTGATTGCCGTAGGGGCTGCTTTGGTGATTGTACAGCTGGGACTGGTTTGAAATGACAAGATTTTACCAGGGTTTGGTTCTGTTTGGTTTTGGTTTTTTTAACTCACGTGGCTTGCACACACATCTGATACAGGTAGGACAAGATAATCCTATGTGAACATCAATCCTTGCGTACTTTTATTTCAGCCAGCTGGACTCAAAATCACTAAGTACTTCAATAAAATCTTTGCATCATAGATAAATGGTATCAAGTAATATGCCCAGAGGATTGTACAGAGCAGGACTAGAATCTTCTTGGCCCCTTAAATTCTTAGGACAGAACCTGTTAATTTATTAATTTGAATTTTATTGTTGCACTCACTCAACTGCAGTAAAAATTATTTAGTCCTTCTTTTTTCTTTTAAACTCATCTATTTATTCTGGCTGTAAGACAGCTTTATGTATATACCATCTATAAAATACTCTGCCTTTTCAGCTCCCTGCTCTTACTGGGTTTGGATGGATCTTTGGAATACAAACTGCTTCATTGCCTTTTGGAAATTTTTATTTATCATAAGCCTTAGCAAGGGGTGCCCTGTTGCTGTTTATCCAGTTGGCAGCTTGAGCCACTCTCAGAAACAGCCCTGGCTGATCTCGAGGAGCTGCTGAAACTCATCAAGCAGGTTCCTGCTCACCAATTATCCAGTTAAGCGGAAAGAGGAAAGGTGTTTCTCTTGCTTGTGTTTTTTTCTTCACTAAGTTTAACCTGTTCTTCTCCAAGCCTGAGTAGTTGTGGGTGTGCAACGTGGCAATAGCAGCAGGGAGAGTCCAGGGGGAGAGGGGCAGAGGGGATCTCTTAAACACTACAAACACACCAGGACTGCATCCCTCAGCTGGGATGGACCGACAACTTCCAGCAAAAATCTACAGCATTCTGATTCTTAGCTGAGTCCTACCCAGCATACCTCAACCAGCATTTTGTCCACATTTTAACATACTATTAGGAAAATAAAAGAAATTCCCCCCTCCAACCAAACCTCTCCTTACTTCAAAGCCAATAATGAATGTTTCATCGCTGCCAGAACAAATTTGTTGATTCCCAAACACTCCTACTGTGTCTTGGTTGGAAGGCTTAAATTACTTGCCTAATAAGTGCTGGGGATAATATAAAAAAGCTCTTTCTAGTAGAGTTCTGGTTTTCAGTACATATTATAAGAATAAATAAATGCTCAGATGATAGCAGACAGCTGGATTGTCCACATCTGACTGTCTTCTGCATTGATTTTTGAGACAGACCATGTGCATGGCTGCTTGCTGGCTATCAATACCAGATGTGTCTGCTTGGAATTCAGAGGGATTGTCAAGTGACAGTGCAGTTGTGAAACAAATAATTTTGCTCTTGATTACTGAAAATAGTAAATGAGTGGGTAGGATAAAGTGAAGAGATATTCTCAATTCCAGTAGAGAACAAGAGGATGAAATGGCTTTCCTGACTGCCATTAACAAACAGTGACTTAGTGAATATTTTTCTTTTTTTCTGTCCTACCTCCTGCCCAAGGAATTGGCTCCATGAGCAGCACAACCTCTGTGGATTCTCTGATGTGTAACGAGGCTCCTGCAGCCAGGGAGGGAAGAGCTTCTTTCATTTACATTGTTTTCACAAAGCTTGTTGGTAGCACATTTGGATGCCTTGCTGCCAAATTTGTTGGAAATTGGCCAACAATTTCCCAAGCTTTTGGGAGGGGGCTGGACAGACATGCACAGCAGGACTGCAGAAAACTCATTTCTCTGGGAAATCAGCTCAAGAACAATTGTCGAGTACCGGGGGCACTGAAATGAAGTTTGCAAAGCAAAGGAACTGAAGGCTGTTTGATACGTTAATTCTGTACGTGGCCATTAACCAGGTGCACTAGATACAGTCCTTGCCCACAGGTTGGATCCACACTGGGAAATTTTGATCTGCCCAGGACCTGTCTGGAGCACTGAAGTGTAATTTGGTGACTGCACTGATTATTTTGGAAGTGGCTGGAAATGCTCAGGAAGAAGCAGATCTAAATACTCTTCAGCTTAGGCTGTGGCAGAGTTTGATCTGGATGTCTGAGCTGTGCTGCCTGAGGGGTCTGTGAAATAACCTTTGACTATAGGTAGGGCTTTTCTTTCGTTTCCTGATTAGCCCAAGGGTATAACTGAATATTTACTACTGTTCCACATTGCTTTTTATATTTTTAAAAGGAAGATCTATGACTGCACACATTGGAATGCATGTTAATAACAAAAATGGAAAAGACCCTTTCCATCATCAGGATTTTACTGAGTTTTGCTTGTGCATTGAACCTCAAAGACAGCAGCAAAATGGAGGCCAAAGAGGTAGAGCCAAATTCTGGGGTTACTGAGCAAGGCAGCTGCAAAGCTGGGTGACCACCCTCATCTGAACCAGGTAAGGGTGGGTTGGGATTTTTGCTTTGGTAGGTGCTTCTCCCAGGCTGCAGGTCGAGCAGGTGAGGGCTGGGGTTGTGTTGTGGGTGGGCAGCAGCATCTGAGCTGGGTGTGAGTTCTGTGGAATGCAGGTGTATAAATAGCCTGGGCATGAGGAAGCAAAATGTTTTCACCTGTGAATAGACGAGTTACTTCTGCTGAGGTGCACAGGAGAACAGGGTTAGCTTCTGTAGAGAGAACACATTAAAGGTGGCATGAAACATCTTCATTGTGAGACCAGCTCTTAATTTATTTCTGAAAATCTGGAGCACCATAAATATGCCAGTGCCATTTTTTTTATTCCTTCTGCATTTGTAAAAGGAGAACAAATAAAAATGTTCCATAAGCTTTGTTACATTAAAAAAAAAACCCCACATTTATATGACACAGCTCTATTTTGTATAATTTTTTTCATATCCAAAATGCAGAGGGCTTTAGAATAGATGAAGAAAAGCTGCATATGTGAGTTTAAGATAAAATAAGATGATCCTTGTGACAGAGACAGCAGAAATGATGTGATATGACAGTTGCTGTAGCAACACCACCTACTTCATGAAAATCAGAGTTAACAGGAGTGTAAAAGGTAAGGCCCACATAATTTTTCAAGCCTATGAATTGCTGCTGCCCTCAGCCTGCAGTGCTTTCCAGCTGTCCAGTGCTTCTCCTTCCATGTGGACACAGAATAATCACCTTTTTCCACATGGCCAACTCCTGCAGACCCCATCCTGTGCTGAGCAGGGGCACACTATGGGAATTCTCCAGGTGACCTGGAAATAGGAGGGAAAGACCGTGAAGGATTTTGTCCTGTCTTGTCCTGTTGTCCCCCAAATCCTCCCAAAAGCCCCAGATAACAGAATACTGTAAGGCCTGTGCTGTCTCTACAGAGAATGGGACAACCACCAGTGTAAAAAGGAAGCAAAGCAGTCAATTTGCTTCCTTGGGACTCAGCTTGTGAAGCACTGGTGTGTTTAATATGAATTGTTAAGTGTTTTAGACACAGAAGGTCTCAGGGATAAGGGCACTTCCTCTGTCCCAAATGAGCTCAAAATAGTGGTTCTCCATACCTCTGCATTTTTAAAATGCCAACTCCCATGTTTAAAAGCTCCTATATGTAGAGAGTTGATCAATGATTTGCCAGTGCATGCTGGCGTCAAGGTTACATTAAAATATGCTATTTTTAATATATTGAAATTTAAAAAATATATTGACTTAACACATTAATGTTTTTTTTTTTTTGTCATTAATTGGCAGTGGAGAGCCATGCTGTGTGTGATAGCAAGAGTAAAATCTGTATTACTTGTGGATTGGGGGAAGAATGTTTAGAAGAAAGGGCAATCTCATTTGGATCCCTTTTGCTGACATGCCTCCTGAAGGCATCACAGTAAATGCACTGTGCAATAAATGAAGGGAGCTTTGACTTCTGTATCTTGGGGCATTTTAATTTAATTTTTGACCACAATCTTCACAGGTTCAGCATGCCTGTCACATTGAGAACATGCATAGTAGTGTGTTCAGTTAGTTCAGGGCTGTGGGCAGTTTGCAGAGGAGGTCACAAGAAGGAATGTAAGTATTAGAATTCCAGGATTTCTTCGAGAGATATTCCATCAGCAACCTTTTTCACTGCCTCTGTTTGTAAAGGATTAACGGGAAGGTTTTGGTGCATGTTGCTCTGACTGGTCCATGTGAGTGCTGTTATGAGGCACAGAAGTCTGTGCAGGCATTAGTTTAGGTTTGGAGGCTCCTCAGCAAAGCAGTTTCTTGCCATTTTCTGGTGCTCAGTGACTCCCTCACATTTAGAAGTGAATTTATCAGTGCCCAGTGTTCAGTGCTGTAATATCTTTTAATTAGGCTTGCTTTTTGAAGTTACCTATTTTCCTGTGTCTGACATGCCACCAAAACCTGTTTTACGCAGCAGCTGTAAAGAAGTAGTTGCTGACACAGGGGTAGCATCCATGTTCAACAACCTGTTTTCCTGGAATTTTCCCTAAGTGGTTACATGTTCCCTTCCTTCCTCTGGCCCCCCTTTTCAGGCTACCCAGGCCTGATGCATCTGTATGGTTTATAAATGGAGATAAATGCATCAATAGAGAAAAATCTACAACCACATACACTTTGTATGCTCCTTGGCAATAAAGCTAGTATATAAAAGCAAGTTAGACCTCTGCAGTTATTGGGCTGTTACAACCCAAGTATAATTTTTTGGGTTTTGCTGTTTGTTTGGAATTTTTTTTCCCAAAACATATTAGGGGATCCTAATTTAAGGCAGAGAGAAAATAAAATGTACTCAGCCTTACTTAGATTATGGGAACAGTGTGTTCCCATTCTGGCAGCTCTAATTCTTAAAACGTGATTATTTTATACAAATCACCCTCAATAAATTGTCACATAAAAAGTGTGCTTTGTTTTAGTGAAAGGTAAAATGTAAAAAAAGTAAAAAGTGACTGCAACAGATAGTTCAGATTTGTTTGCACAGAGCAGCTCAAAAGAGAAGAGGAGATTTTCAAGTTCTGTAACTCTGTCCAGTGACCTCTTTTCCTTCAGGGATGTGTTCCAGTGCTGCTGATAGCATCTGTTGTCTGTCTCTCGGGCTCCCCATTAGCTGCTGATGGGGAGGCAGAGGAAATGTACCTGTTTCACGTGGCTTTTCCATGCTAGCTGAAATCTCCCTTGGCTATGGTTTGGTAACACACCCAGGCAAGCAGGGCTTGGGTACCAGAACTGGGTAATAGATCCATGAGTCACGGGTGGCATATGCTGTCAGAATTACAGGAGGGCTCTTTGCAAGACCTGTTTACTGAGAGCGTGCTGTCCTAGATAGACGAATAAACAGAACAATGGGAGAGGGACTGACTGGGTGTGGAGCACTGAAAAGCACATTGGCAGTGGCACAGATACATCCTGGGGACAAGTGTTGTCTTTGTTTTGAGCAGAATTCCTCATGAGGGCACATTTATGGGTGGTGAGGTTGTGGCAAGGTGAGGGTCTCCCAGGGAACAAGGGACAAGGCAAGAGGAAACAGCCTCAAGCTGTACCAGGGGAGGTTCTTGCTGGATGCCAGAAGAATTTCTTCATTGAAAGGGTGGTTTAGCATTGGAAGGGGCTGCCCAGGGACATTTGGAGTCCCAGTCCCTGGAGGTGTCCAAGGAAGGCGTGGACATGGCACTCAATGCTCTTCACTGGTGACAAGGTGGGGATTGAGCACAAGTTTAACTCAATGGTTTTGGAGACCTTTTCCAACCTCTGTGATTCTGTGACTCTATGCTATATGTTACCTAAAACAGAGGCTCTGTCTAAAATCTACTGGTTTATTAAAGTTGGGTACATAATTGTCCCAGGAAAGGAAAATGGATGGTTTTGTCTCCTTCAGAGCAGGTTGACAATTCTGATGCTTCTCTAGATTCTTCCCTTTAAGAAAAGATTTACTGTACTTTTTGAGAAATCTTGTTATATGTGAATTGCCAGGTAACAAAAATATGCCAAAGGATGTCAAGAAGCTCCAGAGAACATAAGCATCTTGAACTGAGACATGCTTCTAAGCCAAGTGTGAATTAAAATTAAATACCCATGTGAACATTCTTCCCTGCAGCTCTTCTTCACGCCCTGTCCCCACTGAATTCCGTCTTGGCTGATCTTTGTAAAGAAGGCAGCATCCTACAGAAAAATCAGAAAGGCATTTAGGAATGCTGTGGATTTCATGCTTTTCAAGAATTTTTAAATCCCTGTTTAGTGTCCTGGGAGCAGAATCAAACCCTCTGTTCCTCCATGTAACCATTCTGCAAGGGAATTGTTGAGAGCAGGAGCAACTATTATCAGGCATCTTGGAGGGATAGTTTGGAAGGGAATGAAAATTGGATTTCCTGGTTGTTTTCAGAGATGAGGCCTCATTGAGCTCCTAAGTGCTGCCTTTACGCAGGCTAAATCCGAGGAAGGGCTTTCAGAGTATGGATCTTACAGAAGAGATGAATCTGAGGTCCGGGAGATGTAGTGGAAGATTTTACCTGCTGGTGCCTCCTATTTGTTTGTTTATTGTTTTGAAGGGCAGAACGTTGCTGGGCCAGCAGGCAAAGGGTATTTCATGCACTCCATGGTAACCACAGGAAGGACGTGCAAGTGAGTCCCTCAAAGATCTGCAGGCACACAACTGAAGGCCACATGGGCAGCCTTGGATAGCAAACCCTGTCCCTTAGAAATGCAGGCTTTAATTACATTATATCCTCTTCTTTCCGCTTCTCCCATTTGCCTGCAGAGCTCAGACCAGCTCTGGGCTGAATCTGGGCCATTTCAGGAAGGAAGTGGTTGTCTGTAGGATCTTGGATCTTGACCTCATTTGCTGCAGATGTGAGAGGATGCAGGGAACAGCGGGAGGGGAAGGGAAAATCTGGTAGGAAGGACCGAAGGATTTTGTCTGAAGAGACTGGACTTTGCTGAAAGTTTCAGCAGAATTATAAAAATTAATTTGATTTTGTGGATGTGTCACACCATGTGTTTGCTTCCCTTTCTGTGGGGAATCCAGTGTGACACCTTGGGTGACTCTCACCTGTGCCCCACAGCTGCAGAAGCCCATGAGAATCCCATCCGAAATGCAGCCAATGTCTACAAGCAACATTTGCTAACCTGAGAGAATGATGATTTGATTTAAAATATCTGTACTTCTTCATCTGCAAAGAGAAACATTGCCCCTTCTTTCATGGGAGTCTCGTGGGGAAGAAGCTGTTTCTGAAGCACACAGATGCAATAGTTGTCAGTGCTGGAGGGAACTCCTGAAATTGTTTCTCTACAGGAGGTTGGAAGAATTTATGGCAAATATTATATGGATTTATTTGGGTAAATTCAAAACGGGTGACACAAGTGTCTCCTTAAGGAGGAGAGAATCCAGGTAAGACAGTATGTGAAACTTGAAAGATTGTTGCAACCATGTACTTCTTACACAGCTCTTGCACTTAATTTTAAAAACAAATTGAAAAGACAACCTAGACTTTCTCATGTCCCACTCTTAAAACAGGCACATTGGGAATGAGTAGCAGTGGATCTGACAGCACCCCACAGTGTCCTGCTGGTAGGACTGAGTAGAGGATGACAACTAACCCTCGCTGTAAGGAGCTGAAGGAGGACAGGGAGGTTTGCCAGTGTTTTGTTTGTTGAAGAGAATCTGTGGCACTTGGGAATCTGGGTCTGGGTTTGTACCATCAGCACAGGCTGATCCTGCCCTGTTCCCTTCGACAGTGCTCTTCTACTGAATGCATTCATCACAGCCTTTGCTGGAGCAGCCTTCCCCTTCCAGGCTCTCTCCCTCTCATCTTTGGCTGCCAGTCTGTCATCCTCACCTTCCTCATCTCCTTACCACCTTCTCAGCTTTGAGTCCTAATCACTCAATGAAATCTTCCCCTTCTTCTCCAGCCTGAGCATGCCCACAGCTGGAACATGCTGCCCAGGGAAGTGGTTGCATCACAGCTCTGGAGGTTTTTAAAAGACATGTAGATGTGGCACTGAAGACATAGTTTCGTGGTGGAGTTGGCAGTGCTGGGTTTATGCTTGGACTCGATATTTTGGAGGGCTTTTCCAATCTAAACTGTTCTGTGGTTCTCTGAAGTAACACTGACCCAGGAGCTGCCCTCTCTTCCAGTGCACAGGCCACTAGCACACTGCAGTGAGAAGTCTGCCAGAGCTTTTTAACAGGTTCAAAACAAAGTATTTTCTGTGGAACCTTTTTTGGGAAACTGTAGAACCATTTTGGCGGAAACAGTTGGCGCACAAGATATCCAAACAGAATGGTTGAAATCTGGCAAAGGCTGAAGGAAGTGAAGATGGCATCCTCTAATGGGAAGTGTTAGACAACCTTAATAAGACTACCAGTCCTGCCTGGAATAATACTGTAGAGACCCAGAGCAGGAGGCACACAATGCTGAGAGGGGAGATGACAATTCTTTCATAATTAAATGCACAAGGTTTGTAAACAATGCTGATATCTTCAAAAAGTACACATTTTAAAAACCCTTTCGTGTACCAGTCCTATAGTATGTGTTAAAAGCAGCAAATTGTGTTGTGGTTGCACTGGGTTGAGATCCTTCTTTCTGAGGAAGTGTTTGCAGTCACCCTGTGTTCAGCATAACTGAGTTTGTGTAAGATAAGGAATAGGGGAATGTCCGTGCCAGCTTGGAGCCCTGATCAAACAGATCAAACAGATCAAACAGATCTCCTGTTGCTTGGGAAGAAAATAAAGCTCCTATAATTGCTTGCATAAACACACCCAGAGGTGAAGTGTCTTCTTCACCCCAAGGCAGAGAGTGGTTGGGTTTGTCCTTCCAGTTGAGGGCAGAAGGATTCCAGCATGTGGCTTTAGTCCTGTCCACCTAAATGGTTTGGTTTCTGGAAAACAACTGCAATCCTAATAGCAGGGAAATTACACAGAATAAGATAGGATAGATAAAAGATTGCTTATAATATTGTAGGTGAGGAATGATTACGTGACATGATGCTGTCCTTAGATAAATCTTGACCTCCAGAATACCCCTTTTACTTTGCTACCCGTGGGGATTTTTACCTGTCTTGATTCCTGCGCTCTTGCCATGTGTTCTGCAGTGAGAGAACTTTTCCTGGAGGCTGAAGGAGTTAATGCAGAGCTGGATGACAGATTAGTCCAGGACAGGCTGTGATTTGGAGTAAGGGAACTATCCCAAATAGCTGGCCAGCTGCCAATGGAATAGATGGCTTGGAAAATATACAGGGAGGGCTCTGGAGCAGCTCTGGGTGAGGATTATCTGTCAGTTTAACCACTGTGCTGCAGAGCCTGACTGACACACACAAAGTGCCTTCCCTTTATATAAAGAAAAATGATTAGCAAACACATGTTTTATCTCTGGGCTTCTAATAAATTGAGTAGGAAACTCCTCTTTTATTTCCCTCCAATGTGTGTAAAAAATAGGGAAAAATATTTTGATTAGAACATTTTCACTCCCTTTTCTTCCTCTCGGTGCTGTTCTTCAGCCAGCTGTTGAGCTGATGAGGAGTGTAGAAGGGCTGTGAGAAGGGAGATTTTCTGAAAATCAGACACATTTCTATGGGAGTTGAATGATTCAGAATTGTGTTCCACATAATTTACCAGGGACCTCTCGCAGTACAGATAAGAAGTCTGCCAAGCAGTAGTGCAGCTGAAGAGGTTATTTCCGTCTTCACTCTCCTGGGCACAGCTGGTAGGTGGGATGTTTCAAAAAGGGGAAATTAAGAGTCAGGATGTGGTGATTGAACTCCCCATGATACCAGATCAGCATTTCGGGTTTTGTAGGTATACAAAAATGCTGCTGTACTTTTGAATGGTGAATTTTAATTATTGCAAGGAATTTAAAGCTTCAATTTTTTTTTTACCAGCAGTTTGGTTACCTAGATGACACAAGTGAATGGCCTCAGTCCACTTCTCTCTGAAAAACAAACCACACTGAAAATATTGCCATTACATTGGACTTCTCACTGGCAGTCTCTGCTGGGAGGAGTAGGACGATGACTGAAAGGATTAGAACGGCAAACTTTCTTTCAAGTCCTTTTTTATGGAAAATTTTCCACTTTGCTAATATCTGCCAGAGCAACACCAAAAGCATTAGCACAGGGAAGATGTTAGGGCAGCAGAATTGCTGGTGTTGTCAAAATCTGCTGGTCCCTTTGCCAGGAGACACCTGGAGCTGTGTCTGTCCTGGCATACTCCTTCTTGCTTGAGTGGAGCTCTGTAAGTGGGAAAGGCTCCAGAGAAAAGGCCAGTGTTGACACAGTTGTGGTCTCTCCAGGCCATGGTTGAAACACATCACTAGGGTGGTATGAGGGGAAGTTTCCATTAACAATTGTTCCCGGCTTGCTTCCACCACTACCACCACTGTGGAGCTCTGCAGCTGGATTTCCAAAAGAGCTTAATTCTCAAGAGTTCTCATTTCAGCAACTTAAATAGAGGGGCTAAGTTCTTTCCAAAACGCTTGGCAGTCATCAGCCCCCATTGAGAACAAAGCTTAAGCACATTAAACAGTCCAGCCACTTCACTGTTGTGAAAATTTGGCCGCTGTTGTGAGCACAGAGTGTTTAAATAATGCAGAGCCTGGCAAAGGCATCTGGCTCCCGGTGCTGGGCACTGAGGGGCCTTACCTTGCAGGGTGGGTTTCCTCCTTGGCCGATTCCTTGTGCAGCGGAGCCTCCGAGCAGCCCTTTTGTGGCTGTTGTGACAGCTGGGAAACTTGCTGATGTGAGGATTAGTCGGCTGCTGGGCACATGACATTCAGATTGCTGTGCTTATTTGACCTACCTCTGATTGCGAGGAATTCAGTGCATAAAAATAACACCCCAAACAAATTTGGCAGGAGGATGCAGAGCGAAAGTGCCGAGCACGCCCGGAGAGAGGAGCCCGGGGAGCGATGTGAGGCGAGGCCACGCTCGGCGCTCCCGCAGTGACAGCAGAGCCAAGGCCAGCACAGCCCACGCTGTCCTCTTGGATTACAAGTTCAGAACTGCAGAGATGTCATGGCCACTGGCCAGCAAACTAACAAAGACAGGTTCCTGGCTTGCACTATTGGCAAAACTTGATAGAATAAATAAAAAGATCCCGGGTGCCAGGAGTTGCCCAACGTAAAATGCTAGACAAAGCATTTCTGGTTTTTCTGCCTGGGGCTTGAGATACCCATGTTAAGTGTGTTCTTGATGGAGTTGCTGATCATTTGCAGGAGCATGACAGAACAGAGACTGGCAGAGGTGTGTGTGCCATGTGGGTGTAGGATATCTCACAGGGCAGCACTCTGGGGGCTCCTCGTGATGGTGTTTAGACACATGGTTTGTTCAGGCTTTAGTGAACAGCATTCCCCTTGAATGAGCCTCTCACTGGCGCTGGAACTTCTTGTGTTTGCTGAAGGGGCAGGTCTGTAGTCATGAGAGCTTCCTAAAGCAGGGGACAGGAAACATGTGCGTGGAAGGAGCAAGGCAGGACCTTGACTGCCATGTCTTCTCCCAGACTCCTGTGGAGGTGCATCACTCTTTGTTTTGCTCTTGTATTGCTAAGATGCAATGCCTCGATTTCCTATGTCTGAAAGGAGTGTTTTTGCCCTGTTTTTAGGGTGTTATTGTAAAATTTCTTGAGCCCAGTGACTACAGAGCTCACGTAATTGTGTAATATGGCATGTTATAGATAAATGACAATATTCAAACTGATCCTGTATATCAAGAACTTCAGGAATATTTAAATACAGGCACTCACGTGGGACAATTAGAAAGCTGGGCCAGATTTCACAATCCATTTTACTTTTAGAAACACCCTGCAGGCTCACCAGAAATATTATAAAAGTGCTCAGAGTTTGTGTCTTGCTTCATTTTTATCTGCATTACAGAATGTGTACCATTTGTAGGTGCATACATCTGTGTATTTGTCTGCATTAAGGAATACTGCCTGCTGTGGAGCAGGCACTCACCCAAGGAGCTTTTTCTGTGTTTCGTCCTTTAAACGAGGCTGTGGCAGCCCATCCATCCATCCATCCATCCATCCATCCATCCATCCATCCATCCATCCATCCGCGATGATTGGCGCCCACGGCCGGCGGGGCTGCGGGGTGCGTGCCCCTTGTCGGGAGGTGACAGCGGGCGGGGAGGTGACTCAAACCCGCGCACCGCTGTCTCCAGGAGGGATGAAGCTTGTGAGAAGCCACTCCGGAGCCACAGCCGTGCGGGCCGAGCCTCCCCCGGGCTGTCCCGGTTATCCCGGGAACGCGCGCCCGTCACCCGCGGCACCGCGGGCGGGCAGGGGAAATGCCGCTGCCGCCGCCGCTTCCCGGCTGTATTAACGGGGTGACAGCTGGAAACGCCGCGTTCCTAGCCTCGAGAGCAGGGAGAAGCCGCTGGCAGCGCCGGTTCCCGGCTGGATTAACGAGGGACAGCGGGCAGCGCCGCGTTCCAGCAGCGCGTCCCGAGCTAGGGCGGCAGCGCTCCGCAGTGGCACAATGCGTGCAGCAGCATCTTTTCCTCTTGCTCCCTCTCCTGCAGCCGCATCTATATTTTGATAACTTTGATCCTCCTTTTCTCCTCTCCCCGGCCCTCACCAGCCTTTCCTGGAAGCTGATTTTATCAACTCTAAAATAGGAGTTACAAAAGCTCTCCTTTAGCAAGCCCTGCGCAGTGCAATTCCCCCGGTGCATTTTCCGTGCAGTTCCCATATTATTAAAATAAAAACTACATTGTTAATGCTGGCCTTGGAATTAGAAATGGCATGTAATGTTTACTGTTTTACACCCTAAATATTGCAGATATGGGCACAAGTAAGGAACTATTACACAGCCGCAGGATGTTTTTGTAGTTATCATGAAAGCCGTCATATCGCTAAAGTCAAAGTGAATTAGCAAATAGCCAAAATTATAAAAGAATATCTGCTTCAATCAGAAGGCCTCCCTCTGAAGTCTGTGAGGCTTCTACTTCTGAGGCATGTGAAAACTTCTGAAAATTCTGCCCCCGGGGATAGTCCATGTTTAGGCAGCTGACTTCAGGATCCTATTTTTGGAACCTTTGGTTGAGATTTTAAATTGGATTTTTAGTGGGAATGGTGCCCAAATTGCTGCTGTAGGATCTTGAAGGCTTTATCTAAAATGAAAAAGAGAAAAATGGGAGGTATATCACTAATTTTCTGGGGATACGCTCCTTTTTATTAGATTTTATATACCATAAAAGAGAAATGCAGCATAAGTGTCTTCTTCATTTTTGCAGAGCATCTTTAAGGAATCATTGTAGCCTTTCATGTTGCTGGTTTCCTTCACTGTCTTTTAGAATATCCCTGGTAGGATTTCATAAAGAATAAATAGCAGTCTCCTTGGAGTGCTCCAGCCCAGCTGAAAGTACACTTTCATGAGATGCTATTCATGGCAAGTACAGTACATTGTTTGATTGTAAAATAAACATACCCTCAGAGGTATAACTGTGAGGGGTTACAGTGTGCTGATAGATCTGAACTAGATGACAGTACTTATGATCTGTTCCTGAGGATAGGATCCTGATGAAGCGGTACAGGTTACATGGGAATCCAAGATTAGCAACCAGAGTTAGGAACAGATTCTGAATATAAAGGCCATGAACATGTCTGGGTCAGAATGTGCACCTTGCAGAATGGACAATCTAATATTTAGTATGCATAGATACCAAATCTGAAGGGAAAGCTGAAAGAATTATTGCTTGTAAAATATGTAGAGATCTTCTAAAAACCTTTGCTACAATTAACATATTTTTTCTAACCCAGCTGTGTTTATCCTGTATTTCTGTAGGTCAGATCTTGCCAGCAAACCGGAACACACCAAGCCCCATTGATCCTGAGACTATCCAAGTTCCTGTCGGCTACGAACCTGACCCTGCAGATCTTGCTCTGTCCAGCATTCCTGGCCAGGAGATGTTCGATCCTCGCAAGCGCAAGTTCTCCGAAGAAGAGCTGAAACCGCAGCCTATGATTAAGAAAGCTCGCAAAGTCTTCATCCCAGATGACCTGAAGGTAATTTGGAACTGGTGACGAGGTGATTCCTACAGGGTCTCTGACAGTTGCTCACTGAGGTACAGGTTTGGAGCATGAATCCATTTTGTCATGTAAGGTAAATCTTTCCATCTAAATCCAACTTTGCTGTAGAATAAAACTGTTCAGGGTTCTGGATGAGACTGAAGGGAGGATGTCCCTTATTAGTTATGCAACAGTTGAAATTCATGAGCTCAGTATTCATTTCCTTTGTATGCTAGAAACTTCCTGCTTGACCTTGGACAAACTTGCTTTGTCCCATATTTCCCACTTATGAAACAGCCTGATCATGTTTCCTTTTTCTTCATCCTGTCTCTATTCATGTTTCCTTTTTCTTCATGCTCTGTCTATTCAGCACAGGCTGTGAATCCTTCAAGGAGATTTGAGGACCCTGATGACATACTGAAGTATATTGTGTCTTATTTGGAAGTTGCTGTGTTTAATAATGAATGAGAACACTATAGTAAAAACTATTTCACTAATATATATTCACTAATCCGGGTGAAAGAATCTAGACAAGTGGTAGGAAAACAGAAGAAAACAGAATTTTTCTGCTGAGAGGTGTGTTTTAATACAATATGTAAAATACATTACTATATCAATATTTTAGAAGAAAGAGTCTGTGCCACTCACTGCTTCTGAGATGTGAAGAGCAAAATGCATGAAGATAGCAGGAAAATCAATCAACTGATCCAGGTTATCAAACACTCTCAATATTATTTGTGAAGTTGTTTTCCCAGTATGTGCTTTCCAAGATGATCTCTTTTTTCAGAGGCAGTTAGGGCAGAATTTCATTCTGCTGTTGCTACTGCCCCCAAGAGACACAGCCTGAGAGCCTGTTGAAGTTCAGTGGGAATCCCTGGCTGCATGTGCAGGGAGCCTGGGATGCCATGTGTTTGCACCAGATTGATAGCATTAGGGAAATAAGCTATTTTTATCCCTAAGCATGCTGTGGTGCAAGTTAAAAGCACAGAAATCACAACTGCAGTAGTGTTCAGGTTGCTGTCACTCAGCTTTCCTTTGCAAAAGTTTGCCTGCACCTTGTTGCTTACCTGGGCAAGTTCTACTGCCTGTTGGGTTGCAGTGCCCAAGGGAGAAGTATTTGCTGCAAGAGTGGCTGGAGTTTCTCCCTTTGTCACGTCTCCCAGGTACCTTTATTCATCAAAGCAAGATTTGGCAAAGGTCCTGTTGGCCAGAGGTGGAGCCCAGCAGTGCAGCACAGGAGTGAAGCAGGAGCTCAGGGTCCCTCAGGGTCATCCCATCACTTGCCCTTGACTCATTTCAGAGTGCTTGACCCAAGTGCTGCTCCTGCCCTGGCATGTGGAGCAGCCTCTGGGTTTTGGGGGAGGGTAAGCAGATTAGACCAGTCAATCGTCTCTGGGCTGCATGTGATTTGGAAATGCCAGCCTTACCTCTTTCAGGCCTGGATTAAGGGATTTGCCATAGCAATTTGTTAAAATAAAGAGGGATGAAGCCTAGGTGGCACACTAATAAATTGCTTAAAGCTGATTTTTATGGAGTGAATTGAGATGGGAAATTATAAACAAGATTTAGGTCATAGCTTTTTTCTGCATGCTTGTGTTTTTGGAGGATTTTGCAGGAGCCCATCTACATACAGGTGAAGAGCCATTTAGAGATATTGCTGGCTCCAGATCAGCATTCCTGCACACTTTGTTGAGCCAAAGTGATAGAAAGCAGTTCAAGAGCCCTCCTGCCAGCAGTTGTTGTGCTCCTGCTTTGCCTTGTGCAGCAGCAGAAGGTGCAGAGCAGCAGGATTAGGCTGGGCAGAAGGACCCAGGAGTGCTGGGTGTTTGCTCAGTGCAGCACAGGAGCAGCTGGGTCTCCTGCCCTGGGCTGGTCCTTGGGAGCGGCACAGGGAAATGGAAGTGTGTTAAGATGAGGAAAGAGGGAGTTTGAGCTCTGTGACTTGGCCAGGCAGAGTCTGAGCATTGAGTGGCTACATCACTCATACTCCGCAGGGGATGGAATTTAACTTTTCATGAGAGAGTCTACCTGGTTTGTATTTTCTGAGTTGTTCCAAAGTGCTAGAACTTAATTCAGTTATGAAGCAACATGAAAACTGCCATTTTGCTGAAGGCCACTTCACTGAAAGAGTGAAAATCAGGTGAAATTCAGTAGTTACTTCAACTCTTTGATACACCAGTGCAGTAAGGTGATCTAGAGGCAGATCTTCAGGAATAACACTTTGGGAATGTGTTAGCTTATGAAACCTCAGGGAGTAGTGGACCTATTTCTGTCCAGTGTGGGTTTTTTCCATAGCCAAAGCCTGTTGCACTAATCTCTGTGTTTGGTCCCAGAGCAGCCATCATCACTGTGCCAAGGAATCCTCTTATGGTGACAGTGGTGCAGACAGGAACATTTTGGGGCTCTGTAGAGTGCTTTGAACGTTAAAAAAGAGCGGCAGTAGATGAAATGGGTGATAACAACACAGAGAGTGAACCAGCAGCGCTGAGCAGGGCCAGAGGTAACTACTAGTGCTGCTGCAGCCACTGTTCAGAGTGAGTCATGGCACATGAAGGTGGATGTGCTAACTAGGTCAGCCTTGATGGGAGATGGATTGTACCTCCGGAACATTGCTTCACTTTTCCTTGCAGGAATTCCCTGTCAGGAGGATGAGGGGGTTAGTGTAAACATTTTGACAGAAACGTGTGAGGGCATCTGCGCTGCCAGGGTGGATTGTGCCATGCAAAGCTGTAACTCCAGTCCCGCCATGCCACGGGTGACGCTGGAGCCACTCGCGGTCCGGAGGCGGCCGCTGGGAGTGGCTCCCGGTGGGCAGCTCTGCTTCTACCAAAATCTAACACCTTTGTTTGGCTCTCTGTGTGTCTCACGAGCAGGACGACAAATACTGGGCCAGGCGCAGAAAGAACAACATGGCAGCGAAGCGCTCGCGGGACGCGCGGCGGCTGAAGGAGAACCAGATCGCCATCCGCGCCTCCTTCCTGGAGAAGGAGAACTCGGCCCTGCGCCAGGAGGTGGCCGACCTGCGGAAAGAGCTGGGCAAGTGCAAGAACGTCCTGGCCAAGTACGAAGCTCGGCACGGCCCCCTGTAAATCCGAGGCAGGGGAGGTGGGGTGTTTTGGGGTTTTTTCTTTTTTCTTTTATTTTTTTCTTTTTTTTCTTTGTTGCGGGTTGGCATTTGATTAGATGGACAATGTGTTTCCTGTTTGATAGCACCACACCCAAACCAACCTTTCTGTCTTCAGCACTTTACCAGAAGCAGAAACAAAACTGACTTAATGTTGGTTTTTTGTTGTTTTTTTTTTTCTTTTTGTTTGCGTGTACGTGTCCCTGTGTGTGTGTGTGCACACGTGTGTGCTCAGGTCTATGTGGGTGTGCATGTGCGTGGCTGTGGGTGTGCGTGCGCATCTCAGCACTTCCCATTTTTATCAGCCCTCTTCAAAGGGTGCCACATTTTTACCTGGACTGTTGAGAACCACCATAGTAAGCTTTTTATTATATATATTTTTTTTTCCTTCAGTGCTGCTTCAGAGTAGGGGTTTTATGTTCTCGTAATCAGTTCCATCCTCCTGATTTACTTGGAAAGATCCCAGCATAAAATACAAAAAAAAAAAAAGGAAAAAAAAAAGAAAAAAGAAAAAAAACGTAGATCTCAGTTTTTTTCAAGAGTAACAAGCTATCGTTTTAAGTCTGTCTAATCAGAAAAGTTAACATGCTAATAAAGTGCACAAATAATAATTTAGTACTACACTGCAGAACTATTAATTTATAGATTGCTTTTGTTGTATTTTTAAGTTTTGGTAATAATTGTCTTCAGATTTAAAAGTGCTGTTAGGCTGAGTTTAGCTATACTCATGATAGATCCCATAATGGCTTCTCTGTAGCTACTAAGGTTCCTTTTCTCTCCACGGACCCCAGGTAGGTAGGTAGGAGTTGTTGGTAGAGCACAGAGTGTGTACCTTGCACTGCCTGTACCTGAAGCAATAATCCTGCGTGCATGCTGCCCGGATGTTCCCAGTGGACGTGGGATGGTTCCCTACCCAACAGCAGTCTCGTTGTCTTTAACAAGGAGTTCCAAAAAGTCCCAGACACGTTCCCATGAGCATGCTGACTGTGTCCCTGCCGTGGGGGAGCGCATGTGTAAGGAGCAGGATCATTAGTTGAAAATGAGAACAAAATTAAATAGCGTCAAATCAGATCTGATGTTGAAATCAGAGGGGCTTTTCTGTTTTCAGTTAGTTACTCCATTTTGTGATTAAAAGTTGAATAAATACCTAAATTCAGTTGGTTTTTTCCCATGTTTTGTAATATATTTTCTGTGGATTATATCTTGCTGTTTTAAAAAAAAATCACTTTTATTCAGTTAGAAGAAGTCACTGGTTTGCAAAGCCCATTTTTTCCTAGTGATCGTTGTTTTGAGTGTGACATGAACTGATGGTTCTGAACTTCATTGTTTTAAACTCTGCTTTTGAACATGTATGTTCTAATATAAAGTGGACTTCTGAAAATGAATGTAAGAGACACTGGTGTATTTCAGGAGGGGATGGTGTTGTCATATACTGTGGTTAATCCAATCAATCTAAGTGTTTACTCTAGACCAAAAGGATAGATATTATAAAATGTATAAAGTTTATACAGAATAATTATAGTATGTTTGTTTTGTACAGTATTTTTCAAGTACAAATACTGACAATGTATTTTGAAAGACATATATATATAGCAAAAAGAAAAAGCTATTCCATGTTTAAAATATATAGCAAAGATATATATTCTCCATTATTGTATAGAAAGGAAATGCTTAGGGGTTTGTTGGTTGTTGTTTTCTTCTTTTTTTTTTTTTTTAATCCATAATTTTAAGCCTGGCACACTGGCATGTTCTGTGCTTTAAATTAAATTTTTATGGAAGTAATATGGCTTTCCAGGATTTCCATATTACTGAAAAAGAGAGACTTTTTAATTTTTCATCAGAAACACATAAAAAAACTGTTTAACAGGGACAAAGCACAACATGGATTTTAGTCAACTATTGATTGGACATTACAACATTTTGTAATGGCAGAAAAATAATATATAATACAAAACCACTCATCATAATTTCCAATCTGCTGCTGCTGCTAGAATCTGTTTTCAGCTGATTTTTTTTTTTAAAACAGCTCAGATCCTGTACACAGCTGTGTGTACTGCATACAGTTAGTAACGTGAGGAAAATACGGTGCTATGTCTTGCTCACAGTTTTCTAAGCGTTCTGACATTATTTTCAAATAAAAAGGTTGTTCGTTCCATTAAATCATTATTCACGCTTCAGGAGATGGCTGCAAAAAACTCAGCATTTTGGTCAGCATTAGAAACACCCTTGCATGGATGGCATTTCTCCAGTATTTTTCCGTGAACACACCTGGCTTATCGGTGTCCTGTAACGTGCAGTGCTTGCCCGTGGACCATTTGTTCAGCAAATCGAGTTTCCATGTGCTACAGAAGGTCTGAAGTGCAGTGAGTTATTCCCTAAAGGTCAGCAGAAGGCACTACAGGAGTCAGGAGGGTCTGGCACAGTTGGGGTCTCTGCTGCAGCCCCTTGGGAACGCCCTGGTTTTCCCTCTGGGAGAAGCAGGGCTGGGAGCTGCTGTGGACACACCTTTAACAGCAGCACAGCAAATTGCAGCAGACTCTAATCACCCCCACAAAGGGGAATTTTGGGGTGACCCAAGAGCAGAGTGAGGTCAGTGGTGCCACTGATAGGGCGGGTTGTGACCACAAAACTTTGTATAACATGCAAAAAGGCAGCTTGGAAAAGAAAAAAGAGAATTCTTTTGTCTCTTTGGGCAGGGAAGGGGTGGGAAGTGGTTGAAGACTGGGTGTCAGGTTTACTGAGGCATGGCCACAGAGGGGCACGGAGGTTCCTGGCTCTGCCTCGCCCAGCAGTGCCAGAGCTGCTTTGGTGCCTCCTCGTCCCATCCCGGCACTGGCAGTGTCACAGGCTGGGGACTTTCTGAGGAGCCTGGGGGACTTGGCCACTCCCCACTTCCTGGGGGACTTAGGCACTCTGGCTGCTCTGAAAAGCTCACCTGGGAAAAAAAAAAAAAAAAACTGGAAAAGAAAAAGGCAGAATGTGTGGGCTTAAAACTTGGAAAATCCCCAGGTTCACTATCCAGGTTGTCTCCCTGAAAAAACAATGAAAATAAATAAATGGAAGTTAGCTCATTTTCAGTTCCCAAGGACAGCTCAGCTGGGCTCATCACACCTCTGATGGCTTTGTTGCTCATGAAGGAGCTTTTAGGTATAAGAAATCGTAATTTTATAAAAATAGAAATATATATATTTGCAGATTAATTAATAGCTTATCTAAATAATTCACCTCTATTACATTATAAGCATTGGTAAAATGCTTGTCTTCTCTTTCATTTTTTGCTGAAACATACAAGTAGATTTTTTTCTTTTTACAAAAGAATGCCCTCTAGAAATCAGTGGGACTGGAGATGGATTTGTGCATCTGAGCACCTTGCGGCGCTCTGTGGGATAGCCTGTGGCAGAGGAAGGGGGGGGGTATTTCTTTTTCTGTTTTGAGTGGTGCTGAAGTCACTAAACCAAGCACCATGGAAATAAGTTCTGACTTGAATCCACAAAAGCAAGAAATTCAGAATGCAGGGGAGGAGCCAGAGCAAGCACCAGGGGTGGGATCAGTTCAGACCCCTCTTATTTGAATATCTTGCCTCTGTGGGTTTGTAATACCCCCAATTACTGCTTTAAAATTATTTTTGCAGGTAATTTTACAATAGAGATGTGCAGTTTATTTTTATTTTGTTGACTTTTTTTATGTGAAGAAAAAAATTATATTAAAACTTACATGTGATCAACCATCGTATTTCTGGCAACACCACAAGACAGAATTAAATACAAGTTTAACAAATAGATCAAATTATCTGTATGACAAGAAATGGTTTGCATCCTGTATGCTGTTCAGCCCAAATATTTTTTTTTGTCTGTTATTCTTAATGTTTAATAAACTTTTAAATTTTTCTTCTCTCACTGTGTGCTTGTTTTGGTGTATCAGGGCGTGGGGCTTTTGGGAGGGAATTTTTCTCCCCCATCCTCTGATCTGTCCCACCAGGGGATGGATCCCAGCTAATTTGAGGGGGGCAAATATCCCCCAGCATTCCCAGCTGCCACCAGGGTTGGGTATAACCACAGCAAATGTGTATTTACATGAGATGAAATAATTCAAATTATACTATAATTAGTGCTATTTACTATTTTAACAAAAATATGTTATTTTGTGTATATATATATATATATATATATAGTGAGATGTGGTGATGTGTTAATTCACTGTAAATTCATAAAAATGCTACATATCAAGGAGTAATTTTTATTGTAGTATACAACATAACTTATTAATTTTACTGTCCATTATAGCTAATATTTTATATGGACTGCATGACAGATAATACATACTACAGGCTTTTAGATATCTAGTTTATATAAAAATACAGCCTGAGAGAGAAAAACTATAATTCAGAAATAACCCTTCCTGTACATAAGTTATTAAATATGTGTATAGGTGTATCTGTATATTTATAGCTGGGTACAGAGCATGATATATAGGCACACATACCTATAAAAGTCTGCATTTTAATATACATAGTACCTATTATGCACAAAACGTATGTTTTAATAACACACTGACTCAATCTCCCCTCTGTGTATGTACATGCTTTCATTAGTTTTAAATATATAGCTGTAATATAAATTCATCTATTTTAATATGCACATTAAAGTTATGTGTGTATATAAATGTATAAATATACAAAAATTGCATTTTCCTATACCATGTTTATCATAATTGATTTTGCTTCCTGTTTTTATACACCTTTATAAATATATCAATAGCTTTAATACAAGGGTTTTTAATGAGACAGAAAGTGCATTTGGTCTAATAGCCACACACACGTGCATCTACACAAGCACATATATCTGTGCATCCATAGAGCTGTACATCGGCTAATTATGATTTCATAGAGAATATTTAACAGCACTTATTAATAAACCTTTATAACTTTTTTTCAAAATCAAAATTTATTTTATTGCTATAAAGGATGGCTTTGCCATATATGTTATGCACAAACTATAATTGCTACAATACATAAGCAGTGTGGACACACACATCCTTGTAGCTCTTTCTCTCTATGTTTTATATATTTACAAGTTTAATAACTGTATTTCATTTAGGCTACCACAATTTACTACTTGAATAAAACTTTTTAATACATTCAAAAATACTTTATTGTTAGTAAGGTGCCTTTATGATACTTGCTCTGAATTATGCACGAGTTGTCATAACAAATGTACATTGCCACACTCACCTGTGTACCCATATAGCTCTGGGTGTCTGAAAACTGTGTGTGTATACATATATATATATGTGTAAATATATATGTAGTGTGTCCGTATACTGTTGTAAACACTGATATAAATTCAGTTATGTTTTCATACAGCATACTTAGCAGAATTTAATAATCTAGGTTAATATTTTTATATTTCTAATTATGTATTTTATTACTGTAATCTGTTTTTACTACACATTCTATATTGTGCACAGACACATATGTGTACACACACACACACACACACGTGTGCACTCCCCTTCCTCTCAGTGTCTAGTCAGACAGAAATTTAATAATTTTATTTCCATATAGCATATGGAAAAGTATTAATAAGGTTTCTAATAGTTTTAGATAAAAAATTGTCATCACTGACAAGTAAAGATCTGATACATTGTGCACCAAAATGTGTTTTAATAACCCAGAAACATTCGCTGTGGCTCTTGTGCTCAGCCCTTCTGTACACACATTTGTCTCTGTAACAGAGGTTTCCATGTACACACTCAGCAAAGGTTTAAAAAAAAGGAATATATTTTTACCCAGAGATACATATGTAAAACAATGCGATTTAAAGGTTAAAATTTATATTTTTATATTGTTTTTAAAGGCTAGATTTACATTTTCAAATTTTTTTCAAAATATATGAAGTAGATTTTCTGATGATGAAGATTAATAAGTGTTATATGGGACACAACATGTGTTTATTCTAATACACACATTCACCCTGTCTAGGTGTTTGTGCACATTTATCTTTACATGCACACAACTAGAGACACTGCCAACTCAACAGCATTTTCTTCATTAATATGGATTTAGAGCTTTTTGTATCCACATTTTATTGCTACAAAGATATTTGCTATATATGTTATTTGTTACATATGAAATATAGTTGTTGTGTAGCAGAAACACACAAGACATCCTTGACTGCCTCTGTGTGTGCTTTTAGCAGCCTTTTTATTATTGTATTTTTATATCAAGTATAGAACAGATAATAGATAAAACATGTTTTTGGAGATGTTTTATTTCTTATTTACTTTATATGACGGATTTTCACATATGATGAGGTATTTATTAGTACACGTTTACATATCCAGGGAAAATTTTACAGGTATTATTAATGCAGCATAGTTAGTAGCATAAATATACTTTAATGTGTAAGTATTTAAAATAAACCATCTCTTCTCCACCCCAAGCCCAGGAGGCACATCCCAAACTCATCTTTATGAGGAGCCAAGGGTATATTTTGGAGTAGTTTTACAGATCTTTTGCCAATTTGGGGTCCTAGCACTTTTGTTTTAACCCACCTGCTTTGACTTCAGGATAAATTTGGTGGTCATTAATGGATGAAATTATCCCAGAAAATCCATTATTTAAAAGTAAAAAAAAAGACTGGAAAAGTTCTGAGGTGCTCCCTTGGCTGGGCACAGCCCCAGCTCTGGCAGCTCTGGAGCATCCAACGTTGCCTTAGGACTGAGTTTGCTGTTTCTTTTTAACTCCTTTTACCCAAGTCCCAGTTTTCATGAAACCTGTAAGAACTTAAGAATCTTTGAGATGCTTAAATCCTCTATCACCCTTGCCCAGCTTCTTAAAAGAAATTAATCCAGAGCCAAATAAAGACACAGCCGTACCCATGGCAAGCATGGATGGCAAAAACCAAATCCTTGATATTGCATTTAAGAGGAATAAATTGGATTTGTCACTGTGACTGTGACCGGTGCGTTTCGGCAGCGTTTTTTTTTTTTTTTTTAAATATGTAATCACTCCCTAAGTGCAAATGTGGGTGGGGAAGTGGGAAAGATCCACAGTGGGAACGCTGAAAGCCAACACAAGAGGTCACACAAGAGCCACGAGCGGCTCCCGAGCGCTGGGATCTGCTCCAAAACAGCGCCAGCTTTTCCTCTTTAATATCCCCTTATCCTTCCTCGGGTGTTTCTCCCTCGGTACAGCTGCTGCAGGTGAGACCCTGTGAAGATCTAAGTCACCGGTGGTCAGGGACAGACACAGTGCCACCTCACCAGCGCCACTGCTCTGCCTGAACTTGTGTGAGAGACATCGGGGGGGCTAAAGTGCCCGGGGTGCCCGAGGTGCTCCAGCTGCTGTCTGCAAGTGTCAGACACCCTCAGGCTTAAAAGGATGATGCTCAATCATTTTGCACATTCGCGGACTCAATTTTAATTGAAATGTGAAAATTAGCCCCACCTGCAGACAGCACCCAACAGCCAGGTTTCACCTGGGATGGATGAAACCGGTCAGAGGTAATTTATTGTAACCAGGACTTTGGCCCAGCAACCTAATTCCTCTAACCTGTATTTAGTTTCCTGCTTTCCCCTCTCCACTTCTGCAGCCTCCAGATAGAAACATCACCCCTGGGAAAGGACACAGTGTTCTGCTCAACCGTGGGTCAGCCCTGGGAAAGGACACAGTGTCCTGCTCAAACGTGTGTCAGCCCTGGGCCCAACTTACAGATGAACTGGTTGCCCCATTCCAAGGTCCCAGGGGCCCTGGAGGAAACATGGCTTGTTAATTGGATGTCCTTCCACCACTAAGTTGAGGCTTTTTGTGTTACCTGGTGTTAGCAACTCAGATTATGAGGGTGAAATACAAATTATACTCTGGATCCCAGTGCCACCTTGCTTTATACCTGCAGGTCAAGAGCTCAGCAGAGCTTGTTCCATTTTCCAGCAAAACCCCTGGTGGTAAGGGTAAATGTGGTGTGGGTGGCTTTGCCAGCACAGGTCAGCCACAACTTTTTTGGACAAGTTTCATCACAACAGCTCAGCCATCCCTGGTAATGCAGCATAGAGGGCAGAAAATTTAAAGGGCTTGTCAATACCAGAGCTGATGTCTCCACCATCAAAAGCAGTGAATGGCTCAGTGATTGTCCCATGATTAACCCAACCTCAACCCTAATGGGGATGGAAATAATGCAGTGCCCTAGACAGAGCACTCACATCTGGCTTGTTCTTGGCCCTGATGGGCAAAGTGCCTGGATTGCACCATTTATTGCTGCTCTACCATGTACATTATGGGGAAGGGATGTTTTAGGACAATTTGGAACTCCCGTGCAAATAGATTCAGCTTCACTGAAGGATCTTTTTCATAGAGGCCATTGATCAGCCATTCCAAACTCTATTTGGCAAACTCACATCACTCGTATTCCAGAATTTGGTCGTTTGAAATATGATCACGTATCTGTTGACAGTCTCGTTTCTTGATGGCAACTGCCCACACTGGAGAGAAGGCCCGTGATGTCAGTGGGCACTGGCTCACCTGCTTTGCCACTTCAGGCCTTCTGGCCACCATTAAAACAGACAATGGGCCTGCCTACACTTCTGAACAGACTGGCCACTTCTTACAACAGTGGGGTGTCTCCCACAACACAGGTATTCCCCACTCTCCTGCTGGGCAGGCTATTGTTGAACGTGCCCACAGGACATTGAAAACCATGCTTGAAAACAAAAGAAGGAGGAGTCAGGGTGTCCACATGACAGACTAGCAAAAGCCTTGTATGTTCCCAATTTTCTGAATTGAGATGAGGTTGGCCAAACCGCATGTGAAAGACAATATTCTTTCGATACAAAGGCTGATCCCAGGCCTCTGGTGATGGTAAAGGACCTGTTAACAGGGCAATGGAAAGGACCCTTAGATCTACTGGCATGGGGCAGGGGTTATGCTCGTGTCTCCACAGGTCACAGCGTGAAATGGGTTCCTTTGCGGTGTGTGCAGCCATTTGTTGTGCCATCCTGGTTGGCAAAGGCACTGCCCATGTCTTACCCCCTAAGATGGACAGAGCAAATGAATGATGTTACCCATACTGATACCATGTCCACATTGTTCATGTCAAGGCATATGTTGGTGTTTTTGAAGGGTTGTTACTGCGTTACTCCCCCTCTTCCTTGCTCAGTCATATTACCTCTGAAAATGTTTCAGGATCTGCTCATGTTTTTCTAATCTTGTAGACAACTTCTGCTTCAGGGTATGATTTAAACATTCAGTAATATATGGCATAATTGTCTTTGGAGAGATTTTATTGATTAAACAAAGAAGGGGAAGATGTGAGAGATAAGAAATCCTGTTCACTTCTGTTCACTCTTGCTCACCAGAAAGCACTCTGGGAATGGTTCAGCTAACAGCAAGGTAAAAAATAGGTCATGTAAGCAGAGAACAAATTGTATGACTGGTGTGTGGTCACCTCATGTGTGGGGCAGTGACTGGCTGGGGAGATGTGTGGACACTACGAGATCAAAAATGATGGTTGGGTAAAAGGACACGTGAACAGGTGAACAGCGGCACCGCAGAGGCAGGCAGCCAATGCCTGCTTGTTTTGCTTAAGTTTAGAGCATAAAAATTGTTTTTTTGCAATGAAGTGTTCCCCTGGAGCAAGCAAGAAGGATATCCATGTGTCTTTGATCCTCATTACTACAAAGAAGGAAAAACTGCCTTCTTGGGATGCTGTGTGTGCTGGTTTTGGGGTAGAGTTAATTTTCTCGCTTGATGCACCTCTCCCAAAACATGGGATTACAGCTCCTGCTTCCACCTCTCCCTCCTTATGCACTGTCACCAATTTCTCGTGTCCTTGTGTCACAACATCAGCTGGGAAAAGTGTCTGGAGCCTGGAACATCCTGGTGGCTCTGTCAAACAAGGTGGCAGGGAAGCAAGATTGAAGGGACAGAGTTTGTTTAAGTCTAGGGGAGAAGAAAGCAAGGGAAAAGTGAGTCTCCAGCTACAGAAAACCTGCCTGGAAGGGCTCTTCTCTGAGCTCCTGCAGACAGGACATGGAGTAACAAGCTTAAAGTACAGCAAAGAAAACAATACTTGGGCAGCTGGAAAAAAACCCAAAAATTAAGAGGGCAGCAGGTGAAACACTGAAGTAAACTGCCTGGGAGGATTGTGAAATCCCCATTATTAGAGGCTTTTTAGAACAAGCCTGTCAGGAGTGACAGGCGGAGTCCATCCGGCCTGCAGGCAGAGGAGGGGCTAAAAATATCTCACAGTCCCTTCAATCTTTATTTTCAGTGTTTTAGCAGAAGGCAGATTAAGCTGCTCAGCACCACCATCAGCTTCAAGACAAAAGCCATTTCAAACATATTCATATATTAAGACACATATTATAAAAAATAAAATCTATATTCCCCTCCTGGACCAATCCTGAGCTTCCCACATTCACGGGTTTTTATTAGAGAAGACAGCTGAGTTCCCACAGCAACAATGTTCAATCCTCCAGCATTTAAGATGCTACTAAATCCTTGCCTGTTGAATCCAAAAAGTGCCACAGGCTCCCATATTCAGTAGGTGTTGTGGGTTGGGTTTTGGTGTTTCAACATGCAGAATAACTACTGCTCTCCATCCAAACATCCTGTGAGCTGCTCTGAATGTCCTGTTGGAGAATGGCTCAGTTGCTGGCTGGCTGTGTCACAGAAGCCACATACCACATCTGGTCACACCTCTGGGCCTCTCCTGGAAGCCACCACCACCCATCAGACAGTGATGAGGTGCCTGCTGGAGCTAAAGCCACTCATTCAGTCAGTCTCTACCAACAGCTTTTCACCTCTGAAAATTTAAGGGAGATTTGCAAAGGCACCTAGAGGATTTGGGCACTCAAATCCATGCCAGCAGGGCTGGGACTGTTAAGCAACAGAGACATCTGAACAGATCCCTCTGAGAGCACATGAGCTTCATTAGCCAATGGTGTGACTTATGTTACGAAACTGGCCTCTCTGCCAGCCTTTTGCAACAGGATTTTGGCTCCCCAGCTTATCCTGAGGAGCAACTACCCTGGTTCTGCAAAGGGAACAAGCACTGCCACCCTTACTGCTCACCACGGACAGGAGGAGGATGCCTGGAGTGGAAACAACCCAGTGACAGACACCCAGCTCAGTGCTAAAACACCATCCACCAAACACTACCCAAATAGGAATCTGAAAACTTTTATCAAGAGAGCCCTGCTTTCCCTGGGGCTTTGACCTGTGAGTGGAACTTCTCTTTTGTGTTCAGCTGGCACCTGGGACAGGTGCTCTGTGCTGAATTACCCAGGCAGGCTGCAAAGCTCACAGCCAACCCCAAGGCTGAGCAGCAGGGGTGTTCAGCCCCAGGGACAGTGTCACCACACCACTGCTGCTTGTGCCACTTGGGCAGTGCTGGGAATGCCAAGGTAAAGGCATCCCAATACTTCCAACAGCCACTAGAGAACATCTCAGGTGTCTTATGTCCATTCCCTTCCCTCGGACAGTGGTTGGTGAATTTATTCAGTCAAATGATGACTGAAACACTCCCAAGCAGCAGGATGGAGGAGCAGCCTCTGGCTGTTGGAGCACAGTGCTCAATGGCACAGGCTGAGAAAGGGAAGGCAGAAAGCACCCACACCCTGGAGCCAGCTTTGCCGTGCCATCCTGATCACTCTTTTGTCAATTTTTAGCTTTAACCTTATGGCACCTATTGATGGGTGAAAGCAATCAGCAGCAGAGCCCAGCATCCTGTGCTCTTTAAAAATAGCAAAGCATGGAGAAAAGATTTAGTCAAGCACATGATGTGACCATGACAGCCTTGGCCTTCAGGGACATCTTGTGGCTAAACACACCAGAGCCAAGTAAAGAATTGTCTAGAGGCTCTGAGCAGACATTTAAGCAAGAAAAAAAAAAAAAAAACAATGAAAAATTGTAGTATCTTCTTATTTAACTTGCTCATTCTAGCCCCAACAATGTACATTTTATAGAATATCCTGAGTTGGAAGGGACCCACAAGGCCACTCAAGCCTCCTGGAAAGGACTTCCTTACTTACCTAGAACTGGGAAATTCTTACCATAATCACAAATAATTAAGAGGAATGTGGAGCAGACAGGACTGGAACAACAGCCTACTTTTAGACCTCTTTTTGTTAACAGGAAAAAAATTTAATATTGTCTTTGGGCATTCCTCGCTATTTATTTTAAACCAATACAATTCAAACAAGCACTCTAAGATAAATCCTTAAATGAAGCTCTTCATTTAGTAGAATTATTTTTTGATGCACAGGACATTGTGTTATAAAAACATGACCTAAGAATATATCTAGTATTCAAAGTACCTGCTGCATCCCAGACATTTTCTGGAAAGGTCCATCTGAAATATTTGCTATCTCTGCTTTATTTAGATTCAGCCTACTTGTTGCACTTCTAAAACCTAGAGGCATAGAAAATAGAGAAGCAAGTGCTTTTAAAAACATTTGCCTTGGGAAGACAAAGAAATCCCATCTCTGTATTGCAGCAAGCATTAGTGGAAAAAGCACTAGCCTTACTCCTGAGAGGAATCAGCCTCAAGAGCTGCAAGAGGGAAAAAAGAAAAGACTAATTGATATGCTTGCTTTCCAGACAGAAACACATTTTTAGTTCAGCTTGTCTGTATTTTATGCAATGATACTCCCCCAGGGATAGGAGCAAAATTATGTATTTCAATGTTCTAAGCTGAAAAAAAATCCCAATATATTCTTATACCCCAGAACAGCAAAAGGGAAAAGGAAGTTCTAACTATTGACCAAAATTCAGACAGAAATATATTTTTTCCATACTAAAAATGGAATCATTTGGATTACAGTCTTTCTTACCATTTTTAAAGCATTGGCTGAGCATACATGAGGGTCCTAAGCTTCAACTCAGGATCCTTTTTGTCAGGAGTGGCCACAGTGTCAGTCCCTGACTGCCCAAATGACGGAGGGGGGAAAAAAACAACCACCAAGAAAAGAAGAGTTTCCAAATTGCACCAAATGTTTATTGTTAGTCTAGTACATTCAATATCATATTGACTAGAATACAGTAATTCAAAATATTTTTGGCGAATTGAAACTTTTTAAAAACCATTTCAAACACTCCAAAAAGCAAATGCCATGAAAAACTTAAAATTAAAACAAACATATTCAAGCAATAGTTTAACTTTTGACTACAGAAAATCTTTACATGTATTTTAGTGGTTTTAGCAGTACTGCATTTCAACAAAATATATGGACTCACAAAAAGTGGAATATATTAAAATAGACACAATGTTAAAAAACTGAGGCATCCAGATCTGCAAGACTGTTGTAGCAGAATCACCTGCCCAGTTGTTCCCTTTGCTTTCTTTTGGGGCAGTTTGAGTTTGCTGTGGTGCTGCCACTTCTCTGATCACCTGCTACCACCACACAGCAATTCTTCAATGTCTTGAATTTAAAGTTTGTCCCTCTGGTAAATTCCCTATACAAATGTAAATATTCTAAAACTTGCGGCCCTCTGGCAAATCTGAGTGAAACAGGACCTTTGAAACAACTCTACCTTGCTATTTATTGTCTGCAGACAGGCAATATCCAGAACAAAATCTGAAAAAGGCAACACATTTTGGTTTTGTTTTTAAATACTGACATGTAAAACTGAGTAAATTAGAAAAAGGATAAAGTCAATCTTAATATAAGACATTCATTACATAGTGGGACAGGATACAATTATTGGACAAACGGGATTACAATGAATCTTCTACACTGGTCATTTGAGCACACGTCCTACAATCATGACTTGCTACCACAGCTGGATTTCCTGGACAGACAGACAGTAACAAAGACCAGTTAGACTCTGTGTGAAGTCCCAGGATGACAAGTGACACCCTACCAAGCTCTGCTCCCTGCCAGGCTGTGCTTGGGAAGAACCCTGAGCTCCAGGTGCTCAGCAACGCTCTGCCTGCTGCTCCCACCTGGATTTCCCAGCAGAACCACCCCACCAAAAGCTGGTGGGACCACTCAGTTTAAGTCCCTTTGGAAACCCAGGTCTCAATGCCACATGTGTGTACATGGGCTGGGGAAATGAGTGGCCCTGGCTTGGAGGGGGATATTCCCCACACGAGCCCCCACCCTGGGCAGCATGGGTACAGCTGGGAACTTGGAGGAGAAAATCACCTCAGCTATTCCTTTTACAGCTCTTCATTACGAATAAAGCCAGCTTAAGGTCTGGTTCAGTGGTACGGAAAACGAGCAGAATGCTGCCATGTTAGAACTCAGCAGAATCACATTTAGCTTGTAAAAGTGGTTATTACAATTACAGCTGCAACACAAACTTCAGAAGAGGTACAATGTTTGCTCCTCAGAACGGTGTGTGGAATGTAACCATTTCTTGCAAGAGTTTGCAACATGAATAACTGCATAGATGACAGTTGTGTGTCTTCAGTTCAATAAATGTACTTTTAAAGTTTACAAAAACACAGAAAAGTTTCTATAAAAGTCACATTATACCAAGATAACGGGTGGTAAAAGTAGATTAGCTGTCTCTGATTCATGTTTAAGGAATGACTCGTGGAAAGGTGATAGAAACCAATTTCATGTCAAGAGCATTACGTTTTCACTATTGCACTGACTTCACCATTTGAATCACTAATTTAGAAAAATTCACGTAGTTAAAAATTGTAAAATTAAACTAGCATACAAAATCTGTTTGTAAACATCAGGTAGCCAGTTCTGCTAACGTGGAATGGACTCCTGGTTACTGCAGTACAGTATCTTGGTTATTTACAACACTTGCCATGTGATGGGAAATGGCAGGACACAAACATCAGTTCACAGTAATTGTGTTCACAGAACTACCAAAGTAAGTGCAGTTTTGCTGTGCAATTTTTCCAATTCCCCCAAATTCTTTTAGTCAAATAATACTGTTACAGAGGCCAAGTGCAGCTTATTTTTTTGTACAATCTCACAAGTGACGAATTATGTCTGCAGGACTTCTGTAAAGGTACTTCCAAATGGCATAGTAATGGACAGCAGCTGCTGTGGCCACAAAGACGTGCCAGATGGCGTGGGCAAAGGGGATCACTCCATCACTCTTGAAGAACACCACGCCCAGGCAATAGATCAAACCTCCCCAGGCCACCTCCTGCAGTCCCTCGGTGTTGCTCTGCCAGGGAACAAGGACAGGTCAGGGGCAGGGTGTAAAGGGGGCAAAGTGTATTTATGGACGAACTACAAAGTGCTTTTTTCCCTCAGGCAAAGGGAGCTAGCTGTGACAGCTCAGAAAATGTTGGGTGGGACAGATGGACAAGTGAAAAATGCAATGTATTTATACTACACTTTGTGAAATACACAATAATGTGTTTATATACTATGTCCCCATAGCACTAGAGAAGTTATACTGGGACAACTCAAGAACTAAAATAAGATTGATGGTTTGCTTCATCAGCAGAGCAGTCAGTCATGGAGATAAAGAAAACCACATCACTCTGTGGAAGTGTGAGTTTAATGCAGCTCCTCCCAGCAAGAATTTGATACAGCCAGTTAAGGCATTAACTTGAAAATGTGTCAGGTTTCTATTAGCAGCAGAGAGGGTTAATCAACATTATCTAAAATGTGTAACTATAAATAAGTTTGAAGTAGGATGCTTTTTAGATGCACGAAGAAACCCAGGCTCTCTTTATCTATACAATGCAGCCTGGATTGAACCAAGCAAGGCAGCATTTCACTGAAGTGTGAACTAAAAATCCAAACCATAAGTGGTTGTATTTGGTTGCTCTGCAAAGAGCATTTACAAGTACAGTGTACTAAAATAAACATCTCTGCAGAGGAAAGAGCTGCACTGGAATTTAAGCTGGTTATAAAAGGCAAGTTTTGTTTGTTTGCACTGTTAATAGTCACATTCCTTACCATGGATGTCACTACCAGAGCAGGAGAAAATCCCATCGCTAAATAGAAAAAGAGTTCAACGATCTTATACCTAAAAAGGAACGATTTGAATCATTTAAGGAGGTGTACAAAAGGATGAACATTTCCTTCAATAGCAAAAAAGAGTATTTTAAATTGTGTGTTTGTATGGGGTCATTATTCAAAAAGCTTTTCAGGCAGATAGACAACCAGTGTTTTATGACAAAATGAAAACTACTGTATATCTCTGCATTGTAGAGTTGCAGGCAATACCTTCTCTAAATACTGCCTAGACACCTTCACTTGCAGTAAGTACCAGTGAGAATAAAACACTGACACAACTTAAATCTTCTTAACCTTGGTATCATCAATAAACAAACAAAAAAAAAAAAAAAAACAAAACCAAAAAAAAAAACCAAAGAAAAAAACAAAACAAAACAAAACAAAAAGTTTGGTCTTGTTCTCTGAGGATAATTTTCAGTTTAAAGTTAAATGCAAAGAATAATTCTTACTTTTCATGGTACAGAAATACATAAAGGGTTCCTCCAGCAGCCATCAGCCAGATAAACCATCTCATGTGAGATGCCAGAGGTCCCAGCTCACGGAGATTTAACCTGGAGGCATAAAGGTTCCAAGAGACAAAAGTGATGAGTAAACAGACCACACTGACACAAGAACAGTAGGGATTAATAAAAACAAATAAATACTCAGAGCTTTAACTCTTTAACTACAGAATGATGGGGGAACAAACACTGGGACATTCTATCCACAGAGAGGCAGAAAGTGTTTGCATTGATGGGTGGAAAGCATAAACTGAGGTATGTGGAATATACAGAAACTATGTTCTGATGTTTTCTAGCATCACTTTCTGTTCAGCAAGGCCCAGGAGATGACATTACAATGTCTATCACAACACATAATGTGGTCAATTGCATCTAAGAAGCCATTTATAGATTTTGGAAAGCTGCAATGACAAACTGTTTATTTTGGAAAAGCTTTGATTCTGCTGCTGTGGTCCCCATTTCTTACCATGGTGCGTAGGATGCTGCAATGAAGACATAGATCATCATTCTGTCACACATGTGAAAGCAATGCTCCATTGTCCTAGGGAGAAAGAGAGAGACAGAACAGGTCACCATGACACATTTTGGGAAGATTTTTGCATCATCTCACTTTCCTGACATGCTTTGGAATTACTCTGGGGAAAATACCATCACCCCCATCCCTCTTAAAACTGTGTGGAGGAACTGAGACATCAGAGCTGAGCACCTCTCCAGTCCTCTACCCTTCTCCACTCCCACCCTGCATCCCTGTCACATCAACTCTGCCTAATCCAGACACTGTTACTATTTAGTGACTACTGCCTATATCCAATTTATGGCCCAGAATTATTTAGGGGGTCTTACAAGGGTTAAATAAAAGAAAATAAAAATAATAAATGCCATGTCAGTTTTGCTATTGCTGCCTTGGTCCCAAGGAGGTTTCCTGCTGGTTAGCTGGGCATTGGCAAAAGCTGTGCTACTCAAAGCATTTGAGCATGCCATAGTCCCACACAGTGTCTTCATGTCCGCAATGGGATATTCTCCATCAACCACTTTCATTATGTTTTTCCCATTCTGTTTCTGGACTAAGAGCCACTAGAGCCTACCAAAACACATTTTCTTTGTGACAAGGCAGCAGACATTCAAGTTCACTGATACATGAGCTTGGCTCACTATTTCCTCCAAAAAAAATCAAGGTATTTTTATCATGATGAAGTAGAAAGTATCACTCCAACCTCGTGTAAAATTGGTTTTGACTGAGAAACATCACGAGGAAGTGAAACATTTTCTCCTGCTACCTTAGGTGACTCTTTTTCCAGGAAACAATGTGGAACACGGTGGAGACGATGAAGAGGGCGCAGAGCCCCACCCCGTACATCCATGCTGTGATCCTCTCCCAGCGGTCGTCGGAGAGCCGATGGAGGAGGGCACTGCCCACGATGGCAGGAACAATCAAGAACTGCCAAAACAAAAGGCCACTGTCAGGTCTCTGCTGTGGTGCCAGCCACAGAGCAGCACCAGCAGGCAGAGAGCCCAGCCCCAGCCAGAGAGTTCTGTCATTTACTTGAGTTGATACATCAGCACCAGAAATTCATCCATGTCTCAGGCTTAGGTTAGATCTGGTTTTGCTAAATTTCTCCCCCCATAGTACCAGGGAAGGTTACCAACTCCTCTAGCCATGACAGCAAAGTATTTTGTCTAATTTTGTAACTATTATTAGTGGTTTTATTTTCACATTCTGCCTCATGTTTTAAAATCATGTTGATCTTACTCTAGGCTTGAATTTAAGCCACCTCTTGTGCATAGACACAGAGCACAAGACAAACCAAAATAAACTTGAATCCCAAATGAAAAAACAAAGCATTTAGCAAAGTGTAGTTGCAAGAATTAAGCAATAGTTTTGCAGAACTTGGGTTTAAGCTACCATAAATAAATTGGCCGCAAACTTCTCTGATGAATAGATTTCTAATGCACAAAGATGTTCTTCTAATGCAGCATATCCAACTCTGTTTTCCTTCCCACCTTCCTCTCAAGCATTTCTAATTCACTTCTTCCAAAACAGGCCCTGCTCAAACATCATGATAAAATTGCCACGCTTGCACGAAGCATCCAAGAAGTGACTGCAGGCTTTAAATGCATACCTTTAAAACAACACTCCCTTCCAGAAGAAAATATGTGATGTACCTCTATCTCCTTCAGGAAAAGGCAAAAAGAAAAGGGAAGGGAAGGAGAAAATAACCTAAAAAACCTTAAAAAACACCCTATGTCCAACAAGTATTTAAAGAAGATAGCTCACTGACTCAGATATTTCTGCCCATCTCCTTCCACTATCAAGTCAGCCTTCTAAGTTACAAACACTGCACAAATTCCCTTCCAGGCCCTACAGCATGTCTAAGATGCTAATTTGTTCCCTTGAATTGCAAATAAGCTTCTCAGGGTTAAATTCTTGCTAATTAAACCCAAGTCTCATATGTTAAACAATAAAGCCAGGAACAAACAATGTTTAAACAAATCTGGCCATTTTGCATTACAGGTTTGATAGCTCAGACTGCAGAGTTCTAGTCTAGCCTGACCTATCTGTCCTTTATCTAATTACAGACCAGAGGAATCGAGGTCCTGCTCAGTGCAGAGGATGCAGAGCAAACTGAATGGATCCGAGAATAACAAAAAACAAGCGGCTTTTCCTTCTGACTTTGAAGTACATCAGCTGTAGCTTCATTACTATTCAATTTCCTTATGTTTTGCAAAATTTAGTATATTTGTGCCAAAAGCCATGGAAATGAAAAGTATGGCATTGATACATTCACAGCATTGGGACTAGAGGTGAAAACACTTCCTAAGCTTTGTAATGGAACTATGGAAGTTGACTTGGTGCACTTTAAGGCCAGAAATAGTCTGCCAGACTGGCTTCTCATTTTTCACCAACCCTAAGTTTCCTGCACACATCCTGGATAGCCCCCAAATTCAGGGAAGGTTGAAATGTGTCACTCCTCAGGAGATCAGTCACTCCTGTTTCCCACACATGACACACAGTGTGAATGAAGTGTGGCTGAAGCCCCTGGCACAGCCAGGAACTGATGAGATGTGACAGCTGTTTCATTTCGTTCTTGCAGGGGACAGGAGGACACTTAGCCCCAGAAATGGTGGTGTAGCCATGGCTCTAAGCTGTACAGTCCCACTGTATCCACATTCCTCAGTTTCATTCCCAATTTTGGTGCAAATTTCAGTTTTGACTAAACTTGACTAGAAGAACTAAAGAAGAGCTTGACTAGAGAACTAAAAGTTTTGAGAGAGATTAAATACCTATAAATACCAGGTAAAACAGCAAATTCCTACTAATTCCCTATAACAGCCCAGCCATGAGCTGCTCAGGGACTCTGACAGAGACCACTTCACAGGAAAAGAGCCTTCTTTGAGCTTTAGCTATTACACAGAATAACCTGCCTTTCTTACACAGAGATCCCAGCTTTTTACTAATCTCCTCAAATAAATATTTCACAAGCTAAGCAGTGACATGGGATGCTCAAATGGGCCAAAACAAAGTTCAGTGTCAATCACTCCTTCCAGTAATTATTATGTATAAAGTGATACAATTAAAACAAAGAAGCAATTCTTTTATTACCTCTTTATTTCCACCTTCAGAATCAAGACTACAGCACATGAATGAAGACTTTAATCTCTTTTTTTTTTGCCTTATCCTGCTTTAAAGAACAATTCTACCTCTCACAGGGAGGAGCACTGTATTCCATGAGAAGGACTGATTTTTTTTTCCTAAGTGTTCTTTTTGGAACCATTTTCCTCTCTATGCTTGATAGGCACCATGGGAACAGTCAGACAAAACAAGAGATGTTTTATTACTCTTTTTTTTATTTTGGCCAAAAATAGCAAGATTAAATACAAAATCCAGAAATGATACCCTGCTGTTCCAGCCAACTTGATGAAAGTTCTTCAGATGGCAATGCCATAACAGGTAACATATGGTACACTGGGCTTTATCCATCTTACAACAGAAATACAAAACTTCAGTTCATAAAAAAAGGCAAATTTTCCCATGTTCATTTGAAAAAATCACTTGCACAAGAATTGCATTTTAATCTCCAGTTTCCAGAATGGAAAAGCCATTAATCAGTCCTTTAAAAGGAGGGGAATTTACCAAAAAAGCAGTCAGAGAATCAGAACGAACAGAATGAGTGGGATTGTGCTGTGTCATTTTACAGCGTGACAAAGCATTTCCTAGTCGCCAATATTCCTTGAAAAAAAAAAAAAAAACTCCAGCTACAAGTCACAAAATCTTTGCTTATTTCATCATGGAGTGCAAGTCTTCCAAGTGAATACCATCAAACCCAGTAACTTAATGTACTTTGAGCAAACCCAGAACTGTGATGTGCCAATTTACTAATTTTAGCACTGTGATTAATCCTGCCTGCAACAGAAGTGGGGCTGGAAGGCAGATCTGCAGAACAAGAGAGAAGGCAACAGTTTCCTAAGCTTTCTAGAGAAATGCCAGAACAAAATGAGAGAATGAAGTTAAAAGCTCTTTGCAATAAGGAGGAAGATAAAGGATTAAAATATGTATATTTACATCAACAGGTGGTAATCTTTCAAAATAATTTTCAGCACAACCTCTGTGTGGTGTATTTTGGGAAACCAACTACCACAAACCTTGCTGTCACAACAAGTAAAAACCCTAAGGCAAAAGGAAAGAGGCTGACACAATAAGCTGTGAACCTGATCACACTTCAGTGAAATTACACTCTCTGGTTACCACCTTACAGCAAAACACCCAGTACCTTCCACCTGTCTGGGGTTGCTTAGGATACTGCTCCACTGGTCAGCATTTTACCTGTATTCTTTCCATATTTCTCCAGACAATCTCTGCCACAGAGAGCTTTAAAAACCTGTTGGAAGTTTTGCTTTTGTATATAACATTCCTGGAAAATTAAGTTACTCTCCTTGCACATCATGCAGGCAGCAACAATGCCCTTTGGTGCATGAGCCACTGCAGCAGAGCGTGGTGTTACTGCTGCAATCTCACGAGCTTCTCAATGGGAGGGACACACTGAGGGCACAAAAATGGTCCATGCACTTCCCTTTTGGAAAGGAAGGCAACAGAAACAGCAGTAAAGCTGCCAGCCCTGGCCCCAAAAAATGTGACACTTAGAAGCGTGAAGTGCTGTGCCCATCTCCAGCTGCCTGCTCCACGAGGGCACTCCTGTTACCATCTCTCCTAACTTTTCAATTTTCCCCTAATTTTAGGAGCCCAGTAACATGGAGTGGGAGGCCCACAAGCAACTTGGGCTGTGCAACACACAGAGAGCAGAGAAACTGCTTATACCAGTCAGTGGGAATGGAGACATTTTCATCAGAAGAGTTCTTCTGAAATTTTGATCACCCCCTCTTCCATGCTCAAATGGCCTTCTAAATGCTCCAAGTCTCACTTTTAAAATATTTATACTACTTCTGTTTTTCCATGCACTTCACTAACTCAACCTGGAATACAGACTATAATTAATTTTAAGAATAGCTACTCATTTTAAGGCAGTTAGAAGAAACATTTAAAGTAGTATAAAGCAAGCCATGTCTAAATCCTGAGGTTTTAACACAAGGTCTACCTTTTGTCTGATAAACCTTACACACGCCAGAAAGCTTCATTATGAAAAAGTCATCTCTCCCCTCCCATTCTCACAACACCTGCTTTTCTCATGTACTGTTTCCTTCCTGTTCCTTTGAACACAGAGAATAGCTTTTTCTGTATGTTTTCAACTACTTTGCTGCCATTCCTCTCCCAGTGTCTGAAGGCAAGTCAGTGCTTCATTTAAAGCTAAAAAAAAAAAAAAACAGCAAGACATTTTAAATAGCCTTACAAGTAAGAAATCTGAAGATACCTTACTATGCAAGACAAAGCTACCGTTTAAGTATTGTACCAAAAAGTTGTACCTGGGATTTTATTCCTCCTTTATCCTTATTTTTTTGTTGCTTGTTTGTTTTTTATTAAGCAGCTGCCATAAACTGATTCCTAAGTTCAAAACCAGATGGGATACCTACTGAGAAGTACTGCCACATTCAAAAAGTAGAAGTTGACTGCTTCCTGAATTATGAAAAATATATTGGAGAACCATTGTTGAATTCTGTTCTATAGAATCATCAATGTCTAATTGAAAACTCGCACTGTAATCTAGCAGCAAAGACTCAGCCATCTGACTATTTAACATTTAGTAAGTCTGCAACACAAAGGAGATGAAAACAACCCCCCTAGCTTTTCTGTGCTCTCCCAGCTTAGACTGCCATGTCAAGACTTTAAATAGTGATGAAAAGTTATTGCATATTTATTTTAACAGTTCGTCGTAGGTTTTAGCAAGTAGTTTGACTGCTCAGAAAGTAATTACAGTTTCTGCAGACTACCAGAAAACACTGATCTACCTTGGCTGTCATGTCCTCCTAACAGGCAGGAGTAAAACATGTCTGTTTTTCAACTAGGTGAAAGCTGAAATTGCTAAGGAGCACAGCAACATCTGCCAGATATTTTGAAATCTAACTTTTTGGCCAGAGCAAACATGATTTGCACAAGGCTTATGAGATAAACTACATATTTGTGCTAACTAACAGAATATTGCTTCATTCCCCAGGCAAATAAGCATATATTTACATAATGCTGTACATGAGACCTTTGGCTTAAGAACACAGAAGCCTCAGTCAACTTTATATCTACATGCAAAACCAAGGTGATTCTGTTTTTACCAGCACCACGGAGCTGTATGTTGGTTATTTATGAAATACACACAAGGGATCCGCAAGAACAGAGCTCCTTCAAGAACTGAAGAGTCCTGGGCACTACTTTAAGCTTTCATATCTGCAGCTCACTCAGACACACTGGAGATAAGAGACTGAGGACAAAGTCAAACATACTTCAGATGTTTGGAGTTGAGGGATTGAGGAGACGCACAAGTTGCTTTTATAAAAGGGCAAATGCTATCTTAAAAAGCAAACAAACACATTTTTAAGTCCTTTTCAAAGTGCCAGACAGCAAATTAAACTTCCTAATTACTAGAAGAAAAAAATTTTGTTCTTTTCTATGTGGATACCATATATTCAAAACTAGAATAAGTCCTTACATTACAAAAATAAGGAAAGACTTGAAATTTCAGCAGGGCTGTCAGCATTATCAGGGCCTCTTGCAAAACAGCAGGTTTCTTGAAGAGTCAGTAGGTATCAGAACTAAAATATTCCAGCTCTTGTTGCTCATACCTACAGACAGTCTGATGAGGCCTTCCCATGTCTCACATGGATAAATCTTTCTTATAATTCCAGTTTTCAATTTGCACAATATTATGTCAGGGCAGACCTGGGAAATCCACCTTGAAGGCTAACTAGTAGTGGCCTATATCCCCTTTACTGCAGGCATCCTTTGACTGGAACAGAGGGAAAATATCAAGTTAAAGACCTGTAACATTGCTGAAAAGGAATCTTATGAAGTGTCTGGAGCTCCAAGGTATTTGGAACATTACCAAACATCTAATTTTCTGGACTCTTACTATTAATGCTTATATGCACAAAACCAGAGAGAGGCTGTAGATATGAACATAGCGAGACAGAGGTAAGCACTTAGCAATCCAAACACAAAAATTTATTGAAATATCTGGTTAAAGAAAAAATAGGAAAAAAAGCCAGAAGTATACTTACTGCATGTGTGTAACAGTTAGCAGCATGTTCATAGCAAGTGGGTTTGTAGCGGCTGTTGGCTGGAGCTGGGTGGTTCATGAACCTGTTGAATAATTAAGAAGCACTTTCAGGAAAGTTACTAAAACATCTCTCTGAGTGTCATGAAGGAATACTTCCAACCTGGTAGTGTTAAGAATTATAAGTACAGACACGTTCAAAGTAACTGTGATTTAAATTGCAAGTTCTCCCAAGTAAAGAATCTTACCAGACACATATGTTAAATAAATTCCTGTGACTGCCTGGTACAAGGGATGGTTATCTTTAATCAGGAGCTCATACAGAGCAGTCAGACTCCCTCTTTTCTGACAGTTTGGTCAGAGGAAGAATGGAACATTTCCTATTTAAATTACATGGCAAGGATTAAAATTATTCTTGAAATATGGAGTCTGTCAGGGGTTAGTCTTCTTTTAAGAAGTTCTTGAAACTGCAGCAATATTCCAGTTTGGAGCACGTGAACACTGGCTTTTTGACTCCTATAGCATGCAGTATTTGTGTCTGGAGAATGAAGTGGCTCATTTTTCCAGTCCCATGTCTGTAACCAAGATCCAAACATCTCCTACATGGGGATGATGAAAGGAGACTCTAATGATCAGTTCCGAAGAGGAAACAGTTCAAGAGGTTTGCCATAGACATTCCACCTTTTTCTCTAAGAATTTTCAAACATTCTAACACACAAACAAGCACTTCAAATGCAGTCCGTGCAAGCTGACCAGAATATGATGAAACCTTGATGAAACTATGAGAAAGTTTTGGAAGAACTTGCCAATGCAAACGTTTCATTTAAGTGTATTAAAAAACCCAAACACTTGAGCTTTTTCTGTGAAACTCAACGATTTAAATCTGTGTAGGAACAGCTGTAAAAGACAGCACACACCTATATGCAACAGTCAAATGAAAGCTGTGAACTCCAACTCCAGTCTGTTAATCCCAGCACTGCTGACTGTCCTACAAAAGTGATTATCTTTCACCAATAATTCAGTTTACTCCAGGTTTTTCTAAAACTATGTGCTGACAATTAGTCAGGTATCCAAGCAGCCAGGAACAGCTTCACAAGAAATACAGAACATGTAAGTATGCTCAGAACCAAGAGCAGCTTTGTTACATAGATTTATACAAAAAGCTTGTTAGACAAACTTTGGTCCTTCCCCATGTCCCCCCTGGTTTAAATCAAAATGAGTCCTATTTTTATGACATCTATAAAATATTGGCCAACCTCAAACCAGGGAAAAACAAACAAACAACTAAAAAAATCCAATTCAAATCTTACAGTTGGCATAAGCAGTTCCAGATTTCTGGGATATTTCACTTGGTTTTCTTGACTGATTTATTAAGTGACTTGTGAACCATTTTTTTCTAAACAAATAGATGAAAATGTAGCAGCTTTGGGAAAATAACTGTCATGATCTCTTCCCTCAACCATGGCAATTTCAAGAAACAGTTTCATCAGTACTAATACAAAGGCTAAGAAAAAGGTGAATTTAATTCAGACAGCACATAAATGGTTGTTAGCAAATAACCCTGCAAGAGTTAATATATGGTTAAAAATGGCAATTCTTTTGTCAGTGAGAAATGGCACCTTGCTCTCCTCTCCAAGAAGACAATGACATTCATCACAAAACTCACAGAATATTTGGAAAACTACTTTTTTCCCAGTGCTTGTATGTCTTCAACGGCTGCTGAACACCATCTCTGCATCCTCTAAAGATGGAACATGCAGTTTGCTCAGTTCTGCTTCCAAGACAGGAAAATGTTTAAAAATAAAAGCATCTGTTGGCTCAGTGAGTGGCCAGGCTTGGACTGCCCTTGTCCAGCTCCATAAATTCAAAGTCATGGGAAACTTTTCACTTATCACATCTAGAATATTATTACATTTCTCTGTGGTGCTACCTTGGAAGTCTCACAAGAAGTAAAAAAAAAAAAAGAAAAAGTCAAACTCAAACCTGAAGAACCAAAAGGAATAATCTTGTATTCTGTAGTAGCTTTATAATTCCTTTTGTTCCAAATTTCTATACAGGATACTATTATCATATAAAAATCTATAAATAATTGATGTTTCCTAATGGGATCTTCTATTATCCAACATTAGCCTACTTTTATTTTTTTTCCTTTTTTTCAGTAGGAAATACACTGCATCTTTCTAAAGCAAACACATTGGATCTAGGGGTAATGTTGTATTTTAGAATTATGAGCAAACACATTAAAAATTAGGACCTCTTACTGTCACTAACTTAAAGACATTTATTACCTGTAGAACAGAACACAGAGACAGTAACAAATCTATCATTGCTCTGTTACCTACACACAGATCTTGTTTTTTTCCATTTTGTTTGTGGCAGCACAGGAATGATGCAAATATTCTGCACCAGAGCTCCAGCAGAACTCCAGCACAAGCAACTTCTCACCCATCCCCTTCATCTCAGTGTTTATACCAATAACATCAACACCACCCGTGTGTTTTGGCAGGAGGGGAAGTGTTCAGTTTTACCTCTGCCTTGCAGAAATGGGTCTCACAATGTCCCACCACCAACTTTGCTGCACATTTGACAGACCTGCACCTCTCCCTTTCTGAGAGGGAGCCTCCAACAGGCTGCAGACCCTGATGCCAAATGCTGGAAAGCATCTGCCCAGGTCACTACTCACAGGCAACAGCCTTAGTAAAGCAAACTTTCAGTTATTCCTCTCTGCCTCTTCATAATTAACTACTTATAAATGTTATCAGAAACAACTTCAGAGGGAGGATCATTAACACGTGGCTGGAAGGGCAATAATGCCAGCCAGTGCTTCTCAAAAGTTCGTTTCATTTTCAGATTGACAGTTTAGGCTTAATGTCTTAAGAAACAGATGTGAATTTTGAAAATAGCTGCTCTGCTCTCTGTTCATCAAAACCAGGAAAATTATTTTGACACACACTGTTAAAGTCAGTCATATACTCCTGCAGTTAGAGACACAAATGATATTGCAACACAAAGGCAGAAGAATGTGGTTGCAAACTTATTCACATTCTGGAGGCAAAACAGCTTCGCTCTTTCTGAAAGATAAATAAATAAGCAAACAAACCCCATGCCACCACCAACAATGGATGTGTCTTGTTTCCTGCCTTGTGAATACAGCAACACAGGGACATTGTTCTTCCTCCTAGCTACAGGTCATGTTTGCCTCTTCTGGAAAAGATAATTGTGGGAATTATAATCTCACCTTCCTAAAAGTGGAAGCACAGTAAAGAGCATTCAGATGCTGTTTACTCCTAAACAAAGGCTCTCTATAACACAGCCATTAAGGTTATTATCAAATGCAGGACAGTCTGGTAAAGTCTCACTGAACTGGACTACAGTTTACAGGAAATGTCTTTAATTGAAGCCTTTTTGATTCTCTAGCAAATCTCTAATGTATTTTTTAATAGCATATCTGGTGAAACCAGAATCATTTAATCAGAGGATATGCAACACATCTCTCAAGGATGAACAAATACTTCTCCATTTAAGATACTGACAATCCAAGATATCGAAGATAAAATATTAATGCCTTCAATATCAGAATAAGAAATTTCTGAAATTAAGAGACTGAGAACTGCTTGCAGCCAGACAGGAGAGCACAATGCTTTCACACTGAACTGAGCTGAGAGTTCCTTTTCACAATTTATATTCTCAAAGCTCAGAACCTGCTCAAGGCCAAGGAAGTTCAAGACTCAGAATTTCACAGCAAACAAACAAATTTTGATGAACATGCTCCCAATACAAGCAGAAAAAAGGTACTGAGAGACACAGAGAGCAATTTAAAACAAGAGGGAGGAAACTCATACCCCTCCCTTCACACTACTTGATCTTTTATCTTGAAATACTTTAAATATTTAAAATTCTAAACATACAGACTGATCCATCCTTTGTGACAGACCCTAATCTCAAGCTCCTATTAATTTCCAAGGAACAGATGCTGTATGTTTCCCAGAGATTCCAGAATTAAGAGAAGATTTGGGAGACAAAGCAGAAGGAAAGTCCGAGGGTTCTTAATGCTTTGTCTTTGCATGCAAAGCCAGCTTAGAAAAATAAATTACAAAACCCTAAATCCATTGCACATATCTGTATGGCATTTGTCTGGCATCACAACAAGCTTAGACCCCAGACTGCGAAGGGAAATCAAATCTTATTGATGATTTCCATCTGCTGAATGAATTATTGTTTTAAGCATGAAGCAAAGCATCAGTAAAAACAGCAAGCACTGATAATGGCCTCAAAGATCTGGATTTTTTTAGTCTTTTCAGGAAGTATAATTCCTTTATTCAGCTCAAAAGACCTCATACTTCCTTTTACCAGCTTAAAAGCACATTCCTTCTTTTTGTGCCTTTCTTTCTTTGTGCTTTCCAGCAGCAGGAGAAGCCATTTAGACCTAATAAACCACAAATAACAGCATATGAGAAATTGCAACAATGTAACTACACAAAACCGGCAGTAGCATACATCAAATGGGGTTAAAAATTGCTTCATTATCTAAATATATGCTTCAGTATATAGGATGTCATCTAGGCTCTTTGTTTTCAAGAGGAAAACAAAAAAAAAATACAAGCAGGTCAAAACAGATCTGATGACCATTCAGATTAGATTTTGAAGAGAAAATAAAGGATTTATTAAAAGCTTGCTTGCTTTCTCCAAATTTGGCTTTGACCAAATTCATTCAGTTAAAAGTAGATCCATCTTCCTCCACACTAGGCACCTTCCTTCCTGGATTTGACAGTATCTAGCTGTCGTTTGTAACTGTTCACATAATCTCTATTATCACTCAACATCTGAGGCACAGAAATAATTCAGATCAGTGCAGAAGCAGCTCCCTTATTTGGAAATACCAGTGTAATCCCACGCTGTGTGAAGGTTCATGTACTTGCAGCACGATACTAAAGATAAAAGGAAACCTGCAATACTCTGAGAATCCACAAACAACTCTGCTATCATACATAGATTGTGTCATGGAAAAAAAGCATCTGTGCATCCCACTGACCTCCCCAGCCTTCTGGCAAGTATGAAAGGCAGCAATTCAAGCAAAGAGTGGGCAGCTACCACAAGTCATCCCAGGTGCTGCAGCACATCTGACCTCAGGGGCAAGGGACCAGCCAGCCGAGGTGTGGGCTAGCACAGAAACCCATGTCCAAACGCATTCATATTTTTCTCTTTCAGTTTTATTTCCCTTTTAATACTTAGGTTTCAGTTTCTTGAGCAAGTTGGTGAAAGGAGAGCAGGGCAGCCCTACGGCAGGTACCTGGCCAGGGAAGCCACTGTGAAACTGGCCTCACCCAGGAGATGGGCTGTCCATCAACAGTTATTGGTCCGGCATCTGCACTCTGGGCAATGAAGAACCAAAGCCCACAGATGTTCATCCAAGAACCACGATTGCAGTTACCCAATCAACCTCCCCATGAACACGAGCAGCATCTTAAAGCTGAATGAGGGTTGATTTTTAACCTGAAAAAGCATGGATTTAGACTGGACACTAGGAAGAAATTCTTCCCTGTGAGGGTGCTGAGGCCCTGTCAGAGAAGCTGCGGCTGTCCCATCCCTGGAAGTGCCCAAGGCCAGGCTGGACAGGGCTTGGAGGAACCTGGTCTAGTGCAAGGTATCCCTGCCCATGGCAGAGGGGTGGAAGACATGAGCTTTAAGGCGCTCCCAACCCGGAGCATTCTGTGATTCCACGATACTCGATGTGCCCTCGAAGGCAACAGAACAAGGAGCTCCATGGCCCCGCGGGGCCACACGGAGCTGGCGGGCGCTGACCCAGCCCGGCCCAGGAGCCACAGGTCGGGCCCCGCGGGAGCGCCGCGATGCGCGTCTGTGACACAGGGCCGGATGCGCGAACCTTCACCCATTTAACGGCGGCGAAGAACAAACACACACACAAACAAAAGACCCTCCTCGCCCCCGCCCACTCGCGCCCCTCGGGATCTCGCTGCCCTCCCCGCCCGGCACCGGCGCGAAAACCTCGGCTCCCCCACCCACCCCTCACCCCGCCCGGGGATCCCATCCCGCGGGGAGCGGCTCGGGCAGGAACGGGGATCCCATCCCCGCCGGGGGTCGCGGCGAACTCACCTCCGGAACCGCTCCCGGAGCCGCCGCATGGGTCCGGGGCGGGGGGTCGGGCCGGGGGGCTGCGGGCGGCGCCGGGGGCGGCTCGGGCCGGGCTCCGGGCCCGCATTGGCGAGCGCGCGGCCGCGGCGCGCAGAACGGCGGGCGCCGGGCGGGCTGAGCGCGGAGCCGGGCGGGCGGCGGCCGCTTTAACCGGCCCTGGCTCCGCGCAGCCCCCGCCCCGGCCCGCCCACCGCGGCCGAGCGCGGGAGGAGCCGGCCCCGCGCGGGCACCCGCGGCATCGCCGCTGCGAGGTGGGGCCGGGCGGTTGCGCCGCGGCGGCGCCGGGGAACGGGGCCGGGGGAGCACCGGGGTGGGAGCGGGGAATGGGGCTGGAAATGGGGCCGGGGGGGAGCGGCCGGGTGGGAGCGGGAGCCGCGGCCTGGCTCCCGAGGGTGGCCCGGCCGAGCCGGCGTTCCGGCAAGCAGTGAGTGGCAGCGGCCGCGGCGGTGCCGGGGCTGGCGGTGCCCAGGGCCGGCTGCAGCTCGTCCCGCGGCCCCGCGGGGGATGGAGCAGCACCGAGGGGGCTGCTGGGGCCTGCGGTTTAATCGCCGTTGTCTCAGCTCGTTCATCAGGGAGGAGGACTTGGCTGTGGCAACACGCTTCCTCTTCCCAGTCTGGGAGCTGTGGGAGCCTTTCTGCGAGGATTCGGCACAGACTGACCCGGGTGACTTCACCCACCCGGCCAGGAGAGCACAGCCGTGGCTTTGCTGTCACATAAACCTGCACATGGGATCATTTACTCCGCTCCAGATCGAGATTACAGTGGCCAGACTGCTTGGCGGAGATAAACTGGCTGGCGGGGTTCCCCATCTCTATGCCCTAATCTTACCTGCTCAAATGTATTTTTGCCAAGCAAGGGTTATTTCACTAAGTGAAGAGACCATGTCAAGCATATTTCTGTAAGGTGAACGTGGTGTTGCCTTGTACAGTACAAATCAGGGCATGAATTGGGAGAATATTAATATTATTATTATTAGAATTCTATTTACGCTATTCTTCTAATCTAATATCTTATTTACAGTGGGATTTTGAACAGTTCCAGCCCTCAACAAAAGCGATTAGTAGAGGCACACCAAGGCAAACCATGGGTTTAGACAAATAAACCATACTCAGTGTCAACATCTTTCATGGTAGGACTGAGGCAGACAGGATCTGCTGGCAGCTGTGCCGTGGTTTGTAAGTCATCTCCCAGGCTAAGCATGTTTCTTCTGCCAGGTAACCACCTCCAGCACAGGGAAGTGTGAGCGTCACAGCTTGGCTGCATGTCAGGTTCAATCTGACTGTTGATAGCTCTTGGTCCCCTTTACCAACTGTTCCCTGGTGCCAGCAGTGAGCAAAGGATTAGGTGGTAACAGTTTTGTATACTGCTGTGGCAAGACTTGCCCCTCAGTTTCTGTAGTTCCAGTAAAGAATAAGCTCTTCTGATACAAATTGCAGATTTTTTTCTCCAACAGGGGCTTGGTTGCTGCTAGGACAGGTGAGGCTGGGCCAGAAGACTTCTGCAAACAGCTGCTCAGCTTTTTTGATAAAGGAGGGCAGAGCTTGATGCTGGAAAGGAGAGCTCCTGAAATGCAGAGCTAAGCTAGTTCCCTGAGAAATACTCCCATTCATCTCAGTGAGGTATCACTGTTAATATGTTGGTATAATCTGTCATCCAATTTAGCAGTCACTGGTAATAAAGATTCATATTGCCTATGTTATCTGTTAATCCAAAAGGAGCAAAGTTTGAGGACGCTGCTGAAGACCTACACACAGCTGCATTTCAACAGCTGAAGTGCCAGCAGTATCCCAATATCCTGCCTTTATATTGAGGTAGGGCTTATGGTGATGCAGCTGCCTTCCTGCTTAGTACCACACACCCATCCTTGCATTCCTCTGCAACTCCCCAGTAATTTGCACTTTCAGGCTGTAGAAATGTTCTGGAACATGTGATTTGTACACCATGACTGGAAGGATGGCTGCTTTGTGGTTCTGGCAAAAAACTGGGCTGACTCCTGTAAAATGAGTGCACTGACACTGTCAAAGGTGCACACAGAGGTGTTATCTTGTCTCCATCTCCCCTCACTTCCTCTGCTCCTCTTTGACTCTTTCTTCTGCCTTCTCCCAAGTCACTGTCATTTTCATTTACTTCCCTGCTGCCTTGGACATTTGATCTAGACTCTACTCCCAAATGTGTCACAGAGTTTTTTTCCTCACAGTTTTCAAAGCCTGTTTTTCCACCTTTGTTCTATGGACACAGATCTTGAACCAGTGTAACTTCCCGTTGCTGAAGCATCAAAGATATACAAGTTCAAGATACAGTAAAAAAAAAAAAAATCTGTTCAGACTTGATTACTTTGAATGAAAATAAGAACATTCATATCATGAAGCTTGACTGAGTGTACAGGTTAAGGACACCCCAACCATCATGACAGTGGTGATGAAACTGGAAGATTTTTCCTACTGGAAGTCAGTGTCTATTAAGGAGAACACTAAATTACTCAGCACAGGTATTGTTAAAGCAGTCCTGACCAATGACATATTTTTAGTACCAGTGACTCTTGTTGAACTCATCTCTGTAATTGTTTTTGATGATCAAATGAATCAGTGTGCCCTAAAAACATGGCAATAAAAGAAACTCCTTGTTATGGACCAAGAAACCATTAAGGCTAAATCCTAAAAATTGGCATTCAGCATACAAGATTAAGGAAGGAAAAACCTCATTAGTTTGGTTACTCTTATTTACAAAGTAAGAAAAAACAGAACCTTCAAATACCTTAAGTAGTTTTGATTAAAAACATTCTTAAGACTAGAAATATGTCATTGTGCACTCAGCCAGAAATGCATTTTAATAAATGAGTCAGGGTTACAAGAAGGATGAAAAACTTTTCTTACTGAATGCATCCTTGGTGTGGGGCCCAGTCATGGAGTGTGATTGGAAGGAGCAGCATGCTGAACATGAACAGCCAAGGGCTGATTAATAAGACATTTAACCTATTATTTTTTTCATGGGACAAAGAGACTTTAGTTCTGTAAGGTATCTGTAAAATGAGTGTCCAAAATGAACCAGGCAATCCCAGTCTGATACCCAACAGATTTGGTACCTCATAGGTGTTTGCATAGCAAATCTGTTACTAATTACAATTCTTGACACTCAGGAATACCTGAGCTGTGTGGTTTGCCCTTATTATTTTTAGGTCAAATGTACATGTACTTTTGACCCGTGTACAATCTCCTGCCAGCCCTTCACGAGCACTGTCTACTTGTCTAGAGGAGGAGGAGTTTGTACTTCTGGACTATTGATGAGCATTAAACTGTCACATAAAGACATACTGAATTCTGAAAGAGACATTAAATATCTGTATAGGATTATGCAAAGAAGGATGTAGAAGTAGGGTCTGTAGTTTTCTCTGCATTGCAAAATTGTCCTGGGTTGTACAAAACCATCAAATTAATAGGCAGGCTCTGAAAGCTTCCTTTTCCCCACCCAAGATGAAAAATGTAATTGCTACTGGGATGCCAGAGGTGAATGAGATTCTGTCAGGAGGTTATATGATAAAAGTAAACATCCTGCACAAAAGCTGAGTTTCTTTTGGCCGCTTGGCACAGATGAGTTCTTACTACAAGCCTGCACAATAACCAGTCCCTTGATTTGTTAAACAGATAACAGAGAAGCAGTTCCTCAGTTGCCAAAATGGATGCATTAGTGACAAGACAAGGCTAATGCTCCCAGCTACTCAATTTTTGGAGCTGGCAATGGTGATGAACTGGCTTCAGAGGCAGGAGAGCAGGACACCATGGCTCAGGGAGCCAATTAAATGTAGTGGGAAGGGAGCAGAGCAGCACAGCTGTAGTGAGGCACAGGAAATGGGTTTGGCAGGTGAAACTCCACTCCCAGTCTACACTGGAGAGTAAATCAAGCATTTGGGGTATATAAGGGAGAAAAAAGCACCCTTCTGCTTTCTTTTGACTTCATAACAAACAGAATATGAGGATTTAGCCTTCCTATCTTAGGAGTGTGTATGATAGTGGAGGAAGGTGGTGGTTTCATTAAGGTTTGATTTAGAAGCTTTAGTGGTAAAGCTCTTTCCTTTTCTTGGATTTAGAGAACACAGGGTTTGGGCTTTGTTAGCATGTTCAAGGACATGTGGCAGCAGAACTACCTTGTGAAAAGTTTATGCTTTGTGTCCTGCAGACAGCATGGATATAGCTTTTTTTTTTTTTTTTCCTTGCTGCAAGCTGACCCAGATTTCTGCTTTATTTGACAGCCTTTTTGAGCCTAGTGTGAAGGAGAGGCATCGCTTCTGGAAATGCATGTCAATGGTCTTGTGAAATGAACGTCTCTCCCTCCCTCAGCCTTCCCCCAATCTAATTAATAAGATCATCCCACTGAAGGCAGACTTATAAATAGCGTTCCAAACACTAATGGAATTAGTTCTGGCCTCGACAACTTTTCCAGGGTGACACAGGTATCGAAGAAGGGCTTGTTCCTTGGCATAGACAGCCACTTACAGCAGGAAATGTTGAAATGTAAACATTTACCTGATGTCCCAGCTCTTGCTGCCAGCACTAAAGCTGAAATGGGATTACAGCAGTGCTACTCACATCGTAGAAAGACTTCCTGCAAGTGAAACAAGGGATTTTAGAGGGATGGGCCTTGTATTATATTACATTAGTCTGGATAACAAAATGTCAAATTCTGCTGAAGGTTTCTCGTTTGTCACTATTTCACACTAGGAAAGTGTATTTTTTATGTCCCACAAACCCACAAGATTTTGTGAGGATAATAAACAGTTACCATGGGGAATAAAATCGAAGTACTTCCAGTCGATAGGAATCTTTACTATGGCAGCAAGTAATGGGAAAGGAATAGCACAGTTATAAACTCTCAAAAGAGAGTGATGATTGAAAATTGACTATTTAAATCATCATTGAATGGAGCCATTGAACCTCTTCAAAAGCAATGGCTGAATTATTAACATTTGAAATCTGGTGTGAGACTGGAATTTGATAATGAAAATAAAACCTAAATGCATCACAGAAAATGTAAGCTCTGATTGTTTAAAAAACTTGAACCAAAATGTAAAGAGAATGTATCTGATTCAGGAACTTCAAATCAATAAGCATGAAGCTCCTGAAAACATGCAACAAACATGAAATTATAATATGATTATCCATGTGACTAATGAAGTTTAATTACAGTAAAATAATGGAGAAATGTTTATTTGACAGTCTGTTCTATTTGTTCCATCTTCACAGTCTGTTCTTCTCTTTGGCCTGTCTATTGCAATAGTCCTGCCATGTATTGCATTTCCAGTAAACAAAAGGACATTTCAAAGATTTCAAAATGCTTATTGGAAAAAACAGATGAAGGTCAAATTTTATATTAATTCATCCTTTCAATCAAATTCCTTGCTGTTGCATGTTCTGAATATAACCTTATCCTTAAATGAAGAAGCTGACACGAGGGCAGGAGCTGCTTCATGTAACTGAGAAGAGATCACTTTAGAGAAGGAGAGAAAAGCAGCACTTTTCAGTTTCTGAGATGGCCTTGGACCAGCTGCACAAATTCTGAGTCATCAGATGAATCAAGTCTGTTAATGACTGCAGAGAACTTTTGCTTCAAAAAATGCAGAAGCATCCTGCTTTCAGATATTGATTCTGTAGTGCTTCCTTTGGTAAGCTTTAGTCATAAAGGTGCCAGATTTCAAGATGTTTTTAGAAATAAAAAATGTGAGAAGGGTTTGGCTTTTATTAATTGTACCATAAAAAAGATGGTGGCCCACAGCCCTTGGAACATCTATCAGTTTCCCTAGCAGAAATCAGTATGGAATTTCGGCTGACAGGCAAAGAGCGAGTTGTTAAAGGTAAAATTCACTCATAAAGAGAATTTTATATGAAAGGCCAAATCAGGACAACCTGACTCAGGAGCTAAGCAGCTGCCATTGCCTTCAGCTTCAGACTGGAGAACACCTGAAAAATCACAGTTCAGTTTCTTAAACCAAAGGGATAAGGGTCATGAGGCTCTGTGTTGTAGCCTACCTTTAGGAAGTCTAAAAGAAAGAATAAAGAATTACTCTACTGTATTATAACAGTATATCCTCTCAGTGTCATTAGATCCTAAGAGATGAGGTCTCTCACCCCATCCTCCAGTTGTCTTGTTATTGTGGCCTGCAAAGAAAATCCTTAGCTGTACCCCATCCTTTTGGGATAAAAAAGACCATTTCCCCCCTCTCTCAGATGTAGGATTTTAGCACCCAAAAGTGGAGGCTTTTAAAGATCTTTTTAGCAATGTGTTGCCCATGCAGAACTAAATTATTTCTCTTTGGACCCAATATTTTAATATATCCCCAAATTCTTCTCTTTCCAGAAGTAAATGAAAAATGCTCACCCTTGTACCAAGCCAAAATAAAGCAGGTCTGTGTTTGAATCCCTGTCCACAGTGGGCCATCTTTAACTGATGTTTATAACATCGACACGCAAAATCTTTTCCCCTCCTTTCTTCCCATCACTGGGATTTTGATCTGCGAATGTGTCTGCCATCCAGTCTTAATGTGCCAGTCACTCTTAATTCCTCATCTCTGACATCACAATCAATGAAGGGAAATAAGCTGTTACCTAATGGGGCTGACACAAAATCCATTTAAGTTAACGGAAGGACGCTCATTGTTTCCTATCAGCCCTAGGTCAGGCCAGAGTGAACAGAGTGGGTGGAATATAGACCGTCATTTGTCATCTCAGAGGAAATGATTCCTACATCCCATTTGGACTGCTTAGAGATTTTAAACATATTTAGCAGAAGAAAACAGATTGATTTCTTGTCAGTTGTTAAATGGTTGAAATTTTACTCTGGTTGGATAGTCTCTCAGTTTAAAATGATACTTATTTTTTTCAATAGTTTAAAAAAACAAATATAGGAGAGAAAGATCAAGGTGGGTGTAAGTCAGTGAAACTGAAGAGGTACCTGACTGCCCTGTGCAGGTCATGAAGCATCATCTGCACAGGATCTCAGCCTTGCTGGCAGGGGCTTTACAGGGCCTGTGAACTCACCCTGCCCTTCCTGCCAGCTAGCTGACAGCCTCTCAGTGTTATTTATTTTAGGTTTCCTAAATACATTTGGAGAGGGAGAAAACATCTGTACTCCAACACATAGTGTTGTCTCAGGTCTTCTAGGTTTTGTAAACAGACTTAATAAAATATGAATCATTTTTTCTCTATTGCTTGCAAATGTTTGCAAATATCATTTAGAAGCAAAATGAACATGTTCTTTAATATAGCCCAACAAACATCAGACACAATGTCCCTACTATATCTCCCACTCTGAATAATGCTTGTTAGCCTTGGGAACAGGGAGCAGAGTGCCTGGCAGGGACAAGAGGCCTCTGAGAGATATTCTAACTTGCTATTCCCCTGATAAGTTTAGAGACTGTTTCTGCAGTGTTTCTGCAGAAATAACTTCTGTTATTTAAGGACAAAAGTCAAAATGTTCTGTTTCTTGGTTATGGTGTGTTACAAAGAGTAAAGGGAGTTTCACCATGTCCCTTCTGAACAGCAGGAAACTCTTGGGATATATCATTTAGTTGCTGATGGCCAGGCCAAGTTGCTGAGAGGTCAAAGGACTTGCAAGAAACAGAGACATCAAGAAGTTTGATTCCAGTGCAAATTTATCTACTCTGCTCCAAACAGTGATTGCAAAAAAAGTGTTGCTGCTGCTGGCAAGCTTTGTAAGGCCTTACATCCACCATCCACTTAGTTCTGTCTGTCCTTGAGTTAGAGTTATAAATTGTGTTATCTTCAATGGAAGGGGTGAGTTTTCAGACAGACTCTGACCTGACCACTCTTTCTGCTGTGGTGGATGAAAGTCTACAGCATTCCAGTGATATTACTGAGGGATTGGACTCACACAAATGAGACTCTGACCCCTCACATAATTGCTGGAAGGACTAAAGGGGAAAAAACTTTTAATACTTGGGAAGTTTTAGGAGCCATTTGGAAAGCAATTGGGTAAACAACAATCCAGAGGGGGCACAGGAGTTCCTCAACTTGTTTTTAAAATCCCTCAGACAGCAAATTCCTGTCCTCCAGATTCCTGGGTCTTGAGGCTCAGTGGCAATATTTACAAGGAGAGGCTGGTTGAAGAAAATCAAGAAATAAACAGACAATGCCCCTGATGAAGAGCTGAAATAGAGATTTTTGTGGGCACAGATCATGTCTTGCCAGAAACTGTTCCTTCCCTGGGGCTGTCACTTCTGAGCTGCTTCTGGTTGCCCACAGAGGGGAGTGGGGATCCTCACCAGGGCCTAACCTTGTTCTGCTGCACTGGGTGTTACAACCTCTTATCTGTTGCTTGTGGGTGCTAAATTACAAGGCCACATTTTTGGGAACAACCCAGAGCCTTGGAGGAAGGCCATGCTTTCAAACTCTCTTTCCTCAGTTGCTTCCCCAGCACTGGGGCCGCGGTGCTGGCAGGGGATCAAAGCCCAGGAATTCCTGCACTGTGCTCTGACTGTTCCTCCTGGCTGAGGTCACAGCACTCTCCTCCTTTCTGTATGGTTTCAGCAGGATCAGTTTTATAAATTACAGGGCAAGATACAGCCCTGGTGTGAGAGTGGGGCTTGGGAGGGCACAGGGCTGCTCGTGTCCCAGAACAAACCACCGTGGTGGCATCTGCCCTCGGCTGACCCCGCTGGCAGCTGTGCCCTGTCCTGCTCCTACCGACTGCCCAAGGCTCGTTTCAAACAGCCTTTTCTGATAGGAATAGGAATGGTGGCTTCTCAACTGCCTCCAATTCTTTGGAACTTTACAGGAGTCTTGTAATAGCATTTTACTTAAATTCTAGAAGACAACCCCAAAGCTATTAGCAACCTGGCACTGGAAAAACCTCTGCGGAGGTTTAGTCAAAATGATAAAAGTCTCTATCCAAAATTTATAAAGGCATTTTCAGTTTTTCAGTGGAAGTCCGAATTCCCATGTTTTGTCAGTAGAGCTGTACTGGGTACATTTGCACTAACAACATTAACCATTTAAAAGCTCCTTAAGTGCCCTTAGAGATAAAAAGGAGAATGCTTCCTTTCAGGAAAGATGCCCCTTAGCAGAGGAGAAGGAGATACTCTAGAGGAGTTAATTTCTTCCCTTTTGTTCTTGAATTTTGAGGGAGGCAAAGGCTCAACTTTTGGATGGTGACATTAATCCCACACAAACTGAGCAATGGGCTGTGCCCCCACTTGCAACTCCTGCAACAAGGAAGGTTAAAATAAATGGTTGTTAAACTCCAGGCTGTATAGTGCATGACACATTAGTGCTGCTTTTAGTCATCAATATATTCCTATTTAAAGATGACTGAGACTTTTAAGTCTGATGATTATTCATATTAAAAGTGTTTCTTTTTCATTTGAGATTTTATGCTGTCATGCAGACATCTCCATAATTAAATGTGTGCTTGACTCTTTCTGTCTCCAGTTAAGTAGACATTAATGGGAACCTACCAAAAACAACTGCCAGAAATGTTCCTGCACTTTAATTTAAAAATATTAATATCAAATTACAGTGATGATAAAAGTCCAATATGAGATCCTTAAAGGGAATGAAGGCTAAATGGTTTTTGAATTATCCAAAGTAGTTTGTTCAAACTGCTCTTTTTCTCACTTTTTCTATAGTCACAGCAGAGACCTATTCTCTACTGCATGAGGAGGGTTTAAAACTAAACACTTTTAAGCACAAAATCTCTCCATGTATAAAAGAGTAGTACTGAAGTTGCAAAATCAAAGACATTAATATTAATATTAATATTAATATTAATATTAATATTAATATTAATATTAATATTAATATTAATTAATATTGTGACATGTGAGTGGGACCTTAATATTAATATTAATATTAGAGAGCACCAAAATTCAAGTCAAGTCTGTCTTAGCCTGTCTCTGTCTAATATTGCACACTATTTAATGCCATAATCAAACAGTATTTTTCCTGTGGGAAAAATCACACAACTAAATGGACTATGTTCACTTTGGGAGTAGCTACTCAATATTTCATTTTTCAATATGTGGCATAGAGTTTAATCCAAGCTGGGAGGGAGAAATCTTACACACTGCAGTCTTGATAATCTGATCTGATCCTTAGTCATTTACAGAGCAGCCCTAATTTAACCTGGGCACTGAATCCACATGCTAAAATTTTCCTGTGATTTTTTTTGTCTTTAGAATTTTCTTTCCCTACACTAAGAATAAATCACCTGCTGCAGTGCTTGCAGGAGGGAACTGCCTCACTGAGCAAACAACTATGGCTTGATCCTGCCTTCCCAGCGAGCAGGTGGATGCTTGAGATAACCTGAGGTATAGATGGTATTGTCCCACTGACTGGAGATCCCAAAGGTGCTCTTTTTACAGCCACTTCCCAGGCCAAAGCTCTTCCCTGTGCAGGAGCATTTCCATCCCTGTGCAGGAACATTTCCATCCTTGCAGCATTGCTCTGTCATGACTTTGCCTCTGTTCCAGGCTGGAGTGGGGCTGAGCTACACCTTACACAACCTGCAGACCAAGCTGGAGGCCCATAACACAACCAAAATTGGATCAATTCTTTTGTGACAAGTGAGTGGGACCTTAAATAGGTATGTTGTTTGTACTCATCCCTTTGCTGCTAAGGAGCAGAGAACAAATATTTGTACAACTGCCTTCACAAGTCCAGTTCACATAAACTCTCTGCCCTCTCTGCAATAAAAAGCTGCCAAAAAAGATTGGCTGTTCATTAAATTTTGCTGCAGGTGATTAATGTGGGTGCCTTCAAAAGCAGTCCTGCCCTCAAGACTGAACATGGCCTGGCAGGAATGACCCAGCTGTTCTGACTGGCTTGGAGGGCAGATCCTCAGCCTCTCTTGGGAGCTATGAATCCAGTGCAGCCAGGGCTGCTCTCTGGACATTTATTCCAGCTGATTAGCTGCACAGCTTTCCATCTCAAATCCTGCTTTTTATCCTCAAATGTGAAAACCCAAGCCAAGCAGCTCAGAGTCTCTGCTTGGGTCACAATTTACCCACTGCAGCAAGGGTTTGCTGGAGGAAGAGGGCTGGAGAACAGCATCATGAAGATGTGTCTACTCCAGCTGGAAATTTCTGCACAGTTCCCAGCTTGGAGGGGAATGGGACAATGCCCATCCTTCTGTCGACAGTCACACAGAGGAGGTGGCAAAGCTGCTCATATTTGTTGTCAAAAATGGGCATGCTAGTAGGGGCCACAGCCTGAGCTAAGCCTGTGGGAATGTGGGCAGCCACTCTGCATGCCTGCCCAGGGAGCTGTGCCAGCTCACCTCCACCCTGACCTCACACAGCCCCTGTTATTCCAGCTCTGAGTCCAGCTCTGAGCAGCAGCTTTGTCCTCAGCACAGGAGAAAGGTTTGTTTTGATGGCAGGATGATTAATGTGCCTCAGCTCCATAGCTGTAAAATCCCTGGGGAGACAGGGCATGTCTAATTTGTACTCTGCCACAGCCAGGTGAGCACAGCACCAGGTCCCTACTCGGGCATGACCATGCTCAGGCTCAGTATTTACCTGACTGCAAAAACTACAGCTGCTTTCCTCATTTTATAGTGGCAAAGCTGGTATCCACTACCCATTCCACTTGAAAAAATACCACCCATCTCCCTAGAGAGGCCACAGGGAGTAACCATCAGCTATAGCAAACTTTTTCTTATGGGACCAAGGAAATTGCAATCACTTTCCTTACACTGGGGCTTGAGGCAGCATTGAAGGAGTGAGCCCTGTGTTCTGCTGTCCTGCAGGTGAGGCAGTGAAACTCACCTCTTTTTTTAATTAAAAATGGGCTAAAACCAGTGTAGGAAAAAGCCATCCACAATCCAAGAAGCCCTTGGCTGATGGCAGGTCCTGCCCTGCAGAGCAATCCTGGCCTGGGGCAGCATCACTGCAAGACTCTCAGGATGTAAGGCCTGAGGGTATTTTGTATTTGCACATTCATCCATCACATAACCATGTCAATGTTTACATATGGCTGCTCCAGATTTTACCCTGATTTCCCAACCAACAATCCCTGTAGTTTCCTCCTTGACTCACCTCAAAGCCAAACTGTTCAGTGCTGGTCTGGGAGTGCTCAGCACCAGTGTTAGATAAATGCACTGAAGCAGCAGCATGGACAGCTTTGGTGACACTCTTCCCATATCCCAGTGTGGTTTATTTTATGGTCACTATGGTTTATTTTTTTATTTTGAGCTAATAAACTCTACAAATATAAATATCAAGCCAGACTGGTTTGTATGGGTATTTGACATTGATAGAATAAATTACCTTTCGTACATATTTTCCATTATATACCTGCTTGCATTTTGTGCTGCACACAGACATGAGAAGGAAACCTTTGCCATCACAGCCCTTTGCAAACACAGTTCTCTTCCAAGCTTTTGGTCTTACTACTAAATAAATATGTATGCAAGATAGCACTGGTATAGTACTAAAAAACCCACTATTATTTAAACAGCTTTCAAACCTATACAAATTCTAATTTTTTACACAGCAAACTTGCTGCAGAGGATCTTCCACAGCTGTGCTTACACCACCTCCAGGGCCAGAAACCCAAAATGCACAGTAGAGACCAAACCTGTGTTTTTTTTCACTGAACCCAAATGAAGTGTCTTCTTACCTCAGGGGAAACAAAACACACCTGAGAGCTGAATTCCCTCTGGAGGTACCCAGCCCTCTCCTTTGGCTGTGAAAGCAGACTGAATTTCTAATCAGGCACGCAGGTTGGTAAAAGAGGAGCAATTCCATAGCTGTGAGCTTGGGCTTCAAATCTGATTGACCCCACAACACTGGTTCTGGAAGAAATCATCTCACCCAACAAAAGGGTAAAATAAGGAAATTTTTCAATACTCTGAAAAGCAACAAGATGCCTGGCCAGTTTTGAAACTTTTTGGTAAAACAAACAAACAAACAAACAAAACAAACAAAAAACCAAACAAAAAAACCAACAAAAACCCAAACCAAAACAAACAAACAAACAAAAAACCCAAACAACAGAGTTTCATCAACTGCTGACAAATATTTTATTTTCATTTACAAATTCCTGCAGCCTGTGGGTACATAGTTCCAAACCACTCCTAGAGCAGCATCACTGGCTCTAGGGCAGAAGTCCTTTCCCATCCCTGCAAATCTAAAAACTGGAGCATGGATGAGCACTGCAGCTGCTGGGCTCTTTCTCCACATCACCCAAATTTCAACCTGCACTGGGCACAGTTCAGACCCACATGGCCAAGAAGTGGACCCACAGGGACAAGTAGAGGAGAGCCCCAAACCCAGCATTTCCTGAACTCATTCTATTCTCAGTCATTTCCATTTAGTTCATTTTTTTCCACTTCACTTCTAGGATGGCCCTACCGCTCCTGAAGCCTTGCAGAGATGTTTTTGTATTGCATCTTAGATCATTACATATTCTTATGTATTATATACAGTCTTATATATATTTATACAGACACACACACAGAGGCAGGTCACCCCCGGCTTGCCAGCTGGACTGGACTGCAGCAGTGACAGAGAGGAGCAAAGGCTGGGGAGATTTACAAATCTGCTCTATACATTGCAACAAACCTCATGCAAAGTCAACATGGCCTTGCATCATAAAGCACAGGCTGGAGCCAAGAAACAGCTCAGCTGGAGAAGCCACAGAATGAGGAGAGAACAAGCCTGTTCAGGTAAGAGCTCTGCATCTAAAAACATGTCCTGACATATTCACAAGAGGAGGTGAGATATTTTTGAAGTTGATTTTTCTTTTCTTGCAACTCCCCAATCCTCTGAGCTCATTAAAATCAAGACACTCTAATTTCCAGGAGTGGCCAACAGGGAAAGGTCAAGGAAGGACTTCTTTGTAATGTTGACTTTCAAATTCCAGGGAGAAGAACAGGATTTTCATTAAACCACCATCAAATTCTAAATTACTGCACTGTCAAAGGAAAGTAGGACTGTCATTATACAAAAGGAAGTGAAAGAAAAAAACTGATGATTTACGGCTTGTACACAGGTCTGTCTGAAATGGGGTCTTGGGCTGACAAAAACAAGGGCCTGGTTACCAGCAGCTGGTCCTGGCTGGGCACAGAGCTGTTGGATCAGTGGTGTTACACATCCCCTCTGCACAGCAGGTTTTGTGGGGACACATTCATAGAACCCCAGTCCTGAAGATTCAGAGTTACTCAAAGAATGTTCTACAGTCTTCAAAAGAAACAAAGCAGCATTTTTTTGCTGTTGCACCAAACCTCAAATAAAGCAAGCAAGCCCTGGGAACCCAGTGAAATCTGTACTGAACAGGACACTCAGTCTCTTAGGGAGGCACTCCAGTGTAAAATCCAGAGCTGTTGCTTGCTGCTTTGTGGTTTGTATTTCCATGGACAGATGCCAGAGGAAGACAGTCTGATCAGACAAATTACTTTTGTTCAAATTGAAACAAATATCTGATTTATTTATCCCATCTTCACTTGAAAAATGCCATCTGTCCATTAAAAGGCATCCTGACGTCCGACTAAGCAAAAAACATTGCTTGAGGCCTTCAAAGGGAAAACAAAGGGAGGAGCTGAATTTCCCAGGTGCAGCTCTAATGACACGAGTTTGGGGTGGTCAGAGCTGTAGCTGCCTTTGTCCCTCAGGAAAGCTTTGCTCAGATCCATGGCTTGGACCTGAAGACCAAACACTGTTTTTTAACAGTTAATTAGCTGCATCAATTAGTGGTCATGTTGTACAAAGAGTGACAAAATGAGTGTGAAAACTAACAGTAAGAGAGCAGCTGGATCTGAAAGCAGGGTGGAATAGCAGAAAGCTAGGGCAGCACATCCAGCAGCCAAACTGTGGCTTGACAGAGACTCTGAAGTGTGACAGCCAAATAGAAATCATGGTTGTACCTGTGCAGATTTGGTTCCCTCTCCTGCATTGCAGTTGCACTCGTGTCACCCCAAGGTATTTCCCCTGAAATCCTGTTGAATTACCTTGAGTAACCTCCTGCCTGCAGCAGGGACAGGGAGAACAGAGCACAGCACATGGGCTTCAGACCTGTCCAGGGTCACATCCCACTCCTGAGCAACAGAATCTGGCCCCTGCAAATCCAAAAACTGGAGCATGGAAAGACCAGTGGTTTGTGGGGAGACACCAAGTGCACGTCATATGCTGTACCTATATCCCAGAATGTGCTTTTTGGAAAGTTGATGCTTAGGACAGCAGTTGCATGTCAGTGTCAAATAACCTGCCCTGTCCCTTGAGCTTCTGGAGAAAAGAGGTGACCCAAGATGAGGTGAAGAATGAGAAGTGAGCTGGGGTGACTTCTGTATTGAATTTAAGACACTGTAATACAGGGTTAAAATAGAAGCACCTGCAGTCTTTATGCAAGAACCTGTAATTATGTGCACTGACAGGTCTCAACATGTGGAGCTGTGTGCATGCATTATACACTAATATGGAGCTAGCAACCAGAGAAACCAATAGGGTTGCTACATTATTGCATTCACAGCCCTTTGCTGTGAATTATCTTTTATTAGGAGACATGCATTATGATGGTTTCAGTTTTTAAAATCCAAACATTAAAGCGTTTTCTGACTGCACCCCACACAGGAGCAGCCTGTGCTGTGCCAGCAGCCAGGGCTGCACCTACAAACCCAATTATCTCTCTGCAGCCTTGCCTTGCTCTGGTCATCTTGCTGTCCCCATCTCCCAGGTTGAAGTCATGATCAGGCTCACTGGGAGCTCTTAGCCCAAAGTGCCCCTTTGAACTCAGGGCTGCTCGGAGCCCTCAGTGACTTCTGGCAGGTTGTGCTGGGGGTTTGAGACGCCGTGATCTGGCCAGCAGAGGTTTATCTGCTAAGACAGAAAAGCTGGTGCCCCGTAGGAGCAGAGCTAATCTGACAGGCTGGCACTTCAATCAAACGAGAGTGGCAAAATGCTTCTGACCCAAGAGGATGCTCTCGAGCTCTGCACTGACAAGATGCAGTGACAGGAGCTGCCCATGCTCACAGCACTGTTACACACTGGTAGAACACATCCCACCTGGCCCCGCTCAGAATAGGCATTCCTGCCATCCAGCCAGGTCCTGGTGCTCATCCTGGGGGAACTGGCCTCTGAGGATGGACAGGGAGCTGCTGAGACCCAGCTTCCACTTCCAGCCATCTGCACAGGATGGGAAGCACCTGGAGATCCAAGGGTACCCTGCTCATTGCAGGCAGGTGAGTGCTGCTGCACACCTGCCTGGAGAGAACTCATAGCAAAAGGCTGGCCCTGTTCCAGTCCAGGTAAGGGCAAGATTTTGCTATGTGTAGAAACAAAGATAGGTGTTTCACCCTCACGTGATGAGAGCACAGCCTGGGCTTTAGCCTTTTGCCTTCATCCATTTCATCCAATAAGTATGCTTTGACTTCTTCTGCTCAAAAAAAAAAAAAAAAAAGGAAATTATCTGCCCTCTGTAACATCTGTGACTTCAGATTACCCTGAATGCTTGCCAGCAGAGAGGGCACAGAAAAAACATGGTCATCTCCTCCCTAGCAGCTGTTAAACAAAACAGGAAAAGGCAGCCCTACAGCATGACCGTGCTTTGAAGCTCTGCCCTGAAGGCCAGGGTTTGGCACCTTTGGGGAAGTTTTAACAGCACCATTCACCCACCTCCCTGCTGGTGGTAGGACCTTTCTTTGCTTCTTGCCTCAAACATGACTGCCATCTCCTCTGGGAGCTCTACCCCAGGTTGGGGCATCCTCTCTTTCACTGCAAATGAAGAGCAAACAGGCAACAAAATAAAAGCACACGTTCACCTTCAGCAGCTGAAGAAGGCAAAGCATTTTCTGTTTGCAAAAGGGGAAGAGCAATGAGTCCATTTGCAAAATAGTTTCCCATTAACCAGTCCATGATAATATCTTACACTCTCCTAATGGCAGTTTCACTGTCACCCCGACAAACAGATGGACTTTTGTAATACTGAGAGCACAAATTCACAAGAAGAGGGAAGCCTTGGGATCTCATGGCCTACAGAGCTGGCTGGAGGGGAAACAAAAAAGGGTCCTTTGTCCCTTCAGCTCTCCAGAGGTAATAATGGGGGAGCAGCATGTCCCCTCCCAGGCCAAATAGCCCTGCCAAGGCAGGTATAAAAACACATGGATGGGACAATGGTGATCCCTATCTCCTCCTTCAGTCATGGCTTAACACTCCCACCTGTCCCAGCAGTTCTCTAATCTCTACCACCAAGAATTGGTGAAAACCTCCCTCCTCCCAGGGAACTCAAACACTAGCAGGCTTTGTAAATACACATCCCAAAGCTGTGGTGTTAATACTTCACAATGACTTTTTCCATGCCAGAATGAGTTAAGGTAGGAGTCTCTGTCCTGGCTTCAAATTTCCTGGCTTTCCCCTGTCTGCGTCACTACATAATTCTTTCCAGCAGCCTTTTCCTCAGATGTTCAGAGTTAGCATTGGGATCCCTGCCAGTTTTCCTTCCCAAAACAAACAGGGAGCCTCCTGATGCCAAAGATTTGCCTTCTATTCATTTCTCTAGGATAGAACACTTGGCTTTACAAGCGATGCCCCGATTTTCGATTCAGCATGTGTATATAAATAAAAATGCAGCTTTACAGAGCCTGTTTGCACTAGAAAAGACTGGATGGCATGTCCCTAACAAGCTGTCTCTCTCCATCAACTGTAAATAGAGCTCCAATTAATTAATGAGATTATCTGCCAAGTTAGTACACATTGCTTCAGCAAGGAAAATAAGGCTTATTGTCAAATTACTTTTTGCTGGTGTAATCATGTCAGCATCAGAGATTTTGCTAGTAATAAAAACACCCACCCATTATTAAACAACTCTAGTTCCACTGTAAACCTGGTCTAAAACTAAAGCCCTGAAAAGTGATAAAATACCATTCCCATCTCAGTAAAAAGCTTTTCTTTCCCTCCAGTGTCCCTGGGCTCATAACACCTCCCCTGCCCTGGTGACCTGCCTGCTTTGCCTGGAGGGCTGGAAATTGCAGAGTTGCTGGTGGCTGATGAGAAATGATTTAAAGGAAGCATTGCTGTGAACCCTGCAGAGAGCAAACCACAGCCCTGCACTGCTCCCCACGGGGCACAGCTGAAATTTGGGTAAATTCTGTCTCACTAAGGGACATGTCCTTCAGGCTCAGGACAGGTAGAGTGTTTGTCCTTCAGCAAGTCCAGGCTGCTGCTGTCTGATCTTCTTTTGGAAGGAAAAACAGTAGGTTTCCTCTTTTTGAGGAAACAAGTGTGTGACTTGCGTCAAATCTGTGCTTAAAATGCTCCTGAAACCGGAGGGATGCAGAGAATGGGAAAGAAATCACTTGTAATAAGCACTATTAATATGCCTCCATCAAGTATTGTCCTTTTTTGGTTGTTGTTGGGGAGGGTATGAGGTGCAGTGGCTGTACCCAATGGACAAGGCACCTACAAACATTAAATCATCTGCTGCCACTCACAGATTTTTTCAATCCACCTTTTATTATATTCCCTTTATGTGTGCCCAGTTTCCAGCAATAAACTTAAGATAACTCTCATCAATCTCTCAGAAATTCAGGGGGCTTGTCATTTGAAGAAGGCAAAGGTGGATATGTCCAATCCCTGCCTTCCCTCCTCTTTCTTGAAAGGTTTAGCCCTAGAATTGACCTGCACTTGTATATTTATTTTACATGAAAGAAGTGGTAGAGATAAAAATAGAATGTGAAAAATATTACATAATGAAGTGATAAAAGGATATTGATTACTTAGGCAATATAATTATTACAGATAAAGGTTGATGCTAGGCCTATATTCCTTGCTCATGCTGAAGTCAATAGCAGTTAAATTCAGTGTATTTTTACAGTAATAAAGAGCTAGACCATAGGCCAAATCAGCTTCAATACTGAAGGAGTTCAAAATGAGAGTGCTTAAACAATATGTCCAAGTCTTCTAGGTGTCGTGGGGACAGGACATTTTCATGCTCATTATCCCAATCGTGGTTTTTGTTCCCTGTCCTCAGTTTGTTTTGTCTTCCTTCCCCCCCCCCACCCCCGGGCTGGCTGCTGCCTTGCTGCTTAGCTTGCTTGCTGCTTTGCTTGCTGCTGGCTGCCTGCTTTGCTGGCTCTGCTTTCCTCTCTTTTTTCTCTGCTTTTCGCTGGCTTGCTTTTTGGCCATTTTTTTTTTTTCCCTTTTTCCCGGTTTCCGTTGTTCCCTTTCCCCCCCCCCCCCGAAGACATCGGACCTACTCCGGGCAGGAGCTCCCCCGGGGTCTGCGAAAGAAGCTGCGTACCCTCTGCGGCGAAGAGAGATAGAGCTCAACCCCCTTGGACTGGTGAAAACATCTGTGGTCATCTTGGGCTATTTCTCTTGTGCTGGGGAGTGTTTTTTCGTTGTGCCTTAATAAACAAGTTTTTTCCACTTTCCCCTCTGAAGGAATTCCTCCCGAACCCGGTGGTGGGGGGGGAGGTTGCGGAGGGTTTGGTTTCCTATAGGGGGCTCCTTTGGAGGTGTTTTCCCCTAATTTGTCCAAAACCAGGACACTAGGTATTCAGGAAGAGACACAAATATATCATTCATAATTAATGATTTCTCCATAGCACCACCCGTGAAAGGATCTCATGTTCCTTCATAAATATTAATTAAATCAACCCTACACCCCACTTGTGTAACAATTATTACTGACATTAACAGATGGAGAAACTAGGGCACAGCTTCATTGCCCACACAGAGCATCTGCTGCAGATCTGGGATGAGACTGACCCATCCCAAGCCAGGGCTGAATCCTCAGATTCTGGATTCAGATGCCTTGTGACAAGGATCTGCCTCCAAAAACCGCCCCTGATTTGTCACATTAGGGTGGAAATGCCTCTTTGAAACATTAATGTCAGTGTCAGTGTTAGACAGGGAAACCAAGCAGCTTCTCCAAGGAAAGTGTCTCCAAGGAAACCAGCATATGTGAGAAGGAAGAAGTAAGGAAACTAAAGCAGGAGCAGAACAGAAGCTTGAGAAGGCATCTGTTCAGATTTTTCTGGTTTTTATCATTCTGCTATGATTTTCTCTAGTTAAGTCAGATAGCTTTCTGCTGCGGATGTCAAAGCAATTTATTTGTAAACAACTAATTTAACTTTCCACCACTCTAGCATGAAGAGCCAGACCTTCACCTCAGAGCCCTGAGAGCTGCCCCAGGAGTCCACCTCTTTCCTCAGGGCCAGCAGCCACCAGCAGACTCCAGCACACATACACCATGCCTCCCATGCTCCTCACATGCACGTCCTTGCTGAGACTCCAGCTGTCATTTCATCCAGGAGCCCCTCAGGGACCCCAGCAGGACACGTGAATTCAGTTCAACCCCCAGAGCCCACCTGACAGAAGAGATCCTGCACAGGGAGTCAAGCACCTGGGAGAGCCACAGTCATTTGGGCTGGACACCCAGGGCCAGGACACCCAGGTCAGTGCTTTGCCATATAAAAGGTACACAGGTAGCTCAAGAGACTTGGGCTTGTGGGGTTTGATCGCTCTAAAAGATGACAAATGGGCTGTAGGGCTCCCCAAAGCAGCTCATGGTTGGAAGAACAGTATTTCCAATTAAAGTCCCAATACCAATTCTTACCTTCTGGCATTCCCACCAAAGCACCAACATCACACAAGCTGAATGACTGATAACTCAAGTTGATGCAGTTCTAGGCAGTAAAAATTATTCTTAAGTTCTTCTTACAGCCAAGGGGTTTGACTTAGACATGTCACTCTTCTTCTACACTAAGCACAGTCAGAGGATGAAACAATGTGCTGATAAAAAAAAACAAAACGAGATTAACCCCTTTTCAAATTCAAAACAATCACTGCATGGGAAGGAATTCTCCCTGCCAAATATGGGTTAGTCTGTCTGGACTAATCCTCTACTCATATGTAGTGGCTTATTAGGGATTTTAAAAAGAAATCTGAAGGCTTAGACAGTATGTTTACAGTGGAACAGCCTCACATGAAAGATGAATTTTCAGTGAATTTAATGACATGTTTGACTTGAACTAATATTGGAGAACTCTGGAAATCTTTTTTCCTGTTGTTTCTGTAAAACCCTTTAATAAAGGCTTTACAGAAGCAATAATTTGTGACTTTAAAAGCACACTATGCCAACTGTAAGTGAGTCAGTGCAGACTGAATTCCTGTTTCCTGCAGAACAGCAATAAATCCTTCCAGCACCCCTGAGTTCGCTTCAAATCACAGAGCTACAGATATCAGAGTGCCATGGTGACCACAGCTCACCCAAAGCAGATGTTGTAAGGCTGTGCCCAGGGTTTGCCCAGATTTAATGTGACTTGTTCAGTGACTTCTCTGATCCACCTGCATTGTTGTGTGAGAATATTTTATTTTGTTCTCTTGGATCCTACCGGAGTTAGTCCATAGACTGAAATTCAAGTGCAGCCCCTGTGTGCCAGTTTTGTAATGATAACCTCCTTATGAACTGTGTAAATTACTTAGAAGAGAGAAATCTCAGTGCAGAGGGCAGAGCAGAGAAAACTAACCAGGATACATGGAGCAAAGCACAGAGGGGACAAGAACTGCCCAGAGATGCCCCATAAGCCAAAGGCAGAAGTGGGAATAGAGCATATTTCCTAAATCCTTGTCAGTCCATCCAGCATTCTCCAACTTATATTGTTTATGAATAAATATTAATACAATTTTACCCACATCTCACGCATTTGCAAAGGGCACCTGCTGCAGGACAGGATTTCTCTGCTGGATATCCTGGCCTTAAAATCCTGCCTAATCCTCTGGGCAAAGCACGTCTCCATAGGCACGGGCAGGATTAAGCAAGGCACAAACCCATCCTCAACCGAGCAGGGATGGAAGAGTCAGATTCAGGGGCTCTTTCCCTGAATGCATGGATCCCCACAGTCACATGCTGGTGCTTCCCCATGTGGGACAGGGCTTGGAAGATGCTGCAGGTGTCCCAAAGTGATAGCTCAGTCTCTGCAGAGCTCCTCTGCAAGGCTCAGTTTGGGATGGAAAGCAACAAAGCCTGGTTCAGGATGTTTTGTACCGTGTGAATTCCAGCAAGGGATTCACATTTTACACACAACTTATGCAAACAGCAACCCTGCTGTGGGAGTATTCATCCCTGTTTCCTCACAGTGATGCAAATGGCGTGGCAGAGGACTGCAAGCACTCGAAGGAATACAGCTTCAAGGCTGATTTCTGGCAAGCTTGGCCTGATAAAAGCCCATTTGTATGCATTAATCTTGACACAGTCATTAAGTAAAGCATGACAGCAGAGACCTCCCCAAAGCAGTAATTTCACTCACAGGGACTTGATTACTTGGAATTCTCATTACATACTCAAGGACTCTCTCCTACTAATAATACTCTAATCCTGGTCTAATATAAACAATATTCCAATAGTGGCCTAGTAAGACAAATTACTCCAATATTGGTTTAGTATAGACAAAACTAAGAAAGCCATTTTATTCCTATTGGGAAGACAAAGTCCTGACGCATTTTAGTTTTTCATTTTCCAGAAAGGGATTTACCCTATGTTTACCTTTCTGCTATCAGAAAGAAAGTATCATTTGCTGCTTTTAACTCCACATTTTGGAGCAGAGTCCACCAACTATCACAACTGACAAATGTCCTCATGAGAGAAAAACGGAAACTGGTCCTGTGCCTGCAGCCTCCCCAGGCACAACTTCCTAAAGCTTAAGGCTGAAAACTTATCCTGCCAAAATCAGCAGCTTTGCCATCAAGCTTCAAGGAGCCAGGGATCTGTGGTTAACACACACAAAACTCCATATGTGGAGAATTTCAGCTATCTAAAAGTATTTATTAACACAGCCTTGCAAGTCTGTTTTACCTACAGAAACAAACACAGTGGCAATGAAATGGTGACATGGTGTCATCACATTGTTTGCATGACCTTCAGCAAAGAACCACAGCTCCTTTACTGGCACTGTGGCAGTTCATGTCCTACAAGCTGTGCCATGCTCTTTGTGATATTTTTGAGCTCTTTTTAGTCCTCCCCCAGGGTCTTATTAACAAAGGTTATTATTTCTGTTCTTGAATGCCAGGGATCCTTTACCACCAAGAAGGCTCCTAGAATGTTAAATGATACATGAACACACAAAAAGCTTTAAAGAGATTACAGGCTGAAGGGAAGGCAGATGGGAGAGCCCAAGGAGAGATAAGCCACCCTGCATGGGTGACAGCAGCCATAACATACGAGCAGCTCAGTCACTGCCACATTTTGCCGAAGCAGCTGCAACTAATTGCACTTTTTCAGTGCTAAACAACTAAAAGAAGACATTCAACGTAGTCATTTCAGCATGATGCATGGAAGAGGATCATGGCACCAACTTCTGATTTACCAGTTTCATCACATGAAGGGTTTTACTCCAATTTAAACCCACCCATCAGGAACCTTCCTTCCCAAGCCAGGCATATCCATGACTCCCAGGGTGCAAAGGACAGCTTGAAAACAAAACCTGGGTTCACCCACAAGAATTTAGAAACCAAAAGAAAAAACACTAACCATTCTGGCTCCTTTTCTTAAAATACAGTTAAATAAAAGGTACTCTTGAGATTTCTTTGCCAGAGCCAGGATGCTCTGTGGCTGATTCAGCATGTCTGGGGATGTAGCAAAGGCAGACTGTTCCTACCCAGCCGGAGTACAAGCCATGCAATCCAGCCAACAGCTTTGTTCAATTGTGGTTTGAATTCATTGCAGTTTATTTCTGGAAGTATTTAAAATGCCTGTCCTGAAGACATTGGGACCACTGCATCCAATGAGTCATCCATGACACCTGACACAGGTAATAAATCTCACTGTGCTTACGAAAGCTTTCTGTAGGACTCTGTGGGAACTTCACATTGACATGATGTAAAATAGCTTAAGGGACAGGCACCTGCAACAGTCCAGGTCCAGTGCTAACTTGCCCTTAATAACCAGCTAAAATCCACCACTTAAATAATATCACATATAGGAGCTGAGCACTATTTAGAGGGACACAATAAGATAGTTAAACATCCTAAGGAGCACCGAGAGGGACAAAACCAGCAAGATGCAGAAGAAACTTGTTAACCAAAAAGGCCTTTAGCTTATAGCTCTGAAATTATGGGAATAGCAGGACCTGATGCAGATAGCATTAGATTTACTGGAGAGACAATAACAGCCTTGATGTGGCCCAGCAGGAACATGATATGGCTGAAGGAAGGCTCAGGGCGAGAGGCAGGGTCAGACACATGGAGATGGACACTGAAATCCAGGACATGGGGTCAGAAATTCCTGTTCCAGAGGACAGAAGTGACACACATTTCACATTACTGGTAAATTCACCTCAGTTCCCACTTCCCCTTGGGCAGGAGGCATTGTACCCAGCTTTTCCAGGAAGCATATTGTATCCTGACCAGGGTTCTGTGCAGGGCAAGGGATGCTCTGCTCCGTATGAGCAGAGCTTGTGTTCTACCTACAGAAAATAAGTGCCAAGACAGGCTTGGCACTGCCCTCAGGGGAGCTCACAGCCAACATGGAAAGTATTTAATTCTGATGGGAGCAGCAGCTGGCTTCTACAGGAAAGGCACTATCTCTATCCTTTGAAAATCCTTTGTTTCTGTTCTCCCTGGGGAGGTGGGAACAGCCTTCCAAAGTCATTTGCAGGACTGAGGGAGATGTGCTGAGGCTGTGGGGCAGCACAGATCAGCCCATTGGGGTGGGATGCTCTGAACAACACTGCATCCCTGCCAAAATAACTGCACTGGGCACAACTCAAGATTAAACCAAGGCCCCTCATCAGTGCCTGAGAGGATAACAGCGTCACTGCTGCTGGCTGCCAGGGGGCTGCAAGGCAGCAGCAGAAATGGAAATTAGTCTCTTTGTGGCTGGTAGGCAGAACTGCGAGGTCATATCGATGCAGAGCACAGCTCAGCATCAAATGATCCCCAGAGCAATGGCAGCACATTGAATAAATCGGTGTCTGAACCTACCTGGGGATCGTGTTATCCTTCTGCACATGGGGAGTAAACATAGCAGAGAGGCAGGAACTGGAGCTCCAGGCAGGGTCCCTCACACCACTGTAGTCCTTTTCCCAGGCAGATCAGCAGGGTTCTCGTAGGCAGAGATGAGCCCCTTTGCCCAGCGAGTGCCAGGGGAGCCCTGCTGCATCACCACCAGCCGGATCGGGGGCTGAGTGTCTGCAGGGACCTCAGGAGCATATTCCTTGCTGGGATCCTTCCCTCTGCAGTCATAGAGCACGCAGGAGATCAGGAAAACCAGAAGCAAAATGACATAGCTAGATACCAGAATGATGAGATTCAAGGTAACGGGGTCAATCTCCAAATAAAACTCCATTTGGTCCCATACTAGTGAGGGCAAACTCGGAGAATGAAGTTTCATATGCACGAATGAGCAAGTGCTAACTGATCAGAATAGATGTATTGGCTTTGTGGTAAAAATACACTAATCCTCAGGTCTCCTGTAGCAATGGATTTCCCCGAACCGGACGATTAAAGCAGCTCAGTTTAATAACTTAAGCTCCTTCTTTTAATGCCACGTTGCCTACAGTGGAGAAGCTAAATTTGATTGCTATATTGATAGGAAAACATCCCCCTTGCCCAGGGACCACGTTTTTCCTTGGTGGGCAGGTATTAAACTGAGTTTTCTCTAAGGACATTTTGCAGAGCCTCCATTCCTCGGGTGGGTTTGGACTCGTGGGCTGAAAAAACCTGAGCTGCGTAATTAGTAAATGAATACAGAAATAATTAGAAAGTCATTTGCAAGGTAACTTTTCTCAAACTCACAAGCCTGATCCTTATTTTGACTAAGACCTTTCTGCCTTGGGCTAGTGCTACAGAAGTGTTTTAAAGTGAATTAAAGATGTTTATTGCCCAGGTCACTGTCAGTATTACAAGGACGTGTCACACTGCTCTCACACACTGCCCAGCCAGTCCTTGCACAAATTCCTCTGTAGGATCCTGCTTCCCACAGGTTGCTCTGTCTCATTTGAGTCTCCCATGTGTGAGAAGGTACAACAAAACTGCAGCATTTCTGTAGCCAGGGTGCTGCTAATCTCTTTTTCCTATGTGGACCCTCGGCCGAGGAGAGGGTGAAGTTTGTGAGTGCCTGGCAGCAGGGCCAGGCTCCTGAACACAAACCTTTCAAGTGCCTTTTGCACCTTCCAGATTTATGTCTCTGAAGCAGATGAGGGAGTAGGGACATAGAGAACTGCCACGTGTCACCCACACAGTGCTTGGAGAAAGACCACCCTGGCTGCTGGAAGCCAGAGATATCCAGGACACCAGGGAGGCAGACACAAAGGGATGGTGCCAAGGAGCACCACAGACCCTACATCAGCACATTCACCTCTCCATGCAAAACCCCAAGGTTTTGGTTACAGCACAGGAGGCTTTTAGGAAGAGATTAGGCTGTCCCAGCTCTTAGCACTGCCAGAGCTGTGGAAAAGGGCTTTACGTGTCAGCAGGAATCCGCTCTGGTGCGTCTAAGCTGTAAGAAATATGTCATGGGGCCATCCTGCCGCCTCGACCTCGACACATGCCACTGGCTTTAATGTCAACATCAGCTGCATCCCCCACCCACCATCTGCCCTCACGGCTGTTTAGCTGAGGAGAAGTTTGTATCAGAGTAATGCCAAGGCTGGCACTGCCAGTGGCACGTTTGGCAGAGGGAGAGAACCCCACGGCACCCAGGATGCACATTTGTGTGTCCCTGCTCTTCTGTGCCTCTCACACACCACATGCTGTGTCTGAAGCTCAGCATTTGGCTGTCAGATGTGGTTTAGATGAGGCTGAGATTTTTTTTCAAGATAGGCTCTTAATTATGCATTTCCCATCCAAAGCAGTGGTGATAGGAGCTGGGATTTGGTATCAGTGATCGCTGGGAAACTGAAAGTCTTTTGGAAATCCCTCCAAAATTCTCAGAAGCACCAGCACACTTGAAGGGCAATGGATTTCATGGCCTTAAATTTCAGTCATGTTGTGCTACAAAAGATCAGTACCAAAGTGATAAACATTATATAGTTTCCATGCTGAGACAGAGATGGGATTTTACATTAAGTCTTTTAAATTGTTCCTCAAATGGCAGCCCGGGTTCCGAACGTAGCACTGTGCTAACAGAAAAAAACCCAAAAAACAAAACAAACAAACAACCCCCCCAAAACAACAACAACAACAAAACCAAAACAAAAAAACAAACCAACAAAAAAAAAAAACACACAACAACAACAACAAAAAGTTTATGCGTTTTCCAAACCTGAATTGTCTCTTCCAAGGTCCTCCACATGAATACCTTTGTTTCAGATTACTGTCTAACATTGCAGCAGGGAGATACATGCCTAAAGTGTTTAGTTTAGATAGGCCTCATGCCAGCTTTTAGAGGGACTTTTCAAAATGTAAAATCTGGTACTACATTGCCACAGCACCTCCCGTGTTGCTGCAGACATGGTCTCCTGGAGACAAAAAAGCCTCCTTGATTCTACATCTCCACAGCATCTCAAATCATTCTCTTAAGGGTGAAAATAGATGATAGTTTCAAGACACCTCCTCCCAGGGCCTGGTTTGCAGCAAAATCTCATATTTATGCTTTTGTTTTATTCCCAGGATTCTTGTCCTTCAGCCTGGGCAGCTCCCAGCAGCCTTTGTCCAAGTCAGTGTGCTGAAAACTGAAGCCTAGGAAGGGACTTGGCTTCAATATAATTTATTTCCTCCTCCCAGCCCATGTCCAGGGCAAACTATAGATGTTCAGTTTGATATTCCTGTGCCCAAGGACTGCCAGGGTCTAACACCATCTGCCAGCAGCCCTGTTGCAGGAGAAGGAGCACCACAGCACTTCAGGAACCTCATCTACACACACACGAGCTTTTTATAGAGGAGCCTCACTCCAACAAGCTGGCCTTGCTCCCAGGATCAGTGTCCTGGCATCTTCCCCTGCCTGACACTGCTCCCTCCTACCCATCCTGGGATTTCAACTCCATCACTGACCATCCCTCACTAGCCTTTGGCATCTCACCCTCCTCAGACTGTTTATGCCTGCACCCTTTTCTATAGAAAAGTCACTCAAATTCCTGTTTGCACATGCACTGATGGAGTACTGAGAGCTGCCCCGGCTTTGCAGTGAGAAGGAACACATTTCCCAAGACACAGAGTGTTGGGAACTTTGAAGGATTGGGCAAAAGCTCAGGATATTGTGTGTGTGCTCCCCCAGGCAAACAGAGCCAGGAGATGGTCAGGGCAAAATGCTGCCTCAAGCAGTGACTGTGAGACAGCACCTAGAGGACACATTTTCCTTGGATCTCCAAAAATCATCTGTGCTACAGTTTTTTCAAAGGCCAGACCAACTCTGTAACCAGTTGGGCCAGGCTGCAGGGATGGTGGGTTGCACAAAACCTCTGCTATAACCTCTCAAAGTGGATTACCTGCTTATTTATTCATTCATGCCAGTGTTCCATTATTTAATGTTTAACAAAAAGCCTTCCCAAGGGCCAGAACTCCTGGTTGGAGACCCAAGGCCAGCAGCTGACATTGGTGCTACTACACACTCAGTCCTTCCTTCTGTTTTTTCCTCTTATTTTGTCCACCTCAGTTTATAGACACTTCTGCACAGAAAGCACCTTTTCTTGTGCAAACACCCAGCTCAGCTGGGATGAGAGATAAGGGAAAAACATGCATGTAACAGAGAACTAGATATTTTCTGTAATTTTTGTTTGAAGCCATTGCACAGTGAATTTCACAGTATAAAAGTTCAGACGTTAGTGAAACAGCAAAGAACCTCCCTACAATCAGAAAGAAAAAAAGATTAAGAAACAAAGGTTCTGTTAGGAGGGAGCTATAGTAGCTCTGTTTTGAGAGCAACAACAGCACAAGTTGCAAAGGAATTGCAGGCAATGGCTGAAGAAGATAAATCAGTCTACAAGAAACTACATTGTCTGTCCCCACAGAGGAGTTCAACACTACATCCCTGTTGTGCCATCTCCTGCAGAGCAGCTTAGGGCTGCTCCACAGGCACTTTTTGGCTGGAGGACTGCAGCTGACAGCCCAGAAGGGTGACCCAGCACACGAGGCATCAGATGGATGCCCAGAGCAGAATATTCAGGCTCTGCTGGACTCGGACACATGGAAGTCAAGATCATTTCCCTTCGTGGTGCTCCCCAGCTGAAGGCTGAGGTGACAGCAGAGCCTTGTGTACCGTGGGAAGTGTTGGCATGGCCGAGCCCATTCCAGCCAGGGGAAAGTCGTCACTGCCAGCCCTGATTGACTTAACCATGGTGTCATTGCTAAAAACAGCCCTTTAAAAAGAAATAATTTCAATCCAGCTGCAGTAAGAAAGAGGGGAACAGGGATGGCAGCAATAGCACCATATTCTGACAGAAGAGTGAACGGGCTGAGATGGGGTGTCAGAAAGGACAACACCAGCACAGCACCTTGTCCTGCCATGTCCCTGCTGCTCAGGACAGGAAAGGTGGACACCTAGAGGTTACAGGCAGCTGCCCCAGCCCATTGCCTTCCTCATACAAGTCATAATTTAAGACAGAAATTGCAGAGATTCCAGGACCACAGGGAGAAACCTGATGTGATCAGGAGCCACAGTTAGCCCAGTACCTACAGTCCAAACCGAGTGCCCAGAGCAAATCCAGGGAAAGCAGATCTGTTACACACTCATGTGCAGCCACCAAGGGCAGAGCCACAGCCACTGAGCCCCTCTGGGGTGCCCAAATGCCTGTTTGAGCAGTGCAGGGTGTTTGAGAGGGGCCATACATGACTGTGTGTAGCCCAAGGCTTCTGAGGTCATGCACGAACTCCGCCAGGGTGTGGAAGCACCTGACCCCTTCCTCAACTCTCTCATGTCTCCCATTGCCTATGTATTTCCCTAGTGCAAGAATAATGCAATAGATCTGAGAACTTTGGTGAAAGGAAGCTGGAATTCACCAGCACCACAAAAAAATAACAGAAGGCACAGACAGCAGCCGGCAGCACCGGAGACCTGAGCTCGCAGAACCCAAAATGAACAAGATGACAGCGCAACTGTACGGCTGGGTTTGCTGTTTTTCCCTGCAGGCCTCTTCCAGCTCGGGATTTTAAGCTCTCACAGAGCTCCCCAGCTCTGATCCCGGCCGGCCACACGTAGGAGCTGTTGCTTTCCTGATGAAGCATCCCGGAGCCAGCCGGGCCCGGCAGGTGGCACCGAGGGACCGCGAGTGGACCCCGCTGCCACCAAACGCCTCTGCGAGACCCAGCAGTGCCTGGCAGAAAGGAAACTCTGCTTTTTTAACCTCTTCTGCTCAATGGTGACAGCCCCTTGCCAGCACCTGCAGGGGCAGCGGAGCTCCCGCGGTGCCCGCTCGCGGCTCGCACGATGCTCGCCCTCGGAAGTCTTGCCACAGTGGTTAAACTCTTTCCTGCTTTACAGCTGCATTTGTTCTGTATTTCATCTCTACAGCAGCAGAAAACAGCCGTGAAAATGCTGCTTTTGAGAAAGTAATAGAAATTTAAGAAGAAAAATGAAAAGGTAAAATAGAAAGTAGCTCTTAAGATGCAGAATGGGTCTGATTAGTTATTTGTACTCAGTGCCCTGCTGGGACCCCGACCCCACACACACACATCAGTCAGGGAAGTGTCTGACCCTGAGACTGTGAACAGTCCTACAGAGGTGAGAGAAACAGCTGGCACCTGAGATTAAGCATATCCTGAATCATGCTGAATAAAAGAAGCTCAGAACAAAGACTGAGGTTTTATCAGATTAAACTCACAAACGTTGCCTACAGATCTCTACTCCTCTCCCCAAAAGCTCAGACACCACTCCTACCACATCCATGAAAACACTTCCCACTTACAGCCCCTGGTACCCAGCAAGCAAACATACTAACCTGTATCCAATTGCCTTTATTGAAATCAGCTTACTAGAAAAGTCTCAGCCAGACAGGATCTGGTCCTCAAGAAAATGCTGATCAGCTATTTTCCTATTGCTTTTTCTTTGTCTCAGGCTCCAGAGGAGATGTGCCCCTCAAAGCCCTGCCCAGCTGAGATTGTTCAAGCAGAAATGGGGTGCTGGTGTTTGTTTCTAGCTGAGCTTCCTTCTGGAGGGCTCTGCTGGTACCAGAACTGGCTCTATTTGATATACAAGCAGAAAAACCCTAAGGGAGCTGATTTTGTTCTGTGAAATTTTTGATACGGATAGGGATTTTGCAGGGAAAAGAAAAAATCAGTTTTAATTTAGAGGGTATGCACAAGTCCAGGATGCTGCATGATAGAGGGATAGATGGGTTAGAGTTTTGACCCAGACCAGCTGGGTCACAAGGTGTGACAGTCAGACCGGAATCCTTTCCATAATCTCCAGTAGGATGTAACTGAAATGATGCTGAATGTTCATATAAAATAGCTTAACATTTAATTGACTTTTCTTGTTAACCAGAAAGACAGATTTAATGTGAAAGAGAAAATTCATTACTTGATTTTAGAACAGTGATCTGAATCTTCATGTCAGATAAATCCTTACAACTTTATCAACATAACTGGGCTGATATCAACAGATCATAGGTACACTTTAGTCAGTGCTACTCTGTAGGGTGAAAAGTAATAGAAGATTAATAGCTAAAGGAAGGAAATATCCTTATTTTTAATGTCTAAGTAACTTTCCAATGAAAGCTCAATTACCCCAAACTGTGGAAAATCTATTTTGATGTGCTCTGAGATATATAGTCAGTCTGCTTGTCCATGTCCATGCAAATGTGAATTCCTTCTCATTATTAATGATGAAATCACTTAAAAACAGGAGGAAAAAACATGAAATGCTTGATATTTAATGCAGGTGTCCTGGAATGGGTAAAGCTGACTCAAACTGGGTTTCAATTTTTCTGTAGCTGGGCTGTTTGCTTGATTTGTGTTCTGCCCCATAACTCAAGAGCCAATCAAGATGATGCAGATATAAAATTAATGATGCTTGCACCAAATTCAGTGGAACTCCTTTTGCTTACCCCATCTGAGTTTTCTCAACTCAAAATTACTCCATATAAACTATCCTATCCTTTCCATTGGTCTGACTTGGAGCTGCACAAATAACTTTAAGGATACACTTCCCTTCTTTCCCTGGCCCTGAAGTCCATGCTGACATGCTTTGCTGAGCAGGGATGGGTTTAGGTGCACACAGTGCTCTGCTCAGGTGTGAGTGTTTAGCTGAACGGGGCCGTGACTGCCAGAAATCAAATTATTATTGTAGGTAGTAAAGCATTTGACCTGAGAAATCACAAAATGAGAGCTACAGCTTCTTGTTTAATTGCTTATGAAGATTAAGGGTTATACTCTTTCTCTCCTCATTCCTAGTAAATGAGGATTTTTCAGGTGTGGCTCAGCTGGAGTCAGCAAGAGGCACTGGGTGTGTCCAGATCTGGGGGTGTGCTGGGTTTGGTGACCTCCCCACCAACACAGCTGTGGCCTGGAAGAGGAAAATAGGTGCTGGCACCCTCCCAGAAAAGTCAGGGGCTACAGACATCCAGGAGAAGCTGCTGTACCTAGGGGCAAGAGGGGAACTGAAGGCTCCAGCTTTGGGCAGTGCTGCTCACCAGTTGTTGCCATTGCAGACAGAGCTGCTGAACAGTTCCTGGTTCTGTTTGCCACTAAATCTGTGTGTCCTCCTTCAGGGTGACAAAGGTGTGTTTGCCTCTCTCTGCCTTGAATAAACCTCCGTGGGGCAGGATGTCAGGAGCACATCATTATTCCTGAGGCACGCTGGAGTGCTGCTGTGACTATGTTACCAGTCTGTGGGCAATAAATCAGTTTTGCTCCTGAATTTAGTCTGCTTTTTCTTGATTTGCATGCAAGATTCTGCACCCTTGGGATGACTGGCAACATGTAGCTGCTTTTTTAGGAACCAGGGGACTTCTGTAAGCTGGGAATGGGTAGAGGGTCATTGCCCTAGTGAGCGGGTTTGCTGGCAGAATAAATCATAGGAGTCATTTCCTCAAAACCAGAGGTCTCCAGGCCCAGCTCCTGACTGCTGCATTGAGTAAAATGTTGGGTGAGGGAGGCAGAGGGGAGTTCGATGATGAGAAAGGAGTCTCTCAAATTAACTTGGCAGGATCTGCCTCAAGAGGCCCTGCAGAGCTCAATGCTCAATTCAGCTGGGGTGCAACCGAAGAGAAAAAAGCCTGAGCTTTCCTGGAGCAGCTTTTCTTGTTTGTTTTGCTTTTCCAGGCTTGTTTCAGATCTGCAAATCTGTGTCACATCATGTGTGACGGCAGCAAATACAGTGAACTCTGAATTAATTTTGGTTTTGTTGTGTTTTGTTTTGTTTTCAGGGAATACAGGCCTTCTTCAAAAGAGGATACTTGAATACCAGTCAGACACCTGGTGAGCAACCCAGTTGTTCTCAGCTGTTCTTCCATCTCTCTCTTTCATTGTTTGCAGAAACAATGAAGTGATTGAGGACTAAGAGGGTTGAACTGAAATAAAAAAAAAAGAGCCCCAAGTGCCAAGCTCTTTAGTGCTCTTTGTAAAACCCAAATAAATGGAAAAATAAATCAAGCTTAGACACCAACAGGAAATTGAAAAGTTACATCAATGGAAGGACAGAAATGTATACGTCAATCATTTGGCTGTAGATGTTATGGTATAAACAGATTTTTATCACTTATAGCTCTCTATTCAAATAATTCTGTCCCAGAGTTCTTTTGTAACAGTACAGATCATAGTTTTGCCAACAAGCCCCTGGGAACAAATATGAGAAATAGAGCAAGACTGGCTTTGCTCTCCCTGATTTCAAGTTCACAAAGTTTTTACAGCATTGGCTTGATTCAGAAAAAGCTTATACCTAAGCCTCAGTCAAGGCAACAGGACTTGTTTGATGCCAAAATGGGCACATCCCAAAGTATTTTGTTGAGTAGAGATGGACTCCTTGAACTGCTCCATCTATGCTCAAAACTCATTCTCACAGTCACCTCTGTTTTCCCTCCTTTACAGCAACACGCATTTCTGCGAGTTGGTTCGTTTGCCCCCAGGGAAAGGTTGGATGTGACAGCAGACTGTCCCCATTCCAACACCCCAAGCTGCCATCCCCATCCCTGCACAGGGTCATCGTGGTCCAGCTCCATCCCAGGGACGTGGTCCCTGTCACCGGAGCCCTGCCACTCTCGGGCAGGGACAACCGGCCCTGAGGACAAAGCCTCTGCCTTCCTCGGGAGATAAAAGATATGAGGATACAAACAGTCATAAATAACTGATGTCACTCCAAACTGAATCCTGTTCCCTGCTTCACCCACTTCCACTGTGTTTACCACCAGGATTTTTTGTTTTGTCTCTGCTCCTTCCACACCCGCCGGTTACTTTGTGTTCCTTTAGACAGCAGCAGGACTCCAGCCTGCAGCAAGGGGCTTTCCTGGGAAATTTTCCCTCTGACCAGGAAGGAACCATGTCCCCCTGCTGTTGAGACATTTAGGCCTCAGATCTCCTCCTTCTGACACTTGGGCTCTGCCTCTTGTCCAGGCCCAGCAGTTGCACTGCAGTCAGTCCTGCCATGTTCCTCAGGTTTCTTTCCTGGCACTAGACATGGTTTTCTGCTGCAAACTTAATTCAAATAATTTTTGCATTGTTCTTTCCTGGCCACTGTCTTATCATCTCTTCACTGCTCCCTCTTGGCTTCCTCTGTGGTTCCCATCTGTCTGCTGGCTCTGTGTGTATCTGTACGCTTTGCTTCAGTGAAGTTTTGATGTCATTCATTGGACATCTTGTTATTACTCGTCTCAGCATTCTGGTTTCTCTCTGCTCTTGTCAATGCATTCCCTGTCTTTCAGCCTCTCTGAGTGAAATCTCGGTCCAGTGTATCCAAAAAGGCCTGAGTTGAAGGGGAAGGCAGGATGCTGTGAAGGTGCCCATGAAAATGTTCACAAGCACAAGGTGAACTGAGCTGAGCCCAGTTGGCCAAAACCCCTAAGATGCTCTACAGACCTGTGTGAACTCTGCCAAAATACAGTTCTGTTCTGAAAGCAGGCACTGCTTAGAGTTTTGCATGATTTGCTGGAAAATTACGAGTTTCCTGTCCCCACATGACTGCTGAGGACCTGGTTTGCCAGTCTCCACACAGACGGCCAACTTGATGCACATGGGAATAAAATTACTTCATGCTTCCAGGTAAGTACCTATCTGGTAAGCATTTAACTATACCTTGGGTCATTCATTGGAGGCAATTCAGCAAAACTGACATAAATACATGATATTCTGAGAACAGTTCCAACGCTTTTAGAAGTTGCTCAGCAGCCTTCATGCAGCAAAAGTGGCCAAAGAGGAAATGTTAAAAGTTTAAGCTTTAAACCACCATTTGTGTCACCCTGCAAAAAGGGAGGGTGATACAACAATTTATAATCTTGGGCTGAGTGCCTCACTGTACAGGGACATCTATTTTCAGTTTAATATAACAAACCTGTCTTTTATCTAATGTTCAGCAGTTCTTGTCACAGCTTGTCAAATGATCAATAATCTCTTGGGACTGAGGTGTTCTGGTCAGACTGTCAGCAATGTGCCATCTCTGGCCGTCAGTCAATGACATTTTCCAGCAGCCCAGCAGCTGCAGCCCACACAAAAAAGAAAGTTTTGTGTCATGTGAGACTGGGCCATGCCAACCTCCTCTTCACTGCCCACACTTCAGTTCACAGCAGGGAACTGCACACCTGGGCAGAGAAGGCTGAGCCTCCTGACAGTCACCATTGTGAACCCCACCATCAGCACTGTCCTGGTCTGGGCAACACCTCAATAAACTGAGTGCAGCCGAGAGTTGTTTTCATTCTTATTCTGACAAAGCAGCTAATTAGAGTACAAAATAATATTCTCAGGCTTGGCAAATCCTTTTGACTTTGAAAGATTTTAAAATTTATTTTGGTTTTTCTTGCTCAGACAACATGGAGACTCAGTGCTAAACTACACAAAACAAATTAAATATCCAATTACAAACATTTGGCTCTGGTCTGGAAGCACTTCAGTTAACTGCCATGATTCAAAGGAGAAAAATTATTTAATTTTGAATACCGTAATGCTTTTTAAACACAGCACATTGGCTGACCCATCCTGGATCATGACCTCAAGAACTTCACATACTTGTTTTTGAAAATGAGGTTTGTGCCTTGTCCTGTTAAATGGATGTTCAAGCTGCAGTGGGGGGAGAGGAGCTGCCCATCTGTCCTTGATGATGTTTCAAGGGAGACACACAGAGGTCTAGAGTGACCCACGTGTGTTGTCCCAGGCCTAACACCAGTCCTGACTCCCTGGCTCTGGACCACAAAGGTGCAAGAAACCCCCCAGCAGACAGAGACAGCTCCTCAGCAAGGAAGGGAATGGCTCACCTGTATGAGTGTGTCTGGCAGTGCAAGGATTTAAAGGGTGTTACATCCCTGAGTCTTCCATGGCAATATTCACAGGTGCTGCCATCAGGGATTGACAGAACAAAGGCATTCTTTTGGGCTGGATTCACACCAAAATGTGTTTTTCGGATCCAATGCTGAAATTTCCCAAGAAGACACCAATTCTCACAGCTCAGGTGGACATTGGTATCTGTCCTCCAGTATTTGTCCTTCAGCTTCACAAAGTGCAGAGTTTTAAAGCAGCACCACATGCCTTTAGAAAAATATTGGGGTGTAACACGAGGTGAATGAGGTGCCTGATCCTGTAGAGAAGATATTTGTGCTCAGAGGTATGTTAAGTTTCACAAGACTCAGTGCAATCCCCAGGTTCCATGTGGACCACCCAGCTGCATGGCAAGAAACTCATTTTTTTTTCTCATGGTTTTGTCCATACTTTGTGTTTTGCAGCTTTTACAGTTCTTTTGTTTTCCCAGCTGGTTTGCCTGAGATCAGGTCACAGAAAGCAAAGGGTCAGAATTTAAACAAAAGCTCTTTCAAATTTAGAAAGAAGAAAGAAGAAAAAAAACCCACTTGCAGGGAGACCCCTTCTCCAATGAGGAAGAGTTTGATTTGGAGGTTTTTCTGTAAGAAATCCAAGGCTAACTTGACCCGTGACTAGCACTTCCAAGGTGTGTAAGGTGGGTGAGATTTGATTATCTCTGTAAAGAAAGAAAATTTCAGGAAATCCGAATATTTTAGGTTGTAGGTTGGACTAGATGATCTTAAAGGTCTTTCCCAACCTAGTTAATTCTGTGATGCTGTGAAAAGGCTTCAGCAACAAAAATACATACCCAGGATTTAAGACAAGGGTTAAAATCTCCTTCCTGATAGGCAGCCATCAGAAAAATCAAGGAGGATATAAGGGACTGGCTAGAAGATCAAAACCTCAGATGGATGGATGCAGAACAGAGAAGCTCAGTTCCTAGCATGCCCATGAACTGGGTGGGTGGTTGAACACAGTCCCTGTGAGGGTGGAATCCCAGCCTGAATGCAGGGTACCAGCACAGCCCACAGCACAGCACAGCAGGGCTGCAGGGCAGTGTTGAGGAGCTGAGAGGGGCAGGTTTCCCTGGGCACAAAGCAAATGCTGCCAGTTTTACACTTGGTCAGATTTCCAAGAACCAGACACTGTCATCAAGTAATTCAGTGGCAGCTTCTTTTTGTTCCTGGAACACAGAGATCAAGATTCTACTTGCCTGGCAGGAATGGAACAGGCTTTGAATGAACCAGAATTCCTGGAGAAAAACATGACCTCTTTCATTTTATACATGGAAATCCCACACTCCAAGTGTCCCACGAGCAAATTAGGGTGTCATACATCAATTGCTGACATTTTATGCCCATGCAGACAGAGTATCCTGCATTTTAAATAACTGCAAGAACAGAAATTTTGTTCCCATGGAAGCTGTTTTTTAATTACACTCCTAAACCTAATCTTAATACGTCCAAGTGTACTTTGGACAGTGGCCAAGCTGTGCACGTGTGGTAGGAAGCTGCCTCGCACAGCTCTGTGCAAAACGGGACAAGGGAGAGTGGCTCCACAGGCTCCTGTGGCATCCAAGCCCAGGAGAGACAGGAGGCAGCAACTTGGCTGGTGAGGGGATGGTGAATGTCACCCCACAGGGGCCAGGCAAGAGGCTGCTGTTACTGTAACAGGGTGGAAAAGCAACATGTAGAGATTAAAAATAAAAAAGGGAGAGCGAGCTCCTTTGATAGCCTCAATATCACAATCAGGAGAGACTTCCTGGCCTCATATTTTCCATATAAACACCCTTCACTGGGTAAAGTTAATGGTTCCCTAACTGCAAGGCAGAAGGGCTTGATCAGTTAATTGACGTCACAGATTGGGTATTTTAATGAAATGTGCTTCCCCCATTTATATGTTTGACCCTAACCTTTACCAGATGTTCAATTCCTGCTCCCTCGCAGACACTACAGCTCTGTGTTTGGGAGGCTCTTGGAAAGCTGAAATAAAATCCTCTGACATGAACCCTTTTGTTTGAGCTGTCCCCACCACAGGGACGGGCTGCACGGAGGCTCAGTCAGCAGGAGTTGCCCAGGAGAGAAGGGGAACACAGCCAGAAGGATCACACTGTGCTTTGCCTGCCTGTGTGGGAGGGTAGAGGATACAGTGCTGCTCCCCTGCCACTGGACAGGGATGAAATCACAGTCTTCCCTTCCAGCCCCTCCAAACTGTGGCCCTGAGACCAAAAGAAAGAGCCAGAAAGCCTGAACTGTGGATTTGGCTCTGCCATGTCCCCTTGGGCACTCTGTTCCTGCCTCTCAGCCTTGTTTTCCCAGGCATAAAACAGGACGATGTCCCTTTGCCCAATTACATCCTGTGTTTATCAGGGGCAGGGCTGGGCTGGAGAGGCTGCAGGGCTTGGATTAGGAGTGCTCCCTCCTGTCCCCTGGGACAGCCCAGGCTCTTCCTTGAGCAAGAAGAAAATAGCACCACAGACCCAGCACCCTTGTGTTGCTCTGAATGCAAATCGGCTCCAGGCTGAGACCCTCAGAAGTTATATCTCCCTGAGCTCTGCAAGAGTGAAGCCAGCTGGAAATAAATCATCAGGAAAAGGGCATGTCATCAAAAAAGATGCCATCAAAAGTTTTCTAGTGTTTGATGGTCATTTAAAATATCTCCTGCTTATTCTTTTTTCAAAGAGAAGATAAAATGATGGAGCGAGAGAGGGTTAAAAGAAGATCCACATTCCCAAACCTCAGCTTTCGTTTTCAATCATTTTAGATATATTGCAAGCTGGACCCCAGCCACCCTTTAGTGCTGGGCTTGGATTAGCAAATTGAAAGTCACAGATGAGGTTTTGCAAAACCAAACCCATATCCTCCTTGGCCTGCTCCTGGCTGAAACTGATCTTGTCCTGAGCAAAAATGAGTGAATCACTCTTTAAAACACATACACCAAAAATGCTGAACTCAACAACCACAAACTGAGTGAAGGAGAGTACAAAAGCCTGTGCAAGGCACTCATTCCTTTTAACCCTGGAGAGACCGAACTTGCAGCACCAGTACTTTCCAGCAAATTAGGCAGCAAAAACATTTGGAAATGTCAAAAAAAAAAAAAAAAAAAGAAAAATCTATTATTTTGTTTTTGGTAATTCCATGCACACACATAAAAATGATGTATTCTGTGGCCAAACATTTGTTCCCAAGCAGATGACAGTGGTTGTATACATGGCAGCCTCAGACCTGCTCATGTTTCACTTTGGCATTGATCCTGCAACGAGGTTCAGTGGATTAATCAAAGTGGGTCCGGGATTCTCCTGAACTCAGGATAAAATCCAGTGCAGCTGCCCTGCCTCAAGCACACACCTCGCTGTAACCCCAAACAATACCCATGTGTAGGTTGAGTTTAAAGTGTTGATTATGTTCTTGAAAGTCACATCTGCTTCTCAGGCCATCTCATTGCAAATGAAATCTTCCTCCTGCCTGCTGCAGCCAGAGGATGAAGAGATGTTCATGAAGGACAAGCCCTGCCCTGTCAAGGAGCACAGGACAAAACGTGATGTCCCTGCAACACTGCCCATGTCAGCAGTGGCTGTCCCAGAGCACAACCAGCCTGGGGTTGTGTTCCCAGAACATGCAAAAAGAAGTGGGAAATATACAGTAAATCAGATCCCATCTCCTGATCATGAACCCGTTAACATAATCACATTTTTATTAGCATGAAATCCTAAATCCAGCCATCAAAATGTTCATGTAATTGCAATCTGATAAAGACAGCAGGTAGCACCTCTCTCAGCCCCAGAGTGGGTGGAAGGGCTCCTCTGAGTTCCCGGATTCACACAGAAAACAGAGCACCAACAGTTAAGAGTACTTTACCAGTGGTGACAAGAGGGATTCCAGCAGAGCAGGAAATAACATCATTTTCATTTGAATCAGGGCTGAGAATGAGACCAGGTTGTCTTCCCTGCCATAATTTACACATCCTCACAGACAGACATATTGGAAGTGACTTTTCCAGCCAGCCAGGAGACAGCCACACAACCCACACCAGCTCTGGCAGGACTCACATGCCACAGTGTCCTACAATGTGTCTGTCTCTCTGGAAGAAACATGTGGAGGGTTGTTTTCCTACTTACTAGCAATGAATTGTTCTACTTCTCTTGCTCACCAAACACTTTATGTTGTGGTGTTTTTTTTGTTTGCTCATTTGTTGCAACAGGAGTGGCAAAAGATTGTCTGAGCTCTCGGGATCACACATCAAAGCTGACAGGGGCAAGCAGTTTCTTAAACCCCACTTTCAGCCCCACATTCCAGCCCACCCCTGAAGGTCACAGCCATGCTTAGAAGACACCTGGACCCTGAACTGTCCAGGCTTTCCCACCTCCTGCCTTCCTACACATGACTTTTCCACCAGCACTTCTCCCCAGGGAGGGTGAAAGGACTGATGTCTTGTCAGTGTTTGCTGTGTATGGATTTGTCATGGTTTGACACTGGCCAAGTGCCAGACACCCATGAAAGACACTCACCCTCCCCTGCCACAGCTGGGCAGAGGAGAGAAAAAATTACTAAAGGCTTCATGTGCTGAGATAAGGATCAGGAGAAAACACTTCAAGAGCAAAACAGGCTCAATTTGGAGGTACAGAGTAAATTGATTGCTAACAAAATCAGAGGAGGATAATGAGAAGTAAAATAAGCCCTTAAAACACCTTTTCTTTCCCCCAGCCCCTCCCTTCTTCCCACCAACAGCGCAGGGATTCCAGGCGTGGGGGATTTGGCCAGTTCATCACCTGAGGTTTTCTTCCACTTGGCTCAGGGAGAGGAGCCCTTGCCCTGTGAGGCTGTGGGGTCCCTCCCACGGGAGTCAGTTCTCTGTGAACTTCTCGAGTGCGGCTCCACTCTAGAGCAGCAGCCCTACCACACCTGCTGCAACCCGAGTCCCTCCCAGGGGCACACAGCCCTCCCAAAACTGCTGCAGCGTGGGTCACTCTGCCACGGGGTGCAGTCATCCAAGGACAGGCTGCTCCAGCCTGGAAGCAGGGCCCCCTCTCTCCAGTGGGGCTCCCACTGGATCACAGCCTCCTCCAGGCATCCACTGCTCTGCCATGGGCACCTCCCCGGGAGCTGGGGGTGGATCTCTGCATCCCCTATGGGTCCCCACGGGCTGTGGGTGGATCTCTGCATCCCCTGTGGATCCCCATGGGCTGTGGGTGGATCTCTGCATCCCCTGTGGATCCTCATGGGCTGCAGGGGCACAGCTGCTCCAGGCTGGTCTCACCATGGCTGCAGAGGAATCTCGGCTCTGGCCCCTGGAGCACCTGCCCCTCCTTCTCCACTGACCTTGGTGTCTCCATGTTGTTTCCCTCACATGTTCACATCTCCTTCTCTTCTCTGGCTAGGAAAAAACTTTGCCCTCTTTGTTTTGATTTTCTTCTTAAATCTATAATCACAGAGGCGTTTTGATTTTCTTCTTAAATCTATAATCACAGAGGCGTAATCACAAGGCCCAGCCTTGGCCAGCAGCGTGTCCATCTTCAGAGCCATCAGGGATTGGCAATGCCGGACATGGGGGAAGCTTTCAGCAGCTTCTCACAGAAGCCACCCTGTGCCTCCCCCCTCCACTACCAGAACCAGGCCATGCAAAACCAACACATATCCCAAGGACAAGAAGCTGAAAGGGAATTCTGGATTCCCTTTTGGAGCAAAATCCCTTATCAAGGGCTCCATCCCTAAGAAACTTCTCTTTAGAAATCAGCTGTGGCATGGTCTGACACATGGGCTGGAGGAGATAATTCACTATCACCTGGGGTGTGTTGTTTGGAGACCAATTAGCCTTTCCTGGTTAAATGTACTTTTCCTCTCTGATTAAAAAGGCCTCCCAGAAGCTGCTGTGCAAAATAAGTCATCACCCAAAACAAAAAATTACCGAGTCAAGAGCCTGAGAGGGAAGAAGTGCAGGTTCTTCTCAATGAAACTAGTAATTGATAGTTAAATATCCAAAAGGAAAATGTTCTTTTCATCTCACTGAGATGTGTCACACCCTCCTTTTTGTATTCATGAATGCATTTATTCAAAAGCATGGATAAAAGTAAGGTGACAGGGCCAGGCTGGCAGGAAGATGCCACCAGCACCAGCACGGAAATGACAAGTGCAGCGAATTTGGTGGCTCTGGCTCCCTGGCTCACATGGGAGGGGAAGGAAGAGCAGGAATTTGAAGATGGCTGTTGTCTTGGACGTGCTGAAGTCGCTGTTGATTTCAGGCCAGGGAAGAATTATCTGATCTGCTGCATTCCCTCGTTGTCTTGGCTCCCACTCATAAAGGCACTTAAAAAGCTGTCTAGCTTCAAGTATGTGCTTAAGTACTGAATTAGTGAATTAGCATATTTGCTTGTCTGCAATCTCTTCAAAAGCCAATTGGAAGCCCTGGGATTTTGATGAATGTCTTTGATGGCCCCTGGGACAGAGCACAGGTCCCAAGTTACCCTCTCTGACCACACCTCTGTGGCTGTGGCTGCCCTGTCCTGAGGAGCTGCTGTGTGAGAAGAAGCTGAGCTTGGATGCTCCTCTCTGGTCATCTCTGAGCTATAGTGATGTAATTTTAGGGCTCAGTTTCCTCCTGTTGCTTGCCACACTCAGTGTTTTTTGTAAACTTCTGGTTGCATGAAGCAGAGCTCACTGTCCCCCTCCAGAAATGAGTTGATATTCTCGTACTCAGAGTTTGCTTTTCTTGCTAACTGAGGCTCTGAATTGCAGTGATACTTTTCCTTGGATTAAATTAGGGGAAGCTGTTTCCAAGGAATCATACGTATAACTCACATCAAAGGCTCCACGAGCAGTGATGCACCCCAAGATGCAGCGGACGTGACTCACGGTGACTCACGGGCCGTGTCCAGCTGCCAAATGAGTCAGCACTTGCAGCAAGCTCACCACAGTCCTGAGGCCTGTGGTACCCTGGCCATGCCAGGTGGGAGGAGACGAGCCCCACAAGTCCCCTTGCTCCTCAGACCACAGCAGTGGCCCATCCCCAGCACTGTCCCCATGGCCTGCAGCCCTGCACCATCAAACTCCTCAAAAGGGAACTTAAAATCTTCTTCACATCTTTCCTTTGTTCATGGATGCTTATAACAAGTAAGAGCTGCATTTCTGGTGAGAATCAAGCCTGGGTACAGAAGACCTCAAGTCTTCTCAGCTCATTAAAAACCAGAGAAGCCAATTCCAAAGGAACTTGAAGCCAAATGAAGTGCTGAAACAAGCCGTTTCTTTTAAAACTTCTGCGGGAGCAACATCCTTGTTGCTGCAGCCCCAGGGGAAGATCACAGCCCTGGCCCGTGTGCCCCTTCCCCTCTCACTTTTGCCAAACTGCAGCAAATAATGGATTTTTCCCCTTTTGTGGAAAGTCTAAGCTAAATTCTTGATGATTCTTGTAAAATCTGGAAGCTGATCAAGCCTGACTTCCCCACTCACACCCCCATGTAATTTGTGGTGCGGCTCTGCAGGCGCAGGGGAGGACTGTGACCATCTGTTTTTCTGGATGGGAGAGGGAAGGAGCCACAAGGAAAGTTCTGGTGGGGCAGCTCAGCTCTGGGCTGTGATTTATAACTGCAAATACAACAAATCCTTTCCAACTGCCCTGGCTTTGCTCAGGAACTGGAGTCCAGCTCACAGAGCAGGCTCAGGTCACTCGAGTTTAATGACCACTGACTTGAGAAGGTGTGGAAAGGCAGATAAATTGCTGCCCTTAGTCCAAAATCCCTGAGGCTGCAGCTCTACAGCTGACTGATGGGATGGAGTGATGGGCATTGCCCTGTCCTCGTGACCTGACTCACAATATGAGGCTTACACTGCAAATGAAAGGCTCATCCCTCTCCTTCCCATCCCAGAGGCATTGCTGGCACCAACAGCCACAGCAGCTCCATCCTGGCAGTTTCAGCACCTCCACTTGAAAAGAGGAGGCAAGATTGAAATTTTATTTTTGATTCACTGAAAATATAGCTCAAAAATTCCATTTTTTTCACATTTTTGAGGTTTCAATTTTTCCTTTTTTTTAGTTTATTTCTCATTTGGAGGAAATGCTGGAACTATTTCCACCTCTGTTCTAAAATGGGGCACCACTTTAATTTTGAGAATGTTAGAAGAGGTCATTGAAGTTATTTTTAGAGGAAAACCTGAAAATCTAAACAAAAGCTTCAGCAAAATACAACATAGGTTCAGAAAACATCCTGATATCTACAAATCTGTACTTTTCACTGGAAAAAGATGCATGAGAAACTATTGCCTGTATTTACAGAGAGCTGATGGGAAGAGTCTGGTTGCTGCTATCCCACATGGGCCTGTTCCTGTCCCATCCCATCCCAACCATCACCTCCCAAGTGGGAACCCCCCAGATCCCCTCATACACATCTCTGCTGGTGCAAATGGCAGCACCAGAGTCAAAGGGATGAGTTAGAGGATCAGCAAGGAGCTCAAATTTCCCAGAGTCCCACCAGCTGCTGTCTCTGAGGACCATGCTTGAAACCACTCTTGGAAGCAGCCAGCAGGAGCAAAACCATCCTGTCTTCTGTGAATTCTATGTCCAAAACAACTGGGTGTGTTATTTAGCTTAAATGATAAACTAAATATTCTGGGTTTTTTTCATATCCAGCAAAGCAGACTAGCTAAGTCAGAGATAGGGTATTCACAAGTCAGTTCCTTTGGAATAAACAGCTCTTCCCAGAGCATTTTCCAAAGTGCACCAGAACGCAGGGAGACCCTGGGTTGGTGTTCCTCACTCTGCTGCAGCTGGGTGCTTCCCTCTGTGGCTGTGCTCCCCACAGGAGACAGTGGGGATGGACACAGCGAACCATCCTTGCACACATACATGGCACTGAGTGCCTGGCAGCCTGTAGGGATATCCCAAGGAGAGGGATAATGGGCACACTGATAGAAACCCAGCAAGAGGGGCAAAATCTCAGACTTTGCTCACTCACCACTGCTGCAGATAAATCACTGCTTTTACAAGGCATTATTGAATTCTTCCCAGGCTGACCATCCAGCCCCTCCACCACCATAGAGCAGACTGGCACAGAGTTGTCCAGACAGGATATCCTCCAGGGAACAGCCTCTGCAGAGCACAGAACAATAGAGCCCTGCCTCTGGAACTGTGGATACACAACGTGCCCAGCCTCTTCTCCCCCAGCCCTCAGCTATCTGCTCTCAGCACAGCACCACGGTATCAGATCTGCATCAGCATCTATTTCCTGTTTGTGAGAGTCCCACCAGTGCTACAGGGAGCAGAGCAGGCTCTGTCCTGCACCTCTGCCCACCCTGTGGATGCTGCAGGTTTTGAGAGCTCAGATATCTCCACATTTGCTCTCTGAGCACAGCAAACCCACCAGCCAGTCCTGCCCATGGCAATGGCTACAGGGCCTTCTGCAGCTCCACTTCCATAGGTTCCCATCCCTGTTTTGGGATCAAGCGCATGTACATAACATCATATCAAAGTCTCTCATGAGGGCTTTGAAGAAACCATAGGACTGAAGCATCTTCCAGTCACCTTGTGCACCAGGGGGAGAACATTTCCAGTGGCTGTAGAACACCCAGCCAGTTGCTCACAGTCTCCTTGGTTAAGATGCACTGAGTCAACTGCTGCCAGCTCAGCTGCCAGGCCCTATTCTGCTCTCAATTATACAACTTTGGCAAATTTAGAACAACTTCACTTTCACAGCATAACCTTGTTTAATGGAGAACAGCATCTGGTGTGCTTTCTAGGTTCATGCTGTGCAATGGGGAACAGACTTGGACCTCTGACTCATCAGCAAGGGAACATATATTGAAATTAAGCTCCCAATAGGTAAACATCTCTTGAGTACAATTTTTTCTTGCCTGGTTGTGGAAACAGTGTGACTTAGCACTGAACTGCAGCCTGATACCCACTGCATGCAAAAGGCAACTTCTGTAGCACTGAAAAAGTTATCTACTGCTTGACAGTGAAATAGAGAAAGTCTCTTTAAAAACCATTTCAGCCCTGACATCCTGTACCTGGAAGCACGAGCACCCTGATGGACCCAAAGGGATGGCACAGCACTAGCTCCAAGAGCCCCAGGGACATTTCTTGTGGTGCATCCCACCTAGCTCCTCCCTAGTGACTCCGCTGAAGCTGGGTTTGATTTGTTAATGTATTAATCAGCATGGAAACTGTTTATACAGGATTGTGGGAAGAAAACCCTTCACAGAGGGGTTTGCTGCCATGGGTTGGCCATGTGTGGGGCCAGGTGGCTCCTTGCTGGCTGCCAGTGTCCCCTGGCATGCCCTGTCCTGCAGCACCCCCATCTTTTGCAAGCACCTGAAGTCAAAGAGCACAGAAAAAAAGCTCCTTTTCTCCCACAGGCAAAGCAATCCCACACTGCCAGCACAAGCAGGAGGTACTGTTGGGAATGCCCAAGGAGGGGGGCTCAGCCTGGATTTCAGCAGTGCAGCACTAACTGGCCCACGATCACTTATATCCCAAGACTTGGCCATTGCGGAGGATTTTGATCTTTGAGGATTTTGGGATGCTTGTCATCTTGAATCATACCTCAATTTCCTAGCCTCTGCAGCAGACAGTGTACAGCATCATGTAAGTCTGTGAGAACAGAATGGAGTGAAAGCCCTGTGACTGAGGAATATCTCTCAAGACTTAAAAGAGGCTCAAGCAATTTTTAAGCACTTCTTCTTATTTGAGCACATTCTTTCCATGTGCTGAGTACCCAGGGTATCACAAATAAGAAGCAGGTCACAAAAAGAACCTTAAAACCCCCTAAATAATCCCTGGTGTCACTCCATGACAAACAGACCCCCAGCCTGTGGTGCTGGATGCATTTCACAGCAAGAAGAGCATTTTACTTCATTCCAAGCAGGAAACACCCATTCCAACATTTGCTTTCTTTGCTGGGTCCTTGTCTTTCATTCTGCATCCCTGAGCTAGTGCAGGACTTGCAAACATTTTGTAATTCCAACAACAAGCACATTAAAGCCTCAGAGCAAGGGGAAAGCCCTTTTCCTGCCAACAAGGCACTTTATTGTCAATACCCCATTGTTGTACTCACTCTCACCACCCCTTAAAGCAATTAATGGATAAATCACGGATTTTTCTGTGGCATTTCTGTGGGTGGAGTTTATTCCCATCCTTATCTGAGCAGCGGATCTTTCCCACCACTAACCTGGTGCCAGGGTGTCCCACAGCCCCTGACGCCGGTGCGCGCTGCAGAACAAACAAACTCAGTTAGGGGAGGATATTTACAATTGCTGACCAAACTCTCGATTTCCTTGGTAAGCTCCTCCAGACAATGTGCTCCAGCCCCCAATTGTACTGTCAGAAATTCATACGGGCCCAAGAATGAGAAAATATTGTGTTTAGATTTGTAGGCAAAGCAAAACAAGGGAGTGATGTTTGTGGAGGGTTCTTCCCCAACCCCATGTGTTTGTTTATTTTTACAGCCACAGATTGGAGCAGGATGAGTGCAGAGCCTTCCCTTGCCCACTGTCCTGCTCCTACCCAGAGCCAGCCCTCAGTGCTGGCAGCAGGAGGGCAAATTCCCTGGGAGAACAGGGAATTTGTGCATGAGGCTTGTTGTGGCCCCAAACTCCTACAGTGCCTTCACTGGGCTTATTAAAACAGCTTTTCCCAGATCTGCCAGGGTTCAAACAGGAAACTGTGGTGCCAACACGTTGGCTTTTGCAATGGAGGATAAAAGAAGCGTTCACCTCTTATTACAGCTGCAATTCCTGCTGTTTCAAGGGGAACCCTGCAGGCTGCAGCTCCCAGCCCCCTCCCACACAGCACTTACAAACTGAGATAAAACACCCCCGTTTGCAGGGCATTTTCCCCCTCTGGGAAGCCAGACTTTGCTTCCTTTCAGCCCTGATTTGTGTCAGCACCCAACCCCTCCCCCTGCAGGACATGCTCACCTCAGGCTGCTCTCGGGTGTAAACTCCTAAATTCCCTGAACTGACAAGTCCCTCCGGAATTTGAGCTGCCCTGGAACAAGCAAAGTGTCCCTCCTGGAGAAGGTCTGGCAGCCATCCCCAGGTGAGTGGTGCCGTTCCACAGAGCCTGGCCCTGAGCTGCTGCTGGAACACAGCCTTGCAGAGGATGATGCATCTCTGGTTTATTCCTGTGCTAGAGCAACCTTGCTGGGGCCATGCTTTCCACAGAATGCTAAAAGGTGCCACATTAGGCGCAACATCTTTGGAGTTTTTGACACAGAGGAGATCACGTTCAGCCCTTATTTTTGCCCCAAGCAAAATTCAGGCTTTTACCTTCATTAATGCAGACTAACAACAGAGCTTAACTCTGTGTGGGCTGATGGCTTAATGTTGGAACCAATTCTGTTTCTCATTAAATCAAGAGCAAATCTTGAGTGATGGCACTGCAAGCAGTGTTTTCCATATTTTCACCAGTTTAATGAAAACCAGAATTTGGCTCTACATTTTAAGAGATAACACTCTCTGTACTTGTGGCCAATATATGAATATCTTCCAGCATTGTGCATCTCCTTCCAAAACCCTTGCAAGCCTTCCTTTATAGGTTATCAAGGGATCAAGGTCTGAAAATCCATGAAATACATGGGCTGTGCAAGATTTGCATTTAATTTAGCATGACTTTTCTTATCTTGTTTCACTGAAAACCTCCCTTTTGTTATTTAGGGGATTAGGAACGTTCAGCAAGGGAGGAGGAGAAGGGGCTGATGGCTGTGGGACTTGAATTCAGTAAAATACAGAATTATAGTTGTACCCCCCAATTTACAGCAGACTAACATCAACCTCTCGTTCAGAGAGGGAATATAAATTAGTTGGTTAATAAGAACTGGATTCCAACCAGCTGGATTAGGATCTTGTAACACTCATGTATTCTACTTCTCTCTCCTTGCCCTGTTAATTGAGTGCAGGCCACCCAGGGTAACAAAGACATATGACAGAAATATAGTGTATATTTATGTTGGCTCATCTTGCTGTAATCTCCTTCAGGGTATGACCTGATTTTAATAACTCAGCCTATCACTTTCTGGCTCATTTCCTTATGTGCTTATAGCTTATATAGTGTCTTTTGGTTTATTCTTTTAGCACATTTGGGAAAAAGAATTTTTAAAAGAAACAAGAAAATAAAAGGAGAGAGGAAGAGGGAACATGGCTACAAAAATTAATTAAAATCCATCTCCATCCTAAAAATATTTATTAGCACAGATCACCTCCTGACAATGTTTCCCCACAGCCAGTAAGAGCATTTTCAGAACAACTGGAAGATGTGAGCACTGCCATCTGTTCCATCCTCAGTGAACTGAGAACTATAAACATCTCCGAGGCTGGGTCATTTATCATTACAAGAAAGTATACAAAGAGGCAGGAGGTGAAGTAAAATCAGTTTCATCGTGGGAAGAAATCTGATTGTAAAGGCACACCAAAATATCTTCCAGTGTATCAGTCTTCCTAAAAGCTTGCAATGGCTTGTACATTTGGTTCTCTGGAGCAGAGATTGCTTAAATTAATTTAAACCCGCCTGTTTACAATTCTTTGTGTATTTCTGATATTATTAGTTTAGATAGTTGTGTGGTGTTGATATAGTTATGCTGCTAGAGTACACTCAGAGAAATGATGAACTTTAATGGGAATTCCAAATATGTTACTGAGATAAAGAGGAAGAAAACCTACTGAGCCTCAGTTGTTTAGGATGGAGCAGGGAGGTATTTGGGGTGGAAGTCTGCAATCAATGATTTTACCTCAAGACTTATTAGTTTCCACATCCTCTGTTCCACAGTGCTTGTTCCCCCTGTCTTAAAGCGGGTACTTCCTAAAGCTGAGATTAGAAGAATTAGAGCATGAAGAAAATTTCAGATGAAGGTAAACTCATCCCAATGAGAGGAATGAGAACTGCCAGCCAAAGAAAGGGAAAAAGCAGCTGAGAGCAGATTGAAGAAGAGATCCCCAGGCACAGCTGTGCCTCCACGATGCAACAAAGGGTTCAAAGGAGCCAAACATCTTGAGGAAAGACAGCAAAAGAACTGGCCTCACGTGAACTTTAATTTTGTCCAGAAATTCCACTCTGGATCAAAGAGCTACAGTGAAAGTTTAGTTGGAAACAGCATTTTCCTGCACAGAAGTTCAGCTTCAGCAAGTGGAAAACTTTCCCCCTCCTCTTGAAAGCCTAGTTTTGTCAAAGTCCCGGCCTGTTCTAGCCTAAGTCCAAAGGCTTCTTTTGAGGAAAAAACAAGTGCAGACCATGTTTGGACTCTTATCTGGGCAGGCAGGGCAAGGCACAGAGGGAACATTGGGCGACCCCTTTAGCAACTGCTCTGCCAAAAGCCCGGAAGCTAATTATGGGTTACAAAGAGCCAAGAAAGAAAGTGACTGGTCCACGGGGAGATGTGGACGTGTCCCTGGGCCTGAACTAGGAGGATGTGAAGCACAAAGTGACCTAGAGACAGAGTCATGAACTTTTGAGATGTGCCTGCTGAGTTTGGTGCTGTTCCTGTGAGGAAAGGAGCTCCTGGATGATGCTGAGGGAAGAAGCTTCTGCAACAGCAAGCAGAGTCAGCTGTCTCTTGTGTGCCTCCTGTTGAGTCATTCCAGTACAACTGGAGCACACAGACACACCTGTGAGTTGTGTCCCACTGTGGGATGAAATTTCACATTTCAGAAAAGCCATACCAGCTCTGAGTGTTAACCACCCACGTTGCCCTCTGATGAGGATTTCATAATTTGGTTTATAAAGATCAGACAGGAAGGATTTACTGACTTCTCCCCACAGTTTATTATCTATTGACATGGTTTTCTTTGCAAATTTCAGTTTCCAATGACTTGCTAGTGTTAGCACTGGAAAAGCAAAGTGTAGAATGATGCCAGTGAGCTCTGCTAGATGTGCTGTACATCACTCTCTGGCTGCTGCTCTCAATTCTTCTGAATAGACTCAAAAAGTTATTGGAAATCTAAAGACTTTTGTCCAAAGCTGGAATTACTATCACTTGGGTTTTCAAGGAACTGCACAGGGGGTTCTTTACAAAAATTAACTGACAAAAATCTACCTTTATCCTTTGAAATAGGAGCAAAGCTCAGGAAGGGATCCTCAGCACTGCAGACACATAATTGTTCATATCCACCCAGTAAACTTCATCTTAGGGGGGCAAAAAACCCAACCAACAGTTTCTTTCCCACACTTCTTGAATGAAATAATACTCTCTGATGGCTAGAGAGTCCTTCTTCCAAGAATATTCCACCAAGAACATTTATGGCCAGCGTACACTTATTTGTTCTTGTGCCAATGTTGCCCTGTTTAAACAGTTCTTTCTCCCTGGTGCTTTACCCCTCCAAAGCATTTATTACCTTCCTGATATAATCCAGCGAGGATGGCTTGTACTCAGAAAGCTTTTACATCTTTCTCACTGGTTTCTCTCTTGCTGTCAGAGACTCTTAAGTACCTGTCCCAGGGGCCACTGCACCTGGTGGCTCACCCCAAGGTGACAGCATGGCAACAACTGGATCAACTCAGAGATTACAAAGAGTTGTTGAACATCTTCCTATGATGTCGTTTGTTCACTGTTAACTTCTCTGAAAATGAATACAGGAAGAGGAATCTGACTTTTAGTCACAAGGCTACCGTTGAGTGACACCTCAGCTATTGGAAGTCAGGGCAGTGAGACATGAGATCAGAAAGAGTCCATGGAGGTATAAATGCACATCTTCATCCAAACATCATTAAAAGTTAATTTATACCTTCACAACAGTGACCATGACTGGATACAGGACCTGATGGATCAGTATTCCAGCCCACAACCCCTCCCCAAGGTGCTGCAGGTACTCAGTGCACACACAGCAGCTCAGGGCTCTGGCAAATGCATCATGGCATTTCAGAAGCCCAGAAAATGATGTGTCATCCTTGCAAAAATTAGGTTACAAATGTAAAGAAAGACCAAAAAACATCACATCACACAGATCTGAATATTGGTTCTGCCCACCTCAAGATCTGTGGATGTTTGCTCCTGAATGTTTTTGCTCAAGCTGAGGTTGGAAAGGAATCCGCTTGGCACGTTCACACTTGATGTCTTTCTTTTGCAGTGATCCCATTGTTCTGAAACATAATGGGGCAGAGTTTTCTATAGTCCCACTGGGACTGTATCAAAATTGAAATCAGCACTGAAAAGTGTGCAGTGTAATGCTGCTGCCTGCTCTTAACACCGTGATTTCAGCCAAGAAACAGTAAGTTATTCACATTTACACCCAGTGAACTGGAAAGTCTTTTATCCAGGCTCCACATTAAATTTCAGCTGCCAAAAATGGTCTCATTTTTATTCAGGTCAATACTTTTGACTTCTTAGGCTTGTACAGTTCCCAGGGCAGCTCAGGCCTGCAGCAGCTCTGAGGAGCTCTGTTCTCATGGTGTTGTTACTTGACAGCATGTTGATTTTAGGGCACTGGTTTCCTTCAGATTCCCTCAATCAATACCCAGTAAAGGAGCAGGGAAAACAAGCTAGTCAAAGGCATTGTATTCTCCCCAAAATTCTGAATTCTTGTCAACATCTTCACCTTTAACATTAAATCTTGAGGTTTGAGGCTAGACCTGATTGCAGAGTATTTTGTGCTTCTCGCCTTACCCCAAACACATGTACAGCTGAGGTCCAGGAAGTCAGACTGACCAACAGCCATTCTTCAGTACCACATGTATAAACCCTCTGTTAGTGCCTCACAGTGCCTCATTTCACAGATTACATTTCTTTAGAAAAGCCACTGATGAACTTTTCCCTGCCATTTACACTGGTGACATTCACCCAGGGACTGAATTCATGCTACGTGCTGAGGGACAGAAGAGCACCAGGAGCCCAGGGAGGATGCTGGGGAAGAGATGCTATTCAGGGCTTCTACCCTGATGAGAAAGGGCTCACAAACCTGAAGAGACTGCAGGTGATGTGGATCTATAGGGACTTAAAATTAAAATCTTAAAAAATACCAAAATGGGTATCATGGGAATCATGATAAAAGATGAAAAATTACCAGACTGCTTTTCCCTGAGGAAATGATGTTTCTTCTCAGTGATTAGAGATGAGGTTCGGGGATATCCAAGAAACCCAACTGCCTCTTCCCTCAAGCAGGTAGGGACAGAAAGCACTGGCACAGAGTTAGTGGGGAAAAACCCCAAGTTAAATTGCAACCATTCAGTAAAGGCTGTCTGGTCCCCACCAGCAGTGACAGCCATGTGAGCAGCATGGGACAGCACTGTGGTCTGCACCAAGCCCTCTGAAAAGGAGCTCTCTTTGTTTGTAATTTTCCCTTTCCACAGAAGTTGTGCCAGCACAAAGCTGGGAAAATTAAGTATTTTCTTTGGAAATGCCTCAGAGATAACCAGGCTCTTAGAAAGTGCTGCAGATATGGCACCTTCCACACACACACACACCTCGGCAGAGGGCTGAGGGAGCAGCTGAATGTCCCTAAGCACTGCTCTGCTCCTGCTCCATGCTGGGGCAAAGCCTCACAGTCCTCATCTGATGGGGCATCCAACCTTTCAGTGGGTGCTGGCCTCCTCTCTCTTGGCAGAAAATGGGGAGCAACAGGCTCTTGTGAGTCTGTACCAGAAGATTTCCTGTTCCTGGACATGCCTTATCATGGTAAAATCCATTTCACCACACCAAGCTTCCCTCCAGCTCAACACTGCTGCATCAAGGGTCATTTCCTCTGTGCCCACAGACTCTGCTGGGACTGTGCTGCTGTGGCCAGCACAATTCCCTGCTGGGTCAAATCCAGAGTGTATTTGGCAACTTGACATAAAGCACCAGGCCAAAACTGAGCAAAATCCACAGTTCACACCAACAAAGGGCAGAAGGTGCTTTGCTTCCTTCTAAAGATCAGCCAAGGTGGCATTTAAAATCACAGCCAATGATATGTGACAGAGGATGGAACACCAACACACCTGAAGTCACTGCTCTGCCCTCCACAGGCTTGGGTGCTGGAAACCCCAGAGATACACACTGAGGAATTTTGGGACCTGTGGATGTTTCTGCACCTGTTTGTAAATGCAGCTAATCCAAAATTAGCCAGGAGAAGTGGAAGAATCATTTGTCAGCTCCTGGTCTCCTCAGCCATCTTGAAAAAAATGTCACAGATACACTGACACTTCTGCTGTTGATTTAAATAGCAGCCACCGGCCAGGATCCACTGCTGGGTGAGGGGCAACGTGGAGCTCCTGTCTCAGGCTCCTCCTGTATCAGATGACTCACCAACATGCCTGAGAAACTCCCTTGGACCAGAGACTCCAGTAGCAACCCCACAACAAACACAGTGCGGGGCTTGCAGCCACCCCTGGGGTTTAGGACGCAGTCCTGGCAGCGCTTGGCAGCGGAAGGGAGGTGGCACAGCTCTGCTCCCTTCTGCTGCTGCCTCGTGCCCACGCTGCTGGGCTGGCACTCAGGGGACATGGACCACTTGGCCATAATTTCCTTTACCCCCTAGCAGGTTGTTCAGTCTCTCAGTCCTGTTTTTTCATGAGTACATTTGTGACAGTAAAACCTCCTCCCCAACCTTTCCAACCTTTCCTGTGAGCTCCATGAACAAGAGGACACTCATGCTCACATTTGTTGCTCACTGTGGTGGCTGTGCCCTTGTGCTGACCCATCTCTGGACTGTGACTGCTTTTGTGGGGCTCCACTAAAGTGTCCTGGTGCACAAATGCATCCTCAGAACTCTGGGTTTGTGAAGCAGAAAAAGTCATACCCTGAAGCAGCTCCTGCAGCCACCCAGTACCTCCTGTCTGCAAAACAGGCTAAGGAGGGGTTTCTGTTCCAGCCCATGCTCTGGCAGCATGACCTGCCAAGCCTGCCTTTCTCACATGGAAATACAGAGCTCCTAGGAGTGACTAGGAAAATAATTTCCCCTCTGCCTCTCCTACCACGCTGAGGGAAGGAGTCTTGATTGCAGTGCTCCCACCCCTACCCCAGGAGAGCTGTAGCTCTACCTCCAAAATGCAAGTTAAGCATTCTGCCTCTGTGGCTCCCCAGCTCTGGAGAGGACACTCCTAAAAAAACACTTCTCATGTGGACCAAGAGAAACTGCAGAGCTTCCTATTAGCTCATTGTGATCTGCACCGTGACCCTCTGCAGCTGCATCAGACACACCTTCAGCCTCCTCCAAAAGCAATTCTTGTGCCTAACTCCAGCTTTACTCACAGGAATAATTTCTGCTCATTCTGTTTCACCAGAATTAGTGGGGATGCACACAGTGAAGGGCAGTACTTTAATATGGGTTAACAGGAATGGGCACTTCATGGTTTAAGGTATCCCAGCAAGATCTTAGCACACTAAATATTTTCTCTTCATCTGTCAAGAGAACTTGACCAATATCCAGGGATTTCTCCAGAAAGACTTGGAAAAAAACGCTGGAATACAGATGATGTATAATTTTCAATACAAGAGTGAAACTATTATATAAAGGACTTCAGAGCCAAGACAAGTCAACATCCTGTGAGGTTCTCATATATTTTCCAGATGAGATTCTGCTCTGGCCACACCAGTTCCAGTTTTCGTTTTTTTGTTTCAATGTTGTTGTTTTTTTTTTTTTTTTTCCTTTTAAGATGCTAGTTAAAACAAGGGATTACCTACATTTTAATGAGGAACAAATAAATCTGGTAGAAAAACAATTGCTGAAATAAGCATCTACTAGTCCTAGAATATAACCCCTAGCTAAGTCTGATGATCCTTCTTAACAAGACAAAAAAAGGGCAATCTTTTGTTGAAAACACTATATGTAATTTTAATATTGAACTTTTCTTGCTGTAACTTCACTTGTGCCATCTTGCCTCCACTGACTATTAATCCTCTAAACACACAGTAACTCAAGCTATTAGAGTTAGAAATTTACTTTGTGGGAGTTTTTAATGCTCTGAAGATAATGCATGTTTATATCCGAAATCATGTTTTTATTTGGAACTCAACTCTTCGAGAACATAATTATGTAAATAGTTCTTGGCCAGGCAAAAAAGAAAAAAAATTGTCTTCAGGATTTGTCAGCTCTAAGTGAAGATCCCCAGTCTGCTGTGGCTGTGTTAGGAGGGAGCCTGCACAGGCAACAGGGCAAGAAACACACACCCACCTTGGGCTGGCAGGTCAATATTTGGCTGTATTTATTCCCCATTCAGCGCTTACCTTTTTTCACACAGTTACGGAGTCTGGGGGAGAGCCAGCCACAGCATCACTGAGTGTGTTCCCTGACCAACAGAGCTGCCATCCTTGCTGTCCCAGGTCAGACACAGGTCCTGCCAGACCAGAATCCATCCCCAACAGCCCCTGGTACCCGTGGCTGTGGGATTTGATGTCAGCAGCCCAGGAGCCAGCCCTGTAAATCATGATATATATAATTCATTGTTCTCACAGACCCAGGAGAGGCCCAGGGCTGTGTGTACATCCAGATGGAACCACAACCCTTCCCCACTGCTATCTACTGCACAATGTTTATCAGGGCTTACAGACCACTTCCTTTTCAAAACGCTTATTGAAATTCGCACAATAAACAATTTGCCCAATTGGGTTTAGGAAGCCCTCAGGCCTTTTCCTTTCTAGGCAAAAGAAAATAGATTTATTTATTATATAGAAGCAGCCTGGACTCTGGAGGGGCTGGGTGAGTCAGGCCTGGTTTGAGGCTCTGGATGTGAGCACAGACATTAAGAGGGGATATAGCTGCCCCAGGGGACTGCAAGACCTCAAGAGACAAGAATATAGAGTACCTGCCCCCCAGTCTAGACAGTAAAAGTCACCCAGATCAGAGGTTAAAGCCACTTTGCTGAAGTGTGGCAGCAGCAGAGAGGTCACACACAGCAGGGTCAGGAGTCACACACAGCATGGCCTCAGCACCTCCCTTCGTACAGGAGCCTGCCCAGCAGGAAAGTCTGAGCTCCTGGAGACCCCATGGCCCATGTGTGCTGGAGCCAGACACAGCTCTCACCTCCACTCTGGTTTTGGTCCCTGGATTTTGGTTTGCTCCCGAGGAAGCTGTGGAAGGCATCCCCAGGGACACAGGAGCAGCCAAGAAATCATCCCTTATCAGATATGGGTGTCACAGGAGGGGGCACAGACACTTCCCCACTACTGGGTTTAACTTTCAAGTGTCTTCCACATCTTCCAGGTGCAAAACTCAGTGTGAATGCTGCATCCCATAGGAATGCCTATGTACATTAAGGAGTTGAAGAGCAGGCACTACATGCCAAGCATGCACTGCTGCCTTCAGGGCATCATATGGGAGGCTGAGAGACAAAGGAAGAAGGAAGAATCTTCCTGAACAGAAAAGGTACATTTTTAACACCATTCCTCCAAGAAGAGGGGCCAAGAGAAGCAAGGTAATGCTTGCTCCTTGGGAGAAGATTTCCATTCAAATGAGGTTTTCTGAAAGCCACACAGATATGAGGAGGATGGAGGAAATCTGCTCCCAGCTGAGAGCTGCTGAGACCAAACCCCTGCCCCAGGTGAGCTGTTATGGGGCAGAGATGCCAGTGCAGGAGCAGGGGAAGCTTTGAGCCTGCAGCAATTCCCAGGTACAGAGGACTCTCAAAGGGGAGCAACAGCTTTTCTTGTTCTTTCGATAAACAAAGGATTTCTACCAGCCTGAAGCCTGAACAGTTCCCTCTCCTTTTTCTAACATAAAAACCCCTCTTAAAATCCTCTGTTGGATTTTTGGTGGGATTTTTAGTTTTTCTATCTGAAGCCGCTTGTAGTACAGGGTACACTGGGGAGAAGACACAGTTATCACCCAGGAACTATAGCTTTGATGCAAGATAGAAATAATTTCTTTTCCTCTTTGAACTGTCATCATCTGCAAGGGGCAGCAGAGCCAGGATGCCCTTCCCACCCTGGGGAAGGCAGGCAGCTGGCTTGGGCAGGAGCTTCCACACTGCCTGGAGATTCTGAGCCTTTGCCCAGCCAAGCAGTGGGGATACTTGCTGGGGAAATGCTGACCTTTCTGCAGGGCAGGAATTCAAGGCAATGCTGTGAATATGAGAAGTGCAGCAGCACTTGGTATTAGATGCCACATTAATGATCCACATAACACCAACAGAGGGGCTTTTATGTTAAAGAGCTCCATGTTTCTTTTAATGAACTTTACAGCATGGGCAGATCTGGCAGGAAATGCAGCCACACCTGGAGGGGAAGGAGTTAATCAGCCAGCATCAGGCACGCTGCAGAGAGAAGTCAGCGATGGGTACAGTGGCAGCAGGCATGCATCAAGTTCAAAATCATTAGTGCTACCAAAACAAAACAAAACAAAAAACAAAAACAAACAAACAAACAAAAAAAAACAACAGAAAAAATGAGAAAAAAAAAAGAGGTGTGTGGGGGAGTAGAGTGCAGATTTCTGCTGGAGTGCTGGGTAGGAAGTATCACAGCTGAAGCTGGGATAGTCCAGTCTTACAAAATCCTATTTGTATTCTCTCAAGGCAATGAGTACTTGCTGGGCATGCCAAACACAATTAATTCATGGTAAGAGCTGGCAAGTACAGTTCCAGGGCCAGATTTCCACCCTTCCTGTCCATCCTGACACACACATTCTGCCTCCAAGAAACATACTCTCATCAGGAAAGAGAATGAGGAGGAGTTCTGTGTTCTGGGTTCCAGCTCTGCCTCCCAGCACTGAGCTCCAGTATCCAGCCTTCCCAGGGCCAGTCATTTCTTCTCTCTGCTTGGACTGTGGTTAGCTTTCTTTGGGGGGGGGAATTAAATTCACAATTAATCACAATTTTAAAGCACTTCTCTACTTTTCAGAAGAGAGATGCTGCAGATGGGGAAGTGTTAGAAGGGAGCAGTAAAAGGCTGTGATTAGGCACCTGAAGGTCAGGGATGGTCTCAGCAAGGAGGAGGGAAAACTTCCTCCCCACTACCGCTATCCCTTCATGATAGCACAAATTAAAAACACAGACAGCTGTTCAGTCAGGAGTGACTTTAGTTTAAATCTTTCTGTTTCTTGCTCAATAACTCTCATTATAAGCTTCCTGCTGGGGGAGTTTGTGAGCCAAGGCTTGCTACTGAACATGCAGCACTCCAGGGCTGCAGAGCGCAAGTGGCCAGCACGTCCCTGTCCACATCTTCCTGAATCATTACAGTTTCTAGAGCTGATGGGGCAAATCCACAATTAAAAAATAAAAATATTTAGATACAAGCTGTTCTCTGAGAAGCTAATCCCATGCTGGAAAGTTCTCTAGCAGTTTGAGGAGGAGTCAAGAAAACAGAAGCAGCTCAGGGATTTGAGTGAAACAAGTTCTTCCTAGCCCTGCACAGATTACATTCATAAAAAAACATTTCTAATTGAAAAAGTTTGATAATTTATAAGCTATTTTCAAAGTCCGTTGAACTCTGTAGGAAATTCCCAGCATTGTGGATGGGCTTTTGCTCAAGTTCTCCATTGTTTGCATGAAGGGAAAAATATGAATATTGATATAAGCCCTGCAGCTTGAAGGCCTTGCTAACAAGCACAGGATATGAACAAGGGATGATGGAGACAAATTAAATACAGTCAGAAAACTGACCTGGTCCACCAATGGCATGTTTAAAATGGCTGTTAATAGTTCTGGAACAATTAAACTATTTATATTTGGTATGTAGATGCAAATTGAAGAGCATCCCACAGTGCCTCCAAAAAGCTTCCTCTGAAGTACTGCTCTCAGAAGTGACTTTAGCAAAATCACTCAGGAGTGGCTGATGTGACTGTAAGTTTACTGAGCAATTTTATTTTTTGTTTTACCTGCCAGCCCACATAACTCCAGGGGAAGTGCACAGAGCCCAGACAACCCAGTGTGGGCTGTGACCTGATGGACACTGCAGGCAGGGAAAGCTGCTTAGTAGCATCCAGAGAGTCCAAATATCCCCCCGGGCTGGGAGCATCCAGCTTTCAACCTTTTGAGTACCCCTAGCTCAGATTTTTCTACTGCTGAACCATAATTGAAGTCAATGACCTCTTCTAAGCTTCAGACCTGTCCACACAAACTTTGTTTATTCAGACTTGTCAGCAGTTTAGCAAACCATACTTAATTGGGCTGGCTCCATCCCCACAGAACACTGTGGCCATTCTTTTCCCTTCCAACACCTCTCGACCCGCACGTTACTGACACCAGAGAGCCCACACCATCCTCCTCCCCTGAGCACTGCAGTGTGTATTCCATTCCAGCGGTTCACCACCTTCATCCCCAAAGCTGCCACTTTACCTCACTAGGCTACTCATTTCGGGTATATTTATTTGTCCAAGGCTGGAATATCCTGTGTCAGCTGACATATGTGATTGCACAGCAGCAGAGGCTCCTCTCCCACACACAGAGTGTGCTCAGGCTCTTTTGGGGCTTGCTCAGACCTCACAAGCAGCTGGATCTGTGAGACATCGATCAATCTTTCAGAGCAGTGGCTGACAAAATTATTTTAACCCAAGTTTCTAACAAAAAAATCCTACTGTTCTTCTACTGCAAAAGTTAAAGGGGATTTTTTTTTCCCTACAATGAAACCTGAATACCAGGCCTGTTTCAAATGATAGGAAACATTAATGTTATGATTACAGAATTTAGCTTGCAAGGGGAAGAGGACACTGTCTTCTACCTCAGAGTGAGATTCTGCTGTGCAGCTATAAAAACACACAGGAGAAGGTAAAGCCAATGCCAAACCCTAATGACTTGCAGTAGCTCTGCAGCAGAGGCAGACTTACTGCTACAGCAATGATCCCGTGGGAGGGTAACACACCCCTCTAAGATGAGCCTGAGCACAACACCATTCCCAGGGTTCCATCCAGTAATCTCTTCAGTTTTCCAAAGGCCTAAGATAGAATGCAACTTTCAAGAGAATCAAGTTCTAATAAGTTCCTATTAAAGCTTTAGAGCAATAGCCCAGTGGGTTTAATCTCTCTGAGAGGCAGAACATTTATTAAATGAACTCGTAATGTGCTAATTCGGGGAATATCTTTTTTCCGAAAGGCTAGCGTTACAAAATAGCGTCACTAGGCACTACCAGGAAAACAATCCAGTCCTCTCTAAAGTTCAGCAGTGCTCATGATGACATTCCTGTTCTGAGACTGCCACCAAGATGTTCTCAGACAGCCCAGGCATATGGAAATCATAGCTCCCACAGAACAGCTGTGTTTTTTGGAAGTGACTTCATATTTTTGGATGTTGTCTGCCACATGGAATCTATCATCTTCAACAGCAAATAAAGCTCTTCCTTTCATCCCCTGCCATGTTTCCTTCATGTAATAAAGGTGGAGATGATTCTTTAACTCCACAATCACTTTTTTCCCAGCCTTAGAGCATAGGGACTGTATCTATGTAAGTGCCTTTGCAAGTTTTTGGTATTTCTAACAGGAATTGCACTGAGATTTTACCCAAGAATGGAAGGATTCTTCCCACTGGTCTCACATCTGGGCTGATCGACTGACTCACTCCCAAACAGTCACTCTGGCAAGTAAGCTCCTTTCTCAAAACCATGTGTTTCATAATGGCAGTTTCACCACATGTTTGCCTGGCAAGTCACACACATTGTTTGCTACCATCTTCAGGAGAGGTCCAGACTCTGTGGGACATGCCTAAACCCACCCTGGGCCCTGCCATGCGAACCAGCAGCTTAGAAGGCTCGGGGTTGCTGTTGGCCAGCACTTCTGCAGCCTCTGGTGGTTAAAGGGGTGGTTGAAAAATCCTGTAAGAGGGCAGTGAGAGAGGGCATGCCAGGCTGCAGCAACAGAAGGGATGAAGGGCTGGGTTCACTTTCTTTATGGGTGGAAAATAGGAAAAACTTCACTTTTTGCTTGGTATCTGCCCTTCCCTAGCCACTCCCTGCAGGTGCTGTCCTTGTAAGAGGAGGCAAAGCATCCTGGAAGCAACATTTGTCCCCCCACACCAGGCTAGTCAAGCACAGGTACAACAGCAGCTGTGGAGCAACAGAACAGTCCCCCCAGCCATCAGCCAAGGCAAAACCAAACGCTCCAGTCATCTCTCCTGCCCTGCTTTGTGTGATAACCAAGTCCCTCCTCAGCCTTCCCTTCCTCAGTAAACAGTGCTCAAGCCTCACTACAAACGACTGGAGAGCTGTCCTTTTGTCTGCTCACGAACACGCTTGATAAATAAACCCCAAACATTTCCATTTGCAATAGCAACCAGCTGCCCGTGCCACTGCAGTGGAGCTGCCATTCCGTCTCTCCACTCAGCTGCTCGCCCCTGGAAAGCAGCTGGATCTCCACAGGAGCCAAATGGACGAGCACCAAAGGCAGCTAATGAAGCACAGGGAGTGCTGTTCCCTGACCCTGCACTCAGCATCTGCCCCAGCTCTTCTGATTTGAGAAGCTGTGCCAGTGACTCCCAGATCCATTGGCATATGACTCTTTATTAATTCAGTTCCTGTAGGTGACCATATTTACTCCCTGGTGTGCCAGGAATTGACAAAAGAGCATCTGACTCGAGCATTTTGAAATAAACTCCAGACATACATCAGGATGTTCAGCGGTTCCAGGCTCAGCTCATTTTACCACTTCACCCAGATCCCTCAGGCAAAATGCAAATTGCAGATTTCACAGAAGGGCTTGAGGATCCAGATGATCAAAACAGCACCAAGTTCCTAAGGGGCTTTAGCAAAAAATTTTTTTCTTTTTCATTTTTAAATCCTTAAATGCCTTATATGTACATTAAAGTACCTTTAAAAGTGGGAGGTATGTTGGTGTAAGCAACTAAGGCACTAAAGGCCTTTCCTTCAGATGGACAGACCTAAAACATCAACATTTTCCCTCAAGATTTCCCCTAGCTGCCTTTGCTTTCCAGTTTTCTTATACCGAGAGCACTGCTCAAGATCACAACATGGTTAATAAATCTAGGTTTACACTGAAGTTCTGCATATAATGCTGGAAAGGTCCAAAAGCGATTATATATACGTACATTAAAAAAATACACATAAAACATATTTCTATCTAGCTTAAAATTAAAGGCAGCAAGAGAGTGTCTTATCAAAAGATAAAAACTCAATAAGGTAAATAAAAGTATCTAACAGAGCCCAGGTGAGGAGTCTCAGACAGGGATTTGGAAGAGCTACAGACTGTTTTGTTTTCTTGGGTAAGCCCTGTCTGGCACTGAAAATTTGCATACCTATATCAATATATATACAGGCTGCTGCTAGCCAGGAGGGAAACAAACAAGGAAGTAGTCAGGAATTGGGAAGAGCAGGGTGTCTTTTAGTTATTTAAGGTATTAGCTGAGCCAATGGGCATGCCTTTCCTGTTTTAAATAGACACAATAAGATAAAGGTCAGCAGGGGAATTGGTTACATTTCTCTTTCCCACATATAGGTATGGCTGTGGAGGATGTAATCCTCCCAGAACACTTTAAAGATACAGAATAATTTGGAGATTTTATAAGCATCACATTGGCTTCCTCAACCCAGAGCACAGTGCATTACAGGTACCAATTCTCTGGGAAAGCCAGAATAATTTGGGCTTTCTGATACTAAACAATAAAACTAAATCTTGTTATGCAAATAAGGGATCCTGTAGGAAAAATTACTTAGCATCAAAGCTAAGTGCCCTGTATGCTTATCTTTATAAAAGAAAACATTACCTTGTAGGTAAAGAATATTTTCTAAATTGCTTTTCTCTTCTTCAGTAGATAATTGAATTAAAGTCAAACTCCAAGTGCACCAAGAGGCTTAATAAATACCAACAAAACCAATAATTGCTTAGGCCAGGCAACAAGATACTTAGTGACATTCTTCCAGATCTATTAACATACAAACTTGATACAGACACCAGCCCAGCCACAGAACCCACCTTCATTTTAGTGACTTTCCTTCTCAATCCTCAACCCATATTTTTTTCAGTTCACTAAACAATTACAGAGACAGCTCTTTCAGACAACAAGAAATAAAAGATACCACAGTCTCACAAACCTGCATATCCCACTGGGCTCAGTAAGAGCCTTCAGCTTACTGGGAGTTCAGGCTGACTTGAAATTACATTCATAATGCACTTGGGTTCATTAGAAACCAATTAAGGACACTGGCTTCTGAAACTGAACCCATCAGTCAGTTAATCAACTGCTAGTTCTAAAGTGCAAAGAAAGTTATGCTTCTTATTACGAATTACTTCTAAAGATTATTTGATTTCTTAAAGGAAGAACATTAAAGATTGAGATTTTTATGTATGTGTACACACACAGGTACACATTAACACACAGGGATGTAAATAAAAGCCCAAGAGAATTTGTCTCATGGGGAGTTGTAGAAGGACCTCTACAATGGGCACAGTGGACATTCTGAATGCTGCTTCTGTAGCCTTCAACATGAAATCTAAGACTGACAAATACCCAGCAGTCTGGCTGAGGTCTCACGTGTGCTGTGTCTTGTGTCCAGGTCCCCTTTTACAGTTTCCTTGTAGCCTCCAGAATCAATACTCTAGAGAGCTTGTTGTTAACTCAGCAAAAGGCAGAACCCTGCTGTAAGGAGCTCAGGGAAAAGCTATTACAGAAGCCAAAGCACAAGGTGGGATGTTATTGGAATGTTCCTGAATAAGCAACTTTAAGCAATCAATTAGTTCCACTTTTGTTTTGGAAAGAGAGTAATGAAACATTACTCTTGGGGCCCAAAATGAACAAGAGATCCATTGCCTCCCTTTGTTGTAGAAAGCCCTGCATCCTGCAATATCTGCTTTAATGGCTCAATTCTGGTCCAGGGATTTCAAAATGTGCATGGCTGTCCTCCAAACCTTCCTTGAAATAAGAGTGTATTTTGGTTTAACTTAGAAAAAATATTCTCATTGCATGCAAATCCCTTCCCTGGCCTGCAGCAAAAATTCATCAGAGAGACCAAGAACTGTGAAGCCTTCATTGTACAAACCACAGTGGTTGGAAAGACTTCTGCATCCTTCTACTTGGCCACTTGAGCTGTCACTGAAGGGCAGAGGTACAAGAATATACACAGGGATTGGTTCAGGAACCACGTGCATTAGCTCAAGTTTGGTCCAGCAGAGCATCAGAACGCAGTTCAGCCATACCCATCTCTGGATTCTTTGCTTAATCCACAACAGCAGAAAGTCCCAAAGTCCAGCCCTTTCTGTGGCTTTTATCCCAACAAATGCATTCAATGATTTCCAAATCAAACACGTAGGCCTGGGAATAAGGGGATTGGATAGTGAGCTTGACGGCTGTTCTTTGGATGCACTCAAATACTAGTTTTTGGAAAAGCTACTTTTGCAGCTCATTGTGATACTACCAAGAACCTCTGGCATGGGAACAAACAAAAGAATTGTTGAAGACACCGGGGCTGACTCTGTGAGAGGGCAATTTAAAGAATAATGGACCTCCAGAGATAAAGTCTCCATGCTGTGCTATTCTGCTGGCAATTATTGAGGAAGTTTGTTTAGGATTTAGGCCCAAGAGTTCCTAAGAGAGGTTTGTAAACAGTATGGAAGTTGAGTTTCCTGCTGGTGATAGGAAGATGGACAGCTCACAGCAACCTTTTGTGTGGCAATGACAAGTGTGATTACTGTGCAGTTCCCCTGCAATGTGATTAAATTGTAATCAGACTGTGGCTCTGCTGGATTTCTTGATGCCTTAATTGATGACCTCAAACCAAATGTCTTTCACCAGAAAGAAAAAACCCTGAAGCTTGAATTCCTTGACACTGAATAGGTTTAACACCCTCTAGTGCCATTTCATGCTTGTGGCAAATGAACCTTCTTTCCTTATGTACTTTGGGTATCACCTATAGAAAGCACGGAAAGATCCAGTGACAGATTCAGTTTCCTGTTTTGATTTAGAGAATAGGTATAAATGTCTTTTCTCAGTTCCATAAAGTTGTTATGAAGGTGAAACTCCTTTTAGAATTAAAAAGTAGTTGTCAACACTTAAACAACTGTGGCTACAGTCTTGGGTTTATGGAAATCTGAATGTTGGGTTACTATCACCAGTGAGATAAAGACATCATTTGGTGCATTAAGAAAAAAGTAAGCACTGTAGTTTCTTTATATTATATAATTTTATAGGTGTGTTGCTCAGAGCACATTTCTAAATTTGGAGAATTAATATTTATAGATCATCTACTTTTAGTGAGGAGTAAGGCATAATAGGATGACAGCTTATATGCACAAGGATAATATGTTTAATTGAACAGATGTGAAAAACAACAAAACAAATATTGTCTGAAAAAAAATAACTCTGACAAAACTAAATCAAACTAAATTAATTTAGTCAATTAGGAAAAAGTGTCTCATGGAAAGTGTAGCTAATAAGCCCATCTTGGAATTTTTAGAATTATCCAGAAACCTGAGCCACAAACTTGTATTTGACAAACACTGCCAAAATGTTCCAACACCATATGGTAAGACTGTGTTATATAAACACAGCCCTTGCATGAGAAAGTTGCCTATTCAAAGACCAAAGCTTCATAAATCAAAAAAGATCAAAAATCAAAATCAAAAATATAAAAATCAAAATAATATATAATATATATATATATATATATATATATATATATATATATATATAAAATATAAAAATCAAAATCATAAATCAAAAAAGATGGTGGAAATATATCAGTATTTAAGAGATGCTATTAAAACATAATGACTTCTTTTACTATTCTCCACAAGACAAAGCAAACTCAGAGATCGGAGCTGAGTTCTCTTCTTGGGCCCACAATCACGATTTCCCTGCAAGAAAAAAAACACAGCTTTTTGTTTTTTCCCTTTCTGGCATCGAGGTTGCTCAGTGATCAAGGGGAGGAGGCCACTATGTGGCTGTACATGTTCATTTACAAATAGACTTATAAACCGTATAAATGAGCTGATGTTCTAGCACGTGTTCTTCCTCTGTGGGGAGCCTGGGGTGTTTCTCTACACTTCAAGGCCTTCCATTAGCAGCTGCCAGCTCTGCCACAGGCCCCTCTCTAATCTCTCATTCCATCATCACTTTAGGACACTTGTAATGCTTAATGGGACTTTAATATAAAACTTCCATTTATTAGATGGCCAGGGTCCATGACATGGATGGGTCCTGACCATGACACAATTCACAGGTTCAGAAATGTAATTTCATGCTATGCATGTTGCTGAACTGCAAGCTTTTGGTTCTGACTTCATGGTACTTAATGTCTTCCATGCCAAAAATTGCTTAATAACATCTCTTATGTTCAGCTGAATTGTTGCACTAGCCCAAAGGGAAAACTTTGTTTCAAGGTGGATTTAAACCTTGCTAGAAAAAAAGAAAAATCTAGTTACTTAATATAATTTACGCTGTTTTTCCTTCTGTCTATGATGTGCAGGGGATGCAGAAGGGCTCTGCTGACCTCAATGAGCACACTCACCAGCAAAGCAGATCAAAAATCACCATTTGGGCTGTGTTCCACACACCCCACAAAGACTGGAGGATCTAGAAACTAAATGCAACTCCCCAAGCACTGTCATACCCACAGAACAACCCTCCCACTGCCACTTTTGAGCAGGGAAGCAAGTGAAGAGTCACTTTGCAGGATGTCCTTCACACGGCTCCTGCTCAGTCTTGTCCCTGTGATGAAATGACCCCTCTGCACAAAGCCCATCCGAAAGCAGCTAAAAAGAGTGGCTGAATGAGATGGAAATAGCAGCCATCCCCCACAGGTGGAGTGCCAACATCAGGGGCTAACAGGGCTGGAGTCTGAAGAGCATCCCTCTAACTCCTGGGCAAAATTGGCCACTTTTTGCAAGTTATTTGGAGACCAAATATTTGCAGCTCCTCCCCCAAGCAATTCTGTGCTTCAGTCTCTTCAAATCATTCCTCAGCCCAACTGGAGGTCTGCTGCCCTGTGACCACACTGCAGCTTTCTGCAACAGAGGCTGGCTCCCCAAACCCTGATGTTCATTGAGGACATGAAGCTGGGGAGAATGGCAGAACATTTATTTCTTTCAAAGACAGATCTGCACGGATGAGAACTCTCCAAGTGCTCTGCAAAGCTGATGCCAGTCACATTTTCAGAGTTCCAGCGTTTAACAAAGACTTCACTCTGGGGACAAGAGCATTGTCCAGCAGAGGAGGTGACAGAGACGTCAAATCTATCTGCCAGATGTCGGTGTCGTAACTTGTACCGAGACTCCTTTCTCTTTGTACACTTGGCCCTGCCGCCTGCAACATGCATTTCCCAGCTGGAAAGGCCTCACACACTCCTGTTACTGGGAAAAAGAAAACTGCCCAAAGGGAGAAAGTACAAAAGGTTTGTCTTTGCTACAGGAAACTGGAACTGCCAACAGTCTTGCTGAACTGAGTGCGTCGACAGAATTAGGGTTTAGCAAAGTATCAGCAATGGGACAGAAATGGAGGGAAATAATTTCCCAAGTCAGGCTATTTTCTCTCAAAACCAAGTAGAGTAGAGAAATAAAATTCAGTGATCAGAGCTCTTCACAGTCTGGAATTTCATTGCCTGAAAAACTCCAAGGTTGTTCTCATTTTCTTACCTTCCCAAATAAGGATGCAAATCACAGCCTCAGGAGTTTATCTGTGCATGGATTTAGGTACAGAGCTTTCATACTTGTGCATATTTCATTTCAGCAAGATGAAAATCTTTTGTGTTATCCTGCTCTTTCTGATTTTTTAAATACAATGCAACTGAAAATTAAATGTGGTAATCCAATGATTACAACTTCCTGTAAAAATGAAGAAGCAATAAAATTTACATTTCTGTGAAATGTTTTGACTTAACAAGATCATAGTTTTCCAGTGGAAGACTATTCCCTTGGGAGTTTCTGACCAGCTGTAACTGCAGCATTTGGAATACATCTGTCATCCTAGGAAATTAAGGATTATCAGAACCATAGGAGCACAACTTGCTGTGAGTGCTTGTTGTGAGGCTGAGGGATGCTCTCAGTGGTGGGAGCACCAGGGTGCAGAAGTTTTCCTTTCTCATTCTTGGCAATTTTAAAGCCTTCCTACATCTGAACACAGAGTGTTGAATTATTCAATCAATATGTGAATATAAACACTCAAACTGTGCAATTAGAAAACAGATAAAACTCCAGTAGATGGCGCTCAAAAATATCCCAAATTTGTGTCCCTGCTCGGCTCTCAGGACCTCGGTGCCGTGGGGAGGCAGCTCTGCCAGCAGCCCTGGGCAGCCTCGTCACCATCACTCTGAGAGACAGGGGATGCTCAGAGCTGCAGGGCCTGTAACAAAGGTGGGCTCAGCAGTGGCTGGGAACACAGAAAATACACCAAAAGCAAGTGGATTAAGAGATCTCAGTCCTGTAAAAACAGCAAAGTTTTGGAGAAGTGCTGGGAACCCAGGCAGTTGTAGAACATGACTTGCAGGCAGGGGAATGTCTGGCTGCCAGTTCCTGTGCAGTCTTGTTGTTCAGTAATGGCCAGTTCTGGGGTCACTTTTAAATTTTGTAGCTCTGACTGGAAGGAGCCTGTTGTATTTCAAAGGTTGTTGAGTAGTAATTCTTCCACAGAAGCACAATTGGTTTTACCACCACCAGGGGTGTGCTTTTATTGACCATTTTGACCAAAGACCAGAGTGGAAGTTGACACCATCTGATTGAGTGCCTGGTTGGTGGCCCACAAGAAATGATCTAATGGCCAGCTCCTCTGCAGTCCCACAAAGCCACTGCCAGAAGTGCATCAGCCACTCCAGGCTGTGATGCAGCCAATGCTCCGGGGTGGCAATGCTTAGTGTGGAGCCCAGAGCTCCTGGCTGTCCTCTGCTTTCTGCAGAGGAAAAGAAAGCCCTTCACACAGCCAGGGAAGAGAAGCCTCCCCAGGCTAGCTGCCAACATGCTTCAGTCCTCTGCTTTAGACTAGTGTGAGCTAAACACACATGGCCATATGGATTCTCCCTGATTTTTCTGTCCCATCCTGAGCTCCAGGCTTCATGCTTTCACTTCTGGTCACTATTTTGTGTCTGTGTCTGTAGTCCCTCTAGTCCTGATCGGCATGGAGCAGCCCAGGCTGCAGTGAGGAAGAGGTGGCTGCTCAGAAAAGCCACCTTAGCCCCACTGATGTCAGCACACAGAGGGGCAGGAGATGAGCAAAACGGTGACTGTGATGTGAATGTTGTTGCTCAACACTGATAGTTTGTGTCTGCCACAACACTTGGAGCTGGTTGAGGCTACCACACCTATCATGGTCCAGCTGCTGTGATGGAGGAACCTTAGGGTTTTGCCAAGGGAGGAGCAGCTTGTTCTCTAAATTGTTGGGGTTTTTCTCATAAAAGACTGATGAGGTGTTGGTCCTATATGCATGTAGTCACTCATTTTGCAAGAGCTTAAACATCAGCAATAACTTAACCATCTTTATGATCTTTCACATGAGTTATATTACTCACTTCAGCAGTTTTGCCTTTGGGGAAAAAAGGGAAAGGGGTGACAGGATGCTTTGCTCCAAGCCTGCATTTCATTAAACTTCTGCTGTACCGCTTTTGCTCCAGATTAGGAAACAATTTTCTTCCAGACCCAGTCATTAGACTTTCTTGAGAAAACTGTTTATAGAGAAATGGTTAAGAGATCAGGACGTTTCTTTACAAGTTCATTTTGCAATCCAGAGTGAAAAGTCCTCTGCTTGTATGCTAGCAGAGGTTGTTCTTTGAAGCACCATCAGTTGGTGGGCAAAGAATGAAATTATCTAGATAGAAGCAAAGCAGAAGTGGCAACAGAGATGGTAATCCATAACATATCCCATTGATTCCAGGGAAATAAGTCTGTTCAGGGGAATCTCAGCTAATTCACATGGAGGCCTACTTTGTCTTTTTTACTGTGTGAAGCAGCAGATTTCTCTCTGCAGTGCAGTGAGGGTGCAGGGCAGAGAACAAAGAGCAGCAGGCAGTGAGAATGTGACACCATCCCTTCCCACAGCGCTCTGGGCTGCAGCTCTGCTGGCTGGATGTTATTTTAGGGGCTGCGCCTCCCTCCCATGCGCGTCCCAGGGCCCGGAGCCGCACAGCTCTGACGCCCGGTTAGCCCGAGGCTTATTCATGTTCAGGAATGGGAGGGTCAGGGCCATCGACACACACCAGCATCCTGCTGCCTATTATTTCCTGCCAGCCCTGGCGTTGCACCAAGCCCTAACATGACAGGTGGATGGAGTTCACAAGGAAATCATGTCATGGGCCAGTTTTCCAGGAAAGCTGTTAACTCTGTTCACAAACCCGGGCCTTCAGATAGAAAGGGAGCGTGGCTGAGAAGAGGCAGTGAAGGGCTGCTCTGCTGTTATTTATGTTTTTGTCACAGATTATTCACTGACATCTCTTGCTGCAGCACAGAAATATTTACCTCTGCACAGTGCCCACCCCATCAAAAGCAGACTGTGGCTGAATACCTTTTTACTTAGAAAGCCATGGGGACACTGCCTCTGCAAATCCCACATGGGCAGTCGATGTCAGTCAGGCTGCAGAAGATGGTAAAAGAATGTGCCTTTCACTAAGCTAAATGGTTCCTGGGAAACAAAAAATAAATATGAGGTGAGGATCTAAGACCTCATACCTGGTTAACCTGGGGACTTCAGACATTTTGTAAGAATGAAACTGAGGATAAAGTCCAGGATGTATCAGAAACAAGACTTGCATATTTTTAGTCTCCATCAACAAGGCACATTTACTATCCTTCCGTTACTCTACGCAGTGTCCAACATCTGCAGTTGTATGTTCTTCTCTTTCTTTCCTCTTTTTCTGTTTTTAAAATGTAATAATTTTTCTATTAGTATAGAAAACACAGAAGAAGAGTTAAGAGGAAAAGCAATCAATCCAAAAGAAGTGTTTTTCAAAATTGCCATGTTTGCTACAAATGCAAATTTTAGGATGCACAGTCAGGACAATAGGACTCCAACTGGCTGCTCACAAGAGGAAGGATTAGGCCTGTGTCATAGTAATAGTGACATCAACAATCTGAATAAAAGCCAAAAATTCAAGTTGATTTTGCAGTTTAAGACCATTGTTCTCCCACATGGTTTAGCCTGTAAGATTTAGTCTACACATAGATTTCTGCCAGAATTTATAGTTTTCACATCATACAGTGCAGTTCTTGATATGTAATGTACTTCAATATATAAAAGCCCTTCATGACTGGCAAATATTTACATTTATATAGCTAAAATGTCATACAAGCTACAGGCAACAAAGGTACTGGAAATATAAAAGCAAAATTATGTCTGTCCATGTTCAGAGGTACTGGTAATATCTATGCAAAAATGATGGCTGCCAATATTGTTCTCTTCTTATTTTGCAGCCCATTGTAAAAAAAATTAGGTGAAACCTGCTAATAATATGCACCAGCTTCCATCTCAGATATCAAAGGAGCAGTAACCCTGGATTTGACTCTGGATAAGCAAAGCTGAGGCAGGAATATGGGATATTCCAGAGGGCTTGTTCCTGGCCTGACTCTTCCGGATGCTGATGAGACTCTTAGGCCTCTCTTCGTTCCACACTCCAAGCTGGTTCCTGTTCTGTGGAGCTGCAGTCATACTGTACACTTGGTGTTTGGTAACAGGAGCTCTCTCAAGTGTCCATGGCAGAGAAACTTAATTCTTGACACAAGTCTGTGAAACTAACCTTTCTTTCTCTCTCTTTTTTTTTTTTTTTTTTTTTAACCTGGAAAATTGTGGTATTAGAGCCAGAGTCACGTACAAAACACAACATGTGAAATGACTGGGGAATTGTAAATTGGGCGTTTTGATTTGAACAAAATCTAAGCATTGTCATACCAATCTGATTATTCTTCTAAAATACTGTCCCAGGCTATAACTGTCTTTGTGTACAATAGCAATACAGGGTGTAGTTACAGACACAATTTCCTGTGCTTAGGTTTTGAAATTATTATTTAAGTTCACTGTAACATTTGCCCAGAGCACCAGCGCAATTCCTCTATTAGATAATTTTCTATCCTTGTGAGAGCAGTTTTGCTTGTGCAGTGCTGCCAGGGTTTTCAGGAAGAGATAGACAAGCAATTGTGACAATAAAATTTGCATCAGCTCCCACCCAGCCTCTCCCAGAACTGAAACACCATTTGTGGCATTCAAAGCCTTTTCACACCAGAAGGGAAGGTGTTTCTGAACTGGAAAGTCACTTTGATCTCCACAGGGTTGCATCCTTCTGCTCCTCAGATTCCCATGAGAAACACCAAACAGCAATCGTGGAGTTCCAGATGGCTTTGCATCAAAGACTTGGTGCACTGCAGCACCCAGCATCCAGGCATGAAACTCCAAATGAATCCAGATTAAGTCATGGGGTTCAAAATTTGAAGCAGAAATTTTGGTTGGGCTTTAAGGGCTGAAAAGGATGTGTTGTTCCTGGGTATGTACAGAAAGAGAGGATAGTAATGAAAATATCTGAAATAAATAGATTTACAAGAAGAAAAAAGCATAGACTGTGAGACATGGGTAGGGTATCATCACTGGTCAGTCAGAAAAGATGCTACCACTGGTTCAGACGGGCCCAAAATTAATACAAATTAATTACAGGGTAAAAGTCAGTTTTACCATGGGAACACTTAGCAATGAAACCTTTAAAACATCTTCAACAGCATAAAAAGTCAGTTTTACCATGGGAGCACTTAGCAATGAAACCTTTAAAACATCTTCAACAGCATAAAAATCTCAGTCTGAACTGCTCACAACCTTTGCTTTGCTCCTGAAGGACACCAGGATCAGGTGCTGGAATTCTCCCCATAAAATTACTGTTTTGCTCCTCTGAATAAAGGACAAACAAGCTTTGTGCACAGCCTTTCATTTGCTTCTTGGTGTAATATGCTTGTGCATGTACCTCATCTCTAAAGGACACAGATGATGCTGCTGAGCTCAGCAGCCCCTCTCACCCAGAGGCCTCCCAGCCTGTCCAGTTAGGTGGTACTGCAGGAGACCACGGTGTGCCTGAAGCTTTGCTGAGCCAGGGATCACATCCAGGATCACTGCAATGTGTCTGTCTCTGCACACAGGCTGGGTAATGCCCGGGAGCCCACAATTACCAAGGCAGAGGGAGGTCCAGGAACTCTGCCGCGTCCTTGCCTATGCACTGAAAAAGTCAAAGGGAGCAGAGATACAGAAAGGGAAATCATCTCTAGTAGTAGCAGAGCAATTCTTACTCACTCTTGTTTACCCTTCCTGAAAAAAAAACTGCTCCAAAACCCCCGTTGTCTCCATTCCACTGAGTTTGGCTTTTCTTTTTTGACTTGGAGCTGAGCCTCACCTTGTACCTCTCCCTTCCTTTCACAGCAAGCTCAGCTGTATCACAGTGATGGCCAAAGGAGGACCCCTGTGTGGGAAAGACTTCTGGAGAGGGCAGTGGGCAGCTCCTGCTCTGGGCTCAGCCTAGGAACCACAGAGCCAAACTGCCACACACTTAGTGGAAATCACTGCATCTCTACAGCCCCTGCAGATCTCTCCTCAGCAGCCCCCAAAATTCCACTGACAAAAAAAGAAATGGGGAGGGGAAAGAAGGAGTCAGAAAAACTATTGTGTTCCCAGGGAGGGAAAAAGATGAACAGCTCTATTTAGCTTATCCAGCTTTGCTGATGTCAATCACTTCTCTCATTTTAAACAGGAAAGACACCACTTTAGTCCACCTGTTCCATTATTTATCATGCTATGCATTTCCCATGAATTGTCACTCATGCAAAACCTGTACATCGTAAGGGGACACCCTAATATTTTTAATGACCTTAAGCAAAGTGATTGACACTGGACACCGGTGTCAGATGTTCTGGTGACGCAACATGTTCTCCTAGCAGCAGGAAAGCTTCCTGCCGTGATTAAGTGAGGGCTATGGAAGTGCTAAAATGTGTTGTCAGCTTTCCTCTGATGCAAGTGATTTTATTATAGCGTCTGGTAACCATGGAGTGTGGCAACGCAAATACTGACCCCAAACATCCCCTCTTGCACATATAGCTCACTCTATTTAAAACACAAGGTGCAGTTTGCAAATCCAGGGATAAGTTATGGATGTAACAAGCTTAAACCATGGAGGGCAGAGGAAATGGTGGCACCTAAGCCAGAATTCCTGTGTGGCTTCAGCAGGAGAAGCATAGGGATCCAGGATGAGCTGCAGAAGGAACCCCCTGCAGGACCTCTTTGGCAGTGGGCTCTGCAGCAGCATCACCAAAACTGTCCCGGCTGCCAGAGGCTCTGAGGGCGAAGAGAAGACACAGGCCTGTCTCACCTTGGTAGTGGAAAGCAAAAATCACACCCAGCCCTTTTGAGTCTGGAGAAAATAAGGGGGAAAAGAAAGAAAAAATGGAAAGGGCTCCATGCAGCCCCTCTGCCTTCTCATACACACCGGGGTGCAAACCTGTGACTCAGTTCAGCACCACTTGTCCTTCAAGAAAGAGAAATCATGTTCTAGTTTGCTTCAATTTGGGACGAGCCTCTCAATAATGCATTAACTGAGAAAAGTTGTAAGACCTCTACAACACAAGAGTTACAGAATCAACACCTCAGCCACAAGCGGGGGACACCTGGCACCTGCTTTTCATGAGGATTTGTAATCCCAAAGCTCAGTCAGCAAACACTACACATAGCTTTGCTTCCACAAGTTATTATTAATAGTTATGTCTCAAACTGACTGTGACAGTGAGTGTCTGCAGAACTGTCTGCTATGATTTTTCAATAACAGAGTTGTTAATTGAGCTGCAGAAGGTTGGACTATCAAGCCAAAGTCCACAGGCTGCAGAGGTTTTTGTAAGAGATCAGCAGTACTTGTGTTCACAGTTTTTGTCACAGGGGTTGTTCTACAAAAGCAGAAATATAAAGCAGTGAGAGTTGAAGATACAAGCTACCTTGATAGCAATAAAAATATTTTCTAAAATTCTAGCAGCACTGGATATTATTTTAATGAAATTTATTTTTTAATTTTATAACAAAATAATCAAAAGTGCTAAACCTGACCACTTTAATTTACAAAAAAAGTCTCACGTTTTAAGCTATGATCATACCTCATTATTTAGGTTAAACAACATAATTATACATTTCTACTGATTTCTATTCAATAGTGAAACAATATTAGTTGGTTTAAAAAAGGGGGAAAGTACCACAGGTATTGGGAGGGGGAAGTTACATAAAATATAAGAATCAGCTTATTAAGGAATTTGCAATGTGTTCTTATTGCCTTTTTTTTTTTTTTTTTTTTTTTGAGCTACAGTTTAAGTCCCAGATACTCTGGCCATAAGCTTGTAGTCACTTCAAATGCTATGATTTCTCCCTTGGTCAAATGTCAGTGTTTTAAGGAGACCTCTGGCATTTCAAGTCAATTGAAATTATTTTCTCAGTTCCCACACACTCCCCTTCCAACACGATCAGCATGTTGGAGAACGCAGTTAGGATGGTTGCAGCTATGTGATGCAGTTTTCTGGAAAGGAAAAATGGGGTTTCCTCTGTCTTGGAAAGAATCACTACCAAGTCTGCAGTAAGAAATACATTGGGAGCACTTGCGGAGTTGCTACAAGTATTTCTTAATCTATTCCATTTTCATTTCAGTTTGTTTCCACACTTAAATTAAAACCTGCAGTCTCTCCTACTGATAAATAGCCAAGTTGACTTACAAAGGTTCTGCCTTTTGTCCAGCCTTCTCTTGGCTGCCTTTAACCGAACAAGGTTCGCTGGTTTGCCACGAGTGCTGTCTGGCTCTCCCGCCTCTTTGCTTTCTTCTTGTGCTGCCTGATCTTCCAGCACACGGCGCTGGAAGCCAGCAGAACGAGTCCTGAGGACAAGAGGACCAGCCCAAAGACAGAGATGATGGATCCATGGGAGTTGAAGATGTATGCCACGGCAGTGACCACAATGCCAGCTATCAGGATGACCACGCCGAAGGGAATGGTGCAGCGGTAGCAGGAGAGCTCTGCTCCCCCCGTGGCTGCTGTCAGCTGGCACTCACTGACCAGAGGAATGGTGGTTATGACACAGTCATTGTTGTTACTCTTCTCTGTGGGTACAGAATCGGGGTGCTTTGGGGTGCCCAGGATCTCTTTGATAGGTTCGTTTGTCATCTTGATTGTCTTGACTCAGCCCGTTCTTAGGCTAGAGCAGGCTCTGCTGAGCACGTGCTGCACTGTGGAGAGAAGAGCATGAGTTCAGCCAATAATTACCAATCATTTATAAGACAAATGGGGACACAGAAATATCCCCCTGGGATCACAAACAACCAGACATTCAGACCTCACAAGGATTTATGCACAAGTTCAACAGTGACATGACTGATTGTGAAGGATCTGAATAATTTCCTACAGTATTCAGCAATATGTATGTAAGTTCTGGAAATAAGAGAGTCACAGACCAAGACAGACATCAACATTAAAATGTTGTGGGCCAAATCCTACATTAAGTTACATCCTAAAGTCAGTATTTCTGGACATAATTTAGATTTCAATGGCATTACATTTTCTCACAAAGAGGTGAAGTTCACATACTGTTTTGATTTTCGCTCACAGACTTTTCACACAGTTTCTTTATACACCTACACACAACACATTACACAGATTTGCTCCATTGCATATCACAATAACATGGTCAAGTACTAGCCCAGCAAAAGCCAGGATGAACAGTGAGCTCTTTCTCAGTGCAAGTGCTACTTAGGGAAAAAATTCAAATGGTCATGACAAGGTGTAGATGTGGGGGGAGTGGGGATGCAAACAGATTTACTCGGCTCAGCTCAAGGCTTGTGAACCTCCAGTTACAGGAATATCAATGCCAGACTGACAGCTTGCTATTTACACTGGCTTCATGCAAAAGCAATGGGTCTCTTGTAAATACATGAAATTACATCCCTGTTACTGTGGGAGGGAGATTTACCATCATATTCACTCATCTCAGATACAGCAGGCTGTTTTCCTCCTGTTTCCAGACTGTAAACACACTCTCAGTCCTGACAGCATGCACAGTTTGACTGCATCTGCACAGGACACAAATACCTTTTAGCTCTGGGCCCAGGGAATAATCAGAGTCCACCTGCTCAGAGCAAGAGGAGCCCATAGCTCTCTACCATTGCAGGCTGCCATGTCAGAGCTCAGCCTTGTCTCCGGGGCTCTGGTGATGTGGGGTCACTCTTGGGGCCTGCAGTGAGCTCTGCCAACACCAAGGCTGCCACAGATGTGCTGTCCTGGACCCAGCTCAGTGCACCCCAACACACACTCCAGAGACTGGGACACTGGGGAACCACTGGGAACCACTGGTTGTCCTGCTGGGACAGGACTCCCAGGACTCCTCCACCACTCTGGTGTGGGCTGTGCCGCTTTTGCTTTCATGAGCAGCATGATACGCAGAGAACAAGGAAGAGCGTTGGCAATGCAGTAATGCTTTTATCACTTTTATCACCTTCACATCTGTGACTAGGAAGTTAATTGCCAGATACTTGTATTCTCCTTTTCCTTTCCCACCACTCCACCCTTGTTGCTAAGATATATTCGTTCATTGTGGAGAGCCCTTGGTTTTATATCTCAGTACCTCCTACAACTGACTGTGGGTTTTACATGAAAAAGGATTTCACTCTTTTTTGAAAAAATACAGGCACAAACGGGCTAAATGCTAGATATAGTCAGAGCTTTTGTATACAAAGTCCCCTTGAACCCTCAAGAGAGAAGGAAAGCCCAGATCTGGTTTGCCAAAGCTTTTGTTCTGCACTGGGGAAGAGTGCTCAGCTCCCTGTTGTATCTGCTGTGCAGAGCTGCCTGTGGGCTCAGCCCTGCCAGAAGAGCCTGTCCCTGCTGAGCACACACAACACACCCAAGCACACACAGTGACAGCCCAAGAGGCAACAGGCACACACTGAAACACTCTATTTGATCATCACAAAAAACTTTTTTACTGTGAGGGTAACTGAGCACTGGAACCTAGTGAAGTTTTGGAGTCTCCACCCTCGGAGATAATCAAAAGCCATCTGCACAGCCCTGGGCAGCATTGCCTAGGTGCTGAGCAATAGGGGGGTCAGACCATATGACCTCCCGAAGTCCCTTCCAACCATGACCATTCAATGATTCTGCCTGTTTCTGTGAGTACTCTGTATCTCCAAGGGCAGGAAAGGGATTTGTTCAGACAAAGCAAATATATCTGTGCTGACACCTTTGATATCCTAAATTCTCCTAGGTTCGGTAGCTTTGTTCTTTGAATCATAATGTACGATTAAATGCTTTTTAAATCAGACAGAAAGAGCCCAGGAAAGCCATGGGTTTGCTCTCAAGTGTCATCAATCTGTTCCCATGTGGATCTGAGCCCAAGTTCTGCATTTTCAACAGTGATTGACCTAGCAGTGAGATGTACACTGGTGCCATTATGTTGCTGCATTACTTATCCATAAAATGTTACAGAAGTTCACCATAACATAGGAATATGATCCCCAAATGTCACCTTTTTTTGATCTTACCATTCAATTAGTGTAACACTTTATTATCAAATTTGAGGGAGAAAAAAATTTAAATATTTTGCATATAAAAGGTCTATTGGCTCAAATACTGTAATAACTATTTAAAAGTCCAAGTACTCTCACAGTCACTGAAATAGGGAAACTGCCAAATAACTTGAAGAAGTCCATAATAAGCATTATTATTCTGAAAAAATGTTAACCTTTAATCAAAATGTATTTACTCCTGTCTCTAAAGTCCTTGTCCCTCTGGTTCAGATGCATCTTCAGTGAGCATGAAAATCTCCTAGACCTCTTGTACAGAGATTTATGAAGAAAGGAAATATATTTATACAGTCAAATCTAACAGGAATAAAAATAAATATTCTAATCTATCATAATTAAGTCAATGGCAAAATATCTGTTAATTTCTGAGGACCACAGTTTTTGTCTGGAATAGGATGTAAGAAGGCAGGCAGTCATATAAAACAAATAAACAACTCTCTATTGAAATACTATTAAATGAAATAAACAACAGAACCTATTTGAAGTGTAAGCAAAGGTATCCAGCCATAGAAAAAAGGGCTCTGGATCCTCATTGCCAGCAAAGTCACTTCTGACTTAAGCCAACAGGTGATTTGGTTCAAGTTTCAGGGCAAGAAATTTAGGCAAAGATACCCAGCAACACCAGCATCCTCTCACTAATCATACCACAAGTACTATCTTAAGGAGCTACTTTGAGTTGGAGGAAGAATGTGCTTCTGTGGCAATCTGTGGCTAACCCTGGATAAGGGGAGAGAAAAGTTTTAGCCACTAGTGAGGGTAAGCTTAGATTTATCAAAAAGACATTAAATCCATCAGCATGCACACCTACCAGATCCGGGAGAAATCCATGGTAAAAGATCCTTGGCTCAGAAAGCAGAGGAAGAGTGCTGAAGATGTCTTGTATGACAATTCAAGGCAGAAAGAGCTGCTCGAGGCTTTGAAGTGTCAGATGTTGCTGAATGATGAACTGGAGGTGACAATATTCTAGCTTGGAAGTTTCCTACAAGAAAAGTTGTTGAATATTTGAGCTTCTTAAGAATAAAAGTCATGAGTGTAAAGCTTCTGCTGTGGGCTGACTCCTGCTCCTAACCTAACCAAAGCAGGAGATGTTCTCCTAGTGGCTTCTGCCTCTTTTCTTGGAAACAGCCACCCATTTCTGGCCCAATGTAACATTTTCCTTTGATGATGTGACGTCGCAGTAGTGAGTATCATAACCCAGTCAAGTCCCCAGAAAGAGCCAGGCAGGAAAAATCAATGCACAAGAAATACTGCAGATAAAAATCTTATTTAACTTAATTTCTATTGCTCACTTCACCTGTGTGAATAATGATTCAGAATACATGGGAGTTTGTCTCTTCTAAGTGTCCAATTTCTTTGAGCAAATCATTCCATCTCCCTGTTCCTATGTGAACTATGACAACACACCACTAAAAAAACCTGTTAGATCTCTTCCACTATTAGAAAACCTAAGTAATATAATCCCAAAGACTCAGAATAAAAAAAGGGCAGACTTACACAGTACAAGAACTCTCTGTAATAAACACAACTCCACTATATTTACTGTTGTTCATTTCTGTTACTGAATTTTCAAAAACAAGATTTGTAACTCCAAGAGGGCCAAGGCAAACCCTGCAGCAGGGCAGTGACAACTCTGCAGAAAGCAGAGCGATGGAAATTGTTATCAACTGCAGAAACAGCTGTGAAATCACCAGGCAGCTGGGTAAAACTCACAAAGCAGCAGATTTATGTTGCTAGTCTTATGTGACCCCCTTTCTAGAAGTGCATGATCACGGAAGATGATTTCAACATGGAAGCAGGAGTCCTAAGTGGGGATGAGAGTAAATTCATGAGAGTAGGTTTGTATAATGATACATTTTAAGGGATTTTCTGTTTTTAAGTTATTTAGACCCTGCTAACATTTCACAAACACAAACATTTTGTGTTGCGGCACAAACTGCTGCTGTTCTCCAGAAGATCCTTGGAATAAGCCTGTGATGCTGCCAAAGTATATTCAGCTGATTATTGAAGTTAGCTAATAATAAGGAAGTCTACTTGTTTATCTCATTGATTATATTCTTTTCCACAGGACCTAGCAATTAGTTTAACTTTCTGAAAAGTTTGGAGGGAAATACAGAAAAAAAAATCCTGACTTCAGATAAATAATCTAGATTTCATTAAAACAAACGCAGACCTCTGAAATGTGCTTGCAGTCAACTTCTACTTGGATTCCAGCAAGGTTACATTTGTTTGAAAGCTCTTCCCAGTGCAATTGTGCCCCCTAAGCCACTCTGCCAGCATCTTGCTTGGAAAAGATTAATTGCTCTGTCAGTTATTTATTTATATTTATCCCTGACTGCACACAGTTTAGATATTTTTATTTTAAATTAACGTCTTTGTAAAAAATTCTGACAGAGCAACTTCTTAGAGATGTAATTCCTTCCCTTCTCCTTCCCTCTCTCCCCACAAAACTGAGAAGCAGAAACACGTGAAATCTCTAAATGAAGCTTTCATCGTTTTAACTCTGAATCATTTCAATGTGGTGCTCTCTCAGGAGGCTTCCCACATATGGAGTATCTCTGTGCAAGGGCAAAGAGCCACTACAACCCTTTCCTCTTTTTCATATTTTACTTATAACCAGTGGGACACATTTGAGTTTTCCGCCTTCAAGCTCTGGACCAGACTCTTTCTATCTTACACAATACTTTATGCACTCTTTTTTGCTTATGTAAAATCCCAATGAATCATAATGCTCACACTTCACACTATGGCTATGCATTAAAGTAACTACGGAAAATAGCCTAAGGAGTCCTTCTGTCCCAAGAAGAGAGCCTGAGTTCATTCAGAATTCAACAGAATATACTAATCCTCAACACAATCCCGCAGCTCTGCCCCAGGTGAATGCTTCTGGAAAATACACAACCAGAATTTGTACTTACAAGACTCCAGGACCATGCCCTGAGCTACAGAGGTAGGAGAACACATTGCCTCCATACCAGCTGCGTCGGGATGCAATAAGTTTCTCTCACCAAGTTTTTAAGTGAAATCATGAACAGATTTAAACTCTCACACCTTTTTCGTTTTCCCCACATAGCCGAGGTGTAGGATGGGAGTCAATCCAACCCCTCCACAAACCAACTTTGTTATGTGCCAACTGCAGAACTTTCAAACGCGCCTGCTGCACGCCACACACACACCTGGGCTAAAATCCTCCGTGTCACGCCGGTCCCCGAGTACCTCTGCAAGAGAGCAGAGAGGCGAGCAGGCGGGGAAAGCCTTGTGCACTACAGCCCTGCGGTACCGGGGAAGCAGCGCTCCGCGGGACACCCGACCTGCACCGGCAGCGGCTCCGCCTGCCGAGCCCCCGCGGCTGCTGTAAGCGGGGAGAGCCCCGTGCCGCAGCGGAGCCCGAGCAGCCCCGGCCACCCCGTGGAGCCGGGCACGGGAGCCAGAGCCCCGCGGGCACCGGGAGCCAGCGGGGGCGCGGCTTCGGGACTGCCAGCGAGCCGAGCCGTGCCGTGCCGAGCTGAGCCGTGCCAGTCCCTGCCACAGGCTGGGCCAGTGTGCCATAGCATGGGCTAGTGTGCCATAGCGAGCCGTGCCTAGCGAAGCCGAGCCGTGCCTTACCTCCCGGCCGCCGGGCGGGACTGCGGCGGCCACCAGCCCGCAGCCAGCATAAGAGGGGATGCAGCTCGCCGCACAAGGGACTGTAAACAAAGTTCTCGGTGAGAGCGAAGCAATTAAGGGACCGGAGCAAATTCAGCGGCGGGAGCTGCGGCGGGCGGGGCGGCAGCGGGACGGTCGCGCTGGGCGGGGGGGCCGGGTGTCCGGGCTGGGCCGGCCGGGGGCCGGGCCTCTCCCTCCGCCCCGCGCTGCTCACAGCCCGCACAGGGATGCGCACGGCGGGGGCAGCCCGAGGGGAGGCTCCGCATCGCGCCCTGCCCGCGGCAGTCTCACACATGGGGCCGGGGGAGCGTCCTGCAGGGACTGCCCCCGCAGCCCCTTCTTCCCTCCCGCAGCTCGTTCTTCCCCCCCGCAGCCTCTTCTTCCCCCCCCCCCCTTCCCCCCCCGCAGCCCCCTCTGCAGCCCCCTCTGCCCTCCTGCGCGCCCAGCCCCGTGCCGGCTGTTCGGGCACATCCCGGCTGCAGCAGAGTGGGTAAGGGTCAGTACCTGTCCTGAGCTCGCTGGGTGGCCGTGCTGGGTCACTTGAAAGCACAGTCCCTCCCGAAATCCAGATGAACTCCTAGCTCAACTGCTCAGAAATTAAAGGAGGAACATAGCTTCGGATGGCATTCTTAGAGGATAAAGTTTTATGTATCATTTAGAAATATTTTAACTGGCTTTTCTAAGCTTTAATTACTAATTTCTGCAGCACATCAAATACTACAGGGGTTTGGAGAAGATGGGTGTGGGTGTGTGTTAATTTTTTACCATGATTTCTGTTACTTCAGACAAAAAGTAGACAAATTATGCTTTTAAGTCTGGTAAAAGGACATGTTTGAACTTTGCGGTTAAGCTAAACCAAAGTTCATATTGAAAATACACTATTTTATCAATGATTGATAAAAGAACAGTACACCAGATGTATTTAATTAGCCACTCTGTCTCTGAAAGCATGCATGTACTTTTGACTCCAGGATGAAATCCTGGTCTCACAGAAATTAATGGCAAAACTTCCATCAGCTTCACAGGGGCCAGGATTTCATCCTGTGTGTTGTTAAGAACTGCCCAGTGACGGAGACCCTGCCAAGGGTTCATCTCCTCCAGACAAATCAACCAGGTTCTGGAAAAGCTCCACAGCTTTATGCAAGAAACTGTCAATTTTTTCCCCCCACTTGCTGGTTTTCCCATCAAATACATCAGCATTTGAGCAGAAATGACAAACAAACTGGATTTGAGGGGATCTTCATTAGGCAGGATCTCCCAGACCATTGCCTGGTCCTTCCCAATACAGGCAGACGTGTCTGTAATATCTTTATTAGACTTGACAAGTTCCACCTCGAAAACAACCAGGTTTCCTACTCCTGCTGTTGGAGAATACAAGCCTTATTCTGTTGATATCTAGGAACCTTGTTTTTAGCTGAATAGGTTCATAGACAATTATACATGGACAAGTAAACATTTGGCTGAAGCAGCTACTCTCTCTTTTGGCAATTAACCCTCTAACGCCCTAAGAGGGAGAAATTAAACTCTCTCAGGCTTATTTTCAATCATTTTTTTCAGATGCCTTACCAACTTCTTCCATGGAAGTGCAAGTATTTTCCTGGCCTACTAGAAATACTAACATTTCATAATTTTCTTCTGATTGTTCAGGATGTCTGTTTTTTTCTCCAGTATCAGTTTCATTTTTCACTTAATATCAGAAATTCTTGCTGTTTGCACATGTGTGCATGACCTAAATTTCACCCCATCCCTGTTACATCAGTTCCTCTCTAGTCCTTCCAGTCTAGTATTTGATCCTCCTATGTTGACAGAGAACCTCCCTCTCAGGCTTACATCATCCACAGCTCCACTAGTACATTCTTATTTTTTCATGCCAACTTCATTACTGAAAGTATTACATAAAATACTGAAAGTTTTACATAAGATATCTCACGAAACTGATTTTTTAGGAGCTATTCTAATACACCTAAACAGGCACCGAAGCTGGGCTTAGAATTCATGTTTCTGTACAAATAAATGCCCTAACAACAGGCAAAAAAGTCACACACTCTGCTAGACCTCATGCAATTCTTATTCCTTGCTGTGAAGCCTAGAAGCTGTAATAAAAAGTGATGGGAATGAGGTCTCCTCTAGTGCTGAGAGATCAGTGTGCTCTCCCCTAGAAGGATGGATTTATAGCACTCAGGCATTGAAGGGTTTAAAACAACTTGGGCACCATCCCTCTGGCCTTTTAAAAAAAGGGATGACTGATTACCTCTGCCTTTTAAGGTCCTGCTGTGTTCTGAGCAGAGCTCAACAAGGATGTAAGGAAAGAAGGACCAGCCACACCCGGAGCAGCATGTTCGGCACCTGTAGAAATTCAGGGCAAACAGCTGAGGAAACTTCAGGGCTGAGCAACAGCTGCAGTGAGGGGTTACAGGTTCACAGTTTTGGACTGCCAGACTTCAGTGATAGCTCCCCTTTAGGACCTGCCCTAAATGACAAAATCTCCTCCCAGGGGCCTAAACACAGCTGCTTAGAGGGAAGTGCAGCCCCAAAGCTGGGCTGATAAGCAAGAAGCGTGTGTGATTCTGGAACTCATGGCGCCTACTGAGAGAGCAGTTCTGCTCCTAAATTGAGCAATGCAGTTGCTCTGCCGACTGAAACACACTTGCAATACTTCATGGCTTCCTTTGAGTTTCTAACAGTCTCCTGGGCCTCAACAGCACAGCAAACAGTGACTCACTAATCTGGCAAAGTACAACCATTGTGGGCTCCCTATTCACTTCGTTTTTCTTACCTTTTCCCTAACCCTCTACTGAATTTTCCTTTTATTTTATCCCTAAGCCCACACACATGCACTGCATTTCCTGAAACTTTCAAAAAGTGCCCTTTCAACATGTTCAATATATTATAAATTGTCCTTACCATGCCATGCAGTGTATGTGTTTTGTGATGAGGAATGGAGTCCAAAAGGAGCCCAAAGCCAGTTAAGCCAGAGAAGTAAATAATTTCACATAAAATGCTGTAGCTCCCCTCTCATGAACACAGTTTACAGCCCAGTTGATTGATAGCTGTGTAAACCAGCCACTCTGTGGGTATTCAGGCTCATGAAATGCATGTGCTTATAACATCTGTGAGAAATCTCTTTGGTGGCTGGGAATATGGAAAGGAATTTTCTTTGAACTCCATTAGATCCTACTAGTGCTTTGGTCAACATCAGTTATCCTGCTGTGTATGTGAACTTTGTTATTGCCTTCCTTGACTTTCACTTAATCTTCCTGCAGTGCTGAAGAAGACAGGATATGTGGAACTGAAAACAATTATTCTTATCTCCTACTGCTTTCATAATTACATGAAGTTCCCATTTGAAGAGCTACATTCCTTGTGTGGACATGTGCTTTTAATTAGCAGAGGGATGCATCACACCACAAGAAGCCAATTCCTCAACCTTGCATAAGTTGGTTACAGAACCTCTGAATCTTCAGCCACCGTGGCAGCTTTCTGGCCAAGTCGGGGGAAACATGGGAGCAAACTCCAGCGCTGTAATTTCACCATAACCAGGATTTTTATTAGAGACTATTGCAGTAGGATGCAGCAGATTCATCTGAGATTTAAGTTCAAAATAGGAATGATCTATTTTCTTGGTTTTCCACCTGCGCTGGGCTTAAAGACATGAAGGGAAATGCAGACAAAAAGCTGAAAAAGTGACTAGTCCAAGTTAGTGGGTATTGTCAAGAGACATTTTCATTTCATTTGCTTCCCTTCTCAGTAGGTGGAGTATAAAGAGCTTACACTGTTCCCTCTGCAAACGGTCAGTCTAACAAACATGGAGTGTTTCAACCAGCTGTTAATGACTCTCCAACAGTAGAAAGTGATGAGTTTTAAACTAAGCTATACAGGCCATTGGCTGAATTACTTCCTGTCTGATGAGTCTTTCTTTGTCCTACTTCACTACAATCCTTAGGAGAAATTTATACACAAGATCTATCTAAAATACTGCACAAAGTTAAAATACACAGCTTTTCTCCTACATAATAGATGACTTGTCTGAAATTTACAGTAAGTCAAGTGTCTGACCTAAAGGGTAGTTAAAAAAAAAAAAAAGAATCATTGCCGTAAGACCAATTCTTACTGTTCCCACAAAAGACAGCTTTTCATATATATCATCTGCTTTAGCATCACCTGCTAAAGGAAATGTTTAGAAATATTTCTACATCCATGTAAACAAGTTAAGAAAGTAGAGGGTGTGGTAGTGATAAGCATTTACCAAACCAAGTGAAGATCTAAACAGGCTGTCTTATCTTTTGAATGAGTCATTTTAGGTCATGCAAGTAATGGTGAAATCCCTTCTTTCCTACAGTGAAATTTAAAATTACCCCTCTTTCGTCAGGTTGTACGTCTTTATCTCCAGTTTATTTGCACTGGGAGTGTGTTACTTTCCAGAGAAACTGTGGCTAAAAGATGTAAATCAAAAGTAAACATGGGCAAATGAAAGAGATGGGTTCTGACACCAGGAGTCCAGCATAATAAACTATCTACCAAAGGTAGAAAACACTTAGTATCAGAAGGCAGAAAAACTGCAGAACTCCAGTTATCCTCTGAATCCTCTTCTATTTGGGTGGAACTCTGTTGAAACCAGATACTCCATACAGAAACAGTCATAGTTTGGGGTTAAATTCAACTCTAGAAGAAGGCCATTATAAACCAGTATTTAATAGCCATTTACGACATATTACAGCTCAAGCAGCTCATGTTTTGTGCTAATTCTTTGTAAAAATCACCCTAGGTGACCCTCTCTGCCTAAATACTTAGGAATAAAAACATATATATAAACATATATAAACATATATAGAATATATAAAATATAAAAAGGCTATGTAGCAGACTGGCTATATTTTCTATGCGCTCTAAAAATGTTGAAAAAACAGATTTCCCTTTGACTCATACAAGAGAAGAGAATATGGACTACCTTACACATGCATGGCTGTGATGGGAGATGCTGCTGTTACTTTTCAGCTTTTTGGATGAAGAATCTTCTTCTTGCAAACTGTACAAGTCATGAAACAATTTGTGAGAAAGGTTTTTACATGATGAAGTCAATAAAGCAACAGCAGCAGAAGCTTATAATTGCTTTGGCTGTGTATATGAGAAATGCAAATGTACAAATTGTATAAATGGTAAGGCAGGAGTATTCAGCAGTTTTGCAAAGGTTTTGGAATGCACTGAGTGAAATGGAATTACAGTAGTATATAAATGTCTGTACAGCAGTTGAATTCATCAAAATCCCACATCTTTAATTCATCTTCAAGAATTTTTCAAAGTGCACCAGTGCCACACAGAGACAGATAGAGGAAAACACAACATAGCTGGGAACATTCTCCTACATATGGATGCACATATCCAAAACAAATATCGGGGGCTGAAAACAACAATGTAGTATTCATTGCTGGTTTCACTTCTGGCCACATAGGATTTTCTGATGTAGGAGTTGTCCAGTTTTCTGGTATTTGTTCCATGCCACAGAATTCATTGGATTATCCAGCACTGATTTCAGTAGCAGAAAGGTTAGGTGTTAGGGGGGAATTCATGCCGATTTATTTCCATTCTCAAAAACAGGTGGAAGATTTAGGTACGTTAATGCCACTGATAGCCCAAATCAGCAAGTTGTCTTGAGGTATATTTCCCACTCAGAGCAGCAGCAGCTAAACAGAATCATAAAATCACAGAATGGTTTGGATTGGAAGGATCCTTAAAGATCTTCCCATCTCATTGCAACCTTTTGCCATGGGCAGGGACACCTTCTACTATACCAGGTGCTAAAAGTCCAGTCCAACCTGTCCTTAAACACCACCAGGGATAAAAGCTAAACCATCCCATACCCGAAAACCTGGCTGAAAGCCAGGTATGCTAACTACTATACTATAGGGTAACTGACCTGAAGCCTGAGATCCACCAAGTATGTAGATCAAGTTATGGGCACTTTTGAAACTCCCCCTCATTGCCCCAGAATAGTAACCCTCTATTTTCACTTCTGGGTCCCTGATCCATGTGTGGGACTGGATTTTGCTGCATCCAGGCTGCCTTTGGGTTTTTGTTCCCAGACCCAGCTGGCCCAGCAGAGTTACTGTCCCACAGTGTTGGGGCAAAGCAGTAGAAAATCAGTCCTGAACTCATCCCAGCCTACAGCCACTACCCAGAAGTGAAGATTCTAAAGGACTTGAGTTCAAGCTTCAGCTTCTATCCCTAAGCTAAGGGCAACACATGGAAATACAAGTGATAAATAATAACACTTACGTAAACATACATGAAAACAGAAAATAAACTCTCAGAACTGCTTGTGCTTTCTCAGTAATCACCACTCCTTATTTACCAAGAAAAAAGGTCACACAGTAATGCCTTTTTTGAAAGCTTTTGTCCCTAGAGTGGCCTTGTGAGATAAATCTCTTTTTCCATGAAAGTGCTGGGAAAAGAGGGAGTGGTCAGGCAGCTGAAGCCAACTTACTGATGCCATGTAGACAACCATATAATACAAAACACTGACCCTAAAATAATACGCAACATGGAGCTGGGATCACTTCAGTCACTTTGCACAAACAAGGAGATAATGTAATCTCACAGGCACGTGCCCTTGCTGCATGTTAAAGATCAGTTCTTGACTCACAACTCCTCCTTTTTCATACTGGGTCAAAGTCACCTTTGTGCAAATGAGCCACAAGCTCTTTCAGTTTCACTGAGCCGTGTTTCAGAGAAAGAATGGGACTTAAACGTGCGACAGCAATCTGATAAAAACTTTGCATTAGTAAAGAAGTATTTCTGCAAGAAAAATTAATTAGTCTCACCTCCATGCCATTGCCTCATATTCCATTTTAAAGACCAGCTCCTAAGCTGGGTGGACAGCACAGCTTCACTCAAGGCAACTTAGCCAAGAAATTACTCATAAGGGATCAGCCATAAGAAATGTATTGCCTTGATATTTGGAGAACCAACTGGGCTCACTGCGAGCATGCCATTTTAATTAATGTTTAAAGGAAGAACAAAAATAAGCCAAAAAATTTATATATCTTGTACAAATATTAGTAATAATATGAATAACAATATTGTAATAATAATAATAATGCACATAAGATTACTACAAAAAAAATAAAAGAACTGAAATGATTGCCCAGCAGTCTCAGTGGGGAGATAAGAACAGGTAAGACATGAACAGATATTTATTATCATTACTGACATTATTCTATTAAGATAGTACAGGTCAAGTTCTGGCATCAAATTTACATACTGGGAGGAATTTTGTGAGATCCAATCTTGCCTTCTGCCAAAATGCTCTCTCCAAAAGTTTTCTGGACTGTGCAAGGATGAGGGTCAGCCTGTATGTCCAAACCAGTCAGCCAGAAATCCTCATGCTCTGCTTGCAAACCAATTGACTGGAACTGGAAAGGACAGCTGACATAAGTGAACTCTTTGTCAAAGAGCTCAGCCACTTGGCAGGGAAGCTAGAAACACTACATTATTCCAGCCTTGCACAGAGGTTACCACCAAATACATTGGGTGGTACTGCCAGTCAGTAGGTTTGATGACGTCCCACTGCTCAGAGCTGTTTGTTTTATTCTGAAGACACAGTGTTCAGCAGGAAAATCTCACAGGAATTAGAAGAATAAAGCTGTAATGAAAACAGATTTACAGCTCCTGGGAGAAAATCTGCCATAGTCACATTTTAAAGGCTTTAATGCTTGGCTGAGTGTCATAGGTGGTGTCACTGCAGAGCCTGAGCAAGATGCAAAACGTGTCCTTGCCAGTGGATTCCTCCTGCCCGGGAGCTCATTCCAGTGAAGGTTTTCTGTCCCCTTCCACCCTGTCCACCCCAGTGCACTCCAGCGCAGCCCAGAGCCTGAGCCTGGGCCAGAGCCTGCTGCTCCCCCTCTCTGCCAGGCTGGCTGGGCTTCGGTGGGTGGGCGGGGGCCACGCTCACCTGCCAAGCAGCTGGACAGCAGTTACAGGTTCTTTTTATAATAATACTCTCATATGCACAGTCCACAAGGAAAACTGCCTGTCAAAATGTGAAGACGTACAAAAATACACGCGCCCATAGTGTTCAATCTGTGTCCTTGGGGAACACCCCAAAGGGATGGTCCTGACCGTCACACCCACGGACCTGTCCCCGTTCTGGCACCAGGCTGATGTCACACACACTCAAAGGCACCACCGCCGAGACCCGGCCTAACCTGAGTGCGCACGGAGCGCACCTGCGGGGCAGGGCCGTCCCCTGAAGCCGCCGCGACCCCGAGCCCGCGGTCCCGGCCCCGCAGCTCGGCGGGGCCCGGCCCCGGGGCGGAGCGGGGCGGGCCGGACGGGGACTGGGGCTGTGCCCGGCCGGGGCTTGCGCCCGCCCGGCCACCGCCGGGGATGGCGGCACCGCCGGACCTGGAGGAGCCGATGTCGCGGGGCTTCTCGGAGGAGCAGTTTGGGGCCGCCTGCCGGGAGCTGGACCAGCCGGCGCCGGCCGCGGCGGGGCCCTGGCAGCTCCTGGTGGAGACCATGGGCGTGCGGATCTACCGGCTGTACCACGAGGTGGGCGGGCTGGGGCAGCGCGGCCTGGGGCTGCCGGGGGGCGGGGGTGGCGGGTTTGCGGGAGCGCTGGTAACGGAGATAGGGGCGGTGGTGGCGGGGATGGGGGCAGTGGTAACGGAGATAGGGGCGGTGGTGGCGGGGATGCTGGGCCCGCACGACCCCGCCCGCAGCCGCCGGTTCCCCGCACAGGCCTGGGCTCGGTTTCTCCAGGCTCGCAGAAAGCAGCTTTCCGGGTAATGCCATTAAGTGCTGATGGGAAAGCTGCTGGGCCGCAGTGACCCCGCGGAAGCGAGCATGTGGAACTCCCGGGGGTTCGATGTGCCACCCTCCCGAACTCCCTCGGAGGGGGTTTGCGGTCAGGGGAGCGTGTCCCTAAACATCTACTCCCAAGCCCCGCCCGTGTCATAGCATCCTCTCTCCAGGAGCCCTCGCCCCTTCCTGCCTCTCTCCAGAACTCCCTTCACACTGATTTTCCACCTCTAAAATCAGGAGGTAGTTCAGAAAGGGTTGGAATGAAATTTTCTTCCCTTTTTGGGGGACTAACTTCTTTAAAGAGTTTCAGTAGCTTAGGAACTGACTTGTGATTGACAGTGTTTCCATTTTGACACAGATTTATTTTTCAATACTGACTTCTAAATCCATATAAAAGAAATATATATAAAAATATTCTGGTTTTTTAACTGGGTGATCATAGCTTCCTCTCAGCTCCTTCTGGACTTCATGCTGTTCTTTGCATGACAATTTTGTATTTGTATTCTGAGAAATCATTTCAGACATGGTAATGTTAGAAAAAACCAGCAAGTGTACAGGGGTGTGCTAAAGGCGCAATGGGATGGAAAAAGCCTCTTGAAAAAACCATCACTTCATAGACCTTGGAATTTTCTTCAGTGATAAATAGTCCCTGTTTACAGTGTGGATGTAGTGACTGGCAATGGCAAGACGAGCTTATCAGTAGGTGCTCACAGCACAGGTGAGGCTGGGGTGCCTGCCAGGTATCCATGCAAGAATTTGTGAGTAGATGGAGTTCAGGGTGCTGGGGGTGTTCCTGCTGGAGTGGATGAAGTAGAGGCTTTAGGATCAGAGCTCAGCCCAGACCTGTAAATGCATTATGCAGTGAATGAAGGGAAAGGAACTTAGGGAAGCTGGAGGCTGGATTTAGCCAGGCACATGGGCAGGGAAACACTGGCTTATTGCAGTGGCTGGGCTGCTATTGTATGAATGCAGCTAGTGAGATGGAAAGAAGCTTAGGCTTCTTCTCCTCATCCTCTTGTGCTTTTATACAGAAGGACTGTAGAGCTAAAAGGACTATTTGAAACTAAAAAAAAAAATCATTTACAGGTGTCTGTGATTTTTTTTTTGTGTAGTATACGATGCCCCTAGTTTAGGCTGGATGGACAGACTACATGGGATGCAAAGGACCTTTTCAAGTCCAATATTGTGACTCCTGGGAAATAAATCTCCTGTTTTGTCTTTCAGTTGCTTCAGATTGCTACAAGAGAAGATGAACTCTAGAAGGAGGGTCTTTGTTTAAAGTTGTTACTGGAAAAATTAGCTTTTAGCACTTACTGAACTGCAACTCCCCTGTAGCAACAGTAGTCCAGGAAGCTGAAAGCAGCAATTATTCTTCCTGTTTCCTTCTCTTTTTGCCTTGTCTTTCGACCTTCTCTGCAGGCTGCAGAAATAGATCTGGGTCTTCCTGCTCAGTGCTGCATTCCAGCCAAGCTGATTGACTCTCCTAATGACATGCCTCAGAAAAATGGAAGCATTTCACTTTTGTTTTAACTTTCTTTCTGTAAATTGCTCACAAGAAAAATTTCTCACAAGAAAATTTACAGTAAGAAAGCAATTCTTGTTGATGCCTCTTACGAAGATGATGAGTGCATGGGGTTACACAGATGTTGAATAGTTCAGGTTTGAAGCTGGTGACTGGTGCTTCAGTGAAGCCACAGTGAAGATGAGTAGCTTAAGCTTCTTGCTGACATTACTATTTTCTGGTACTTCAGATCTTCATTTTCTGGAGTTGATTTGTGAAGGCGAGGAAAAGAAGAAAATTCATCTATTCACTAACAGAAGATAATCCTTCTATTGTATAATCCTTCTTTTGTTGTATAATCCTTCCTTTCCTTTCCTTAGGAATGCTTTGATTTGATTTCTACACTGTATATTTGAAATACTCTCATTGTTTTAATTTAGTCCTGAACTCTCATTGTTTTAACTTAGTCCTGAACTCGTTCTAACAATAGTACAAATATTGCTCTATAGGCACAGATGGAATTACCATATGTTGAAAGTAACATTAAAACAGGAGATATCCTGCACCCCAGCCCTTCAGTGCATACAGTGTTTTGAAAGAAAATAGCTGATAAATATTCAAGGCAGATATGAGTGCATTGTATATAAGTGTGGACATTGTAAAGCATTATTGTATCCCAGCCTGATGTGTAAGCGTAACTAACTTGCCACAAGAATTTAATGCTTCTGGTAAACCTCAGTGTGGGCAGGATTTAGTCCACACTGATGACTGGAGATGAAAAGGGGATTGTGTTTGTGAAGAAACACGCTCCCTCTGGAACTCCTGATGAAGTAAAAGGGTACTGGTGTAAGGGAAGGAACAGCCATTGTGCAGGGCAGGTCAGGCTGGCTGGATTTACACTTTCATGTATAGATCAAAAAGTTGAGAGGTTAAAGACTGAATCTTATATTGTTTTCTGAACATTTGCTTTCACAGCTCTTGAGCATATTTGTAATTTGTGCCCCACCTAACTTCCTTCAGCTGTTCTCCCTGATGCAGAGTACTTCCCTTTCCTGTGTGACTTTTCCTCTCTCCATTCTGTTTCCACAGCAATCAGGACTTTATGAATATAAAATCTTTGGTGGTCTTGCTGACGTTCCCCCAAAATTGTGTGCAGATGTCTACATGGACTTGGATTTCAGAAAAGAGTGGGATCAGTATGTTAAAGGTAAGCTCATCTAGGCAGTGTAAGAGCAAGCTGGAGTCCACATTGATTGTTCCCACTAAAACGTTCCTCAAAGGTATTTCAAAGGTACTGCCTCCAGAACCTTTGGATCAGACTTAAATATCTTTTGGGATAAGGTTGCACTTTGCAAATATACAAGTAAACACTGATATGGAATCTCTAATGTTTCAACATTAGAGATTGGTGGAGGGATCCATTTCCTTTGGAATGAATTCTTTCCATGTTGGTTAAAGCATATGATTGGCATCACTGGTTATGCTGGAGCACCTTGTAACTTCTAGTTGTAATGCTTAGGTTAAATTTTAGTAGATGTCTTGGTAAAAATGGGGGTAGTACTTTTTGTGCATCTTTGCATATGGCAGTGGAGCACTGCATCGTGGAACAGAAGGTTGGAAGGGACTTCTTGGATCATCTGGTCCAAACTTCCTTGGTGAGAGCACAGTCAAGACAAGATGGCTTAGCACCATCGTGAGCTGAGTCTTAAAATTTGTCCTTGGGGAGATTATTTCAAGGGCTAATCTCACTGAAAATTTTTCCTCAGGCTTTCACCAGTTTGACGCATGATGGAATATCTTTTCCTGAAAGCATGGGTTGTTCTTGGCACCTTTTACAGTCAGGAATGGGTGTATTGAGAGAATATGTGGTAACTTCAGGCTTTCACAGAGAAAGAAATAACTAATTTAGTTAAGTTTATTTAATGTTGTCTCTGAAAAAGGGCCTTGAACCTCGATATCCATATGGTGTTAAAACATCTTAAGTCAGCAGTAACAAGGTAAGGGTTCAGCTGATGTAGATATCTAGTAATCCATTTATTTTAAAGATGGGTAGCCTTTTCTTTTTAAGCCTATGCTTGAAGTCAGAGCAGGCCAGTAAAACTGAAAAGTGGTCCAAGTGTTTTGCTGAACAAAGAGCAGTGTTAAAAACCAAAGACTTGTTAAATATTGTGCTCGTTAGGTTTAGGACAGCTCCATGTTGAATGATAGCTGATAATGCCATTGGCTGCATTGATACAGAGACCCATAAATTTAACTCATATCAGTCTTGGTCAAATTTAAGGAGTAGTGTCTTCATTAAGAAGTGTTAATTGTCAAAATGCTCAGTAGCTTTCTTGTAGCAAAAGCCATTTTGCCATTAATGAAGCAAAGAGAGTGGGACTCAACATTATCGTATTGGATGTAAAAATACTCTGTTGAGTACTTCAGTAGTCTTTAAGTGTATTTAGGAGAAATGAATGCTTCTTAAATAAACACTTTTTTTTTTTTTAATTCCTTCATAGAGAAAAGAAAGGAAGCTGCTGGGGGAAGCTACACCCTTAAACTAAAAGCTAGATAATGTTGCAGAGCTGACATTTATATCCTTGCTGACCATGGTTTGTTCAGCTGTTAATTTATACTTGTGCTGGTGTTTTAAGTCCACCATTTCAAAGAAATTAACTCTTACAGGGCATAAATATAATGTAATGCTTTCCTTCCTACTTAAAAATTGACAAAAGCCCACCTGTTTTTTGGGATGGTACATATGATGAGGGTGCTAGCCAGTGTTTTAAACGTAACCCCAGTTCAGCCTGGGCTTTTTCTTTCACATTTAGGAAGAAACCCCAGAAAACTTCCATTGAGAGCCTTCTTGCTCTTGGTGCTACTGTTTTTTTTCCTTGGTGTCTTACAGCCATGCAAGTGTCAGTCCAAAGGAGAATTCTCTGCTGAACTGAAAGAAAAACCTGACCAGAGCAGAAGCAGCTGCCTTTTTAGCTGAAAAGGCAACGGCTTCTGCATGCTTCTGTATATCCACAAGATGTGGATATCCTGAGGCCTGGTTTGTGCTGCAGCTGCCAATTCAGCAGGGAAGTTGTGACTGAACTGTGGAGTAGTGACTGAGGTACCACGTGCTTCTGTGGCATGATGCAAAATGGTTGGGCCTGAGCAATACTGAAACTTGCTATTCCTGATTACAGCCCCTTCCTGATTGAGATCAGACTTCCCAACAATTTCACAGTAATAACTGACTGTTGAAGCAGTAAGCGCTGCTATGCCTATTATGGATAGAATGGACTTGTGATCTCTTGTAGAGATGCCAAATGAAATCAGATTATTGATTAAAATGCACTGTATTCTGGTTTGAAGTGAATGCAGGTGGGATGTGGTTTATGTATTGTGTGTTTTTCCTGTGTTTGCAAAGATACACAGGTAAATGAGGTAGCTAATAACAGTTGTGTTGAGGTCTTTAAAACAGTGTCATGGTGCCTTTGAAAAAGGAAATCTCTGTTTAGAAGTGAAAGTTAAGTGAATAATCCAATGCTCCAGTGACCTCTGGTGGAAAACATAAATGTTGTGGGCTATTACAACACCAGGTGCATCCAGCACTGCTCCAGCTGGAGAAGAGGAGAACCTGTTTCCGTTGGTGACATCTGATCTGCAGGGCATACCAACAGAAGCCTGGTTTGGAATATATTATATAGGGAAAGAATCTCCCATCTGGGGCACCATTCTTGCCTTGTCAGTGAGATCACCAATTATTCTGGCCTCACTTTCAAAAACCTGGCTCTGGAGGATATAGAGCACCTCAGGCACAAGTCTGCTGTAAAGGAAGAAAAGGCCACTGTGACTGTTAAGATGAACCACCTTTCTGGATCACACTCGTCTTTGCTCCAGGCCCTGAGCCAGCAGGAGTTCACCCTGGCTCAGCCCCATGGCTCATCAGGTCCATTGCCCTCATAGTGGCAGTTGCTGTCTCAGGGAAGGAAGCTGTGCTGTAGATAGGTTTTCAGCCTTGACTATGTGGTTTGATTAGAGCTAATTTTTCTTCTTCATGCCAGACTACTCTCCAACTGAGTCACTGCCATGTTTTAGGCACTATTCTTAGGTTACTTTTTTCATATTCTGCTGCCTTCTGATTTGAGTTTCTAGGCAGACTGAAGGTGGTGTAATGAAGGCTCATAACCTGCTCAAGATTCTAGTTTGCTGTTGCATGTGAAATTCCTGACAGCTTTTCCAAAATTCATTAATCCCTCATGTAAGATGTCTTCATGTGTTAGAAAGCTGCACTCATCCTAGTTCCATGTTAATTCAGTATAATTTACAAGGGTAATGACATGCCTGTGAAAAAGCACATTGTACTTGTGACTTGGACTTGTGCAAAACATGCACAGGTGAGGAAAAAGCTATGAGATGGAAAGGTTTTGAATGAACAAACTGTTGGAAAATGAATTTGACTCTGCTGCCCTCGGAATTGTTCTGATTTTATGTTCTGGGTTTTTTTGGCGGGTTTTTTTGGGTGTTTTTTTCCCACCAATTAATCCAATAGCCTCAGAAAAACAGGCCACCTATTTTTGTGTATTTGATTCCTGAACAATCCTGGTACAGACCTTCTTAATGTCTTTTACTGCTAAAATTCTACATACATATCAATTTTGATACCAGGGTTGCATGTAAAATGTGCTCATGTCAGAAATCTGAGCAGTTCTTGATCCCATCTATATTTCTGTTGCAGTAGAATTGAAAAATATCTAACAGTCTTCTTCTTTCAACTGTAGAACTGTATGAGGAAACATATGATGGTGAAAAAGTAATCTACTGGGAAGTGAAGTACCCTTTTCCTCTTTCAAACAGAGACGTATCCTTTCAAGCTTTCGTTCCTCTTGCAGTTTTTACCACTTGGTCACCAGGAATCCCAACAATGAGCTGATTCCATCACTCTGCTGCACTGATCTAAGATCTTGCAGTCCTCCTGTTACATGAATATATATGACATGAAGAGGAGTGTGGGTGCCTCTTCCCACACAGAGCTGGAGCTCACATAGCTGAATTACTGCTCTGCAGGATTGAGTCCTGAAGGGACATGAGAAACTAGAAGGAGTTGAAGGAGGGCCTATTTGTGATGGAATTCACTTGTCAACTCCTCATCCCTCAAACTGACATTGTTTTGACATGCCTCCTCAACTTGCAATGCAGTATGTCTATATCCGGGAGTGCCGGGAGATGGATGTGCATGGAAGGAAGATCTGGGTTGTGTTAGCAAAAAGTGTGGCTGTTCCTCAGTGCCCTGAGAAGCCTGGTATTATCAGAGTTAAGAGCTATAAACAAAGCCTGGTAATTGAAAGTGATGGCAAGGCTGGATGTAAAGGTAAGAGGTCAAGAAAATGTGTGACAAGTCATGTAGCCAAGAATGTATGTATCAGCAAAACACACAAAGAGGGGGACTGGAAATTTTAAGACAAGGGTTACTATAAAATGAATTAAACCTTTGGAAATGTCCAGTGCAGTGCACTACCGTGAATAATCTTTTTATTTAGCAGTTGGGCTGGGTGGTTAAGAATAGTCTACTGACCAATTCCTTCTGCCCTCCCATCCCACCCCCAGTCTTTACTTCTTTTCCTGCCAGACAGTTCAGCTGGGGAGACTCTGCTGCAATTTTCTTAACTCAGCAATGATTCAAATATTGTGTTTGACAGATGTATAGATTAAAGGGTTTGCCTTGAGCTTGACTCCTATCTTGAGATTAATCTTTTAAAGACAGTCTTATTTTATAAGACAGGGTGCCAAAAATGGTTTGCAGTAATCTAAATACCTGTTGTGGCTCTGTCAGAGCTTCCCAGAGGTTAACAGGGAATGCCTATATTTACTTCACATTTCACTTCAGGAAAAGGTGGATTTTTTGTGCAGAATTTAGAGTAGAACTGTGGTAGTTGGTGCTTCAGTGATGCACACTGATAGCTTCTGTCACAGTGTGTTACAGCTGAGTCTCAGGTAACTGGCATCTGGTAACTTCTCTCTCCTCTCTAGTCTATATGTACTATTTTGATAATCCTGGTGGCATGATTCCATCCTGGCTGGTCAACTGGGCTGCCAAGGTAAGGAAAGGTTACAGACAATGATCTTTGGCTAATCTTTCAAACAATGAATTCACTGCAGTCATACCCATCTTCTACGTTTGGGCAGAATTATTTTTTTCTGAAACAGATCTATTGGCCTTCCTAGCTTTTACATGGTCCCATATTTACAGTGTCACTATTGTATACTCTCATGACAATGGTTTTAATTTATTTACTTATTTTAATTCCTGTCAAATTCCTTTGGTTTGTCAACCTGGCAGGTAAATTTCTGCAGCAAACCCCAAATAATCTGTGTTTCAGGCTATATATGAATAGCCTCAAGACAAGCAAACTTCAACAATACAGTTTGTTCCCAAAGTGTTCAAGGAATGGCTTGATGCTATGTACCAGATCTTAGACTTGTATCATAGACAATTGTATATTAGATCTTAGAACTGTGTATCTGTTTGAAATCCTTGATCTATATAATGGGAATTCTCATCTTGCTTATAGTTTTTACTGATTTCATTATGCAAGAATAACTTTTCTGCCTTTCTCTTTACAGAGTGGTGTGCCTGCTTTCTTGAAGGATATACAAAAAGCTTGCCTTATTTATTCTAAGAGCACATAGGTGTTGAAATTGATCTTAATCATTTAATTCCTAGATCTCTGCTCTTACAGGAGCAGATGTTATATATTACACTGGAAAAAAATCTACCTCTAATATTGGAAAGAATTTTATTTTAGTTGAATTATGCCATTAGTTTTATTAGATTTTTTTCCACCTCCAACTGAAGAGCTGGCCACTGTCAAGGTAGCACCAATATCAGCTGCAGCTTTTGAAAGTACTCAAGTTTAGTCTTGTTCCCCATGCTTTGCTTATGCTGGTTGTCAGGTGTCAACTAGAGGAGTTCTGTGATGGGTATGTTGCATCCTTGCACAAGAGACAACAATCTTACTAGAAAAATGTCTGAACTTGGACTGCAAATTATCTGCATGTGTTATGCCTGGATCTGCCTTTGTTACCTTGCAGGATGGCTTCCTCCTGAAACTCCATTACTGAAAGTAATGGAACTTGCATTGCATCAGAGGAAATGCTTTTGCTACCCAAGTTTGTCATTCTTAAACTCTCTGCCTGATATAAACCTAAAAAATGCTGAGGGATGAGGTAAATTACTAGAAATGTGCAGTAGAAGTCTGTGATGCTAAGCTCCCTTAAATCCAGATGTAAAAAGAGTGAGCCTAAAGCCTTGCATTCACAGCTCCATATTTCTGTGTGAAATGTAAAAACCTTTAGCTGTGTCCAGCTAGAAGAAAAGGAGGAGGTGACTTCTTGCATGTCTGATTTAAGGGGAACAAGTTTCATCTTCAGAGTCAGTAGCCTTACCTACAAAGCAGCTTGGATACCACCTTGAAACTGGAAATAATTTTAAACTGGGTGCCTGCCACTGAATGTGGATGAGCTTGATGTGGAACTTGAGCTTGCCTGCATTTTTAAATTTCATGCTGATATAAAGAATGGATGGTGATGCACTAAAAGCTTAACTGAGCAGGAAATGAAATTTCCAGCACCTTTTAGGGGCAGGGGGAGGGGGGTGGGCAGGGAGTGCATAAAAGAATGCGAGGACGTTATTCTCAGGGATTTAAAATATTCTACATTTTTCCTAAATCTAATCCTCTTTCTGAAGGAGTCTGGTAATGGAGTAGCTTTGTGTTGTTAAAAAATAAACAATTTAAATTATTGCCTTTATACCTTGTGTGAATATATACTTCCAATAAAACATTATTTTGCCCATGCAGTGTTCTTGTTCTGTCTCCTAGGTTTAAGAGTTCCATGCTGGGCAGGTCACAAATGACAGGCTGATACTGTGAGCTGCCTTATGTGTAAGGGATTTTGAAAGAAAAAGTTGGATTAGAACTAAGCAGGACTCTTGTGTTCTGCCAGCAGTTCAGGCATTTTTCAATGTGTTTGACTTGGAGACTGTCACTGGATTGAATATTACAGTGTTACACAACATGATATAACAAAATTTTAAAAGGAGACTGTCTGAGGATGGATCTTCCTGGAACAGTGATGCAGACTACTTAATTTCTAGTTTGTTCTGAACAAAACTGACCTCTGTGCCACAATAGTCCAAAACTTACCTGTAATTGTAAACCTACCTTAAAATTTGAGTTGAAATGTTTACAAGCAAAGTTTGCCTAGTGAGCCGAGTATGTGCAGAGATGAACCATATACAAAAGAGGTCATTTTTTAATTCTTTTTCTCCAGACAATCTAATTTTGTTTAGTCTTTAAGGAAGTGAAAGCAGGAGGAAGACTGAAAGCATTTCATAATCATGAACTCAGTTTGTCTTAGTTACTTGTTACCAAGACAGAGTATCCATGTGTGTGCAGTGTGCTGAGGCTGAGAGCTCAGGAGGCTGAATGGCTCCATTGTTAATCCTGCTGAAAATTTGATTTCCTGCAGACCCCGTACTGAGCATGTAGAATACATGGCCTTTGCTCACATATTCATACTGATATCATTTCACAGGCAGCTTCTTGTGCTATACTCAACTTTCTAAATTAAAACACGTTTGATTAAATAGCAGATACTAAACCCAGCTTTTCCACTGTTTACCAGCAACTAAGCAATGATGTGAGATGAAAGTGACATCAGATCTTGTCTTTAGTTCCCCGTGGGCTTTTAAAGTAACATAAATATACAGTGACACTTCAGTTGAAGTCTGGGTTACTACACACATCTTGTATTACCACGGAAGAAAAGTTCCAGCCTGTGTGATGCAGCTTCGTATCTGAATGGAAGATTGTGACTTGGAAGAGTTGGTATTTTCAGTCTTTGAATGTAAAGACATTCTTAAATAATTTTAGAACATTATTAATGACTGATTAAATATTGATCTTCCATAAATTATACATGTATCATGTGAGCCTTTCTGGATATCTTGAGCAGGAATTTACCTGCAGTGAAAGTTGTTAAGTCACCATGCATTTTGAATTCTGGTGCACAGGGCTATAAAACATGAAACCCTCTTCCCATGCTATTTGTTAATGTAGCACCTCGAAGTTGGTTTTGTTTCATCAGCTTGCCTAAAACTGGAGTGCAAAGTTATTATTTTACTGATCTGTTGTAAGCAAATGATTAAATAAAAAAAGAATGAACATTTCTGTTAGGTGATAACTGAGCCTCTCGTCTTCTCTATCCACCCCAATTAACAGATTGGGAAGTATCACACTACAGATTAACAGGGACTAATGAAGTTTTCTCAGCAGCCAAATAGAACTAGAAAAATGCTGTAGTTTCAGTCAACAAACAGGCATCTGCTCGGAAGTGCAATATCAGAGTTTGCATAAATCATCAACAGCTTTGGATCAATTCTCATATAGAACTTCTAAATTTAGCAGCTCTTACTGAACATGTTGTGGCATGTTCTTCACAGAAAGAAGTGGTGGTTTTTTTTTTTTTTTTTTTGGAATGACTGCTTCCCCATCCCCTGTTTCCATAAGGAATGATGCTGTAACAAAATGAATATAAACCATTCTTCCACAATGTGTTCCAGCCATTCAAATCCATTTTTCCATGCAATCTCTGCAAAATGAATGTATTTGAGTTGGAAGACAAAGTAAGGGAAAGATTCTCAGTAACCCAAAGTCAATATAGAGAATTGTGTCAGATTCACAGTCACTGGTGCTGCCTCTTAGAAGATGATATGGAAAGGGAAGCTCAAGTTTTCTTTGCTCAGGAAACAACTGGTTGATGCTTCACTTCTCAAGAAGGTCTGTTTTATAATTTAGTGGAACAAAAAATGTAGGAAGACGGGGATAGACTGCTGATGCTAGTCCATGCTAGTAGATGATCCATCTTCCCAGCAACAATTTTGCTTCCCATTGTGTCAGTTTTCTATGTACAAAGAACATTTTCAAAAGGGATCTAATGATACTTAAATGTTACTCAGCTGAGAGTGATTTCTCCCTAAGCACAGATTTACCTTCCTCTACCAAGATGATAATTCATAGCCAAATTTACTGTCTCACTGTAGTTCTCTGACCAAACTACTACACTTTCAGACAAAAAAACTTTGTTTTCACTCATCTCAGTTAAAAGACACTGAAAACTTCCATAGAAGTTAGTTTCCAAAATAGAAAAGAAGGCTTGTGGCAGGAGCAGAGTTGTTATAAATCCAGATGGACTGCATGAAGATAAATGCTTTTTCAAGAGCAATAAAAAAGAACAAATCTCTACAGAAAAATTGGTTTTGCTGGGTTTTTTCATACCACTCTTGTTTACAACTGTAGACTTTGGAGTCCTGATCAATAAGGTAAATAAAACTGGCATTAAAGTATCCTATTCATTCTTCTCTGTAACTGCCAAGGAACATATTAATTAGGATTACATCTGCACACATAATAGCTCAGTATTCCCTGTTCTTTGAGAACTTGACCATAAACAATCATTCTCATTCGGAATCTGAATGATAAATGTATCGTGAAATCCTGCTGTGAGACAGGAACACTTTAAATGGGAACTCTCCACTGGAAACCTTAATTTCCAAAGTAAGGACTGCATCCTGTGAATTAGTGTTTCAATGGAACCTGCCTTAATAACCATGTCAAAAGGTCTTGAACACACATATTCATTTTAGCTTGTGAAAAATTTCCTGCATCCCAGCTGTGAAACAGGTTAAACTGAAAGTTGTTCCTGCAGTGTAAGCACAAGTATCTGCAATATCAAGATTTAAGTGAGTTTGCCTTTATCTGCACTCTCTGTATTTCCTGTAAGTTCTAATATTTTTCTAAGGCCTGTTTCAGCTCTCAAGGCAGAAGAGATTATGTGATGGACTGTAAGAATCAGGTTTTGCTCCAAGCTTAATAGACTTATCATTCTTCATGTATGGGAGAAACCCATGAGAATGAATCATGTTATTCCTAGAATGAGAAGTTTGGGATTGAAGCAGTTCTTCTACAACACATAAGGCCAAGGGTTCCTCTGTGCTGTACACAATGTGACCAGAGGCCTGATGTGAAGTTACAAGGCTCACTGCATTTCTGCATATCCTGGAAGGTTTTAAGTCTTTCCCTGTTTTGATCACTCAGAGCTGTGGGGGGTTTGGCTTTTATTATTCCTGGTGCATATACATTTCTTCCAAAGCATGATAGAAATTGTGTGTAATTGCCTGGAAATGGATATTTCACATTCAGCTGCAACTTGGAGTTATATTTTAAGAGTGGATTTTAAATATTTTTATTGAGATTAGGCTACTGCTGTGCATTTTAAAGTTAATGTGTTTTCTCAGCATGGAAGCCTTATAATCGATTTGTACGTTTGAGTGGATCTCATGAGAGGCCAATTGCCTGGCCAATCATTTACCCTGTGAAAGGCTCATGATGCTGTTCAACTATTCAAATTAAAACAAACAGTAGGAACATGCTTTCAGCAGGAAATTACTGTGACACTAGAAGGGCCTATTGTCTCATAGTGTGAGGTGGGCATGTATAAGTGTACGTTGCCTTCCACTCATTTTTTTCTTGTAACGGGAATAAACTGATCCTTGATAACATTTAAGGTGTGGTTCTAGGAACCATGAAGTTGAGAGCATTACCACTGAATAATGAGTTTGATAAATTCACTACAATGACAGTCAGGCATTTAGAAAAACGACTTTTAAATCCATTTGGAACAAGTCAGAGAATAAGAATAAAAAAGTAATCTGAGGATCTTTTAAGGTCTTTCAGCAAAGACAGGCCTAGAAGTACCCACCAGGTCACCAAATGCAATTATAGGCATCACATAAATCCTTCCTTTGCATAAAGTATGTTTCATAATTTTGTGCTTAACCCATCCTCTCCTTCAGACTTGTAATTCTGTACACTCAATATCCTTGCCAGTTTGTTGTGACAATATGACTTGTGTAGCAAACTTGTATTTTGCTCTTCTTTCTTTTTTTTTTTTTAATGGCCAGTAGATATCAGAATGTTTTATGCCAAAACAAAGGAAGTTTTTCTCAGTGATGATAATCAGCAATGAAACAAGTTGCTTTGAGAGACTCTGAAATCTCTGGTTTTGGAGATACTCAAAGCTGAATTGGACAAGGCCCCGGGCAATTTATCTGACCTTGAAATTAGAGCCAGCTTCAAATTTGGTGCTGCTCTGGTCTGTGGGTTTGATTGGATGATGAGATGATCCCATATGTCCCTTCGAAGCTGAATTATTACAAGATTTTCAATATTAATAAATCTAGGAGATTACAGTGTGAATCCTGAGAAGGCAGCATTCTTTTCTTTCCAAATGCTGTTATTTAACAGACTGACTTCAACTGAGATACAATGAGACACACAAGTGTATGAAAAACCTACAATCAAGATCTGTATTCAAAACAGGTGCATAGACATTTTTGGCAAGATGCTTTTTGTAGGCTGCTTTCTTATTGGTATGAAATTGGTGAGAAATCTGGAAAATTTAAACTAAATTAAATGAAGGCAGACTTTCTGAGTCTTTGTTAAACAATATCATAATAAGCAAATAAGTTGTGAAACAATATCATAATAAGCATTACATTACATTACATAAGCAATAACATTATTGAGTGAAAGCATAGTGACTAACTTTGGAAAAGGACAGCAAGAGCAGACAAACTGAGGCTGAGCTGCACACTCCCAGAAATGTTACTGGTGCCATTTGTTATTGCTCATTTCCTGTTGCATCCAGCAGCTGCAGATCATATCTGAAAGGTTAAAAGCTGGGAAAGGGCCAACTGGGCAAGGTTGAGATGTAATCAAAAGAGAAGATGAAATGCAGATTTAGAATATCTAAGAATTCCATGATGATCCTGTAGTTTTACCTTAACTATCAAGGCAGTGTTTTGAAGGACAGCATGCTAAGCCAATAGCACTCATAAAATTTTAGCAGGGTGGACTATCTTTTTGTCAGATGGGAATCTATATTCAATCACATTTAATTAAAATTAAATTCATATTAAGGGATATTTACTGTTAGTAAGTAGACTCTTCTTCTCCAGATCTGGTGCTTATTACCAGCCCAATTCAATATTTAGCAACAGAAGAAGAACAAATCTTTGTGTTGATCCCATAGTGGACTTTCCCCATCCCAATGATGGATATTTCCAATACAATACAATGATGAATACAATGTCCTTTACTGTCACATATCTTCCCCTTTCCCTTCCCCTTTCAATACTGTGTCAACATTTGGGATGAGCCCAAATCCTAGTGTGTGATCTGACCTTCTGACATGGTAGCCCACTGAGCTACCAACCTGGCCCTGCTTCCTGCTCCAGAGAGTGAGCACAAACATCACTCTCAAGGATCATCTTCTGCCCAGCTATTATTTTTATGTCTGTTGCTGCTTCTCCATTTTAATGTATTTTAAAAATCTTGCATGGATTTGTGGTTGCCTTCCCAAAACATGTATTTGGATCTGTGGATCTGTATTTATAGGGGAATAGGAATTACATCTTTTGGAATTTGCAACTGTTGAAATTAAGAAAAATGAGGGGAAAGGATAAAAACTGCACTGAAAAGACAGTAGAAAATATGAATTAATGTTGGTCAGTGTTAAGCAGGGCAAGAGCATTCTGAAGACAGACTACGTTTTTTGTTTAAAATATTTAATAAAATATATTCAGTCTATTTTATAATAAAATCTTCAATTTAAACAACAGGGCAGTTTTTCAGGGGCATTTGTCTATTTTTTCATTTAGCAGAGACATATTTTGAAATATGCAAATTGCATGTTTTCATTTTCTGGGCCAAATAATGAAGAAACACAAATGTTGGCCAGAGTCCCAGGAAATGGGACTATCTTCTGATTTGTAAAGTGGTAAAACTGTGTTAGTTTAGCACAGTGGCATTATTGGAAACATCAAGTTCTTAGGGCATTCTAGATAAGATAGCTTTGACTTTTGCTGTTTCCTGTTTTCTTCTGATATTTTGAAAGGTAAAAAACAATATAATAATCTGCATTGCTCCACCCTTGCCTTGCACAGAGGCTCCAACTCAAATATTATTTTGTTTGGGACTAGGTTTGTTTACAGCTGCAAACAAGGAAGAAAACAAAAAATGTTCCTTTTTAACTCCTCAGAATGGTAGTTTCAGTAAAACACCTTCAGTGGTTTCCCAGCAGAGTTCAAAGGAATGAAATCCCAGAGGGCTTGGACAGTGGGGTCTATTTTTGGTAGTGAAACATCCACACAGTTTCTCTGCTTCACTGGGGATATCAGAGGAAATTGCAAATGCAGTAGAAGCTTACTCTGATGTCACAGGCTTTTGGGTGGGTTAAAAGAACAAATGCTGAGCCTTTCATTTTGGATTCCTCCCTGTTAGTTGCTGATTATTAAGTAAAATGATGTTTTTGTCTACTTCATCTTCGTTGTCCCACAAACAGCAATTACTTTTTTTCAAGTGTTGGGGAAATCTGTAATACAGTAGGCTACATTAATAAATAAGTTCTAATTTTTCACTCGTTTTAAAACATGCATTAAAAAGTAGTTATTGGATTTGTTTCAAATGCAAATACAAAATATTTAAGCTTTTCCCACCTCATTTTATGCCCACTTTTCAATTGTTAATTTCTAAAAATAAAGTGGAACTAGAGAAAGATGCTAAGAAAGGTATGGCAGCGAGGAAAATAAATCTGATTTGGGCAGAAAATGGGCACAATGTTCCAATTGTCATTGAAAAATGAGGAAAAAAGTATTTTTACTTTTGTGAAATAATTTAACATTTTTCAACTACTATCAGCATTTTCCACTGCTGCAGAGCAGTTAATACTATGGATAAAACAGAGGCAAAGTATTAAACTTGCAGAAGCAAATAACCCTCTCCTCCTCTCACAGTTGTGTGGCATGGGCAGCACTTGAGACTCATCCCCTCTCACACTGCTTAAGAGTTTTAACACTGCCTTTGCTCCATATCTCTACTTCCCTCCCAGCAGATCCTTTAGAATCCTGTCTCTTTTCCCCTGGGTGGATTCTGCCTGTGTTGAAGAGTGGCTGTACACGTCAGCACAGTCTAGGTACAGGAATACCCATCTCTTCAAAGTGTTGATGATGCTGTCTCATAAGGGAGCAAACTCAGAATGAGTTGGAACATCCCAGTTTGGGAACCAAAGGGGAGCTTCAGGATAGAAATAAATAGATTTTGCATTATCCTAAATTTGGCTTCAGTAGTTACCCAGAGAGCAAACCAATGTCTGCACAGGGAATATGAGACTTCAGACAGCAAATCCTGATCATTTGAGGAGGCTGACAAACAAAACTGCTGTGTTCTGATCCAGTGGGTGATGCTCTAAATTGGCAGCCTCATTGTCTTACAGCATGACCTTGCATCTGCAGCTCGGTGAGTCAGCTGGCAGCAGGATCACTGACTCTGGAATGTAGCAGAGGGGAAGGAAAGCAAAAATACCTCGGCACAGAAAGGCATGCATGGGAAGTAACTGAGGGCAAAGCAGCACCTGGAAAAGGGCAGTAAATAGAGCTTAGTAGTGAGGAAAGACTACAGGAAACTGGGTACCAAACTCAGGAGAGCCAGGAAGGAATATCAAAGCATTTGCAAAGGGCCACAGGTGCCATGTGCCAAAGAAGGGCACCACTGGGCACACAGCGCTCACTGGTCTGTGCAGGGACAACAGGAGCAATGTAGACACAGTATCCTTTTTTTTTTTTTTTTTTTTTATCTGAGAAGTCACATCAGCATTTGGTTTCCTTTTTCCTGATACTTTCCTGATGTCTCATGTAGCTTTGGAAAAACACCGGAAAAAAAATGAAAAAACAAATTTTGTTTAGCTATTTAAAAAAAAAGCATTTTCCTAATTTATGCTATTCAGAGACTGAAGTACATCTCTAATACTTTTGTATATGAAAAAAATTTAGGATCTGGCCATCACGGAAGAAAACATTGAGGCAGATTCTGAGTTGGGACTAGCAGTCCCTAGGAAGGACCTCACTCAAGTTTGTGAGAATCATACACAGAAGCAAATTCTGGTGCAAATATTATACAGAATTTTTACCCTGCAATTTTACTATCTCAGTGAATTGAATCAGAAACCTCAATTCAATACCTTTAAAATCTCACTAAATCCCTCCTTACTCCAACACATATGTGCATAAACAAATCCCATCCCATCTGGTCTTGGGCATCTTTGAATATTTGTTTAATGGCTCCCTAGCTGTGAGGATTGCAAAAATGCTTGAAAACCAAGTACACCCTGAGATCTGGCAGCTGGAGGTTTTAAGTCTTCCCCAAATAATGAAACTCAGCAGAATGATGAATTGCCAACCTTATTTCCTAGATATATTAATTACAGTCTACAACTGCCTGCACCGGGTGAAGTCCTGCATTAAGACAGTGGGAGCTTTGCTTTGCCTTTCACCTACACAGGCTTTTTTCAGTTCCTGTTCATGTCATGTGTGACAAAAAAAATTAATTTTTTCTATGTTCTGATTTTTTCCTGGTCACCATGAAAACAGAGAAGGGCTCTGTTTTATGTTTTTGTTTACTAGTAATAAAAACAGAATGGATGAAAATGCTATTTTGTCTTTTAAACATCTACCTGGTAACATCTTTTGGATTATTAGTCAAAACTGTCTAGATAAATGTAAAATATTCCTTCTGCTCCTCCCCAAATTCAAAATGCGACAGTTTCAGAGAGGCCCATTCTAATACAAATTATGAAAATGCAAAATCCCCAATGTTACATCTGCAGTTGGCTGCCCTCTACTTTCTTTTGTAAAGGCAGATTTTAAAGTACATTCAATTTGCATATAATAAATTTTGATCTAAGGTTTTTAAATTAAAAATTTATTAAAATTAAGGCCCTTTATTAAAATAAATTAAGGCCCAAACCAAATCTGCTTAGGCTCTGGACATTTAATGACATGAATCTTTCAAAGTGTCTGTACTTTTACAGGCAAATTTTTAAAAGAATAGAACTAGATGGATTAAAAGCTTGGAAATTTTGCTAATCCCATTTAGGGTTGGAAATCCAGACTTTAGATTCAGCAGGTCATGGGGTTGTTCATCAGAACAATCAGAATGGGATTGTTGACTCAATTCTATTACTACTTTACTATGTCCCTGTAAAGGTTAACTTAATGTTTGTGTGCTTCTCTTTACACCACCTTTCACATGGGTCTAATTATTGTGCAGAAGATTGATAATTTCAAGGAACAAGCATTGTCCAAAATATAATTCATGGAAGTTTCTAACAGTTTACTGTTTCTCACTGAGACTTACCACAGTATAATATCACCAATGTCTCACACTGAAACCTTTTCTCATCCATCAATAACTTGGCTCAAAAGATGGATTCTGTCATTAATGCCTTCATTTGAGGAGAACAGGGTCTCTCACTCCCTCAAATATATATATAAACATAACATTATATGTCACCACATAGCTCATGGCAACAGCATATAAAAGTTTGCCTCTGAAGAGATTTACTCTGTGAGGACCCTATCTGTGAAAAGTTAGAGGGAAAAAAGGAACCAATGTAAAATTGTAGGGGTGTACTGGTTCTATTGATAAAATATTGATTCTGCTTGAAGGAGTGTGGGGTAATGAAGTGCAAAGGACTGGATAGAATCCTCATTATGGTTGAAATGAAATGAGAGACTAGTCAGTGTAATTGCAATGAAAACTTGCTTTCATTAGTTTATCTTGATGTGCTTTCATCAACATGTGCATTATTTACACACTAAAGACAGAATATGAGAGAAAATGCTTCACTCAGGCAAAGGCAGAACAAGAAGTTAAACTCAAGTTTTCTGAATCAGCCACTACAAACCCATGCAAGACACTTTGACTTTCTTATTAAATAAACAGCATATGGTCAACTTTACAATGCTCCTTTGGGTTAAATTTCACTCAAGAACATCCGAGTTCACTCACACAAACCTTTATTAGTCAAAACTTTGCCTCAGCAAAGAAGTCTGCTCAGTCCACAATCAAGAGGTGCTTTGGAGAAAGCAAGAGACAAAGTTTCTCTTTGATAAGATGGCTTGGATATTCTTGAAGTCATATGTCCATCTTCCATCTATCATCACCATATCAGCACATTACCAGCAGAAGTTTCTGCAGGGAAACCAGGCAAGTGTTTAACAGTTCACAGACTATTCCACATCTGTTTTGGACAATAAGAACAGAGCTTCTTGCACAGTTACTTCAATTCACACCCAAGGAAAAAAAAAAACCCATGTAAGAAAATTGAAGCTGTATTTTTCAGTACACTGTCTTTAACATCATTTACGTTTATCTTCTATTCAGTGCAATTTCATGATGAGAGATTTGCCTAAAGGTGACAGGCATAAAGCACTTTGATTTTGCTGGTGTCTGAACTAACAATATTTACAGTTTTCTTGGCAGACACAAAAAGAGCTTAATCAGGTGGCCCTTGCTGGGAAGGGGCTGTCTGCAGCCTGTGAATGGGGTGTGTGTGCATCTCAGAGCGGCTTCAGACTGGTGACCGAAACAAGCTCAGAGGCGAAGTGTGGCTGTATTTTGCACTTGTTCTCCGTTTCCAGCCGTGTCCGGGAATGCTTTCCCTGGAAGTGCAATATGGCACTGCCCTCTAGTGCCAGCATCGGCCGAGCGGCCCGGACGCAGAATTGTATTACAGTTCACGGAAGCGTTAGATTAAAAGATTACATTTCCTATCCGCTGCTCTCTCTATTTTAGAATTCTGCAGAGTGACGTGATGACTTTTAGCCAAGCCCTGTGATCTGTTTGCTGCTTATATGGAGTAAAGTGGGAATGCAACAATGAAAAACGCCAAAATCAGGCAAGAGGCATGAAAGAAACTGTGTAAAAAACGTGAGATAACATCAGAGGAGAGGGGTTGTTCAGTGAGCCAATAATGCCCAGGCAGGGTAGGATTGTCTTTCCCTTCATGAAATAAAACCCCCAGAACTCGCAGGTGGCTTACAGATGGTTTCCCATCAAGGTTTTCCTGAGATCATATGGGAAAAATTTGTCAACATTCAAGACTAAGGAAATTTCTTAGTCAATATTTAGTCCCTCGACTCATAATGAAAAGAATTATAATTAAAGTTTTGCTTTACGAGACCAGCTTCTGGATGCTGATAAAACACTTGGTGGGAAATTATTCTTAACCACAAATAAAAGGCTGCCAAAGGAAAAACATGGAACTGCATGGGCTCTGGGTACAGTTAGGTAGGATGTGACTAAAATAACTTTGGCTGTCAGCACTGCGTATCTCATGTTTATTGATGGCTGTAATTGTTACTGCTGCAGTAGGAGGACAGTTGAAACTAAAAAAAATATTCATGCTGATATAGTTCAAAACTTGATCAAAAACTTACCAGAGTCCACGAGATCTTTGATTTGAATTTTGGGCCAGTACTTCAAAATGTGTAAAGAGAATTTCAAGCATGGCTCATAACTGGCATGGACAGAGTAGAGTTAAAATACCTGCAAGAGAAGACTCACAAAAAAAGTGTTTTCTGCATTTGTCTCATTAAAACGCCATTACTTTTTCTGTAGACAGAGATGCTGCTCAAGAACTAGAAAGGTTAGGATAATTATTCACTCAATTTGGACAGTATTGGGAAAAGTCCCTCAGCTATAGTGTTCTTTTTAAAAGTATATTCTATAGCAAGGTGATAAATTTAATGTAAGCAGCATGATCATCATTCAACATGCACTGAAATCTTTAAGTGTTCATTTTTTACTTCAGTAGTCATCTGACTAAGCCCTGAAGGCAAAATTATAAGTTTAGATTAAAATTTAAAGTTTTTTAAGGATTCAGAGTTTTTTTGGTTTTTGTTTTCAAACATGGCTCAAAGTAAAAATGAAACAAATTACATTTTCTCTCATGTCTTTATTTTGGCTCAAACCTATGAGTTCTAATTTATGCTTTCCTTTTTACTGAAGCAACTGAATAGTTATTTCATGGTTCGTCCCACTGAGATTAAGTAGTTTGATAAATTCGTATTACACCAAAACACAATATTGTAAAACTGCTTTCTTTTATTGACGAAGGATGAAATGTCACACCAGGTGCTGCCAAATACAGTCACTCATATATTTATAAGACATTTGTGACAATTTCTTAGTATAATCAGTTTTATATAATTTAGGTAGCTGTCTTCATTTCTCTATTTGGTGAATGTACACAATAAGAATTAATACTTTTTGTCTTATTTTTCCAGTGAATTGAATTACATAGCTTGGAACTAGAGTAAAAATCATACTTCAGAGTTATTTCCAAGAGAGCACAGAGGAAAGCAACACATTGTCATAGTTCAAAGGAAATCTATTTTCAGACACTTCTACCTTGCAACATGCAAGAACCCTACAATAACATGTAGCCAAGTACACTTCAGCCCAACTTCACCCTATAGCAAATGGAATGCTAAAAATGGTAAAATCCAAGACAAATTTGTAACATTTGTTTCTTGAATTTAATAAAAATACCAAACAGGAGTGCTGGTGAGATCTGCAACAGCCCTTTGGTGTTACAAGAAGCAGATTACAGATCAAATCTTCATTTCCTTTTGCCCTGCATTGGGCTAACATTTTATGACTTTTATAAAACATCAGAACCAGGGGAATGCTGTCATTTTGCACTGCTGTGTGCAAGAAGAGCCCAGAATCAATCCTGTCTTGGATTTACCATTCAGCCTGCAAGTCATCCTCGCTGCTGCAATGATTGCAGGAGCTAATCATTTACCTCTGTGTTATCATCTCAGGATATAGCAGTGATGTACCTATAAATGATCATCCTGAGCAAAGGCCTGCAAGCTCAGCTGATCCCTCCCCTTTCTGATCCCTCTCCCATCTCTGTGTATATTCAAATCATCATTCAGGCTCTTCTGATACAACATTTTCCAGCATCAGTGTCAGTTTCTGTCTCCCAGCATCTGCCCCAGATGGGTGACCAATAACATTGGCTGGGAAGGGGCCTTTTATTACTGGAATTCCTTGTGCAGTACAGACCCATTCACTCAATAACTCAAACCAGGCATACAAATCTCCTGGCTTGGTAAAGGATTCATCTTCCCTCAATTTACCAAAGACTGAAAAGAGCACCTAAAAACCTGGCCATTAGCTGATTCTTTTATTTGCAATGTACATAAGGCCAAAGCAATAGCAAGTGGTGTTATTTCCCACTGAAGAGAAACTATATGTTTTTTCTAATCTGCAATCAAAATAGGCTTGACACACATTAGTACAAGAATATTGTTTTCAAGTCAAACGTTTTCCTATTTTTGCAACCATGGCAATGGAATAAGAAACTGAGGGACAGAAGTATCAATCCTGGGAGCTGTTAATGATGGATCTGAAGTTGGTTTTGTTCTGTGACCTTAATAAGAGGTGTGATCCAAGCAGGGAGGCTGCTGAAGCATGTAGGAAACACCTCTTTTCTCAAATCAGACTTAGCTAAAATCAGCTTCTAGAAAAGATTGAGTCAGACTAATTCACAGAGTTAAGGCCATTCCATCAAGGAAATAGAAAACAAATATTCAATTCCTGAGTAAGCAGCACTCCTCTACTGATCCATCCTACATCTTTTTTGGAAAGACCAACATCTTTCTTCTACAGTAATTGATGTAATATAAACTTGGCAACACAATGGTAACTGCAGAAGCTGATCCAGAAGAATATAACCAGAAATGGATTCAGTTTGAGAAATCAATTGAGCAAGAACTTAACTACAAAAATGAAATTGCTGGTCTGAAGTGTAAAAAAACAGCCAGAACAATCATAATTGTTGATTGTAAACTCAGTAAGTTTTACTGACCAAATACGCAAATACTTCCCTATCTGAACCTGGAATAAAAGGAGCACATTGCGGCAGTAGGATGAGTTTCCTTCAGATTGTATCAAAATGATGGATGGGAATGATTTGTGGCATGGAAAAGTTTGCTCTTGTCACAAGGGAAAGGGCTACTAAAAAAGCAGCCTTGGGTTGTCTCAGGGGTAAAGGTTTTCCTGATTGAGATTATTTATAGAGAATTCGTTTTTATGGTGGGCATTTTTATTATTTTCTTTTTCTCTTGAAAATTCCATCTGTTCCTTGTGATTCATTTCAGATGTTCCCAATAAATGAAGCATATCAAGGTGTCCTTTGTAGAAAAATTCCAGCAGCAGCTCAGTAAACTCGCCATCACTGTAAGTAAATCCACCACTCAGAAAATTACTAACATTTGTCAAAAATGTTCTGTCTTTTCCCTGGAATAATATTGGAAGTAATACTAAAATACTGGAATAAATGGTGCACTTTGAAGCAAATCCTTCACATCCCAGAGTGCATGTATATGTTATGTACGCTGTAATGAATTTCTCTCCAGCTAGATAAGAACTCTCATGAGCAGTCTGCATATTTAAAATATTTTCTGAGCTCTATCTGCCAGGATGGACACTGCATGGGAAGCTGATTGTTGCTTCTGCTTTATTGTACTTGCAGAACAGGCTCATTGCCATGGCTGTGCTGTACCAGGGTTAGAGCACCACACTGTCTGCTATACTTCAGCAGTTCTATTATATTAGCATGATTATAATCTGAGTGTCCATTCTCTGGAACATGTATTCTTCTAAATTTCTCATCAGCAGTTCTAAGGAAAATAACCCTTTTTATTTTCCATTAAAATATCCTGTGTTCATGCTTTCATTGATGGAAACGGCTCTTTTAAATCAACCCTTAAAACCCTATCTACTAATGTCTGTTTACTTAATCCTAAACCACTTTAGGATGATGGTGATATGATTTAAAATTCAGATAAAAAAGAAAGATACAATCAAATATCATTAAAATTTCAGGACAATGCTTAGAGGGCTATATTGATAGATTATGTTCTTGTCTGTCTTCCAAACTGTTCTTCAGATCATTCTGACTCTTCTCTGGACCTTTGATATTCTCCTCCCCAGAGAGACTGCTGGAGGTGAACCAGTGCATTACATCCCATAGAATGCTTTATATCTCCAGCCTCACATTGTCCCATGTCCATTTTCTGAATACAGAGGCTTCTAAGGGTTGTCAGGAGGCATAAGAGCTGTGGGAAAAGTGTTTTCTGTGCACAGATAATATGGATGCAGTCTCTGTTACAGTGAGAATGAGGCAATATTGGGTTTCAAGGTATTTCTCAGCCAAGTCTACAAAGTGAGGATGAAATGATGACATTCTCAGTGGTCACAGAAAAGCTGTTCAGTTGTTCTAAGAATCGACGCTGTGTATAAAGTAGAGGTTTGTTTGGCATATTTACACCTATGACTGTTGCTTCTACACAACCCCCCACCCCAGCTTTGTGAGCGACTTGGACTTTCTACTCTTTCATTTCTCTGTGGCTTTCAGCACCAGACAAAAAGGGAATTCTCCCTTTCTCCATCCCTGGTCAATTTTAATAATTTCTGTGGACCCTTGGCCACTATGCAGTAACAGATGCTGTGAGTCATGAAACTGGACTGCACAGCACTGAGATGCTAAAATATAATCCTGATGAGTACTGAAACAGCTAAATCCCCTCCAAAAAACAAAACAAAACAAAAAAACTCAAACACACTATACCCCGAACATTATGGCCTTTGAGACAATCCTAATGCTGTTGTAAATCATCACTACCTGCTCTGACTCCCATGTAATTCTGACAATGTCAGCCATCTGAGACTGGTCCTCCTCATGCAGTAATGTGGAGAGTATTATGCTTTAACACAGCTTTTAAAAAGGGCAATTCTCATTCTGACTGCCCTTCTCCATTTTTAACAGGACAATGAGGAAGGAATGGACTATTTCCTTTGTTTTAAATAAAGTATTTTCCTTCAATCCCTTCTTGAAAAAAATAGGAATTGTAAAAGTAGTTTTAATTTCCACTCTTTTTTTTTTTCTTGAAAGATAATTCTCTTTTTCAATGAAAATAGAAAGAAGCAGTTGAAGATGGATCTTCATCCAGAGAAAATATAATTAGAAAGCAGTTTCTTCAAGGAGGAGTGATTCAGTAAATGACATTTATCTGTTTGAAGACACAGGACCTTTTAGCATAATTAGAATGGGCTCATTTTACAGCTGAGTACTTTGTGTCTCTGCCCTCCTACCTTTGGGTATTGTATTTCACCATGTTGTCCAACGGCTGCCTAGGAAACACTGAGGCCCAGTTTGAGACATTGCATGTCTCAGTCTTTCCCTTTTGAACCATATGTAGTTCTGGATCACTGGAAAGAGCATGCTTTAGATAAGCAAAATTTATTCATTAATCAAATGGGCAAATCCTTGCTTAAGCAGTTAACGTTCTTCCTACTTCACATCTCCTCCAGATTTGAAATACTGAATGATTTCTTGTATCAAATTCTAAACAGTGAAGTCTAGAGTTCCTTGTAGAAAAATGCTTGTATGTTTTCTTCCAGAAATTACTGGAAGTATGAGTTTGGTCTTTGTATATTGCACGTGAAGTGTCCCTTTGATGTGTTTTAGATTGCACAATACCATACAAGTGCAAATTCTTTCTATATAATTGCAGTAATTGTCAGAAACTGCAGACATTGCAATAACCAGTTGGAGGTGAGAGAAATCTCTTCTTGCAAGGAACAGTTAATTTGAATCTGCCCTAGAGGAAATGGAAGGGTCTACATACTTAGCATTAAAGAAATTATTGCAGTGATTATGGACTTCTAAATTATAGAACTCACAAAACACAGTGTATGTATTCCTGTATTTGCCTGTTAATTTTACTGTATTTAAGACCTTTTCATATGACAAGGTGTTTGTAATGCAAGGGATGGGAAAGAGTGAACTGGTACAAATTGAAACACTTCCACTATTTTAAATAAACCAAGAAAGACTAATTTCAACTGAAAGTCTGGTTAATTCACTCTAACCTTTTCCAGGTTAGAGACTCCATCCAATTCTTTTAAATAATTTGCCCATCTAAAGATCTTGCAAAAAAAAAAAATACTGTCAATCGAAACAGTCCAACTAATTTTTCATTACATCTTTATTGTGAAATTGAACAGAAATGGCTGCCCAGGGATTTTAATCTGTTCTGGTGAAGTTTAAACTTTTAAAATAGTATACAGCTATATGAGCAGGATTTCAAAGAATCTACTTGTCACATATAAAGATAAATGTTTTGGTTTCCATTTTAATACCCTAAATCAAGGTTATTCAGTGTCAAGAAGTTTTTCTACACTGGAAGTGTGTGGCTATAGGACTTCACCAAGGCCACACACAGCTCTTGGAGTACAAGCTGGTCAGGGGTGTATCCCTGATATGCAAAGGCACTGCAGCTAAAGATACCAGAGTTTAAGTTCCTTTCTTCCAATATGAGTACAGACAGATACTCCAGATTTTGATTCTTCATCTGGGAAATTAAAAGCCATCTTTTGTTCCCTCAGATGGAGTTAGTGTGATGAGCCAGAAAGCTTATTCCCAATTTCAGTAATATGAAGCAGTAAATAACTACTAACTGTGCTGCAAAAAGATGAGTATTTCTGTGTCATATTTCTGAATAGTCTGGAAGCTATTCAGCTCTACTTCATTAATAACAATAATGATTTACTGTGTTAGAATCTGAAATGTTTTCAAATCTTCCCTCTTCCCCATGAAACTTCAAGATTAGGTCTGGCACAAACAAAAAGCTGCTGCTACAATGCACGAAGAGGTGCAGGAGCCCCAGCTGGTGAGCATTTCATTTATCAGCATTCACCAGTGAAAGGCCCTTTTTGTCTGCAGTACATTAGACCAAGTAGGAAAAACTAATAGCTTTGACTTCATGAGGCCAGACAGTCTGTAGACAAGCACTGTGCAGATCTCCAGACTGCCCCACGAAGGCTCCTTGGTTCTTGCCCTCAACACTCCTATTATTCCCTGGCAATTGCTGCCAGTTGGCTTGGTAACCATGGACATATTTGAACAGCTGAATTCTTCCCTCAGTTACACTTGGCACCGCCACGGACTTCAGGGGAGCTACAGGGTGTAACTGAGGGCAGAACTTGGCTCTCAGCACCCACTACAAACCAGGTCAAGGCCACCAGTTGCATTTTTACCCTTAATACTTTAATCCATAGCATTAATGAAAGGAACCTAAAGCATGCACTGCATTACCTTGCCTGAGAAAGCCCTTGGTGTGGGCATAAGAAGATGGTGTGCATGAAGCTGTGTCCATGTGCCAGCCCGTTTCTGTGACAGAACCATTTGTCATACCTGCAGTGTGGGCTCGGTGTCACTCACGCTGCACTGATCACGCCGAGCTCAGCCAGCGTCTGGAGCTGCGCTTGAAACGTTGCTTTGTTTTCATCACATGTTTTTATTTCATGAAATAGACCTAAGTATCCTGAAACTAAAGGAGTGTTTTTTCATGCTGCTATAATTTGTGAAATAATGAGACATTTTGGTCTGTTAACTCCTCTTAAGTCTCACCACAATGTTATGTTTTGACTTCATTTGTGGTTGCAAAATATTTACTTTTCTCTTTAGCAGTTTATATGAAGCTGTGTATTTTGTCTTGGGAGATATATACATATATTTATGTGTATTTAATCTCAGTAGAAGCTGTTAGTAAAGCTATTTTTTGTGCTCTGATCTGGTTTTGCATCCTCTTTGAAAATATTTACCAGGATAATGTGGCTTTATTTGCTGATGTGATCTTTTCTCAAAAAAAAACAAAAGGTTGACATACTAATAATGTTGATTTTTTTCACCATGCAGGTCATATGTACGCAAATAATTCCTCACCTGTATGGGGAACAAATTCCCCAAACAATTATTTAATAAGATTAAACCTTCTCTCATTGGATATTATAAATGGAAGGTGGTATTTTTAAAATTGCCAGAGGGAGTTAGGATCTTAAGCCTTCTAAAAAGTCAGAGTGAGTTTTCACTAGGTCAAACTCCAGAATAAAGGAGGCAGTACTGTCTGCTTAGAATGTAAACAGCAGAACACCTGGGCTTACTTCCTTTCCTTTTCCATCAACATCCAGTCATCAAAAACCTGATCATCACTCATGTACACACTGAGCTGCTATCCAAATAGAATTCAGACAGTGGAGATCCAACGCAAATCTAAACAGGTACAGAATTCAGGATGCTTCTGATTCCTTGTTTGAGCCAGCGGTAGTTACACTGCTGCTTATGCCATAAGACTGTGAAGTAATTAACAATTTAATTAAATGTTTGTAAGAGGTTATGGTATCCTTTGAGAAAAACAATCGTATATCTAGTCATAATTCTCTGCCCTGACACCTCCAGTGACAATTCAAATCTGACTTCCTCAGAGTCCGGGAATGCTCCTTTATCCAGGTTTTCCATGGTGATTAGAGACCATCTCAGCCAGTTCCTGTCTCCCTTCATGCCCTATCAGCTCAGTGCCTTGATGTCTCCATCAGTGTCATTATCTTGGGGACTTCTCTGCTTTCCCTACAGAGTGCCTGCATTTTCACAGGTAGCTTTTCCCATAGATGGTCTTTTCCTTGCTTATACCAAAATGCAGTTTAATGTTCTCACCATAATGAATGTTGCAGACTCCTGGCAGGATCTTAATTTTTCATGATTTGTCAGTCTGTATGTGATCTAAAATTCCTGTCACTTAGCTTACATTTTCTTTCTGCCTGACCTGAAACCCTAGACTTAAGAAAAAGCAGATTTTTAGAAGTCTTTAGGCACCTAAAGAAAGGAACCTTTTTACTTTAAAAAGAGACTTAAAGAAATAAGAGATCTAATTCCTGTTGACTACCAATGGAAAAGTACTTAGGGTATTTAATAGCTTCTAACAGTTTAATTAGCTGCTCCCAAGTGTTGTAAAGTCCCTAAAACCACTTTTGGAGATAACAACCGTTCCTTTTAACTTGCACATTTTTTCCAACTGTGGAAGGAGAGAAAGAACCCAGAAATAATCATGAATGATATACAATTTAAAGTCTCTCTGTATTGGAGAAGCAGGAAGAAGGAGGGGTTTGTTGTACTTTCTGTTTGTGGACCTGTGCTGTCTTTGAACCCCAATTCCAGCTATCAGCAATCTGCAACTGAGAATCTTTATACTAAATATCTTTATTAAGTAAGAGACTCCTAAAAAAGATAATAAATTCAAACTGGGCCTAAACTCTACTATTTTTTGTGTTTTGGCTTGGGTTTTTTTTCCCCAAAAAAACTTAGCGATAACATAAATGCCTGAACTTTGTTTTCATTCCTATATGGTTTTAAGGTGATTTGGGGAAGGGAGGGAGAGGAGGGAGGAGTGAAAGGGAATTTTTAGATCTTCCACAAGACACATCTTGGAGAAAGATGAATTAATTTAGGAAACAGCAGATGCCTATGTCTTCCAAACATCTCAGGGTTTTTTTGAGTTTGTAAGGGGAAAATGTGTTTTATTGTTGTCTTTGATACCTACTACTTTCTCCTAGTAGATTCACAAGATTTCTGAGGCTTATTTTACACAGGAGCCACAAAAGTTGGATTCAATGGGACAATCTGACACTGCTCTTGCATCTCCAGATGATAAAAGTCAGTTCTGCTGAGAAACCTGAATCTGGTGCTTCTAAAATTAAAATCTACTCTTAAAGAATACAAGCACTGAGACGATCCTACAATAATCACATTTTTATCAAAGGCTTTGGGGTCTAGCCAGGGATGAACTCCTGCATAGTAATACGTATCTAGTGAAAACATGCCTAAAAAAGTCTGGGCTAAGTCAAGCAAAACACTACATGTTCATCCTGCTTTTCAAAGAGTTTAGCCAAGGCTTCCTTTTCCCAGTGACAATTTTCTTGGATGCAAAGAAGAACAGCAGATGCCTCCAAAACTTTACCATGCAATGCTTTGCCAGTGTACTCCAGAGGGCAGCATGGTAATACTGCTGAAATGGTGAACTAACTCATACCAGATTCCTCTGATTTTTCACATTAAAAATAAACCTTAAATTATTTACTAAGATTTTTACACAGAGAAGACAGAAAGCTACATCAGAATAAATGCTGTTTTGGCTTCTTAGGTAGCTAAATAAAGGGATTTATATGGAGATTAAGTTTAAATTTATAATATTAAAATAATCTTAAATAAAAATGGCTTTCATTGTCATTGTCTTTAAAAAATGTTTCTTTTTTGATGATTTTCCTGCTCAGCCTCAGTTTTGGATGAGAAAAATGTTAATATACTAACTACAAGTATAATAAATTCTGTATGAAGGACTTTCTTCAAAGTCGAAGATATATATATTAAACCTCTGCTTGATAATAAATTCCATAATTTTTAATATCTAAGTACGGTAGTTTAAAAAAAAATCAAACTTCTTAAGACGTTTTACTTCACAAAATGTTCACTGTGCTCTTGGTGCTTCTAGATACTGCAGCCTAAGAAATTATTTGTTTTTGTGATTTATATTTAAGATAGATCTTAATAGAAGTAACAGTTCTTTACAGGAGGGAAAAACTTGCAAAGGGTCAATTACAATATTTGACAAGGTCATATTATTGGAGTAAAATGTGTCTCCCTTATCATGGTCCTTAGTATGTTAATCTGGCAGGTAATTAAAAGTGTGCATGTGTATACATATAAGAAATATGCAGGTGCCAGAATGCTGAACAACTGAGAATCAATTGCCAACAGCACAGCACCATTAGAAAACTATTATTTAAGAATAATATTACATAAAATTACAAAAGGATCATATTCCAATTGTTTTGATAAAGGGACTACAATATGGGGCACTGTTTAGGATTGGTAGGATTGGCCCAAAATGCTGAAATTAAGCCCCAACCTATCTGTAGCAGAAGGCAAGCAAGACAAATGGGATGAAATACCAGCAAGACAAATGGGAATCCCTTTATATTGCAACAATTAAAAAACTTATGGTGTGTTGATTGTCTTATTATGGATTTTATCAGGGTTTTGTTGAGTGAAGCGGCAATTAAACTAAAGAAGATGTTGCAGAACCATTTATTAGCCCAGTGCCCGCATAGAGCAGACTATACTGAAAGAGACCATGACTTGCATTTCAAGACATGTTTTAGGCTTTACCTTCAGTGATTGTAAAGAACCTGCTATGGGTCTCTCACAAGTAATCTAATAAAACCAAAAAAATCTACGTTTAGGTCAAATTTTTAGAATGTTGAGTCTTATGCCTCCGGGGCCTGACACAGCAGGGGCCTTCCCAAGCAATTCTTAGGTCATTTATGATGATTTCAGTAATCCAATGTAGTCTTAAAGTCAAAGGAAGTCCTTGTGTTTGATGAGCTTTGAAACAAGCCTTGCAGTCCACAGGTATTAGTTCTGTACGTTTTTTCCAGAGTAGTTTAAACACAAGAAAACTTCCCAAGGATTCTGGGGAGGTTACCTTTTCCTGTGTAAGTTTTAGCTAATCAGGATCTTTGGAAGAAAAAGTATGCAGATCACTTTTGTGCCAAGGCCTTCCTAGTCCTAAGCAATGCCAGGGCTGTACCAACACAGAGCGCCCAAAGATGCTGCAACAATTTTACCCACAGTCTTCTCCAAAAGAAGGATGTATTTAAAGAAGGATTAGTCTGGGGAAATCAGTAATTATAATCTGTACATTAATAAGCTGAAAGAAAGGTTGGATAAAGAGAGTATATTGCAAGGGGAAACACATTTTCTGCAGTCTGAAAAGACATAGACACTTCCAGTGTATGTTTTTGACAGTTTATTAACTTTTTCTGCTAGACCTGACCATAGACATGGGGTTTTTTGGCTACAACCAAAAATTGAGTTGTAGCTTCAATTGTTGGTTGAGTTCTGCTTCAACCTTTATCTGTGTCCTGCAGGTTCAGCAAAGCTGCTTTCATTTCCCTTTGTCTACTTGCTTGCTGTCAAAATAGATTTTAATAGCCTAGCCAGGAATTGTAATTTGTGTCACTCAAACTGCATACAAGATTTGCTGTCCATGTATAAATATGCATCAACCTGGGCAGCTACAGCATTGCTTCTCTCTATAATAATTCATGTCTTATCCTTCCATGGGCATCTACGATAATCACAGAGGACATGTAGACATAAAAAATGTGGCAGAGACAAATTGTGAAAAAACAATATGGTAACTATGTCCTTAACTGACCCCTTCAGTTAAACAGCAATAAAAATATTCCATTATACAATAAAAGTAACAGTGTGGGTTGTCACAAAGAGTGTCAAGAAAGAATGCTCTTGAAGGCATAATATTTCCTTCAGACATGAAATCTGTATTCACCTCCTCTCATAAATATTTTTTATTTCACAGAGGAATAACCACTTTTTCTATGCTTTATTTCTCCATGTGTAAAACTCACCCTCTGTCTGTCACACTAAATGAAGATTGTCTGGGACAGAGGCTATGTAACTGCACTCTCTGTAGAACCTTGTAGCAGTATTAGCAGCTGGGGCTGCTAAGTGCTGTGTGTGAAACAAACATTCTTGGGTTTGGTTTGATTTCACTGCCAACACTTCAGGTCAGCCCCTAAGCTACTTTAATTTTTAATTAAAGCACATCAATAATACCCTTTGAATGCTTGCTTCTCTGTTGTTTCCAGCTACATGCTAATTGTTTTTTGTCCCCATTTACACAAAATTTAATTTTCTGGTTGTTATCTGGAGACTTTACATAGTAATTTTGAGAGCTTTTTTTCTTTGCTGCTGTGGGTATGCTGACTTTCTCCAAAAGACACCTGCTCTGAAGTTAAATCAGACTCTGCCACCTTCTCACCCACTTCTCCCATGATTTCCACAGAATAAAAGCATTAGTCATTGGCCTGTAATTATCTTTAATTCACTGGTACTTTCCTTGGACCAGCTGCATGAGGGACTGAAAATGGTGGAATGAAAAGACTGAAGCAGACACATACTGCATCAGAAAAGTGAGCTACACACACTTATACACAACTGCACATGCATCACTTAGCCACAACACAATTAACACTCTTGCCCCAAAGAAATTATGATCCGAGGCATTCTGCAAACTTTAAACAACTGCTGTGTTGTCTGCGGTGCCAACTCTCTCAGTTCCTACCAAGAATCTTACAACGTATGACATCTGCCTAAAATCTCATCTCTGAAAGTTGTAAGTCTCCATGAGAACATCCAGATTCATTTTAGGGGGAAAAAAAGGGTTTCTGTCATTACAAAGAAAAAGACTGGAAAACATGACACAATTTTTCCTTAAGGCTCAGTAAACAGAAAGTGAAGTAAAAAATACCTTTTAAAAAAGTTCTTTCATTTAAAAATCAATTTTTTAAAACTTAAGGGCCAGCCTGATGATGTTTTAGTACTTCAGGTTGACAGAATGATCAGTGGGACTATTCACAGAGTATAAAGATAAAAATGTGCAAAAGATCTTTGTCAAATCTGGGCTTACAGCCAGCCTCTCACTCCCCAAGAGCATGTCATATGGCACTACTTCTAAATTTGGCTCAAATTTGTTTTGGTGAGTGCAAAATTTGTCTAGATCCAAAGCTACTTCTGCATCTACCATTTAAAGCTTTTTCATCCCATGTAGAAACCTCCAAATAAATAAAATTTACAAAGAAGCTTTTATCTGGATGTAGATGTGTTTATAAGTAAGAGTGAAAGCAAAACAACACTGGGCAGGGATCCAGAGGCTGATACCTGAGCTATAAACTACCACTGATCACAGTATTTAGTAAATTAACTAAAAATACCTACCTCGGTTTCACTGCCTGAAGTCAGATAGCATGCTCCCCTTCTTGCCTTGACTACAATTTGCACCCATAAAGCCCCAGGGAATCAAGAGAAATGCAATGGCAGAAATTGAAAGGGATCATTTCCTTCCTCTCCAACATTTTCCATGTAATGTTGGCAGCTCAATCTGCAAAGATACAGTTACCAAAATAAATCTTTGACAATGACTGCGTGTCTCACACTGCAGCCCCATCCTTCCCCTTTACAACTGTTTTTGCTGAATCACTTTTTATTTGCCACCTGGAAAAAGCCAGTGCCCAAGATAGGGGATATACTGTGCATGCAGTGCCTCCCTCAACTCTTTCCAAACTCCACAAAACTCAGAAAAAAGGGTGGAGTTTGCTCATCTCTCAATAATAGCACAACATGTAAAGACCAAAAGAAAGTAACTGCCAGGCAGAAAAGGGTTCTTTCCCGTGACCTGCTAAAACACAGAATATCACATAAACAATCCCCCTCCCTCATCCCTTCCTAAGGGATTCTTCCTTCTGTGAACACATTCAGCTCTGAACAGAGGGGGAACGTCACCTGAGGGAAGGCTCCTGGACAGTCACCTGAGGGAAAACTATTGTCACCTGAGGGAAAAAATGTCACCTCAAGGAAAACTGTCACCTGAGGGGAGGCTCCTCTTCTGTCACCTGAGGGAAAATTGCTGTGAGTGAGGGAAAACTACTGTCACAGAGGGAACACTGCTGTCATAAAAGGGAAAAATCTTGTCACCTGAGACATGTGGTGGAGGGCAGGGAGAGAAAGGCTTCTGGCAGGCCACATTCCCAGTAAGTTTCTGAAATATTTGTACAACTTAGTGTCTCCTCTAGATGACGGGGTAAAGCAGAGGAAGGGAGGATATAGAAAGGGGATGTATTGTCAAAAATAAAATGTCATTCTGAAGGTGAGAAAGCTCAGAAACCAGGGGTGGTGCTGTAAGGCCATGGAATGCAGTGTGCTCTCCGGGACATTAATTACCAGGGCCTCAGCAGCACAAGGGACATTTTTGGGATAGCAGTGAGCCTTTTGAGGGGTTAATGGTGATAGAGCCAGATTGCAGACATCTTTCTTCTTTAGTGCACAGTCCCCAGGGCTGGAGGGCAGCTGTGGGATGGGATCCAGGGCAGGGCTGGGGGCTGTGGATGTTGCTGGGAGCTGTGTGGGCTCCTGGGGGAGCTGAGGCTGCTGAGGCTGCACAGGCACTCCTCCAGCCTCCACAAAAATCTCTGCTTAAATTTTAAGATGCAGTTTTGAACTTCAGCCACGTGATGGCTACATTTAAAAATTCCATTCCATAATGCTGGTGGTGTAGTGGCTGAGATAATGAGACCAAAATGTATGTGGTCAGAAAATCCTCCAGGCGGCCCCACACAGGAGGATGTTTGTTTGTGCAAATATTTTATACACAATACACAGTTTTGATTGTGTAAATATTTATTTCAATACCTCTCTGAACTGTATAATGTGACATGGAGAAGAGGCAAAGGTTTTATAGTTGAGGTGGCATTGCCAGTTTAATGCTCTGGTCCCGTGGCCTGGGCTGTGGTGGCACCCAGAGCCTCAGCTCTCATGGCAGCTGGGCTGTGACCACTCAGAGGCTTGGAATAAATGTACCTTTGCCTATATATACTTGTACACAACATAATAATATGAAAATAGAAATATTATAATAACATTATAGAAATATAAGAATAGAAATATTATTTCACACAGTTTGTGGAAGAACTAGCCATGGTGAAGGACAGTGATTAGCCAAGTCACCTCCTAATTTCAATATTGAAAGAAAACACACTAGAATATTTTTGAAATTTGTTAAGTTTTTAGATTTATAAAGAAATGTGGAAGTCTAATGGTAGTTTAAAACAGAAAAAGGTAAGACACTCCATGTGGAAAGTGGGTGCAAAATCGGCATTCTGAAATTTTTCAGATTTAATTTCTTATTAAATAAATCATTAGATAAATCCAAACTATTTTCTTGGTTCTTGCAAATATGTGCTTTGAGCCTTTGATTGAACCCTAAACCATTCTGGCTGAATGGCTCACGGTCTGAGGCTTTTACCTGAGAAATGCAGACCTGCAGTGCTTTTGACCTTTTATTTATTTTGAACGTATTAACCTTTAAATGATTCAAGAACATAATCTTAATAGATGCAATTTCCTCTTGCAAATTTCTTCTGACATGGCACATAAAAATGTTGTGGGACTGACTGTCATTGTTTGTACCAAATTTCTTTTGCTCCTACCATAACTTCAGGATTACAAGGGCTCATTAGCAGGATCATGGCAGTGTTACTTCAAACAGCATGGTTCCTTTTAATTGTCTTGAGACAATCTGACCTTCTTTTAAAAGGAAATCAAATAAGTTTATTGTTGCCAAAAGATCTTGGGAAATAAAAGGAAAAGAGGCTGCAATAGTACTGAATTTTTAAAAAATCAAACAAAAAAACCCCACATATATTACTGCTAAAATTTGATAAAATCTGGGTACTTAAAAAATCATTCCTCTTTGGATTACTTTAAAGTTTATTGGTGGTATTTTTAGACACCAGAATATTTCTTTTAAACTTAATACAAAAAGTCTGTTTAATACTTTTTTTTCATCAGAAAGTTGCTTATCATAGACTTTGACACAGTCTCCTGAAAATTCATGAGGATCTAAAAAATTAAAAACTTGAAGGAAAACTACAGCTTAATTTGTAGTGCTTCAGAAGTTTGGGGTTGGCATTTGGTTTTATGAAAAGCTGGTTCATTTGGCTGACTTCTTCTGTTCAACTCCATGTGTATGTGAAATGATGGACAAGAAGAGCTATTTATTGTTCATTCCTAAATTTTAATCTCTTTGAATCTTTGATCAATAAAATTGAAAATAACCCATCTTCACTTTGGCCACTATGAGTTCTAGTAGTTGCTCATACTTAATAATGAAGAAAAAGAAAACATGCTGCAATTATTACTATCCTTTGCTTTCTTCTTTCACTCCTTTTTTTCCCTTTCCCTATCTTCCAGTGTGACTGTGGCATTGAATACAGCTGAGACAGAGCTGGTTCCAAACTCTGGTACTTATTTTTGGTTCATTAATTTTTGGCAAAGAAGGGACACTTAATAGGTCTGACATTCCCAGCTAGGTGGTGATTGATCAAAAGTCACCACAGTCAATGTTGTTATTTTTTCCAAATTTGTAAGTGTGTTATTCCCTAGGAGCCCACAAAAACAAAACAATTAGTTTGGCTTGACAGGAATGATGGTGGCTAAACCAGCATCAGAAGTGAAGGCATTCCATGGGATTACCTTTTCCCTGTCTTAAGTCTGCTGCAGCCTAATTTACAAAATGACAAGGTAATGCCTGTTTTATTTAAAGTGCATTATCTGCATTATGCCAGCTGCACTCTTCAGGAATGTGACATTGTTAAATGAGATTTCCACACACCTACAGGAATGTGCAGACACTATATTTATTAGCCTGGTAAACATACAATCTTTTATCAATGACACCCAGTCTCTCTCTCCATTTCTTCCTGTTTGTGTTGTGTGTCTGTGTCAGCCTTGTTCTGAGCCAGTGCTGTCAGATGAACTCTCCAGAATCTGCTCAGCTGGAGTTGGGAATACCAGCCAGAAATAGCCAGCCCTGCTCAGATGCCCCTGCAGTCAGTAAGTGCCTATGGAAGGTACACACAGCTATTGTATTGTGCTCAAGCTGCTGGGCTTGAGTTTCTCCACTGGGGATGAAGTTGTAACTGGTGTGGGACAGTGGGAGGCTGGCAGCTTGCTAGAGAGGGTGGTTAGTGATGATCTGGGTGGCAAATTCAAATATTCAGATGCTAATCCAGCCTTAAGCCACTGAGCTACTGGGTACTTTTATGTAGCCAGTACCTTTCCTGTGACTTGATTTCCCCATCTCTGAAGTAGAATCAAGTTGCTCCTGAATTGGAAAGATCAGCTATTCTAAACAAAAACATCATTGCTCTTATTGGCAGGGAAAATATCCCAGTTGGATTGATTTGGGATTTCATAATGTTGGTAATACACTCCTGAATAAGGTTATGCTGCAGGTATTCAGTGGCTGACATTCACCTTGGCACAAACTAGGATAATGTGGGACTGGTGAAATTGATAATATAAACTTGCTTCATGCATATTTCAGTAATTCCACTTTGAATCTGTGGAAGATTCTCTGTGGGTGTTGATCAGGTCCAGAATATTGGACATCTGCCAAAACTCTGGCAGAACTTATTTTCCTTCATTTAGACATATACAACAACTCAGAAAATTGAGAATGTCTATTTTGATCTTATCTCAGTAGGTTTAATGTCTCCCTAATTCTGATAACTGTATTTGGAGAATATGAGGAGTTGAATGAGCCCTGAGAAACTGTGCCTCCAGGGTTAATGAAAAGAGTAAATGAGTCTGGTCTGGTACCCAGCAAAGCAGTTCTGGATTGCCTGCTGCAGCTGGTAGACTTCCAGAAGGACCAGAAAGGGAAAACTCAGCTTTGTTTAAGCATACAGTTGGATGTCAAAGGCATGGGAGCCTGGAATTTCTGTCTGAGTTTTCCTGTATAGTGATAGACTCAGCAGGACATTGCTTTCTTTAGATGTCAATGTCTGACTCATTCTTGTCTGAGCTGCAAGTAATTGGTGCTTCAGAGAAGCAGGGAGCTGAAAGTTTTCTGCTGAGGTTTGATCTTGAAGGGAGTGAAAGACTGTTTGTATTATTTGAACTTCAGGAAGAAATTAAAAAAATGTTATCTAACTGTAGTGTTGAGTCATCTTAGCTGGCAAGTGTTAGGAGCTGCTTAGGTCAGCTGAAAGATTGGGAAGGAAAATACTGACTCAAGAATTTTCTTGTGTCAGCAGAGGGTCTCTGCTGCACTGTGGGCTAGGATTTAGAAGTGGAGATCTAAAGGAGGACATTGTAAACAGCAGCTGCTTTAAAATTAGCCTCATTCCTTTTCTTCTGACAATTGCATAAAGTCATAGGAAATCCTACCATAGCAATCGCTTCTAGATTTTTAAGAAACAATATTCACATCTCTGTTAATGTAACCTAGTTACATTACTTAGTGCTTGTTTAAGAAAAGCTTGATTATATATTCTTTCCTTAAATTGGCTTTGTCTCAAGCACAAATTTCAGATGCATCCAAGTGATTTATATGCCTAATCTGACTGAATCACTCCTGAAAGTTAGACTTGACATTTTTACAAGTTTTATCTGTGGGCTATTGCTAAAATTAATCTGAATATGTTTTTTCAACTTCTTTGGCTGAAGGTCTCAAGAACCTTGTGAACTTCTTAATAAATAATTCTAGTCTAAGTGTGAAAATATTAATTGACCTTCCCCTCATATGATGACAGCAGTATGACTTACCCTTGATGATGGGGAAAGTTTGGGAGTGCTTTGACAAAAAAAATCTAGAAAAGGCTTCAGCTGGGGCTCTCAAGACTTCACTTATTGCATATTCTACTGCAATTCCTGTGAGGTGACCAAGACCTTTGCCCTGGGCCTTGAGCACAATTTGGAGTGTGCCTGAACTTTGTTGCTTTCTAAAAGAGTCTCCAAGAGGCAACTACTTCAGTCTCCTTTTTGCTTTTTGCCTTCCCCCTGAAATAGAAGATGCAGCATGTTCCATTACTTCTTCCAGCTATACATGCTGCATTTCTAGCATGCCAAGATCTGCTCTATTAAGAGTTGTAAATAGCTCGACTGTGGGAGGCTTTTCTTTACCTATGCTGTGAAATGGTTTGTCTTCTATCAGTTATTTGCATGAGGCATAAGAAATAAAGATTTATAGCAAAATAGGTTCTCTTTGGATTGCACCAGAAAATCTTTCATTCAAACAAGGGATACAATGACATTTCCACCAGGTTCCTTTCTCCTTCCTTCTCCCTTTTGCCTATTATGTATCCAGGGGATGAAAACAGCCTGTCACTGGCAAGACTTTTCCATAGAAGGTCACACTTAAACCCTTGTGACCATAATTATTTTGTCTCCTTGCTCTCCAACACTGCCATGTGAATGAGGTCATGGTATTAAGTGATTCTAGCTGCTTAATATCTTCACTTTATGTCCTAAAGGACTTCTGGCACTTGAGCACTGTGTTTGGGGACTATTAGATAGGAATATTTTCTTGAGAATGTACTGACATTGTTGAATTTATATCCTTATGTGTTTCCTGTCTTTAAGTTATTATTTCCTCCCAATAATACAAATGATCCAAATGTCAAGATTCTGATTCTGTGTATTCTACAACAAGAGTGGGGGGCAGAAATCCCAACTCATTGATTTCAATTCAAAAAGGTAATACCCTCTTATAAAAGCTGTGTTATTTCAGCCAGATTCCAATGCAGAAACATTAATCGAGGCACTTAAACTTTTCTTCTGACACCGTGCTTAATATTTCTTTTTTCTCTAAAGTGTCAGGAAGTGGTGTCGAGTTGGCAGCAGTATATACCATCCCAGAGGAGGCTGTAAAGTAAGTGTTAGAAATGTTTAGTCCTGTCTATAAAAATGAGTTTTACTGAACTCTCAAAAAGTAGTAACAGAACTGCCTCTTCTAGCAGTTTTTGTGGTTATTAATAGATGTTAGTGCATTAATTATGTTCCAATGGAGATTTAAACTCTAATCCAAACTGTCCATCCAAATTGAATGCTTTCTTAACCTCAGCACTATCTGATAAAATTTCTGTGAACTCCTGTACATAGAATGAAATTTACCGCTGTTTGAATACGTAGGCTTGTGGGAATGATTATTGATTCATATAACTGAATATTGAGGAGGAGGCCTCTTTGATGGAGAGCTTGCCTTGAAGATTCATGTTACAATTCATCTGTTCACTTGTTTCACCACAGAAGTTATTGTAATTAAGGTAGCTCATACACTAGAATAAATTTAAGAGACTGTTAAAAAGATGGCCCTTCATCAGAATATCAGAATTATTTCTTGTTATTTCTTCAAAACAGAAATTTTATTATTTAAATAGTTACACTGCTTTCAATTCTCTTGCAACATAATTGTCAATGTGATAGTGCTAATATTGACAGTGTCATTTAACTTATTGAAGGGAACATAGAATCTGTCAGAAGTATTGCAGCCTTTGCTGCTGTCCTGGTAAAGAGGAATTGAGAATTTTTCCTTTTATTAAGATATAATTTCATTTTAAAGGAACATCTGCTTTTTGAATACCATTATATTCATGAGAATGATTGCTTTAAAATCTTTTTCCAGCATTGTTGTTCCCTCCCAAGCTTACTGTCAGTATTTTACAGTTTTTCTGAGGGTTCAAAATGCCACTGGAGGACAGATGACACATTTCAGTCTACTCTTACCATCTAATGTGTTATGTTCTGGTCTCAGGTTGCTTTTCCTTGAGCAGTTGGACACTATCAGTTGTCGGTTTCGCCTCTATTGTTTCTTTGCTGCAGAAGCTCAGCAAGTGGGAGATGACAGAGCGACTCTGCTGCCTCTGCTTAGGAAGCAGGAGAATTCTGATAGGGATATAAATTATTGGAAGAGTGTCCATCTCAGGAATTGCAGACAGACAGAGCAGCTCTGAGGAAATGCAAACTGTCAAAGATGGTTTGTTTCAGCTGAGGCTTGAACAACAGCAGAAGTAGAAAGGAGCAAAGCACACTGGAGTCACTGTATGTAAGTATTCTCAAATCATTTCTTAGACAGTTCACTTACCTGATGAGCAGAATACCACATGCATTTCTAGACATCACTTTTCATCTTTGAAGAATAAAAATTGCATTTCATTTAATGTGATGCATGAGCAGATTTTTTCTTTGCTGTTCTCTGAATATGTAGAATATTTTATATGAAGAATGGAATTTGAATTATTTGTTGGGGAGAAAACAAATATGCCTTTTGTTATGCCTTCCAAGTAAATGCTACTGTTTTAAACTGAGTATATACTGATACTATGATGGTGATGATACTGATACTGATACTATATACTATGAGGTCAATACCTTTTAATGGGACATACTTATAAACCAGTAATCATCATATTTAAGACTGGGTGTCCATAATTTCTATTTATGAAACTGTTTATATTTCTACAGTTTTCTTCAAGAGTCAGTTTATGGGAGGGTGTTAATAGCAATAATTTACCTGGATTTACACATGAGCAAAGCCAGTACTAAAAACTGGCAACCTGGAATGAGTATGCATAGAATTTATGATAATCCAAGACAAACTGGGGTTTATTTTTAAGGAAAAGTTCTTATTTCCTTTGGTTCTCTACAAAAATGTAGAGGTTGGGTGTGTGTGTGTGTAGTTGGGTGTGTTTGTGATAACAAAAGAAAAAGTAATTTTGGGAGTTATCAAGAACTTTAGGGGACCAGTTTTGAAAAGAACCAATCAACTCCAACCAATGAAGATTAAGGAAGCTAATTAAGATTACATTGCACTGTACTGCACACTCAAACTGCTATGACACATGGAATAAAAGAGTATCCTTTGGAATTTCTGAAACCTGGTTATTAACCTGCAATCACTTCTCAGTATGTTTTCCAAGCACTGTTTATTAGCAGCAGATTCAAAGCTCATGTGCCTTCTATAGCAACAGCACTTCAGGTTTTTACAACATTTTTGTGGTACTGCAACAGGCTAGACTTTTTTCATGTTTCACAAACTGATTAAGATGCCTTTTGGAAGTGAAAAAGAGGGATATAAGTTTGCATGGATGTCTTCTCTGAAAGACTTTGATTTGACTGTCTCTTGTCAGAGGCTCTAGATAAAGAGTGATTCATGTAACTAAACAGTTTCCACAGCACTTACCTAAACCTTTCTACTGAGCTCAATATAAGCAATGACAGAAGGGTAGCCAGTAATTCACTGAGGAATTCATACCCATTTTTTTTGTTTTCAATGTGACGGCATGTCCAATTACTCTGCTAATCTCAACAGGTCCTCTCTTGCACTTCTTGCCTTTATTGTTCCTGCAGCTTTCCTGATGTAGACTTAGCGGATGATGCTATTAGATGTTGTAAATATAGGTTCTTACAAGTACTTTCTGCATTTATAGAATAAATTGAGGACTTCTTGTTCAGCCAAACTGAATGATAACAGAGAAATTTCCCTACTATTAGGACTGACTAGAAATCCTTTCCCCTAAAATCAAATTGGTTTTGGTACTTTTTACTGTGAAATCCAAAAACTACAGCTCTTTTTAAGTCTTTTTGGTCTTCCCATAAAATAAGACAGATTTTTGTTTTAGTGACAACAATTTTCCCCACAGATTTATGACTGAAAAAGTTCCTATATAAAATAATATTAAACTTTACCTGTTAGCTATATTTAGGATATTTTGCAGAGTTTAGTCCATGCGAAATTCTTGTTGAACCCTAAACTGTTTTTTCAGTGTGTACCTATAGAACAAGTCAATGCATTCAGTGAAACTGTGGAGTACATATAAAAAGCTTTTTACAACAACTGTGTTAATTTTGTGTTAGTCATAAACTCAATAATACTTGATGTAGAAAACTAATTACTCTCTAAGGTGAAGGAATTGGGAATTGCTAATCTTTTGAATGCAAGTTCTATTGTTGTTTATCATTGCAATAGTGTTCTCGTGGCCTCTGCATTTATCAAAAAAAAAAATATCAGTAATGATGATCAGATAGGGTTAAACTCACAACTGAGTATATTAACTAAGCTCTATACACAATTTAAACCCATTCTTTCCCTGTTTCTTTGCTCTTTCTAATGTTTGTCAATGCCCTTTCAGTACCTCTGTTAGGGAGGGAAAGTCTTTCTATAGGTGCCAAATTTGGTGATGTGTTTACCTCCAGTTCCAGTGTTCCATGTGCAACTGAATGTACCTTGTAAAAACACTTCAGAGACTTTAAAGCTTTGTTTGTTACAGAACTGAGACTATCAAAGCTAGAAACAATTTTTCATCTAGTGTTCCCTCATAGTTTTGGGGTTTGCTCTTTTTTTTTAAGGTTTATTTTAATCTGAAGCTATCAAAAAAACATCCAGATCCTCCATGAAAGCAAAGATTAGATAGATATGGGCAGAAAAAACCTTTGTGGAATATTTGATTGGGAGATCAAGTATTTTGAAATCACACAGCTAATTAATTTCTCCATTTTAATACTAAAATCTATGTATCTGGATTATGATTTCTCTCTAAGAAATAGGGGGGCTCAGGTTTCATTCTCTTTGAAAAGATCCATTTATTATGAAAAGTATTACATTTTCAAGGCACTATTTTTGAAAACAGGATTCAGGTGTGTGAGATCATTTGAATTGCCAGGGTAATGATACTTCTAAATGTGTTTGTGTGTGATTCTGGCATAAATGACAGACTTTCACTAAACTTGGAGAAACATTCTTATGCTTCTGACTGTTTCAGCCTCCAGTGCTTGTGTTGCTCAGTATTAGCCAGCACTGCTTTGATGTGTGGCAGGACAAGGATGAGAAGAGGAAAAGAAAAACCAGAAAACACTGATTGTAAATTTGTTTTTTCATATAGTTAGAGCTACATTTTAGCTTAGTTTATTTTTAGGTGAACGACATTTTATCAACTGTAAGCCATTGGTGAATCAGTGTGAAACTTCCCAATGGTTTATCAAAAAAAAAAAAACAAGCAAAAATGTTGTTCTACTATGTTCCCCACCCACTTATGCAGAATTTCTGCTTTGCAACCCAAATGTACTGCTTAAATGGCCCAGCTGATTATATGATTTGTTGCAAACACTGTTAGACTTCTTTAAGTGGTATTAAAAAAATACAGGGAATATTGGAAAAAATACAGGCAAGTAGCTGTTTTGATGTTTAATAGACACAAGAAAGTTTTGTATTTAAAACACAGCTTTCGATCCTTTTATGATATCTCTTATACCCAGTCTCCAGCATTTGGATGTATTCATGAGTCCAGTAGTAGATCCTCTGTTTTCAACTTTGAAAAAACAAAGTGGAAACTCATCAGAAGGTCAGATGGAAACATTCTGCAGCCTACATCAGATTCTGAGCTACATGGCCTTTAAGCTGCCTGAAGAACAATTGGGAAGTGTGGGAATTGCTCTAGAGAAGTCCTTAATTGTTTTGGGATTTACTCAACATATTCTAATTTTGGATGAAAGATGTGATTATGGAAGCACATAATAAGCATTCTCTCCTACACTCACAAAGAGTTTGTTTTCAAATCATTCTTTGTTATAAATGCTCAGATTCTGTGGCGTTGTATCAGCCCATGCACGTGCTTCAGTCAGGTTCCAGAAGGGATTCCTAAAAATGCAGTGTTTTTTTTTTTTTTTTTCCTTCTAAAAAGGAAAAAAATTCTTACCTGTCCTACAAGTAGCACTGTTCTTCTGACAACTGCTGTGCAGTGAAGCTGGATGTGTTTCAAGTGCAATGCCTTCCATGCCTCTGTAGAGCACAGAAAAGGAGTGGAGACCACAGTTTATTTACCAGGTGGAACTTGTTTCTCATGTTTTTGGAAGAATGAGCAGAGAAAACCTCATGGAAGCAGTAGGTGGGGATGTTTGGCCAACCTCCCACCCAAGCAAAATAACTGAATTAAGACCTTGGCTATGTTGAGTCCCCACTCCATAAAAAGGGACTTGGTGGCACAATGAGATGAATCTAAATCAAATATGGCAAAGATAAGAACATATCCTAAAAATTTCTGAGCCATGGTCAAGCCCAGAGGCATTTTTCCTTAACCTAAGGGAGCAGTTAAAAAGTTTATTGCATTTGACAATTTTTTAAAGCACTTTTGCAACCATGATCAAAACTCTATATCAGTTGACATTGCTTCTTTGTGTCCTTCATTAAAGGCAAAGAAGTGAAATAAAAGCACAGAATTAAGCTCAGCAATCCAGTGCACTGATTCATGTCATTTATATGTAAAAAATTATGCCTTAAGAAGTTCAAATTTATATTTTCTGAAAGCATAAGTGACTATTCTGCTTCTATCCTTATCCTCATATTTTTCAGTGGCTATAAAATATGGTTATTAAATCTACAGTGTGTCTTCTGCAGTGGTTTCATTGTCCATATATAGATATCAAGACAGCTACAGACTACTTAATGACAGCCTTTTGGTCCAATGAATGTGTCAGTAAAGGAAACCAAGCATTTCTCTTAATAAAATGGTTTTCATCATCCTTGAGGACTAATTAAGTGATCCCTTTAGAAGTCATATTCACTGAGCTAATTAACATGATCAGAATGTGCATTCCTTCCTTATGATTAACTCCATAGCACTGAGAGGAAAACTCTAAGTCTTACAGTGATACTAAATACACAGATCCTTATTCTGTATATATATAATATTCTGTATTGGAATGCATGACACACTGGCTACAGTCTGAATAACTGTTTAAAGTATTTTGAAAGCAGCAAGGACATAATTCAACTTAAGCTCTCACTTTCCCTCAACAGAAATACACAGGGCATTAAACAGCTTGGGCAAACAGTCTGGAAAGTTACATTGCGGTTCATCTTGTTACACTTGGTGCTTTATGTGTAATAGTGGTTTTTACTCTGAGTTCCACTCAGTAAACCTGGGACTTCAGCTTCTTTATGGAGACATAAAAGTTTGCAATGCCTAATCTTATTTATTGTGATAATCTACTCACCATGAAGCAAAGATAAAACATATGTAAGGGATAAGGATTGTTTTCATCACTCTTAAAAGTTTGGTATCTCAGAGATTAAGAATATTAAAATATTAACCACAAGAAAAAATGTTACTGATGGCTTTTAAAATTTTTAAAAACTGAAATATGAGTGACATGATTTATTCCTGAGGCACTTGCTTTGAAGTTTATTGGCACAGTGACGTTTTTATAGCATCCACATGAATACTGCTCAATAGTATTGTCCTGTAGGGCTCAAAATCAGTAGTGACACTCAAGTATTCTGTTTCCTATGAACTACTGTAATCTTGGTTTAGTTCACTAAACTATACTTGAATTATTGGAAGACAATAGCCTTTGGTGATATCATTTGATTGTAATAGAATGGAAAACTAAATGTTGTATTCCATAGAATCTGTGACTGGAACAGATGAATGGGATGGAGTTATTTAATACTGCCCACACAATTTGGACAATGAGATTTTCAGAGAATTGCACACCTTAAATATTCTATTTTCCTCCATGTCTGATGTGGTGCACTGACAGCCTGCCCTTCTTACTTTGCTTGACCAGACATCTTGTTCCAGCTATGATGAGATACATCAGTGTAGCTCCCACTAATGCTCCCTGATTTCTATCTTATTGCTGGTTTATGTCAGTCTATCAGTCTGCCTCCGTTTGGAGATCTCTCCATGTTTGGGGAGCTGGCTGTTGAACCACTTCTAGTTGAAGCTATACTAATATATTTCTTTAGATGAAACTCTTTTCTAATTTTAAACCACCAGGTTCATATGAGAATGAATGGAATTTGGTAATTGAAAGAGCTTTAAAGGTATCATCCCTGGGAAATAAGTTTTGAAACAAAAATGTGCAAATTAATGCAATTAATTGTGCATTATATAAAGACAAGCTTTCTAAAACTAGAAGAAGATGCAGGTCAAGTAACAGACCAATGATGTTCATTTGCAAATAATACTAATTATGAACTATTTAAAAGAACTAACCTGCATAGTTTTCAGTAACAAATTATTTATATATTTGGCATTATGGCACCATAATAATAAAAATAAAATTTTAATGAAAATACAGATATCCATTCAGACTCCAGGTTATTGTGCATGGTCTGCCTGTGCTCATGAACAATCTCTTTAAAGGAGTAATTTACTTGATTAATGACCACAATTTAGGCATTAAAGCTGACAATTAAAAAAAAAAAAAAAAAAAAGCCCAACCACTAGATCAGTACACCAAGCATGAATTTGCTGTTAAATTAAATCTGGGATCAGAAGAACTGTCCTGATTGTTTCCAGCACTTAAGTCATTCCATTTCTTATTTAGAATGCTACAGTCTCTGTGAATTTTATCAGAGAATGCTGCTTTATGGGACACTGTAGTTACAAATTACTGTCTGTAAAGCTTGTCCTACAGAGCAGAGAAGGGGAGAATTCAGCTATATGTTCCATCTTTACTACTGCATTCCTTGGAATGTTTCATATGCTTACCTTTATCTGACTTCAGATTTTGTGCCTTTGTGGTTGCTGGCAAGGGCAGTTGAATTCTTTCATGCCTATTGCTTTAATAAGAAATGTGAAGCCACATACACAGTAACATGAGAACACAACAGCATGAAGCAGAAATAATCCCTGATGAGATGCATATCTTGAGTAGGGATTAGGAATGCTTTGCACCCAATTCTTTATTTGGACTGTTACTCTGAAAAATTCCAAAAGGGGGCAATCTTACCCTCTGCCTGGAAGTCTATAAATATAATTCAACTAAGAAAATACAGCACACTACTTTCTAAGTTCTCATTTACCTTAGAGAGCTGAAGGTTAGTGCAATGGTAAAAACATTTAAGGGTTTGGTTTTCTCTTTGAAAAGCAAATTTTAAAAGTGTCACTAGATTTTCAAACTTCATTAACTGCAACAGTATGGATACATGTGGTCACTTTCAGATTATGATGGTTAAAATTATCTAATGCCCTTACTTAGAGTGAAAAATCATGTTGTTGAGAGGGAGATACATTAAAACTTAATATACTTAAATTGCTTATGAACATAAGGCAAACATGCTTATGCTGGAGATTGAGGGGAAAACAGAATCTCAAACTCATCCTCCGTTACCAGATGATTGGTGCTTACAAACTTGAGACATATCTCTATACTAGCTTGGAGGAATGAAAATTTTGTTTTATAATTTCTTATCTTTCGGTAGTGAAGTAGAAGAAATAACTTGTAGCCATGTGCTTGCCATTAATTTGTGGGAACTTTTTTACTTCATAGAACATTTTCTGTAAGAAGAATGCCTATTTACTTTCTGTATGCTTCCTCAGCAATGTGTTCTTGACCCATCTTTTGTAATTTGATTGCAAAATAGTTTAAACAGATATTAGAAATATCCCCAAAATAATTTAAACAGATATTAGAAAGCCAACACCAAGCCAATATCCTTTGACTGAACTAAATGGATGTTCAGAAGTAAGGCTGCAGGAAGCTGGTGAGGAGCGTTCTTGCTGGTGACTGTGTGGCACAGGAGGCTGTAGTCCCAGCCCTGTGATTGTCTCCAGACCGTGTGAGTATCCTGCCATGCTCTCAGACTGAATGTCTGCTGCATGTTCAGAGCTCTGGTATCTCACTGGGAGCTCCCTGCCTCAGAAATCAGGGAGTTATTTCAGTGCTGCGGGGACAGACCTGGCACTGGGGTGTGTAGTTTGGTACAGGGCAGGTGAGAGCTGTGCTGGGAGAAGGAAATGGACACATACAGCTCAGAGGTACAGCTGAGCTTGGCTTTGTCTTATATTTAGAGAACACTTCTGATGTTTTAAAGATATTCAATATTTTGAGAGATTTCTGAATGCTGATCTTTATGAACTGTCCAATAACTTCTCTTTTTACATGTGCTTCATCCCCATGACACTGGGGCTGGGTATCCACCCATGATACAGTCAAATCCTATAATGAGTCATTAGTACATGGAGCCTGGCTAAAGCTGATAGATTACCTGTAGTTAAACGAAATTTGGTGTGTGATGTTTGGAATCTTGGGCTCCAGTCCATATGGTATGAATAAAGAGGCACAGACTGTCAATCTGTGTCTGCTGCAGTGGCTCTGACCTCTGATTCACAGCCAAGAGGGAGCTGGTACAGCCACAGCTCTATAAAGCATTATAGTTAGATATGTTTTCATAAGATGCTTTTGAAGCTTAAAAAATTATAGCACCACTTTATTTTTATTGTGTTAAACACTATACATAATTCTTTTTAATTTTTTTCTTTTTTTTTTTTTTTTTTTTTTTTTTGCCTTGCTTCACATTAATATGATTCACATTTTAAACTCAGCCACATTTTTCTCTCCTCTAGAGAAGATGACCATACCAATTGCCTCACTATCTGTTTACATTCTGGAAAGAGTCATTTGGGATTTTCTCTTTCTGAGATAAACGTTTGCTTATGGATTTTTTTTTATTGTCACATCCATGGCATTTTAAAAGTAAATATGAGTACAAGGTTTATATTATTTTAAATGTATATTGTATTTGTCTTCCCAACACTGTGGTTTTTAGTACTGTGAATAACGTAGTATGGAGCCAGCCTATTAAACAGCCTGTTTTTGTAAGGAAACTGTTAGTCCACCTACAATATTCTATTGCTTACTGTGTTCTTCCAATATGCTTAGCATTCCACAACCTAAATGATCATTTGTTGAACAAATTCATGCTTTTATTAGTCAAAATACAGAGAAAACAGAGCCCCCCTGTTTCAAGATATTTGCTAATGCACGGTTAATTATCACATATAGCTTACTATAATTCATTTTACAGGGAGACCTCCTGCAGGTAACATACTAGCAGTTTATGAAGCAAAATAACCTCACTATAGATTAGAACTGTTTCACTACTGGTCAGACAGTTGCTGCTTCTAGGCCTTCTCACTTCACATTGCTAATTTGAACAAGGCTTTATTTTTATATTTGTCAGCAGCAAGACTGTAGCATGGTTGTTAAACCTCTCCCAGGCCTAATTAGAGTAGCAATGCTAGCATTCATAATGAATCTCGTGTCCTGGGTTGGAGGAGGTAGCCATGGTGCTACAGTAGCTTCCTGGCAGACAGTTGCTGGCAGGTTTAAGGTAGCTTGTGGCTTGCAATATTAAGTGACTGTTGAAATTCATTGACTCCACTGCGGCTTATGTGTCTAGATGACAACAAGTTTACACGGTTCTTTTATAGTTACAGCAAATGGGTCCATTTAAATATTTATTAGGTGATTATGGTGATGTGAAATGGAAAAAAATTGCAAAGTACAGTATTGCATGTATAACTGTTTTAACTGTTTGTACAAAATAGGCCTGTGGTATCATTTGAAATTACAGCATCTTTTTTTCCTCATAAATATTTATAGCATATCAGTAGCTAGGAATGCTAATTTATTTGCATTTTGTTTCTTATTTAATTTGACAGCCTTTTGGGTAGCCATTAAAGCCACTCACTCTGATTTGAATGAAGGATATTTCAATCAGCAGTTGAGTGGCATTTTGATTGGAGTGGGTGAAGTTCAATTTTAGGAGTTCTTGCTGCTTTATGAGACACAGAAAGGAGTATTACCTGTGTGTGCTCGATGACGGGAGTACCCCCAGAAGGCCTGCTTCTCTGAAACTCTTACTTCTGAGCAATTTGTCATGGCTGCTGCATTAAACGTAGTCAGTCAGGTTTATTTTGCTCTTTTTTCTGGCTTAATAAAGGTGAAAGTAACACAAGGGCCAGGTATAAATTTCTGCAAAATATTGGGCAAGAGTTGTTGTAAAATATGAATATGACTTGGATGATAGAACAAGCTAATTCAGGTATATAGATAAAAGGATTAAAAGCAGACAGAAGAAATCCAATTCTTTGACAGCTTTGTGGCTACTGTTTATTTTGTCACAGCAACAGAAGAAATGGAAGTGAGTCAATCTCATTCAAGGGCATGAGAGAACATGATGATATCTAGAGGTGTCAGAGCAAATATATACCTTGGAAATGCCTTCACTGATGGCACAGAAAGTAGTTACAGTGAAGACAAATCAAGCATAGTACAGTAAATTTAATCTGAATGTATGTGTGTCTACCTCTATGTGCAAACTTACACACAGAATGAGAGACTTGCTCATGGTAAAGAGAATAATTATGCTTCAGCAGCTTCACTCACAGTGCTATCACTGAACTTCACTCTTGTTTAGATATTTAAATTTGCTGCAAGTGGGTGGCAGAACTTTCTGAATCTGTATTTTCTAAAGAACAGAAATAAACAGCAGAGATAAAACTGAAGCTCTTGTCAGAGGAGGTGGAAAATGTGCATCATTGTCAGGTAGAGGCAGGAAACACCAGCTGGAGTTCTTTAGCTGTTTTGAGATATCAACTAACATGTATCCACAGGTCTAACTTTTGCGTTGCTAATTCTGTGCACATACTTTTTTTGATAGTTTCACATAAATTTCAGCAGGCTTGGAATACTTTATATTTTCTTCTGCTGAAAAATTAATTCATTATTTGGGTCAATTTTGCCAATTTCACTTGAGAAAAGTGGTTACACAGCCTGGAAATATTGACAGCAACTTGAAATGGAGATGAAGAATTTTCATATGTTTGAAAATGGCAGGGATTACTCTTCCAAACAGAAGAAGAAATTCTGAGGAGTAAAATGGAGGCACGGAGTTGAATTAACTCTGCCACATGAAGCTCCTGGAATGCCCAGAGGCTTCCTTAAGACATGCTGTACAATGTCTAGGATTTGGATATAGTCTACTTACCGAGCTCAAGCTTGCACGACACTTTTTAACTGCATTAATGCTTCTTTCATTACCAGTAAGGAAAAGCAAGATAGAAATCCTATAGGTATGTGTTTAATGCTGGGTTTAGCTCAAATTTGGTGCCCATATTTAAAATCGAGAGAGCTAATGACCAAAGGATACTGTTACAGTACCAGTATTAACAATTATGTATTACAGTTCAGTTGAAAATTGGTTTCGCTTTCGTTTCTGCTATTGAGAACTCAAAAGATTACAGGGTGAATTACTGCATGATTATTTGTGATTATAAAGTTATTTATTCTCAGGCTGAAGAATCCTGTGCTTATCTCTGCACTCGTTTTGGGTGAAGTCCTATGATGCCCAAGATGGGAAGTTAAACATGGAGCTCAGAGTGAACATTCATTTATGTGAAATGAGGACAGTGGAAATGTGTCCTTGTGTGTCCACAAGAGCCCTGGTCCTTAGGGCTGTTGATCCAATTATTTTCACAAGGACTAAATTCATTTAAAAGAGGATGAAGTGGCAGGGGGGGAAAGAACATTCCTTAGCTTTTTGAATCTGGAATCTGTCCTATGCTTTGCTCAGATTTTCCAGTGAGATCACTTCCTGAATGGGGTGTAATATGAATAAGTGTTCTGAGAGGCAGGTTCAAAAGCTGAGCACATGGAATTGGCCCAGCTTTGTTGTATCCCATCAGTGACAAAGCTGAATTTTGTTCAAGTTTTCCAATAAGCTCAGAATTGTCACACATGCAGCTTGAATGAGATGCAGCTTGAATGAGATGAACTAAATTATATATATTGCATACACTTTTTTGTGTCAAAGAATCTGTGAAATCAAATGTGTGCATTGCATTCAATATAGAGTTGACTATTCATCCAGTCCTGTAGCCTTCCCTACTTCAGTTTTCTGCCACAACTTTGTGCCATCTGTACTCAATATAATGTTAAATACTTTACTTTTCTGCAGTTTAGTAGTTGAAGCTACTATATTTTATACATTTCTTAGAACTGTAACAGGTTTATTGTTATAATCCATATTTATGAATTTCAATAACACTTCACGGTGGGGATGTACTATTTTTCCTACTGAACTAATATAGAAAGTAAGATGGAAATCTTGTTCAAGACATAGTTATTTAAATCTGTCTCTGAGTACAAAGTGTTGCTCTCACAACTGAGTCCCTCGCCTGCTGACATTCCTTCTTGTGATCCATTTAGATGAGATAAAGAGGGATGGAGAGATGGCAAAAAATCACAGAGTCATGAGACAGCAGCACTCACTGCAGATGGCAAAATAAAGCTTCTTTTTGCAGTATCAGGAGAAATTATTTTAGACAATCAGTACTACAGTAAACTACATTCTGTCTCCGTGCATGACACCAGGAAATAAAAATCTATTTTTCAGTTGAATGAAATATACGAGGTCCAAGCATCAAGATCTTAGCACTAGGACAAACTGGAAACTTTCCAGTGGAACATTTTTCTCTCAGCTAATGCCGGTTCACCAAAACCTAACACGTTGCATGAAAATGTCTATTCCAATGAAATTTTTGATGGAAATGTTCTTGGTTTGCTGCCAGCTCACCCGCTTTTCCCAGCTCTCAGCTCCCCGGCATCTCACATGGAACAGTGCCAGAAAGTCAAGTTTCTTCACGTTCCTGGCCTGTTTGGCAGACTGCCACAAGGGATGGGAGTCTGGGCTCTCAAAAGTGGACAAGAAACCTTATACATGCACATACAACCGTACACATACTCTCACAGGTCATTTAAATCCATGTCAGTTCATTCAAAGTAAAGGGGTTTTTTTATATAGAGGGTCTTTTAAATATGACCCTCCTATGGAAAATTTCTCATGTCGGAATTTTAATTCTAACTTGAGACTGAAAAAAAAAATTGAGGAATAAGAAAAATTCTCCTTATAAGGTGAATACTGGTTCCTGTGCAACTGCATGTTGCACTATTGTCACTGAGGCTATCAACAGCTCCATCTGCCTTCTCTCTTCCACTGCATAACAAGAGGTATATTTGTAACAGGTACAGTGCTTACACACTTAACCTTAACAAAACAAGATAATATTTTTAGAGCTTTGTAAATATTTGTTTTAAAAATTCCTCCTAAGCCATTTTATATAAGGCAGGCAATCTTTTCTTGCTCACTAAGTGGACTGAGGGAATAGGGTTTCAATGTTTTTACCTGAATGATGAACAGAAAATAGGCACATATACTGAAATTCTGACTGAGAGGGCCCTAAAGCAGGAGCACTGTAATGTACTTTTCCATAGCCTCACTTCATGTGCTGCAAGCTGTTCAGTTGCTTATTATATGTAAGTAAATAAATAAGCTTCAATCACACTGTGTAGGTAATTTCTGACTGTGGAGCTATGTTCACATTTGGGACAAAAAGCAGTTGATTCAAGTAGCCACTAATGCATTCCTTTTCTGACTATTCTTAATACTTTGGATTAGCATAACAAAGTCAGGCTCTTTAGGACATCAGTACTTACTGCAGTTTATTTTTCAGTTCAGAAGATGGGATTTATTGTATTAGATACAGTTCAAGATTTCCCTGAAAAAGGGTTCCTGAGTAGAGTTTTGCTTCTTGTAAATTCGCATTGTCATCATCAAATCTGAGCCTCACTGCCAGTCTGACAAAAATGTATTGCTTTTGTAATAATGGGAAAATAGTAAATGTCCTGTATAGGATGCTAAAATCTCTATTAAACAGAGAAAATACCTATATTTGTTAAAATAAGGGGGAAAACGTTGGTATTTTGTTTTATTTTGTTTTTTTTGGGGGGCTAACATTGTGTAGTAATGCAGGAGGCTACACTGGTGCTGTCCCTGACTCTTTCACAAATGTGATCTGAATTTGCTCCCCATGTCTTTTTATCATGAAGTGACAAAATGGGAGTAATCAGCAGAATGCTCTTGTATTAATGATAGTATTATATATCCAAACACTTGTAAAAGGTTTACATAAAATGCGTTCTTAGACTTACTAAGCATTGATCTGTGACATTGAAGAATTTTATTATGGTAGGAATCAACTTTGAATGCTCTAAACATGCATGGGTTTGCTCTTGTCATTGTTATTACACTGAAGAAGATTCCATGGGTTGCAAGCTGCAGAAGAAAGTGGGTAAAGTATTGGCAGAAACTTCAGTTCAGTCATAAAACCCATTGTCTCCCTTGCTGAGGCTGCAGAGAATCCCAAGATCTTTTATTTGCATTTGCCTTGACATCAGTCTATCCATAAGCAGGAGAAAATGGGATGAGTGTGTTTGTGTGTATACATACACAGCAGGATTGAGCAATTCAAATTAATCCCCTGAAAGGAAAATAATACATATAATCACAGACTTTTAAACTGGTTTCCAATTAAATGTTCCTTGATAAAAATGATGGATGGAAACCCATTAACAGTTGCTTTCTAATGTCCCTAAACTGAAGTCTGGGTTGCACTCTCTAATCTCCTAATCTTTTCAAAAGAAGATCAGAAAGACCTCTCTACAAAGCAATTCTGACTGCTTTATTTGACTCACTGGGGTGAGAGGAGGGCATTGCAACTCATATGCTGCAAATACAATTCAACATGTGCAATGAAGTGACAACTGAATTCTTCATGTCAAAGAGTCAGTGCTGGACTGGGGTATGTGAGCAAAGACATCTTATTACTCTTATCTGACTAGTGTTCTCTAAGAGCATCTCTGGTGTTCTCTAAGATTATACTCTAATCTGGCTGAGGGGAAAAAAGTTCAGCTCCCTGGAAAACAGAGCACTGGCACTGATTTTCCTCAGCAGCTACCTTGCATTAAGTGAAGCTCAGCTCTTTACTGTAAGACTGAACTGACCCCCTTCACTGTTCCAGGCACTCACAGCTGCTCTCTGGTGGAAAAATAAAATTTTGCTTTCCATACGGAAGCCCATCATCTAAGATTTTGAACTTTTGTCTATTTATCCAAGTATAATGTAATTAATTTCCCTGATTGTTCTCTAGATATGTTAAGAATGTTAAAGAAGTCTACGCTTGAAAATTTGTATCTGGATCTGTCTTTGACCATTTCTACCCCATAATACTAGAGTATTAAAATAGGTAAATTCACAGGAAAAAAAAATTGCATTGACAGTATTTTGGGGTGCTTTGGCTCTGACACCAGCTGAGAGAAAGCGGCATGTGATTGTGCTGTGCAATGCGTATTGTACTGTATATTGTCAGAAAGATGCTGATTTTCTTCATGCACACAAAATGTTTGAGGTTAGACTCAGGGGATTTCTGTTCCCATGCACCAACCTTCCTGACAATTTCTATCAGCTCTTCATGTTTTAGGGCCTCAGATTCACAGTGAAATCATATATTTATACCAAAGTACACATCCTAGTCTATACCTTAATACCATGGAGGGTAAGATAAGAAGCAGGGGTTCCTGACTCCATGTGCTGAACTGGACTGAGCCCAATGGGCCTGTATAGAAGGTAGATTGTCAAATATTTGGGGGTTCACAAACACAGCCAGTGCTGGGTCTGGGGATAGAGAGGCAGCAGGGCAGAGAAGCTGCAGAAATCAGAGTTAAGGATTTGGATTTTTATAGGAGCCCATGTAAGTAAAGGCATCTCTCTTCTATAGCTCATCATGAATACCTGTTAAATGCTTACATTTGTTACTGCTGATCTCTCTCCATTTGTTGTAGTAAACTGGACCTGATTTCTTGATCTCTCTCTCTGTAATCAGCTATCCTCATCCACAAAACTGATTACAATAACTAAATTAAACTGTGTGCAGCAGTGTATTGTCCCATCAGATGGCACAGATGAGTTCTACAGTCTCCTTGGAGTCACCCAAATCAACTATTAATAGATGCTTTTAATGTAAGAATTCCTAGGTGGTTCCATTTTTCTAAGATTGCAAGACATTCTGGATGTTTTATTTTCGCTCTGAAATTGTTGTGCTGTTTTCAGTACTTAAGAGACAGACTCCAAATGAAGCAGCCATTCCTAACCTATGCAGACAAAGGGAGTGGTTCCCTTAGCAACAGGAACCATGTGGAGGTTCTCAGAGAGCTCTCTTTTCCCCCTACTCGTGTTTTCTTTTAACTCAACATTTTGCACAGCATCTTGCATGGAGACTCCGACAGCTGGGCTGGAGAAAAGCAGCTCTTCCGGCTCTGGCTAACCCGTGCTCGAGGCGCAATTGTTCTACACTCATCAGACAGAAAAAATGATAATCATGGGTAAGTGAACTGGCAGACAATCAGAGTTCACGCTGAGGAGGGGGAAAGTTTACTGGCTGGCAACCAGAAGTGTCCAGCACTTCCCAGTAGGCATGTATGCTTGAAGCAGGGGCACTAGTGTGAGGCTTGCCTGTTTTTCTGGTGGGATTACATGTCTGCATTTAACATTTCAGGGGTTAGAAACATTAGTACAACTGGGTTCTATCCTTAGCATGCTACTGACTTCCTTTGCAGTCCTGAGCATCTCATCTCACCTCTCTGTTTTCCTTCCTCATCCTTTAAAAAGAGATTATATGCCATGAAGATCTCAGAAGGAGTGTAAAGTACTGGATTATATTGCTTGCCAAAATTGTGTTTGCTTTTGAAGTTGATGATAAGGTGTGCAGAACCTGAGATAAAATTGATCTTTTATTGTGAATTTAACTGAATTAACTTTCCTCTAGCTAGTTCTAGTTGCTTTTTTTCCGGGTATGGAAGAAGAGATGTGTGCATGTAGTGCTTTTACATATATAAGAATTTGTGTATGCTGGTGTATTAGTAACAGAAATAGAGATGTTTATTTCCCTCAAAATAGCTACAGCATGGATAAAGTAGTAGCTATGATTCAGTGAAATCCAGCATACCATAAAATAATGAAATTTAAGCTTTGTATGTATTGAAGTTAACTGCTGTCTGTAAAGTGTTATGCATTACCAGAGCTCTAGCCAATCTCAGTTGGAAAAGCCTAATGCATAAACTCCCTAAGTTAGTAGTCATTTTACCTAAAAAGAGACATCTGAATGATTCCAATGTTAAGCCAGTTTATTTTGTGGGGATCTTGTATAAGGGATGAATTTGTCTCTGTTTTTCCTAACTGGATGTAGAAAGTTCCTCTGGTCACAATTTTTCATCACATTTGAATTAAAATTCAAGCACCCAAGTTCATATTTCGACAAATTGTGCAGCATGATGATCATCTGGATGCAGGGTCCCTTGATTCCACACTCAGAGTCTCAGTGTCGCAGTGAATGAATTCACCACTACAGGCACCTTAGTTCTTGTATTTCAGATGTGATTTGATTACTGCAGGCAAAAGCAGTCGCTGTAACTGTATGCGCAGAGCAGCTGCAGAAGTGTCACGCACCAGCTCCCCACAGTCCTGTCAACAAGGAACTGTCATTGCTTTTCCTATTCCTCGCCCAGCACAAACCCACAGATCCCCTGCTGGCACAACAGCCAGCACCTCTGAGCTCTTCCCGGGGATCACAGGTGACAACAGTCACAGCACTCCCATGCGCATGGGAACTGATGATTTGTCTCTCAGCTCCAATTTAAATGAAGAAAAATTGCCATGTTTGCACCTTTATGAATAATATTAGGTTTTGTGTCTGAATAAAGAGGAAGGCAATAATGAGTCACTGAAATGAATTGTTTCCTTTTTCTGTCTGGAATTATTTCTCTCCTTTTTATACCCTACTTCAAACAATATTGCTGCTTGAATCAATGATACTAGCTAATGTACAGGATTAAAATACTGTATGTTTAGTGTGAAGTGTGTGAGTTCCTAATAACAATTTGGCTTGTACATTTTGCAATATATGAAGAAAATCCTGGGTTTAGGGTGTGCGGTGTTGTTTAGCAAAGATTTTAAGTCATTGCATATTGATCTTAATTACTTTCCCCATCACCATTTGGTATCTAGTTCTGCAGTTTTCCCTTGTTCAACATTTTCATGTACAGTTTATTTTCAATTTTCATTCAGATGAACAAAAATGTCAGTCCTTTTGCCAGGCCTGCTGTTAGAGATTTTGTATAATAAGACACTGAGAGCACTTTTAGTAACTTTACATTTACTAAGTTGGTCCTGTTATTAGCAATTACTGTAGCTTTTATCCCAGCATTTGAAATGCACTGCATACATAAATGAAGCCTAACCAGAAATCTGAAGACAGGGAAGTAACACCAAGGGATCACTTTATCCAGAAACTAAGTAAATAATAAGAATTTAAATGATTTACAGAAGTGTTATATATTTAAAAAAAAGGAAGCAAAAATCTAATGTAGAATAAGCAGAACGGATTGAAAGCAACACCTATTTCAGTTTCTTGATACTTTACATACAGGACATCAATATAGACTAAGCTGAAACAGGAGAAAAAGTGGATGTTAGTCTTAAAGACATGTATGATGACTGACCTATAGGAAGAGGTATGAGAAGCTGATTTATGTGGCTGGCAGCCAAGGAGTTGGCAACATTATCATGGTTTTAGCAAGAATAATTTCACACAGATCAAATATCGGGATCTCACCATTTTTATATACTATATGATTTTCAACACCAAGTAAAAGCCAAGGCTTATAACATAATTATTTGTTCAATCTGATTTACTCATTAAAAGATCGGCAGGTTAACTCCTCCAAGATACCTCTGGATACAAAGCAGATCATAGGTTGTGAATGGCTTATGGCTTTTTATGTTGTAGTCCTGGAAAAAGGACTGGTGTGATGGTCTGGGGAGGTGCTGCCCCTTGCAACCTGTTATAATTTGTCTGATCCTTCACTAAAATACATCACTACTGCATCAAAGTGGGCAGCGGCCATCCTCCTCTGTAAAAGCTTTTCAGTATCTTTTGTGGGAAAAGCCAGAAAACCTAGGAATTGTGAATGGCTCCTACACAAGTGTTTCCAATCCTGGAACTGATCTGGCTTTCTCAAAGAGCCTTAAAGGATTTAAGAAGCCAGAACCAGTGACCAACAGTCTGGTTGTAGCTACGCTCTGAATACTTGGGTCACGTCAGTCCTGACTCTGGCTATTGTCTAATTTGCAGACTTTGTATTGTGGCTAGAGATGCATATGGATCAAATGCCAATTAGCTCGTGGGACTAATGGCCCAGTTACTTGCTTAAACAGATGGAAGATTTGAAAAAGGACAAGTCACCCCAAATCTTTGATTGCCCCTTCCCCCACCCCCCATTTAGTCATGTTTTATTGCTGAGCCATGCACAGTTCTTGCTGTAGCATTAGGTGAGAACAGTGTGCTCTTACTGACAGAGGTAACAGCAGCTGTGAAAACACTGTAGCAATGAGCTTAGCTTGTTCCAGGCTGATGAGAGGGCAAACTTTTCAAAGATCCATGAGAACACTCTGGTTTCTAAGGTGTACTAAATCCAGTGCTTTCACATCTTCATTCCTAGTGTTGCCATTGTTAACTCATTTATGACAAAATTTGCTATAATCCCATTATGTTAAATTGACGTGTAGGCTTATTGGATGTGGTATAAACTGTACTGAATAAAAGTAGAAAATTTTAGAGCCCAAAGATTTATTTCACTGAAGCATACAATTAAGATGTAAAACTAACAATGTGACGTGCTGAAAATATAATGGCAATGAGTAGCACACATACATTTTCTAAAGTGCAAGAGTAGGTGGGACATCTGAAAGTGTTCAGCAAGGAGTTTGGATAAACAAAACTCATCTTAAAGTCTTTTCAAATTCATAAACATTATGCATATGAGAAGACTTAGATTAATGTTTGATATCTCCTCTAGAATGTTATCAAGAAAGTTTTAATGGACAGCTCTTTGGAGAACTAGTATTATTTCCTTATGTCCTGTTTCAATTAATTCTTTAGCCATGGGATTTGAGGAGCTGTTCTCCTATCTTCCTGTGGCATGTCAGTTTTCCCTTTTCATATTTGTTTTTTGGTTTTTTTTTTTTTTACCAGAAGAAAACCCATCACTGATTTTGTAGCCTCCTCTTGTGTCATATTCAAGGCTGTGTTAAGGATCATCTCATGTGTGATTCAGATTGGGTTTGTTCTGTGCTAATAAACCTTGAGAGTTTGGAGTACATTTTAGAAGAGTTCAAGATGAGCTTGAAGCTGTTGTCAAAACTTTCTTTCCCCAGCAGCATGTCAGGAATGCACACAGAACAGCTCCAAGGTCAGTGTTAGTGTCCTGCCTTACAGCAGAGGCTGAGCTAGGAAAGATGGAAATCTGCAGAGGGATCCTAAAACACTCCTTTCTAAATCTTTTAAGGCTAATGTCTCCTTTTCCTTTTGTATCCTGACAATATTGAAATTAATGATCTTCGGATTTAAATTTCACATGGAGTCAAGCTGAGAAGATGTACCTTGACTCCAAGTTTCTTCTAAATGCAAAGTTGCTGCAGCTTTTGTTCCAAGATAATCTTTGTGTGACTCATATGGCAACGCTCAGCAGGCCTGGGCTCCTGAAGATGTTCCTTTGAGGTCAGCAATTGTCTCAAGCAAATATTTGCCTCTTCATAAATCTCTGTTTGTATAGGCTGGATTCTATAGCCTCTCTTTTGGGCAGTACAAGATTATACAACAGCCATCATGCATCACCAGGGGAGGAACAAATTCTTTTAGAAAAGGAGAGTAGATACTCAGACTGAAACACAATGTTTTTTGTAGCCAAACTAAGTTTTAGATCAGTCAGATTGTCACTTGAAATAGGTAGAAATTTCAGGTCCAACATTTTAATGACTAAAGTAACATGTTGTGGGGGTTGACATATGCAGCCAGCGCACGTTTGAAAAGTGAAGGAGAAGTTTGAAATATTTCACTGAATGTATGATTACAGTGGTTGGGAAAGTTTATGTAAGAATATTTAAAATTATGACCATATTTCAAAAATTGTTATAATGAAATGTATCAAATTTGTTCAGAAGTCAATGTTGAGTTAGAATTCCCATTTAGCCATTTGTACCTTTTAAATATATATATCACTAGACATTTTGTATATGGAAAATTTGATCTATGATAATTGCAAAAGAATATGGAAAAGAACTGGCCATTTTTATTGGATTCTCTCTGGTGTGACAATACTTTTTGGCTCAAAAGAGAAAGTAATCATTCAATTTTTATTTAATACATAGCCAGAAAGTTATTATTTAAAAATAATCAACATAGCACTTTAGTTTGAGTTGGAATTTCAAGCAGATGATGATTTTTAGGGGCTTTTGGAAACTCAATGGGCTGACATAGTATGAAATATGCCACATCTAGCTAATTAATGTTGATTATTTTAGAAGTGGCCTCCATTGTCTAATGCCTCCTGATTGCTTTTCACTGCTGTACTGTGTATAATGAAACCCTGTGGCATCACTGGGCAGTTGAATGTCTCTATGTAGTTTATTTAAAGTGTTCTTCAGTTTTCTGGCATAACTTTGTATTGACTTAGACTGAGGCTGCCTAAACTTGACCATGGTGGCCAGTTTGGGATTGAAAGCGAATGCCATAATAATGGTATGTTATTATATAAATTACATTTTGTGTTATTATCTGTATCTATTTTGAGCATTTAGGACAGCAAGTGGCTGTCTGAGTGTTCACAGGGGTAAGGATTGAGCCTCAGTTGTAACAAGTTTCAGCACTACCAAATTTAATTGAACTACTACAGATCATATTAGCTAAAGAATGGTTTCTTGCAGCAGTACATGAACAATAACTCAATTTCATTCACGTGATAAGAAGCTGAGAATTGTAAGACTTGATGTCTTATAGCAAGGCATGTTATTTTACATCATGACACGCTACAGGCATTTTTAAATTCTGTAAGTTGAGGGAAAGATGAAGTTTCAGAAGCATACCAGATTCTGAGCAATGGAACTGAAAAACAGGATGAAGGGAAAGAATGGTGTGAGGAGTTGAAATTTCTTTCATTTTGTCACTGTTTGTCTGCAGTTTAGGGATAACCATTGCTCTGGACAGCTCCCATCCCATCTCATTATTGTCCCTATCAAACAACACTAACTCCTTGCAATTTTCTATTTAAGAAAATGGAACAGAATGGCAAAAGCTTTCCCCACTTGATATTTGCTGTCGTGTTCATAGGGCTCTTTCTTTAAACCCACAGGACGCCACAGTTAAGCTGTGAAAGTGGTGTTATTTACACTGAGCAGAGTCAGCCCTCACAGCCTGATTACAGGGCCAGTTAGGATCAGATTTAGATTCATCATTCAAGAGACAAAGAAAGCATTGGGGTAGAGACAGGAGAGATGCTATAGGAGAATGGTAATGGGAAAAGTAAAATATTTTAGCCTGTTACCCCCAGCCTCCCTGGCTGTCCAGTCACAGAGTCCAAGGTGCCTTTCCAGGCGAGGTGGCCAAGTGAGAGATAAAAGTATGTGGTTTTATACAAACTTCATAATTTGCAGCTGAACATTATTTATAGATATTAATTAGTTCTCTGTCTTTGCTGTGTTGTTATGAACCTCTGTTCAGTTTCTGACATATTTTTCATTAGGTTGATTCATAGCAAATTTTAAAATTATTTAAAAACTAACTGCCCTGCAGGAATATGTAGAGAGCAGAAAGTTGATAGTAATGCACAGCCTTATTGCTAGACAAACTGCACGTTGAGAATAACTGTGGTCATTGTTGCAGGTGGCTTTTTTTTCCTTTGAAAAGTTTTTCTGAGCTTAATATTGATATTGAAAAAGGTGATGCTTTAGACTTCACATTTCAGCTGTTGACATAAAGTGTGTTTTATTGTAAACTGAACTGAGCAAACTCTCTGTAAACCGTGTGTCTCAGACCTTACTCTTGCAAACACCTCCTCATGGGTCTTACCTCACCAAATTCAGCTCTTTATACATATAAGTGTGTTGATTTTCTTTCTTGGTGTAAATCAATGAGCTAGAAAGACGACTGCCTTAGGACACTGATGGTTTGTGCATGTGAGCAATAAAATATGTAATGTACCAGCATCCTTTCAAAGTGCCCAACCAGCTTTATTGGGACTTTTATCCTGCTCACAAAGTTTGCCTTACAGGCCCAGGTTTCAACACTGATAGACTTCCCAAAAAGTGGCTGGATTGTTTATTCCAAGTTAGCTAAACCCCTACATTTCTTAAAGAGGCTATTTAGATTTATCTTGGAATTTCAAATTAATTTTATAAAGGGTTTTTGTTAGGACAGAAAGGGAACATAATGCAAAAGCCTCTGAACTTTATGGAAGTTTTTAGCTGATTTCAATGAGCTTTGAGTTGAATTTTCAAGGGATGTTTTAGAGAATTAGCTCACTTAATTACATACCACATTTATGAAACTGATAATAATTTTTTCTGTCATGCTAAAAACTCCATGGTCTTCAGGATCAGAATCCTGAAATTTTTGGTGCCCAGTAACAGAGGTGAATTAGTAGCTCATAATTAATTTTACCTTTGTTGTTGTTCTTAAAGATCAAAATTACATGTAAAACCCAAGACACACAAGTGGTGAGACTAAGGGACTAAGAATGGGACTAAGCAGGATCAGCTGCTAATCATGTCTCCAGCACAGGTAACTAAACCCACAGATAACTCATTCCTTCACCTGGCTGATTCCTCTGTGTCTTAGGTATTTATACTGAGTGCTTGAACGGGAAAGGATTCTCTCTTGCTAACTGTTTGTAGAGGGTACAGACCCAGTTTCAGCAGGGTCTCTTGATACTGTAGTAATAAACTGTTAAAGCCTAGAATAATTGCTTTAATTAGATGGTTTAGCGCTGACCAACTTCTGACTGCAGTAGAAATGTATGCTATGCTGGCCGCTGTACTAGGGACAGAATAACTGGTTTGTGTCCTTAAGCTTTCCAACAATAGTCTTTTCAACTGGAGTTACCTTTATTTCCCCCAAACTGAAATGCAATACCAGTATGGTAACAAACAGAACAAAAATGCAAGCCATGTGTCTGTGTATTACTAAATTGTTTTATTTTGAAAAAAAACAAACTACTTTTTAGTGTATATTCCTTCCCCCATCCAAAATCTATTGTGTTAGGGGTCTCCACAGACCTTAATTCAGTCTTTGCATTCAACAGAGCCTCTATCATTGCCTTCATATTTCTATATTGCAAGCATAAGAGTAATTTTGTTCAAATCCAGAATTTTTCTCCTTTCTAGAAATTCTGGTTTCTGTCCATAGTTCTGTGTTTTGTAGAGTTAAAAAAAAAAAAAAAAACCTAAATAATAACAGTTTGTCATTTATAACGTTCCAATTTGGATGGATGTCTGAACAACCTGGCCTAGAAAAAGGTATTCCTACCCGTGGCACGGGGATGGAATAAGAGGAGCTTTACGGTCCCTCCAAACCCAAGCCGTTCTCTGATCCTATGATTTTTACTGAATTGGCATTGTCAATTTTTAATAGTTCAATGCTACAACACAGAATGTGCATCATGTTTGGTAAGTGTGGGAAACTGGAGAGAGAGACTCTTTGGTTTTGTCCAAAGATTTACTGGAATCTTCTGCTGCCCTTGTCTGTCTGGCAAGATCAGGGAAGTTCTTGTAGACAATTTAAAAAAAAATAGACTCAGGAATAAATAAATTATTTCCTTCCCCTAACAAAACATGAATAGTTTGTACATGGTTCTACAGGTGAAATTCACCATTAACAGTTTCCTGTTCTTTGGTTAAATCTTAAATGGGAATGGAGAGCTTCCAAAAGTTCTCACTCATGGTTCTTACTATGACCACTGATAATGGCTTCCCCCAAACGTGGGGTAACGTTCCCTGTGTGTGTGAGACAGCTCTGAGTGTTGAGAGATCAGTAGGTATTTCATAAAATAAGAGCTTGTTCTCCTGTACAAGGAGTATTTTAAAACAGTGGCTTTTAAAAATCTGTTTTTCTTGGGAGTCACTTCATTTCTTGATTTAAAGGTTGGATTCAGAGATTTGTACAGGAAGAACTGGTTTATTAACATGCAAAACCAGGCACCAGCAGACACATAATATACCTGTCTGAAGATATTTTTGAAATGTCACCTAAGATAGGTAATAGCTAATAGCTAGTAGAAAAATTCTGCAAAGGAAGCTAAGGTGTCAGAGTCTGTGTGCTAGAGAATGCAGCAACTCTGTGTGGTCACTTAGAGCTCTCAGTAAATACCAGGGAGTTTATTCCACTTCCTGAAGATTTGGGGCATGGTGAGCAGATTAACACAGGGAATTTCTGCTAAGGAATTGGTATGTTGTAAATTTTTGTCTCAGAGTAATTTCCAGTAATTTCCTGGATAGACAAATGCAACAGAAAATGAAAGGGAAATAAAGGAACAGAGAAAAGCCAAGCAAACCTCAGCTTGCAATCCAGACTGCAAAGCTGGAAAAAAACCCCAGTTTCCATCTGGCTGAACAGAAAGGAAACACGATCCATAAAAGTGGATATTGAGATCTCCTACAAGTTCAAACAAGGACAGCTATGCATCCTTAGAGAAACCATGACCAAACTTGTATGGGTAGAAATGTAAAAATAGCCTGCCAGCGACTTTGTGGGTTTGAGTTCATGTTCTGTAAGACAATCACTGGTGGCAGACAGACCTCCCCTCTTTGCATCTCACTAATCTACACAGGAGGTTCAAAACCTCCAGAAATATGATTTTGGCCTAGTTTCTCCTAGTGAATGGTTTGTGGGGAGGGCTTATACCTGGTCAGACATGTTAGGAAATAGTGGCAAAAAAAATTATTTGCTAACCACTATGAAAATGAAATGCAGCCCCCTCTATGAGATAGGTGGAGATTTTTGCATGTAATTCTGTTTTAGTGAACTGCAGCCTCACAAACTGCTGTTGGTGTAGGAATGGGACCATCATTTCTGCCTTGGTTCAAAAAGATTAGAAATGGCTCACATAAGCCAGGCACCTGAGCATGTCTTCATTTTAACTGTTGCAGTCTGATCTTTTCCTAAGTGTTTTCCAAACTAATTCCATAGGGACATGACATTAACTGGAGCAGGAAAACAGCTCACAGGTGGGTTCACTGTCCCTTCCTCACTACATCTTCCAACAGAGCTATCATCAGCATTTTGATTACAGGATTTTCTGCCTCTTAAGTATTTATTGTACTTTAAACTTTTATGTCATTAACAAGACTGCATCTATTTAACATAAGTGCATCATTTAGTATTTCACTGCTTGGGAGAAAAAATATTTTCCCATACTGATTGAAAGAATGCTAGAAAAGAGATTAATGCAAGTGGAGATTCCAGTCTTGTCTTACTGACTGCTATAGTGATGCTTGCCTACTTGTTCCATGAAATCAGGATCTGAGCCAAATTTCTAAGTGTTTTACAGCGTAGATTTTCACAGTTTGCAAATGGTAGAAATCTGTTGCTCTGAAACTTCTAAGTTGTTTTCAGGCTGTCAAAGATCAGAAAGAAACTAAAAACTGAAAAGCCAAAAACTAAGTGAGAACCCAAAGCCTGAAATTTTCACCAAACTGGAAAATGGGTTGAGGTTCACTTGTCACAGTGTAGAACATTGAGACTGACATTTACAGCAGAAAATACTCCTTTCCTGTTTAGAATTGTAAAGCTTTTAAAGTAAGGTTCTTCAACTTAATCATGGTGACTTCTGTGAATTTCTTCCAGTTTTCAGCTGCAAAATCATTGGGTCCCTGGAGAAAAAAAGTAGAGGCTTCTAAATAAACCACTTTAGGTTTTCAGAAATGACCATCTCCCAGTAAAGGATTCTTCAACTGGCATAATAAATTCCCTTTATATTTAGGCTTTCTCTACACACCAATTCTGTTGACATCAGTGGATTCTGTATATGAAACAGGATGAATGTACAGTGGAGAAATGTCCTGAACAGTAAGAACAGCTTTTCAGTAATTGAACTTGCATATAGAGCAGTGAAGAATTTGCATGATTACAGATGTTGTAGAAGATTAAATATAAAGGCACTGTTACCTATAGGAATGAAATCCATCTTGTCAGCTAGTTGGAAGACTCATGAGCAGGAATTTCCTGTTGTGGCCAATTTCATCCCTTCTTCCTCCGCCCCCATTACGTCTTTGCTGTGCCTCCCTCTCCAGCTCTATCCGAATATATTTTCACTACGGCACATTTAGTTATCAATCAACAGGAATCTCAGCTGCTGTTGTGCTTAGGGGACAAACTGTTCTTTCTTCATACTAACAAGGAATGCCTGAAATAGCCAGACACACAGTACTGATTGATGCAGCTACAGTTTATACACCTAGATTCAGACAGTCTGAAACTGCCAGAATTAATGGCTTATTATTAGAAAAATACTTCTGCTAGACTTATAATTTAAAACCATTTAAATGCCTCAGACATAGTCACTGAAGTTAAAGTTTTAGCTTGTAAAGTGCTTGATGGCGTGAATTAGACACATCTGCCTGTCTCAGGTGCATTTGCTCTTAGTGTTTTTGCTGTTTGAATGGGTTTTTTTCTATTTCCCTGGTGTGATATTTGGGATTATGAAGATTGATGCACATCTTTTTATAGATTAAGGTATGTCTCCATATTAACAGTTTAATTTGGGGCAACCTGGAAGAAAGAATATGGGACCCCAATAGTTTAGGATTCTTAATGTTTCTGCATGAACAGAAAATGACCAAACATTTTCACTTAACAGCCTTGAGCTGTGCGGTTTGCTTAGCTTGTGGGTGCCACTGCTCAGGGCAAACACCAGGAGGATCCTGAAGGAATCCTACATTTGCTGTAGTGTTGGCAAAAGCAGCAACCACTGCTTCTCCTGGATTTATTCCATGACATATACCAGAATTAAGGGCTCCAAAGAGAACCTGTTGGCAATGAAGGGAAAGTACCAAGTGAGGTGTGACAGGAGTAAGATACTACACAAACAGGGACTATGGAACAAGCAGCTCAGTTTTGCCACACACATGCTTTGCCTCTGCCTGGGACTCTTAACCTAATGGTGAGCCTTTCTAGTTTATACAGGGGAGTTTAGGTTTGTGGCTGGATTTCATCACAAAAATGAAGCATGATTTAAAAGCTATGGCAGCACAAAATGCAGAATATTGAGCTATGGGAAGCCTGCCCAAAGGCTGCATTAGCCTGAGTGCTCAGAAATAGGCCATGGGCTGCCCGGGAGGGGAAATCAGAAAACATGAGGGACTAAAAGAGGTTTGTGACTCCAGCTGAGATTCAAGGCTGTGTGCTGCAAAAGCAACAGTCTGAGCTCAGAAAAAGCTGCCAAATGTTCAGAGTACCAGGACACCTGAGCAAGGACTGTCCCCTTCCATCGTGTTGAGCTGTGGATGGCTGCAGCTTTGCCACCTGTGCTAATGCAGTACTCTGAGTTTGTGTTACTGTGCAAAATTGTCAGAGAAAATTATCACTGCACTTAAGGAAGCTTTTCACTGATGGAGTTCTATAAACTGAAAAACTTTTCTGGAATACAGAATACCTCAAAATATTTATGAAGGCTGATGGAGATATTTATTTATTTATCACCTGATGGATATATTATTATCATCCCTATTCTGTTGTAGCCTTGTCAGTCAGAACATCTGCTTGAATCATGTAAAACTTGTGAACTGATAAACTAAAAAATGGTGCTGTATGCTGAGAAGCAGATTTCTTTCATAAAAAGTTTATGCTTTAAAAACCTCTGGTTGTGTTATTTTAGCAATTCTCTTTTAGAAGAGGATGTTTTTCATGGTCCACTATCCCACTCTCTCTGTCATCAGTTAAAAAAAAAAAAGAAAAGTCTCTTCATTATTGTATTTTACTTTTGAACTGTACTATTCACCAGCTTTCAAAGAGAGAGGAAGAACTTAGAGTTGATGCAGGGGGGAATCAGAGCCTCCTGTGCAACCCTGAGATTGTGTGGGGCTGTGCCTGTGTACTGGGGGACACAATGTCAGCCTTCCAAATTGCTTGCAAAACCAGATTATTTTCCTGCTCTGGAAAAGGACATATTTTTCTCCCCTGTTTTTACTCCTGGTAGCTGAGCTCCGTGTGTTGGTCTGTAGGGGCCAGCAATCCCCACAGTGGTGGCTGTGCCCGGCCATTGTCCCCTGGTCTGTCAGAGCACTGAGTCACCCTGTAAGCAAATGTGGGGTGTTCAGTACATCCCTGTTCTCTTTCTACAAGAACTGCTTCTGAAAAGGTTCTTTGAACTCGAGCAGTGGTAGGAAAAACACGGTACTGATTTCACAGGTTATCCGAGGCAAAATCTTGTTTTGCATTCTCTAGATAATTTGAGGTATCCTTTATAACGAAGACTTTCAGACACCCCTCAGAAAAGAAAGCATTTCAGAGCCTTTTTTTACAGTTAATTCTGGTAAAACTCCTTTATATTTAGTGTGTCTTGGTGAATCTCAATACATGTGCTGTATTTCAATGAAACGTATATTTTTTCTCTATTTATTTACATTTCATTTGTTTCAGAAATAAATTCCTGCTATAGTCACAATATGCAAGTGTTTGTGGGTTTTTTTAAACCTGGCTCTGAATAGCTAATATACTTTTATATAAATTAGGGCTAAATTAATGACATGTTTACATTAGGAACATTAGGACTGTTTGCGCTGTCAAAGCACTAGGAAGTTCATGCAAGGACATATTTCTTATTTTTATTTAACATCACAAATTTTTTTGACTCAGAGTCTTAAGGTTAATAGGCATATTTATAAATATAACCACATCAATCTATATTGTGGCTCTCAGTAAGTGCTAGAGAAGAGTTGTTTGCACAGGAAGTTAAGACAAATTAACTAAAGATATGATTTTAAAGTATATTAGTTAAAGTGCATTAAAGCTTGGTGTGAATGTTCTCATTCAGAAATAAAGTGACTGTAGTTCACTTTACCTTAATGCACTTTAAATTCACACCTTTCAGCTAATTTAGCTTAACTTCCTGTGTGGACAAGCCTTAAGATTGTTCCCATTAAATGGCTCTGCTGAGCTTTATTTTCTACTTCTTAAATCCAAACACGTAAAATAGTCTTACATTCTAAAGAGACTATGTTTTAAAAAGAGAATTTGTTTTGAGTCCTCCGGTCATGAAATTTGCTTGAATGGAGTTGTAAGTGGTAAATTTTAAAACAAACTATATTTTGTAATTTTTATTTTTAATTTCAGTGAGAGATAGGATGTATTTATCAAGCAAAAATCATAAGACCCTATGGGCAACACACAAAATTATGACAAATCATACTATATGAGTCTGGATTATTTTTACTTAGTAACCTATTGGAGCAGAATAAAGAGAGTTTGAACTATTTTTTTTTTCAGGATTTCTGAACTTTTAAAGCTTTGGAGAAAAGATGCTGCACATGAACAGATCGACTCACACATGCACAGTGATTTTGGTGCTGTGAGGATGTGAAACTTTGAGTGAAATCTACAACCAGGGTTCTGCCCACAACCCCTGGTCCCTGACATGGCAGTGCACAGATATTTTCTGTTTAAAAAAAGCTACTTCCTTTCACTATTGTTTAGCAGTAATTTTGGTAGAAGTATTCCACCTTAAAGATAGATGTTTGATGACTATTTACTGCAATACCTTTGTGTATTTTAGGGTGCTTGAAGTACAAACTACTCATCATGTTACTCAGAATAGATTTGTCATTACTTTAGGTTTAGGTTTGTACCCTTTTGTTCTCATGTTTATTATCAGATAATAAATGCTTCTGTAGTTCCCTGTAAGTTGATGTCCCAAGCATTGCACAAGGCTGGGTGATTGAAATGGAACCAAAAACAAGGATGTGAATTAGTGGTTGGACCTACAAGGAGTGTTGGTCCCAATCCAGCAGCCTACCTGAGCTTCCACTTAATTTTCAAGTATTTAAGTGGTCTCATTTTCAGTGGAATACTGAGACTTTTGAGGTGTTAAAGAAAATCATGTGCTTAATGGTTTCCAGGGTTAGGGCCAGAATGCTGAACACATTTTAGGGTTTAGTACATTGCATTTGACTCTGCTGATGACATGAACTGTAACCAGGGAGTTTTGATCAGAGCTGGCACGTGGCTCAAAAGAGACTGTGGCAGCTGATAGCTAAGTATGTGTGTAATAAAAACTGTTATTCTGGTCTTCAGATAATGGTGACAGAGCCCCAGTTATCTTTTGCCATTTCGCTTACTGTTCACATTCTTAGGAAGCTGTGGTACAATCCTTAGAGCAGTCTTTATTAACTTTGAACATAACTTCTGTTCCGTCTTTGCATTGTTGATAAAAGTTACAAATGTTTGAGACAATGAAACCATCAAGTACCAGTAACTTCTGATGGCTTTTTCCATAAAAATCAACCTCTACATGAAATAGAACAACAATAGATGAAATTGTGGGTTTAAAATATGGGTAAACAATAGTAAGCAGATATGGTTGTGACCAAAGACCAACTTTTTCACACACTTCAATAAGTAAGATAAAATATATTAATTGGCGCTTGAAAATGCATTAGCATCTGATATGTAGTAAATTTACAAACTATAAAGGAAACAAGTCTTTAGCATCATTAATGGTTCATGTGTTTGTAAGACTATTTTGCCACTGGCAGTTAGGATTATAATATTGTTTTCTGTGAGTCTGACAGTGATGTATTGCCATATCTTGAATCAAACCACAGAATATTATGGAGGTAACATGTCTTAATAAACATAGGCAGGAAGTATTGTACAGATATTATTGGTGTTACAAGATCACCTACAGACCCTATCTCATTAGGTTTTGCCTGTAAGAAGGCAGGCTTGCTGTGCAGGGAGATGATGGATGAGGCTGGAAGGGGTCAGAGAAACATGAAGCAACTTGGTTACAGTCATGTAACAAGAATAGAAATGGAGTCTCCTCACTCCCAAGCCCAGTGTGTTATCTAATGTTAAGCATTCCACACTGCTGCTCCACCTCTCTGCTCACATGTTTCTTAAGCTCAACCATTGCTGGAAATTGAACCCCCTGTACCCTGCATGTGACAAGGAGCACCACCAAAATGTTTGGTGGATAAGTTGAATGAGCAGGTTTAGCACATTACTTAGTAAGTGTAATATCAGGTTTCTAATTTTGTCTGCAGAAACCATCATTCCAATTGTATTTTAACACCAAAATAGCACATCAGGCAAAATGAATTTGGCACAAATAGTGAGTTTATAATCTCTTTGTTTCCTCTCTACATATGATAGGAACAAAGTTACATTTCTAGTTACTTCCAGACAAAAGTGTTGTGTGTGGGAAAGACTGTAAATTTCTTAGGTTTCTGCAGCCAAGTATTTAGATAAAGGGATGACTGTCAAAGGAAACCTTTTTTTCAAGCTGTTTTAGCTTCAAGATGAATAATTAACTTGTACCAGCTTTTAAGTTTAAGTCATAAACTCTGTGGACTCTTATCCCTGGTACAACCTTTTCATCTTACAGTAAGTTATTTTGAAAAAAAAAAAAATTAATTCTATCATTCTGAATCAAGCAGTCAATATTGTATCAAGCTGTAGTGAGAGGAGAAGCAGTAAGATTGCTTCCTTTATGCTGCAGTGTGAGAGTAGCAAAGGGTACAGGAAGAGAAATGAACTATCCCACAGCTACAAGAAACATTGTCCATGCTGTACACATGGACATGAGTTCACAATTCCAGTATGGGAAAGTTTAGCTGTTGTACTTAGGTCACAACATACTTTAATGTTATTGGCATTACAGAAACTCAAGAATTTCTATTTGGAAATAATTATTCATGCTGGCATTTACTGTGAAGAAATATGGGATACCACACCTCCATATTTTCCTTTCTGGATCAAAACTTTAGCTTCCAATATTTTGACACATTCAAACGTTTATCCAGGTACCATGAGAGGCCAACTGGAGCATCAGCAACTGTGTCCATTGGCAGTTCCAGTGAGACAGTTCTTACAAGAAACCTCCGAGTGCACTCACTACGGCTATCATCTGCCTGCACTAGAGCTGGCACTCTCCAGAAGTTTTGGGCGGACCTGCCCTACCACATGTGCTTTCAATTCCAGGTACACTCAGTAAGTCACATCCTTCAGGAAGGACCCAACCCACTCCACAGGCTCTGTCTGGTTTTTCCCTGCTCACCCAGATTTGCTCCATTCCCCATGTGCACAGCAATGATCCCCACCCAGGAGGTCTGGCACGATGTTTCCCAGGTGTTGAGCTGACAGCACAGGTGTTGCACAGCACATCTGTAAGTATTGCAATCTGGATTTACTGTAGGAACCCCAAAGGCTCTGTCTCACATTTAGCTGAAGCACTTGCAATCTGAAACAGAGCACTGAGTTGTTATAGTATGGATGAATGAGAGATGAGGGAGGGAAGGAACACCTCAAACCTATCTATGGTGTCACAGAAAGTGCTCCTGACTCTCCAGCTTTATGTGCATGTCTCAGGTAACCACAAGCACGTGTGTAAATGCAGCACTGCTCCTCAGAACAGGAGATGGGGTCAGGGCTGGACACCCCAGCAGCTGCTGTGCCTGGGGCTGAGGGTGTGTCCAGCGTTAGTGCAGGATCCAGGGGCAGGTTTGCACAGGGCAGCGCTCAGGCTGCAGCAGCACCGGACACAGCCCTGCTCTGCAAACACTGAGAACCTGAGAGTGAGCTGCAGCTTGTTCTTCGCTTGCAGTGTTATCTAAGGATTATTTTTCTTCTGAAATACAGAAGAAAATTCTTTCCTGAATGTCCATAGAAGAAGAAAGATGACCTTTTTACGTATGGTAGATTATTTAATTGCTGGTGGAAATAATTTGCATTGTGTAGCCACTCCTATGCATGGTTTATTTGCACTGCATGTCCTATAAACATATCAGCTTACTAAATTCTCTGTTTACTAAAAGAATGTGGCCAGTATGTTCAGATGTGCCTGGTTTTTACTTTTTAAAAACGTCTTTGTCTGCACTTAAGAAAATTGATTTGCTTTAGAAATTACACTTTCATGCAAATTGTTGTCAGATAATAAATACAGCTTAAGTGTCAGCTAAAATACACCAAGGCTATGGCTCTCATATTTGCATTCTGTATTCCTTCACTGTCCACTAAGGCAAATTAATTACCCTGTGTTTCTTTTGCAAGTCAGTAGGAGGTAAATTGGTATTGTAGAAATGAAAGGGAAGAGTCTAAAAGAAAATTGTCAATCAATTTGTTAAGTTTTAATTCCTCTTTACTGTATTGTTTTGCAACATCAAAGCCTGAAAATTAAATGCCTGTCATTGCTCTGAGTATTGTCCTAGTGCTGTTGGCACAGGAACTGTTAGCAGTGAGAGAAAATGTCAGATGGCTTTTTGAATGGCAGCTAAAGGGCATCATGAGAACTTGAAAAATCTGTTTCCTTTAAGTTCTAAGAAATAATTCATTATTTGTAGAGCTGTTGAATAATATGAACTTCTTCTTTTTTTTTTTTTTTTTTTTTTTTTTTGAGAATTCTGGTATCTTGGTGTTTCCATGTGGGAGGAATTCCATTTAGCTGTTTAATGAAGATGATGTTGTGTCTTTTGCCAGTCTAGGTCATCTTCATTTATATTCAGTGGCCTTTAAGTGGCTTTATATATATAAAAAAAATGAAGTGTTCTGGAGTGTGTGCATTGATCCTACTCTTTAGACCTGGGTTTAGATTAAAGAAGTGAAGGATGAGGCACAAGCAAAGTGTGTGTATATAAAGGGGAGAGACACTAGGGTTGAAAGGAGCTGAAAATATTAGTAAAGCCTATTTTTTTTTTTAACTTTACATTTAGTGGTAAGTTTGGGGGGGTTCACAAAAGCCAAGTGGGTTGCTTCCCTTATTGAAAGGGTTAAAGATCTGACTGATTTGAGCCTTCAACACTAGTGCAAATTGAGAAATGTAAATCTGATCTCACAAGTCTAGACATAACTGTCAGCTACTTTTAGCCATTGTTCTGTATTGATTTTTTTATATTCTTATTTTTATTTAATGAACAGGTTATTTTTCTCTTCCTCTGTAATTCTGACCTCATTTAGTAGAATCTCAGTCTGGAACTCCCCTTTAACTTTAAAAAAAATCTCTTCCAAAACAGGTTCAGAAAGCAGTTTCCTGTGAATTTTTATGAGGATGTTATGAAAATTAGGGTTGCATTTTTGACCCCAGTTAATCTCCAAGCATCTGGCTTGCACTGTTCTGCTTGGTGATGTTTCTTTCCTCCAATATGACTTTGATAAATACTTTTGGTAGGCTGCTTACCCTTTGCAATTCAAAGCATTAGAGTTATTTACTACACTTCTGCAAACTTTCCTATTGTTTCCACTGTCCTTTGTATCAAATAAGTTGGAGACCAGCACCAGCTTTGCAGGAGATTGATTATGTGGCTGTTGATGGCTGCTTCTTTGGTAGTTTTGAATTTCAGTGCAGAGTAAGAAGAACTGTGCAAGTACTATAAAATTATATCTTTCTTGCTTTTATTTTCCCTTTGCACATGATGCTTTTATTAAGATGATATACTATTTTTATTTGCCATGAAATCTTAGTTCTACAAAACTAATTTAGTTCAGATGGAAATACTTGACATATGAATTTTTAAGAACTTTGATGTCCTACAGGACAAAATTCTTTTCACGCACCTTTAGTCGATGAGCTGTATTTTTACCATCAGTAATATTTACTTTTTTTTTTTTTTGTAGCATAGTAGTACCCCTCTGTGAGAAGATACCCATTGTAGTAGGCACTAAACCAGCACTGATCAACAGAACTCTTGCTCAGAAGAAGTTACAGTCTGAAAATTAACATAGAGAGGAGAGGGAAGGAAGGAGGTTTTTTTTTTTCTTTTTCCTTTTACAGAGGAAAAACTTGAATGGCATAAAGACATTTCACTGCTGTTGAAATCAACTAATTGATTCAAAGCCCACAGTCACTCTCTGTATAAGTAACAGGAGTGAAGACACCTAAGTTAGATATACATGTCTAAACCAACATACTGGAAAAAATTAGCATAATATAAACGTAATATAGTGTAAATATAGTATAAATACCCCCAAATACATCAGTTTACATAGGGTAAATCAGGATGTGACCATCTGCTGGTGGAAAACACTCTTCCAGTGGGAGTATTGGCAGCAAAAAAACAAATTATATTCATGGAAATTTAGAGTTCAGTGCCCTGATGATCAAAGAAAATTAAGTGTCATCTCAGGTCATTGTGTTCATCCTTAGAAATTTGTTGTAGAGCCTTCAAAGTTTGTTGACCCAGACACATTGTGGTGTGGTGGTTTTGTGTGTTCTACAGCAGGGTTATAAATACATAGTTTATAATGCTTTGGTTTACTGGGAAATAGCCTTTGGAAGCACAGAAAATGTGACCTGTGCAGTGTTTTCCTGCAGCAAAATCTTTCATTTACCTGTGGAAAATCTTGGTCTGTAGATCTCTCCTCTCTGGATACCCCCCCACACACCAGGAGATAACATGATGAAAATAAAATCCTGATGTTTTTCTAGGTACTTGTATAAAAAGTCCTTTGGATTGAATAATCTTAGAAGAAGATGGAGAGAAGACTCACTAAAACAAAGCACCCAAAATGAAAGGAGTATTTGGGAAACTTGTAATGTGTGTGGTTATGTCTGCCAAAAAAAAAACCAAAACAATGCTTGAAGACCAAAAATTATATATAATCTTTGGTTTTTGCTCCATCACTTTTAGTAGCCAAGCTGATGTAAGCCAGCTCATTCTCTGTAAAACAACAAAACTCCAAATGGCTTCCTTTCATTGAGCTATCTAAACTAATTTTGTATTTTTGAGAAAATTAAATGTCTCATAATTTGGAGAAGCTTTGCCTTGTTATTCTCTTGGCACAGATTACGACATAAAATAATTATCATTTGAAGATCTGTGTAAAATCTCAGAAGTTAATTTTCCCTAAAATCACTTCACTTAAGCCGTATCTCTGTACTTAACTCACAGATCACTCTCTTTCAAGCTCAGCAAGGAACTGCTTTTACATTATCTCACTGGATAACAGACAATCCCCAATAATTAATGCCAGATCCTCAGCTCTGATACTTTCATGGAAACCATTAGGCCAGTGCCAGTTTACATCATTTGAAGATCTGATCCAGCAGGTATAAAAATGAAAATGGCAAGGCAAAAAATATGAGCAATTTGATATCAATAAAAATGTGCATGAGGTCAGGGAGGAGAGAGTCTTTTCAAGTTTTCCTTTGACTTTTTACCCTAAAGAAGAGCATTGGTTTTTTCCAGTCATTGAGCAAGATAATGCACAGCAAATGATAAATTACAAAAGAAAATAATCTGTTGCAAAAAAACCTGGGCAGAGCCCCAAGTATTTGTTCCCAAAGTATTTATTTATCCCCAGCTGTATTTATGTGTGAATTCAATGATGTTTGTAAAACAAATATTAAAAATTGTAACATTTGGAGTTATGCGTGTTTCCAAAAAAAAGTTTCTCCTCTTTCAAAATTCAAACTTTGACCTTTCTGAAATTTCACTATCACAACTAACAAGGTCCAACTGTTTTTATTTTGCAATGTTTTCAGAAAAAGAAATTTCTATTCAGAAGTTGGGATCAAATTTCTAATACAGTAAGTTATTCAATTGCCCAGAAAAGAAGCTGTAATAGATCAGAGAACAGAGAACAAGTTATTGTCTCACTTGGAGTAGCAAATATATTTTGGCTTGCATTTAAATAATTGTTGCCATAACTTATGCCCAGAAAAGATATACTAATAATTATTTACAAAGCAAAAATTGAGACAGAGACAAATACAGAATTAACTCAAAGAGGGGATGTTTTCTTTTTATTTCACTGTAGCACTTGTAGAAAACCTTAAATGCAAATTCTTTTGAGGAAAATTACAGTCTCAATTATGAAGTAAGTGAAAGAAAAAAAGAAAAAAGAAAAAAGAAAAAAGAAAAAAGAAAAAAGAAAAAAGAAAAAAGAATAAAGAAAAAAGAAAAAAGAAAAGCTCAGTTGTGAGACCTTGTAGTGGTTTTGGTTTGTTAATTTAAGATTTTTTTTCATTTTACATTTTTTTTTTGGTTTAATGTATTAAAGAGTGTGGTAGGTTTTGGTGTTGGTTAATTATTAATGTATTTATTTTTTGTTGTGACATAGGATTAGGAGAAAGGCAAAGTAGGTTTAAAATTTTAAAAGAGCATAAAGAAAATTTATTAATAGTAATTAAAAGTAGGAATTAAAATAAACTTTTTTGAATTTTTTTTTTAATAACATTTCTGAATGTAGAAAATGAAAAGTTAGGATTGGGCCACCTGCTGTGGGGACAGCAGCACAAAGGCAGAGAGCAGCCAGGCTGTGCTTGAGCCCTTTCCCCTCGCGCTGGCCCTGAGGAGCCCATGGTGACGCCCTGGCTGTTCTGCTGAAAGGCACGGCTGGCGCCTACCCCAGCGGGGAAACTGAGGCAGGAGGGCTGGGAGGTGGAGCTGCTCCTCGCAGGGCAGTGAAACGCTGCTCAGTCCTCCTGAGCCTGCGTGTGACCCCGTCCAGCTCTGCTTTGCCTTCTGCTCTGCTTTGTCAGGAGCCGTTCTCCAGCCTTTTGCTGAGGTGGATGACAAGGATAACCCTGACTGGTGGGAGCTGCACAGGGAACCTGGGAACAGAGGCTAAGACATATTTTCCATCACAGTGGATCCTACAGAGGAGCAGTTCCCTGTCTGGAGTGGTTTGGGTGTATGCTGGGGCCTAGCCTTGTTATAAGGAATGGAATATATGGAATCAAATGAAATTCTATATGGGACAAGAAATGGGGTGGTCTTTATAGCAGGGTGGTCTTAAACTGAGGTTTAATGTATGTACAATATACAAACATTTTTGACAGACCATTAACACCTATAATCTTGTAAATATTTGCAATTTTCTAGATCATAAATATAGCTGCATAAGCAGTTCTTTCAGGACATCATTTATACTCCATTAAAGGTTAATTTACAAGTTAGTACCTTATAGAAAGAAGATATGTGTACTTTTATGTTAACTTTCTGTAAAGGGAGACTGGTGTCTCCAGCAGCAATTTGTAATTCTCCTGTGACACTCCCAGTGGCACTATTCAAAGCACTATTTGAATTCTTTTCATCAGCTCATGTTCACAGCAAACTTAATCTTCTGTTTTGAAGGTGCAGGGAGAAAGAAAAGAGAGGGAAAAAAAAAAAAAAAGGCAAGCTAGATCTTAGCTCTTGTGTCTGTGTTCCCAAGCATCCAACTGTTTGTTTGAACAGCCTCCCCTGACACACATTCTCATTTGTCACAGTGCTGATGATACCTGCTGCTGTCTCTGAGCCCAACTGAACCAGCCTGCCTGGGCTGGGGCTGGCTCGGGAAGGGGGGAGGTAAATAGTAGGGGATTGACTCTGTGGGCTATGACTTTATTCACTGTAATGGCATTTGTGCTTTCTAAAGATCAAAGGCCAGAAAAAAAAAAAAAGGTGGGGGCAGGGGAAGAGAAAGAAAATTGGTCACTGTAGACCTAGTCAGGAGCTTTCAGAAGTGCCTGTGAGAAATTAGGTGCCTCTCTTGTGCATTTGATCATCTAACATTGAAATCCTGGTGAGAGAACTTAGAGAAGGATCTGAAGAGAAAGGAGAGTAACTACTCGTAAGTCAGGACTGTTGGGGAAGAATGAACAAGGAAGGTGCCAAATTTAACTGGATTTTGATTTATTTTCTTTTTCTAAATGCCAACTTTGCTTGTTCAGCCTGGTAGTTAAACAAATGAGAGGCTTTAAAACTGCAGTTAGCTACAGAGTAAAAGGGGAAAAAAAGAAATCTGTTGTAAATACATATATTTTGTTGCCAGCTATTGGGATAAAAGAAAGTTTTCTCAAATGGTATAGTATGGGTTCCTAAAATGGTCTTTATGGGTTTATTTGCCTTCCATAGGATTTCCCACAAAGAAAGATGAAAGCTTTATGCTCATTAGTCACCATGTACTAGATGTTTATGTTCGTTGTTCATATCTTAATACTGTAAAGACTTCAGCAGCACTTTTTTTCCTGTTTCAAACCATTGTGCACACTGCAGAATGTTCCAAGCTTCTGTATTTCATATATGGAGTTTCTTTCAGCTGGTTTCATGTACAAAACAGAGGGTGGTCATTATGGTGCATTCACATCACACTGAATAGGAGTTAATGATGTATTCTTACTGTACTGTTTTCACTGAAAGTTCTTCATAAAAATTGAGGCTTTTATCAAAACACAATGATATCAACACTTGAGTAATTTTCTTGGGCTTAGGGATAAATTTCTGACTAAGGGATGTGAGAACTGGAAACTTTGACCACTGTACTGCAAAATTGCTTTTGCAATTTTCCAATCCATACTTACATTTCTTCTCTGAAAAAGGCAGATCAAGGAGTAACTAGAAACACACAGGCTGCAGACTGGAGTGTAACCTCAAACTAGTTATTCCCAATATTTTTAAAAACACATCCTATAAATCCAGTAGCACCAGCAGAGTTGAATGAAATTACTGCCTTCTTGAGGCCTGAACAAATGGGGATATATTTTGGTACAAAATTTAGTGAAGAGACTGCTAGTATGAATATGGCTGGAGTTGTACCAAGCTCCAGGACAGCACTGTGAATCCTGGTGTCACACCCCACTTGGAAATCTCAGTATTTTTTCATGACCAAGGGGGCATCTTTGATTATTTTGACAGACTCATTGATCTTGATACCAAAGAGCAGCTGTGTAGATGCTTCTGCTGTTTAATGCCATGTGCTGTGTGTCTCAAAAATCCCCAAAACAGGTTAAAGAGGCACATATTAAAATGGCAGAACTGCACCTCTCAGTCACACATCAGTCAGTGCCCTCCTGAGGCACAAAGGTTTTTGCTCTGTTAAATGGAGCGCCGGGTTTTTGTATGCAAATCACAAATGTGCGTTTAATTTATGTTGTAGTAGTTACCATAAATAGCCTTATTATAGTGGATGTTGTAAGTGGGTGGGCAAAACAAGAGTAATCATAAAGGAAAATCTAAAATTATTCATTCACTAGGGAGGTCATCAAAGAACAGTTTCTTCCTACAGTCACTGCTGAAGCGGCTCTAGGGAAGGAACGTGAGGTTTAATGGCTGTGTAGGTGCTTTAATATAATTTAAAAAAGAAATCATGAGCCTAAATGTGTGCAAAGCCTCACATTATTTGGTGGAACTGGGCCTCTAGGTCTATTTGCTGTTGCAGGCTGAAGGCAGCTGAAACAACTTTAATAAAAGCCTGAAAATGTAGATTAAAGCAGGATTCATTCTATTTTTTTTTTTTTCCTAGGATGGAAGTTATTTCAGCTACATTAGAAACTTAAAGGACTGTCTGTTAACTATTAAAGTCACTGTTTAATAATCTAGCAGACTTGCTTGGAATTGCATTAAAAATGTTTTATGTAAATTGCCTCAATTTTTGAAGCAGTTCTATGTCACAACATTATTAAGCTTCACAGAAGGTTACTTGAGGACACCATTTATGTGGGACATCTTTCTGCTGATAATTTTGTATATTTTATCATGAATCTGTCTCTTACATTTATCAAGCAAATGCCTTTTCCCTTTTAATTTACAGAGTAAGGAATGGATGTAAGAAAAGAGTTTTTCCTTGCTGCTGTGAGGGAAGGGAAATGTACCAGTGCTTATGAAATTACTGTTACAGTTTGTTTAGGGCATAATTAAGACATCAATCAGAAAGGATTGACTCCTTCAGTAGCAAAGTTAATAAGATATTAACCAGCACTTTGAAGCTTGATCCAAGCTATCATTCCACTATTTCAAAAATCCTCCAAATTCCTACCTTTATGGTCAGTGGTAGTGGGAAATAAGACTTTTTAATGTTTTCCTATAATTTTAAAAAATGCTTTATTTTAAATTCCAAATGCAAGAAAGCAATTTTGATCATTGCAATAAATTTATGGGTGTAAGTTATCACTGAACTGTTTTGCTTTAACCTGCTTGCAAATTGACAGTGCAGTGTCTTTCTGGGTGACAGCCAGCTCTGCTGAATAAGAGCTTGCATGTATTGAAGGCACTGACAACTCTTGCTGAGTGAATGCACCACACTTCTGATCATTCAATAGAAAGCACAAACAAAAGGAAGAGCTCCCAGAGCAGTTTGTCTCAATCCCTCTCTGAAGGACTGTATTTCACAGGAATATTGTCACGAAGATGACCATCAAAGGAGAGAGAAAATCAAGAATCTGATTTTCTGAGAGAGTGACACAATCTAACAGGTATCTAAATATTTGCTTTAGGAAACTTGATTCAACTTTTTAAAAGGAGTCTTCAATGACCTTATAACCAGGCAGCACAGAGGTGATAATTGAAGCATCTTCAAACTGTAATGAACAGCTGCTGAATTGCAGCAGAAAATTGCAAGTTAACAGTTGCACAGATTTCTTATAATAAATTACCTTTTTGTTACTTAAAATCTTCTGGACAGCTCTTTATCCATCTCTTTAATAAATTCGTATTATTTATATTTCCCTATATAATAGTTCATCCAAATGACTGAGTTTGTGGAGGCTTTCCAGAAAGACAAAAATCTTGAGATAAATACATGTATACCCATACTCAAGCAGAGATCCTGGATTGTTTGCTTATATTCTCAAGATCCAATAAATTAGTGTTGCTTTCATTGTTACACAGAATCCATGTAGTTTTGCTTCATTTAGCTTTTAGAAAAGCAGGTTCCTATTTCCTCTGGCACAGAATACACTTAACAAGGAGGGTGTCCTATTTTTTCAGTTGTTTATTAACTGCTGCTGTAATTGAAGAAATGTGATCAGAAGTTGCTTTTAGAATTCCCCTGAATGTTTTCCTTACCCTGTCACAAATCCATTCTAAAGATACATGTTAACACATCCTGCACCATTTCTTTTAAAGTTTTCTCATTTAATGATCCAGATACGCATCTGTAGGGACTTACACAATTATTTACTAAAACAGCACCTCACTTTCTTCTACTGACTGAAATTATATCAGTTTTAACTGGTGAGAATGATTTATCTAAGAATATGGCTACTCATAAGACAAGGAATTATTCCATCTCTGAAATTAAATCTTCATCTCTTTTGGTTTCTCTGTAATCTATCCTCTGTCTGTCTTTTGGTACTGATTCAGTTTTCAGTATCTCTTCCTGCCTTGAACTTTATCTTGAAGAAATTGTGGATGCAAGAGTGATTTCCCTTATTAAATCACTACTGCTAAGCCTTTGCAATTTTTAAAGAAAATGTGTTTCAGGATTTAAAATAAAAAAAATCTATCTCCAAACAAGTCATAGGTGGATGCTGCACATTTGGATTCCCCGACAGCTGCTGTGATGGTATCAGTGGAGGTTAAAGAGACTTTCTGCTTGGCTGTTCAGATTTCATACAAGGTGCCAATAAAGAACAAAGAGAGTTGAGTAGTGGGTATTAGCAAAAAGTTCAGCAGAACGTTCAGCCTGTGGCTAAGAAAAGTCTTCCACATCTTCTGTGCTGTCCAGCAAAAGAATTAAACCAAACAAAACGTGCTCCTGGAGCAACTGCCTGGCTCAAGGCTTGTTGTAGTTAACAGCGCTCTGTAGCTTTGGATGGGAATTTCTGATCCTTGACTGATCATATTCATTTCTCATTTGTTAAGGTGTTTTGACTATACTTTTGTATCATTTATTCTTAATACAGTGCAATTTTCAGAACAAGACAGATAATGCAAATGTCATTTTCTGACCTTTTTTAATCATAACTCATCAATTGTAAAGAAACATGATTTGGGTTTTTTTGTTTCCTTATCCATTTGTTCCTGGATTTTTAAAAAAGTGTAAAATCGGGTGTTATTTCAAATAGGTGATATTGTGTAACAGTTTCCTGCTTGTTTTGTCAGAGACAGAAGTGAAAATGAGCTTATATGGAACTAATATAACATACTCTTTATAGAGAGAAAATGGGGAAAAATCCATTGTAATTACTTTCAGATTTCCATTCCTTTCATACTTCACTCATAAGCTTAATTTTCTCACCCATCTGTGCATTCTAATTGGCTGTATTAATTATTTCATATTGAAAGAGACTACTTCATAATTAGTTAGTTGTATAATTTGAAGCAAATGCTACAGTGAATTGTACCATTTTAATTTGGAAATAATCTGCAAGAAGTTTTCTCAAAAGTGCTATTTACAGCAAATTATTTACCTGGTAGTTATACTTCAGGAATTGATATCTAATAATGTCTGCAAAATTATTTTGGGTATCTAATATTTCATTTTTTAATATATTCTGTCAGTCACTTTTTTTTAGATAGACATATATGGATGTATTAATTTTCAGGACAGTAATTCCTTTATTTTCCTGATTGCTTTTCAAGGAAAAGAAAACTTTTCTGAGAAGACACCTAGTTTTATAGGTGTTTACTTGGAAATACAGTTCAGATGTTGATTTGTGTAGACAGATAGATGAAGGAAATGAAAAGGAACTGACTCTGCTTTGCTGCATGCACTGGAAAAACCATATCTAGCAGGGAGACAACTTTCACTGCAAATTCAAAGCTTGCCACTGCAATCCTATTGGACTTTCTTGTATACTCGTGATCACTCCTTTATTTCCCACTTTACGTTTCAAAAGTATTTCTGGTATGCAAGTGACATTCAATTCTTGCACTGTCATCTACTGTGAGCACCATGTGCACATTTGGATATACTATCTGAATGTAGAAACAGTTTTCTTTTCCATTTTGACAGCTAATTGACAAGACAGAACAGCAGTAGCTCAGTACTGCCAAGGTTTGTTAGGGCTGATGTTTGTGCTGTGATTTTCTGTTTTGAACAGCTGAATCTTAGGGTTGAAGAAGGAGATGAAAGTATTTCTCATGTGCAGTGAGGTTTCATATCTGTAACCCACTGGGAGGTTGTCCCTATCCAAACCTAAGATCTGAGCCATCAGATCTGTGGGAGATATGCAAAAGGCAGTAATTTAGAGAGGTTGTTATTTTTTGCTAACTAAATAGGAGCCCCCATTATGGAACGAAGATCATATTACATGGAGCCATGGAATTTCACATAAAATTAGAGAAGATTAATTTCACTTTTAAGCCTGAACTCCTTATTTTTCATGAGGGCTGTATGAATGATTCTGGCTGAAAATACCAGTTGTATTATCCATATGATTTTCAAAAGCCTACTGAACAAAATGCTGCTTTTTAAAATGCCATTCAATGGTTCATAGATAAGTTTGTGGGAAAAACTCTGACCAAAATTTCTGGTTTCAATGGTGCATAACTATTTCCTTAAACTCATATTAAAATTATTTGGAATTCTATTAATCAGCTTTTCCTACTACTTATATTTAAAAGCTAAATTCTGGTATAAGTAAAGGGAATTCTATGCAATCTTTGTAGTGGTGGACTGGTACTATTAAGCTTGAATCTGTGCTTCTTTGAGTGTTAAAAAACACAACTGCTTCACTTGTCTTTTTGTGCGTCTCAAAATGTCATATTCTCCCAGCACAGCTTGTGAGCTGATATATCAGGGCATTCAATTTTTAGATTGCCTGTTTTCAGGAGAGGCTGGTAGTTAGGCTGGGATTTCTCACCCTTCTAAAAAATCATTATTTAAGTACTGCACCTCTTGGAACAATTTTTTTTTTTTTTTGAGTGTCTGGGTGTTCTTCAGAAAATCCAAAGAACTATATTATAAGAATATGATATCACAGTCTCACAGTTGTATTTAAACTGTGAGACTGTGACATAATAATGGGCTCAGTAATCAAACTTTCCTATGATATCAAAATACTAATACTCTAGCTTTTGCTGAAGTGTGGATTCATTTCTTAGTGTTAAGCTGGTTTTTAATATAGACTCCTTTAAAGAAAAATGATGGAAGCATTCATTGGCCACCAGATTTATTCTGTTCTAATTTCATGTAATCTAATCTGTAGGCTTTTCAAACACAAGTACCAATGTGGCATATCAGTAATTTGAAAATTCAGTTCCATGGCAACTTCTTGAAGGGGGGCGGGTGTAAAATAAAAGTTAGATGAGCCAAAATTGGACAAAATTCCAACATTTCTGTTAAGCCATATGATTAATGATAAATAGGCACTGGAATAATATTAATGTCCAACCCCAGCTCTCTCACAGGTCCACTAAGTAACCATTAGATAAACTCTCCCTTCACCCTCCCTACTTTCATTTTCCTTTTCCATCTATTTGCAATCCATGGAACTTCTGAGTGTTTGTACTTAGAACAGTAATTCCAGTACAAAACACCCATCTCACTGAAGTCAGGAAGAAAATGTATCTCAGACTTCTGGTAGAATATTGTAAAAGAAAGTACTCTGTCATTGAAAGCTTCTTTGTTAAAAATTTAAAATGGATTTTTAAATATTTTTTTCATGGCTCCTTTTTATCTATGATTCAAAGTTGTTCATACCAGCTTGGCTTTCACCCCCCACCCCCGCCCCCCCCGTAGTTCAATATTTCGCTCAAGAAAAGTCACCTTATTTGTACTGAACATCAGGCAACAGAGCCATCTGCACCAGCAATTCTTAGAACAAACCCAGTGATTCATGCTGAACTCTGCTTCTTCCCAAGTGCAGCTGGAATAACCAAATCAACCTTCTGGTTTTCATCCCATTTAGATAAAAGACAAAGCCAGACAACAAATTTATCCTGCATACTGATTGTGGCTAATTTTCAAAATCCTAATAATTATGGCCCCTAATTAAAACCAAAGTACACCGTTTTATTAGACAGTACAGGCAAGAGAACAGATCAGGTGCTTCCAAACTGCTGAAGCACAAGATTTTCTGTTAGAGGATTGTATATATTAAATTGTTATTCACCTCATTGCAAATCTGTGGCTTTATTTCCAGCTGAGTAGCAACACTGGATGTTGCATGGAATTTGTTGCAGTTGTGCCTGTTTAGTGAAATAAAAGTGAATAGAGGCCCAGAATGAGTTCTCCCAGAATGGTCTCTGTAAAGATACAAAATCTATTCTCAGTTGCAATCATTCAAAAGACCTGCATTGAGTGAAATCCTGCAAAATACGACCTAAAGCATATTATCTACCAATTCTTAAAAAGTTACAAAACTGATATCAAAATTGGTGTGATGAATGTGGGCATTTCTGTGTTTGTGCTTTGTGTGTGAGGGGCTGTTTTTGGGAGGATGCTTGAAGCTGTAACCAAGAAGAGCATCTGAAGTAAAACCCTGAGCATTTTTTTTCTGTCCCAAGGCTCAGGTGTCACACTGATCAGTCCTACTTGAAGGGTAATTCTCTTGCCAGCACTGAATATCTGTAAGATTTCACCTGGGCTCAGTGCTGCCTACAGCTGAGACTGGCTGCATTACCATGTGAGAATTCAGAGCAGGTTTGTGGGGAACTCATTACAAGTTTTCTATGACACACATTCACACAGACCATGCCCCTTAAAAAAACAATGCAGAGAAAAGGTACCCAGTGAGAGGTTTCACATTGCGTGAATTCAGTTAATTTTTCCTCATAGCACCTCATAATTTTCCAGAACAGAGATCATTAATCATCCCAAAGTGTGTAGAAGTTTGGGCAATGGCTGTAAGACCATCAAATGCTGACCCTGAAGGAAATTAATTACTAAAGGTGAAAAGCAAGTGTTTTCTTAAATAAGCCACCTAAGCTGCCTGGTTTTGCAAATATTTATTAGTACAATTCAGATGAAATCAGATCAGCACTTCTGGCTGCAGAGAGTGTTGTTTCATTGGACCAGAGTCCTCATTTCCAAATCCATATTCAATCTTTTAACACAGCAGCAAATTATATTCCCCATCTGTCTCCTGTGACAACACTAATGAATGTAATAACTGGATGGTGATGTACAAACACTTTTGAAGTACCTCATTTATAAAATATAGGAAGTAGTTATTTATAATAAGCTGTTGGGGAGTTGGGGCTGTATAGTTTTTGAAGTTTTTTTATATTTTCAGTTTTCTGCATGTAACTGAAACATAAGTGAGCGTGTGATAACCAAACATTCTTGATACAGGAAACTCTTAGGGCAGGGTGAGCCTGATATCTCAAAGGTTTCCCCAGCCAATGTCTCTGTTCTAGGACTAATAAGTGCTTTACCATTATTTGAAGAACAAAAGGTCCTGAGACTGAAGCAGCTCTGGCTTTGATTTGTCCCACCCACGGTGAATCTGGGCACTTGCCAGAGTCCTGTTGTGTGCTCTAAGCACCTCCTGCCCTGAGGTTAACCAGCATTGTTCTTTCTGATTTGAGGGTGAGTGAGAAGGAGTAAAGCACGTCCCAGAGGGTCTAGAAACAGGATGGAAGTTCATATAGACTTTTGTCAACACATCAGGATTTGGACTATACCACAACCCCTCCTTGAAGAATTGGCCTGATAGCTGTTTTCCAAGGACTTTGCTAAGTCAGAGTTTGAATATGGGAGATAAAGCCCACAATTTTATAGTCTGAGTCAGATTCTCTTTGACCCGCTGGAAAACAGAGTAAGTCATGCTGCAATGAAATAGTATGAATGAACATTTCAGCCATGAATAGTAGGAGTTTATTTCAGATTAATTTCTCACCTTTGGACTTGGTTGATGCATTAGTGATGAAGAGAGAGAAATGGGAAGAGGGGCTGTGAACTAAATTCATCCAAAAAGTGTGTGCTCATTAGGGAGCAATTATCACTTTGTATTCTATCTAGTTTGTGTGATGGAGATGGGACTTGTGGCAACATGGCAACACAGCAAGGCCAAGTACTGATGTTTATTGCTTAGTGAGAGGCTGGCATGACTAATTGAGAGGGAACAGATTCATCAGGTTTAGAGCTCAAGAAAAGTGATGGGAAGATATTTTCATGAACCGCTATTCTCACTACTACAGTTCTTAAAAGCCTCCATTACAGTAAAAAAGGAATTATTTTTGTTAAAGCATGATACAGATCTTCTATGTTCTAAACAGACAAGATTTGGTTGCACTTTTTACCTTTTAATTTCACTTTTATTGAAATGTTGCACTTGAGATGAAAACAATCCCATCTTTTGAATTTTGCCACTGTTTTTACTGTGCCCCACACCTCTTGTAAAGGATAAACAATCATATGTCCTTGTCTCTCTAAAGTATAAAAAGGTTTCAACAAATACTCTTATGTCCATGTGTATTGCCTCTGCAGTAAACCTTGGATCTTTGTGATTTGAAGCTATTATAACTTCTCAGCAGAAAATTAATGTTTAAATGTTCATTTGAACTCATTGTGAAAAAGAATGGCACTGGCAAATCTAGAATTACTTCACAACAATCATTTCTGTCTGGATCTTTGCATTGCTCCTGAGATGGATTTGGGATTTTTGCCGGGTTTGGGATTCCTCCGAGTTATTTTCATTTAAATTCAAATGTAAATGAACAGCCACATCAGACCAAATGACTGCAGTATGAATTCCAGCTTGTGGAAAATTCTCACAGCCAGGCTTCCCTATTGCAGCCAAGATGCTTCCCTATTGCAAAGATAACCTACAGGGCTGTTCACAAAGCTGGTCCAGGGAGACAGATCTCCTTATGGTTCTTCCTCTGATAATGCAGACAAATAGGCTCTTGGTTTGAATTGTTGTTATCTAGAACAATCTGTCTCCATCAGGATCTAGACAAATTATTCACCCCAGGTAATTGTTACCCTTTGAAAATAGCCCCTCTCTTCCTACTCTTTGTCCTCAGTAGCAAAGTTTTCCTGAAATGGTATCTTACTCTGGGCTTTTTTGTGGTTTGTTTGGTGGAGGATTTGTTGTTGCTGTTGTTTTTGTGTATGTGTTTCTTTCTAAATGTTTGATTTTAATATGTTAAAATCACTGCCCATAAACAGAATTCTGTTTTAATCAGGGCAAACAAGCTGCTCTTTAAGAAGTATTAGTGAAATAAACAGTGCTTGGGGTTCACAGAACAGCAGGAAGTTGTTCTTTTGTTACCAAACTTCTTTCTTTATTCAGTAAGAAAAATAATGGCACTTGTGTAGTACTTTATAATAGAGGCTCTTATACAAGTTTTGAAGAAAAGTGAATCAGTCATCAGAAACAGACCTTATATGAATCAGTATACTACTAATTACTGCAATCATACAAAAGTTGCAATGACGCCTATCTATATATTTGTATGTTCTTTTTGGTCTTTTTAAAGACTGTGTCACAAGCCTAAAGATGTCTTCAGCTTAAAAAAGAAGGTGCTTCTCTGGGATGGTGTGTGTCTGCCTCTGTTCATCTTTGTTCCATGCTCAACTTTGCTAAATTTCGTTTTCTTTTTTCTTTATTCTTTCCTAATCTAGAAATTGCCAGCCATGAAAAGCTTGTTAATTTCTGTTTGTAAAATGTTCTGGTGTAACTTGAATTAAATGTAGTGCAGCTGGGAGCAGTCATGGCTAAACAATACACGGCATAAATTATCTCTATCTGGAGTGTCTGACTAGATAACATAATCAACAGGAGGCTGACAAAATATCACAGCCGCCTGTTGTTGCTGACAACTTCATTATTTCCATGATGTTCAGATGGGTAATTTGTTTCTGAGGAACAGCAATATCTTCAGACACATCCGATGGCCTCATGTACTTTTATAGGCTTCCTGAAGCTGCGTGTGTTTGCACAGATTTGGGGTTTTTCCTAATCTGGGGAACAACTGCAAGAACCATCAGCAAAGAGCTCTGCTCTTCGTTGGTTTTGCAATAGAGCATTAGTCCCATATATCAGAGTTGGTGCACAGCTCCTGATAGGTAACAGCAGCTGCTCTTTGATTTTTTGGCTCAAAATAGGAAGGGCTTTGAGGCTCTGATGGACTTCTTATACTATTTTATTTCTGTTTACCTTAACTTACACCCCAAAAGATCCCAAATGACTCAGTAGTTTTGTAGCTCTGACAGCCGAGGCCCAATTCTATTACACTGCAGCTAGGAATTCTTATTCTCAGGATTTTTCCAAGTAAAAAGACTAGCAGGGGTAAAAAAGCCACTGTGACTGTATGAAAAACATGCCATATTTAAAGAATTCTGACCAGAATAGTCAGAAGTTTCTGCTAGTTCATTTAAAACCATATTCTGAAGTGCAAGCAGCAAGTCCACAGCTGCCACAAAGCTGAGCATTCCCCTCATCTGTATCCTTCCTCTCGGAGTCTGCAAGCCCCAGGCATGGGTGCATCTGCCAAGTTCAGCCCTGCAGAGAGCCTGGATGTGCTGGGCTCCAGGTTGGGCTGGCGAGACCATGGGCTGAGAGCTGTGGCTACAGAGGAAACATGGGGGGGCCAGGGCTGCCTAGCCCAGTTCCACTTGGTCACTGACATCACATTGCCGCAAATATTTCAGAATACTTGGAAAAATTATTTTCTAAGCTTAGTCCAAACACAATTATTTTTTCTTCACTCACAATTTCAGAATTTTTCAAGTTTGGTCATGTCTGTGACTGATCAACTGGGAAATATTTGTGTTTTTCATAAGCATACTGAATACTTCTGTGTCTTTGTGGATAATAGGTTATTTGCTATGGATTTAGATCCAGAACATTGGCTAAAGTAACTAGTGAAACAGTAAGACTCAAATCAATGTCCTTGAAGAAACACAAGAAACCAGGGAACAGGCCAGAGAAGAAGCAAGTTGGCAAAGAGGTATATGTGAATGATGATAGGTAAACAAGGAGCCAGAGAGGCAGGAATTGCCAAAACCAGAGTTGGAATTTACTACAGTACGTTGTATGTTTAAAAATGTGCAAGAAAGAATGAGTGTGGGGACAAAGAGACACAGACTTTTATGTGTTTGTTTGGGGGTTTTGTTTGATTTTTATTTTATCTTTCCCACTGAATAGTTTTGACTGCATGAAAAAAAAACCCACCCCATTATCTTGTTTGAGAAGAAGAGTCACTTTAACTACCTTTCAAGTAATGATTTTTAAAATGAGAGTGGATACAGGTGCCAGACAGAGTTAGCCATGTTACTTGGGGAGGGGGTGGAGATCCCATTCCCAGGTATCCAATCTGCTTGGCTCCACTGCTGTGACAGTGGATGGAAATCTGATATTTGAGCAATATTAGTTCCTTTTGTGGGACTGTGAACAGTCTAAAATGCAGCTTTGTCTCTTGTGATGGCAACAGCTTTGCCATTGTTGCAAGTAAAGCCAGACTTCATGTGAGTCTCTCCACTCCAAACTTCCCACCCAGTTTCTAGCGGGAAACCCAAATGTTTTTCACAAACACGGGCACGCTATGTGAAACAGGGAAACGCTGGGTTCTGGGGATGGAGGAGGTGCTGCCTGCTGGACATCGCGTCCTGGGGACAGGCGATGCCTGGGTGGCCGCCGCTCCGGGGACCATCGCAGGGTTTTGGAGAACTGGGTGGACGCTGCCACCTATCGATGGATGGAGCGCGAAACCCGAGACCTTACGCGGAGCTCCTCATCCCAGAAGCGTCCCAGGGTCTGGGAGGAACAAACAGAATTTGCTACATGGAGTTAATGGCCAACACAACGCTAAAAACACCTGTGGTGTGTAAAGCTGAGAACAACACAGGGTGAAGGTTTGGGGGACTAAATCAGCCAACTTGGGCAGCCTCTTTAAACAAAATGTACCACTAAATGTACATCTTCACAAAAACGTGCAGCTTTAGCAGCAGTAAGAGCAAGAGCAGCTTGTGGGATCAGCTCTCCTTGTGTGCTGCAGGCAGGGAACTTTCAGACTCACCAGCCATGGAAGGAAAACCTGTCGCAGTCAGAGAAGCCAGCAGTGTAAGTACAGCCAGCAAAATGCTCTGTGCAAAATGGAGAGTGGAATGCAAGGGCAGTAATAACTGGATGACTTCTCTGTCCTCTAATGGAAGCATCAAAGTCTGAGGATGGGCAGGTTTCTGCAGGAGATCAGACTAAAGGATCTCCTTCCATGTGCTTCATCATAAACCCAGGGTCTATTGCTTCTGTAGGTCTTTTAGTCTTCTTAATTTCCAGAAATGGATGTAGATGGCTCTCACAGCTATTTACAAACAATCAATAATAATTTTTAATTATTTCATTTTCATTATTTAATTTTTATCATTTGCTAAATGTGTGATTACTTCTTTTACCTTACTGAGCATTGTTTTGTGTCTTCTGGATTTTGAACAGGCTAATTATGAATTTATATTCATAGGTCAAGAAGATTATAAATATATTTTCTTGAGACAAAAAAGCTAATTGTATTTCACAGGAACTAGGCTTGAGCAAGAAAACATCTTGACTTTTACTAGTCTGCTAAATACTGTCTGAGTAGAAAAAGGACTAAGCATTTAAAAAATCAAAATGGCAATTGTAAAAGGGCTGCTTTCCACCAAGCTGAAGGGAGAAAGCAGAAGATAGAAGTATTGAACCACAATGAGAAGGTGCTAGAAATGTTTAAGAATAGACTGATTTCTGGAAATTCACTTTATGTTTTTCTCCTGAAACAGCTGGAAATTGAACATTCCTTTACAAGTGAGTTCCATAGGTGAGGTCTTTATAGGCAAAAAAAAACCTGAATTGGTGACTTTGACTTAGAAGAATCATCCCTATTTAGCACAGCAGTGAAAATGGAGTTCCTAGGCTTACATTTATTTTTAACTGATTTAGACATTTCAGATTTTCAGCATGTTTTTTTCCAGATAGTATCTCAGTGTTAGAGAGGTATTTGGTGGTTTTTGAAAGATTTCCAATTCCCTCCTGTTGGCAAGGAGCAGTGACCTCAGTCAGCTCTCTGACTAATGATCCTTGGAAGGAGCAGAACAAAAGAGGGAATCCTGTAAATGGAGGGCCTGTGATTTTCAAGGTACAGGAGGAGGATTGCTGTGCATAGAATATTATAATAGCACTTTCCAATTCTCTGCTGCAACAAAGCATGTACCTATTTGCATTTGATGTTCTCATTATTTGCATTTGATATTCTCATATGCCCACATGCCTGCTACATTACACACACATGTACAGGCAGGCACATGTGTTGATAGAAAACCCCCAAAGAATGGTTTGATCCATATCCAGATTGGTTTAAAAAATACAGATTAGCTTCAAGTTCTGTGGCATACAAACATCAGGCCCAGGACTACATTTTAGCTTCAGCTACTTGGGCAAAAGGATGCCCTTGGGTATAAGGCACAGTGTTCTTAGCTGAGGTTGGAAGTGTGGGAGAATCAAGCTGATCAACAGATTTTGGGAGGTTTCCAACATTTTCCAAAAATCACGTCTGAATAAAACCAGGGAAAAAATTTCAGCAGATTGTAAGAGTAGCTCTGGTATCTCCTTGAAATAATCCAAAATACTTTTAATGGTCATTGGCTACAACCCAGGAACTGGTGTGTTTTGGTTCTTTTCTATTATCCAATGTTGCACTGGAGTGTTCTGATTGCATGAATTTAACCCAGTAGACCATGTCGAAGGATAACAATTTTCTAAGTTGTTGTTTATCTTCATTTGTCACCTTCACTGTTTTTAGAATTCTGTACATGGGTATTTGAAATGTTCCACATTTGACTTTGTAACATTTTTGTGGGTTTCTGTGGGTTCCAGCATTTGCAATTTTTTGCCCTATAGTAAAAAAATGAGATTTTGAAATATCTCTATTCTCCTATTTTGGAAGCTACTAATGCAGACATTACAGGATCTGCTTTAGCATCTGCAGAGTGTGCTTTTGTTATCCATTTAATAATCTTTTTGAGGCGTAACCTGCTCAGGCTGGGAGCTTTCCAATGATGTTGCAGATGTCCCACAGCTATGGCTATGCCTGCTGCTTTTGTTGCTATGATTGCAGACAGCTGTAGTGGTAGCTTGCTTGGAGAAAGGAGAAACAATACATCACATGCAACAAGCGCTACTGCACTGTGATTTTTACCCCTTCCTCTCGCTGTTTTAGCATAAAACCAACAGCTTGAGGATGGCTGCATTAATGTCTTTTTGCTCATACTTCATGGCAAATTAATTACAATCACAGTTTTGTTTACTCTGGCAGTAATTATTTTTTCTACTTACACGCAGTGCAGCTGATCAATTTTAAAGGCTACAACAAGCTAAAAGCACACAGAAGTCATGGTATCTCTCACATGGAGGCTTCACATATTAGTCACTCCTACAGGTGCACAGGTAACTGGCACAGAGTTAAGGCACCAAACATTCTACCTGTGATACAACACTACTTGCTTTAAATACTGTTCTGCTCTGAGGTTTTAGCAGCAATCTTGGACTTCAGTAATTACTAGTAATAGGCTTTTTCATATCTGATCATTCATGCAGTGTAAGGAAGAGATTTACTCATTCTGCCCAGAGGCTGAGCCAGCAGAGACAGCAAAGCTAATGTGATTCATTGAAGGAAGAGTGGGGACAATTACCAGCAACTTGTTCACGTTTTGCCTTGGATAGCCTAAGCTGGTAAGTCAAATTTAACTCTTTAATGCACATATTCCTAATTATTAGTTTCAAGTATGATTGATTCATAAACATACAGTGTTGAGTGGTTTCTCAGCGGTTGTGTTTTCCTAAAATCCTAAGAAAATGCTTTTACAGCTATGCTGTGCCCCACCAGTGCACCTGTCTACAGAGTGTAGAATATATGTGCCACAAACAGCAGAGAGTGATCTATAATTTAGGTATTTCTTTGTCTTTCTCTGCAATATGTTTTTGAGGGACATGAATATTAGGTCAGTATTTGACAATTAAAAAGGGAAACAAACCCACAAATCTTTTATAAAGGTAACTATTTTATATTCATTTGTATTTGAATTTGGCTTTTAAAGGACCCTGGTGATGGGGAATAAAATGGTTCAGTGCTTAGGTGCAATTAGAAATCTGATAACAAAGATGAAGCTGCAGGATGTGTAGCATGAAATATGTTTTGGGAGACTTTGGTCCCTGGTTTGGTTCATAGCTATAGCACAGTGACAATCACACTGGTTTGATGGGTACTTCCAGGGCAGGGCAGTAACTGTTTCCCCAGAGATCTTCTGCAAGTCTTTTGTGCTCTTTAAGTCTTGGAAATGAAAACTGCTGTTAATTATGACTGGTTATAAGGGGAGATGCTGTTGTTATTTTGTCTAATCCTGCCTTTCTCAGTAAAACCTGGTGCTGTGCTGCCTGTTGCAGTGCTCATCTTGCTGTGGGGGTGCAAATTAGATCACATTAATTTGGGAGGGCTATTCCAAACTGTATGGAGAGGTCCTTAGGTCATCCTGCCTTGGGTCAGCTTTGTGCAGAGGCTTCCATAGGTGAGAATATCAAATGGGGCTGTTCTGCACATCTTCTTTTTCTAAATTATTAGTCTTCCATGTGCTGTAAAAAATTTAGTTCTGACAATAACACATCCTCAGGCTAAGTGCATTTCAGCTGGGGGATTTGTTGTTTCAGTCAAGACAATGTACATTTCAGGTCTTCACCTGATTGTTGAGGCAGGGATATGGCTGTAAAAGAAATCAAATTAATAACTTTTTAAAGGAGGCTAAAACTGCTTTCATTAAATAGTTTATTTCTGTAAAAAAATAACAGCATCCAAAAAACCCTATGCTTTCAATCACAGAATCATGTGAATTGAGCTGTCTCTTTTCCTTATTTCTTATTATGCTTTTCACCCACAATTTTGCCCAATCTCATTTCCTTTGCTCTACTGTGAGTCATTTCTACAGCCTAATAAGATCCTACTTCCAGAAAGTTTTGCAGAATATTCAACTTGCCTTTTTTTTCATTTCATACCTTGTATGTGACTAGGAAGGATGTTAAGTATGATAATCTGCAGTAGCATTTTGCACTTTACTGTTTCAGTACACTGGTGAAAAAATGCAGCTCGTTCACATCATGTCGTTCCAGCTATTGCTTTATTGTTCCACATTTATTCCCTGGACTTGCTTGGGATATTGATGGTGAGTATACAGGGAACACATCTATGTTTCAAGTCATTTGTGATTCACCAATTCTGTGTGGATAGCAAAGATGCCATCTGTTTTATTGTTGAATAGCTGTGATTTCTAGAGTGTTTACTTAGCTTCTCTATAGATTCACCTGCTCTTGACTTCACAGAAACATTGATGAGATTATAAAAGATTCTGTTCTCTTCTTCCATCAGCGTCAGACTATGGATCTGCTCTGGCTTTTTACTGTCAATGCTTCCATGTGTGGCAAGGGCATGCCATGGTTACTGTCCTCAGAAGTTGTTGTTTAGGCGGTTACTAACAAACTGTTGTTTTCTTCTGAATGGATAAATCCTGGTTCATAGACCAGATCAAGGTGGGAAGGACTCCAGCTACCCCAAGGAACTGTCATATCTGGAGTCAAATTATCTTTAGTCACAGTCCATAAGAACAGTAACCCATACCATGGGAAACAGACTTGGTAGTTAACTGCTCTGAACCTTTTCTGGGTTAGTGACACAGATTAGCACCCCAGTGATGCCTAAATTTGCTTTGGTTCAAAGCCTACACCAACATTCTAGAATGCTGTAACAGAGACTCCAGTTTCTTTTTACAGTGTACGCATTGAAACAGAGAAAACAGCCCTGCCAGCTGTCTGAGCTTTGAATGTGTATTGGGAGAGGTGTCATTAGAACACCTCGCCCAAAGACTCTGATTTCCTGGAAAACTGTCCAAGAACTGACAGGTGCTTCTCCTTTACTTGCTCAGGTTAGTATTTTCTCATAAAAGAAAATGCTGCTGTCAAGCTGTTCTCTGTAGAAATTTGGGATTCTGGAAACAACTTCTCCCTTCTCAAGAAAAGCTTGAACTTGATGACTTTCAAGAGATTCTGTGAAAAATATCTGGGCAACTGAGTTTAAGAAGATGGAGGCAAATACACTTTCTGCATTAGTGAAGGCTGAAGAAGAGATAAGGCTTTTTTTGGAGTCAGGCTGGCAAAACTCCATTTTTTTTTTTTTTGTAATTATTTAAATCCTTGAGAGTATTAAAGTCAGCAAGCAAGTAGTTTGGTCTAGTGAGACAGGGGGAGGATTTTATCAGCCTAGAGAACACTGACAGAGGCATAAGCCTTGTTAGCTTTAATACTAGGCATTCTTCTTTGTTTAACTAATATCACAGTAGGTAGGAGAAGTCCTACTAAGTAGATGTTCCTAATTTATTTAATTTTTACTTACTAAATATCTACGCAACCCCTCAGTAAATTCCCATATTGCTTTCATGAACCTTGTAACCTCTCTTGTGCCATTCAGATGTGCTGAGCCTGTTGCTTTTCAAATAAAAACCCATAATCCCAAAGCAGACAGTGCAGCAGACTGACCTGCCTTTGAAGTAAGAATTGGTTGGGTCTACTCTTCTTTGTCCTCATCTTGAGGGTGGTCAGGTCTGTGTGGCAAATGCAAACTGTTCTTTCTATCCTGAGTTCACTACCAACTGTGTATTAGTATTTGTGTGTGGTATTGGTATTCAAAATTTGTAGTCTTGGAATCAGATTATTTTGGGAAATTGAAACTTCCTTTACAAACATGCCTATGGCATTCACTGGCCTATTTTTATTCCCTATTTGGGTCCGTGTTTTGACCCATACTTTACTGACGAAAAGAAGTTCTTGAAAACAAAGGTAAAGGGAGAAATTTATGTGGGACAATGTAGCACTGTGTACTAATGGAAACTGGAAGCGTTACTCTAAATAACTAGAGAATTAAATTATTATTAAATTTGGTAACTTCATGAGTTTCTTTAAAATTCTAAAAACATAGAAAAGTGGGAGGTGGATAATCAGTTTACTCCATAAACTCAGAGAAAAACCAGTCAAAAATCCTTGCAGTATTGCTGCCTCCTGAGTCCCAGAGAGCTTCTGATCATCTCCACACTTGCACATTTATTTCAGGAGTGTAGCTCACATAATTCCCTTTTGATTGCACACACTGTTGTTCAAATGTAACAAAGTCTTTTCATCCCATATACCAATTGTGTTGACTCTGTCTCTCTTCCTTCAGAGACTTGGTCTCTCTTCAATACCCCAGGAGCGTGGAGAATATGTGAAATTACTTGTAATAAGATACTTTAATGCTCAGAGTGTTGCTCACCACAGTGTACAGTGAGAATGGAAGATGTAGAAAGCTTAGGAGATCTGGGTGGTATCTTTAATCTTAAGGACAAATACCTGCCAAAACCAGCCTCAACAGCAGGGTGAGTGTTTAGTAAAGAAGGCTTTTATTGCAAGTAGTCATTAAAGTCTGGTCCTGCCATCCAATTTTCTCAGAAGAAGGCTGAAACCATGAGAACAAAAAGGAATTTGTATCATAGTACAAAAAAAAAAATATTTCCAGAAAAAAATAGTCTGAAAAGGTAGCCAGATTTTCTATTACAACTGTGAAGTCTCCTAGAGAGGCATTCTGCCTTATATATGTGTACACACTCATCAGGGGAAAAGGAATATGTGAAGAAATTGTGCATTTTTGTTACCTTTTCACTTAGAAATCCATAGGGGTAGTTTCCTATGCCTGCAGTTGGGTCAAATCTGATTCTTAGTTTCCCTTCAGAAAGGCAAAATTATTTCCACATAACATACTTCCAGACTTAAATATTAATTAAATTTTTCTTAATACAGAAAAATTACTGTAATGATGGAGCATAGAAAGTACTGTTTAATTACGAGATAACATGTAAATCCAATTAGGTGAGGCAGTCAGAGAGAGGCAGCAGTCCCTCTTGGAAGGGTTTGTACTCTAAATGGGCAGGGCAAACACAGAGCAGGATAAAGTAACACAACAAATAGACACGACCAGTGACTGTCCACTACATGGGGAAGTCACTCAGTATGAAACTGTCCATAGCAACATTGACTTTTGGGTGTCATTTTTTTCTGACACCTGTATTACCAGAACTCACTCTGCAAAAACATTGTTTCCCTCATTAATTGCAGCTCCTCCTCCTTATACAAATTAGCAAATAATTCTGGGGTGGTCTGTTTTATTTTTCCATCTTTAATTCTCTGTCTCCATAGATATCCATGGGTCTAATTCCATAAAGAGCAATTTGCCATTAAAAAAGCCCCAAATGTGCCTTTGTGCAGAAACTGCTTGTGAAAGTGATTTTAGGCACAGCAGCCTCGCACTGTGTGTTTCAGTGACACACTTCTGATCAATGATGTTGGTCTAGCAAAACCTCACTAAATGGCTGCTGTTTTCCTTCTAGAAAACCCTGGCTGAGAATGACCCAGCAAATGCATAACTTGAGCCTCCTGCAGAGCAAAAAGCACAGCATGCCCTCATCGCCCAGCGCTGCCAAGCGGCTCTACCGGAACCTGTCGGAGAAGCTGAAGGGCAGCCATACGTCCTTTGACGAAGCCTACTTCAGATCCCGCTGCGACCGCCTCAGCCTCCGCAAGGCCTCCATGGTAATGCCCCATCCCACCACTGCCACTCCACTCTGCCATTTGTCTCCTTAACCAGCTGGCTTTTAATCTGTGCTATTCTCCTCATCTCGCTTTGTTCCCTGACAAGTGCCGTGTGTTCTTCCCAGCCTTACCGCTAATGACCCTTTGTCAAAACAGAGTTTGACTTTCTTGAAGGGTAAAGACAGGTTACCTACTCAAGTGGTGATGCTTTATTTTAGGAGTAAGGCTGTAACTTGGCACTTACATGACAAAACATGAATTAAATCTATAGATGCAAATGTTTCTCTTACAAGAAAAGAATAAAACATATTTTGAGAAAGGTGAAGATGTCTTGTAATAGAAGTTCCCATTTTTCCAAACGACAGAGCAAATGCAACTTTCAGGCATGACAGATAAATGCAAGGCTATTCCCAGACTGTGGTGATGGTCAATAGATAACACTACGGAAGAAAGAGATCACATGTGAAAGAGTCTGGCCTGGGTACCCCAACCAAATCCCAGCCAAGCACTCTGGTACCAGCAGAGTAAAATATAGAAACACCTTCTGGAATTAACCCTCACAAGGGTTCCTGCTGCTGCAAGTGCTGGTGAATTTATACAACCCCCAGTGCACACATTTTGGGGAATGGACTTTGTCTCTGAAATAACAGCCCAATGTAAATTCAGTGTACAAGATAATCTTTTCTACTTGCTGGAGGGAGATGAACCTGCTTGTGGATATTGTCAAAACAAAATAAATCCCACTTTTCCCTAAATAGGAAAAACAAACCCATTCTTCAACTTCTCCTCTGAATTATTTTGAAGGAAAGAGTTTGTCTCCTTTCTGAAGAGCAAAGACTAATGACATTGAATGCATCAGGAGATGCCCCTTGTGACCAGCACTCTGCTGCACTCGATCAGATGCTTGGTGCAATGCAGGACTGAACTCAGAGTATGGCTGGGCCAGATAACAAAAATATTACATTTTGTCAGAAGGAAAAAGGACACTCGACTCCTTTAATACTCACACATTATGTAAGAGACATATTATATAAATCAGTGCAAGAATTGGAAATTATTTTTAGTTCAATTAGCTGATGATGTCCCTGAGGATTGTGCTTTCCTGAAGTCAGAAGACCCTTGTGTGACCTGTGGAGACTGTTGTCTCTCCCCTGTGAAGAAAGACCATGACCTGAAGGAAGCAGGGGACCATGGCTGCTTCCTCTCAGCTCTTCCAGAGCCAATAGATTCTTGTTTTGTAAGAGAAGCCTGAAATTCAAACAAGGCTTGTGAGCTGGAGAACAGCCTTTTCATGGTAGCCAGCAGCTGTGCTTTTGAGGCTGTGCATTTCCAAATGCCTTTCAGTTTGTAGGGATGATTTGAATTGAGGTGTCAAAGTATGAACTGTGGGGAAAGATTCTTTAGATTAATTTTTTTAGCCACTATCTTATCTTATTTTTTTTTTCCAACTTCAATTTCAAGCATGACTGAGGGAATGAAGGAGGAGGATAAACCAGTGCTGAGGACATGCCAGAGCAGATTGACATGTAGGCTGAATGAATGCCAGTCTGTGAGCATATCTTCTGACCAGTGTTTATCTAAATACACCCTTCACATTACATATTCCTTCAAACATGGGCTCTTCTGTCATACTTCACTAATAAGGAGAGAAATTGCCAGTGAGCTGAGCCGAAGGATTGAGGAGCAGGGCACTGCTGCTGGGGGCCGAGTCCTCTGCTAAGTCCTGAGCCAGTAACTCAGAACCTCAGATCTGTCCCTTTTCACTCTGGCTCTGTCAGCAGTGGGAGTGCCTATTCCAGCAGTCACCATCATTAGGAGACTTGATTTTATGTTGTGTAGATGGGGATTTAATGGGACACAGACCTCTGTACCAGTGCTAACTTTTTTCCCCCAGCCCACTACATTGTCATGGGAGTGTCACAGCTTTTGTCACTGACAAACACCCAGCAGAGGAACCTCCAGGTATCACCAGTCTGGGGTCTGAGCTGGTGTCCATAACAGGCAGTGAATAGACTCACACTGAACTTGAGAGGCTTTGGATCCTATTCTATCCATTCTGCTTGTTGTTTTCCCAGTTTTCCCTAGAAATAAACAGCAAGAAAACTATTAGTGAAGGGGTGGAAATATTCCAGGTCAAGTTGCTAGCTCATGTATTTTCTAATCATTGAGTTTCTGTGCCACTGAGCTAAGTCAAGGAGTAAAATCATGTCTCCAGACAAGTGAACAACATTTGTTAGAATTTGTTTTCTTTCAGCTTTGGCTTGTGAAGAGTTTTTTTTCCACTCTCTCTTGCTGTGCAACACTTTCCATTCAGTAAATTGTTGTCTTGCTGCAGACATAGCAATGTCCCAAAATAGCTTTATTCTTGAACTCATGTTTATCAAAACAAGTCTTTGCAGAAACTACTTTACCACTTTTTCCAACTCCAGTAGTACATAGTGGACTTTTTCAGTCAAACTTAGAGCAAATAGCTTGAAAGGGGCACTTCATTTTAATTAAGCTACATAAGATTGCATTTCTAAACACTCTGGCACTGAATCACTTACTGGAACATGGTTATTACTTACTGCAAAGCAATACTGTGGTTCTTTTCAGTATATACATTTGTGCATCACAGTAACACCTAAATAAATTAATCACATAGCACATCTGTCCAGCTAATAATTAGAGGCTGCAGGATTGAGTCAAGGAAAAAGCAATGTAAAAACTGCTCCTAAACTTCACCCAATCACTTTTAAATGTGATTTTTTCTTTGAATTTAATGCTTTTGTCCTTACAGAGCAGAAGAAAGTTATCTAGTAAAGGTAAATGATGGCTCTTGTTGGTATTTGTGACAATACTAGCTGGATTAAAATAGAGCACTGGGGGGTAAAAATATTACTCCTTATACCTGTTTGGATTTCTTATCCTGAGGCTGCAGATGTCTGAAACATGCTGCAATACTAGAGAGTCTTCTACATGGAATGTGATAAGCTTTTTGCAGCAAACTATATAATTTTCAAATATATTTCTGTTTTCTGTGTGAAAGCAAATGGCTGGGGAAAAGTTGGTCAGGTGTGTAGAATGTTTTTCTGGACTTGGAGAGCTGGGCTGGATGCAAATTTCCAAATGGGGCAGTTCACTAGCATGGGTGAAGATGTACTAGATAACTTGCTGCCTCTCCAGGATGTTTTTTGACTGTCTAGCAGAGTTTGATGTGCTCTTCTATGGATGAGGGATGCACACATGACCAGTTAGGAAGGCCACATCACAGCTGCCATGATTTTGCACTCTTTGAAGTTACAAGACTTGCCAATGTATTTCAGCCTATTTTGTGTCTGAATTGCTCGTTTGGAAAACCCGGTATTTCCAATTGTTTGGATTGGATGAAGTAGCTTATAATAGTCATGCTCTGTTTCTCATTTAAATAAGTGCAGTTTTTTCAATCAGATTTCTAATGAAATGAAGAAATAGAAATTTACTTTTATTTTTTCCCTTTTGGTGAGACATTCTTGCCACCAGGTCAGTTGGCAACAGAGTTTATGATAAATTTAACTTAAACATATGCTTAGATTCTGCTCAGCAACTTACTTAGGGTCAAAATTTCACAAATACTTCAGGTATTTCATTTGTCAAGCAGAAGTCTGAATATGTGTTTTCAAAGGCACAGCAGCAGGTCTAAATCACAATAACTAAATCAAAAATCCCCAGTTTAAATCAAAACTTTAAAAATAATCCTACAGCAATTTGACAGGTAGGTAAAATCTGTTAAGTGATGCGTGAGTGTGTGTGTGTATTTAAAAAAGACAAAATGCTTTTGTCAGCCGTAATTTGGGTTAATTTCAGCTATAATAGTGAAGTAGGTCATCTCTCTTTTATTATCATGTAATAGCGAATTTTTGGTTTATATAATGGAAGAAATTTCTCAGATGTAGTACAAGATTTCCCGAGTTTCTCACAAAATTGGAATTAAAGCCAAATAATAATATGAAGCACTTAGGGTAGCACTCTACAAACGCTAACTCATTTAACTTTTGTGCACATATGTAAAGCCAATTAAAAGATAATTACTTATTCTGTTTTTAAAAAAAGGAAAACCATGTGTGTATGCAGTGCCACAGAAGGGAGAATGTGAAGAGAGAAATAACTACCTTCCTGTCCTGAGTGAGCACCACAGCCTTTCACTCTGTAATATTATCAGCTTTACCTTTTTGTTCTGCCCCTAGACTGTTTCCAAAAATGAACTTAAAAAGAAATGCAGACCAATGCAGTCATTCCGTTTCTCAACCAATTCTCTTTGTAATATGTTCTTGATTAATTCACTATTAAATAAGTAGATTTTCATAGCTGTGATCAGTTACAAGAATAATTATCTTTTGCTTGTTTTCTGATTAGATCAAAATGCAGATGATTCTGAAGCATAATTATCCTGTACTCCCATAAACAACACTGTAGAAAAAGTTCCAATAAGAGTAGAAAAAGAATTTGAAATGGACTTTAACAGTGATTAAATCAATGCTGTTTAGAATGCTGATGTAGAAGAGTTGGTGAATGTGTTTCTAGTGGCAGGTGTCCCTGTCTGAGGCAGGTTGTTGGCACAAGTAGATATTTAAGGTCCCTCCCAGCCCAAATCATTCTGTGATTTTCTGATTTTAAATTTCTAATAACTTCCATGATAAAAAGACTATCAGTTCACAATTCTGCATCATAATAATGAAGTCCCATGGAGTGAAGAGCAAGCTTCTTTTTCCACTGTTGTACTTCAAACATCAGTGCTCTCTGTATGCTAATTTTGAGTGCACAATACAGTGACATACAGCTGTTAAATCAATATCACTGTTGAGTGGAGCTGAAGACATACAGAAGTATTAGAATCATATCAATAATTAAAATATTTTGTGATTATAATTACTTTAAATTATTTTAATTTCTAGCAAGACCACTTCATCCTTTCAGGGTACAGGCAAAACACCAGAAAAAGTATAAGGTCTCTGATATCAAGACTATAAAGGTGTTACATAAGCAAGACAGCAGGTGTGTGGAGCTACTGGAATGATAAGAAGTATTCCTGCATTGCAGTAAAAATTTCTGACATTTTTAAAGTTTTCCCTTATAACAAGAGAAATATGTGCTGTCTTCTTTTCTAAAATTTTCTAGACATGCACTCTGCCTAATGACAGGGTATGTCCATACAAACCATTTTTGTCTTGAACAGAGGGGTTAAAAAAAGAATGGCGAATAGAGCTTTTTCTGAGATTTTTATCTTATACCAACCCCAGAGTGTGGCCTAAGTATTTGATTATAAAATTAAACCTGAATCTTATCATCTGGAGAAAAGTCTAAACCCTAACAATGTGACAGAACCCCATGATCAGCAGTGATGTTTAAGTTGTATCTTTTATTCTGCATGGAAACCTCCAGAAAAAAAGTAATTCTCCAGCATGAGCTGTTCTGTACTTCAGTATCTACAAGGTGATTCCCAAGGCAGCACTACTGTCCCAGATTTGCTTTATTGTTGCATAGCTCATCTCACCCTTAAAATATCATCTTAACATAAGTATCTCATTTCTTTACATTGGCAGTTTGGGCACCTTCTGCATGCTTGTCCTCCTGTTCTGACCCCCAATATTCAGCACAGATGGGGTCTGTAGTAAAACTTTCAGCAAACATCACCTTTGCTATTTCTTAGTGTGGTACAAATATTTCACATGCAAAAAGTAGACCAGAAGATCCCTGTCAGGCCTGAAAATTTCGGAAGACACTTTTAACTTCAAGCACACTGAAAAAAAGCCCCTGTAGAACTGATTAAATTCCAAGGTGGAGCTGGGGACTGCAGTTTCCAGAACTGCTTGGAAACCCTTAGTCCATGTGTTTTACAAGGAGACAGAGAGATGTTCCAGCAGGTCAGTGTTGTTTCACTGAGAGCAAACTTGGACACAGGTATGCCCAATAAAACTATTGATAAATTGATGTTGTAGATGTCAAAATGTGCTTGCTACAAATTGATATTTAAAAAAGAAAATGAAGTTTTAGTGTGGTTGAAGTGTTAACTTCTAATCACAGTAGAAGATGGTTTCAGTTCAATTGAATAAAGAGTGTATTCTGTGATGAGAATTTTCTCAGTGGTTTTGGGACACAGGGAGCTGGTTTACACTGTGTATCTGAATCTGTGCTCTGAGCCCTCCTTGCCTTGCTGGGCCTCTTGCTCCTGCTAATTCATTCCAAAGAGGGAAAAACCCTATCAGGTAATTGCGGCAATGGGACCCTGGGAGAGAATTTAAAGAATCTTGGCAAATAACTTGTCATTACTGCAGGCTCCAGAAGGATGTTCTCATAAAAGAAACCTGCAGGCCCTGCTACTCTCCTGCACCTGCTTCTCCCCAGCTCAATTAGGAAACAACAGGGGCCTTTGTATTGTGCCATTCTTTTATCTCCTTGACATTGGTAAGGAAAAGGTTCAGTGGTTCTCCCTGCCTGAGAGTTAGTGCCGTGGAAGTTCTCATGTTTGGCTGCTTGTGCTCTCTGCTGCTCAGACATGCGCACTGAACACATTTTTTCAGTTCCATTTCTACTTCTGTTTTTAAGGCCTACAAATTTCAAAGTTTCTTGTACTTACAACTTAAATGCAATAATACAGGCACCTAGAAATAACTGAGATGGTAGAATGAACACACCGGGTCACACTGGAACTGGGAAGGTTTTTCTGCAGAACTGCTTGTTTGATTTGGATTTTCATCACCTGATTGTAGTTTTCTGCTTGAAATTTTGAGTTTGAAAAACTCTGCAGTCCAAGGCTCTGCCAAAATTGTAGTGTATCATCCAGTTTCATGCTGCAAATATAATGTTGCTCATATAGTTTGATTACAGGACAGATGTCTAAATAAGAATGTGTTTGTTTCATATGGGTTTGAATCTCACTTGAATCTTCCCACAGACCTGAAGCAATTTCAAGCACTCCAGGGGTAGACCAAGCTCAGTTCTGCTGCAAACATTTGCCATGCTTCAAGCTGAGCCTAAGTTGGGGCTGGAGGAGCAATATTTTATTTTGAGGAGCAATCTCACAAAACACAGATTTTCTCTATTTTTAAAGCACTAACATATGAAAAGTTTTACTGAATTTCTGTCTTTATTGACACACAGAATTTCCAGTGCAATGAAGCTATGTTTGAGGCCGTAGAGCAGCAGGACCTGGATGCTGTTCAGATTCTTCTTTATCAATACACCCTGGAGGAACTGGACCTGAACACACCAAACAGTGAGGGACTCACTCCTTTGGATATTGCCATTCTGACAAACAACGTCCCCATTGCCAGGACCCTTCTGCACGTTGGGGCAAAGGAAAGCCCACACTGTAAGTAAAGAGCACAAATTGACTTAGATAATTGCTTGTATGAAATCAGTTCTGCTGTTGTTAGTGAAAATCAATTATATGACACACAAAAATTGCCTGGTTTTAGCATAAGGATGATTAAAACAAGAATGCTGGAGGATATTTGCAGCAATATCTGCTCATTGAATATGTGCTCAGTAGATTTTTTTTTTCTCTTTCTCAGATGCACCAACTAATCAATCAGGTTGAGCTTCTAATGTGATTAACACTGGGGCAGCTGGGTTAATAGCAATTTTGAGAAAAAAATCTTTAAAAATATGGCAACAGGAACTCAGTGATTCAAAGATCATGGTCTGAAATGTAGAGTTTGTCATCAAAAATCAAAGGATGATGGGTTGTCTAGACTTTGTTTTATTTTGATTATCCTTTTGATTTTGGCTATGCTTCCTTCAGGAGGCCAGTTGTATTGAAATCTATCACTTCCATTCCCCAAAGACCCCTCACTACTGGTCTTCAAATGGCCTAAAATCCCACTTAAATGAGAATTTCAAAGTTCTACAGAACCAGAGAAAACCGAAACACAAAACAGACCTTCTCACTTTACTGGAATACCAATATTGCTTATAACTACATATTGTAGTTATAAAACTTCTTTGTATTCCTTCATGGGCCTTTTTATGCCCAGTTTGTGGGTTGGAGGGTGACTTACCAACCCAATTAATCAACCATATACCATGACACAAACTCTGACGCCTTACATGGGTCTAAAAATACCCCGATGTAAGAGAATTTGTTTTAAACTGTCAATGCCTATATTTAGGACATTCCCAGCAAGGCTATAATGAGACTGTGTTTGAGGGGTTCGGCCACTGCAGACTCTGCCATTAATTTGAAGTTAGTTAAATTAACAACATTTAGTGCTGGCATGTCAATCTCACTGCTCCAGGAAATTGCACCTTGAGGCTACTAACATTGCCAGTTTTTTCACTGGAGAGTGTGTGTGCATGTGCATGTTGAGTTTTTTTGCCAGACCCTCAGTGTTGGTACACCTTTATTGCTTTTCTATATCCACAGCACTTATATTATCATTTATTCTGGCCTCCTTTAACCTTCCCTGGAGATTTTTGCATAGTGTAGCTGCTCAGTGAAAAGAGTTTTTTAGTTTTATATTTATTTGTTTATTTTTCTGTCATGGTTCATGAGTGAGGCTTTAAAAAAAAGTGTGACAGCATTTAGAGTACATGATTGACTGCTGAAGCAACATTCATTAACCATGACAAATCTAGAGGAAAACACAGTCGTGAGTGTTCTAAACAGCAGTAAAAAAGACTAAACTAATTTTTCATTGACCTCATCTGTAAATAAATGCAGTCTGATGGCGAGCAGGGGCAATCATAAATTAGTATTCATTTCCTGTAATTAATGCAAACATGCCTATGAACACAGAGAATATGAATATATAACCACCTAATTTCCATTTCAAAATATACCCACCAAATTTCCACTTCACTTATCTTGACTTTTAGTTTTTCTGATTGAAATAATGGAGGAAACATTCCCAGTAAAAAGCAGTCATTTTGTTTGGGTTTCTTACCTGAAGGGTTTGCAGTGGCTGTTTGAGGGTGAAATGCAAAAAGTTATTTTCAGCCCTCAGAACAAAGGATCACAGCATCTTTGTGCATGGCTTCACTCTTGTGGAACTGATGGCAGTCACCTTCTATTTTGTCCAGACTTTCTGCTCTGCTTTTCGTACTCAACCAACCCTGTTCAAATTAAATCCTGTTTGTATCATCTCAGGACTGCAGGAACATGATCCAGCACCCAGCAGGAGCATTTTCATTCCTCTGTGGTGGGCAATTGAGCAAGACTTCTGCAGGCTGAATTGGAGGGTAAAATCCTGACTCACCCAATCTTGGGACTGGACACAGCATCTCTTAATGTGATTAGAAGTGTACAAGACAGATGCACAGAGCTGGGGGAAGGTGAAATAGAGGAATTCCTCGTTCCAAGTGCAAACAAAAAGCTTCCTTCACAGAAAACCTCTACTCTTTCACTGTATATATTAGCTGTAGTGATCCAGCTGAAATCTCATTATAGCCTCTAACCTAACTCTGTAGAAAAGAGGATCTGGAGGACAGATAGCTTCCATCTGTATCACCTGGATTTCTGCCTGGAACAGCAGCAGATAAAGCAATAGAAAGTAAAACTATGATCTTCATCTCCACATGGAACTCAGATTATATAAATCTCCAACAGGAACGCAACATCTTTTAAAAACAAAGTAACTAAGATCAGAGAGTACAGCATTTAAAGTATTAATTTAGTTGGGGAGAAGACAAAGTGTTATCTTTTCAGTTACTATCGTTCATCACATACTCATGGTTTGTCTTGTTCATGTGAACCCAAATAAAAATAAGATTAAAATTCCCACTGGCTGATTGGACATCAGAGACTCGACAAATGTGGATCTGAGCCTTGATTAAACAGATAGAACCAGATCCTTAGTGAGAACTTGAACCAATGCCAATGCTCAACCACCTGAAGCTCTGGCACATAAAATCTCCTTCCTCAGTCCTGTTGTGCTATCAGATGTGTTGCATGTTTATTGTAGGCATGGATCCAGGAAACCCTATCACCTCTGGCCTCCCAGTAAACAACAGTTCTGAGGATACCAGCAGGTTCCAGAGAGCCTGGCCATATGTCCCTGATGTCCATATGAAGAATGATCAAACTTAAGAAAGATGGCTTCAAGCCAGCTTCTGAAAGCAAAATCTTAGAGACAAACATTCTTCAAAAACAACCCTTTGGATGTCAGAGGTGTTGAGTAATTCTTTGCTCTCCCGTGGCTGTAAAGATCCCAGGCCACTTTTCATATCAGTAGGGTTATTCTTAGACTCTGCTAAACTCTGGCTGTCATACTGTTATGAGAGACAGAGGCAAAAGTTAAAATGAGAGGTTCAGGCTGGATAAAACAAACACCTTTTTCGCTATAAGGACAGTGAAGCAGTGGAAAAATCTCCATCCATCCTGGGAAGTTTTCAAGACCAGACTGAATAATACCTGCAGTAACTCAGTCTGACCTCTTGGCTGAACCTATTTTGAAGAGGATTGGTCTAGAGAAGGTCCTTTCCAATCTAATTTGTCCCATATAATCCCAGTTTAGAAATAACACATTCATATCCACATACATATTTGGTCCTGTGGTGTTTTGGCGTCAAAAATCTATGAGAGTCTTGGTGCTTTATATGGTACAGTTTGATATTTTCAGAAATGTCTGCTGCTCCTGACTTGTGCAAGTGAATGATGGGTTCAGTCTGTGTAAGATTCCTGCTGTTCCTGAGAAAGACTTGGGGCAACCAAGAGCCTGCCTGTCTCTACTTAGCAGTTCCTCACTATTGCTAAGAAAAGCCACATGTGCCAGGGCACTGATTATGGTAAAAAGAGGCCCTTTAAATTAAGGCTCTCTCAGAGCTCTTCTGCAAAATCACCAAACACCAAAGAGATTTTCTGTGATTTCAGAATTCCTACTCTTGTGCACTCTTTCCTGCATATTGAAAACCAAATCAATATCTGCATTTATTTTCAAATTAAACTTCTTTACAAGTCCTACTTTCTAAACTGCAGATTGAACCATTTTACACTAAGAGCAACTCTGAAAATAGGACTTGATTCACCACATTTCACTGTACAATCAAGGGGCTTGTTTAGGACCTTGGGCTAAAATAAAACCTATTCTGGTTTGTAACCTATGTGATCTTAATTTTACCTTGATGTAGCTCACAGTAGTTCACACAGAAAACCTGAACTGCTAAACATCAAATGAATATTTTTCTGAGCATGGGAGGAAAAAAATCTCCACATAGCAAGCTGCTCACTGCCTGTCAGAGGACTAATTAATTTCTCTGGATAAAACTGTGGCACAAAAAGCTGGAAAGAGATCCATTCTCTACCAGCCATGGACTTTAAGCACAAAAAATTCTTAATTTTGCTAATCACATGTCTTCTTGTTTGTTGAAATTTATATATTGTGTTTGTAACCAGTTCAATCACCTTTTTTTAATGTAAGTTTATGATACTATACTGAAGCAGAGGTTGGAGAGAGAGGTTATTATTTTAGCTTGGTTTTCATATTCTGACTTACAACAGATATGCAATTGCAGTCTAATTAAGACAATTTTAATCATATGAGAAATACCAGAGGGAAAAATGTGGCAAATTTATTCATGTTGTTAATGACATTTAAGTGGCCAGATCTTTAAGGAAAATTAAAATAAATGCAATAATACAGAAACACTGTCAGAACACAACCCGACACCCTGTTGTTCAGGGTGTTGGTAGCAGTCAGATGAAATGTGACTGCAATGTGACAAGCAATGAAATGTGACAGGCAATTCTCCTGTAGTGACAAATGTGGTTCTGTTGAAGCAGTGATCCTGTAGAATGGCTCCATTGTCTTCTGAAGGTCCAGTGGTAGTTATGGAGGTCTTGGCCTCTGAGAATCCAGTCGGAAAAGGCTTCTGTGGTGTTCCAAAGATCAGATTATATCCAGGTAGGAATGCTTGGTTCCTCCTCCTGAGCGGAGCATCTCCCAATGGGATGATGTAATTTTATCAGCCATGCAGTGAGACTCAATGGCCCATTAACAGAAGATATCCCTCAGAGTTATCAGGGATGAGTCATGAAGGAAATAAGGAACTCTGTCCCGCCTGGTTTTAACAGCTTATGAAGATGGTGATAGAATACACACTTTTGGGTACATCTTACATTGTAACCTAAGATGTGTTCTGAGCACGGCCAAAATTTTGCCAAGCACTTCCTATTTCTCTCTTTTCCTGGCAGTTGTGACCGTGGAGAGCAGGTCTGTGCACCTGAGCACGCTGGTGCAGGAGGCCCAGCAGAGAGTGGCAGAATTATCAGCACAAGCAGCGAGTGAAGGGCTGGGCACAGAGAGCGCCGAGAGGGAGAAGCAGCTCAAGGGCTGGGAGTGGAGGGCCAGGCTCTACCAGCGCATGAAGGCCGGCTACGAGCATGCCCGTGAGTATGTTGCATTTTTTTCAACTTGGAAATAAAACTCAAGGTAATTTTAATAAGGAGGTAATAAAAAAGAGGATCTTTATTTGAAGGCCTTCAGGGGTAGCTGTAGAAAGATGTCCACAAAAGACCAACCCTGCAGGGATGAGTATATTTTTATAGATTTTAGAAAATTAGCATAATGCATAAAAAGCACCAATTAGGAGGATAAGTGGTGATGAGATTTCCCCCCCCCCACCCAGGTCAAGCCCCTTCTCTGGAGTGCCCCCCTCAGCACTAGCTGTGCTCTATCCATGAAATGGATCTCAAGGAGTTGTTCTCAACCTTGGTTCCCAGGAAGAACCAAGACAGCACTGGGGCCCTGCACCTCCTGGGGCTTGGAGCTCTGGAATTTGTTTTATCTTTCTGCTTAAGGAAAGGATATGGAAAAGTACTGGGAAAACTAGCTACTAATACAATAGGCTACAGAGCTCCAAATATATGTGTGGAGAATACAGGGAACATATAAAACGAAAAAAGGCAAAAACTACATCAAGTACAGGGAAACCGCAAAATTCCAGGCAGGAATCTACAGCTGATAACCCTCTCCAAAGATGCTGATCCTTGTGGCTCTGCTGTGAGCAGGAGCGGGAGGAGGTAGGGATGGAGAAACCGAGGCACAAAGGTGAAATAGCCTTTCCAAGAGGGAGAAGGAAATGGGTGTTAGAACAATAAAGGGCCAAATATCTGAGAGAAACAAGCACATGACTCCTTATGCTGCATAAAATTAATATGACATCCAATATCCCAACTCTTCATTCAGGATGCAATGATTCTGCCCTGCTTGTCTCTTTTCACATTTACTCCTGGATCTCATTTAACATGTTCAGAATTTATAACAGGATGCTATAAAACAACATATGAATAGGCAGGAAGAGGGATAGAGACATAGGCCTTTTCTCTGTTGTAATTTGATTATTTTTCAAAAGAACTTACTACTTTGGAATGGGATTGTTCTAAATACTTGATCAAGCAGTGAAATTTCATTTTGCACATAAACATTGTGAAAATTTAACCTTAATTTTGATAAGCACTAATCTTAATCTTGGTATCCATTTCATCACCACAGCCACAAATTGAGTCACTTTAAACAGTTGTACAAGTGAGTCTGTATCCAAATTAAATGGAATTTGGGCCCAAATGAAGGAGTAAACAGGCCTGAATTGTTTCTAGACACATGGATTTTTTAGCTGTATCCTATGTGATGAAATACAATCATTGCCATTAACATTTTAAAAACCATCTTTATATAAATGTACTCACAAATAATTTTTGCAAATTTATCGTATGTTAAGGTTATTTCTTCAAGACAGATGTAGTGCTCCTTCTCTTAGATACTAAATACAGGAAATACAGAAATAGTGAAAGTTAATATACTGAGTTTTTAAATCAATCTCAGCAGTAAGTCTTGATATTTTTGTGTTTGATTTCTGAATTGATCTGATTGATATTCTGCAAATTAAACTTTTTTTTTTCCTTTTCTTTTTTTAAACAAAAATGTTAGACCTCAGTTGACAACTGTATTTTGGAACTGTTACACCAAAACAATTGTGGAATTTGCAATTTTTGAATCCCAATAACATAAAAATGTTTTCTGGTTTTTGATAAATTTGAGTTTGTTAGTGAAACCATCAAGGTTTCATTAGCTCTTTGTGGTTTTGTCCTTTCCCTCTCCTCTTATCCACCCCAAGAGATTTATAGGGGCTTTTCATTGACATAATTAGCATGGATCTGTTTTATTGGGTTACATATATGCAGGAAGATATTTTTAACCAAAAAGGAGCCAAAAAACATGATAGAAACAAATGGTGTCTGCAGGATATTGTTAGTAGGGTCACTAATTAAAATGCTCAAAAGGCAGAAAACACAAACACCTACAACCCAAAGCTCACAATTGCAGGGTGATTTTCAGTGGGTTCTTTGAAGACTCAGGAACATTGTTTGAACAGGATTTGTTGTGCTGAAGAGCTGATGTTTTCTCTTCTCTCCCAGGAGCCCCAGAGGCGCCAACCAATGTCTGTCTCATGGTAACGAGCAGCACATCACTCACTGTCACCTTCCAAGAACCCCTCAGTGTCAACTCAGCTGTGGTGACCAAGTATAAAGGTACTGGATTTAGACATCTTTCATTCCCCTTAACAATGTACAAAAATTTGAGGGCTAAGTGGGAAAGGTATTTATCTACAAGAGGTTATATTATGATGCAAGTAGTGTTTAAATGTAATTATTTTCCCAGTAAACAGACATAGAAGTGGAATTTTCTTGAAAGATTACCCAAGGACAAAATTTTTATTAAAAAACAAAAAGAAAAAGAAATTAACCAAAAGCTTTCTCCATGAGTGCTTTGAAGAAGTTTGCTTGAGTCACTGTGGTTAAGACATCAGCTCAATGACTGGGTTGAGATGAGCAGTTACAAAACACAAACTAACTTTTGGTGCCTGTGGGCTCCTGAAACCATGTGTATCCTTGTAAAAGCCAAACCCACACCACCATTCCTTAAAGGAATGCCTCTGGAAGCTGAAACTTCTGGCACCGGCATCATACAGCCCAATTAATTAGCTATTCCAGGGCTGCCACATCATTCTTGGAAGAGTGATACATTTGGGGTGGCACCAGTTAGTTGCAAAGTGGAATGAATAAGAAAATGCTTCCATCTGAATAGCCCTGTTGAATAGAGATGGTTTTAAAACAGAATTTTTGTTCCACAGGAAATTCCTACATTAAGAAAAAAAGCAAGTTTTATTGAAGATTAAAACAAAAATGAGAATTTTTAAAATTTCCTGTTTAAAGGAACTTTCAGGTTTTCTACAGTCTTTGGAACAGTATGTTCTTCAGTGTTAAGCATAGCAATCCACAGTCTCCATCTTCCAGTGGGAGCATGAATGTTCCCACAGGTCAAGGGACTGGGGATCTGAAGCCTCCTTGGTCCTGCCCAGGGGAGTCAAGGAGTGGGAGCCTGAAAGTCCTCTTGGTTATTTCCCCCAGTTTCTCCCTTCATGATTCCTGCTGTGTTTGTTTCTTTGTATTAATCATTGAAAACTCCTTTCAGAGGTGCCTAAACCTAAAATTTCCATACTCACAGCCAGCACTGTCCTGGCTGCGTGGTGGGGAATCTGTTTCATGTTTCTATGGGCGGTGTCCCAGGGATGGTTTCAAGAGGAGAGATTCAGAAAGACCCCATCCCTCGAGGGTCCAGCAGCTCAGGGAGCCCTTCCAAAGGTGGGACATGCAGTGCACAGGCTCCACTGGCATCAGCACAAGCTCCCAAAGCACTACAGGAGCTTATTCTGGGAAAGGTACATTGTCTCTTTCCTTCCTCCTCCTGCTTCTGGTCACAGATTCCACTCATCACTGGCTGTGCCCAGCAAAATAATTTTTTATATTCTATGAAAAAAAAAAAAAAAACCCAACCTCCCAGACACTACTGAGGCCATCAAAGTGATAATGCCCTCATAGTCTCAGTAGAAGGCAAATTACTGTATTGCACTTAGTCAACTGTGCAGTGCTGCAGGAAGTGTGATTTTCAAAAACATCAAAGCCCTTTAGAAGCCTAAATCTAATTTTTGGCAATGGGTTGTGTTGCCAGGGAACTAAATTTCATTTAAGAGCTTCCCACTGCCTGATTTACTTGTGAAAACAATACTTGGGCTCCTAAAACACCAAAATTCTCTAGAAAATATCAGTCTGTTCTTTGTAATGGTTGTATTTTAAATAACCCTGAAACATTGTCTACCTTCTAATTATAATGATTCTTGGTATTTTCACAGGAAATCAAATTCCCAAACAGAGCTAATTTTGAAAAATAATTTTGTGAAGGTTGCAGTACTTTTCTCTTGGGTATTCATTTGGGTTGAGCCTGGTTTGTACCATGTCAGTGGTGTCCTGTTTTTGATAAACACAGCATTCAGAGAAATTTAATCCAACCTGACCTAACTTTCTGATCAGACCAGGTAGCACTGCCTTGTATTTTGAATTACCCTCACTTGTGATCATTTTATGCTTTATCAAGTTGACAGTTAGTCTTGCCAGAATATTCTTTTTAAATCCTTTGTCCCAGGAGACTTGTATATTTATGGTTAGATAAAAAGAAAGATCATTAATAGCTCCTTTTGGTGACTTTCAGGAATTAATTAAGCACTGGTTGTAGAATTGTTTATTGCAATATGGAGTGAGATTCTTTGTGCTACTTTGTGGGGTCATAAAATGAACCTTTCAAATGATCACTTGCAAGAATGATTAGAACCAGCTAGCAATTACTAGCCCTGAAAGGAGAGCTTGATAACAAAGTGTGAGGATCTTTTTTAGTCAGATATATAAACCTCTTGTCCAGAAAACCATTGAAGCATTTTGCTAATTCAGGAACAAAACAAAACAAAACAAAACAAACAAAAAAAAAAAAAAAACACAAAACAAAAAAAAACAAAAAACAAAACAAAAAAACAAACAAACAAAAAAAAAAAAAGGCTGCTAATGTGTTTGTTTTTTTTTTTTTTTTTCCCTCAATACTTTACCATTTCTTTTTCTAAGCAAATTAAAATTCTGGAACATTTGAAACTGTGTTTAGGGAATACCTGCTCATTAACAGAAATTAATAGTGTTTTTTTCTCTGGACCTGAACTATAGGGAATAAAAACTGAAATCAATTCAATTCAGCTTAGTTTAGTTCCCTAAAAACAGTGAAAAACTGCCAATTCAATTTATCTTGTGTCATCTTTTTTTTTTTTTTAATATATTATTTTACCCAAAGCTTTATTTGCCCAAATGTCTTTTAGAAACTGGGCTTGGAACATTATCTAACTGTCCGCTGTTTTCCTGTGTGTGATCTTTTCCCTTGTTAGCTGTATAACTTAGAAATAATCATACAGGAGAATAATACTTTGCACTCACTCTCTAACCACTAAAACCATCTCACTTCATTAGGAGATTTAATTTTAACCACACACGGTGAATGGGTATTGACTTTGGTGTCCCAGCTGGATGGCAGCTCAGTGACTGCATTCTGTTCAACCATTGCTTTAAGGAGCCAGAGTATTCTTTACTTCCTCTCCTGGATTGTTGTTTAATGTTGCAGGCACCATCCTAATGGCTCCCTTCAGTTTCCCTCTGGAGAAGGCTGCAGCGTGGTGGTGGCTGACGAGAAATGATTCCTGAGTATATTGTAACTTAGTAAAGTGTTTTGAGGCTGGAAGCAGACAGGCATGGCATAAATCAATAATAAAAGTAATAATCTGCTCCATGCTGGAGAAAGACTCCAAGCCAGAGACACCTCACCCCAGCCAGTTTTAGGAAGGATGTGAAGCATCACTGTAATACTGAGGAAAAAACCCTGCCCTTGGCTAATTGTGCCCTAGAGCCAAACTTCACATCCCACCATGGAAGTACTTAGGACCTGCTTTAGTTTTACATCTTTGGAAACACAATCAAAACGTTCCACGTTAACATACAAAAAAACTTGCCACAGTTTGAAGCCAGGAAGAGCTTTCTCTTTACACCACCACACTGGTACTGCAGGATGTTTTGTTATCCCAGAGCTGCACCACTGCAACCATCTCAATGAAAAACACTCCACAGCAGCATAATCCAGACAGACAGCACTCAGCCCCCAAGAACATTCCACTGGAGACGAGCAGCAAGTGCTTGCTGGGCTTTAAGAACTGCTGTCTTTTACTAAGCAGCTTTTTTTGGGTTCACATGTTCCACACAACACATACACATAAAGAAAGCAGCGTTTTTTTCAAAGAAAAAAATTAAAAGTCATGTTAGGTAATTTTGTCGCATTTATTTTCTGTCGATTTTAAACCTGATTATTATTTTGCTTTTACAGTGAATAAGTACAGATAAACCTCCTCTTACTGCATGATTTTTTTCATCCATTTCCCATGAGAAGTAGTCATAATAATGCTGTGATATCAAAGTATAGAATAAGGAAGGAAAATGGACATAGTGCTGATCACTACCTACTGGAAAGGATCACCATGCAATGAAAAATCTCTGTTTATATTTTATTTACAATTTTTAAACAAACATCTATATTCTCTTTTGAAGAAAAAAAATGAAACAGCTTGTATAACCCAAGTTGAGCTAATTTATTTTAGAGCCTGGAACTATTTATGTTTGAAGAGAGAGGAAGAAAGACATGTTTGATGTAGCAAACAAAGCTAATCTTCTCTGTTTGGTTGTAGCTGTGGATGCCAAGTTATTTTCCAGATTGTGATGCTGAGCTGTCTGGGCCACTTCAGCCCTTGTTACCTTTTTGTTTAGTTTGGTCTTTTGGCAGAGTATTTCATGTTTGTTAGAACTTCCCAGCTGCCTTCCAGGATTTCTTTTGGCTGAAGATTTTTATTTTCAGTCAGTGTAGCTCTTCATAACACAAAACAAAACAAAACAGGTTGGCTTAGATCAGGAGAGAAGAAGTTATGTTTTGCTTAAATTTTGAGAAAAGGTCATTCCCTGCCTCCTTTCTTCCAAAGCACTTTATGGTCCATTTCAGATTTTTTTTTTTTTTATGAGAATAATTTTAATTTTCTTTGAGTCCCTGTTTCAGTCCTGGCTGGATATGCAGTAGCCCCAGGATGTGGCTGTCACACAGCTTCATGAAAAGGGTCAGTTCCAGTCCAGAACAGAGCAGTACAATTTACTGTTGTCACTGGGAGTCTCTGTAAAGGATGGTGGGACCTGCCTTTGCACTCAGGGTCAGCACCTGTGCTGAGGAATGAGGAGCCTGGGCCTGTTTGAGACCTGCCCTGGAGCTCAAAAGAAACCTGGATCTGGGATTCTCAGCTGGCTTCTCACCAAGTCAGTGGAAAATTTACATTAAAGATTTCAGTGTGAAAAACCTCCAAGACTTCACAGGAGTGATCTATAAATTTTGTGTGATTCTGCATGTTTTATTCTTGGGGGTAATCCTTTCACAACCAAATAATCTCATCTTTTTGTGTGGGCTTCTGCTTGTCCCCATGAACACATACAAAGAGCAGATACCACATTTTTTAATTATGTACTTGATATGTTTATCAAAAGTTGGCCTTCTATGTTTGACCAAGTTTGGATTTGTTCCATAGCAGGCTCCCTGCAGTGATCCTCAAAGACCTAAATATGCAGATACATTGCTATATCTCTATATCTCTATATCCATATCTCTATATATCTTTCTCCAGTTTGGTGGCAAATATCAGATCATATAGCAGTGTCAGAGTGGAAGGCAGCAAGCCTGTGCTTTCTTTGACTTCTAGAAGAACCCTGGTTATGGAAATTAATGCTTGTGGAAACGAGTCTTATGAAAACAAAGTGCTTTAATAATAATACCTCTGTGTCTCTAAAGTAGATGCTGTGTCACTGCTTGATTCTGGTCCAGTCCATAGTGGAATTGAGCAGCATTCAGCACTTGGTCTTGAACCCTTTCCACTTATTATTCAAAGTTTCTTTGCATATTCTGAAATTCATTCTCTCTTTTTTCAAAACAGTTCTTGCTCCATAAAAAGAAAAGAGAATACTTTTCTTTGTAAGACATTTGAATTTATCCTGCTGAATAGGTGTGGTCTGATATTTTTTACAGTAGTTCATTTATGGCATTTTATTAGGTCTCCCGGGCACTTTATTTGCACATTACATTTTGGTAGCTAACAGGACTGTGCAATTTGACTTCTATTTTTATTCCTAGCCAGTACAGAAATGTATAAAAGTTAAAACAAACCTTTCTATTTCTAGCTCCTGTCAATGTCTGTAGTATGTGCTGGACTTAACATAAAATTTAAGACCTTCTATTATTTAAGTTTGTTATGTATTTAAAATCACCTTTGAACATGAATCACGAATTAAGTGATGGTGTAATTAACTAATGTAGCTAATCAAACACCGGTTACTCAGCTGAATCATTCTTTCCTCCTGCTTTGTGTTTTATAAGGATTTTGAATAGCAGCTCAGGATGAATAGCTATGAGAAAACCCAGACATACAGTCTCTACTTTTGTCTGCCTTCATTTCTGAGGAAAAAGGCTCGTATCATGATGTTGTTGAATTTTAGACACTGCTTTGCCTTTTACATTTGCTTTGACTTACCAAAATTATTGAGTTTTGGGGGTTTTTTTAATTGTTTGTATGTGGCTGTTACAGCCATTTCATAGGTATGGCACAGAAGAGGTGAATTCCTTGTAGTCAGTGGCAGGAGTGGGACTCAAGACCTTCAGCTTCTGTCTTGAAGGAGGTCCATGATTTAGCAGCTATTTTGATTAATGGATTTGGGAATGAAGACTCACTGAAGACTTAGACAAAACCAGAGTGTCTTCAAAGGGTTTATGGCAAAATTTCCCTGCTCACAGCCTCATCTTAAGTCTTCTCTGGCCCATCATGGACTTTCTTGGACCATTGACAAGCATCAAAGGTCTGGGTCTTATTTGCCTCCCCAGCCAAAGCCTGATCCTGGTCTAGTAATCAGATCTGACCCCCAGAACTGATGCCTGTCTGTAAATTTGGAATCAGGTCTTGGGATCTGCTGCAAGCTGCTACCTCGTGTATTGAGCCTAAACTGCAGGGTTTCCTGCCTCCATGCATGAGATAGTTCAGGCATGAATACCTCGTCAGTTTGTGCACAAGCACACAAATAATTAACTAATGAACACCCAGCTGGCTCCCCCATGAGCTCCTTCTTAACCCATGCCTGAGCTCAGTCAGTTCACACCTGAGCACCCACTTGGCTCACTCCTGAGCACAATGATGGGCATGGATGGCAGTTTCCAGTAGCCAGGGGCAACTGAAGGAGGGGAGGAGGTCAGGAGAAGCCGTGTGCTGCTCACAGCTGGCCTGGCCATGTCTCAGTGTGATGGAAAACCCAGCAATGAGTGAAAGCCACAACAGAGAGAAGGGAAGCTGACAGCAAGAGAGGGGGAGGACAAGGATATTAAGTTCAATCTAGGAAAGATTGTGGGAAGGTGTTCACTTAGATATTTGTAAAATTATATTCACTTTCTTCTCACTTTGAATGAATTGTTAGAAATTTGTGTTAATTGGCAATAAATTAAATTAAGTAAAATCTTCCCAAATCAAGGTTTGTTTGCCTACCATGCCTGTCTGCATTGCTAGGGAAGGCAAAAGTTCTTTAAGTTACTGTAGGGATTATTTTATAAAGAAATAAAAGCCTTAAATATGGTTAATCAACGTCTATGCAGCAAAGTCCCTCTTCATATCACAGAGGAACTAGAGGACAAGGAGTGGAATCCCATTAAAGAGATTCCTTGAATTAGCCTCTGAGTATTTCCTTCCTTTGTTCCCCATACTGTGCAGTGCTCTGCTTTGCCTCTTAAATTGTGATAGATTACTTTTTTGTGCGCATTTTCCCAGATGCTGATTATTAACTCGATTTTAATGTCATGTTTTGGGCTGAAGCTGAGCCTGCCTGCCCACACTTTGCACCGATGATCGATCCTCGTGCGCGAGAGCTTCCCGCGGCCCTGGCTGCACAGAGCGCAGGAGAGCAACCCTCCCACTGGGAGGGGAAGCTCGCAGAATCCAACCCAAGCTTCTCTAGGACGTGAAACCTCTGCATAAGAACCCCATTTATTCTTCAATCCCCTCTCACAGTTCTAACACATGCTCTCTCCCACTTTTCTTTCCATGGCCACAGTGGGGTATGTTTGTCATTTCAGGGCTGAGAAACAAATCTTGGCTGTTATTATAATCCATTATAGCTTTCTAACCACTGGCCCACATTGGAAGGCTGCATGTGCACCCACATGGCACATTTTCTTAGTTATTTATAAAATGTTAGGAAGAAATGTAATTTTCACTAATAGAAGAAAAAATTCCTTTCTTGTACTGGAATAGCTGGCCTTATTGCAAACAGATAAAGAATTGCTGGAATTTAAAAAATGCTAATCAAATACTTGAGAAAAAAGATAAATTTTATTTTTTTATATTCTCTTGGTGAGAATTTTATTAAAATTCAGCAAAAAATAGTATCTTATAAATCATTTATATACTGCAGATTTACTTTAAGATGAACTAGTCATGAAACCATGATCAAGCAAAGATGTGTCTTTGGCACCCAGCCTGCTGTCATAATGGTTCCCATAAATGTCAAGACATAAAATAGAGTATTCTGGCCTGGGTCAAATGAACATCCAGAAACAGGGCCACAAGAAAGGTTATTTAACATCATTGGTTATTATTAGCAGGCGTAAAATGCAAAGGAGCCCAGAGCTGTTGGGAAGAAGATTTACTGCAAATAAAGTATTTGATTATTAAAAAAAAAAAAATCTCTTAAATAAGTAGAGTGAAGATTTATAGCCGTGGAAGTTGCAAATGAAGATGTGCTCTCTAGGAATGGTCTAGATATGCTTTTTTTGGTACTCTGTCTTGCACTGTTCTGTCTTGTTCTGCTGAGAGGCCTTTAAACCCCCTGCAGCTCTTTCCCACCACACCACAGTGATGCTTTTTTTGCCTCAGGTGGGCACAGAGCTGTTTGTTTGCATATTTTTTCATTCCTCTTCAGCCTTACTGATGCTTCTAACCCCGTACAAAGAGCCTTGGATAAGTTTACAGAAATAACTGAGACGATAGATAAGATCCAAAATAATGAACACTAGTATTTAGAGCAGTTTGGAGCTCAGGTTTTAATTTAAGCTGTACCTAGAAATCCAAGTCCCAGGCCATGACTGTGTTTTAACTTCTGTGTTTGCACAAACTGCTCAGTGCCAAACATTTGTTTTTTCCTAATGGAAGCATTATGCTGTCAGTAGTCCCTACAGCTGGTATGACTTGTCTTTCTCCTATCATTTCTTGGAGGATTTCCAAACATGAGAGAGGCATGAAAACAGCCTGAACTGAAAATCTGAAAAAATTGGGTTCCTTTCTTAAATCAAGCTGGAGAGAACAGTTGAAAACAGGAAGGAGGAGCTGACCAAATACTGCAAACAATGTTCTCCATCAAAGCTGGATACACAGATTCCTGCTTTTCACTAATGTTCAGGTCCCTTCACTTGTTTTAGAAATATTTGTTTAGGGTCTTTCATCCTGATTTTATTCATATGCATGGCAGTGTTTAATGACCTTAAATCCAGCTGCTAAGACATTATGAGAGTAAATCATTAAAATTTTTTCAAGATCAACAAGCAGAAAAAGATGGCGTGAAGTGGTTTCTGGTGGTGCTCTCTGTTTTGTATTTCAAAGGAAGCTAATAAATAACACAATTATTTGTTTGGAGGCCCTTGGAAACACAAGATAAGACCACCATCAGCCCAGGCCCTGGACGTGGGAGGAGGGGAAGGAGACAGAACCTTTGCTGCTCAAGCCTGCCTTAAAAGCTGGAGTGACAGAATGCACTGCCCAAGGTCACTCAGCAAGTCAGTGGCAAATGCAGGAATAAAATCCAGAATCCCAGCTCCACACACTACTCTGCAGACCCCAACAAGCAGCAACAGAACTACTGTCCCTCAATCTAATTAATCTACTCAGCAATTCAGTAATATAAGTGCAAGGAAAAACAAATGTCAAGACAAGAAACAAATTCTACTGTGGCTCAGGCTATTTACTTGACTCAAGAGAAGGTGCTTTCCTGAATGAATGTACAATAGGGTCAGGAGGTGTTTTGTGTCTTCCCTTTGCCCTTTATCTGTCTGTCTATCTCTCTGATAAACTGTTAAAGGCATGTTCAGTATAACAGAAAGATTTTGAGTGGAAAAGAAACAGGTGAAAATAAATTTCTCCCTTTATTTTGAAGTGCGTGAATTGAGTATTAAAAAAAAAAAAGGAGAAAAAAAAAACTTGGCCACAAGTGAGTTACATAACTTAAGCCAGTCTAAAATTATGTGCCAGCAATTTACATGAGTTTTATGTAACTGTTTATACTGCTGTTTATTTAAAAATTACTACTTATCTTGGCGACCGCAGCAACACATCGTGCATTTGCTAGCTCTGGAATACAGGGCACCTTCATTAAAACACATAGTCACCAATATATTAAACACACAAAAAAGCCCTGCTCTGACATAACATGAAGTGTCAGATGGAAAGCCGCAACAGCAAAGACATTCAGCGTTCACAACAAAGCAGCCCTTTGGGGTGTTCAGAACAGGACTGGAACATGCTCCATCCTTAATTCACCCAACAGCTTTCAGGTCCTTTACAGCACAGTTGGTGCAGTCTACAAGACCAGCTCCTGTTCCTGGGCTCTTATAAAGGACCCTCTTCATCCTCAGCTTTCTATACTTGAGCATGTTTATAATTCAGCATTCACATGCTGAGGTGAGGCAGCCTTTTGTTCCTTCTTAAAGTCCCAAGGACTTCAGTGTGACACAAATGGTTGGTAATTTCTGTTTGCTCTCTCCTAGCACTCTCTCTCTCACAAAGGAGGCAAAGATTTAGCTAAATCTTCATGATGGGTTGCTCATGCACAAATTAGATAATTTTTAGGTCCAGTTCCTTCACCAGGGTAAGACCGTAAGTGAGTGGCTTTGTATTGGTACCAGGAAGAGGTGCAGACATCCCAAGGCCAGGCAGTGGGAGCAGCACTGGCCTGATACATGGATTTTGCCCTTGTTTTGGGGTCTGTTGACTGAACAAGGTGCTCTACCCCTCCTTACTTCATTTTCACTTTAATAAAATAGGAAAACTGGTGTTAATGTCCTCCTGGGAGGTTTCTAGCCCAATGAATCAGTATAGCAGAATATTATGTATTATTTTTAGATGACCATTACAGTAGAGCTGAAAACTGGCAATGCAGAGCAGGAGATATAAACCTAATTGATAAATTATTTCCATCATTTTGCATTTCTTTAAAGCTGTATCATGTCATCTTCTCACTTGAGTCAGTAAAATCATGGAAGGAAAAGTTTGTTAAAATTGTAAGTAAGCAAGAAAATTCCAAAACTTGTTATGAATTTCTTTATGACAGATATACTTTGAAATGAGGGGGAAAAGAAGGCACTATTCCAACACAGCTGTTGAAAAAATATTAGTTTTTCAGTTATGGAAATTTTTATTGAAACTGGGGGATGGGTTTTTTTTCCAAAATGAGGTTTTTAAATAAATATATTTGAAAATTAAGTTTTGAGTAACTTTGGGTACACCATCTTGTTAGGTAAATGTCCTTTAAAAGGAGGGTCCTCAAGCATGATAACCATAACCTGATCCACAGGCTAATATCATATTCCTGTGTTTCAATTCCATGGGGCTCAGCCACCACTGGCTAAGCTAAAAAAAAAAAGCAAAATGCTGGCTGCATAAGGAAAGGCACAGCTGAGCCTCAGCCTGGCAGCCACTGAAGGATGGGATGGTGGGGGGACCACGGGACAGCCAGGGTGCACCTCAGCACCTCATGGCAGGACGAGCACTGGGACATTGTGTGGCAAGCACATTTCTCTCTCTCTCTCTCAGGATTTTTCATGGAGGTGTACACAGAGAAAGAAAGAGAAAACAATTTCTATTTCTGCTCCTTGTTTTTCCTGTGTGGAATGTGTTTGGAGAATTGTTTACCTGGGGTGATTGCTTGGTTGGATTCTGGTGAGGATTGTTTGAGCCTGATGGCCAATCCAACCCACCTGTGTCTGGACTCTCAGGGAGGGTCACGAGTTGTTTGTTAGCTAGATATGGTAGTTAGAAAAAGAAGGTATGTAGTTTTAGTATCTTCCTTTATATCGTATATTAATGTATTATAGCACAGTTATAATAAAGAAATCATTCAGCCTTCTGAAATGGAGTCAGACATCATCATTCTTCCCACTGGGTTCACCTACATTTTACAATAACATTGGGACACTCCCAAGGCAGCTATTGTCCCTCAGGGGGCTGGTACACCCCAGTGTCACCCAGCACTCAGGGGCTCACTGACACGAGCTGGGGCAGCAGCTTGCCCTGGGAGACCAGAGCAAAGCCCTGTGATTTACTATCACAAAACCTCTCAAACTTCCCTGCTGCTCCTGAGATGGCTTTGAGGATCATGTCAGCCCATTCTCCCCTTGGAAACTCGGCATCTCTCCCTGAACTCAGCAGTCTTTGATTATTTCTGAGAACAAGCTGCCATGCTGTTGCTAGTCACAACACCAGTATTGTGGTGTTCCTGCTGGTCACAGGCTTGCAGACAGGTAGGATTGCAATTCTGCTCAGATTAAGGCATTAACTCCTCTTCAGACAGTGTGCCAGCATCTCTAAATATTGGCAGCACTCCTCTAAATGCCAAATGCCAGTGGAAGGGGATCCACATCAAGGACAGGGCTGCAATGTTTGTTTGTGTAAGCTATCCAAATTTAAATATGCCTCTTGAAGTACCAGGTTATGTCTGGGCAGCCTCCAGTCCATAGAACAGTTAAAAATTTGGGAAGAATAAAAGCTGCTTAGAGCTACTTCTCTCAGCCTTGGCTTTTGCTTTGTGCTGCATGAAGTGTGACCCAATCACTGCCCCTCTCTTGGAGCAGGACACTCAGGCACACCTGGGGATTCCAATGAAGGCAGGATTTGCTGGCAGAATCTGTCCTGAGTGACACTGTCATGCTTGACATGAATCCTTGAAAAGAAAAATGGTGTCTGAAGTGACTGCAAGCCTGTTGACAACACGTTCAGCAGTTTGAACAGGGTTTCTCCTTCTGGTTTCTCCTTCTGGAAAACAGAAAATATGTCCAAATCTGCAGCACGTGTACAGTGTCTGCAGTGATTTAATACCAGTGGAGGTAGAAACCTTGAAAATCACAGCTTACAATAGAAACTCTGACAGGCCATCAAGTTCAATGTTACTTTTAAGTATTCCTATAATTAAACTGTCAACAAAACCCCACAATACAGTACTGCAACAGTCTCTACATTTTCCTACTAATATGCAGAGATAGCTTCCACTAAAGGTGGCAGTAATTAGGTATTTAAAACCCGTGGAAAATTAGAAAAATACACAGTGAAAAAATTCAATGAAAATATAAAAAACCAATCTTCTTTTCATTGCAGCAAACACAAAAATGTTGCAGAGCATGCTGTGCAATCACAGAAACAAAGTGCAATCATAGAAAAGAAGTGATTAGGGGAGAAGGGAAAAATAAGTTGTGCTATTGATACTTGGCTGTTTCAGAAAAATGTGTTGGCAGTCAAATGTTATGTATGCTGAACAAGAAATTCTCTGAAGCCGTTTTCTTTTAACGTGAAAATACCAGTATGACACTGCCAGAAGATGAAAATTCCACATGTTGAAATTAGAATACCTATATCCTCTGATCTATTCTAAATTATCAACTCCAATACTAATGAATGTACAAATAGAGTGTCTAAAAACTATTCTGTGAATAGATTTTAGGAAATAAAGGAAAGCTTTATATTGAATTCTTTGGTGTAAATCCAGGAAATTCACGAGATTTCCCAGTTTCTACTGTAGAATAACTCAAGATGTTAATTTCACTATGGTTTTGATAGGTTTGCCTGGAAGTTTGAATCTGAAGGGCCAGGTCACTAAATCCCAGAGGTATGACTCCAGGATTAACCAGGATGGCACCTCTGATTAATAAGGAATAATTTAAGAAAAAAAGGCTGGTTTCCTGCCTGCAGACATCTGTTCCTCATTTGCATGTATCCTTTTTTCAAAATCATCCAGTAGTATTTCATGGTCTGCTCAATACTATTTTATGTGCACAGTAATATTTGCAAGTACTGGGGAAGAGTATGGACAGGAGGACTGCTGATTCCATAACCCCTGAGTTCAGCAGGAACAGGAGTGACAGGAGCACTTTGGTGAAGGTGCCCATCACAAATTGGGCTGAAGGAAAGATGGGAGAGGTCTGTCAGCCCAGCAGCACTCAAATCCCTCCAAAAGTGGATTCAGCTTACCATGTTCTGGTAGAGCTCTGTAATTGCAGTGACCAGAGCAGCAGCAGGCCTGGCCGGGAGAGCCAGAACCACTGAAACCAACCAGGAGGCTCTAGTGAGTGTCTGGTCCAAGGAGAATATTTCTATCCAAATTAGCCAAGGGTAGTTTGTGGGCACGAGGAGCCAAAAGGACTCTTTGCCCATGCCCACCTGTGCAAATCCAATCAAGTCAGTGCTTTTTGTTGGTTAGGATGTATAAACTGCCAAAGAGCATTAACAGTTCCAATTCCTTCACCTTCCCTGTTCCACTGCTTCTCTGTCTTTAAAAGGAAATTGCTGAAATTAGGGCAATGGTGACTCAAAGTAATTTGTATTGCAGTCTATTTTTAAGCATTCTTTCCTGAATAGGTTTTGAACTATATTTTGGTTTTATCTCCCATACACAGAGATATAATTTAATCACTGTGTATTTGCTATACATTACTGTTAAACATGACTTTTAGTACCCACATGGACTGGGAAACTGCGAGGAGAAAAGTTAACCTGTGAGTGATTCAAGTCCTTTGACTTCTTTGCTTGGACTGGTACCTGACTTGATTTTCTCCTGCTATTTGTTTCTAGTGGAATGGAGCTCTTCAGAAGACTTTTCTCCTTTGGCTGGTGAAATAATTACGGATAATCTTCACTCTTTGAGGTGCTCCATCACAGGTCTCAGGACGGTGAGTTCCAGAGGACTCATTTAGACCTTCATGGCCTAGTCCCCTCAGTGACACAAAGACATGAGCATTTGCATCACTACCCCTTGGAAATCACTGCAGAGACTTTCTTGTAGCAACATGTTCCAGTGATTGGGCACGATATGTCTGGTAGCCTTAATCCAAAAGTCACAAGGGAATAGAACCATTTTTTGAGTTATCATTCTCAGGAGAAACTGGGACAGACTGGAGCAAAAGCTGCTGTTTTCTGGATCACAGGATAATCAGTGCAGATCAAAGGCTCTTGAGAAATCTAGACCTAACTCTGATGACTAATACCTAAAATAAGAACTCTTTCTCTTCTCCTTCTTCCAGAAATGCACATGTTTATGGCGATCATTCTAATTTTTGTTATTTGTCCGTGTATATCTATTTTACATCAAACAGAATTGGATCTCAAAACTTGTCCTCAAATCTTTGTAGTTTGTTTAAATTGATCATGGTGTATTTAAATTATTAAAGCTATTTAAGTTGAAAAAAAAAATCTTTGTGAGGCACTGCTTTGCAGTTGTTACAGCCAAGATTTTGAATCCAGTGATAGTTTTGACTCCAGTTATTTCCATTTGCAGGGCCAAAGATATTATGTCCGTGTCTCAGCATACAACATGAGAGGATGGGGACCTGCATGCAAATCTACTCCTGAATATGCTTCTCCTTCAAGTAGGTTTGGTTTGTCTACCCTCCAGTTTGCTTAGTGATGTTGGAGTTCACAATGTAATTGTCATGCCATCTAGGAGTGAAATAAATAATAAAACTCAACTCCTTCCAACCCCCCAAAATTAGGCAAAATAATAATTGATGCATATTTATGTCTCAGCTTTTATTCTTCTCCAGTCCTTTGACAGAAAACTGTTTTCTAGTCATTAGCACTTTAAAAAATTAGAAATATTTTAAACTTCATTTCTCTTAGGAGAGTTCTGATATATGCAATTTCATTTTTCAGTAAATTAATGGATCAAAACCTGATTCTGAACTGCTACAAGCAAAACACAAGTATCTCATGTAGTTTTATGCTTTACCTTGTAGCATTATAGATCCCATTCACTGGACCACTCTTACAGTATCCTGTACATAAAATACTCCTGTGTGGACACACATGTTGGTAGGATGTAGCCTGTAAATGTTGCAGAAATATCAAAAAGAAAATATTCCTTTTCCAACCTCTGAAAGGTCTTCTCAGACTTCATTAGGGCTATGATTTGTCATTTTTAATTTTTAATCTATAATAATCACATTGTATTGTTAGTTGCTTTTCCAGACTTCGTGCTCCCTGACAAACTGGCTCAGTGTATTACAGCTCCCCTCGTATTGATTAATACAGTAAAGTGGGACTTCTCTTTTTATTGCATTAACACTAGTTTTTATTAGGCTAATGTAGCAATTTAATAACCTTGCATGCTAATGTAAAAAAATATAACAAGCTGTACCTACTCTCAGTAGTCATAATGGAGAGGGTTGGATAAATAACCTTTTTGCATTTCCATTGTCCCATTTTGCTTCAATTTTTTTCTTGTGTTTTCTCCAGAACAATACCAGAACTAGGCTAAAGAAATATTCTGCTTGAGAACAAAAGTGGGCTACAATCATGGGAAAAAAATCTACTGTGAATAACTGAATAACTTGGTGATGTGCAATTACCTTGACTATAGCCAGGTGTAACTACACAGGACTTGGCCCCAGAAACCCAAAATTTACATCATCTGGGGGACAGATTCTTTCACAGTAGCTGCCAGTTATTCAGCCAAATATCCCCAAAGAAGGAGCACTCCTGGCAAGACAGGTGGTATTTAAGACTGCAACTTTGTATGATGTGAATTTTGCTTTCAGCATATTGCATTCTATTCCCTTTTTATAGTCCCCTGCTATTAACCTTCTGAAATCTGACATTATGTTCCAGTTCCAAAGATTTGGGATGTGAAGGAAATCTTCCTGCAGATTTCAGTGGATCAGCACAAAAGCCATGGAGAGAATTCTGTTCATTCCTCTTGTACAGTATTTCAGGGTGCTAAGAGTACAGAAAATCCTGTAATTGCTGGGTTTAGGGCCACATGCTTAAGCTTTACAGTAAGACCAGCAGAGCCTAAATGCAAATCTTTTCATTAAGTAATACTCACATTAGAGAGACAAGATGTTATTTACCATTGGAGTTACTGGGGGCAGAACTTCCCTATTCACATGACTGCCTTCACTGCTGGCTGTGAAAAGCAGAAGATTTGTGCTTGGCAAGGAGGCAGCAAGCTGACATTACACCACTGCTGCATAACAAAATATGGCCCTGAGCTAAAATTTAAATGGGAATACATTAATGCTCTACCAAGTTGTCAGTAACAGCAGCCATGAGATTATGCAAGGGAAAGGAAAGCTTCAGGGCCTGATGCTGATCCAGTCCAATCCCAGAGCATCAAAGGCTGCTGACGCTCTTGGAGATGTGTCTGTGTGTGATGATAGGGAGCACTTGCCACTGTCCTCCTGTTTCCCTCACACACAGCAGCAGCCTGTAAAGTGGTGGCCAACGTTGTGCAGCTTCTCTCTGAAATCCCAGTAGACAGAAATATTTCTAGGTTTATTCATGATCAGGTGAGTGATGGACAATGACAGAAGCTGGTCTGGTTTCTGTGTCATTTTTAAGGTAGTCAGCAATCTGGAGGTTCAGAAAGTTTGGAAACCACTCGGACAGAGAAATCATGAGGTTGTTTGAAACTCTACCAGTCTGATAACACCAAAGCACTTTGAGACTGGTGAGTTCCAGCTGGTCCCTCCTGGCTGCTCACAGGAGCTCTAAGGACATTTTCCCCACACAGAGCAGTAAATGCAGCTGGCCCTGATGTCTGCAGCAGCACAGAGCACACAGGACAGCCCCTCTGCGGCTGTCACACTGCCCACAGGCTATCAGGATACCAAATGTCTTCTCTTTCCAGCCCTTCATGGGGTTTACTCTGGCTGCTACACTAAATGTAAATAAATAGGTATTTATATCCCTGGCATAGTGAGCCCATTGGAAGGAATGCTTGACTCCAAACTTGCACTAGAAACTGGATCTGTATATTTAGTGAGTGAGCAAACTGCTGGTGGCTATGAGTACGTACACGGTGTCTGCGCCAGCAAGATGGGAGCATGTCTCCTGTGCAGACAGATCTCTTAATACCTTGATCCACCATTCCTTTGGGCCAGCAAATGGGTGCAATGAGCTTTTCTCATTATAATCAAAGTACAAAAATAGCCAAGTCTGAAATTAAAGAGCTCCTTTCTGATACAATTTCTTTCTATTTGTGATGAGTTTGATTTTTTAAATGAAGACTGAGATTCTCATTAGCAGCAAGTGAGTGAAAACAAAGTCTGTTGGAGGTTGAGTGTGTGTGGGACAAACGCAGCAGGTTTTTGCCTTAGGAGTGCAGTGCTGAGCAGCCCATGGATACAGGGCAGGAACTGCCAGCGTTTGTTCAGGCCTCTGCTGGGAGCAGATCTCCAGAAGTGATTTTTCTCCAAGCATGTTTCTCTGGCTACAGGGCAAGCTCTGGGGGTAGGAAGATGTTCATTCTCTGCTTTGCAGAAGTGTAGGAGAGTTGTGGAGCCTCCTGGTGTCGGCAGGAGCGGCAGAAGGAGCATGGTGTGACCTTGGTGAGGGGCTGGGTGCCAGGACAGGCTGAGAGCAGCCCTGACTGCAGCACCACAGCCCATTCATGGAGAGAAACAGCCATGGTCAAGTCAGTCACTACAGGAGCTTCTCAGAGCTGCTTGTGAGCTCTTTGTTAATAACCATTATGATTAATCACCCAGCTGGCACAAGGCAAAGAAAACTCAGTGTACAAGTAACAATAGACTTAGAAACTACTCCTGCCTGCCGAGATGTAGAACACCTCTAGAGCCGAGAAGTACCAGAGGCAAGAAGATATTTTTAGACCCTCTCCTACCTTTGTGTTTCATTTCTGTTTATTTCCTTTGTTCAATAGACTGGAAAGACTGCAATGGAAGAGAGCCTCGGCACAGGGGACACACGGAGGCCCTGGAACGCCTCCTTCAGCAGGTCCGAGCAGCTCATCAGCACTATAACTGCAGAGGTAAGGATAAAGAGCTGTGTGGTAGGGCACCAGCTGAAGCCTCTGTGGCGCCTGTAATTTTTAGCAGTTTTCTAACTAGGTCATACCTTCTCATTCATCAGGAAAAGAAAGATATTAATATTGGCCCATCTGGAATCACTTTAGCACACTATCTCACTCTTAACCCTTGAAATTAGTTGGATGAAAATGTCTGAAGGCTGCAATGTGCACACACAGAGTCTTTCTCCCTCCATACCCTACACACCTATTGATTTGTTTTTTCCGACAAATGAGTTTCACACAGGATTCCACTAAAATGTTTCAAGGAAGACTTTTTTATTTTTTCATATAAAGAAATATTTTAGACAGTTAACAACTGGTTTGGATCAAAAGGGAGGAATTGGCTGCCTCCAAATGGAAGACACTACGTGGATGGCATGCCAATCCATAATGAAAAATACTTGCACAATACAATGGGAAGATAAGATTGCTACATTTCAAAACAGAATGGATCAAAACTAGGAGAGAGTTCAAATCTCAGCCAATCTTCATTCATGAGAAACAGACTGCGCCTTTAATAGCTCAAGAGCCAAGGCAACATCTTGGTATTCTTTTTGGAGCCTATATAAAAACTCTTGTTCTATACGGCTTGTTGAAAAGTACTATTTATTTTCTTAAAATAAACTTCTAACTGGAATAATGCTTCATTGCAAAGGGACTTACTTTAAACGGAAAAGTTAAACTATCATGATGTTTTCATTTTTCTTCACCTAGTATGACTGATATGTCAAGTTGCATCAATTGATTTAAAATCATAGAAATATTTTGAGCTAAAAGCATCTGGCTGAAATGAAAAGATGCAGCCTTTGTTCTTTATATGCATATTTGTAACCATCACACTGATCCACGGTCTGACACAACCCATTGTAACCATAGCAACTTAAACTATTCATCTATGATGCTTGGAAAGGAGATATTGCAAGGAAATGTTGTTTCTCTAATTAAAATTCATGCAAACATTATCACTTGCAGGTGGTCTTGGTACTGAAAATATAGATGATGTATTCTATCTCTTACATGGCTTTTTGTGCTATTAAAGAAGGGGTCTTTTGTGGTAGTTTTTCCTTTCTGGAGTTAGTGCCTATCTCAGCTATTTCAGGCCACCCTTCCAGTCAACAGGGACTAAGTGATGGAACATCTGAAAATATTCTTAGTATAAATTGTTTTACTGACATAGCAGCCCAGAACTGAAGCAGTTATAAACATCCTGCAGAAAATACTTCCTTTTGACATTCTGACACCAGTGCCTGCTCTTATAAAATTCCACTACTCCTGAAATTAACCCCAGTCTCAAAACTGACCAAAGATCACTTCGTTGTTGATTTCCTAACACCTTTTTCTTGAATAATAAATTACAATACAGACAATGTGTTTAGCTCAGAACATTTTCTTCTGTGCCTGAAAGGCTGTGGGACCTCACATGGGGCAGTATCACACCAGAGTCAGCTTGAGCAGCACCCTTGCCTCCAACCAAATAGAAATCTCATCATTGCTTGTAATGCTAGCATTACACAGTAGTATATTTTGGATAAATCAGCATAGTATCATCATAGGAGAACCTTTGGAACTTTCCTTAAATATATGGTGATGTCAATCCATTTTATTTCACTAATTTGGTAAGGAATCAAAACAAAGTTTGCAGGAAAAGTAAGAATTCTATCACTTTGACTCAGAAATTTTATTCTGATATTTATCAACCTCAGTGGAATCTGAGGAGTTTGATCAAGGATCTGAGATAAGCTTCTCAGAAAACCCCAAATAACAGCTTTTATTTCATGTAATACAGAGGCTTGATCTCTATGCTTAATAATGTAAATTACCATGATTGACTGACAGGGTGGAAGTCAGCCTGGCCCTGCTGTTGACACACAGGCTGAGGTCCCAGGCATTTTTCTGTTCTTTGCCATGATTCCTTTTATCACATTCCAGTTAATGCCAACCTTGGGATCTCTGTTTGCCCCATTTGTTGTAGAGCTGTCAGTAAAGAGCTGGAACGTTGTTGGAGGAAGATCCTTGACTCTGCCTACAGCGCTGATGAGCTGTGAGAGCAGAACCAGGTTCTGCAGGAATCAGAGCTCAGTGGGAGCAGAGCTGGGATCCCAGGCACCCCGACTGGCCCACAGTGATTCCTGTGTGGGATGTCCCGCTCGTGCCGCTCGGGCTGGCTCAGAGGGCAGGACAAGTGACAGGAAGGTGGAAAAAAACTGAGAGTAATCAATCAAAATGGTCTGAGATTATCTGAACAACGGAGACAAAAGCCTCAGAAGCCAGAGGAGCTGGAGGACAAGGCTGTGTGCTGCTGCTCCTGCGGGATCTGGGAGGAGACATTGCCCACATTCCAGGCAGATCCTTTGCCCAAGTCTGTTCATTCAGACTCTGCCTTTTGCCCTGTGCTCTGCATTGCAGGGGCTGGAGAAAACAAGCTTACAAAAATACCAGGAAGAATACACTGGAATGTACAGTGAGTTTAAGAGCTTTTGGAATTAGATCAGCTGTTGCTTTTGAACCTGCTCTGTGATATGATGAAATCTCCTAGGGAATTACTTAGGAAGCTTTGCTTTCATATGTTTAATCTTCTGGAAAACCCTGATGATTACAAATAACAGTCATCCATTTGTCTTCATAATTCCATGCTACAGACTATCTTAACTGAGTTACAACAATTGTATGTCCTGGCAACACTTCAAATATATTTTTAAGTTTTTTTTTTTTCTTTTAGATCTTTCTTTCTAAACAATCCAGAGTGGATTAAGTAATTGTATGGCGCTTCATTAAGAAAGGAACCCAACTTTTCAATAGAATTCTTACCAGATTTTTTCCCTCTGAAATTCAGTTGAAATGTATTTTAATAGACAAGTCAGAGACAAAATAAAAATGTTCTCATTTTAATTTGATTCACAAGCAGAGCACATCGTTTTAAATGCATTTAGCAAAGAGAGGGATCTCTGATTCCACAAGGCATTTAAAATGTTTAGATTATGATTCTTTGTGAGAATATAGAAAAGTAGACTTCAGAACCAAACTATAGACTGAGAAATTCAGGTTGGGAATTTGAGAAGAGATCCCAGATGCACACAAGCTTGAGGGAATGGTTCTTATTCTTCCAATAAGTTGCTTTTAAGTATGGGTTGTAGTTACGTAAAAACTGCAAAGAAATCTTTATACACCTTCTACATTCAAAGGGAAAGGCTGACAATGTCATAAATACACCTTTTTATTTAATTGCCTATTTCTGACCAGGTTTGAATGCTTCTGATCTAAATCTAATCACTGGAAATTCTCCCGTCTTGGCTGCTATGTGCTCCGTCCCAGGCTTCTATTAAAGGAGCTCACAGCTCTGTTGCTGTATCATTTGTTAATATAAACTTACTGTGTTGCTACTGGTACTTTTCTATGATGGTTACTCTATGTTATTTATTAGTTAATTAAGTAACAGACAAAGTTCCATTTCCTGCAGATCCAAATTATCCCCTAATCTTCGCTCCATGTTTTCTGGCTTCTAGACACACAATACTGTAAAACAAAAGCAAAAAGCAATAGAGGAGAGTTTACCATCTCCATCTAGTTCTACATTAATTCTTTTGCTGTTGGCTTCTGCAAAGCTGTGGACTAAACCCAAACCACTAAATAGACCAATAACATATATTTCATTTGTAATGTGCCCTCTTATTTTAATGCTGCAGTCTCTTGGTGTTTTATACAAAATTTTGTTGCTTTGCCTTCAGTAATTTCCTCCTCCATTCCCTCTGTATAGATGGAGGGAATACAGAAGAAAATCATTAGAATGAAATTTATATTCCGAAATTGATCTTAACCTTGGAAGAATGAAACAGTAAGACAGGAGTTTTCATGTAGCATTTAGTTTACATTACTGCAATACACTGAAAAAGGCTCACAGTAAAATAACTCTTATCTGAGGAGATATGGGTAGAAATACGAATGAATATTTTTAAGAGGAGAAGAAAACAAAGGAGTAGTCATGAATTTGGATGAGTCTGTTTAAGCTGAAGAGTGCACTGCAGAATATGCCATGGAGAACAAGTTTGCACTGGAAAGACAATGGATTTGATGATCTAATAAGTCTCATACATCTGAACTGTATGATTTCACCCCCAACAGAACCTTGTTCTCTTTGTACTCGCTGTTCCACAGAGCAGTAATTATTGCTAACAATGTGTCTGCTTGCTGGGGCTTTCAATGTGCCAATCGTGGTGCAAATTTATTCAGAATTTAAAATATGCCAAGCACTTCCACAGATGGGATTGTGGAAACAGCAAATTTAGATGTTCTTCAAATATTCAAAATTAGAACTCACCAGGGAGACACAGACAGGCGCCTCCTATTCTGCACCAGAGGCAAGTGGGAAATACTCTGAGAACACCTAAGCAGGTGATCAGCAGCTTTCAGCAAGTGGCTCTTCATGAGTCATGGTTTTTTTCCCACTGCAGAAGGATGTCCCTCAAAATGTTTCACACTTCTCTCTGGATGGGGGTCCATGCTTTATCCAAATAAACAGTCAGATCCTGGAAAAGTGAGATGTGCTTTCACAGTGATATTTTTTGTTTTGTCTTTCTTTTCATATCACAGCAAATATCTGAAGAATTAACTCCATTTTTCAAAGTATTTCTGCTGTTTCTCTTACAACAACATTAAACAGCACAGACATTGCATAAACCAAAACCAAACCCAAACAGTGTTAAATGCCCATTGCTTTCAAATCCAGATATGAATAACAACTGCCAGTACATTATAAAGTCCTGCATGTCCCTGATTGCCATCTCTTGGTGTCCCCTCCAAACCTGCTACAGGCACACAGCTGTTCACAGCTGTTACACAGAACTCATGGCTTTCAATGCTCATGGGAAAATATTTCCTTGGTTTACAAGGCCATGCATGAGAGAAGGGAAGACATTTTGTCAAAATCATCAAAGTGGAAAAGAATGCAATGTATAAAAATTTAACAATATTTTCTTAGAACATTGGGACAATTTTATAAAATTCTTCTGTTGGAGAGCTGGCCCAGAGATGCTGGCAGGCACACAACAGGTCTCAGCTTTGACATGAAGTGAACAAGAGTTTAACACCTCTTTCTTGGACTCCAGATTACTAGGGAGCAAAGGTAACTGTGGAAGCTCTGAGGAATACATGAGTGGAAGTTGTTGTGATGGAGAAAAAACATCCAAGCAACAGCAGATGCATTTAATGTGATATACAGAAAGATGAGGGTTAACCTGGTCTCCTTAAAGCTTTTCCTTAGGTTACACTGGTGATGCTGGGATGTCAGTGTCAGCCAGTGCACCAATTATTCACTTCTTAGAAGCTTAAGCTACATGTGGTAAGAAATTCAGAAATTACAACACCCAAAAATGTTGACTGATGATTCAAATGCCTTCTTGGGTTTTTGAGACCACTTGTAAAATTCCCATCCTTTCTAAACATTAAGAGTGTGCAGGGCTGGTTCAAGCTTGCCTCAGAGCAAAAGAGCTTTATCTTGTCTGAGTTTGCAGCGAGTAAGGAAATTGTCTGCTGCTGTGTATCACTAAGTTAATGAAAACACCATCAAAGGGTTGCATTTGAGCATCTTTCTAAATGTTGTCTTTTGAAAGGAATGTAATGGGCACTGACTGAAATTTAGTACTGTGGTTCAAGAAACAAAAGTTTTTCATGAGACACTAACTGAAATTTAAGAGCTGGGTTGGCTTTGCTTCTTTTTCCCATTTCAGAAAGTTCTAAATTACAAAATGCTGGTCGCAAGCAATCGGTTTCCAGAAGCCTGAAGCATCTTTTCCATTCATCAAACAAGTTTGTGAAGACTCTGAAAAGGTTTGTCATTCCTTCTCTATTCGAGGCATTCTGAATTTTGGCAGTTGCTGTTCTGTATTAGAGAAAAGCACCTCAGAAATATGTGTGAATATGCCACTACTGATGAGACAACAATTGGTCAGAATTAATTGATAAAATCAGAGATGTGTAAGACTGGTGCAGCTGACAGGAAAAGAATGCTCTAGCTTCTACTGAAATCAACAGAATTTTTCCTTGTTACTTTTGGAAGTGGATTCAAATTGTTACAGAGTGAAATATTCTATGCAAACCCAAAGTGCAGCGACTGAGCTGTTTGAAAGCACTGCCTCTGTTGCTGCTCATTAATGAAAGGACAACATTTATTCATTCATAGTATAAAGCACAGAGCTCAGATAACAGTTGAATAGTCCACTGGCAACACACATAGAACTCTGACGTCCCCAGCTGGGTTTGCAGCCCACTGTGACCCAACTCTCAGCCCTGATTATTTGTTTTAGCAAATGGAAGTTGCTTATTCTGGATTATTTCTTCTTTCATTGCCAGGAGTTTTCAATTTGCATTTTCTTCTTTGTATTTTGGTAAGATTTTGATTCTTTCAGAAGAGCTGTCCAGAGTCTTTAAATTCCCTGCAGTAACCACTTAACATATGTAACTAATTGTGGGGGTAAATATTGAAAGGAATTATCTCTATAAACAGGTTTGCAGATATGTTGGCCAAATTACACTCAATTATACCAATGTAAATCCATAATAACCCACCTGATTTCAATTGAGTTACTTCAGATTTTCTCTGAAGTAAAGGAAGGCAGAACTAAGCACATTGATGATAAGTTTTAGTAAAATTTCTGATTTCTAAAAGGCGTGAGGCCTCCATTGTGTACTGTGTACTCGGGCAAAATTCTCACTGAAACTGATGTCAGTGGCTCGCACAGATTCATAATCTCTTAGATTCATGTAGTCTCACATCATCTAAAGTGATAAACTTCCCAAATATTTTTCAGAATTCAATGACTGAAGATGCATGACCTTGTATTACACAGAAGTTTAGACCAGATGATCCACTTTGTCTCATCAGAACTTAACATCTATGATTCTTTGACTAAATTTGGCATGGATGTGAATCGACATGAAAGGTGTTTGATAGTGTTTCCTTCTCTCTTTAGGGGACTCTACTTATCTGTTATACTTTTTTACAAAGACAATTTGTTAGTAACCAATGAAGATCAAATCCCAATTGTGGAAATCGATGACTCTCACAGTAGTTCAGTTATGCAGGATTTCCTGTGGTTCACAAAGGTAATGGGAGTCTAATTTCATCTATTGCTTCTGCAAATTTGTTGCTAGCAATGCATAGGCCTTAGCTCACCACTCTGAATGTATGAAATAATGTCAGTAAAAACCTGAATGATGAAATGCTTTATCACTCATGTGAAAGGCAACTTTCCCAAACCAGTCACGTGGATTAAATCCTGACTGGGCCACTGACAGTGATACAATTAACTCTTAAGGTATGATCCTAGATGAGTGATTGCTATGTGGGTACTTACAGGTTTTATGGACATTTAGAGCAAGAGCCTAAAGAAATAACCAGGGGTTTTAAATTTGGTATTGTGGTTGTGCCATCACTCAGGTTGTCTCACGCTACTTTTTTTATACCACAAAGAACAGTAAATCAGTTTTGCACAATAGTCCAAAACCAATTGAAATGGTTTCATGATGTTTACAGAATACCTCCTGTGTAAGTCAGTATCTGTGCCATGTTTATCCAGTCAGCTGATTGCCATCTGCAGAAACACAAAATGTGCAATATCTATTGATTTTTCAAGTCCAAATTGCATTTTAGTATCACTTCTGCTTTTGCAAATGCTGAGAACAAGAACTGGTTGAAGTGGATCTGTTTTTGCAGTTGTCTTGCATGTGGGATGACATCAGGTGGCTGAGGCAGAACATGGCTGTGTCCGTGTCCTCATCCACAGCACTCCAGGCCAGGCAGAAGATGCTTTCAGCAGCAGCACAGCTACAGGTGGGTGCCATGGCATATTTCTGGCTGTTAGCTCAGTGATCTGCAAGGGACAGAGCTGCCAGCTGTCCCTAGGACTGTTCTTTGGAGCAGCATTCTCATCTCCAGTGAAATGAGGCACTGAGCCTCTCCTGCCAGGAAGGAAGGAGTTATATTAGAAGTAAAGACTAGGAATAACAAAGAAAAGAAACAATAGGAAGAAAGAACAGACAACAAAACAAAAAAAAAGAAAAAAAAAAGGAAAAAAAAAGAAAAAAAAAGAAGAAGAAGAAGAAACAAACAGATATGAACCAGTAAATAATGATCAGGCAGAGAAGCCTATGAGTTTGCAGATTGGGAATTCAAAGTTATAATCCTGATATTTGCTGCTCAAAAGCTTCTTATAGGCCTATTAATTATTAATCTCTTAATGAAGCATTTAAGGTCTGTTCTATTCCAACCTCTGCTACAGATGCAACCTGAGTGTTACTGAACAGGTCACTTAAATCCTTCTGTGTCTCAGTTCACTACTTGTTATGCAAACAGAAATTACACTTTCTCCAGCAGAACATTTGTACCTTTATTGTAAAGCTTTGAAGCTGGGTTAAGTTGGGTTTCACGACAATGTGAAATCTCTAGATGGCAGGCAGACACTTTCATTAAAATAGTTACTTTTGTGGGAAAATACATTTTCAAAAAGCTGTGTGCATGGTTCTTATGGAAAAAGTATATACAGGCCTCACTTTCTTCTACCTTTTGTTGAAGTCACCAAAACTTCCCAGAAAATCTGTGGTGCACTCCTGGCATTACTGCAGATCCTCATTGCTGGACACTGTGCTGGCCACACGTCCCCCCAGGGGCTGTGTCAGCACAATGACATGGTGTGCAGCAGCTGGGAGAGGCACGCACTGTGGGGCCACTGCTAACAATATACACAGGGGTTCGTTTTACACCTTTTGGTGAGCATGCTGTGCAGGAGAGCAGCCTTCCTGGGCAACACCTGTCTGCACTGATTTCCCCAGCGTGCCCCGAAAAGCCAGCCTGCTGCACCTTTATTGGAGGACCACCTATGTTAAGCAGCAGCTGCTTGTCAGTCCTTTGAGCTGTCACTATAGCAAGTTTTCACTCTATCTGCTGAATATTCCCCCAACAAGCTGGGCTTGGCTCAGCTCAGGTGGCACACATTTAGCTCAGCTCCATCTCCCCTGTGCAGATCCCCTGGAACAAAGAACTGCCCAGGGAGATACCCGACAGCCCCAGGGCACCGTGGTTTTATTGGCTACCAGAGATGCAAAGTGTAGAGCTTGAAACACAGAGGCACAGCAAATATGCCCATGTGATGTACTCCCTGCTGAAGTTTTACCAAATTTATTGCCCTAAATGCCTGTTCTGTTTGCTTGGTCCCTGAGGAGCACAGGGATTGTCACCCAGCTGCCAACGGTGTGTGGCCTAGTGGGATCCGCCAGAGGAAGGCTCTCAATAAAATTTATATGGTTGAAAACTTTTTATTGAGGCAGCTAATAGACTGATTCTGCAGGAATTTAGGACAGAATGTAAAAGATAGTGATGACACAGCTGCTCAGGGACTGGATCAGTAGACTCAGAGACAACAGGGACTGCAACTTTGCCTGTTGTTACCACCAGACAACTAAAGCAAACAAAGCACAAGTGATGGTGTAACAAGCTAAGCAGACACAAAACTTTTTTAGGGCATGAATCAGTCCCATATTGATTTTAGTAGGTCCCCCATTCCCTGTGCTGGAATGTCATTCACAACATAGTGACAATAAAGAACTGTTTGTTTATATCTGGGCACATTCACGTGCTGCAGTGATTAATATGACAATTAGATGGCTAAGGACTACTGCCAGGATCTGGAGACACAGGGATTAGCACAAAATGTACACTCAAGACACCCAGAGCCAGTCAGAAAAGGAGACAAACCCCAAAAGGCAGAACAGTTAAAAAAGGCAGAGGCGATGGGCTACATAGACACCAACAGTCTGCCCTGGAAAGAGATGCACAAAGCTGAAAGAGACAACTTATACTGCCCAAACCCAGGCACTCTGCTGACTACTGAGAGTTTATGAACAATTTAACAATGCTAAAGTTGATAAGTATATATTGCCTGCTAAGTGCAGATAATTAATTTCTGTATAATTTATCAGTTTACAGTGTCATTAATTTAATGTACAGTACTTCCCCAAAGATACAATGTGCTTCATTGTGAAGTCAAGTTTTCCTTTTACACTACCCTTTTCCCTATCCAGCTTACTGTAGATCTCTTGAAAAATCACAAAGTAATGAGCATATTTTAAATGTTATGCATTTTTCTTTACAACATCTGGGAATCTCTTCAGTGGCTGGTCACTGGATTGAGTGTGTTTGCACCTATAAGCAGATGCCTTACTATGTGAGGAAAGGGATTTTAACCAAAATATGTATTTTATATGGAGTCTTTTAAAATTACTTTTCTTTAATCCTCACATATTTTCCCGGAGAGCTTTGCCTTGGTAGTTTTGTGAGTTTCTGCCTGTTTTGTCTAGCACATTCTTGGTATCTGAAGTAAAAGGATTCATGTCTCTTCAAGTCCTGTGCTTCACAAACACACTCCACAGTTTAGCTCCAGAATTATTTACATTCAGCACAAACATGAGTGTCTCTTGCTTTTGTTGCTGAAAATAATCTGAATAATTTTTAAATGGAGAACAGAGAATGGAGATTATAGTTACTGAAGATAGCAAAAAAATATTTAAAGTGTCTGTTATGAGTGATTTGGGAAAAAAGGAAGAATTTGATATGATTTCTGACATTTGGTTGTGGGAAGGTTCAGATAAGCATCCAGCTCTTAAGCAAGTTCAAATCAAAGGAATCACTAGCACACCAACGGGTGATTTCAAAAATCGCATCCTTAATCTTTACATGACTGGGCAAAACTAGGAAGTTTGGCCCAAATAAGTGAATTTCTTTACAGTAAATAGGTGAATGAATTTGCCTTTTACAAAGGCATTGGGTCATAATAGTCTTTCTGAGGTTCTCCATTACACGTTGGAGTAAACACTGCTGGACCAAATGCCTCATAGGATCCACAACTCAATCTACAAACACAACCTAAGGGAAAACATTTCCTTTTGTCACTAAATGATATGACTGTAAGGCAAGGGTTTGAGAAACACAATGTGTCTCATACTCAGTGAAGCCAATAGGACTGATGTCAATGAGCACAAAGTTACATTTCAAACGATATTCTCCTGATATGTGATAAATAACTTTCATTTTGTATTTGTTTTCTAGAATTTGCTGGGAACTCACAATTTAGGCAGAGTTTTTTATGAGCCAATCAAGGATCGACATGGCAATATGCTGATAGTTACTGTAAGAGAAGTGGAGAGTCTGTACTCATTTTTTAATGGCAAATGGATGCAGGTATCCAAACTACAAAGCCAGAGGAAATCCCTTTCAACTCCAGAGGAGCCAACAGCATTAGACATCTTGCTTATAACAATCCAGGTAGTGCTTTGCTTCTCTTACTCTGTGTTATTTGCTTTTGTAAAGCCTGTGCCAGAGCCCTGATTTTTGGAAGCGTCTTGCAGAATTTTAGGCCTTAGTCCAGTGCCCAATAAAATTAATGGCAAGGCTCCCATTGAGAGCAAAGACTTATATTACTTCCAGTGGATCTGGGATCAGATCCTTCATATGCAAAATATCAATGAGATTCTGAAGAAATTACTTCAAAGTCCTAGCAGAGAATAGTAGTTTCTATCAATTTTGGGAAACCAAGCTATGGAATTTTGTAGCAAGGGATATAAAAAAGCTTTAAAGTTCTCTGGGATGTTCTTAAGCACCTATACAGACACTTAGAATTTCTACACTCTGTAAGGTTTTTCCATCCAACCTTGAAAAATAAATCTAGGTTTTAAACTTTACTGTTCTACTTAATAAGCTTGTTCTGTGGGGTTCAGGGTTCCTTGGAGCCTGGTATAGCTGCTAAGGAATCCTTTACTGAGCATAACCCTCCTTTAATTTCTGCATCACATGCTCCTAGACTTGCAATTAGAAAAATGCCAAGGTAAGGACTGATCTGAGAAGCTGCTTGGCACACTCAGCTCAGTTACCATCCCTGAGAGCCGTGAGGGTTCAGCCCTTCAAGAATTATCTCTGAACACATATTAAACAGAGACAGTTCATATTAAGATTAATACATGTTTTCTGTAGGTAACAGCAGCCAATCTCCCCAAAACTGTTGCACAGTTACCCAAAATACAAGCCAAATCATTGTCTTAGTCCCTTCTTTAGCATTGTCCCTGAGATGCTGGCTGCTGTGCTTAATTTTTGAATTAGAGCATTTTCTTAGGCACAGACTCTGCTTTTCATACCGGGAAGTGTCAGGCAATCAAAATATATGTTACCAGGTTTTAGGAATGTTAAAAAATTTCCAAAAGACAATAAAACTTACCTGATCTATGCTAGATTTAATGTATTACAATGTGTTAAAGGTGCAGAAAATTGTCAATCTGGGCAAAAGTTTTATATTAGGAAAAGCAAACTACAGTCCTGATCAGATTTCCGCAGAGATCCTAGTGGAAAAAATGTTCCCCTAATGGTTTACACATTCCTATCTAATGCCCACCCTTTCTTCTATTACTTGTTTAATCATCGAGTGGGTATTTTGTTCATGAAGTGCTTGTGAAAATGAGGGTCTAATTGCACTGGTCAGAGCCAAGCATAGCACTGGCAGATAATTTGATGGTTCCAAGAGTAAAGGCATAGGGCCAGGTGTCTTAATCCTCACCCACTGCAGGAGTACACATTTCTCAGGATGGATGGCAGCAGACATCATTTTTCAGGTAGTTTTGGAGAACTGCTATACATAGCCTAAAAAGGTCTCCTGGCCTCAGCAAATTCACCATCAATACTAATTTCTTCTAAGCTCTATTTGTTGATAAAGATATTTGTTCAGAAAATGCTGCCACTTGTTCAGTTTTGCAAACTACCAACCCCCAGGCTGACAGAGATCTTCCTGTTCACAGCAGGTGATACAGAGCAGTTTTTGGAGAGATGTGGGCTGGGATCTCCTTGGGGACAGTCCTGGCTCCTGCAGCCCCTCTCTCCCAGTTCTTCCCCAGTGCTGCTCTGCTCCCTCTGTGTAGTCACGAACCAAACCTGAACCAGGGAACTGCTCAGCTGAAAAACAACTGCTCCTTTTCCCAAGTTGTTTTTCAGAGGAATCAGTTCCCTGACCCGGCTCGCAACTGAAATGATCAGACGAGAGGCAGACGTGGGGGTTATTTAAGCCAGTTTAAACACCACAGTTGCAGAAGATTGAAACCTCAGGTTGTCAGAGCCAATTCCTGCATGACACAGAGACCTTGGAGATCCTGTGTATGGCTTTAAGTGAGAAGTTGTCCAAGTGTACCCAAACTACCAGAGATTATTCATATGCTTAAGCATGTGCTTAAATGCTTTTTGAATTGGGAACAACGGCTGTAAAAACATTTGTTGCTTTTTGCTCCCAAACTCTTCTGCTTATGTGGAAAAAAATATGAGATTTTTATGTAGGACTGTTTCCCTTAAAACAGGACATACTTTCCTATCACAAACGAAGTCAGCAGCGCCTCCCTCCCGGCTTGTATCTGGGTTACCTTAAACTCTGCAGCTCTGTGGATCAGATCAAAGTGCTTGTGTTGCAGAAGCTGCCCAATGTCCTGTGTCACGTCAAAATCCGAGACAACAGCAATGTCTCCAAGTAAGTGAATGTATAGATATACTTATACAGAGAGAGAGAGAGAACAGTTGTTTTAAGTTTGGAACAATTGATCTAATGTTAATGCCAAGGCAATTCTGCCATTGCAAAATTGTAGGTGGCAGCATGGTTTGGCTCTGGTGTGTGGCAGAAGGGTTTGGCTCCAGTGTTTGCCATCCCAGAGAGCCCTGCTGAGCTAAACAGGTGCACCTGAGTTTTCCCAGCTGTCTGAAGACCTATCCAGAATACATGGATAGGGGCCCATTGGTTTCTAAGGATGGTATTCCATGGTTATTCAAGTTCTGCACAGGGGCAATGTTCAGAAGATTGTAGCCTGCAGCCCTGACTCAGCCTTCAGTGGATTCAGTGCCACCCTTTCTGTGGATTTTCACTGACTATGGGTGTTGATGTGGGGAATTTTTCTGTTTATTCTCTTGTGCGATGTCTGTTTTTTTCACTCTAAACCACAGCAAACACACAGCAATTGAAAACCATATTTATAAATGCAACTAGCCAGCAAACTTCTGTGCTCTGGGAAAGCCATTTTCCCCTTGTCCACTGCTTTCCTTATCCACTGGCAAGGGCCCTGTTTGTACTGCCTGGTCCTTGCCTAGTGGGAAACACATTTTATTGACCATTTTCTGGAGCTTTTTGATCCTGATTCATTTCAGCAGTCAGCTGAGAATTTTGCATGAGGAAAAAAGAACTGGATATGTACATAGACAACAAGGATATCCAGAATGTAGTAGTGAATACTAACAACAGTGTTGGAAGAAATATAAAGGCTAAGGCTTCAGAGTTTATAGCAATCCCTGACTCTCCAAGTTTAAGATCGGATCTTTATTTGGGAACAGATTACACCACAACTATTACTTGTCTTGTAGTGGGGTTTCCTGTACATTTTTCTTTTAATGTTTGATGCTGGCTGCTATTCAAAACTGAATACTGGGCAGGGTGAATTAGGGATTGGATCCAGAACTATCATTTCCATGTTTATCAGGTCTCAGATAGAGACACATGGAGGAAAGCAGGAAGTTCTTTGGCTGCAGTCAGTAGAAGCTAGTCCTGCACAGAGATCAAACTTCCTGCTAATTGTAGCAATTTCAAATGCATGTTTTTTAAAACATTGTGGTAGATAGGGAATGAAGAATGTGAAAGAGAAAACCTGAAATGAGAAGCCTTACTGAAATATTTCAAAGGCAGTTGGACTTCCAGAGGAATGTTCAGCCTGATGTACATGTGCTAGGAAAATAAAGCTTTTCAAAGCTCAATCAAGATTGCACAAGTTTAGAATGTTTTGGTATATGAGGATTAAACTATCAACAGATCCCAAATGCACATGCACTGAATTCCTGCTTGTGCATTGAACTGTTGTTATATTTCTAATTTTAACTTGACTCAACATACAGAGATGAGTGGGAATGGATCCAAACACTTTCTGGCTCAGAATCCGTGGAAAGTATGGATCATACTTCAGACTGCCCTACTCAATTGTTCTTGTATGAGCTCCAGACAGCAGTGAAAGCTCTCCTCAAACAGATCAATCTACCTCTGCATCAGGTATTTGCCTTTGTGGGATTTATCACCTTTTTAAAACCCCATTCTTAAGAATGCAATGAAAAGCTACAAACTGTGTCACTGAAAAGTAGGGATTCAGTGTCAGGGTTGCAAGAAAAGCAAAGCAGAGAAGTTTTGTATTCCATTATTCTAAGGGGGAACATCTTCAGTAAAACAGTTCTTGTCCTGGACATGTGAACATTCAAGGATTAAGAGGCAAAATTCATCTGCCTGTTATTTTTTTCATCTTTTAGCTTATTTGTGCAACTTCAGGCAGGTCCAAAGAAGAACTTTTGCATGAAAATAGTAGTTTTGAGCACCTTTACGAGGCTGACAAACAAAAAGAGGCATTTTTGCAGACAAACACAGCAAGTGACTGTTTTCTGGGAGGCTTCGAGTGAGGCTGTAGGAAAGGCCCACTAAAGACACAGCATTTTGCTGTTCTTTTGCACGCAGATGAATGTATCCCTTCTAAAACACAAAGTCCCAGACCTCCAGATTTCTGTGGGTGAGGAGAGGTGTCTGGCTTCTGGCTTTACATTTAGGTACAAGAAATGCATATGTGAATAAATAAAGTCAGGGAGAATAATCTATGATGTGAAAGATCCATCAAAAAATAAGCTAAGAAGTTTGTTTCTTGTTTACATGAATTCCATTTTATTTTGGTCTGCAAAGGTAAAGAGGTCTTAAAGTAGAAGTATATCATCTTTATATTCACTTCAAGATATGTTTGTCCAGCTAGAAAGATGTGGTCTTAAAATAAATTAATCTGGTTCTACATTTCTTGATTTTGAAAGGTTTAGGCTTTGCTTTTAAAAAGGAATCCATCAGTGCTTCACCTTCTAGCCAGGGAAGAGCCAAGTAAGACTCAAGTAAATCCAAAATTAAGACAGATGGTGTGCTGCCTTGTGGTCAGTCACTCTAATTCAATAGGGCTCTGTACAGGTCTCCATGTTACTGCATTTGCTTAGAGGCTATATCTTTTGTGCAACTTTTTTTTTTCTTATAGACTTAGGGACTAAAATATTGAAATCACTGTGCAGTATGTTCCTGAGGCTGCAGCTCAGCCAAACATCTGAGCTCATCCATTGTGCCTGAGAGATAGACATCAACATGACCTTGCAGTTAAACACAGATACAAATGGTCTCATGGCTCAGCACCAAACTTTTATGCTAATGAATTGCATTTTTAATTCCATGGATTTATTTATGTATTTTTATTATTTTTGTCGTAACCAGGAACAGGGACAGTGGCACTGGGGCACAGCCAGGGCAGAAGGCAATGCTGCACACAGCAGCTCTGAGCAGCCTCAGGCCACTTCTGCCTGGGCCATTTTCTCTTGCTGCAGCACTTGTTAAACCTTTTCAGTGCTGTGTTGAGGGAGAGCTGCATATTTCTTTTAACCAACCCTAAATTGAATCTTAAAGGTTTTTAATTGAATCCATTTTCATGTTTTCACATAATTATGCAATCATAATCTTGAAAAGCACATGGCATGTGATCATTTTCTGCCTAATAAGAAACATAAATGTTGTTTTCAGGGGGGTTGTGCCTGTGTGTGTTGTTTTAATGTGGAACATTGCAGCTTTAAATCTTTATTTTATGTAGTGACATGAACCCACATTTAGCCACCACCGCCCCCCCCCCCCCCCGCCCCAAATATTTACGTTTTATAAAAATTCCAAGCTTGATGTTGTGCAAATTTTCTTTAATGTTTTATATCATTTGGGGTGTTGTTTATATAAGTGCCATGTTGTAATTCTCTCCTATTCCTTCCCCCGCGCGTGTCCCTGTACAGGCTAAGCACTTCCGTCTGTACACACAGGAGGTGTTGGAACTGGGTCACAATGTCTCCTTTCTTCTCCTGCTCCCCGCCTCAGACGACGTCTGCACTGCCCCAGGACAGAATAATCCTTACACCCCACACTCAGGATTTCTTAACCTCCCTCTTCAGATGTTTGAACTTGGTATAGTAGCTTGCTTCACCTAGAAATATTAACCCAGTCTCCTTATAATAAAATCACAAAGTTGTATCTGTTTTCCCCCTTGTCCCAGTGGAGAGTCAATAAATCACATGATGGCTTTGGCAACAACACTCCCTATAACGGTGTACAAGTTACAGAGGGAGCAGGGCGGTTAAAGCATGCACTGTAACCATCGTTATTGAAATGCAAAGCAGAGAGCAAGGCCCACAGTTATCCACTATGTGTCTGTAAGCTTCTTTGCAGGATGATGTTCTTTAAAACACAGAACCAAGAGAAATTGCACATGACACAGCAAGGCTAGAGTGTGACAGGAGATGAAAAAAAAACATCTCTCTAAGTTGTCACAAGGATAATTGCTGATTCTGTAATGGGGATTTATGCAGATCCTGATTACAGATGGTCCTACTCAAGGTCTGACTCCTTCACAGCTTTGTGAAAGGTCTGAACAGATTTTCCCATGTGAGGGGCATCTTTTTCCCTTTGATACCTGGAAAAATGCAGGAGACTGTCCTATTGCTGTGGTGCAGCAAAAGCCTGTTGTGAAAAATGCCACAGCATTGGACTAGGATCTCTTTCTTTGGAGAGCACATCTTGTGCTGTAGCAGATTCAGCTCTCTTCTTCCACTGCACTGCTGACTGGGCAAGAATTCCCCAAAACAGAGTTTTCCAGCTGTTTCACCGAAGGCATAAGATGCTTTAGCTTCAAGGTCCTCTATTTCTCAATCCTTCTTCTTTGGTCCACAGAGAAAAGAAAAGGTTCCACATAAAAACAACTCATAAAGACTTAATAGTTCTTTTTAGAAAGAATATTAAAATGCTGGGGCTGCTGAGTCTTACGCATCAGTCTGCTCGGTTTCCTTCTGGCCTGTAAAACTGGGGATCTTTCTTTCCTCTGCCTTCAAGAAGAGAGAAAGATATGAGCCAAAACTGATCGAGTCAGTACACCAGGAGCCACTGCAGGAAAGGCCTTAGTGGCAACTGTGTCCCTAGTGATGTCCCTCTCAGATGTTGTGGCACCATTACCTCCCTATCTCCTGTGTATCAGTGCCAAGTGCTGCTCAAATCATTTATGTAGGAGATTACATATTGGAGTGTCTTGCCTTGCCTGTGTTTCTGCAGTCACAACTCATCCATGACCTACCATCACCCAGCAACACAAATCTCATTTGGATCAGGCAGGGATACAGCACTGGATTTATGCCACATCAGCCACAGCACACTGTGGTGCTGTGACAGCTCTGGGGGTTTCTGCTGCCTCTGGGAGGACAGATGCCAGCTGAGCTGCCATACAATTATGAGTGGAACAGCCACACAATACATGGTGTAGTCTGCCAAGGAAAAAGTTACCCCTTCAAAGGAAAGCTAATGTAAGAGTTAACTCAGTGCTTTGGGTAACATGGCCATGGCTGCAGTGCCCTAAAGCCAGATTTTTATCTTCTGATGTGCCACCCTGAAGCCTGTTGGCCTCTGAGTATGGAGCACACCATTTCTCCTGGTGAGAGGGGCCTGCTGCCTTGCTATGCAAGTTAATGCACAGAGCATATTAATCTCTGATGCAATTAATCTCCTCACTAGAGGTTGTGCAGACTATTTGATTCTCATTAGGTGGAACACAGGCCAGGGGCAGGAGTGCCTCTCATTTCAGGGACACAGCCTGCATGGGTCTGACAAATCAATAGAGCCTGCACGGGATGCTGTGGTACCACAAATGTGCAACAGAGCCATCTCCCAAAAGGCATTCCTGTGGTGCAGCCCTCTCTGTTCTGCAAGGTTGCTGTAGTGGGAAAGCAGTTCACGGTGGAGAAAACAGTATGGAAAGCTTAATTTTACTTTTGAGTATTTTTTAAAGTAAGCAATCCCCTGGCCAAAGGCAGATGACATTTCAATATGACTTATTATATATGTATCCCTGATGTTCTATAAAGTGACTGTGATTCACATCTCAAATATTAGAAGCTTCCATTCCCCATTAGCTGGTGGCTACCAACTATATAATTGCATAACCACAAAAGACTACGTTGAAGTAACATTTGTTAAAGTAACATTAAAGGGTCTGACTTAAAACCACAAAGGCTCGAAACTTCAGCACTGGAGCCGAAACCGCAGCTGTAATTCACTCAAGAGTCCACCACATATGGCATATGTACTGGAAGACCACACACTATTCACACTGGATCCCTGCAATATCTAGACATTGCTGAAACCAGAAGGTAGAATTCATTCTTTCACTCTTTTTTGTGAGATTTCTGTGTTCAGATTAGGCCTTTATTGTTAATGCTAAAAATGTTTCTGTGATTGGATCTCAGCTGAACAAATTCTTCTCAATTATTCTAACCATGTTGTTTGTAAGGGATAAGTAGACATAAGACACTGTTTTCATTTCTTTTTTTAAATATTTTTGATGAGAAGAATATATGCATTTTACACCTGGAACACCCTGAAAAATGCCCAGTCCAGGAGAGCAGCAGCAGTAAATCTGACTGGCACTCGCTGCTCTAACAAGATCATGCTGTATGTTTGCATTTACTGCAGCACCAATGAATGGGAAAGTATTTCTGAAAACTTGCTCTCCCTCAGCAAGTTTCAGTACGTCTGCACTGCCATTTGGAGAGGTAACTGCTCAGTTTTGCCTGAACAGTTGCAGGTTCTGGAATAATGTAGCTTTAACACACCAGGTAAATTAACATTTGCAAAGCTCCATGGCACTGTAGCTATTCTGTTTCTGTTACCTCTGGTAAAGAGGATAGCTCTGTGCTGCTCCAAAGTCAAATTACACAAAGCAAGAGGTCATGTCTGAACTTTCTGTGTTACCCTTCTGCAGGAGAGTTCAGAGGATGATGTGTAGTAACACCTAAAAGAGTTTTAATTATTTCCCCCAAACTGTGATATCAGTGCAATGCTTTTCCTGCTGAGTCATTTACATTGAAGTTCCTGATTTAAGCCAGCATAGCCCAAGAGAAAGTTATCAGCCTTCAAAATTATTTTTTTAATTGTTTCATTCTGAAATACTCAATTAAAAAAAATTAAATATGAGTTTCATTTTCCATCCTTGCCACTATTTTCTTGATAAAAGAGATGATGAGCTATAAAAGCCTCAGAAATAGCCTTTCTGATTAAAGCTATCAAGGGCAAGATAGCCTCTGGAGCTGCATAGTAAGGACCTGATTATCCCTTTACTTGGATGCAATTAGAAATGACTCTTGAAATCAGTGAAGATACAGAGTAAATCCGGTATAAATGAAAGGAGAACTGAAGCCTGTATTATTCATTTCTAGCTTAAAGAAACCCATCCAGAGTTAGTTACTATATTTAATAAAATTTGCGTTCTGAAAGCTAAGGATTTCATATTTCATAACCAGAATGTAACAATTTTCCTTTGCGCTTGGTCTTTTCACAGCTCATTTTTGCTGTTACAAGGAAAAATTTATAAGCCTGTATTGCCGCCTTTCTGCTGTCATAGAGCTGGACTCTCTGAAAACCCAGCAGTCCCTGAGGGAAGCAATTTCAGACAGTGAAGTCGCTGCAGCCAAACAAAGACACCAGCAAGTTATAGACTACATACAGGTAATAGTCTGTTTCTGACTATTCCAAGGAGATTTTAAGGTGGCTTTCTTAAAAATTGCATGGGGCTGTAATTTGAAATCTAAATGGAGAATTATTCACAGACATCATAAAAAGAGCAGTTGTATCAAAAGTGCAATTCTGTTTTTATGAAATTCAAACCCAGAACATGCTTTCCTTAGTTGTTGCTTTTATAGAAGGATTTTTATGGGTAAAATCAAATGACAGTTATACTAGACTGTTATAAAGAAATGTGTCAGTCTGCTTGTAAAACTCCCTCCCATCTAATGTGAGGTAAGCTAGCACCATGTCTGGGCATTCGTTTGTGTAAGAGTTTTTCTTTGTCTGTATGAACTGGGGACATTTTTCACCACGATAATGTGGCAATTAAAAAAAATTGAAATGAAAATTCAGACTAGGTTGTGGAGACAATCTCCACCAACGATATCACACTCAGGAACACAGCTCTGCATTTCAGATGTCAAGCTGACCCCAAAAGCAGCTGTGAGCCTGGCCAGCACCATGCAGTGGCACTGCTTCAGTCCTCCAGTGAAGGAGGATCACCAGTGTTACCATAATCATCCAATTTGCTTATTCGCTGTCCTTCATCCTGATTTTCCTCTACTGCTCCCAAATCAAGACTTTACCTACTCAACTCAGGGCTCTTTGAACAGCAACTCCATTGTTCAGCACAGCAAAGCCTGTCCTTTTGCAAATGATTTTGACAACTGGTTATTTATAGATAAAGTTCATTACTTTTGCAGAGTATATCTATGGGCATGGTTGACCTGTCTTTCTACAAGAGAGATGCAAATAACTTTATAGCTCTATATTCTTAATATTCAAGGTATCTTCTGCTGGAATAGGGGCCAAGACACCATTTATCCCATTGACAAGATGTCTGGCCCCCCATAGTTATGAACAAAAGGATAATATTTCTGTTTCTCTTTGTTCTGCATGCAGACCCCCTTTGCCTTGTCCACTTGGAGCTTTTGGCAACCTGCAGCAGGGTAGAGAGGGAAGATCCATTGTACTTCCACTCTCAGACACCTCCCATTCTCACACTCAGAAAATCTATCTTTCTTGCAGTCTGTAGGAGAATTTGGAAAATTTTCATCCTTCACACCAAACCCAAGCATTTTTATATTAACATGCAGGTACTGTATAGACAGTTCTGTGTTCCTCTTCTCCGAAGTGTTTGAGTCACATATCTATGCTGGGAAAATATGGGAGAACATTTTAAACCTCAGTGTTTTGTGCTGAATTATTGTGACAGTGTATTAGGCTTGTCAGGTTTCCTCTCAAATGAAAACCAGATGTATTCCACCTATTGGCAAAAATATCTCTGCCTACCACATACCACAATCTTCAGTGGTGACCACGAAACCGCAAGAGCATTTGTGTGATCCCAGATCTAAGACAGTGTTGAAGTCACTACACAAACCAAACATTGTAAAGACCAAGGGAGTCTATATAAATGCAGTTCTGAAAAGGAGTCAGAGGGCAACTGAAAAGTAAAAATTATTGAAAAAAACCCCAACCAGAATGTAAGGTACTTGGAGTACCCCAACCAGAATGTTACAGAGAAAGGAAAGAAATCTACAGACACTTAAATTAAAACTGAAGTTAAACTGTTATTTATATCATGTAATGCTTCAAATGTTCCTAAATTGCAAAAGAACCACTGTTCATTACAATGTCCTGCAGAACAGCACCAGGGGGAAAACCAACAGGATTTGCATTTTAATAAACTGCATGCAGGATGGTTCTTGTTTGGGGTTGAGGGAGGATCACAGAAAGGATGTATAAAATCTCTAAAATCAAATAGGTGAGATGTTTGCTAACTGGAATTCTCTTCATGGAGCTACACTGAAGTCTTGAAATTATGCAGGATTATGAATTAATCTCTGAACCATTTGCTATTCTTATTGATGTATATTCTTAGCTCAAATTAACTCAGTGGCCAGACTTGCACTGACATCATTGGAGTCGGTATTTCACCTTTACATAAAAATGGCCATACTAGGTCAAAACCAAGATCCAGCTGCCCAGCTATCCTGCCTCCAACACAGCTCATCAGGAGCTACCCCAGCAAATCTGACATCTACAGTATCCCTTGGGAGTAAATATCACACTTCGAATATGTATTTTGTGAAGCATCTCCAGCTAAACGAAGTCATCTTCAAATATCAGTCTGCAGGCTGTCTGACCCCTCTGGCACTCCCTGATCCCTCTGGCACCCCCCTAGCAGACAATTGTCACTGCACAGAGTACCCCTCACTTTTGCCTCTCCTGACCCAGGACTGACCCAAGACTATCACTGCATTCTTGCAGAATGTAGCTTGTGTAACTGCAAATCAGCTTCCCTCAAACACTGCAATATTAATAGGAAGGCTCACTTGAAATTCAGAACCTTCTGAAGGAAAAGTACAAGGCATATTCTGGAAAGGACACTGCAGCAGGAGGGTATTTACTCACAGCTACTGTCATTTGATGGTTGCAACATTTGCTCAGCCATCAAAGATCTTGAATGTCTTGAAGACGATGTTAAAAATGTTGAAAGTGTTCCATTATCAAAACACTCTTCAGACCCACATTAAACAGCATCTTTCTTCTCTGCAGAGATACTTAAACCTACATCCTGCTATTGGTTTAGGCACTTGTCTCTTATTGCCATCAAAAGGCATGTCTTAGAACTGCTTTTGTGTAGATTTATACTTTTAAAATGAATGCAGACTAAAATGGTAAGGGAGAGACTGCAGTTTGGCTCATAGCTGTGCTTCTGCCCTCCATTTATGTATCTGCACATAAGTCTCATAAAAGTCTCACTTTTATTCCAGTACAGAATCAAACCAACTTCCAGGTTGATCATATTTTTACTCCATCAAAATACAATTTTCATTTTCTTTCCAGGTCAAACTTTAGGTCTGGATTCACCCCTCCTAAAAATACACATTCTTAATTGAGGTACCTCTCAACCAAAATCATTTCAGACCTCCTCAATCTGAATGTTCTTTTGGGGGATCATGCTGCTCTCTCTTGGCAGTGACTACAGACTTACTTGGGCACTTGAAAAAGTACATACTTAAGCAGAATTAATACTCAACTGTATTTTGTCACAATTGTTCTCTTCACAGCAAATTGATGAGATCTGGAGGGACATGAGATGGATCACAGAAGCACTGCAGTATGCAAGATACAAGCAGCCAGCAGCAGGCCTGCCCATAAGGAAGCTTGTGGATCTTTCAGAAGAACACTCTCAAAAGAAAATGAGCTCCACCTCTTCACATCTAGATTGTCTTCCTTCACCTCCCCCCTCTCCTGAGCCTAGAATCCAGAGGAGAAAAGCTGTGAGTGGTAAGAGAACTTTTCTTTGTTCACCAAGCACTCTTTGAACTCATTTTTAATTATACCAGTTCTTGTATGTCTTTTCATAAAAGGAGTAAATTTTTCCCGTACCTGTCAAGGTATTTTAACAATCACTTTACCAATCATTATTTTAACGATCATTTTACCATCATCACTCAGTATACTAAGATCCTTCTATGATCTTTAGAATCATTTCTTACTTTCAGCTACTCAGAATAATTGCTCATCAGCAGCCAACTTTGTCACCTAACTGTTCAGATCATTTAATGAACAGGTTGGAAGGGACAAGTGCTATCACTGGCTTCTCCACAATGTCCAGATTTCCAGTAAAACCCATCCATGGTGAAAGCTGACTGCTTCATTTTTTGCCTACACCAACAATCTGCTCTTTTATATGGAGGGAGCTTTCTTTTTGTCCCAATTACAGCTGCAGAGCCTATGGTAAAGAACATTATCAAAAGCTCTTCAGAGCTCTGACGATGGCTTTGTATTAACTGTGCACACATTCAGAGTTTTGCTAGACTGATGAGACATGAGTTGTTAGCGAAAGCTATTGACCCATTCTCATCACTCATGTATCTATTATTCTTCCCCACAGTTTTCATTAATTTGATAGAATCTAACTCAAATTTTTCCACAGTTTTCATTTGCCATCTTCTATTTCTCAGGTATTACAGCCATTTTCTTTCCAGGCTTTCAGTGTTCCTCTGTTTTGCAGCAATTATTTCTCATGCCCCTCTTGCTTTGTTTCAATAGAGCAAAATTTAGTGCCAATAGTCCAATTAACTGCTATTTTCACACACCTCTCAGAGTTTTCAGTGTTTTAGAGAAGCATTTTGAATTAGACAAATTACACAAATAAGTACCCACCTCACTGACCATTATTACTTCACTGCATAGCCAGAAAATTAAACTGATGAAAGAAATGGATCACAGAAAATAAAGATGAGGCAAATGAAACAGCAACACCCATTTTGCTAACGGAATAAGGACTTTGGAGGAAAAAATAAACCATCATTCTGCAGAGCTGTCTTTAAGCAACAAGTAAATGAAACAGTAAGAAACAAAAGCTACAGATGCTACATTAAACAACTGCCATGATCATTACAGTAATAATAATTTGGGGGGTTTTCAAATTGGCAGTTTTATACAGTTAAGGAAAATTAATAAATCTCTTCTGATTAGATTTCATGAGGTTAAAAGAAAAGAAACCTGAAGAGGCTGGTGCTCTGCTTTACTCCATTATATAGTGGTGTTCCTTCTCAGTACCCCTCCCTGAGCTGTTTTTCTCCTGTATTCCAGACCATGAATACCGAATAATCTTTGGCTCTGGTACAGTGCAAACTGCAGTTTTATCTTGTCCTGCACACCCTGGATTCATTAGCACTGGGCTCTGTGGCAATTTACACAAGCTCCAAGTGAACAGTCAGCACTGTATAAAATCCATGTTTAATTCCTGGAATTTAAGATAAACTATTCAGGGCAATGGAGCATCAATCTATTCTATCACACATGCCACTATACATTATCTTATTGATCCTTCTGAAGCCAAAAGACAGCAGCAATTTCAGTGCCAGTGTGAGATTTGGTGCACAAATTCGCATTTCAATTCTGTGTGTCTGTTTTGGATTTGAACACACAATGCACCTGATGACAAAAAGGGCAGTTTTTATTTATCAGCCTCCATGTTGTGCCTTGAGCCTCTTTCCACTCTTATAGTTGCACACTGCTCACCATTACAGAGATATAAATCTAGAGTAACTTAACTGACAACTTTAATAAAAACAGAACCTGGATTAGAGATTTTCTCTCTCACAAATCTCCATGTCTATAAAACTTAGTGAAAGCAAGATAAAAGAAAACAGATCCTCTCAGAACTTAATCCCAATTAAAATTCAATTTTTTCCCGTCTTTAACCTAATAAATTAATTATTTCTGATTTTCCTAATTCTGCCACCACCTGTCTAACATATCTGTGGCTCCTCCCTGACAAATCCTCCCTGACTGCCTTTGCTGTCACCTCGGCTTGTGGCAATTTCACAGAGGAAACACACATACATTTCCAGCACTGGAGATTTAAAATTAGGACAAAAAACACATAAATGACAATTAAGCCATGTCTCTGCTGAGCTTGTCTTGTGAGTGTTAACCAGTCCTCCTTGCAGACTCCCAGCCCTGCTCAGATGAAGAAGGCTGCTCCGAGGTGTTCCTCCCAACTGACAGCGACTACGACTCCAGCGATGCCTTGAGCCCAAGGGAATTAGACCTGATTTACTCCTCGTCCCAGGACATCTCCCAGCAGGCTGGCAGCGGCCTGGGTGGCAGTGCACCCAACGTACTCCAAGCCCACGACATGAAGCCCTGCCTGGCGCTGAGGGAAGGCCTGACAGAGTGTGGTGCATTGGACACCAGTGCTGAATGTTGCACAGAGCAGATGAGCAGTCTGACAATGTCAGGGCTTACACCGAAAAGCACGGACAAGTCCTCCAGCTCCAAGCAGCCATTGGGCTTTTTAGGGAAAAAAAAGTTGGGGAAACACCAGCATTACAACTACTTCAGCTGGCAGCACCGCTGGCTGCGCGTGCACAGTGAGACTCAGGCGGGCTCTCTGTCAGAAGGTATCTACACCCAGCATCTCATGAGATCTCCAGATTTGTCTCAAGAACCTACCTCCAGCGAGCAGGTGACGATTGCCCTCGATGGGTCTCGGAGCACTTTCGTACCTCATGCATCCAGCCTTCCAGAGGATGAGAAAGGCAAGTATGAGGAAGCAAGGCAGGATGTCCATAGGATACATGTGCAGCCTTATGAAACAACATTTCTGGATGAAGAGGGTGAGTCCTGGGCAATGAGCACGGAGTCTGTAGAACACACGGATGTGCACAATGCTATGCAACAGATCACGGGGCCAGAGGAGCAGTCAGATTCTGCTGTCCCAGAAGTTTTCAGCAGCACTCTTTAACCCCAGAATCCTGCACTGCTTCACTGCTTCCCATCACTCTACATGAGATATGAGCATTGTGATCATAAAGGCCATATTTTCAAAACCACTGGTAAAAATCCAGCTGCTGAAATGGCAATTTGTGCCACTCTAAAGAATCTTAATCTTTTGACTTCATCACAAGATTTCTGGTCTCACAGAGGTATCATCTGTCATGAAGTGAGCATTATGATTACTGACATCTGCAGGTTTGCAGGTAGAGTCATAACGGTCACCATATAACAATGTGCAATTGAGTAATCAGGTTTTGCAGGTCTCTTCATGTCCATGTTTCTTTGAGCATGCAAAATTTTAAGCATGAGTGGTTCTGCCTGCAAGTTATCAGAAGTTGTAACATCCTTGGTGTCCTTACGTTAGGACTGTGTCCTAAAAGTCTATTAACCTGTTTCCCACCACCTCCTGCAATTTTTTCTACTTTTCAGCTTTTCTTGAATGATTTTAGGTTGGATATAGCTGAAATACTAACTGGTTTAGTAACACGATAACCCAGAGTTTCTAGCCACCTAAAGAAATCAAAATTCTTTCAAGATCTAGAAAATGTAATCAACACCATCTCTGAATGCTGTCAGACCCTGACATAATTATCACAATTGTTTTTTCAGGAGCTTAAATTTCAAATTATTTAAGTAGCAAGTTATTTTAAAAGCTCAGGAGATGAACCTTTGAGGTCAAGAACAGGCAGAATGAGGCCAGGTTCTAGACAAATAATATGCAGGGTGTATGCGAGATTGAAGCAAAGTTTTTCTTTTCTTCTCCCCACAAAACAAAAGCACATTTTGTTGTGCTGGCATCACTCTCACACATCCATTTTTCACACATCCTTCTGTTTTATTCCTGAATATTCACCATAAACTCCAGGGGTATTTGATCACTATGTCTGAAGCTGAGATACTCTGGCAATTCAGATTAGGGAAACTTGGCGTGCAGTTTGAGTGTAAGATTTTTCTTCTTTGGGCCCCAAATAAATACTAATGTGATAAGGAGCTTGGGATCTTACTGTATTGTGTACAAGCAAATTACAGTGTGTCAGGATTTTGTCCCTTGCAACCACAATAAGTACTACAGAAGATGATCTCAAAAATGAAATCTATATTAATAAGAACCGTAACACTGGAGTTACTAAGAAATGAACTAATGTGTAGAGAAACCCCAGCTGTTGCACAAGCTTTAATTTTCTTAAACAGTTCTTGAAGTTTAATTTTATAGGCCACATTCCTGCTGGTTAAATTCCCTCACTCCATGTTTGTGTAGCCTTCTACCTTTCAGTTTTCCAGCCTCCAGGTGGATACATTCTAAGGCCCCCAATAAAGAGATTTGAGTTAAATAGTTGAGTTTACAAGTCCTTGAGGTAAAGGTAAGGATTTGGGCCCATGATCTGTGGTCCTTATTAAAATAGCACTTCCATAACCCCAGTGTTATTAAAATCCCTGCGAACTCAATCCATAAATTCAAAAATAAATGTTATTCACTATTTTATGCTTGCTCAGTATGTGGAAACCAAGAAGAGTCTTTGCAGTGATAGGAAGGGCAAAAATTTTCTATAAGGCAATTACATTTGTAACGTCTCTTTTTGGGAGCAGGAAGTTAACTTTTTGCACCAAAAGTACTCATTCATTACCTGATCCAAAGTGAGGATGGAAAGACTTCCATTCACTCCCACAGAGTTTGGATGAGACCCACACTGAAAATTCCTGTGGGTGAGAAGATGCAGGGGGAGCAGCAGTGTCAGTGCCCATCTGCAGCTAGAAGGGCACACATGGTATGGAACTGGGGATGGGGAATGCCTGACTCACCACAGAGACAAGCAGAGATGTCTGACTGTCACTGAGGGCACTCACAGCTGGTTAGATTCTGTTTATTAGCAGAAGGCTTTTCACCAGGGAGAAACAATGTAATGCTCCTGTGCAGAACCAAAATAATAAACCACAGTTTTCTGGTGTCCAGCACCTCACCTGGGCTCCCCTAATCTGTTTTGCCTCTAAAGAAAACTGCCATAAAACTATTAAAGAATAAAATAACCATACACTGAGGCCATATGGTTTTGCAGGAAGTGATAAGATAAGACAAGATGTTCCTAAATGAAACCCACCTCATTTTTCTTTGGCTCATCAGGAACAATGAGGGCAAGAAGTAGCAAAATCTCCAGCAGAGAGGCACACACTGCTGGTGAGATAAGGATGTAAAAATCTCTTGTCTGCTTCTGCTGCTGGACCATTCCAGAAGCAGTCATGTAGTTAATAAAGGACTGAATTCTCTACTTGTAGGAAGGCCTTGACTTCATCATAATCTTCTGTACTGAGATGAAATTTGACTCTGGGGTTGCAAATACTAGCCAAAATCTATCCTGTCCTAATTTTAACCTTGCTGTGGAAGTAGTGTTTAGGTGATGGCCAATGGGATGTGCTTCCTTGATCTACTGCCTCCAGACTGAAGTTCTTCCACAAACTTTAATAGTCAAAGTACTAATTGATAGTTCTGGGTTTAAATACTTCTGGCTATAAAGCACTGACTTATCTATAGGTAAAAATACATGTTCTTTGTTCAAAATTGCTATCCCTACCTATTTTGGGTCTCCTCAAAAGAATAGTAGTGAACACTCAGAGACAAATAAATAGTAGAAAGCAGTGCCTTTCAAGTATTGCCATAATACAAATCACAATTCTTCTGCAGTTCTCTTAGGAACATCACACACACATTTCACAAGCAACTTCAATAATTGAAAAGAATCCTGGAAAATGCACAGCACAGCACTGTTAGCCCCACTCCATAGAGTGACTCCATCAGTGACTCTTCTGAGTAGAGCTGAGTAAAGGCTCACAGTCCAGAATCAAATTAAAATTAGGAATCCAGACATTTAATTACTGGGAACGAACCCTTTCTCCAAGCTGAGCTCGAGTGCCCCTCCAAGAATTCTTGCACAGAGCTGGGCAGTGCCACAGCTCAGAGCCTGCACCACACCAGCTCCAGTGGCCAGCAGACAGATCATTCAAAGGAGCCTGTGCCCACTTTGCATCAGTTGAAGCTCTCCTCTCTAAAGGGTACTTGGGCTTTGCAACTTCTGGGTCTCTCTTACTCATCTATCTGGTACCAGAACTTTTGTCCTGCATTTTTCAGGGAGTATATTTTCTCCTGGTCTGAACCCAGTCCCTCCTATTTTTAGCCATGACTTGGACTGGCTAGAAAAGAATATAATGCTTTAATATTATGATTCCACAGAAAGAAAAAAAAATGTAGACAATATCTCCCTGTTTAGTGGTCTCAAGCTTTCCTGTTTCTGCTGGTAGGAAGTGAGATATAGGTAAACTGCAAGGTTTACACTCAAAATTCCTTGCATCCACAGAAAGGCAGTCTGCAAATGGACAGTTTGTCTCTGCAAATGGACAGTTTGTCTCAAGGTACCTGTGGCTCAAACACTTATTTCCCATGCTTGTATTTTTTACTTTGTTTTAGAGACTAATTCACAATTGTTTTTTTTTTACATAGTAAGACAAAGAAATCTATAAAATAATGCTCTTAAATATAGACATTAAAGGGGGAGAGGGGAGATGGAATATTTTATCCTGAATATTCATGTGCTTTGGAAAGAGACAGTGCATCTTTAAATTCTCCATGGTATGAAGAAATGCATTAAGTTGCTGGTCAACTCTTTTAAGGTGTTTAAATGCATGGCTCATGACTGTTATGTAAAATCTCAATACAGCCTTACAAATAACAAAGGTATAGTGTATTTGAAAATAGGGTACACAGTTTGGGAACTTACTCTGAATTTCTCTAAGGTGTTGAACTTTGCCATCAGCAAAAACTGTTTTCAGTAAACAGGCCCTGAATTTTCAGACAATGGAGATTTCATCAGGTTGGGTCTCTGATTTTTCCACTACAGAAAAACATAAAGTAACTAGAATGGTTTACTTGTAAGTATAACTTATCTTTTGATCGCATGAAGTGGAATTCATAAGGCTGAATCGTGCCCAGAAGTGAGAAGGGGAGCTGTTGGCCCCATATATTGTTTGCATGAGGGCAGGGCAGCATTCCCCAAGGTGGACCCTGGCACACTGGAGCTGGCAGCAGGGACTGGGCAGCAGGGCACCCATCCTCCCTGGAGCAGCCCCCAGAGCCCTCTTTAGCTTAGACAGTTCTGCAAAGCCAGGAGGCGTTGTCTTGATCTGACTGGGCTCTGGAGCACCCCATCCATCATTGGTGGATGCCGGAGAGATCCCACCAGCTTAGAGGTCACCTCTCCTCAGTGCTGGTGTCTGTGAGCTCTGACCCAGTAGCTGGTTCTCAGCCTGGGTTTTGGGGTGAATAAGAGCCAGGCTAGAATGCCTTCCTCAGTCTTCACACCACAGCATCCTGGGCAAGATTCAGCCTTTACACCAGTCAGCCTATAACAGGGGAAGGTGTTACTAAACTTGGCTGTCACTAGGCTACAGAAAACCACCTATGTAGCTTTTCAAAAAACTAGGAACGAACTTTTTATGTTTATTGTTATTTTAATTTTCTTTCTTGGGAAAGCAATGTGAAACTGATCTGACACTGGAGAAGCTGGTGTGGCACTAAACCTTATTACTGTGAACTGTAGTAACTATTGAGCAGATTTGAAGCTGAATGCACAGACTTTTTGTGGTATACTTTATGTAAAGGTCTGTTAGGGCACAGTCCTGTTGTCCTTGGGTCTCACTCCAGGTTCTTTTGCACCAATGTAAACTGGTAGTTTCACTGAACCTGGGTCAGGTACAGACCATGTACAGACCAGCACACCCTGACACACAGTTCTGTGTCACCTGAGACCTGGACCAGTGGAGTCATCAATGAAAACAGCACATTTATGCTGGTGTAAAAAATGATGTGTGTAAGGAAGACAAAAGGTGTTTGATCTCAGAATATTCCCCTGGAGGTCACAGGGATGGCTGGAGCCAGGCTCAGAGAGTGAGCCCACCACACTGTGTGACACCAGTTGTACTGGAGGAAGCCCTCACTGCATGATTCACTATTGCTCCTTATAATAGGGACCACATTTCTCTCCCATGTTATACAAATGAATCCCCTTCTGAATGCAATGGGAGTTCCAGTCATTTTGCTGATAAAAACAAAGACTTAATAGGGTTACTGGGGACTTGGGGGAGGGGAAGAGGGGTTGTTTGTTTTTACCCCTCCGAGAAAAAGTCGTTTAAGTGAAATGTGCGAGGCAGCGTTTAATTGCTTCCTGCCTTGTTTGTACATAGCAATTTGGCTGTTTATTGGTTGTCTTTGTTGAGATTTTTATTGTAACTTGTTTCTATATATGCAACCAAGCGTATGTTAACGTTTAAATTTTGGTACAAAATAATGCACAATTTTATGTGCTCTAGAACTTTGTAAATATCTCGATGAACGTATGCTGTGCTAACTGTGTGCTTGGGACTTGACACAATACTTTCACGCATATGTACCTGTGAATGGCTTGAAAAAAATCAAAATATATATTGAGGATGGCCACGAGCCAAGAGTAAATGAGTGCCGTATGACTCATGCTTCTTTAATAATTCCTGAAAGAGGCATGAATAGTACATAAAATAGACAATAAAAATAATTTTCAGGACTACAAATATTTTTTATAACTTCAGATATTAAATACTATTTTAGAAAAAAAGAGATCAGTTGGTAAAAGAAATCTTGCATTTATTTGAGTGAATCATTGTCATAAAAATGTTCTTAACATAGATTTTTTTTGTTTGATCTAGTATCATAGAAACTCAGCTCTTTCAAGATTTAGAAGACTTGAATTGCTCTTGCATTCCTACCACTCTTGTGATCTTCTAAATTTATGCACTTCAAGTCTTCATTAATAAAGAAATGCTGGTGTGTACACTCAAATAATCTTAAATACCACATGCACTTGTGCATAATCTTTAAACAGTATTTCTTGGAAAATACTCTGTTTGACCATCATCAAGTACCCCCATATGTGAACTTTACAGTCCCTGGAAATCTGAACGTAGTTTGTGTTTCTCCCTGAATTCTTTTATTTTTATTGGAAAGTAACTTTTTCTAAGGCCAAGCTTTCAAATCTGGTCTCCAAATCTTTATTTTAATTCAGAAACCTGAATGAAATAGGCATGGCTTCCAGGTTTGTGGGTGAAAATACCCTCCCACAAAAGACAACAGAAATTGAATTTTTTTCACATATTCTTGTAACAAAAAAGCAAAGCAAGACACTTCTAATGCAGTGTGGAACTGTGTTACTGTACGTCAGTAAGGGAAACAAGAACAACTCTGTTTTGAATGCTGAAGTCAAACTGGAAGAGCTCTGCTCTGGGTCACAGTTTACCTGCTTTCACAGATTGACAGGCTGCTAAATGTGTTTTAACAGTCAGATGATGCCATAACTGGAGTGTCATGGCCAAGGTCACATAGACAGCTTGTGGCAGAGCAGGGACACAATTTCCTGGTTAGCATCCTCCCAACATCAGCATCCTGTGCACAGGTGTATGTGGCAATGTCCACTGTGACCATGGTCTGTATTTCAGCTGTAACATCCCCAATTCAAGCTTCAAAAATAACAGCATGCCACTGGACTAATATTGGATGTTTTCACCTCTGGAAAATATTTTAACCAAAACACAGCCAAAGTGGAGTTAAGTGGCAGAGCAAAATAATTCTCAAAATGTAAGATAAAACATGTCTGTCATTTCCACTACCTTGATTTTTAATTCCAAAACATTAAGATTGGTACTATGTTTACTAAGTCAGTAAAAGAAAAAAAAAAAAGCAAAAAAAAAAAAAAAAAAAAAAAGGCAAGTAATTAGTCATGTACAGTGACCTAAGAAATTAACTGGGGATAACACTGCAGGACAAAGCAGGATTTTTGTGCGCATGTGCTTTAGTTCCTCTGGTGCATTTTGCATGTACCATGCATTTTTGGAGCCTGGTTGTTTGTATGTTTTGCTTGCCCTGAGCTGAGATTCTCCTTTCCCTCAGAAGATCAGTGAGTGAGCAGTGCAGCTCCCCCAGACGTTTCCAACACGTCTGCCATGAAGGACAGTGCTGTTCTGTACCTGCCTCTGTGTTCTCTGCTGTTTTACTGAAAAGCTTTTAAACCAACTGGAAAGAAGTTACAAACTTTTCTGGGCATGTTTCTGAGTCGCTCGTCTGACAGCAAAAGATACCCATTTCACTGTTCCACTCCAGTGTATTGACCTATATAAACTCTCATCTCTCTGACCAAACTATTAACTTATTTTTTCATTCTGTCTTTAAATAAAAGCTTTGGGTTTTATTTGGGGTTTTTGTTTGTTTTCAAAACACACAAAAAAATCTTCATTTGTAAGCTTCACTGTTCTCTTCCCCAGGCTGCTCTTCTTCTCCCCAGACTGCTTTTTTCAATCTCTCTCTTCAAATAAATATATCTTTAGCAAAAGGCTATAAAAATGTTTCTATTTTCTTGAAGGTTTTAACTAATAAATATTAATTAATTGGTGCTAATTAATCAGTAGGACTTCTTTTTCTTGCCTGTGAGAGTAACATCTTTTTATTCTGACTGTCCAGTTCATCTTTATTATACCAAAAACAATCAAGTAGAATCATCCACTCTCTGCTCACACACACACACAATTACAGAAATAAGAATAATAAATGGAGCAGCAACTTTTAAGCCTTATAAACTAATATTAAAGAAATTTAAAGACAAACAGCGTTTAATACCAGTGAATATACATGCTTCTTCTTGAAATATCAAAATCACTGAATTTGGCGATGTCAGCATTTTTTTTACTGAATCGATGGGATATTTTCAAAATAGATTCTTTCAAAATTTCAACCAAATTTTATTTCTCACAGGGGAAAAAGGCAGTGCCAAAATGTTTTGTCTGGCACTCTTTGTTATCACTTCCTTATAATCCTGAAGCAAAATATTTCAGGTATGGATGACTTAAATGATGATAAGTAATTCTGTAAGAGTTGAAACACCCTCTGTAAGAAACACCAACATCTGCTACTACTGCTGATTTTAGTGGCATTTGGGAGTGCCCCTCACTTCTGAAAATTGGGCATTTTGTTGAAACCCTTCATCCCAGAAACATGGCTCCTGTTCCCCACAGCCGTGATCATTTCTGGACCACAGAAGATTTTTCCACAAGAAGATTCTTCACAAGAAGAACCTGCATGGCCTTTGTCTTTTCCCATATTGTTTTTTTAAAATATTTGAGAAAGGAAAATATTGTTCTGTTTTTTTCACTTATCTTCTCTTTTCCTGAAATGGTCACAGAAAGGAGCTAAATCGAACAGTGGAACACCCAACTCGCATCGCTACACATGCTTTGAACCCAGCCACAGCAGAACAAGGATTTTTTTTCGGGCTTTTTTCTGGGGCACACTTGCTTCTTTCCCCCTTCTATGCCTTGTAGTTTGGTCCTGATCCCCTGCTCTCTCGTGGCTCCATCCTGATCCCTCTCTTCCTCGAGTCTGAGTCACAAGAGCAACAACCCTGCCTGCTCCGACCTACTCAGTGCTTCAGCTGTTAAGGTAAAGCCCACGCTCCCAAGGGACTCACGTTTGAATACAACCCCAGGATTGTCAGGGCTCTGGCTGGCAGTGCTGCTGAGGGGACAGTCTAAGGCTCTATTTTAATCTTCTGGAGCCCAGCCAAGGACTGGAACGGAGCTGCCAGCAAGAGGGGGGCCCTCCTGCTCACTGTGCCTGACCTCCCATCAGGAGAGGTGCTGGTGTGTTCCTTCTCAAACTACTAGGGCTCTTTCATTGCGCCTGACCTCCCATCACGAGTGCTACCAGGGATCCAGCTCCGACTACTGGGGCTTAACCCTGGCCCGGCTCCAGCACATGAGCCGCACGCTTCTTGTCTCCAGATGTAAGATGCACTGAGCGTAAATCCAGACTCAGCTGCAAGCGCTGTTTCAGGTACATTGTAGAGCAGCCACGGAGCGACACTGACTGCTCGTCCTGCCTTAGAGAGCTGGATGCATCCCCCGCATGCTTTTTCAGCTTTAGTTTGGGACGATGCAAACCAGCATTTCACGTGCGTTTGTGGTCCCAGCCTGAGTCTGGTTCTGCAGCTTGCCTTCAGATGCACAGTCCTGTCCTGAGTCATACTGGCTCCACAGCCCATCCCCACAGGCAGTGACGAGAGACCCGGCTGTACCATGGGCCAAAACCCATACACAACTGCAAAGCTGAGCATGCCTTACCCTCTCCTGGATACCCAGAGAAGGGAATCTTATAAAAACCCTGACAGGGTGATGCCCAGTTTTGATGCTCAGCACTGCAGACCTCTCCTCCAACACGGGCAGCAGAGCACAGCAGCACTGTCCACCTAACTTACCCCCGGTTTGCCCGGAGTGCAGGACACCAGTCCATCCTGGCTTATCATAAATCACCGCATCACCCTCTGTGCAACGTGACACCCCTTGTAACACTTACTTTTCACTGAAAGATAAATATATTTTTACCAGCCTAAGTCAGTGTGTCCTAATTAACTTCAAGTGACGCTCGCCGGGTCAGTTCTAGAGCTGCACAGCTTTACACCAGATTTAACACCTCGGCAGCCCGGAGCCTCTGATGCCGCTGCGGTGACCGAACCTGCGGCAGGAGGACAAAGCTTTGTCCTGAGAAGGCTCGGGTGGGGCTCGGTACCGGACAAGAGCTCAGCCTGCCCTTCGCTGCCCCGATGTCCCGCCTATGTCCGGTGTCGCACAGCCCGGGGTGTGCTCTGTGACTGGCGGGGGACAGCCCGGGGCTCACTGCCTGCGCCACGGCCGGTGTGGGGACAGCTCGAGGATCGCTGCCCGGGTGTCCCCGGTGCCGCCGGCCCGTCCCCCGCTGTCCCCTCACGCCCGCCCAATATGGCGTCCCGCGGGCGCCGCCGCGCCCCCTCCTGGCCAGCGCCGGGCAGTGGCGGTCCCGCGGGAGAGGTGCCGCCCTCAGGGGAGCGCCTGAAGCGGGGATCCTCCAGCAACCCCACACGCGAGGGGGATCCAAACCCCTGCTGGTACTTCCCGCAGCCCTGCCCGAGACCCGGCAGGTCCCTGCCCCAGTCATGCGTGGATCGCGGCCTCTCTTTCGCCGCCGGCGCCGCAGGTGTTGCCTCGGTTCTGTGAGGTGAGCGAGCGGTGGCCGCGGCACCGGTGGGATGGGACAGCGGCCTTGGGCTCCACACACAGCGCCAAACACAGGCCTGAACCCCCCAGAACTCGCAGCCATCACCACCAGCCTTCAACTCGCTGTACAGGACTTTGTGCGCTGCCCTGGGCTGAAAGGTTTTTCCATAAAAAGCGATCAGGAAGCACCACTCTAAGTCACTGGGAAACGACTGATGTGCGAAAACTTGCAGGCGTTGTTCTTGGTGGATGAGTTTTTGGCAGCTGCGTGTCACCCGGGCTCGGGAGGATGGTTAGCACAGGGATTCTTGGCTAAGCTAAACTCATAAAGATGCTCTGTTTGAGTGATTGCATCACCGCAGGTTCCTGAGTGACTTCAAACTCGAGATGCATATTTTAAATCTCCCCTGCTGTTGCTGATAATTTGTTCCATATTTACCATATTACTTAGGACTTGCAAATGGGCCGGGTTTTTTTTAGAACGTAAATGTTAATTGAATTAGATGGCCATAGCCACAGCAGGCCGAGCTCATCCCTGGCCCCTAATGCCACGGCAATCCCTGGGTTTAACATTCAGGATGAATTTAGCACTATTGACTTTCCCCCAACATTAATCCTTGGTACTTGAAAAGAGATGGAGCTGCGTAAACTCAGATGGTAACAATTTCTGATTGAGCTTTGTGCTGGCTTTGGATCCCAAGGTTTTCAAAGGATGAGGCTGCTGAAACTGTATTGCTTGTTCAAATTTATATTGGCATCGATATATACAGTTCTGGACCTACCCAAAGACCACAGTTCTTGTATCTGCATCTGTCAAGGTAGGACTTGGGTAACAATATTGGTAAAATAAAAGGCTTAATGCAACAAACTTATAAAAGCACATTTCCTCAGCTGGGGTTTTTATGGTAATGTTCTTCCTTAAAATAAATCTGCAAACTACCCATAGCCTGAGAAAAAGGGGCAGCTCAAAAGGAAATAATCTCATCTCTGGTATCCTACATCCTGCAGAGATTGCATCCAGTGTCCAGAATAGCATTGTTAAAATCATCTCATAAAATGACATTTAAGGTGCCATAGTTACCATTTATGGAGAGAATATCCTTTAGCATGTGATGATAGCTTTTACTTTGGAGCAAGTATGGTGTAAATAAGATCTGCGCTGTTGGGATGTGCAAGCTGATGGGAGAGCCATTGTTTCTGGGACATCTTTTAATTTCACTTTCAACCTGCTCTACATTATTTGCTAAATCAATTTACAGAAAAAAAATCACTTCAATCAATGTTTGGGAAAAGATATTTTAGTTCTGGCAATTAATTTTAAAAAACAAACTGAAGATTCATGTCAGTGAGAGAGTACAGCTGTCATGAGCCTTAGCTACCTGAGGCTGATTACAGTCCAAGTAGACAATAATATAGTTTCAGCTTCCATATTTAAAATCTCATTTGAAGTGTGAAATTAATGCCTTTTTCTGGCATTTTTCTTGCTAGATGCCTCCTCCATTTGTGGTTTATCCAATTATTTTATTTTTAATTCTTCGCCAAATGAGCAGATTTACCACATACAGATCCCTATTAATGCATATTAATGCAAGTAGTAAAGTATTTCATCCTGTTCTGGAAGTTAAGACTTCAGAAAGGTTCAGAAGGATCAGTAAGGATTCATAAGAATGATTCAGGGCTTGGAAACCATACCTTAATGCAAGATACTTAGGCAACTCTTTCTAGTTCACTTAAACAAAAGGTGACTAAGAGCTATTAGTTCACATCCTGTTCAGTTTATGAGGAGGGTTTGGATCATAGAGGTGTCCTAACACAGACAAGAAATTCCCTTCTGAACCCCAGTGTCAGGGTACTGGAGCACTTTGGAGTGAAATAGAGTACAGTTAACTTTTGGAGAAACTTGCTGAATATCGTTTTGCCCTTTGCACTCTTCAGTGTGAAATTTGTGTGGAAAGAACCTAGTGTCCCCATCCCTCTGTACATTGATGGACATGTTTGCAGCACAATTTAGCCAGTGCTGCTGGTGTGGCAGTTAGTATCTCCTGTGCTTTAATCCATACATGAGGGGTTTCTCTGCTAGGTCAGGTTGTCATCACTCAGCAGGGACAGTTGCCCAGATGGTGACCTTGCTATCTGTGCAGTGCCCACCCAGGTGTGGGAGCATCTCATCCAGTTCTCTGTGCTAACTTCTCTCCAGTTTTTTGATTTGTCAATCCACTGAGACCTCTGGAAAGGACATTGGGAAACTATTGGAAGTGTGATACTGACTTAAATTTTCCAGCCTGGCAGATACTTAGCTCTGGTTCTGCCCTGTGCCCTCGAGGCTGGCAAGAAGGCACAGACTGAAAGTGCAAGTTAACACACTGTGAAGGTTCCTTTAGTGTAAATTGAGGAGGGCAGGCAAAAACACATGTAGGAACACCAAGGCTACAAAATAAATTGGGACTCTCTGCATCCAGTTCTATCAAAAACTGGGACAGAACTTCACTAATTGGAAGAAGTGATGGATACTGGGAGTCAAGTGGCTCCAACAGGAGTGTTGTTTCTGGGAGATAAGCAAAGGTAAGACCTGCCTTTTTGGATGCAGCTTGGCAGGAGTGAAAGTTGGCAGAGCTGAGCCAACAGTGAGCTCTTTAAAAATCCCATCCTTGCCCTTTGAGTTCTCTGGGTACTGCGTTCCCGTGGGCTGTGTGACTGTACACAGCAACACATCTTTAAGTACTTCCATACTGGGTTTGAGTATTGGCTCATGCTCTTCTTCAGTTGCCTGTGGGTAGGTTTATAAATTATGTGCTGAGGCTTATTTCGTTTATGTGGTTTCTTGAAATATGCTTAAACTTAGGAGATATTTAGTCAGTATCTTTGCCTCTTTAAAAACCTTCTGCTGTGTTACTCATATATTAGTTTTTGGGTTTTACAGAACCTCTTCAAAACCTCTTGACCAGAAGATCAGTAAAGGTCTGCTGGCCACAAAGCCCACCATCCTGCTGTCACCATATGCTGCTTGTCAAGGTGCCTCTTCTTCCCTGGTTCATTAATTGAACATTGTTGGCAACAGTGAGCAGTTAAGTAGCTAAATGTCTGTTCAAAGAGTGGCCTGTCAAGTTATCAGTGCAGGCATATTTTTGTAAAGAAATATGCAGCTCAACTTGTGGTGGCCATTGAGAAGCTGAGCTGCAAAAACATCAACACCACAAGGACACAGTATTTTTCTCCTGCTTACAACACAGTCGTTTATTTTGGAATTCTTATGCCAGCTGAGGACTCCAGGGCAGTGACAGCAGAAGAGTTGTCCAGATGCCAGGGAGAAGAGAGAACTGTATATGTACTCCTGTCCTGAAATGGTAGAGGGCAGGGAGAATAGCTGGGTAATGAGCTGAAAGAACACATTCCCATAAGCTTTCCAAGGGAATCCACAGATTGCTCCCACAACAAATACCTGCAATACTTTGAAAATATGTACATAATGAGATTGCTAAATGATGATTGCTAAATTCCCTTGTCTTCCTGTACCCTTTGCAGAGATCTGCAGATTCAGCACAACCTTTATATTAAGATAAATGATTGCCTTTCAAATTAGCTGGGAAAGCCATAACATAATAAAGTGATTGTGATGGGAGCAATCTCTGTGCTTATGGCCAGAGAGACAGTGGGCTCTGACATCAGGGTGGCCAAGCAGCAGACAAAGAGTAAACAAATAACTATAATAGAGACTTTGTTTGGGGTTAAGTGGAAAACTCAAATCTTTCTATAGTGTGTCTTTCTATAGTATATGGAGACAGGTTTTTTTTACCTCTTACTATGGTACCATTTCTGTGTGGAGACAGCCCCTCCAGCTCTCAGCATTATTTAAAACTTTTAAATTCTCTGGCAGTTCACAGCACTAACTTTTTGAAAGAGACTGTGTTCACCAAAATATAGGACGCACAGTCTGTATAGTGTTGTGCAGAGGCTGTGCAGAAGTTTCTCCTGGTTCATATCACAGAATCGGATGCTTTTAAGCCTTCTTTTTAAAGGCTTTTTTCCTGTTTTATCTGGAAACAAAATGTGAGCATAGGTGCTGAGGTACAGGTGTGCTGAGGCAAACCAGAAGATAGTTCTGTTTCATTCTCTTAACTTCTGTCCTGCCATATGTTACCTCAAAGGTTTAACTTATGCTATAAATTTCTGAGGGAGCAAGAATGCCTTTTTCTTACACATTGCACAACACCAGAAATGGCTGGTCCATGTCCAAGCTTTTAGGTACTACGATAAAATAATTAATAAATCTTTCAAATGATATCTTTTTTTTTTTCTATTCCCGTGATTGTCATGGGTGTGATGTTGTTTTATGGCTAGAGAACCAAGACATAGATGGTCTCCAGTCAAAGTTATCAAGTATCCCCTAATTATGGCTGTGCTTATTCAAACCACCTAAGAGCTGGTATTTCATACCAGGACTTTATGTGTTCAAAGCCCAGTTCCAGTTGGTTTGCACTGCAGCTGTTGTGAATGCACGCCCTGCTATGAATGGAGCCCAAGTGAGGCTGCATAGCTTAAGTGTTGTTGGAAATGAGACACAGACATTAAGTGGCCATCTGTGGAAAGTTTTCAGTTGCTTTCATGCTACTGCACTGGGACTCGTGGCAGAACCCAGGGAGAGAATTCATTTTTCTGTGATGATGTTCACTTCCTGCAAGTGCTGCCTTTATCTTCCTGCAATCTTCTGCTTGGATCAGATCATCTAATTACTGTAGCAAATCAGGGAGTCCTGTTTCTGCAACAGTTTCCTTTCACTTTATATCCATTGTCAGGTGCACCCGCACCAGCACAGAGGTGAAAAAGGAATGCACACACTGACTGTAGAAAGAAGTGTGGGGAACAAATGGCACTTGCTCAAATAGTGAAAAGCTGTAACATGAAGTGTGAGAACAATTCAGGGCTGCTTCTCAAACAATAATGGCACATGACAGAGCATGGTCCAGTATCAAAGACACACCAAGACAGTTCAGCTTCATTCCTTTGTATATCACACTTTTGACTAAAGGTAGTTGAAGGCCCTCTGTCCCCTGAGTGGGTATTTGCAAAGCAGAGATAAAATAGTGAGAAGTTTTACAAAGGCAGCAATTATATTTCTAATTGATGAGTAACTTCCACTGTAATGAAATCAGAACATGCTATAAAATCCATGAGGCCCTGTGGTCTATCCCTGCCAATATGATACTCTACAAAAGATAGGAACTGGCCCTCTTCTTGGTTTTGCTGTTTTGTGACCCTGAGCAAGCTGATTTGGTACTTTACTTCCTTTTATGTTCTCAAGTTTTGTCTGTGCTATCTGTTGAGATGATCAAGAATGCACACCCTGACCTGCTGTTCAACACATGCCCAATGCCCACTGCAGAGGGATCCTGGTTACACTGCACTGACATTCACCTGATACATTTCACTGGAAGAGCGCGGTGGCAAAAGGACCTGAAGGAGCTGAACTCAACAGAATAGTCTCTGAGCAAACACTGAGTACCCACAGCATGGTGCAGAAAATTGACTGGTTTGTATGAAATCCGTTGGATTATTTTACCAATGGTTCTGATAACAAATCTCTTTGCAAGACTACAGCTGTCCTTGTATACTACTGTGTATGTGTTCTTGCTGTTTTGAAAATTTTCAAAGCAGCCTTTTTCAACATTCTTAGTCCATATTATAATAGCCTTATCTCCTTATACAAAATGGCTTGTCTAGTGAATGACTTAATTTAAACCAATCAAATCAAAGTCAACCTTCATTATGAGCAGCAGCACATGGAACTGCAGGATTTTAAAGCAGTGACAGGGATTTCAGAGCTCAGTTTTCAGTTCTATAATAGATTTGTGCAACCATCTCTTCAGTTCAGGGGGTGACTGGCTGCACCTCTATCAGCAATGAGCCATGCAGCCCAGGTGGAGAACAGTCAGGTTGTCCTGGGCCTTGGGAGAGGGGGTGAGATGGGCTCCTTTAGCCAACCAAATCTGCCTCTTCCCACTGTAGTTTTGCCACTGGTTTGAGCATATCAGGGTTCTACTGAGTTGATAATATGCCAGGACAGTGGTTCAGTGACAGGAAGCTGTTCTGAGGAGTTTGTTCCCCTTGAACATTCATTGGCAGCATCCCTGCTGAGGATACCTGTGTGTACAAGCATGCACACTCCCATCTGCTGCTTTTTCATCAGCTAGGCAAACAGGGATCTCAGGGAATCAAGAGGCTCGATTGCTTTTTTTGCTGTCTTTTGGAAGGCTCTGTTGCCCCTTAAAATGCATGTGAGGTTTTTCTGTTACTTCACAGGCTTCTTGAATTAAACCCCTTCCGATGTCAGGATCTAAGCTGCAGGTTCAGGCTCTTACCTTTAAAATCTGTGCATTAAGTGCCTTGTGTCTTACCTGGTATAGCTGTTGAAATAATCAATGAACATTCTTTCTACTATTTACATTTATCCTTCCAAGCTGAGAGATCATGCACCACTGACATTGAAAAGGCTGAATGATTTGCCCTGGTTCATGCTTCTGAATAAAATTGACAGCTATGAGATGGAGATGTTCAGCTCGTGTTTTAATTTGCTGCAGGAAAGATTTATCAGACAGAGGTGAAGTCTTTGACCCAGTTTTGTCTTACTGGGGTCTCTCTGTACAAGCTACAGAGGGAAAGGAGGGGTCCCAAGCACTGATATTTTCAGGTATTTCTTGCTCTCCCAGTTACAGCCAGTGGGATTTTAGGATAACTCATAGCACGGAGCTGCAGCCTGAGCAGAGGTGTTGCAGGGCTGCTCAGGCATCGCTGCAGAGCAGGGCTCGGGGCAAGGGGAGGCCGGGCACCTCGAGGTACTACATCCACTCTCAGGGAGCAGTCAGGGAGCAGAGGATCCCTCAGGATGCTGCCGGCTGCAGCCCGAGTGGCTCTGTCGGGTCCAGGAGCTGCTCAGAGGGACCACGGCTGGGGAAGCGCAGGGCAGGCCGTGGGCTGGCAGTGCCGAGGGCTGGCAGAGCCGGGGCTGGCAGTGTCGGGGGGTGGCAGTGCCGGGGGGTGGCAGTGCTGGGCTTGGCAGTGCTGGGCTTGGCAGTGCCGGGGGGTGGCAGTGCCGGGGGCTGGCAGTGCGGGGGATGGCAGTGCCGGGGGATGGCAGTGCCGGACTTGGCAGTGCCGGGGGGTGGCAGTGCCGGACTTGGCAGAGCCGGGGGGGGGTGGCAGTGCTGAACGCTGGCAGTGCGGGGTCTGGCAGTGCCGGGGGCTGGCATTGCCGGGGGCTGGCAGTGCCGGGGGATGGCAGAGCCGGGGACTGAGAGCCGGGGCCCGGCGGGGTTGAGCCGGGCCCGGCCCAGGGCTGTTCTCCACGCAGGGAGCCGGCGGTCCGCGGGCCTGGGGGCAGGGCGGCTGTCTATTTTTAGTGAGGGTTTTATAGAGTGGATCCCTGCGGTCTGGCTCCACACTGAAATATTGTCCTAGTCTCAATGACATAAACACAGGGCCAGCCTGTGATCCTGGCGCCAGCTTCAGCTTAGGGAATGTGAATGAAAGTACCAGTGGGGTCCAGGCAAGGAGAAGAAAAAAATCCTGACTGTAATTACAAATAAATCCCAAACCCTTTCGCTCTCATGGCTCACTTAGTGCAGCAAATAGCCTCTGATTCTCTACAAATAAGTCCCAGCTTAGTTACTGACAGATCTACCAAGAGGCAGTTAATGGAATAATGACTAAGGGAAGCTTAGGGTAATTTACAAACAGTTCCCGGTGTTGGAGGGTGATTGCCCCCACCTCGCCCCCCTCCCTGCTCCCTTCAGGTCCTGCAGCGGTAAGCACCAGGCAGGACCTAAGCCTAGGCATAGCAGGGCTCTCTTCAGCTCCTCAGGGAAGGCTGCTATTTATTTATTTATTTATTTATTTATTCATTCATTCATTCATTCATTCAAGGGATCTCACACAAGAATGATGACTAGCAAACTCCAATACCTGTCTCCCTAAGGACAGCAGTTTAGATTATGGTCTGCTGAGCAAGGTTATTCCTACCTTCTTTTTTGATGAGAAAAGTAGGAAGATCTTAAGTGAAAATGACATAAAAAGCCATCCCTGAAATGAGATGCTTTAAATGCAGCATTCTTCCTTTTGCTTCTTTTTCTGTTACAAAGGCATGTCTCTTTGAATCCCTTGTCTGAGCCTGTTTCAATACCTCGTATTTGAGTTGAAATGCTCACTTTGTTGACCAAAGTTAACCCTCATGTTCAAAGCAGAGAGAACTCTTGTGGCACTTCGAGAGTGGTCAGTGCAACGCTCTTTTTTGTTCGATTTTGATATTTTTGTAAATCAGAACAGGATCATGTGTCTTTGGAACACTACTCTGTCAAGAATGGGAGAAATGGGAAGGCTGTTCCTGCATGGGAACAATTGCACATGCATAGACACATGTAAAGAGAACAAATAATAGTCAAAATATATGCCATTGTGTCTGGCATATTATTGAACTGCTGATGTGTTTATTATGAGAATACGTACTTCAAAAGGTGATGTGGATTCAGGACACATGCTAGGCAGCAAAGATACTCAGCTGAAGTGTTATTTCAGTGATGCTTGAAAGAAAATCATCCTGACCTATGTCTATGCAGGAAAGCCCAGCTGCTTGTTAGTCCTGTGATGGGTTGTTTTTTCCTTCCTGTGCCATCCTAGTCTTTCCGAGTGTCTGTGTTCAAAGGAGGAGGGTAACAGTCACTTGTTAATTTTTTATTTGAAAGAATAACACAAAGTTCTTATTCGGGCTTATCAGAGGAACTTCACTGTACATAAGCAAAGCTGTGCCATGTGCAAAGCAGTAATTCATGACTTCTCTGTGTACTGTGGGGCTTTTTGTCTCATATTCCTGCTATACCCTCCTATACCCCCCGTCAATTCTCTTTTAGATACTGTGGTGTTATGGGATGTTGCTCAATATCCAAAAGCTTTTAACTCTATCCTGTAATTGATGTTTTGGGTAAATTGCAATAAAGGAAGGATATTTAAAAAAAAGGGGGGGGGGACAGGGGACAACGAACAACCAACATATTTAATGAGGATGAGTAAACACACCCAAGGTGTAACTGTAGATATAAGAAAAATAAAAGCAGCTGGGGGGCTTCTGAGACATTGTTTGTCTTGAAAGTGATGAGAAGAGTCACCATCAAAAGACTTGTTTTACTACAGTCATGCTTCATTATGGGCAAGGAGAGTGTGGGGAAGGGGAGGGGTGGGGGTTCCCTACGTGACCAGGTTGCCAGAGGAGAGAACCTAACTCGTTTGCATGGCCTAATTAATCCCTGAACCCAGTCAAAGCCTGAGTCAGAGGGAGAGAGCAAATGTCAGATCTGTGTCTGGGAAGCCTAGATTCATTGTTTTACTCACCTGGGTCCTTTGCCTTCAAGACGCAAAGACTTGAAACTCCCAAGCCAAAGAAACACATCCCAGAGATTCCTACTGAACATCAGCAGATTTGAAATCAGTATCAGACACAAATGTCTGTTTCTGTATTTGAATTAATTCCATAACCCCATAAGTGTGCCTGTTTCATCATTTGTGAGAGAAAGGGGAAATCATTCCATGTGCCACTAAAGGTACAAGTTTCTTTGAGAAGTCTCCTATTGAACATAGAGCTTTTCGCAGCCAGCCCAGCCACTGTGGGTTTGTATCTTGAGACATTTTGTAGTGGCTGCAGAGATAATGCTATGCACACAACTCTGGCTGATCATTGTGATCCACATCTTTTTTAAGAGATCGGATTCCCTGAAGGATAAAGCATAAGAAGCTGGAAAGGAGTGATAATACAAAATGCTGAGGAATAACATGCAGTTTAATCTTTTTCTAGTTACTAAAGCTCCTTCATCCTTGTACATTTTCTAGCCGGAGCAAATTTAAAGAATCTGTAATAAAGCAGTGGTTCTGAATTTGTGGGACCTTCTGCTGTTGCATTAATTCTTGAGGCAAAACCCTAGTCAGAAGTTGTTTTATATACAGGCTAAATTCTGCTCTTTTATTACACTGTAACCAGGATACTTCTTGTGAGCATAAAACGCAGCCATCCTACACTTAGTCCAGGATTTCTGAGTCATATTTGGGATCCTCTTCCCTCTGGCTCTCTGATCAGGATTAGACCCTGCCTCTTGGACTTTGTACTTCCACAAAACCCATGAGTCTCTTGGAACCTTTTACACCAGAGTCTGAGGCAACATTTACTGAGTGCAGGGGACCTGGGGGCTCAGGACTGAGTTGATTGAAGTACTTTTAAAATAAGTTTCAGTTTTCCTTCGTTCATAACTAACAGGGTAAATATGATGTAATTGGATTTATTTTTTTCCTCTTCACCCCCACTGGAGCCAGGAAAATGAAGTAGTTGAGAGAAAAGGGGTTGTCATTTTCAGTCAAGCAGTCATTCATCCCGTAGCATTAGACAATTAGCAATAAGACATTTGAAGGGCTCCATTGGTGCTAAAAGGGCGAGGGGGTCTTTTTAAATATCAGAGGTGAGAAATGTTATGTATCAGGGTTATTCAGTAGCTGGCATCAATGAATCACTCCCATGCACACAGGGCTTGATTGGGGGAGGTTGCTGTATTTTTCGCTTCATTGAATCTTTGTCCCTCAGTTGTCTTTAGCATTTTATAAAAAAGGAATAGTAAAAACTTGGTTTATCTCAATAGATGTTTCTCTTAATGACCAGGCTGGCTAAAATGAATAAATACATTCCTACTTGCCATGTGTGTATATATGTAATATATGCTGCCACAGGGAGTTTGTTTGGATAAACAATGTTGCCTGTGTGGAGATTCAGATCCCCTTCAGGAGCCATTGCTTGTAAATATAAGTGTCATTTTTTAACATAAAAAGTGCCTTGGTTTCTGTTTAATCTTTTCCAATTCTGCCGCTGGCTTCCCTGCCTGTAATGAATTGGTCTGCACACTGTGAGATGCTGGTCTCTTCTCTTGACTGCTGAGATGTTAGGATTTGGCACAAAAAGTAGGATGTTTAGGTGGGGTAGAGGAGGGGGAGGATTTAGAAAAACTTTCGGTTTCCTCTGTTGCAAACCTTTTGCATAAATAAATAAATAAATAAAGCTAATTCCTCCAAGTCGGGTTGTAGCCAAGAAAACTCCGTTCTGAGAGATTCAGATTTACGGCAGAAGACACTGCTGAGAGAAAAAGCAAGAAACAGAGACAGTGGAGTTCCACCTCCCATGATATATAGAGCCAAGGGAGGTATAAATACCTGTCACTTCCCGGACCCTCTTTAAAAAAAAAGACAAACACCCAGGATCCTGTCTCTGGCTGGCTTGCAGCAAGGCGCCCTCATAAAAGCTAAGATAAACAGTTTATCAGCAGATGAATGCACAAGCTCTGGTCTAAAGACAAAAGTCTATACCTTAGGAAAAATGCAGAAGCAAGAAGAGAGTGGGCTGCGAATCAAGGAGGCACAATGTTTTAGGAGGAAGAATGACATGCAATGAGAAAAATACAGTAATTATTTAAGGACATTTTTAAGGCGATGGATGCATCTATGTATAGCTGTACTTAAAAGTCTAAGAAATAACTGGTTTTTATCTTTGGGGTATCCTTTTTTGGGGTTTTTTTCTTCATTGTTTTAATGCATTAATCATCTTAGGATTTACTCTGCTATAAAACATTCATCCCAGAGCTTAGTTTCAAAATACATTATTTATATATTATTTATCACTGTAGACACGGGTTCTTAGCCAAATGTATCCTTCCCTGTCTCCATTCTGATAGGATTTCAAGGTAGAACTTTGCTCTCTCAAAGTATGTTTTACCTTCCAAAGTTTTTGATTCAAAACTGTTTTCCTTCAGAGCAGCTGATCACCTGCCAACATTGTCATCCTCAGCACAGTCCTTATTCTGTGTATCAGAAAAGGGGCAGGGAAATTGTTAAGGTACCTTCCTCATGAGGGAAGAGGGACAGAGCACCACATTTCAAAGATCCAGTAGGATCTCCCTGAATCTTTCCACACTAAAGAATGTAGTTTCAAAGTAGTAGAATGGTGATTTTTTACCTGTGGTATATGGATTCCAGGGAAGGTCATACATGACCCTTGATAGCTCATAATGTAGATTTGTCATCTGATATATTTGGACTATGTAAAATGGCTGCAAGCTGTGCATCTCCTTTAGAATTTCTTTGGGGATTCAGTTTTTAAAGAAAAGATAGAAAATAAGTTCTTTATAGAATTTATACAGGTGTATAAAGGAAGAGGAAACTAGCAGCTTGCTAGGTAGGACCTAAGACTAAAACTGAAGTGGTTTTAATTCAGTTGTCTGCTCTTTCAAACACAGGTTTCCTCTATAATTTTAGTAAAACAGGAGTGTCTTCCCTCTGCATTCTTCCATTGATACTGGTAGCATCTAATCAAACTCTCCAACACTTCCATGAAAGGGGCAAGGATTAGCATTCCTGCTCTACAGATAAGGCAGAGCTATGAAATGTGCTGCCCAAAGCCATATGAGAAATTTGCGGAGCAGAGGACTCATTTGGTTATGCTGTTGCTTTTCCCTTCCTTTCCTTAACAATCGTTTCTAAAAAATCAATGGATTTTTTAGAATGAGAAGCAAAAGGCAATGAGAGCATGATTTAAATAATCTCTAAGTGTAAAGGGATACAAGAATAGTTATAAGGAAGCCTCCACTCTAAGGAAGGCACAGCTTTGCCAATCACACCTGGCATAGTTCTTCTTCATCCCAGTTTTGCAGTGTTTTATTACTTTCTGGAGTCCGTCTGTGGTTTAGAGTAGGGCATGAGACTACTGCTTGCAGACCAGGCTGATTTGAAATCATGGGCTGAATTCAGAGGGATGTCCCTGAGCCCTGGGTTGGGTGAAGTAGGTCAGGCCATTTTCTGTTAGTAGATTTAACAGGAAACAAATCTATTATGAATTGTTTCTGTGCATCCTCGCTGCTGTGGACTGAAGTCAGCTGCTAATGTGTTTTCAGAGCTGTGCCTCCAGAGCCACACAGGCTGCATTCCTCTTCTCTCCTCATCAGCGATGTCACCCTGAAGAAGTGGCATCTTACTCTTGCCCACACTGGCTTCCTGTGTGCCTTGAAGGTTGTATTTGTTTTGTCTACTGAAAAAACACATTTTTACTACTGACAGCACTCCAGAACCACTAAAACTGAGGCGAAGGGAGTTGTTCTACTCTGCTTCATGCATCATTGCCAGTAGAATGACCAGCTAAGGCCTCTGTGAGCTGCTGGCCTCTCTCCCTATCCCAGGAAGGGCTGGCATCATACAGAAACCCTGGATCATGCCCTGTACCTCCAGGTTTCATTTACTGCTGTTTTCAGCAAGCCTTGGAATAAACCAATTTCTTTTCCTTCTGACCCAGAGGCCTCTGGCAGAGTTACTGGCAGCTCTTTCCCAGCCCTTCTGTCAGCCATTCCATCAATAAATTCTTGGGCCACAAGTGACTTCTATCACTTCTACAACCCTCAAGCTTTCATGGCCCCTCCAGGAGCCCAGTGCACCTGAGGCAAGGCAGACACCCGTGCTTGAGGAATTACTGAGCCCCAGCCTGCTCTGCTCAGAACGGATCTGGGGCTTAAAGAGGAACAGAGAGGCTTAAAGAGACTCATTCCAGAAACATTTTGTTGTACAGGTAACTCAGTTGAGGAGGAAAAGGTCTTGTCTTCCAGCCCTTGTTTAGGGTCACAATTCTGAATGTGGAATCTTAAACATCTGGCATGGAATAGATGGAACATAAGCCTTATTAGCTTTGCTTTTTAGACTTAAGAGACTGGTAGTTAAAGAACTGGTTTCAAATAGCAGCTGAGTAAAACTTAATTTATTATTAAAAAATAAATACAAGCGATTAGATGCAACTTCTGAATTTTTGCTTCTGTTCTGTTTCTGAGGTGGGGCTTCTCACTTACATCGAGGGACAATTTCTATGCCAAATTTCAGCAACTAAAGTTTACCAGGGTCTAGGTGGAGGTAGAGACCTCAACTTGCAGGTGAAAATATGTAATAAAACTCCAGCAGATCTTTGACTGACATTGTAGCAGCAAGTGTCACTGTGAAGCTCTTTCACAGTGTTGACCTTAGGTCAGTTTTCCATCTTTTTTATGTGATTTTTTTCACATATGTATTATTTATAAAATGCCCTACATGTTCTGGAATAAAGCAAAGTTAAGAGTTCTTTTAAAGTGAAAATTGGGAATGAGAATAGTTGAAAAAATATCACTTTTATTAAAACTACCCAATATTGGTAATATGATCTATGTACTACTTTCATAATGAACTTAATTTTGAAGGTTAAGATTTAAACAAATGCATAAATAATTTAGGTGAAATGGCTTAGCTTCAGTCTCATTAAACTTAGGCTCCTAAGTACCTAAATAGCCTGCAGGAATGGGACTCAAGAACTTCAGGAAATTTTACTCAAACCATAATAGAGCCTTACAGCCATACTGCCTGCCACGCCGTGTAAGTGCTCTTTGCGAGACAGTAATTCTGCCATGGAAGTGGCACTTAGTACCAAATTTTAAATTGTTTTATGTATTTCCATTGAGGCACTTTCCATCTTTCCTGTATGGATTAAGGGCATAATTGGAAATTGCGTTTCGGATTAAGAAGTCTTAGCGAACTCCCTAGAAAATCGCTAAGCAAGCGCTCCGGGGAGAGCAGCGGGGCCGGGCAGTCTCCAGGAGCATCCGCCATGGGAGCCGAGCACCCGGGCTCGTCTCGGGGGACGGCAGGTCCGTACGCGGGGTCCCACCCGGCCGTAGCCCCCGAGGTGCGCGCGGAGCCCGCAGGAGCCGCCTCCTCCCACCCGCAGCACCCCCGGTGCTGTGCCCGCCGCTGCCCGCGCTCACCCGCGCGGCGCGGGAGGCTCTTCCCGAGTTTCTCCGGCGCCGAGGGCATCCCGCCGCTCCGCGCTGTCCCGGTGCCCCCCGGCCCGCCCGCGGGCAGCCCCCGGCCCGGCGCGGCGCCGCCAGCAGAGGGCTCGCTCCGCCCGGGAAGGCGCCCGGCGGCCCCGGCGCCGCGGGCAGAGCGTCCGCAGCGGCCCCGCGGGCGGGCAGCGCGCCCCGCGCCCATGTGCGCGCCTGGGCGGGCGGCCCCCGGCGGCCGCGCAGCGCAGGCCGGGCCGGGAGGACGCGGGCCGCCCGCGGAGCACCGGGAGAGCCGCTGCTCTCCGCGGGCGGCCGGGCCGCGCTCCTGCGCGGGACGGGCGGGAGAGGCCGCGCTCCGCGCCCACGAGGAGAGCGGCGGGGCGAGGCGGCGGCCCGACGAGCGGGCGCCCGGCCGGGCGGAGCTGCCGGCGGCTGCCCCGGGCAGGGCAGCATCTCCCGGGGCGCGGCGGCTCGCGTGAGCGGCGGCGTGTGGAGGGCGGGGGGAGGCGGCGGCTCCCGCCTCAGCCTTCCCCAGCAGAGGGTGCCTGCCGGTGGGAAGGGGGAAGCCGCGCTCTCCTGGACTTTTGTGGGAGTGGGGGTTGTGTTGTGTGTGTGGGTTTTAAGGGGGGTGGGGTGGGTTAGGAGAGAGTCTGTGGTTTCCATGGAGATGAAGCTGAAAGTGCAGGAAATTTAAAGGCTTTGGGTCCTTGCAAAGCAGACAAACTGGTGCCAACGTGCGTGGCTGCTGTTGCTGCTGAGGAGGCTGCTTTGCAAACGGCGGAGAGGAGCGGGGAGGAAGAATCGGCAGCTACTTCTTCCACACGCAAGGGCAGACAACGAGGAGCGGCAGCAACAAGCAGAATTCGGAACAAAAAGAGGCATCTCCCGTTCCCGGGAAGGGCGAGAAGAAGCACCAGCAGCAGCAGAATTTTGGAGCGGCTCCACCAGGAGAAATTTTATAGAGAAGCCTGCAAGAGAGAGTGTTTGCGGGGGGCTTGTTCTCCGTGCTTATCAGGGGGCTGTCTTTGCTGGTGGTGCGGCGAGTGGAGATCGTGATCCCCTTCAAAGACGAGCTATTTTGGATATCCCCGTACAAGTTTTCTGATGTATTTGCTTGCACCTTCTTCCCTTGCTGTTTGGTGAATCCAGCCCCCCTTCCCCCCCCCCCCCACCGGTCTCCCAAGGATGGATCATTCCCAGTGCCTTGTGACTATATACGCCTTGGTGGTTCTGCTGGGTCTTCGGCTAGAGCAGGGCGCCTGCCAGCACTATCTACACATCCGACCGGCTCCCAGCGACAACTTGCCCTTGGTGGATCTAATCGAGCACCCGGACCCTATCTTTGACCCCAAGGAGAAGGATCTTAACGAGACCTTGCTAAGGAACCTCATGGGTGGACACTTCGACCCCAACTTTATGGCTGTTTCTTTGCCCGAGGACCGGCTCGGAGTGGACGATCTAGCTGAGCTGGACTTGCTGCTCAGGCAGAGACCCTCGGGTGCGATGCCCAGCGAAATCAAAGGGCTGGAGTTCTACGATGGGCTGCAGCCGGGCAAGAAGCACAGGCTGAGCAAGAAGCTGCGCAGGAAGCTGCAGATGTGGCTTTGGTCCCAGACCTTCTGCCCGGTCCTATACACGTGGAACGATCTCGGCAGCCGCTTTTGGCCCCGGTATGTCAAAGTGGGCAGCTGCTACAGTAAAAGGTCTTGTTCAGTCCCCGAAGGCATGGTTTGCAAACCTGCCAAGTCCGTGCATTTAACGATCCTGAGGTGGAGGTGCCAGCGCCGGGGCGGGCAGAGATGCACATGGATACCCATCCAGTACCCCATCATTTCGGAGTGTAAATGCTCCTGCTAGGGCTGGCACTTCTCTTCGCGCCCCTTCTCCAGCGGACTCACGTGGACCTTTGCTGCAACTGAAATAAAAGACATTTGCTTTCTGGTTAACGTTGTAATGCACTGTAACGTGTAGGAGAATGTATATTGTGTGTATATATGGCACCGGTTTAATATACTATTAAAAGGTCAGTATTATACGTGAAATAATCAGCGTCTACTGTATTTTCAAGACTATTACCCTGATCGTTGCTAATGTATTCTTTTTTTTTAATTTATATTCCAGAGAGAAGTTACTTCGGTTTGGCGAAGTAGGTTTTTTGTTGGTGTTTTTTTTTTAATAAAAGGATTAAAAAATACAAACCAAACTTTTTGATAAGAAAACTTTGATAATATTTTCCATTATTCGGAAAGCGTGTGTGTGAGGGTTTTTTTTTTTCTTTTTCCTTACGGACTTCAGATTTAAAATAAAAATGAATAAACGCCTAGAGCACAATGTTATTGTAAATAGAGAGAACAGTTCGAATGACTTAATCCTATGTAAATGAAGAGTATCTCCTATTTATTCTTTATATCCTTGTAGTAAAAGTGCAGTGCAGAATTAAAGTCAACCACTAAAACACGAGCCGTTTGGATTCTGTTTGCTTTTTGGTTTGGCCGCCGTCGGGGGGGCTTTCTTCTCTCTCCTCCTCGTTCTCCACGCTCAGCAGGACGTTTCGTGGTGGCAGGGGGAGGTGGGAACCTGCTCACGACTCTGTTAGAGGGGCTCTGCGGCACCTAGACCGCCGGAGTGCCGCGGGCTCCCGCCCCGCAGGATGGGGGGCGGCCGGCAGGGGGGTCCCTCCGCTCCGCTCTGCGCTGTCCCCCGCGGAGCCGCTCCCGCGGCCGCGCAGCCCCGGCGAGCTCGGTGGCAGCTGCTCGGGGATTTTTCTTTTAACCGCTTGACATTTCATTTACAACGGGACACGTGTCTTTCACACCTACCATTGTGGTGGGACACTGCTGAAACTTGACCCCTGGGCTTTGGGGGGTTTCAGCGCAGACACGTTGTTAGCCTGATCCTGTGACAGCCCCGCACACCGCCCGGCCCGGCCCGGTTAACTCTTTAGGCTCCCGCCAGAGCCGGGCCGTCGGCACCCTAATGGGCTGCCCGGGGCTGCGGGGCTCGGGGACTGCACCCCCTCCGTCGAGCCTCCTCTCCCCAGGCAGCCCGGGGAGCACCGTGCCCTGCAGCCGCGGAACACCGCGCTGTACCGCCGATGCTGCCGCGGGGAGCCCGAGCCCCGCCGCCGCCCGCTCCCGGCCCGCCCCCCGGGGCCGCCCCCGCCCGCTGCCCGCGGTGCTGCGGAACGGCCCGGCCCGGCCCGCGGGGCTCCGCGGGACCCGCAGCTGCCCCGCGGCTCCGTCGGGACCGGGCCCAATTAGAGACGTGTTGGACTTTTACGTGCTGGGAGAGCCGGCGGTTCGTATCTCATAGATACCAACTGCGAAAACAAACTCTCCACGTGTTCTTCAAAGGCTCCCTGACAGTGCAGAAAGCCTTTTCCTTATTTATCTTGGAGCCAAAAAAACTCTCTTCTTTTTTTTTTTTTTTTTTTTTTTTTTTAATTTCTCCTCCAAAACTCGGAGGGAATCTATGCTAATCATTTTAAACCCGTGGGTCTTTCACAGAGACTAGCCAGCCCTGCTTTCTCTAACGCTTAGTTCGGTATCTCCGAATGCATATTCATTCCCTCGCTCAGTTTCTCGGTGCGTTTTACCGCCCGTCTCTTTGCTCTAATTTCAATAGTTTTGGGAGGGGGGAAGAAAATCAGATCTTGGGACATTTAGGGTATTCATTAACCTAGTGAAGAGGAACAGAGGCATTATTACTCACATAGAAGGCACCCTGCCCCCATGTCTATCTAAGGGTTCATTGTAAAAGGATTAAAAGTTAAAGACCTTCATCTTATGATTCTTTCATTTAATCTTCGTGGCGCCTGAAAGACATGCTGGATGGATGATCACATTTAAAATATTCCTAATGTCGGCTACCTTAGGACTCCAGGCAGGGCAAACAAACGTAATTTATTTCCAGAAGAAAGGGTATATTGAGATGTTTAAGTTTATGAACCACCATTACCATGTATATTTGTTAGGTTCTGACAAATACCCAAATAACATTAAAATCAGCCATTCATCACATATGAATTTATGCAAAACCTTGTATGCCTGGGGCCAATATTTTTTTAGACAGAGTTTCACTTGCAAAAAAAAAAAAAAAGTTTATTTAAAAAAAAAAGCAAGAGTTTTTCATGACTGGTAAACACGAGAATTATGTGAACAGAAACTATTTCATGCTGGGATGGCAGCCAGGGACTCGGGAATGTCAACAAAAGTTCTCCGAAGGTTGAAAATGTCACTGGATTACAATACAAGGTCCTTTGCCCCATTAGCAAACTTTGCTAAAGTAATATTCCCACTACTTAGCAAGGGGGCTCACCCAGTGATTTATCTGTCTGTGATCCCAGCAATGGGGCAAACAGGGACTTCATCTGGAAACCACCTCTGACTGCTGGCTTCAGGATTTAAATTTTTTTATGCCTGCTGAGCTGAGTGTGTATTGGTGACTGTTACATGAGTGTAAAAGAAGTGTGCTGTTAATGTAGTCTAAATATTTATCACCATATCTGTCTTAATTTTAATCCAAGGGTCATTGTTACCAGGGAGTCATGTGTACATACATGCTTTCTCAGCCAATAGCACCCTGTTAATAAATTCATGAGAATATTTTGGGTTTTAAAAAATCAAGTTTCACCATCCATAAGGCCCATGATTTTTTTTTTTTTTTTAATAAATAGCTAAATTTTGTCAGCTGGTAGATCAAAAGTAAACTAGTAGTTTTCACTGTTGTTTCTGGTCAGGTTCACTTTCTGGTCCTCCTGCCCTAGTGTTGAAATGTTTGGCTTGTAGTGGAAGTGTTTCAAGCCAAACAAATAAAATATCTTTCTGATGAATGTTTCCATGCAAATCTATTTAATATTAGATTTTGTAATATGTTTTTGTAGCAAAATTGAATTATAGCTTTTCTAAATAGAAATCAATTCATAACACAGCCAGTTTTTCTTTGCTGATCTTTGTAGTGGCATCATAAGACTGCACAAAGACCACTGTGGGGAAGAAATAAGAGAAAAGTTTAAAGTTTGCTTTTAGATACTCTGCATTTTCTTCTTTTGCAATTTTAGTGTCTTAAAGCATAATAATGGGAATTTCAATTAACTTCTGTGTCTGCCATAGGCTCAGCTGAGTCATTTAACCTGTGTGCTGCAGTTCCTTGTGAGGAGAACAGGACTTCATCTTCTTTGCCACTTTATCAGTCTTTATCAGAATAATCTGTTCTCTCACACCACGTGTTTATTCAAAATCTAGTAAAGTTAAGGCCCAGTGTTCAAGGGAGGATCCTCTATGACGTTGCATTTAGCATCCAAGCCATTGTCTTTGCCAGTGCAGAGCAGCATTCTACATATCATTCTCCAATGCTTTATACTTCTGATTATAAGGGAAGAACATGTGGCTTTTAACCAAAGTTGTGATGATGGCTAATTTGAAAGTGCTAAGAGGAACACAGTCAATAAAAGCATAAAAAAGCAAACCAGTGTAATTTGTCCAAAGTAACTAATTCAAAATTAGTTCAGATAGTGTGAAGAAAATGAACCAATTAGGAAACATTACACATTAAAGTGTTGTGTCCTCACATACATACTTAATTGAAAAATCTATTTGATTTCTTTTATCATTTTCAAAATACCACCACAAAGGTGAGTTCTTGAGATTGCATGAGGGCACTGTGGAGTCATCACCAAAATAACCCCAGCTAGAAATTAGAGCAGTAGTATTTGGGTAAATACTGGACAAGTTTTTCTTCTTCCATAATTTTAATAGAGAAATAATCTTAATTTAGTTACAGACAACACCTTGAAAAAAATTCCCAGCAGTTCACCTCACTGGGCTGTGTTATATAAATGTAATCTGCACCACATTGGCTGGATCTTAGACACATTAAAGGGAAGATATTCCAGCTTGGAGACTCGCCAGAAATCTTCATTTAAAGCTGAAATAAATATAATGACGTCATCATATAATGTAACATCATAGCTTTCAAGGTGAGCCAAACCAAAGGTATGCTGGCAGGGGAATGTTGCCACCTGGTAGATCCATGCTAGGAATAGATACGATACTCTCATGCAGCAGGGAGGAGAACAGCCACACTCTTCCTGGAGTGCCCACAAGGATCCTGCAGTGTTTCTGTGCCTGCAGGTCCAGCGGGAGCCTTGCTGCACGTGGGAGCTGCAGGATCTGTGTCAATGCTCTCTTTTAAGAGAGCAGCTCCAGCAAATTTGAAGAGACCTTTTCATTCCCTCTTCCCTGCTCCCAGGCCAAGCAAGAAGCTCCAATGGTTAAAAGGAAGGGAATGAATACAGTCACTTGAAACAACTGTTGGAATTGTTCAGACAGGAACAGAAATATTCAGCAATCAACATTAAAGACTCTAAATCCTTGGAGGTGTTATTGCAGGATCAGCAGCTTACAGCCCTCTTCGTGAAGCCTGGGTACCAATGTATTACTGTTAAGTCCCCTGCAGCTTGTTCCCTGAGGGGAAAGCAGCTGCCCTGTGTGATGTGCTTTTGAAGAGTCTGGGAGAAAATCTACCGCAGAGAAATCTGCACGGGTGTAATGTCACAGTGAGTCACTTTTCCCTGCTGAATGGTGGGACAGGAGTGCAGAGATGCCACAATTTAGGCTCTGACTATGTTGGTGGATGGCTTAGATGGAAACCAGCTGAGTTGATGCTGTGGGAGCTCACTGGTTGTAGTTCTCCCTCTCTGGGGGTATGTTCATGTGCCTTCGAGCATCGTGCTCTGAGTCAGCACTCAATGCCAGACCAACCTGTGCGTGCACTGAGGCCCTGCCAGCCTGCAGATGTCCTGGAAAGCTTTGGAGCCACCCCTGTGGGGGGCTCTGGCTGTGTGTGGGTGCTTCCATCCCAGAGCCCAGCTGAACTGACTGAAGCAGCAGCACCGACTGAAGGCACACAGATCCTGGCACTGACAGGTCTGGAGTCTGCTCTTCACCCAGGACAGACATCACCCAGCACTCAGGTCTCTCCCGTGGAGAATCCGAGTAGTCGCTGCATCAGATAATCATAACAGAGTTTGAAAATAGGTTTCACACTCCCTCCTCGTTGTTTTCTTTCCCTCATGAGAGGGGGAGTGGCAAGGTTCCCATCACAAAGAACGTTACTCAGAACCAGGACAGATCTTAAGGCACAACACTAAAAACCTGTATGCAATGGAGAAGGACTGGGTGGCTCGAGGGATTGGTAATGGTATAAAGAGCTTTTCACCACTAGGCTTCTGGCTCTGATCCAGAGGTAGTAACTGAAAGCCACAGTCATCTGATGCCTGCAGAGTGGGCTCTGTAGAATAAGTTGTTGGTCTCTGCATAGATCCTACCAAGCAGGATCCCGATCACAAAGCCACCACCAGAACTGTCATACTTGCAGGGATTCTCAATCCAAACTGCAAAATGAAACAGGAATGAGGATGTTTGATCTGTGTTTGTGATTAGTAGCTTAGCAGTTTGTGATTGTGATTATGATTGATTGTGATTGTGATGACTGTGATTGTGATTGTGATTATGATTGTGATTGTGATTGTGATTGTGATTGTGAAGAGTATATTTTTGTTGGGTATTTTTCTTTTGTGAGGAAGGGATTAAATTAGGAGAATGTAGCCAGTATAGCTCCTTGTATTGATACAACCCTAACAGCATTTTCCTTCTGGCATGGTAATGCCTTTATTTTTGGCCTACACCTGGCAACTTACTACCTGGCTTGGATGCAAACCGTGGTCCAGAGGAAGATAGAGCAAACAGAAGAGCCAGGCACTCCTGTATTAATTGAAGTGCCTCCTGCACTGGGTGGTGTAAATAACTTCATAATAAGTGCCTCTTACACCTACTGGTGCAAATACCTTATTTACAACAGCGCAACTTCCCAGGGCTCAGGTTAGAGGTTACCCTTCCATAGGATTCCAAATCACACAGCTCTGAGCACACATTTCTCTAGACAATTTCAGAATATCATTGCCAGGCTGCCGTGTTGTACCTGTGCAATAAAAAATATCCAGTACCTTTCTCGGCAATAAATAAGCTGAGTTTAACTTGAAGTATTAGGGAAAAGAAGTACATAAAATCCATATATATTTATATAAAGGCCAGTGTAAACATCAGTCCTCTGTTTTAAAATGAACCTTCTGGTATTCCAGGCACTTCATAATATTGTCTGGGAGTGAAAAATGGACAGAAAATAATTTTCCCTCACTCCCTCTCTTAGTTTGCTTTGGACATTTAGACACTGCATATCTAGCCAGGTTTATTTTGCCTTTTGTGTGGATTTGTTCCTCCAAGGGCATTCCATTTTTCACACAGCAACAGAATGTTGAATAATATTGCACAGATATTATTGTAAACATGCATAAATTATTAGAGGGATTTTATACCCCAGTGAGACAAGCTGAAATACTATCTTTTAAAATTGGGTGGACTTCCAAGTTCATCATGTCCTTTTGGAATAAGTGGGTAAATTTTTGTTTTGTAGGTAATACTTGCACAATAAATGAGGTCATTGACCTGAACCTTGAAGCTCTTGTTAATAAGCCTCAGTTAAAACCAATGCCTAAATTAGGTCTCAGTGCTACATCTCCTGGCCACAGAAACACCCAGGTACCTCTCCGCACTCTCATTGTATCTGCTCCTGCCTTCATGAGGGTGTGAAGAGCCCTTTTCACCCAGCAGTGTACTGGGTCTGTGGGGGGTTCAGCCTGGCAGGACTCCAGGTGCCCACCAACGCTGCTGTTATCGCTCCTCATCTGGATGGGGGGCAGAAAATACAACAAGGAGTTCTTGGGTCAACATAAAGGCAGGGAAAAATCCCTCACCAATTACCGTAACAGGCAAAACAGACTTAGCTTGGGGAAATTTATTTATTACCAATCAAATCAGAGTACTGAGAAACAAAACCAAATCTTAAAACACCTCCCCTCCACCCCTCCCTTCTTTCCAGGCTTAAATGCACTCCTGATTTTCTCTGCTTCCTCCCCACCAGCAGCACACAGGATTGGAAATGGGGGCTGGGGTCAGATCATCACGTATCATTATTCTGTTGTTCTTCCCTGCAGAGAGAGAGAGAATTCCTCACACTCTTCCCTGCTCCAGGGTGGGCTCCTCTCTCCATGAGGCCACAGGTCCTGCCAGCTCCAGCATGGGCTTCCCATAGGACAGCTTGGCCTGGGCTCCTCCAGGGCTGCAGGTGGATGTCTGCTCCACGGGGGACCCAGGGACAGCCTTCCTGACCATGGTCTTCACCAGGGGCTGCAGGGAAATCTCTGCTCCTGGAGGTGCCTGGAGCACCTCCTCCCCCTCCTTCTCCACTGACCTGGGTGTCTGCAGAGTTGTTTCTCTCCACTATTCTCACTCCTCTCTGTGGCTGAAGTAGCTGGATTTTTTTTTTTCCATTTCTAAATATCTTTGCCCAGAGGCTCTCCCGCCACGGCTGATGGGCTCAGCCTTGGTCCACCTTGGAGCCAGCTGGAATTGGCTCTGTGGGACATGGGGGAAGCTTTTCACTGAAGGCATCCCTGTAGGCCCCCCAGCTGCCCAAACCTGGCCACACAAAGCCAGCACGGTTGTGTGTGTGCACAGTGGAGTTTCTGGTGAGCTGGGAAGTCTAATAAAGCTCCCTGAGCACTACATGAAGAAGGCATTAAGGCTGGACCACCAGGCTGGGAATAGTTACACTGTACTTAAGCTGTCTTCAGAAGTGCACAGCGTTCTGCTCTGAGCCAGAAAACCTTGAGCACAACTTGGCCAAGGCTTCACAAGCGCCTCCTCAGAAGGACTCACTGCTCACCCCACGTGTCTGTAGCTCTCTCTTGGACCAGCTGAAACCTCAGCACCCTGTACCAGAGTCCCGAGGGAACCGGGAGCAGCTTGGGTGTTCAGGGGAGGGCTGTTATACCTAACCAGGAACAGCTGAGTGTTGTGGTTTGTATAAACTGTTTGCCATGTATGTGTGGCATGTGGCAGTAAATGAAACACTTACTTTAAAACTTATTGAAGTCTTTCAGCAAAAAAATTAATGTGGGGTTGGCTTTTATGCGTTGTTTCAAATGAAGCTGAGATTTATACACCTTATTATCCTAATTTTTTTCCAGACACTGCCCTGAATATCTCTCATATCTTATGGGAAATCAAATATCAGAGATCACTGTTAATTTCCCATCTATGGTAAGAACAAAAAAATGAAGTGGCATGTAGTCAAATGTTCAGACTCTAATCATCCACGAAATATTTAAAGCAATCTGAAAGAAACTTTTCAGACTAGGCAGACTAAGTTTCTCTTACTCCTAAGCTTCTGAGAGATGCCAGCAAACTTTAAGGTTAACATTTTCAGTCCTGGGTGCCTGAGATTAGGCATTTTCTTCAATAAGGTGACATCTATGGCAGGAAAAACTTTTGGTTTGAATTTTTGGATGCAGGAATTCACCGCTCTCAGTAGGAGACAATGATAATACACCATACTGTGAAAAACAGCAGATGTAGCTTTACTGCTATGTACAAGACTCTGTCTGATATGGTGAATTTTGTAATTGGTTATAATAAGGTGTTTTGTTTTGTTTTGTTTCATTTTCAAAAGAGCTAATAGATGCACATTTTTTTAAATGGTGCATTTAGGTATATAACATTCCTAGGAGCTGCAGAAAACCCCATTTCCAAATCTTCTCACTCTAAAGTAATGAGAAAAAGAGGTGGGCTTGGAGTTTCTCACAGACAAGAGAAATCTTAAAGCAAAATAATTGGATTCTAAGCCATATATTCTGTCAGGGGGGATTTATAGGGGTAAAGGGAGGATGGGGGAGGAAGAGCTAATACAGCATCACCCTCTTGTCACTTTTTTCCCTCCTGCCTTCCACCAGTGTGGGTGATGTTGTCACATGCTGAAGGAGTGGTCGAGTCCCCTCTGTCCTTCATCAGTCCCTGCAGATGTGATGGATAAACATATTGACTTCAATACAGTTATTTTATGCCAATCAAATTTCTTCATCTGCTTTTAAAAATATGAAGTATTTTCAAAGATCTCTTTTTCTATTTCTTATTGCCTAGAATCTTTCTGTCTTTGGTACAGTAATTACTTGTCACTGAAGTTTCTCTTTACCTGTTATATTTTCCCTGAAGGTTGTCCTAATATTGTGATTAAAATATTTTTTTACTAAATAGTAGGTGTTCTGTGAAATTGCACATTTTATCTTGCAGGTTTAGCTTTGTGGAATTTCTTTCACTTTCTGTAAAAACAGAGCAAAACATGGACTTTAATGTTCATAACTGGGAGACCATAGAGATTAATACAGTCTGCCATATAGACAGCACGGTCCAACCACCCTAATTTCAGTTGAAAACAAAATATGTTTAAAAAATTGCTGTAGCAGTGAATGATTGATCTGAACCATAAGTAGCTCTACTGTGAGTATAAAATAGCCCCATTACAAATCATCCCCAAATCTCCTCTTTCCTCAGAGACTCTTGAGCATCATTTCTATGATGCCACTTGGAATGTGTGAGTCAAATATGTTATTTATTTCAAAGTATGCCTTCCAGCCTTATGGAGCAATTCTACAGTTTATTCTGTAACCCTTGTCCCTCTTCTTAGTATTTTGGATTCATATGAGTGTTCCTGCTGTAAATTGCTCAAAATAGTTTAGGTTCTGTAAGACAGTAAATGCTCCTGGCCCTACCTGTGCAAATTGTCTTACTAAGGTAAATAAATTTATCTACTGGTACCGTCTGAGAAAAATATTTTGCCCCAGTTTTTCTGGGGCAAAACCAGTGACTCATTGGCAGCATAACATTTTATAGATTCCTATCAGCTGAAAAATCTGGCCGCTTTGAGCTTTGAAAACAATAAACTATTTTTTTTAATAAAAGATTTTGTTCTGATTTTTTCAGGGTAATACCTGTTGATTTTTTAAACTTAGTGGGTTTTTTCATTTTAGAAGTCCTCATTCAATTCTGTTACAAAAATCCATTTCTTTTCAGCCTGCATAAACTGAAATCCCATTTCAATCAAAATTATACATGGAGCATGAGGCGAAGATGGAACAGAGCATTCCATGTGATTCTAAGCCAGTATTTCTTATTTTTCAGCTCACTAAAATTTTTTTTAATGTATTATTTTTGAGTTCAAAGTATATATTTAAATTATTCACCAGAGCTGTGAGGAATGGAAAATTTAGATTGTCTCAGGGCTCAAATCAGGTGCCAGATCCATGGCTGCAGTAAATCAGCATAGCTGTGCAGATGTCAGGTGAGCTGGATGGTTTTATGCCAGCAAGGAATCCATCTCCATTTAAATATTTGGCTCAGTAGGAATGTGTAGATGGGCTCTTCAGGTGGCTATGGGTTGGGGCTGAGATCTTGAGAGGAAAGACTTGCAAGGCAAAAGTACTACCTGACTTACTTGTGGCACTAATGTGTGATGTTTGCGTACTAAGTGTGTGCATGGCCAGTATTACATGAATTCCCTTCCACACTTCTTCACTAGGAATATTAAAAGTTGCATAACCTCCAAGTCTTTCTATGAGTTGTTGATTAGCATTCCACCAGGATCACTAACCTATTGGAGTGTCTGTCACTATTGGTGGAAAAGAGTCTTTTATTTCCTTCTCAAATGATTTTGCTTTTCTTCAGTGGTGTCCATAGCAACCCATACTGGTAGTGATGAGTCCCTGATTCTGTTGCAGGCTTTCCACAGCAATGTCTTGCCAGGAACAACAGCTGACCCAGCCTTGTGAGGCTGCTGGGGGACACGAAGCCACACTGGCTCTCCTGAGCAATGGGAGGGGTCTTTCCACACGTGGCAGGTCAGTTCTAGTAAGTGGTGTGGCTAATTTCTGGTCACACTGACATTTTCTCTTATTCTGAACACAGTGATGGGAATCTTACCCTAGAAGGTCTTTTGCCTGAAACCTGAAATTCACCTTTTCTGAATGTGTCAGTGCACAGATGTTTCTCTCCATGTCTAACTATTTCCATGAGTATGAGTTTGCTGCCCCAAGCTGAAAGTTAGTTCTGGTAGCAAGTAGTCTGGGGAAGAGGTTGTCCAGAATATGGCCAAGGGACCAGGAAAGCAGTTTGTCCCTTAATCTTTTCAGTCATCTCTCCTTGTTTTAACCTTTTTGTCTAAGTAAAAGACATCTCAAGAAATGATTCATCTGCAATACAGACTATCTTTGCTGCAGACTTCAAATCAGAACCAACAATCTAATGTCCCTCAGATAAGAATGACTTCATTACCTAGACTCAAACTGGCAAGGAAGACAAAATGCTCTCTTGTGGTCTCTTGTGCCTTAACCTAACAAGTGCTGGACTTAGTAAGAATTGGCTTTATATCACAACGTGCATAAAGCAGGGACTAGATCCAGTGACCTTTCTTCATGCAAGCAATTCTTGCTCACATATGTAATCAGTGGGATGGTTTGCTTAGGTAAAATTTCCCTGCATGTGTAAAAGTGGAAAGGACCTGGACAAAATTCCACAGTTTTTCTTTCTCTGACTCATACTTGTCTCTGGATTTACTTTGTGTGTGTATTGGCACTGCCATTGCATCCAAGCCCCAAGTACATCTCTGCAGCTCTTTAGGTTGCATTTTGAGTGCCAAACAGACATCCTGCATTTCTCATGCACCCGCAGAAGATCTGCCTTTTGGAAGCAAGAAGTCTTGACCAAATGTCTGTTGCATGAAAGGAAAATTATTTGTGCTGTCTGAAATGCCCCTGGCATCTTCATTTGTGCTGGTGGTGTGTCAGTTCTGGTGTTCAGTGTCATTTCTTCCAGGCCAGCTTCGCCCTGAAGCCCTGGACTGAGGGTCCCAGCTGAGCTGGGGCCAAGCACAAGGAAGGTTGTGTGAACAGATGGACAGGCAGCAGTCAATAGAGCGTGCCTGAGTGTGAGAGCAGAGCTCACAGGTGGGAATGGCCAAATGTCTGTCTGTACTGTGGTTAGGGGGACATACCATTGCTAATTCTGCTCTGGGCTGACTTAACTGAAAAAAGGAATTCTTCCCTTACCACATAAGGAGAGATTTTGGCCTGTTGGAATTGCCTGGGTGGTGCAAAGAAAGGTGGGGTGTAGAGAGACATTCTAATTAAGTCTCTATCCCCTTTTGTTCATATCTTTTTAGGAAAGCCCCCGTGGAATAGACCAAAATAATCTCCTACCCCTAGCTGAATAAGTTGTCAGGGTGCAGAACTATATTCTGCAGACTTATGCATGTGTAAGGGGTGTGTAACATTTTTGTCTGAATGGAGCCCTATGTTCTCATAATTTATAGTAAGTAATCTTATTTGCAAAGCATGCCCTTACAGTTTTAAAAAACAGCTTAATTGACTTGCATAAAAATCAAACATGTCAAAGTTTTCCATCTCGACACAAACACCACATTGAGCAGCACATTGCTACAATAGCCATGATGCAGTCTGAGCTACCTATTGAGATATTTCATAAACCAAAATGGAATCTTAAAAAGTTTGTCAGTTTTGCATACCTCTGAATTTCTGAATTTAGGAGTCCATTACTCTACTAATTATACAATGTTTTATTTTTTTCCTTGTGTAAATAAACAAACTTGTGTCTGAAATTTGGCAAGGGGCACTAGAAGCCAATTAGAAGGTGTTCCCAATGTATTACAGTATTACAAACAAGATGCCTTTTCTTAGAAAGGCGAACACACCATGTTTCTTTTAATGAGTGTGAAAATATACCAGTTGCTTAATCACTAGCAACTTATAGTTATAAGCATAAGTGAGTCCTTTCTCAGGAATGAAAAACATAGCTTAGTTTCTTTACTAACAGATGACATTTTAATTTAGGGCTCCAGTTTTTGTCTGGAAGGGCTAAAATATCTGAATTATTTGAGAGAGAAAAAGGGGGTAGAGGGGAGCTATGGGAGGGCAGGCAGGTTTTTCTTTGAGTAGACTTCACCCCATGCTCCTTTGAGTGGTGAGAGGAGTGTGTGTCCCCTCAGGCTGTGTCTGCAATGCCATCTGAGGTACTGTGCCATGTCTAGCATGAAACTGGATCCAAAACTAAAGCACCGTGACTTACTTAAGAGTATAATATTCTTTCTGCATGTTTTAGGTCTGGGTTGGAGCAGCATCCCCAGCAGATTGAGCCCAAGGAAGGATAGTGGCCCAGCTATAGTTTCTTCCCATGGTCCTCTTCTGGGTGAAAAACAGGAATACAGCCTGCAGTTACTTTGAAAGGATAAAGCATCCTCCTGTGCAGCCCAGGCAAGTCACAATATGCTCGTTGTGAAGCAACAAAAATATTAAGCTGGATAAGAGGCTGGATAGAACAAATAGCTCCATATAGAGACCCTTTATCCTTGTTTTCCTTGAAATGTTTGTCTAGAAACATAAAGATCGCTTGATTTATGACTTGTTCAACAAGCTCCCAATCAGATGGTGTTGCATTCAGAGCAGTGAATCTGTCAGCCTGGCACTGCTCCACTGCAGCCAGTGGAGTGCTGAAAATTCCACACAACACATCCCCAGCTGCTGCTCAAAGGGGTTATGGCAGGAGTGTGGTGCTTGTCAGCAAATAGAAGTGTGGAAGAATCTGGACCATCACAATTTTTAATCCTTCTCAGAAAAATAAAATAAGCCTTGAGAAAGCTCTCCAGTGTTACTTAAAAATAGAAGAAAGAATATTAGTGGTTTTATACGGATTATATAAATTACTAGTTTATTAGAAAAAGGGATAATTTTAAAAAGAGAAAATTTCCATTGAAGGGAATGTTTAACTTCTTTGCATCACTTTATGGATATTTTTTTTCTTACATTTAAATATAGTTAAATCTTGTAAAGCAGAAATTTTCTCTTTCCTTTTTTGTTCTTTTTTTAATTCTTTTTGTCAAATAATGCTGTCTCTGCTTCAGAGCACCCTAGCTTCTTGTGTGCCATCCTCAGTGCTGCTCAGCCTTGTGGCATGAGCTGGAGCTCAGTAAGTTACTGTGCCTGGCTTCATCCAGGATCTGTGAAGGTACTCTTAATTCAAGGGAGGGCAATGCTGACTTAGCCAGAAAACCAAGCACAGGAGGTTTAATCCAAAGCCAGCTACAATGCCCAGCTTTAGTTGTGCCAGGTACATGAGTTAGATTCCTAAGTTAGCAGTTTGTGTCTCGGGTTCCAGTGGAGCGTTCAGAGAGGCAGAACACAGTTCTCAGCCTATTTACTGCCTTATGTGCTCTAAAGCACCATCAGAATTTTCACACAGGCATTTTAATAACTGCAAAAGCAGCTCAGGAGTCCCTGAAAGATAAGGATGAAGAAAAGGAAGAAAATGTAGAAAATTGCCCCTTGTGCTGTGATTTTTTAGTGGAAAGTCAGTCTTGTCAAAAAATTGGGTTATTTTTTCCTTTTGCTAATGCATCTCAAAATGTTCAGGTTCTGAAAAAATTGTGAGGCTTTGATTGGGTAGAAAACCTTCTGTTAAAACCAGGAAAAAAAATCAGGTTTGCTTGTAAAAATTCTTTGGATTTCAGTACCCAAAAGTGGAGGGGAAGATCTTTGTTCAAAACTAAAACATTTCAGCTTTCTGTCACTGAAAACCAAAAAGTTGTCATTGAATTTTTTGTGGTGAAAGTAATAGTTTCTAATCTAGTTCTGAGATTTTCCAGGACATTTAGGGAATAGCAAGCTATGCTCTGGATGGGGACACAGAAAGACAAAGTTCTCAGCTTTGTCAGAGCTTTCTGACCATTTCTTTGGGTATGTCCACATGCCCTGATACAGGTGACTCAGGGCTCTGCTGGAGTCAGTTATGTCTAGGTCGGTAGAAAATAACCACTTAATGCTTTTTTTGCCTCAGTTTTTCTTCTGTAAAATGGGACTAATATTCTTGACCTCTTTTCTCTCCTCAGTGTGTTGGTGCTCTCTGACAGGGTCTGTGTCTCTTGGCAAATGAGGTCCTGTTTGTAGCTTCAGAGACATAGCTGTTAAAGGCTTCTGGTAGTACTGCTAAGGAGAGAATATATGTCTAAATACTCCCTTTTATTCAGATTTTTATAAGCATTTTGCTTTACTAGGAAAGATCCTCAACCATTTTAAATTTGGAATGTGTCCACCAAAGGGAGAGCAGCTCTACCAACTTACACCAACTGAAGAGCTTGGCCCCAAAGTGTGCTTTTGGGGGGAAAAGTAAACTTTTGGTGTAGGAATCCTTTTGTTAATACAATTAGCAGATCTTGTGTTTACAGCATTTTTAAAAGTTCTGTTAAAAATAAATTCTAGAATTCCTGGATAAATAAATACTATACAGAAGAGTCCTCTGTAGCCACAAAGGTGCCAAAAATTATCAGTAATCCTCAGTCAGATGGAATGTACAGTTGGCAAGGGGATGGCAGGAAAAAGTCCTCACCAGTTCTGCCTCATATTCCCATACAATGAAAGATGCCAAGTTTTTCTGTTAGTGTCTGTGATGCAGCTGAAGATGGGAATGTTTGTGATTACAGAGACCTTGTTTTGGTTAAATAACCAGTGAAAGGCTCAGTTCAGTTGCATATTTTTCCATCACTAGACGTCAATTTCACATGAGCTGCTTTATTTTGTTAATGAAATTTGACCTTCATTTCTTCTCCCTCTGCATTTAACTCAGTTTAGGTCAAAACATATACTATGCAAATGAAGAACCACAAGTCCAGCCCACTAGTGATGTGGTTTTAAAGTCATGAATAAAAATAAAAGTTATTTACAGGCTAGTCTGGGGCAATATACGCCTTGAAAACTGTCATCCAGGATCCTGGCAGCTGATGTATGTATTTATTTAGGCTTTTACACTGCCAGGATTTATAACTGGGGGGGTGGGGGAGTGGGGCTGGTTTTTTGGAAAGTGACTGGTGATTTTAAAGGCCTTTATTCTGAATGACGAAATTCAGACAAATGAAACTGGCATGTGCTCCCTGCTGTCTGAAATACGGCTTTGTTTGAGCCCTGTGTAGGAAAGCTTCAAGCTCTTGAGGAACCCCCAATCACTTGTCAATGCTGTGTATCTTGGCCCCTGGGCACAGTGCATGTAAGTGGATAATGGGCCAAGAGCTGTTTTTATTTAAAACTGTGGAATTCCCGCTTGGTTCAACAGGAATTACACCTGTTCAGCCATAGGCAAACTTTGGCCCAGGCATTGAAATTTAAAGATGCTGCTGCATCGGGGCACAGCCACCCCAAGCAATCGCAGTCTCTACGCTGTCTTGTCTCAGAAGTACTGCACCAACACAAGGCACACTATGAAGATGAAATCACAAATAATAAGAAGATGGGAAATCTGCTCAATCTGAGGTTCTCCAGTCAGTTTGTCTGGCTCCAGCCCTAATAAATACCCTCCTTAAATGTTCCATCATTAGATCTCTGTGATGGCATTGCTCTGTGCCAACAGAAAAAGTTAGAAACACTTCGCTGCTTAGAAAAAACATCTGCTGAAAAGTTTAGTAGTTTCATTGCAAAGTGTGTAGAAATGTTTAATAGCCAGAAGAGTAGAGCTGTAGGAGTGACTGTGCCTGCATCGTACTTGAATCTTTTCAATTAGCCCTGAAGGTAGATGTCTGAGAACAGAAAAATTAAGAGACTGAAAAGATTTGCCATCAATGCCATGATTAAGCCCCATTCATACTCAATTTCTCAGTGTTTTCCAGACCCCAAAAACATAAAGGCAAAGTCTGAACTATTTAAGGACTGATGCAGCTCCAGATTAAATTAATATCTACATTATAGCAGCTACTACTGTGACTGTCAAAAATTAGTTTTACCCCAGAGAGAAGGTACAAAGGAAACAATGGAAGGTCTTCTGCATGAAACCCTGAAATCAGATCCTAACAGGCACACAGAGCTGTGCAGATGTAACACAATCTAACCTTTTCATGTTTAGACTAAAGCACTTTCATTTAACATTACACTTAACGGAACAGCTTTAAACCAGCCACAAAGAAGTGACCTGGCATGTTTTGACTATAATAAGCATTGATTCCATGCCTATAAATTTTATAGTTGAATCAATTATACTCTTTCTTTATAGGATTAAGGAAAATGTTCCATTTCAAATGGAATTTTTTTTTTTTATTCTCATGACAGAGAGGAATTGAAGAGAGGAAAAAAGAAAAATGAGTGAGCAATGCTAAAATTATTAAGAAAATGCCTAGAGTATTTTCTGCTAGAATAAAAGCTGTCTAGATAGACTATCTCAGCCTGTGGAAAGATCCACAAGTGCTGAAAATATTTCTTGTTTCCCATAAAATAAGAAAATCACCAGCTGTGGTCTATCAGTTCCCAGAGCAGTTATGAGCTGACACTCAGATCCCAGTGCATATGGGCCTGTAATATCAGACTCAGCACTGACGGGAAGGGACACACTTTTCCATCAGAAATAGGATCCTGGGCTTTGGGCAGGAGCCACAAGCTTCCTTGGGCAACTCTTGCACTGGAAATGGTCAGGCCTGGTACTGTGTGTTCATAAAGTGCCCAGTCAAATGTGACTTTGAGTCTTTAGTGGGACTGGACACAGAGCCTATTGATCTGATACAATTAAAGTTTCTCTACGGAATAGATATAATTTACTAACTAATATTACTAATTGATACAGTTAAATTATCTCTATGGAATTCAGTGTTCTCAATACTTCTGGCATGTTGAGTGGCAAAGTTGTAAAGTCAAGTAGTAGGGGAAAGCTCTGGAAATCTTAGGTTGAAGTTGTATGGAGGGTTTGAAGTACTTTTCAAACTCCTGATCATGCTACTATTTATAAAGCAGACAATTCCAGACATTTGCAGAAGATTCACTAAGATACCAAAGCCTGTTGTTAGTCAGAGGTCACAGAGCAAGGAAAGGCCAGAATAGAAGCTCTTCCCATTGAGCCACATCCCACTCTGGAGTGGAAATATCCACTTCACCATACTGAAGAGAGATTGTGAAGCAGCTTGTGACATATATCAACAACACAAACCAGAACTCTTCAGAGTCTCCAGAACTCAGGCAAACTTGTGTACTGCAACAGTCTTTATTTACATGGGCTCTGGGTGAGCTGCCAGTCCAGAAGTGCTAAAGACTATATCATATGTAACGATTGAAATAATATACTTCATTTTTTTAAAAAAGCAACTAGGACACAATTTATGCCCAAAAGTTAGGGGTACATGTTACAATATTTGTTCCTATGTATCCACACAGAACATTGCTGCAAGCCAGTAAAATATAACATGTGACCCACAAAAAAAAAAAAAAAAACAGCACAGTGAGCTGTAAATTTTCTGGGTAAATCCTGGTCTGGGGAGAAACCTCAGAAAAGCTGTACCAAGAGCAGAGAAACCCTTGGCTTTGCCCTGTAGGATGCAGTGCAGTGCAACATTTTCACAGTGAAAATGGAAGTGACACAGACCCTGCTGTCAGAGGACAGCGAAGCATCCTGGCCCAGAGCACATCACTCCACCTTGGGAGGGATCCTCTGGATCAACAGTGATCACACAGAAGAGAAACAGAGCCTCTGGCTGTTCCTTTGCACTTCCTGAAGGTCAAAGCCTGGAGCAAACACACTCTGTTTAAGTGATGAAATGCAGATCAAGGTGTGCTAATTTATGATGTATGATTTTATAGCTCTAAATTACACCTTTTTTCTCATCACAATTACTCTAAGTACCTGACAAAACAGTGCCCAAGCAAATTTCCATAAAATAGGGGTGGGTAGCCAGCTTCTCTTGAAGGACACACCAGGACTTCTAAATCAGAAGCAGTAAAATATCCTTGAGGTTTCTAAAAACACTGCTAATGTCTTTTCAGTCACCTGCACTGTGTTTTAAAATAGATGAGATTTTTAATAATCTTCTGGTCTAAATACCTGAAAAAAAATACTGATCTCTCTTTGCTTCCTTTTTTGGAGACAGTATAGTGCAGACATTACTGTAAAATAGCAGATTTTAATTCATTTAGTCAGTGAATTTTTGCAAATGTATAAGCTTTAAGACCTGTTGATGCAACCAGCATGTATTTAAAGATGCCCTTCAAAGATTTCCTATAGTCAGGTAGGTAGTTCTGAGCAGGTAGGAATGGATTCTTTTTGTAAAAAAAGATTATTTCACCCATGAATAGACTGCCCTGGTTTGCCATCATTAGCAGCCTGATATGGAGAGTGATAATGTAACATTTCCCTGATTATTTGGGGGGTTATTTTTAGAATAGTAGCATTTATATAACAGTCTTGGTAGAGATTTAGGGTACAAAAACCCCCTAACCCAGGCTACAACTATTAACCTCATGTGTTGTGTTTATAAAAAGCCACTTTAATACAGTGCTGTATAAAGTACGTATAAAAGGAAAAATCCATTTCAACCAAGGGGATTTTCAATTAAGTATTAGGCTGGTAAGAGGGTTAACAAGTTTGGTGCTTTGCTTCCCTTCTTTTCTTTCTTTTTTTTTTTTTTTTTCAAATCAAGGCACAACTTGTTATAAGCAGTTAATGTGCAGTTTTGGTGCCACAGATTAAATTATGCAGGGAAAAGTACTGTGGGTTTTGTAAAGACATATATACAGTACACTGATACATATAAATAAGATTATACACTTTCCCCTGTATTTGCATTAGCCAAGACAAGTATTAGACATCATAATACAGAATGGTTATTCAGACTTCACTAATTATCGCTTTGTATCTTTAAATGAGATTATAATATGGCCAGCTCTGGATCCTGGTACAGCCTGACTGAGTTATGCTGTGACACTTGGAGGCAGCAGGAAAACAGCCTGGAAAATAAAAAAAAACTTCACAAAATATTTCATATCAAGTTGGTAAAAGAGTGTGTGTGTGTGTGTGTGTGTGTGTGTGTGTGTGTGTGCGTGCAGGGCAGGAGAGAAAATGGACCTTCACCTCCAGGTTACAAAGACCTGTTCCAGAGCTGGGATTCCTGGTACTCCAGCTGGCTCTGCAGGTGCTCAGGGGAAATCTCAGCAGGCTGCACTGCACTAAACCTGTGGTGACCATCGGGGTGGCTGCTTCCCAAACACTCCCACGCTGCTCCCATAACAAGGAGCTTTCAAGGACTATCCCAGAGATTTCCCATCCAGCTGAAGATGGGGCTGTGCAGTTGTTGTATTGGCTCTGGGGTCAGTAGACCTTTCCCAGTTCTGGCCTTCAGATGTTTGAAAAAGAGGATGCAGACTGGGTGAATTTTTATTTTGTATGGGACTTTCATGGCACTGATATCAATGTTCCATCCTTTTTTTTCGGAGCCTGTTGAGTCACTGCTGCTCTTCCCCTCTTCCACCTCTTACAATTTTTTAGCACAGTCACATCCCTGGCTCTCAGGATGGCAAAGGGGGCAGGTGGCTGAGTTTTCCTTCTGTTCCTTATTGAGCTACAGCCTAGAATGCTTAACATCACGTGTAAATCACAAATAGCAGTAAAGAATTCCCAGTAACTGCAGTAAGATAGGAAAGAAGAGAATCAGGCTCTGCCTGCTCCCTACTGGAAGCTGCTCTATGGTGTTGCTCTGGGCTGCTGCTGCTGCTGAACACACTTCACCCCAGGGCTGGCTGCCTCTCTGTGATGAATGAAGCCACCCTGTGTCCAACATGTCTGGTTTGTTTTAATTCTGCAGAGCTCTTTGGAATCTTCTAGGAAGAAAGGCACAATGTAAGTGTGAGATTGTTGTTTTTATTTGAATTGGGAAATAGCCTTTCTGAAAATAGTAGTTGTAGATTAAATGCCAAACCAGGATGAGGCAATACTGCTTTGTACACAGAGAGGATTATTAGAAATATTTCTTTAGAATGATACCCAGAATGTGAATTACTCAACTTGCCAGGTTACTTATGAAACAGAAAAAGTTACAGAAGTGCTTATGTAACATTGTTTTTCCAGAAAAAATAGGTGATTTTTCTCAGCAGTTCCATCTGCTAAATGGACTAACATCTTGCAAAACCCCCTCATTGCTTTCCCTCCCAGAACTCCTGCGAGGGGACACACACAAAAGCAGATCTATGCGTTACAAAGAGCAATCTCAGATGGTTTAAGTAGGCAATCGGATACAAGAACAGGCTTGGACTATTTGATGGGTGAGAAAGGTCAGTTTGTTTTTAGCTTCTCTGCATATAAATCATCTATGAAAAAGTTTATTTTGCAAATGTCTTGAGCAGTACAAACAAGCAATACAAAGTTCAGTGATTTGGGGGTGGGTGGCAAGTTGGCCAAAAAGGTCTCTTGACGTGCTTCATCCTTGTCACAGCAGCACTCCGTTACACCCCTCTGACACAATCCCAAATTATTCCCTTTCTGCCAGCAGTGATTTGCAGAGGGTTGGCATCAATGCAGAGCGACTCTTGCAGGGCTCACCTCTGCTGAGTGCAGCAGTATTTATAGATTAACAACTGCTTCCTCTGCTTTTGGAATGACTGGCAGTAATGCTTAATATTTGGGGCTGAATTCTTCTAGAAATGTAATTATTGTTTAGCACAGAAGGAAAAAGGCTTAGTCAATGCAGAGTATTCCCTTCTAGGCAAATGTATGGGAGGTCTCCAGTGATACAAAGTTATGTTGTGCTACTGTTTTATCTCCTAATAGCATGTGCACTTCTAGGTACTGAGCTGACAGAGATCTCTTTCAGAGGGTGTATAAGGCACCCCTTTAAAATAATGCTTCTTGATGCTTATTTTTTATTGTATTTTAAAACTTTTTACAGAACAAAAACAACATCAAAGAAACCCTCATCTGTGGCTCTCCAGTAAAGCACCAAGTGTGTGTCCATGTTACTCCTTTAATGGGCATTTCTATTTTATGCCATATTTTAAAAATGCATTTACAGATTTCTTTCTAATTAAATGCTATGGATTAATTTACTGCTCATGAAAGTGAATGATTAATAACAGTGGTTCAGGCCACATATAGTGGGGTAGGCATTGTGCAAACTTCCCTGCATGGCTCTGCCAGAGCGTCTCAGTCTGGACCACTTTTACCCTGGAGAGTGGGGCTGGCCAGTTGTGCAATAGTTGGGGCACTTGCGTGGCTTTTTCATCACATGCCAGCAAGGAAGAATTTCCCTCTGGAGTATCAGTGGCTGGCATGGTCCTGTAGTTTCTGCTGCTGCCATCCGTGGTGCTGGCACTGGTAACTACAGGAGAACCTGGCTGGGAGCTTTGTGCTTGGCTCCCATGGAAGCACAGAGGAGACCAAAATCCCTGTCCCTTGCAGAGGGGCTGAAACTTCAGGACCTGAATAATGTCAAGGATGCAAATACTTTGTGTCTTTAAGAGGAGAGTCATCTTTTTGAAAATTTCTTCCTGTGAAGGTCTAAAAGCAGCAGAAGCTGTAAGACAGGGGAGATAAGAATGACAAAGGCTCGAGATCAAGTCATTACAAACTAGAAGTCAGCATATCACTAATCTGTCTATATTAAAGCATAACTGAGAAAGGCAGTCAATAAAAAAGATTCCCTTGTTAGTCCTTACTTACTATTCCTTGAGAATCCCATCTTTTTTGTGTGTTCAGAGCAACTCAAGCAAGTACTAGGCATTTATGGCAACACGACCTGAAGTAACTATAGGAGTAGTTTAATTTCCAAAAGCTTGTAGTGCCCAGTGGGTTTCCTAGAGAATCCTTCCCAGTCCTGAGATGCACATTGATTTTCACAGCTGTAATATAATTCTGAGCTCACACTTTGGCATCTTCACAAATCTTGTTGATACTGAAAATATGAAGTTATAGCAGCTCTAAAAGGTACAGGTCTGAGCTTTGCTCAACAGGATTTTTGAGAACCTAGTTTTGAGTATAACTTGTGCTTTGACACTTGCTGTCTCACAGAAATCCTTTATTCCTCTGGAAAGGAAGCTTATCTTTACAATGACTGTCACAACAGAGCACTTCTTGAAAGCAGAATTCCCTGTAACAGCTGTTCCAGGCTTGTCCTTCCTATTTTTAGACAGTGGGCACATCCCTCATCTGATATAATCCCAAGTAGCACTGTGAGTTAAATGTAAATTTTCAGTAGCAAGAGTTTAGTCCCAATGCCTTAAACATTTCTTCCAAACACACATTAACTCTGACACTCTTTATCATATTCTCTTTACATTTTTATCGAATAGACCCTCTCTTCACCACATACTTTCCATTAACAGTATTCCCAGCCCACTTAATACTTAATGTTTATAATGCCTTGGTTTTGGGATTTGCATGAAAACATTAGAATACAATTTTGAAGTTTTATACTTAAAAATATATCTCTCACTGCTGTGGGTATGAAGTTTGGACACTTTTTTTTAGGACAGGAAGGCAAACAGAGGCCAATAAATATTTACAAATTGTCGTAAGAGGTTATTTGTTTTCTAAAAAAAAAAAAAAAGCATTGTAATTCTGAGTCTGCTACATCAATTCTTCAAACACTTTGTAATGTTGTAATAGATATTAATTACTATCTGTAGGCAAAAAGGGCTCTGGACAGAATGAAATGATGCTACAGTTATATGAAGAGTAATTAACTACAGTGTGTAAATAATGTGTGTGCTGCTTGACCAGAATTAGCCAAGCCTCACACAATTCATCTGATAATGCTATTTGTAGTTTTAATTTTTCTCCCAGAGAGAGTTCTGGCAGTCCAGAAGAGTCCAATGAAAAGTCTAATGTAAGACTAATGAGAGTCAGTGGAGATTTAAAGTAATGCTGGTTAATACTGTGGGGTGAGACCAAGGATGGTTATTGAGAAGTTTTTAGAAAACAGCAGTTGATCCAATAACATTGGAATAATTGATAGGTTTTCCCTGGACACCAGAATCAATGCTGATATAGCTGGAGGTTGCACATGGAATCAGCTTCTGCAGGGTGATAATGGAATTTGACACCTACACTCCTAAAACTGAGCAGAGGCTCTTGCATTGCAAGACTCCATTGGACCCCAGGTACACTCTGGGATCTGCTTCCTGCATTACTTTCAGCACAGATTTTAGGCCATGTTATGGGGTAGTGGCTACTTGGATGAAACCCCACAATGTCTTCCTGACCATAAACAGTTAATGTTAGGCCAAGTAGGTATCTACAGTAAGGAGCAGAGTAGCTACCATAACTGCATATTTTATAAATAAATAAATATGTGTACATTGCACCCACATTTTCTTTCCCCTTTCAAAAATTTAGCCTTATAAACCCAGGATACCAAGCAGGATTTTATTTCTAGGACCTTATATAAATTATTTTCATATACTGCTTGAAATAACCTACCTCATTATGATGAAACTTTATTACATATTGTCTTTAATTTATTCACACCATATTCTGCAAGGCTGTAATTCTGGAAATTGCTTATGAAGAATGTTCCACTAGGCAAATAAAATGCCAGATGAATATATTATGTAAAAATATTATTAAATTTAAAGAAATGAAAATCAAATCAAATCAAATCAAATCTTAATTGACCATAGAATAGGTTTTTTCCTGGTTAAAATCATGCTCTCTGCACTGAATTGTGGGTATACTTTTTGCAGAGCTCCATAAAGAACTTCCCATCACTCCTCCTCCTGGCTTTGACTGCTGTAAATCCAATCTAAAACCTGGTAAACGAAGAAGGATCTTCACAAAAGAATTTAACACTTGTTCCTTGGGAAAGTGTAAAGAGTGACCATCAGATAGGACTTTGCAGAGAAAATATTTACCTGCATTGATGTCTCGGTAACTGTGAAGAGCATTTTCCAATGAATAGTCAATGTTTGGCTTAAACTCAAGTGGCCCAACACCTAATTCAAGCCGGCAGGTTTTGTTGACCCACAGACCTAATTATTTACACTCTCCAGGTATTGTGACCTTTAAGAAGCACATTTTAGATTGAAGTGAATGGATTTATGCCAATTTACACCAGCTGTGGAACCAGTCCTTAGTTTTACACCCTGTTCTTAAACATTCTGAGTCAGAACCAAAGTACAAGGGTTCATGGATTTTAAGTAATTTCTGGATGTGCTCCTGGATCCATATCCAAGATACCCTTGTTTTAGCCTTCCCTTGCATCATTATGAGCTCCAGAAGATGTGTTCAGTACAATACTTCCTGCATCAGGAAGGAGTCACTGCTGTTTCAGTAATTCCTGTCTACATACAGCATTTTTTGTCAAGGCCCAGTCTGCTGCTAGTTAACACCAAGGAAATTCAGGAGCAATGTCACCCACGCGGCTACAAAGAAATGAGAATCTTTGCTGAAGACCACACCTAAGGAAGAAAGAGGAGGGAGTAAGGAATACAGCAGCACAGAGCAAGTAAACTCTAAAGCCAGAAATCTCACCTATTTTCCAATGTTCTCTTAGTGTCCACTGGACTAAACGGGTGTGTAATTCAGAGGCTGAATTCTGATGTAAACTAAATCCATGGAAACTCAGCAGAGGAGAGCTAGCCAAAATATCAGGAGCAAAACTTTGTTGTTGGAATTAGAAGGGCTCTTTGACCAAGTTCACAGAGCAGTTCTGGAGTCCTTTGCATGTAGAGCACCTCACTTTGAAGTGAACTGGCTCCAGCCTCTAGATACAAACAGACAATTCCTTTTAATCCCTTGAGCAATTGTGCACCTACAGAGAAAAACTCTAGACAAATACACAGCTATTAGTGCAAAGAACTGCAGCTGTCCAACACACAGCAACTGGAAGTATTAGAGAGTTGTGGTGACTTTGTTGCTGACTTTCTTGCTGAACGTCACCAGATTCTGGTCAGGAGAATTTAATCCATCTTCTTACAAGTCATTGCAGTGGGGCAGATGAGAGCATTCCAAATCTGCTTATTTTAAAACCAAATTTGGAGAGTTCAAGTCTTAACTTTGCCCAAGCATTGCTGTGATAAGGATCTCTATCTATACTTAAGGTGTTTTTAACCCATGGAAAGGGGCACATCACAGAGTGAGCTACAGTCAGAGGAAAGATGTCAGGGGTTCCTGATTCAGTGTGTGACAGTGGTGCTTTGAAAAATAGGCAATGATGAGCACTAACTGCAACTGTCCTATTATTTTTCCACAGAAAAATACCAGTTTATCAAAACAGATTTTGAATTACAATTCAAAATTCTGATATTTAGGAAGAAATTTGGATCAAAATCAGAGAAAAATAAAGAGTGAAAGGACCTGCTACTTCCACCCATTTCAAAATAGAGAAGAAGGTGGTAACTGGGACAGTTACTTAGAACATGAGTTGACTGGCTTCTAGTCCCTTAGCTTATACAGCTAATTATTACTGTGGAATTTTTACCTTTTTGGCTTCTTCTCTGATTTTTGGGCATGAGAATTCAAACAAGGTTTTTTTGTTCTTTGGGAAAGGCTTGAGAGTAAGTGCTAAAATTTAGCAATTCCTACAAAGTACAGTTCTTATTTCCTAACCTGGATTTACCTCTGAAGCTCTCACACAGCTGTCAAGAAGGGTTTCTGCACTCTTCCATCCCAGTTTTCAGCATTGAGTCTGTGTTGGGCCAGGGAGCTCTACTCCTATGGACTGAGATTTCTTAGCAAACACAGACGTTCCACCGTATAGGAAAGACTAGACAACACATAAATGTTCTTATTCTTTCAAAGTCTTGTTTTATCTGTTGGCTTTAAACTCACAACCATGTGTATGAGGAATTGGGTGTGCCAATCCCATTAACAATAATGGGAGCAGAGGGCTTAATTCTCCACTGACTATGCTGAAAATGTGCCCCCTAAAGAATGCTGTGTGTGTAATTGATTTGGGCTATTTGTTTGAACTTGCCAAATGGATTTCTTGAATATTTGTAGCTAGTTGTGAAAGCACTCCCATCCTCAACCAGACACACAGGTTATTAAAGGATTTGATTTGACATTTAACAATTTTGTATATTAATATTCCCCACTTTTTCCTAGATCGACATAATCCTTGTAAATCCCAGCATCAACAGTCATTACACCGAAAGAACAAGATGTTGCTGCTGTCGCTGTGTTCCAGTATTGAATTTTGTAGGGGCTTGGTTAATTTGGACAGATTTATATTCTGTCATTTCCTGAACCTGCAGGACCTTGCAGGTTCAGCTCTTTGAAAACATTCACATAAACAATCTCACTTCATTACTTTGAAGGAAATAGATTCAGTGGCATCTGCTAAAGTAGTGATATTCTGTGACATAGAAAGATGTCTTTTTGCTTTCAGTCCTAGCTAAATAAGACTAAATCCTAGGTACCAAGAGACTGGTACCTGATGGAGATCTGATCTTACATCTAGTGAGGATTCCTGTCATTTTGAGCTACTCTGGATTTCAACTGTTTCAGGAGAGAATGACAGCAAGAAACTTATTTTCAATTGATGTAATGATTGATAGTTCTTTCTACAGACAATGTGAACTGCAAAACAAAGAATTCAATGGGTTTTTTTTACCCAAATTTTCCTAGGACTGTTTTTATGATAGTCCCTCATTCTATCTGGCAACACTGAAGTGCTTTTCCTGTCATCTCATTCCATGATCTCAAGCTATAAACTGTATTTTGCCAACCTGCCTCAGACTGGGTATTGCATCACTCAACAGATAATTTCATTGCAGTGAATTGGGCTACTCAGAAAATTTACTCTTCAGCTTCAGATCTGGGTGTGATGGGATGAAGAGGATTCACTCATCAAGTGACTTCCTTATTCCAGTAGGTGGAGCAAGGAAGGAATGTTGGCTCTATTTGAAGAGTCAGGAGCCAAAACAGCAAGGTCAGCATAGCAGGAAGATGTAATTTGCTGCTGGTGTAAACCAGCAGTAACTTTCTACCCCCAAGAGAAAGTAATGAGAGTAGTGACTCTGAGGTGTGTCTGTAAGTCACAAACAGCCTGGGGTTTATCTTCAAGACAGTGTGATTAACACTCAACCCCTTCCTGGAGGCTGTGCCTAAGGGTACAATATTCCCTACATGATGAACATGGATCTGAGCTGGGATTGCTGCTGGATTGAGTAACATCAGTACTGATCCCAGAGTCTGGTTGGTGAATGTGAGTAGTACAAGTCAGTCTTTAGCAGAGGACACTTTTGAGAAATAAGGATACCTGAAACTTTCGGTGGAAGATGCTTTTTTTTTTTTTTTTTAATAACTCTTGTCAGGCATACTTCAAACCCAGGCTAAGGAGCTTGGTTAGGTTAATTTAGGTACAGCTGATTGTTAGTTATGGCAGAAACCCCCAATGAGTGAATGAAGAACTGTTTGGTGCCATCCATTTATCAGCAGAGGTTTGTTCCCATGTATCAGCCTAATGCTGACACTGTAGTGTTTTCCAGGCCTGATTGCATCTCTCCAGGCTGTATCTATGGCAAAAGGGAGAGAACAGCTCTCAGTCTAGAGAAAGGCCTGTCTGACAGCCCCTTCCCCTGGTCCTACTGCTCCATACACCACACTGAGCACCTCAGGAAATCTTTCTGACCCTTTTGTCTTTAGGTGTTAGTTCTGGATTGAGACACTGGGACCTTCTAAAGTTTATTCATCATATAAACCAGCAGTAACTAAAAATATACCTCTTTTTTTTTTTTTTTTTTTTTGTTCTAATATGCTACCTCACTCTTCTGTCATATTTCTGTTGTGATTCATGGAAAGACCTTGAGGCTATAATTCATGTATTTTAAAAATCACCACTGTTATGGCCTTTATTTCCTAATGTGCTGACAGAAGGTGACAGAAGTTGTGGTCTTGGTTGTATTTTGTAGTTTCCCCCGGTAAAACATCTTGAGAGAAGTTGTGGTTGACGTTGTTATGCAAAAGAGGACTCTCACAATGAGGAGGATGAGGTGTAGCTTATTTGCTGGGCTCAGCAGGACTGAAGGGCTGCATTAGCAGCACAGACGTTGGCTTTTCTAAGCCTGCTTAGGACACACAATCCAAGTCTCAGTAGCATCTCCTTTTCTGCTTTCAAAGCAAATTAATTAAGTAGCAGAGAGAAATGGGGTGAGAGCTTAAAATCTTCTCTAGCTGTTCAACAACGTGTAACACTTTGGTCAACAACACATTGTACTTTTAACAAAACAGGTTTTTTTTTTAGTAAATATACTGTACTCTTGCTCATAGTGTTGGCTGCTTGCTGTTAGTGTTGGAACCTCGTGGATCCCTAAAAGAATGAGAGTAGCAATCTAGCCATTGACTGTGAGCCCTGTTTGCATTGACTTGCCCGTGGTGGAGGGGCTGAAATGGTGCAGTGCCTACAGCCTTCATCTTCATGGCACAGTTACCTAATCCATTTTCTGCCCTCAGCAGCTACAGCTCAGCATAAAAGTCACATTACCTACTTCAGGAGGAATCCAGAGAATGGCTCCAGTGTTGTTCTTAGGTAGGTTCCTGGTCCTGTTTCTGTCAGCTGCCACTGGCTCAGCCACTGCTGTGGAGAAAAAGGATTTCCCCTGAAAGCTGCTTCTCCCAAGGCCAAAGCATTTTTGTGACACTGCTGGACTGTGAAAAACTGATACACAGCAAATAGTATTTGTGCATTGCTGAGAAGACCATTTGGGGGTTCCTGGACTGTAAATATTGAAGAGACAGAACGTCTGGGGAAGTGACATTCCGTGATCTTGTCATATTCCACTCCACCCTCTCCAGGTTAAGATGCAGAATTGCAGTCTCAAAGGAAATTATTTCCCCTCCACAGTCTTAAACCTTTCATCTGGGCTTTCATGTTTGACTTAGAAAAATCTTGAATTAGGCAGGAAAAGAAAAAACTCTGAAACAAGGGAGCCCATAGCTCATCTTTATTTGAGCTGAATTTATTTACTCTGTTAACAGCCAGTCTTTGGCTGCAGCACTAAAGACCTGTCCCAGCTCCTGGGAGAACAGGCATTCACACACCCAAACCCACCTCATCTCGAGCACTTGCTGTGCAGTCCTGCAGCAACACGTCCAGCCTGGAATCACCTCCTGGAGCAGGAGCTGTGCACAGGGAGGGGCCCCAGCCCTCCCACCTCTGCCTCCTGGCCCCACAGGGCTGCTCCTGGTGCCCCAAAACCTGAAACAATCCCACCCCAGGAAGGAAAGACACCTTGCTCAGAGAGCAGGGAGACAAGCTGCTGGGGTCAGGCCCACTGTGTGAAAAGGGGTGAGTGGAGCAGCAACACTGAAGTTTGTGCTTCTGATCAGTGGGGTTATTTTAAGATTTTCATGTCCCTAAAACTAGTATATATGTTCTACAATAAATGGTCAACAGCCCACAACTTAGGTCTGTCAGCTCCACTGAGTTCCATGCATGTTCCATACATATGAATCATATAGTGAACTAAAAAAAAAAAGGGGGGGGGGAGGCTGATTTATGCTTATTTCCTCTGTACAACTACAAACATCTGTGTAGAAAACAAATACGGACACTGAAGGGAAAAAAAAATTTTTACCCTTTTCCTTCCCCCCCCTGCCCCCCCCCCCCTCATTTTGAAGCCTTACAAAGACAAGCCATGTGGTCAACATCTGGAATGTATGTGGGAATTATTCAAATGAGCCTTAGTGGTAGTTGCCTTGTGCCAGGCTCCTGAAGTGGCAAGGAGGAGTGACAGCCACCACACTGTGTACATGCCACAGTCTTGTGCACCACATCCACATTCCAGTCATCTTCTGGCTGGCTTTGCCAGTGGTGGCCAACAGGACTGGGGAACATGACTCCACCTATTTCATGTCAAGTATATTTTGCATGTGTCTGACCACATCTGTTCCAGGATCTGTGTTTCACAGTGCCTTTCTGTGGGAGGGAGGGAGGGAATGGATGTTGTGTTGCTGGCTTTAGTTTGGCGGGATAACCTTGAGCCACCTGAGCAGGCAGAGGACAGTCAGTCACACGCTCTGTGCTGGAGCATACCAGTCAGTGCTGCTCATGAATTGAATTCAGTGGATCAGCACCCAGAGAGAACTTGGCCACAGCAGAGACAATCCAGTCCCTGCTACAGCTCCCCAGGCAGTGCTTGGGAGACTCTGGCACTGGATGGCCACCAGGTGAAGCCTGTGGCCCTTGTGCTTGGGCTCAGGCTCTGCTTGCCTGAAGTGCACAGCCCAGGCTCCCGTTCGCCCTTTACCTGTGCAGCCAAGTTTGTAACAGCCCACCATGCTCTGATTGGCTTCCCTGAACTCGAATATGTATTTGTAAATATATGGATCTAAAACACTGCATTTAGTATCACATAGTTTGGGGTTTATTTTTCTTTTCCCTTGACTATCAGCTAAAAGTCACTGTCCGTACTTAGGGAAGTCTTTGGCAAAATCTTTGTCTTCTTTGCTACTCTGTGAAGAGTGGCAGAAAACACCCTGGAACTAAGCAGACTTTCTCTCCTGACCAGACAAATCTTGCTCCTTTTCTTCCCAAGTAGCCAAGCATCTTCTAATTCGTGGATCGTGGATGCCTTATTCACATCAGCGGCTCATTACATCAGTCATCCCGGCACTTACGCCGGTTCCCGGCTAATTCTCTCCGTGTTAGCTTCGATGGGACAGGCGTGCGTAAGCAGCCAGGAACCAGCGGGAGCGTAGCGATTCCTTCAGTGAGCTCAGCAGTGACCGAAGCACTGCTCTTTCATCAGCGGAGCTCGCGTGCTGGGAAGGAGACGCGGAGCCCGCATCGCCACCGCGAGAGCAGCGGGAGCGGCGCTGGGAGCGCTCGGGACTCGCTGCCACCGCATCCCCGGCACGGGGCGGGCGAGGAACGCGCGGTGTCCCCGCGGCAGCGGAGCCCTCTGACAGCCCCAAGGCGCTGCAGCTGCCCGGGACACCGGCACCGCTCCGCGGTGCTGAGCCGAGCCGGGCCGTGCCGAGCCGTGCCGAGCCGAGCCGAGCCGAGCCGAGCCGAGCCGAGCCGAGCCGAGCCGAGCCGGGCCGGGCCGGACCGGGCCGGGCCGAGCCCCGCGGCCGTGGCCGCTCCGCCGCTGCCCTCTAGCGGCGCTCCCCGGTGCTCGCGCAGCGGCCCCGCCGCACCGGCCGCGCGTGTTCGGGGGCTTCTCCCGAGGGCTGTCCCCGGGCATCGCTGCGCGTGGGCGAGCGCAGCCTCTTGGAAAGGCAATATGTCTCACTGTTGGTAGGGCTGGCCAGCGATATTTTGCCAAAGCTGTTTTTCAGTGGAAAATTGAATTAAAACAAACAAAAAACCAAAACAAAAACAAAAGAAAGACCTAACAACATCACAACAAAGAAAACAAAACAAAAACCCCAGAAACATCTTTTTCACAATGGAGATGTGCTTTTGCAGAAGAAATGTGTTTCCCTCGAGAAGAATTCAGCCAAAATTTTAAACTTCTGTCTGCTCTTAGTTTCTGTTGAAATTACTCTTTTTTTTTTTTTTTTAACACAAAGTTTGCATTTCTGAAGCAGAAGAGGAGTCATTTTCCATACAGGTCTATGAATTAACTCTCATAAAACCCCAGCCAGCAGCATGAGCATAGTTTTCTTTTTATGGATGAGAAGCCAAGAAGCAAAGAGGTTAAGTGATTTGGCTTCAATTCCTACAGGCACAATTAAAAGTTCCTGGCTCCCAGTTCTGTGCTCAGAATGTTAGATCGCATGACATATCTTTGAGAGACTGTTAAATGCTTTCAGACTCCCTTGGATTTCAGCAGGAGGATCAGCCAATCGAAGGAGAACAAAAAGAGGGATGGTGCAGCCTCGGCTCACACAGCGCGTCCTCCGAGGGCTGGAGCGAGGCCTGGGGACTCTCAGTCCCTTGCATGACACACCACACAGAACTGGCACTTTCTTCTGGCCTGCCCAGGCAAATCTTGTGTCTTAAGATGGAAGAGTGGTGGCTGTTCCATGGACAGTGGTGTTTGGCCTCGGTTTGAAATCTAGTTGAGACCCAGAATTGAAAACTGGAACCATTGAATCTTCCTGAGTGGTGATAGCGCAGCATTACAGCATTAGCCCCAAGAGGTGATGGTCCAAAATAAAAGATTAAGTAGCTGAAAGGGGACTGAAGGGCTCATCTCAGCCTTTCTTTGGTTAGAGCCAATGAGTGGAAGTGCCTAACTTGTATTTCCAGTTTGAGTACTTTCATAATGTCTAAAAATGGTTAAATCATAGCATTCCAATTCAAGCCATTCTACAGCTCTGTTTTCCTCATACCTCAGTTTTCATATATGCATATAAAGTGTTTCTTAGCCTTGTGAGGGAGGTCTTACTAAAAGGAATGGTATTCAGCTGGGCAGGAGCTTTGGTCAGCCATGCTGGGGGTTTTGTGTATTCTCCATAGTTGCAAGGGGCAAGATAACATCCCGCTTGTGCTCTGTGTGTACATGGAACTCCAGGGGCCACACCTCAAGTGAGGTTCCCACTGTGGTGAGGCAGCAGAGTCTGGAGTGACGTGTTTTTAGTGATTTCCACTAACGTGTCTCTACTCAGATGTTTGGGATACTGAATCACTTTCTATATTGACCGAGTATCTCACTAAGCAGCCAAGATGGAAAATGTTACTTGGATTCTTTTGCGCACTGGAAAACACATTTGTGCTGGGGTGCTTCAGATCTTCTCACTCTTCATACTCTGTGTGTGTTGATGTTTTTACACTGAAGCTTTATTATCTTCATTCACAATTTCTCTCTTTTAGGACTTGTTATTCCTTCCGTTGATGTTCTTCTCTTATTCTCAACCAGTTTCTTGATGAAGCAGGTTGAGGAACTGAACTGTAAGTTCAGGACAATTCCCAATCTTGCATGAGCTACACAAGAAGCCCCACACTGAGTTCAGAGGCCACTGACCAAAGCATGCCTTTTATCACAGGAGCCAGTACAATTCTTCTCCTTTCTCACTTCAGAAAGATATTGTTTTAAAAATACAGTTTCAGGGATGTTAGCGATTTATTTTTAATTCAGAATAATTGCTTATGGAATCCTTACAACTTTAATAACAGGAGGTTTTTTATGAGAAACTTGATTTTTTTTTTTTTTTTTTTTTTTTTTTTGCTGTTCCTTAGCCACTTGTGGAGTTGGGAAGTGTCACTGAATATTCTAAATTTTAAGGGGAAAAAACCCATACCTTTTTTTCGCCAACACAAAACTTCTAATCTTGTTTTTCTTTGATCTCTAATTTCTGTTTCTTCCCACAGCAAAAAAAAATTGATAAATGTTCCTTTTTTTAGGGCCCTGTAGGCACTAATGGCCTTAGCTGCTCTTCACCTGTGGCCTCCCCACACTGCACCCGTGGGTCCAGGAGCTCTGTTCAAGCTCAGCTCTGGGCTCTAAGCTCTTGTTTGGTCAGAGCTGCTGAGGTGCCTCTTTGCAGCTCTGTTGTGGCTCTCTTTGGCTGTGGCTCCCACACTGTGGCCTTGCCTTGCAGACTGTTCTCTCTGCTTGGTCTTGGACTTATTGCCATGGGCAGGGCAGCGCCTGGCCCTGGTTACTGTCACCAGAGCTGACCCTGATGTGACTTCTCAGCTCGACCTTGTCACCAGGGACTTCCCTGATGTGGGTGTTGGCTGAGGCTGGTGCTGCCTGCTCTCCTTGCTCAGGCAGGATAAGGGCAGTGCCTGCTGAGGTCACAGCCCCATATTCCTTGTGGAGCAGCCAGCCCAGTTGTTTCAAACACATGGAAGCTGGGCAAATGTTCATCTGGCTCTTTTACTGCACAATTGTTTTTTTCTTCATAGTGGGGAGATAGAAAGAGTGATCAACTAATGCTAATCTTGTTATTTTCCTCCTCTGTCTGAAATATAGGCTGTTGGAATGTTCAGAATTAAATCTTTATCAGTGGGAGATTTGGAGACATACAGACAGAAGCTGCTTATGCAGTAGCCTGACAGGAAGCCTAAAAATTAAACTCACTTCTTGAAACAATGATCTGCTACCCAGTGAACCAAATTAAAACTTTTTAAATGTGTATTCCCTTCATGTGGAAAAGGGAGCTTTTAGTAATTCAGTTTTTATGCCCTTCTTCTGCTCTGTTAAGGAGTAGCCAGGTAAATTGATTCCTCCTAGTCCCTGGTGCTTATGCTGTTTTGAATCACAGAGTTCATGTTGGTGCCAACTACTTTGCCCCTCATATGAGAGGTTTGTGAGACTTTATTGTACTGAAATTACCTTTATTACCAAGTCAGTTCAAATTCAGTAATTTCCAGTTCAAATTTTTCTATTTTGCAACTCAGACAGCAGGTGAACATCTTGGTCTAAATGCACCTGTAGGTGAACCTGAGACTGGTATCTAACCATCCACTTTAGTGATGTTTAGGCAGCGTAATATGTATGCTATGCATTATGTAACAATTCCTAGAAAAGCCCATGCCATTCCTTTCATTAATTGTTTAAAATCAACATAATCAGCCAAGAAGCATAGGGTTGCTGTCTGAAATTGAGGAAACAAAGGCACCTGGAGTCACAGCAGTGTGAAGTGGTGAGTTGGTGGCTGTTAGTGGAAAGTCACACATCACATGAACTGGTGTCCATCACTGAAATACTCCACGAACATTAGTCCTCATAATCCCTCCTTCAAAGGCACAGAGACAGAGCTGGTTTAAAATAGCCTGTGCTGTGCCTTGTCCAAGAGCCTGTATTAAGTCACTGGCAGATGCAACATGAGGCCAGGCTCTTCAGTCGTGTTGCTGTGCACCCAGTTCCCCCTCTGCCATGGTGACCCTGTCCTGTGCTCCATGTCCTGGACAGGTGCTGCCATCTTGAGCTGGAAACCTCCATACTGGGAGGAACTGGAAAAAAAAAAAGCTAAATTGGGAATTGGTGACCTGGATTGTTCCCATTCTTTGACATATGATTTCTTCAATCCCTGATAAAATGAGTCTTGCCATCTCACACCAACACAAATAGAAGGAAAATTATGTTCAGTGTATTTGAGGGAGAGGGCAATGAGGAGCACTTCTCCAAAATATTGCTTCAGAAGTTTTGTGGGAGTTTGAGCTCTGGAGTCAGGAAAAGGCAATTCAGCTAGGCTTTCAATTTCCTTTTTTTTTTTTTTTTTTTTTTAGCATGCTTTATCATAATTTATTATTGCTGAGGTCTACAAAGAAGTTGTGTAAGTGGCCAGGACTTTCTTTGGTGAAAGCTGCTAAAATTCCCTGTAATTTGAGCAGTGCCACATTGATTGGCATGGCCTGGGCATGGTCTCTCTGGAATTCAGTGGACTTCTACTAGTATCCAAAGCAATTTTGGTTGGAGATGCACTCTGATTTGTGCATGAGGTGCCTGGTAACATGGTAATGAGCAGCTTTATAAATAACTTTGTATTATTATCTTTATGTCTTAGTACTAGTATTGTTATTTTTATGGTACTGTAATGTTTATTATGGCTATTTTATGGTGTAATTTGATTAGTGTGTTACTGTAATATCACATAGAAAAGGGGAGGGCATTCCTGTCATACTTCTGAACACTACCCCTTCTGTTTCCATCTGAGGAACCCAGAGCCCTTTGGTGATCATTAATTGTCCCACACCATATAAGTGAACTCAAGCACAGAGAACTTAAATAATTCCCCCAAGCCCACACAACAAGTCCATGGCAAAGCTGAGAGTTAGACCTCAAGAATCCCACTCCCTGATGTCTGTGTTAACCACTAGAAAACAATCCCATCACAGGAGCAGCAGGTATAATAGAAATGAAGATTGCCATGATGCAGGGGTTTTATAGGTCAGTTGTAATTAGAACACTCAATGTTTTACAAACCCTTTAGGTTTCCTGTTTAGGACTTGATCAAACCATAAACTGCTCGTTTAAGTAAGCTCCAAAAACAAAATGTGCTAGGAAGCTGAGGAGCAAGGAGACAACATTTAACAGCAAACTTATGTTTATTGCTCGTTTGCTTTCCTTGCTGGGATGATGCCGTGTACTCAGATTAAATATGCAGAGCCAAATTTATCCCTTGGGTGTAGTTTTTTTGGACTCTGAATGACACCAGGGTGAATTTGGCACATTTACACTTAAAATTATTATGGGTTTTACGAATATTTGGAATGGTGTCAAAATGTTGTGGGTTAAATCCTGTTCTCAGTTCCACCAGTGCTAACACAGGTTAACACCGTTCTGATCTGACGCTGGATTTACAGCAATGTAATTCCACTGGCCCAGCCTTCAGCTGGTGTGAATTAGTTTATCTGCACTGGAATGCAGGCAGCTCAGCTGCTTTACACCAGCTAAGAATCTGACCCACATTTAAATAGAATTACTCCTAAAATACACAATAGCAAATGCAATGTGAATTAGGTCCCCTGTGCCCCTGATTTGCTGTGGGGAAACACAGCTGAAGCTGGTTCTACTGCTCTAGTGTGCAACAAGCCAAGCTGGTGTCACAAACCTGAACCTGACCCCCGCTCGCTCTTGTGATGCTTTGTAAGTTTTAAAATAACACTGCAGTGTTACACATGCTGTGTGTGTGTGTAAATCATCTCAAACTGCTGCAAATCATTGTCCGTTCTCCTGTTTCAAAGCAGAGATTGGGAAGTGCTTGGTGATATTTGGGCTCAGTTCAGATATTCCAAAGCTTGGATGGATGGATTGTTTTGATTCTTTCTTTGAACTCCTTTCCCACCCCTGCTAAAAGAAACAGATCCACTCAGTTTAGCGACAGACAAGTTGGAGACAATGCGCCAGTGCCCTCCCAGTACCACCCCCCACATGCCAAACTTGCAGACATCTGCGAGCTGGAGCACAGCGCTGCGGCAGGAAAGAAGTGCTGGTATTCCTGGGATGTGCTGCCTTTAGCAGTCACAAATGACTGAAATTAACCTCTCTTCTATGGGCCTTAACTCGCTTTATGACTGGGGGTCTTTGGTTTTATACCACTCTACAGAGGTGCCTTTGCCATGCTAAAGATTTAACTAAATTATAATGAATGATCCTTACCAGCACTGTGCCCCTAATTAGAACAAGTCGCACAGACATATTGTCTCCTTGATTTCCTCTGTTACATTTCTCTCACTCTCTTTCTCTGCCTGAGACACATGGGTCCCATTAAACATTTAGCATTTAATGTGGTTCCCTTAAATGACTTCTCAAGTTTTCAAGTTCCATTTAGAATTGTATGTTACTCTCCTGACTGTGGTTTTGATTTTGTTATGTTTCATGCATTTAGCCAAAGCAACTGCTCTTCTCTCCCCTCTAGTGGGGAGCAGCTTGGGTCAGTGGAAGATTGTGTTTTAGTACATTTTGTAGTCATCAATACAAATCTTTACATTTGTATATAAAATAAGGAGATTGGGAAAAATAGCTCCTCATGATTGGTAAACATAAGTGTGGTGATTGTGTGATGTTCTTTCAGTGCAGTGCAGTTGATTTGTCAATGAAAACAAAGCATCTTTTAGTTTACTGTCATATTTCTATCAAGTTCTCTTTGTAAGTGGTTCTGTAAGACACAGAGTTTCCTATTAATCTTTATATATTTCCAGTCTAAATAGGAACTATTAACAAAAAGCTTTTATAACACATGGTGAGATGTACAATGTGTATTATCCCCACTGAATATCCCTGTTGTACATCTGGAGTGCTGAAGGACAGAAATTTTGTTTATGATTGCAGTGTCTCTAATATACTTTCTCAGTATCTGCTACAATGAGGATTCCAAATTGTCCTTTCCAAGAATATTGAGTCAAGTTCAAAGTCTGGACCCTAATCCTCAAGGTATTTTGTGGCTTGTGCCCAAGGTGTTTCATAAATCTTGTCTGTGCTTGTCTTAAAGCTTGTCTGTACCACTGTAGTTATCCCGTTTCAGATCTATGCCTGGATAATTATTTTGAAATAAGAATTCCTTATTTCCCCCACTCTTTCCCCATTTAGCTCATGCTCCTCTGCAAATGGGACATACTTATTTGGAGGAAAAGGGCAAAATAATCCAAGATAAGCATCTCTTTCCAAATAGTGTCATTAACAGTAAAGAATACTATAATAGCATAACTTTGCAATGGATTTCTGTGCTTCTGGTTACATAAGTGGTGCTGTATGAAGGACCCATGTCTGTAAAGCTGTTGACTTTCTCAGCACCAGATTAACCCTGGCTGCTGTGTTAGGATTGTGGATCCAGAAGCATATTCCTTCTTGTTAAAGGCATTGATACCCTAATCTTCATCCCATTGTTGCAGTATTTTAATGGTGAAATGTGACAAGCAGCAACAAAAACATACGATGAAATTTCAATGACAATGTCTTGCTGCTTAGAGACCTCAGATGTGAAATCAGCTAATATTTCATTACGGTGACTTGCCAACACTGCTTGTTCTTTAGGTAATTCTTAAAAGTTTCTGTGATGTATTGGGTTCCAGGGTTAAGCCACAAGAAGCTTGAAATTTATCTCTGATGCTGAGATTTAGGTTTCATTCACAGTTAAGCCTCTGTCTTGAGTGCTGATAGGTTCTGCAGTGGGGGACTTGGCTTGTTAGTAACATTAGCAGATTTGTGAGTCCTCCAACATGTCCATGGATAATTGTGTTTCAGCCTTGTGTTCTTTGCTATAATCTGCTGTCTGATAATGGGTGACAGGGGAGATAAGAGGAGGAAACGTGCCAGGAAGATTTCATTCAGTCTTGTACACTCTACCTGCAGCTGCTGTTTCCTCTGAGGTGGTGGCTGGCTTGGCATCTTCTGCTTTAAAGCAGAGAAAGCCAGGACTGATGACAGGCTCTTTAAGGCCTTTCTTACCAGCCCCTCGTGGAGACTTTGCTGCAAAGAGATATCACAGGTCTAGGGGCTGTTTCTGGAATCATTCTTCTTGCCATAATGCAAATGGGCAGCTTTTGTTTCTATCAAAGCAATGACCACTATTTATATTAAATAGAGCTCTTTGAAATTCTTTTTAACAGAGCAGTTTTCTATTGATAAATGCAGTTCAACTAAAATTGAAGTGTTTCTCCACGGAGAGCATCAGTTTTGGAAAAAATTTCCATGAGAAAGTTTAAAAGAAGCATCTTGGCTTTTTTGAGAGGAAATGTTATGAAGTTGAAGTATTTTGGTTTGACTCCATAATTTTAATTGCTGTCTAGATTCTCATTTTTATACCAAGCTTACAAAGATAGGTATTTAATACCATAAAGTTGCATTGGTAGATTTCATTGTTTCTACATGGTTGTAATAAAAAGGTTTAGCTAATTCAGAAACTTGGGAAGTCTTAGAAATGCTGGGTTGTGGGGGAAAACTGAAATTTCAATTGAGAATGAAAACAAATTCTAAATGCTGAAATTTCCTATTAGAAGAAATGCTGGTTTCTGAATAGTTTGTGTAGTAAATGCAGAAGAAATATTAATTTCTCTAGCTGTTCTTTTAATTCTTCATAGCTCTGCAGCCTCTGAAAAAACTTGTATTGCATGAGAACAGTTCCTCAGAAAATATTATGATAAATATTTTCCTTTCTAAACTATAGAGTTGCATTTCTTCATCTTCCCAGGAAGGTAGCCCTGTTTCCTACAGACTTTTCTCATAATGATGATCCCTTAATTTATATAAATACCTATGACTGCTGCTACTTTCTTTGCAATATATTATAATCACAGCTGTGATTATAGGCACTGATGTTGGGGGATTTTCTTCTATGAATTAAAAAAGGTGACATTTTAATGTATTAATTAAAAAGGGTGAGAAGCCAATATACAGGCTCTCAAAGACTCTCACGCTCACTGGCTCTATCATGGTACTCCTGTAAGATCTCTGGTGAGGAATTAACAGTCCTGATTTTTTTCCCTGAGCTCTTTGTGGTGTCTTTCTAGCAGAAGCTCTGTGCCTCTCACCAACAACTGAAAAATCTGACACATGTAATTTAAAGGGTTAAAAATCAAGGAGGAAAAGCACAACCAACAAAATGCCAAACCTTTGATTTAATAAAGAGATAATCCTCTTTCTATTAGCTACGATAATAATGACTCACCAGTAGTAAATGAAGGAATATACACAGAATGACATCATGTGAACAACACAGTGTCTGTGGGACTTAAAATGAAGAGGATTATTCCAATATATCAGTTCTGAGCCTAAAACTGGCAAGGATGGATCTGGACTAAAATTTAACATAAGAAATGTTTATTGAAGCACTAACATGAGAAAGGAATTACATAACTGAAGTTATTAAAAACAATAAGCTCCTATTTCAAAAGCTTTAATTTCAGTAGAATAATATACACCCAGCTCGACATAAGGCTGTAATTCTATTGAGTCATTCCAATGACATCAGGAACCACAAGAGGGGATGTGCTGTGGCTTATTGATGTCTGCAAACCACACCCCATCCCCCGGATGGAATTACAACCTCCATCTTTCCATCTTATGCTGGAGACCGGAGTCTCATCTGGCTCTTCATGCAGAAGAAATTGCCTGAAGGTCGTGGAGTTGTTCTGGACTGACACTGGTGGAAGAAAGAGGAGTTACAGCACTGGTGGCTCATAGTTCTCAATTTCCAGGCCTCCTGCCTCTAGGCAGCCCATCGATGTGCTTTATCACACAATAGTTTCCAAGTCCTTTGCACAGATCACAGATTATTCAAAACAAATTACAAACTGGAGTAAATTAATATTTTGTTTATAAGACCTTCATCTGATTTTTACAGACAAATATCTTGCTTAAGTTGATTTTTTTGGTCTGGATTGTCCTTGATCACCCCAAAGATTGCCTTGCTTGCATGGAGAGGGAGCTGGGGAGTGCCTGGAAGTAGCCACTTTTTCTAATTTAGGACTAAAATGGTTGTTTTACTGTACTCTGAGCAGAGAGAGGTTCCCAAAAAGAACAATATAGAGCAAAAGCTGAGTAAGATGCAGATGAGATGGTTAAGCTATGAGTCACAAACCAGGAACAGGCGACACAACTGATTCCTGTGCCCTTGGTGCAGCCTTGGAGAGGTTTCTCTGTAACTCTGGTGGCTCCAGTGGGGGTACAGCTATGTAGGATGCACACCTGAACCTGGGCCCACAAAATGCTTCTGAAGAATCTTGTAGCCCACCTATTTCTCTATCAGAAAGTGCAGTTGGTGTCACTTGTGTGTTCCTTAAATAACTGCACTAGATACCAGTTAAGGTTTACTCATACTAGGCTTAGATTTAATCTTTTATTATAACAAGTAAGGAAACACCATTTAGATCTAACAGGCCAAAGCTCCTTCTATTTATTATTCTGGTATTTGGATACTAAACCCTGACTATCTATTTCTGGTAAACTGAATTGCAGTGGGGAGCAGAAGAGCAACTGGGAGGTCAATGGGATTCATAGTGGTGCCACCTGGGACGTGTCCAGTGAGCCCTGCTGCTGCCACAGCAGTGCTGGGGGAGGACCCGCCCTGCTCCATGACACAGAGGGTGCTGATAGGGTATCTTTTACGAGGCGTTGGAAATATTCTGGAATCTGCTTCCCACCTCAGGCCAAAGGAGCCCAGATTTGGTGACTTTCCAGGCATGCTGCAAAAGACATCCATTGTCAGATACCCAGAGAGGACAAGGACAGGGCTCTGCTCCTCTGTCCTGGAGCAGGGCTGAAATGCTGGGGTTATTTGGTTATTTAGTTTAGTGGGGTTAAAATTCTGGTTATTTAGTCTGTGCTGGGACTCCTGGACAGACAACTTCATTACCTGAAAACTAAATAGCAAATGTATACAGACCCATTAGGGGAACTATAATAGGGACCTCTACCTATGGTTTGGGATAGGAACAATTTTTACACTTGGGACAGAAGGAATTGTTTATAAAATCTTATATAAAATGTAAGAGTCTGTATTTTCCCTGTGTTTCTCTTGTCTTCCCCACCCACCTCTTCTCATTGACTGTAGGAATATTTTGTTTTCACCAAAGAGCTGACTTCTTGGTTTGGATGTTGGTCTTTGGTAACAAGTTTCTAAATGCCCGCTTAAATTTACTCTGCTGCAGATTGCAGGAGAAAAGCAGTTACGAGATGAAGCCCATCAGTAAAAAGGTGGATAAATAAATGGACAGGGAAGACAATGTTTTGGAGCAGAGCTGTAAAACTTCTAAGTAGGGTCATTTTTCTAATTATAGGATGGTGAGGTCGAAGACTCCAGTGCCCAGGCAAAGGATGAAAAAAGCTATCCAACTGAATAAATAAATCTCTTAAAGAAAAAGATAGTTATCTGCCAAGAAACCTAATATGAAATGTTGAGAGTGCAGTTCTGAAAAAGATTTAATTGGAAATATACTCCTAAGAATATGTAAATAGTCTTTCCATTTCTTAACTAAAAGGAGAAACAGATGCCAGTTCTAAGATCTGAGATCAAATATGAAAAGTACTGAGGCCTCTAAATGTCACTTTAAAAGTATATAATTAGATTCTTATCTTGCTAAGAGGTTGGCCAGTAGTTTTTCAGTGAAAGGTATAATTTCTTTGGATATGTTTTACAGCAAATGGTTCAGTTGTCTGCTCTAAGTGCAGTAAAATTCAAACATCTAGATTTTAAAATGTAATTTAAAATTTTAAGTGGCCTTATGACAAAACAGTGATGTGTCAGTTTTGACTAGCCAGTGTTCTGGTGCTCTTTTTTTGGGACCTGCTGATTGGGGATCCTGTGTGTTTTTAGTGCTTGGGTGCCCCAAAAGTAAAAATTTTAGTGATGGTTTGTGGACTTGATTATGATGTCAGTTGCAGACAGATCAGTGAATTTGGGCAAAATAAGTAAACCTATTTTTGTTCATTCAAGGGTCTGCTACTCAACAGAATGTTAGCCTTACAAACAATGGACAACAGTTCCATAGGATTGGGGGTCAGTCATTCAATTCCATCTGGTTTGCCCCTCCCTGACTTTGGTAGGGACCACCCAGGAAAACAATGAACCATGGAGTAGGAATTAATGTAGACAGAAGGGGTGGCTCAGTCACTGCCTGACATTGCAATTTTTCATTTGCATGAGGATATTATATAATTTTTTAAAAATTAATATTGTGCACTATGCCTTCCTCAGCCACCAACAGACTGAGACACAGGGGTTTGTTTTGTTTGTCTGGGGCAACCACTCTGATTACAATTCTACTGAAAGCCAAGACATAAAATGATTGTGACATTTCTGATCCAGCAGGAATTTGTAAGTACCAGAAAATTCAAGCAACTTTCATTCCACAAGTCACAGGTTCAGGTAGGAGACTTGGTCCTGGGCTGATTTTGTTCAGTTTTGATTACTGCAATAAATCTGAAATTAAACTGAGCTTTCCAACACTGAGTTTCCAGTGATGCCAGGCTAGATTTATGGTTCTGGGAACAAACCATACAGTTTTGCAGAGATTGTGGTGTTGCCATAGAATCATAGACCTAAAGAGTCTGGTTCAGTCCCTCTGCTTGCTCTAAACAAAATGAACTCCATCTAAATCCCTTCTAATCAGATGTTTATCTGGCCTGTTTTAGAGACCAGTAATGGTGATTTTCCCTCCATTTATCTAGAAAATGGAAACTACTCAGACCAGCTCCTTTGGTACACCCAGATGTACCTCATGTGATGTCCACCACAGTGTCTGTGGCCCATGCACAATGAAACCAGATCTTTCTTGGATTAAATGTTTCCATTTTGCTGTTCAAAAAAACTTAAATGAAAGAGATTATACAAAATGTTGGAGGTAAAAAATTGTTTCAATAAGCTTGTTTCCCTTATCTTGGGGAAAATCTGAGTTTAAACTTGGAAAACTCAGTACTTTCTAGTTTTTCCAAAGAAATGTCCTACAGTTATGAAATTGTGACAAAATGCAGAATTCCTCAAAACTGAAATTTTCCAAGCATTCCTAGCAGGAGGTCAGCATGGTGCTAGAAGGGGAATTTTATACAGTTTCCTCTGCCCATCCCTGTTTTACTGGATGTGCTTCTCTTTCAAAACTGCTTTAGAAGGACAAGGAAAGAAATGGTGATGAACGTCACTGTCAGTAAAGCCAGCAGGAAACCTTCCCATTGCCTTCTGTTCACTCTGTAGCAGACGTGAACAGAAAATCTGAGGAGGATTAAGGGTGCTTCATTCTCCTGGGTTCTCCTTTGTGGCCTTGTTACCCCCAAAGCCGGACTGAAGCCTTGCCCAGAGCCACTCCTGCCTTCACTCACCCCCCTCTGTGCTAAACTTCTGTAAATCCTCACCATCAGCCCAGCGTGGTGCTCCACTGCTGACTGTCCTCTTTGGAATGAACAACAAATGTTTCGCCTGGCCAGGAGAATATCTGGGAGGGGTTTTTATTTTTTTATTTCTGTGGGGACAGTAGCACTGGCTCTGGTTCGGCGGCTCCGGGGCCGGCACAGACGGGTTGGCGTCCCTGCTAAAGCATCACCTTTGCCTTTGCTGTCTGCCTCCACACTCAGATCTCCCACACGGTCCTGGAATGTGCCTCTTGTCTGCTACTCGGCTGGCTTGGGAGGTTTTGAAAAGGTTTAATTTAGCTCTTATTTGAGTCCCTTTGTGCTGCCAAAAAATCTGAACTTTGGTTCCAAGCAGAGTTTAGGAATCCTGATTCCCAGGAGAAAAGAGGAGGGGAGGACGGGGACAAGTTGAGCATTTTAAAGGAGCGAGAAAGAGATGATACCACATTGATTTCTTTTTTTTTTTTTTTTTTCCCTTCCTGTTTAAAGGGACAGGTTTTTTATGCTCCCATCCTCATGGCGCTGTGACAGAAGGTGCGTGACCAGCTCCAAAGTTTGGGTAACGGCGACACCCCGTGGTCAGCGGAGCCGCCGGGCTGCCCTGACCTCGGGGGCTGTTGTACTTCGTAGTGGACAGTGCTCTGGCTTGTCCCGTGTAGGTGACAGTGCTCTGGCTTGTCCCGTGTCAGTGACAGTGCTCTGGCTTGTACCATGTAGGGGACAATGCTCTGGCTTGTACCACGTAGGTGACAGTGCTCTGGCTTGTATCGTGTAGGGGACAGTGCTCTGGCTTGTCCTGTGTCGGTGACTGTGCTATGGCTTGTACCTGCTGGTGACAGTGCTCTGGCTTGTCCCGTGTCAGTGACAGTGCTCTGGCTTGTACCATGTAGGGGACAGTGCTCTGGCTTGTCCTGTGTCGGTGACTGTGCTATGGCTTGTACCTGCTGGTGACAGTGCTCTGGCTTGTCCCGTGTCAGTGACAGTGCTCTGGCTTGTCCCATGTCGGTGACAGTGCTCTGGCTTGTCCTGTGTCAGTGACAGTGCTCTGGCTTGTACCCTGTTGGTGACAGTGCTCTGGCTTGTACTGTGTAGGTGACAATGCTCTGGCTTGTCCCGTGTAGGTGACAGTGCTCTGGCTTGTACTGTGTAGGTGACAATGCTCTGGCTTGTCCCGTGTAGGTGACAGTGCTCTGGCTTGTTCCTCTCTGCCATGCAGGGATGTGGCAGGCTGCGCTCTGAGGAGCCCCTGTGCGCTGTGTGATGCTCAGAGCATCCTCTGCTCCTCAGCATCCCCGAGAGCTCCGGCTGTGGCCGGGCACGGAGGATTCCCAGGTTATTCCCAGTGCTGGAGTGTCTCTGGTACACTGCAGCCTTGCCCCGGGAGCACAGGCTGTGACGTGAGGGAGGGAGGGAGAGCTGCCACAGGTGGGATGCCCGAGGCTCAGGTGGGTAGCAAGGGCCTCAGAACATCACAGGAGTATGAATCTCATTCCAGTGTGCCACAACAGCTGGGAGCATATTTGTACAGAGCAGCTGTGAGCAGGGTCTGGCCTACACAAGTGCACAGCAGAATCTAATGTGCAGCTTCATGGACAAAGCAGGGACCACTGCCTGGCCTGGCGTAAATCACCAGCACTCAGCTGAAATCAACACACTGCTGGGATATCTTGGGGTGTTGTTGGAAGTCTGGCAATATTTGGTGCATTGCTTAGAGCCCCACATCTTATCTCACATGGATGCATAAAAATCTCAGTTTTCATTTCCAAAAAGCTTTGTACTTGTGGGGAAAAGCTTGATAATGTGACCCAGCACTCTGTGAGAACTTAAATATCTGGAGGCAGATGGAACAAAAAAAAAATATAAAAGTGAAGAAATCCACATGAGTTCTATGCTACACTTTCAAAACTTCAAAATAGCCTCATTATTCTGGAGGCCCTGGTGGCTTCTCTATTAGCTGGGTTGAAATGAAATTTAACCATCTTCAGTGTCTTAGGATTTGACCTAAATTTCCTTAATACAATAGCATGGGAATGGCAATAAATTCTTCCCATTTTATATTAATCATCCCTTTTTAGACCCTTTTCCCCCCTTTTCAGTGATGTTGGTGTATTTCCAACTAAAACACAGCAGCTGTGATCTCAGTAGCTCAGAAAGAGTCAAGGTTTGTAAGTTTTTCATGCCATCCCAATAATTAGACAAATAAGACAGTTCATGTGCATGTGTAAGGAACAATTACACAAAGTAGCAGTCACAGGAACCACCTTTTTGGGAAGATATTTCTTTCCTGTCTGGTTACGGCATCTGTAGCAGGCATCTTTAGCAGATGTCAGAGAGAACTCTGAGGATCCTCAGAAGATCAGCAATGGGATATTTCCAATGATCTTGTTGACCTCACATGTCAGACATAATCAGGCTAACACACCAAACAGTGAGCTGCTTCGAGCTGTCAGCTTGTTCCAAACTAACAGCCACAGGGAGAGTTCTGCAGCCTGTTCAGCCAATCTGGCTCCTGAGGCAGGAGTGGCTGCTAGGGAGGATGCAGAGGAGGATTTCTCTTAAAAGAGTTCTGTATTGCTGTTCATAAGTCCACTCATAGCTGCACGCCAAGTTATGATGGAACAAGCAAGAATAAAGGCATTTGTGTTCTAGAGAGAAGTGGTTTCACTGTGAAGTTATTCCTGCACTGTGGCAAGGGACAGTGGTGGCCAAGGACTGTCAAGTTTTCGAGCTGACTGCAGTGTAGGATGTGGACATGTTATTCATGCTTACTCTGGAGGTGTCAAAAGATCTTGGGCAGCTGGGGACCCAAATGCCAGGCACATCTGAATGGTGGTTGAGTAGAAATTGCAAAAATCTCAACTTGCTCCAGGGAGGTGTTAATAATCAGGAAGATCTCTCCCACCATGGAATGTAGATTTCAAGGATCCAATTTACAGATGAATATTGGAACTGTATTTCAAACTTTTAGACTATCTGATATAAACCATACTATGCAAAATTTAAGTTTATGCTTAGCTGAGATTTGTATCCCTGTCACTGACCACTTCCAGATGTGAGAAATGTTACTGATCTTTTCCGAGTGGTGTAAACTCGGACTATGTGACATACACTGTAGGAAGGTGAAGTGCTGCAACAATCTGGATGAAAAAGGGAGGAGAGTAAATACCTGGCGAGGAAGGGAAAAGGGGTGGGTGTGTGGAATAGCCAGCCAAGGAAACACCCTGTGTTTAAGTTAAAATTGAACTATCCTCAAAGATCTTTATTTGGTTCTGAAATGAGAACACCTCAGCCTGGATCTATTCTATTACAACAATGTCAATAATTACTTTTGGAGACTTGTAGTGATATAAGGTGGAAATAATTAAAAGGAGAATTGGACCTGCTTGATGGATAATGAATAGCCCTGAAGTTTCAAAGGAATAGGCAACAATACTTTGTGTTTCCATGTCACTCTTCATTTGAAGTTCTTGTGTGCTCACAAATAGTAATTAAGCTTCAGAATAGCTCCTTTACAGATTACCAGAATAAGGTGTAAGGAGATTAAACAATTTGTCTAGATTGACAGAGTGAGTGAAAGCAGAAAGAAAAGAAGGAAGATATCCTGCAGGAATGCAGTGACCAAAGTGTTGCCCAACACTGAAAATATATTACTTGTTGAAGCAGCATCCCACAGGATTGACAGACTGGTGCTATTTCTGCACATATCTTATGCATTAAATTAGTTATAGATTTCATCTTCAATGATGTTATTAAGATAGGCAAATAGGGCATCAGAGACTTGAAATGCTTGTATTGGTACACTCAGCTACTGCACATCCCTAGCAGCACCCAGCAGCGCTCAGTGCCTTCAGCTGGGTGACCTCAACTCATGTTTTATGAAGAGAACAGTAGGAAAAGCGTATTCTGAGAAGGGGGTCAAGCTACCACAGTTTTAGCTCCATAGCCCAGCTGCTGCATAAATACCACTCACAGCTCATGCTTCATTAACTTCTTTTGTAGATGAAGCCATGTTTGCGTGGAATGCTTTAAACCTGTCCACACTGATCCCATGGATTCCTCACACACCATGCAGCTGAGGGCTGGATGATCCCACTTCATCAGCAGTTCTGGGACCATAGGATGGGAGCTGGCCAGCAGGTACATGCACATGAATGTGGAAAAGGCACAGATGTGACTTCCTTGTTGCCTTATTCATGAGTGATCAATTTCTGCAAAGTCATTTAAATCACCATCATTCTGCTCAGGTTTGATATCCCACTTCATTCCCACTGCCCTGAACACCCTGACTTGGAGTGCTGTTACACCTAATTAAAGCTAGGTGGGCAAAAAGAGAATGGGCTTCAAGTGTAGCTAAACTTCTTAAATGTGTAGCTAAACATCTTAAATGCATGCTGGGGCCAGATCTTGAGCTGCAGTATTTCAGCAATGATGTTATTCTATATCTGCTGAAGACATAGCTTCTGGTTTCTGATTAGCCAGCAAATAGCTTCCAAAGAAGCCTGGGAATATAATATGCTGGGAATTCTTCACAGACTGTTTTTCCATTAGAACTGGCTGCCAGCCTGCTTAGGAGGCTGTCTGACATCAGGTATATCTTTCCTAGGAAGTCTCTATTATCTGATACTGGTATTAATTTTGTGCCAATTAAACTATTCTGTTCTTATTTCAAAATTAAACCATTCTAATGTAAAAGCCCTGGATGGATAATACTCTTTAATTTAGCTGGCCCAAGACACTTCTTTTGTTTTAAACAAATTAGACTAAAATGGAAACAAAAGTTTTGATAGTCAAGAAAGTGTAGTCCAAAACAGTTCACAATTTACAGAGAGATAATCAGGCAGATGTCTGAGACAGTGGAAGTAAATACTGATCTCATTCACACTGCTCTGAACTGAGACCTACGTGATGAAAGTCCTGGGAACCCCTTCAATCAGCTCCAGGCTGAGCTCGTAATCACCAGCTATGGAAGAGCAGAGTTTGCCTGCAAATTAAATCTCACATCTTCTCTGTAAGAAAGCACCCTGTCCAACTGCAGCAGGGACTTCAGCAGCAAGGAGTATTTGGGGATTGTTTTTTGTCACGCATGAAAGTTGAGGGGAGACTGATGAGGTGTTAGGCTGAGACACCTCAAAGGAACTGATTTTTGGAAATCCTCAAACTATCAGGCTGTTCTCAGGGCTGGCTCAAGTCAGGCACCCCAGAATAGGCATTCAAAATCACTAGCCCCTTTTAAAAACCATCAGTCTTCATCTGCCTAGCAGGCAGATTGGAAAATCAGGCTAATGTAGAAATACTAACTGTGAAAAGCCTTGAAAGTTCTACAAATCTGAAAAAGGTACTTATTAGTGCTTGTAAAATCTGTGTGTATAGTGCAGGATTTCTTCTTCCACTGAGCAGTAGAACATGCTGTCCTTAGCTCCCATGCCCATGAAACTGTTAATATGCTGTATTTATGAATAGCCATTAGAAAAAGCGAACTGTCTTTGCAGTTTTTGGTGCTCAGCCAGCCTGCCCACTTGCCCTTATTCTCCTAGAACTGCTGCTGACTGTGCTGTGTTGCTCTTGAGGATGAATTAAGGCAGAGAAGGAAATATTTCTGATAATGATGCAAACTGAAAAGGGCTTGGTTTGCTTTAGAACTCTAGTCTAGGTTGTTTGGGAACCAGCCCAAATGGGCTAGAGCCACTCACACAGATCAGTTTACACACTTTGCTCTTAGTGGCACCTCCTAACAGGCCTAATTAACATCAGAGAGATAATTTATTAGATATTTGACTTCACTTTGCAGTTACAGACCATGTAAATAAGAGTTACCCTGGAAACATGTTAAGAATGACTGTGGCACATTAATACGACCCCACTGTACTTTCAGATGGATTCTAGGAATGTGTAAAAAGGTGTTGGAAAATCCACTGCTGGAACTGAATACACTGTGATACATTTATTCGGGAGTTGGATTTTGTTCATTTCAGGCTCTTTTACCTCCTCCCACTCGTCCTACCTGTGACTCTCATCCTGGCATTCTGGTGAGCACTGTAAAAATTCATGTGTTGGCTTTGAAAAGCAAAATGATTCTACCCATCTGTGGTGATATTAACATCTACTAAAAGCTAATGAAATGGGTGGCATTATGATGTCAGGAGGAGCAGAGCCAAAGGTGGTTCTCTGAACGGAGACTCTGCATGAATCTCCCCAGACTGCCCAGCAGTCAAGGAGATTATATTCTCAACTGTTAAAGCTGTTTACACATACCAACCAGCACTGACTGCCTCTTTGTGGCAACTTGTTTACATGAATTTATTTTGGGAAAATTCCATTAGACGGGACCAAGATTTCTTCATAAATCATTGAATTTAGCTTGTGTACTGATAAAATCTGGTTAGTCATTTATTCTTCTGAGCAGCGTTTAGTTATGAGTGTTCATTATTTGTAAGGAGCAGCTTACATGGGTAATATAAAAATAATGGATTGCCTATGGCTGTTTTCACTGGTGGATATTTTACTCTGCTGGGAAAGATGTATTAGAAAATCACCCTCCTTACTAATTCAGCTAATAAAACAAAGGACTCATTAACTGGAGTCACAGACCTAATGTATGCTATGAATTTTGCAAATTTAGCCAGCAAAAATCTCCCAGTGAGACACTGAAACTGCTTTGAAAGTCATCCTGCAGATCTGTTTGCTGTAGTCTGTGGCTGTGTCCTCTGGAGCAGTGGGGATCTGGCTGAGATATTGCTGCTGCTGCTGCTGCTGCTGCTGCTGCTGCTGCTGCTGCTGCTGCTGCTGCTGCTGCAGTGCTTTGAGTCAAAGGAGTCAAGGCTGATGGATGGGGCTGCAGCACCCTAATTCCATGCACCAGCACAGAGTTTTCACAAAGTACCATTTGCCACATTGCAAGCATATACAGAGTTTGGGAGGACACAAAATTCATTCCTTAGTTTTGAACAGAAATTTACTCTTGCTCTGCAATTTCAGGTGAATCCACAAAATGTCTGAAAAAACAACTCTCTCAAATTTCTGTCATTTATAAAGCATCTTCTCTGCTGATTTAAAACTTCTTTACTAGCATTTGCTGCTTACATAGCCATAGATCATCACTATGCATTTTAAAAAAGCCCAAAAAGCAAAGTCAGGATCTAGACATCAGTTTTCATACAAACTTCTGGCAGGACCTGCCAGGAATCTGATTTCTTCATTTCAAGCAAAGGGACCAAGGTCAGATTCTTTGTCAGTACAACAGGAATAACTTCTTTATAACTGTCAGCATCAGTTCACACTAACGTGGAATTTGACACATTGCCATCAAATGGAAGGTGACTTTTTATCCTCTAAATTCACACAGACATATTAATCCAACACTGAGGTTTGGCATAATCTTTAATTATATATAGCACATTTCTTCTCCAAGTGCTTGACAAATATCACCCAAACACAGCCATGTCTGGTAGGGAAGTTAGAAACATTCCTCACTGCTCACCAAAGAAGGCAACTTAACGCCTCCTTTTATTAAAAATAACATTAATTCAGAGAACCACAGTTTCAATTGTGTTGGAAATATTCAGTCAGTCAGACTGAACAGCATGAAGCTCAGTTAATGAGGTGTTTAGCTGCTCCTTCCAAAGCAGCTCCTTCTTTACCTTTGCTTCAGACAGTCTCTGTGTCTCTTGGATGATTCTAGATCTTTACTTTGAGTTAATAATTTGCAAGTCATCTCCAGAAGTTTGCTTATTGTAATGTCCAGTTTCTATAAGGACAAATGGATTACACCTCCTGCAAACAAGGCTGTTGCCACTAAATGATAGTAAACTGTTGGCAGTAATGCTCAAGGGCAAGCAATATTTTGTTATGGAAGAAATATTTCTGGTGAATATTAGATATTTTCTATCTCATCCATTGAATGTCTTCCTCCACAAGTTTATATCTTCACCTTCACCAAGAAACCTAATAGGCAAGTTATTGTGTCTGCTTGTATGTCTGAGTCCTAAAGCAGGACCTCTGAGATCTTTCTGTGTGCAAATAACTCAGATGGAGATTCAAGTCATCCTCCTGACACACAGGAATAAACACAAAATCTTGCTTTCCAGACAAAAGGAAAAGGTTAGGACAACACAGGTGGTTTATAAGTTAGTCCCTGGATTACTTCAGTCAAATAAGGGGATTTAAGACAGACTAGCAGAACTGGAGTCTGGATGTTTGTTACCTGTGCAGGTGAGGGAAAAATGCATGAATAAGCCTTGAGTTCCCATAAGCTCCTTCCTCACACGTTAGGCTGTGGATGCTGATTTTAGGGCTGCACTTTACCTTTACAGAGGCAGTGGCATCAGTGGATATTAGGAAATGGAAAATGAGTTCCACACGTGCAGGTCCAAGTGGAGACATTCCCCTTGCTGGACTGCAAGCTGCCACACAGTGCTGATGTTCAGAAGGACTTCCCTTTGCAAGCAACAGCTTTATTTTCCAGCTTGGGGTCCTGAAGGACTCTCTTAGCAATATTTCCCTGAGAAATACACAGGATCAGCATATCTCCCAGCCAGCTCAGCCCTAAACTCTGCTTGTTTGGCCCAACCAACTTTTGGAGCTCACCAGCCACCAGCTGGAGCATCTCTGGAAAAACTGGTGTGGCTGAGGCTGAGCTTGGGTGTGAATTGGACTCCAAAAGAGAAACTTCTCTCTTAAGACAAGTGTGGGAAGTACTTTAGCAGCAACAAGCTTCAGGCCAAGCAGTTACTTAATATTTTTAAATGCCCTTATTGATTCTTCGCTTTTAAAAAAAGATTCTCAGACCCAGTCGTCCTGAAAGCACTGGAGGGATCCAGGGCAGTGCGGGCAGGATTTACATGAGTGCCTCCACAGAGCTCTGCCAATGCACTTTTGTCCTGGCCAATGCCTTCTCTTCCAAGCCTTGGCCTCTCCAAGGCAGACACTACCAAGTCAGGAGGAACTATTATTGGGTGGTTTGGAGCTGTGGATCCTTGCCTGCAGAAAATGCTGTGCTTGCCTTCTCCCTGACCCGAGGCAGCACTTCCTGCTGGGCTTCCAGAGGCAGAAAGTGGAGCAAGGCTAAGTGTGGCTAACAGGGAAAGGAAATGGCGAGGAAGGGCTGTGTTCACACCACTCCCCAAAATCCACCCTGTGGCAAGGATCCTGCCTGCGACTTCCAAGGGATGTTCTGCTTTCTCCAGTTTTAAGGAAATTATGTGGCTCCAGCCTGTCTTGGGGATAAGGATTCCCCTTGCTCGCTGAATGGTAGGACCTGTGTCTTTATTTCAGTTGCTGTGCTGTTCTCCACGGTGCCCAAACCCATCCCAAAGATCAAAGAGGACCACTGTGACCTCCCCTAGGGCTGGGAGGTCGAGGAGATCCTGGCTGTTCTTCCCCTGAGATGCACATGTGCTCTCTCCAGGTGCTGGGCAGGGCCTCAGAGGCAGCGTGTCCGGTGACCCCAAATACAGAGAACTTTGGGTCCTGGCTGATTTTCTGTATGACCTTGGGAAAACTCCTTGGCATGTCCACTTCTCTTCACCTTTTTTGCCTTTTACACAATCCTTAGGGATATAATTGCTTGTACTAGAGAGGGGCTACAGTGCTAGGAATGCTGAGGCATTAAAGGTCATGTTCTTCAAGCTGGAAAATCTCACACTGAAATGAGTAAATCCAGAAACTGGGACAGTTTGACGTTTAAGCCAATAGATCACTTTTAACTGATTAAAATTACAAGATTAGGGAAAACTTAGTTTCCTATACAACAACCAGAGTAAAGATAGGTAACTAGAGAAAGGCTATCTAAAAAAAAAAAAAAAAAAAAAAAGAAAACAAAACCCAAAAAAAAAAACACCCAACAAAAAACCAACCAAACCAGAACTCACAGAAAACAGTTTCCCCCATGGCTAAGGGCACAAGCTATAAAATAGATTTTTTTTTCCCCCTTCACAAATCATTTAAACATAAGTAAGAAATCAGTAGCTCCCTCTTCAGAGGCACCCTAAGGAATAAAAATGCAGTGAATCATGGGTATTTTATTACTAGTCTGTGTGTCTATCTGATGGCAAGCATCAATGGCTTCCCTTACACAGGGTGCCCAGGGGAATAGAAAAATGCAGGGAATAGCTTACTAGTTTCTGTGTCTGTCTGGTGGCAGAAATCCATGTTTTCTTATAGAAGACACTGTGGAAATGCACGGGCAGCCTTTCAGTGTGTGTGTGTGTGCCTGGCTTTCTGGTGGCCAGGCACAAAGTGGGATTGAAATGCTGCCACTCGGTCATGGCTGCTGTGCCAGCAAGGCACGATTTTGGGCTCAGCCCCTTGCAGCAGAGGCAGAAATGTTTGCCAGGCAGGTCTGTAAGGGGAGCCAAGGACAAGCATTAGGAGACTGAGAATGCTGGGGGGAATATCCAGAGTTTAGTAGTAGAAACAGATATTGATACAGGAGTTTGTTCTGAGGTGTGGGATGGGAATACAGATAGAGAGAATCTCCTCAGATGCTCTGGGTTGGAGTGGCAGTGCAATAAAATACCAAACACCACTGTTAGTGCAGCTCACTGGTTTCTAAGCTGCTTCTGGGTGAATGTTGACAGCTTTACAAACCAGCAGGTTCCAATATTTGACTCCCCATGTAGTCTGAACCTCACAGACAAGAACAGGGGATCAGAGAGGGCCAGAGGCAGCCAATCCCAGAGGAAGAAATTTTTTCTCCATAATGCCGAGTGATCTGTTAAAGGGCTTATCTCAGAAAATGAGTTTATTTTACCTGCACATGCTTTCAAGAGGGGCTGTCTGGCAGGCCATGAGCATCATCCAGGGATCTCTCCATAAATTCTATATGAGCTTTAATATTTTGTACAGAAAGTTAACCATGTTATATCTACACTGAGGTGTAGATATACACACCTGAGTATCTACCCAGGGAAGAGTAAAGATACACAGGGTAATTTTAAATAGCTGGTGGGGACAGAGATCAGTCCAGCTACACTCAGCATGGGATCATTTGCCCTACCAGCACTACTGTGCCTTTTTCCTGCTGGACTCCTGTTGCTCTGTGAGCTCAGTGATTTTCAAAGGCGGGTCCTGTCTCTCTTTTACATCTCAGTGCAACACCCAGACATGCACCAAGCCTTGAATTAAAGACTGTAAGCAACAGGAATCTTGGTCAGTCCTAGATAAGATACCACAGTGATGAACTGCCCTCATTGTTAAATTTGTGCAAGTTATTTCTTGGTGTAGGCACCGTCCCTAACGTTGACATTCTGATCTTAAAGGGAAGGGGTTTCTGAAGACCATGGCTGGTGCTCGTAAACCTCTTGGCTGCTCTGCCAAAGACTGATGATTTTTTCTGATAATAGCAGCACTCCAAGGTCTAGGCAAGAATAGCTTTTTTCTCCTTACTTTGGTGCATGCTTCTATTCATCGTTTCCTTATAATTAAAAAAACAAGCCATATACAATTTTGTTCCTCTAGTGATTTATTTTATTTTCATGGTGTCTGGAGACATGATGTACTCCATCCTCTCGGAGTGGTTATTAGCATCTGGCCTGGCTATTTCTTATGGAAAATTATAAAAATGTTTGGTGAGCAAAAGAGAGATGCTAAGTGCTTTGGTGGTCTGATCAGGGAGGGTATTTAGGAAAACTGCATATTTGGTTTTGAATTAAATTAAGGCTGTAGCCTTTTCTGGTGGCAGAGACACACAAATTGCAGCAGAGTTTTGTATTTTTCTTTTCAATCATTCTTTCCTCTTATAATGTCTGAATGTTTTGCATGAAACTCCTCACTGGAATGTTTTCAGTTTTGAGCAACTTGTGGTGTTTTGGTGAAGGGTAAATAAGCATCCTGACAAGGCAACCATTGGAGCAGCCAAGGGCAGCTGAAATTTTATAAGAGTTGGAGGGTGAATAATTTCCAGTATCACAGAAGATCAGAAGACATGGATAGTGGGTCTGAGTCAAAGGACTGGAAATCAATCTGAGCAGGCTCTGGATCGGGCAAGTAAGAGAAGAACTGGCCAGCTGGGAGAGGACAGCTTTCCAAAGGACATTCTAGTGCCTCACATGTAATTTCTTGAGCAAAAAACTGCTGCAATCAAACCCTATTAGTACCAGAAATGTCCTTTTTTTCCCAGTGTAATAATAAACATTGAGCTTATAGGGAATTAGAGGTACCACTTCAGTGAAAACATGCTTCATTAATTCAGTTTTAACAAGAAAAGCACATTTTTCTCATTTTTTCAGTGGTTTTGGTCTATTTTTGAAAGAAAATTTTTGAAAGAAAAACAGCTCAGTATTTTCATGAATGTATTGAAATTAGTAAATGTGAAAAACAAAGCTGAGAAGTTACCAGTGAAATTATTCTAATGTAAGACAACTGAAGCCTAAAGTATGCAGTTGCTCAATATCAAATTAACACCTACAAAGTTAAACCCAGGAATTATAACAGATTATTAGAAAAGCTAAATCATTTCATTGAACCTGCAGATAAACTATACAAATTCTAATAAAATATTTAAGAAAATGGCAAAAAATAATGCTTATTGTAAACACTCTGGGACATTATTACTTTCGTGGTTGTATATGGAGAGGAGTTTTATAAATAGCCATAAATCACTTGTGGACCAGACATGGTATTACTATCACCAGCACTGGAATTGGTGTTGTTATTGCAGTGAGCTAAAATAACATGATGCTGCTCTTTGACACCCTGTAAGAAACATTGGATCTCAACATATCCTGATTTATTCTGCTTCTATAATTTCTGCAAAGATATTGGCTGAAGAGCTCAATTCTTCCCTTGGGCCTTGAACTGCAGGCTTTCAGCTGATTCAGGGTAGCACTGGCCCACAATTTTGTGGCTCTTTCCATAGCTCTGTGCAGCTCTGTGGGAATTGCTAAGGGAAGATGAAATTCCATGTTGGAGGCTCAGACCTTCCTGTGTCTGCCTGTTGTAACCCAGAGAGAAGATATCTTAGGGAGAGTACAAAACTTGCAACACACAGTCAATATTTTGTGCATATTCTGTATTTGTCCATATTCTGTATCAATGTTCCACATCAGCCCCTTCCACTGCAGTCCCCATTTTCTATCTGTAACTAATGTATATGCATACACATGCATGTTTTGATTTGCCACTTAATTTAACTCCTCTGTGCTAAGAGAAACACTAATATTTATTTCAGAGCACTGTAAAGCTTTTTTTTCCTACAGTGTCTGCTCTCTGATTCCAGGAGAACACTGTCATGTGAAAGAACCTATTCAAAATCCATTGCATTCCCGTCCTTTTAATTTATGCAGTCAGATTTATACTCTGACTTCACATATCAGTTCTTGTCTGCTCTTGAGTTCATTTGCTTTCACAGCAGACAGAGCTGCTAAAGTAGCTGCACACATACCAGCCTTCTTATACTGGAATGATATTGTCCCTAGGTGGGTTTCCCTATAATTGCCACAGATCGTCACAGAAATTCTGGCAGAGCACATCATAAGTTCAGCAAATGTGAGAGGATTGGATGATAAAAGCCTGTTTGTGCTGCTCTTAACTCAGTAGGGGTAAAAGCTGATTCTTCACGTGCCCAAAATGAAATTAAGGGGGCTACTCAAAGAGGTCGTGGTTGCACGGTCACTTTAATCTGGCATAAATCTGGCTGCTGCTGAAAGGGGCTGTTACACCCCTCTCCCCCTTCCTCTGCACCCAGTCACTTCTTTCACCCACTCCTGTCTGGCACCAGTGTCTGCCTGGCTGTGCAATGTGTTGAACCACTGGATCCAGCTGAGTATCAACTCAATTACTTGAATACTTTTTTTAAAAATCAATTTCTTGGAGTAGTTGAGGTACATGAATGCTTGTGCTGGAATATGAGCATGCAGGGATGGGTGTCTGGGGGAACAGGGAATGGAAGAACAGCTTCTCCAGTTAGTGCCTCAGGTTCAGCTTTTATATTTTTCACATTCTCTTCTGCTTTAGTGTGTAAGTCTAGGCTTCATATAAGGGGATGGTGAGCTCTCTTCACAGAGTAGGGAGACAAAACAATTCCTTCTCTAGCTGGGGACCCAAGGACAACCAGCCCAGATCTCAGGCCCAAGAGCATAAACAACATGGACTGAAGAGAGAAAAACAAGAAGGATGGGACTTCATGGGCTGGAGCTGTAATTCGACAATGAACTCCAATATGCAAATGGACCAAAACTTATAGAAGTGTGAGATCCTACAGCCAGTCGTCCATTTTTGTGACCATTTTGGTTCATGTTGGGTGTAGCCCTGGCTGCCCAAGGTGGATCTGTTGAGGCCTCCTAATAAACACCTACTTTATTCTTTAGCTCCATCTAGTCTCTGTTCTAAGTCAGTCTTCAGAAGGCATCACAGAAGCAGTCCAAAAGGCCATTGAATGATGGCCTGATTAGACCAGCAGCATCCAGCCCACAAAAATGAAACTACCCAGGCAAGGCTGTGAACTTCTCACATTTCTTGGCAACTCCTCTTCTCTTTTCTCATAAGCACCTTCCCATTTCTCAGTAGCCACTGGGCACTGAGGTTTGCAAGCCCTTTTTGTCCTAGGGATCTCTTTAGCAGTAAACACAGTTACCCGTGTTTCCTTCTTTTTTCAATTTGTAATTCTACTATCTCCCACCAGCACTACTCCCAGCATGTCAAATTAATTCAAATTTCTTGTTGTTATCTTTTTTATTTTCCTTTTACCACAATGTGCATGCCATCCTAAACTTTTCCAGAGACCAGTCAACCCAAGAAAAACAAGGTATTTTTCCAAATTATCCAAACAATGAGCATTTCATTTCTGAGACACATCCCAAAGCCCATTTCCCAGTTCAGTGAAATACTGTCCTAGTTCTGTTGGGCTCAGGGGCAGCACACAGTTGAGTTGTCCCAAGAGCAAAGCAGTGCTTTGGTTGTGGCTCCTGGGTTTCCTCCTTTCCAAAAGCAGCAATCCGTGTTGGCACTGTGCTTGGCTGTAGCCGCATTCCCCTCCTGGCTGCCTCGCCGTGCGAGGGGAGCCAAACCAAAATTCCTCAGCTCCCCTTCCCAGCCCACCCCGTCCCCACCCATCTGTGTGGGAACAGGGAGGCCACTGCTGGGACCTGCCCCACCAGCAGCCAAGGTAAGAGAAGAAAGGAGAAACTCCCACTGCCAAACTCTGCCACAAGAGAGAAATTCCTTTATTCACTGCTGGGACTGGGCAGGTTCAAACCTACAGCAATGGGAACTTTTGTAGCATCTATGGCTTTTTCTTTACTGTGATGGACAAAGGCCCTGTGTGTGGCACATCTGCACAAGACTTGACACCAGAATATGCTGGAAAACGGAAGCAAAAACCTAGTAACAGAACAAGAAAAAATGTAGGATCACCCTGGAAAGAGAGAAATCTTCCAGACCAGTGTTTTGCATTTGTCCATCCTTGTTTCAGTTTTATCACAAAACTGGAGGTAAATAGTGCTGATTGCACCTTCTGAATCAAGTTGTATGGTGCAAAAACACCCTAAACTCCACAAGCTTCATCCTGTGCCACTGTTTCAATTGTACTGGGGAGAGTCTGGGACTTGTATCCCCCAAAACCTGTCCATTTCAAAGAATAGCAGGATTTGGGTGTGAATTGTTACACTGGTGTGTCTCAGTTTTTCTCCTGCCCCAGAGGAGGGTGCTATATGATGATGTCCATGGAGTCAGTGATCTGTCCAGCTTACAACAAATGAGGGTCTGGCCATTAAAATGGAAGTGTTGGAGGAAAAAAATCTATGCTGAAACAAGGTTTTATTTTTTTGTCCAAAGTCATCTTGCCATGAGGAGTTCTGCCATTCTGCTACTGGTTTGAAATATTTGCAGTGTGAGGATAAAAATGAAAATGACAGTAAGGCTTAAAGCTTTATGTAACTATCCTCTGAGATGAATTACACACAATTTAACAAGAGGTTCTGTGAAACAAATTGAGTTTTCTGCAGAGAATTGTCTTTGTGGTTTTAGTCAAAACACAAGGGAAACATTCTTAGCTTCTTTTTTATTTTACAAATTTTTAGAAGAAATGTTCTCTTTCTTGCCCTTTATTTTTCTTTTTTTTTTTTTTTGGTAGTTTGCTTGAAATGATTTCTTATTTTTTTAATTGCTCTGGTCTGCTGTTTTTCCTCCCTGCTCTTGGAGCTAATTTCTCTTTCTTTGTCTCAAAAACTGATCACATTTGTATCATCTCCAGACAGGTCACAGGAGGTACACTGAATGCACACTGGATATGTTGCACATCTGGTTTATATCCTCCTCCCCTGAGCCACTTTCCATCCCACAATGCAGTATTCCTGTATCATTACCATCTATCAAAGCACAAAGGACACATAGACAGTGGAGCTAAGTGGACACAGTACATGAAACACAACTAAAATCTCAATTAGTTTAAAATAGCCACTTCTCTTTTAAGCACAGTTCCCAGTTAGTGCAGTAGAGCAGTATCAAACTGAGGAACTGCAACACAGTGCAAAGGTTTCCAGAAGGTAAAAAAGCCCAACAAACTCAGTGTTCTAGGTTTTCTTTGCAACAGCCTTCTGGTATTTGTATGTAATCCTGAGAGACTCATTTTAGAGACAGAAAAAAAAAGTTTCTATTTAGACAGAACTTGCGTTGGTCTCTCATTTTTCATGACATGGACTAAAGCAGGGGTTGCTACACTGCCTGTTGTTTGTAGGTCATTTCTCAGGGACCCTTGAACCTGGGACTTCAGCAGAGGGGCAACTTGTCCTGTAGGTGACAAAGGCAGTGGAAGTGCCTTCAGATCAGCATCCACTGCCCCTTCTTTGTCAGTTCATCTGCTCTCCTCCTGAGAGATGGGAGAATCTTTCTTGGTCAGCACAGGACAATAGCTCTGGATCAGTGTGAAAGGACTGAGCCAACAATCATCCCTGAGGCACCACCACTACAGGGCAGGAGATCCTCAGAGCAAGGGAGAAAGAAGCACTTCATGCTGCCTTGGGCTCCTCTGGGTCTGGCAGAATCTCACTGCAGAAAGTGTTTGTCCCATAGGCAGGTTTGGTTTGGCTGGCAGCAGCAGCAGCAGCTTTCTAGGGGTTCATCTGAAAGTTTGAACAGATCTGCTCGGTGTTTCAGACTTCTGCAGCAGCACAAACCAGGCAGGGCTGCAGGCAGGCAATGCTGGGGGACTGAAAGACTGACTGACAGCCTGAGGGATGGGCTGCCTGGCTGACAGCCCAGCAGACAGGGGTGCTGGGCAACCCCCTCTCAGAGCAAGCAGCTTCCTGAGGGACTGGAGTGTGCAGCCTCTTGTGAGTCTGCAACCCCACAAGGCAATCTGGCAGCTCAAAGATCAGCTCTCGTAACTAACTAAAATCTCTGCTTCTATAAACTCTTGGGTTTAGGGGGTAAAAAAAAAAAAAAAAAAAAGCCCTCTGAGCATCAGACCCAGGCCCTGGAAAGGCCCTGGAATGGGAGCTCGTCTAGGTACTGCAGGGATGGTATGTGCTGGGAAGGGCAGCACCAATTGCCCATTGTCTCCATCCTTCCATCCCTCCATCCCCCCAAACCTACGTGCACACCTGCACCTCCACACGCCCAGTTCTGCTCTGATCTGCTACTGGATTGAATTAAGCTGAAGGATCAAAGAGCAAAGCTGGGACAGTTTCCACACAGAGCGTAGACAGGGGCTCCCTGCTCTCAGGGACCAGTCCTGTGTTTGTCCCTGCTGGCCTCACCTGATTCAATCAAAACACAGCCCAGGGTCTGCTGTCCCAGCCCCAGAGCCCTCCCATCACACCCCCCATCAGCTTTCTTCCAACTCAGACTTCTTCCAGCTTTGCCCAACTTGCTCCAAAATGCCGGGAAGTTCAATTCCTTTTTCTTTTTTCTCTGGAATTGGCATTAAAGCTGGAAGGAAAGGCATTTCTGTCTGGTCAGAGAGAGGGAATCTCTGTTCCAAATGCTTTTAAAATAGGCACATCAAACTTTATGATATTGCCTCTAAAACAGTGGGTTCTATTTTCCTTATATAAAATCTGGAGCAACTTTCCATGCCCACATCCATGCAGCCTGTCTTATTCCTGGGTTTGGGGAGGCTGGGACTCCATTATCTAAGCAATGCATTTTCTTATGATAAACTTGTATTTTTGCAACCATTAAATCTTCAATTTTAGAGTGAGCTTCTATTGAAAGTGTAGCTCTTAGTAAATAATAACACACAGTTACAGAGTTAAATGCAAACTCTTAAGCAGAATTAAGCGACTTTATTTAAAGATTTCCTCAGAGCATGCAGTCCATTATGCCACCCTAAAAATTTTAGGACAGTCAAGGTGATGTATTTATTGTTCCTAAGTTCCCCACCCTAATACCAATCAATTTGGGCAGTGGCTGCATTGTCCATGTGATAGAGACCAGGAGGTGAGGTTTGTAGGCAGTAAACTCTGCTCATGAGGCAAATGAAGTGAACAATGTCTGAGTGATAACATTAGGCTAAATGCTCATCTCCCTGATTTTCTGTAACCACTACAGCTCCTTTCAACATCAACCAGCTCTGTCACCACGGGATGGACACAGCCATTGCAGCCCAACTTTAGTGAGTTTGTCTAGGTAATATCCAGCAACACTGTATGGGGAGGTGTTTGCACTCTGTGTGCCATGGGAGTTGAGTTTTGAGAGGGAACACTAAGCACTTCTGTAACTGAATTCCAAAAATAAAAGGAAGCTACCAAAAAGTGCATAGGCTAATAAAAACTTAGTATTTTTTGTAGTCCTTCTTCACTGATAATGCCCTGTATCCACCTCCTGCAGGACAGAGACAGCAGATGAGCACAGCTGAAAATAAATGAGACACATGTGTGGGAACAAACTGGGGCAACAGTTAAGGAAAAAGTGACTTTGCTGTCATTTCATATATTTTCTTGACTTGTTTAATTTAAGGAGTTATGTTCTAAAAAAGCACGTTTTGGTGTTTCTGTTGTCCCTGAGCTTCTCTCTGTGTGCTGGTGATTTACTGTGTGCAGCCCAGAGCTGGAATCCACTTTTCCCTCTGCTCAGGCAAACCCTTCTGGGCACACATGTGTCCATCAGACCTGCTCATGTGGGAGTGTGGCTTGTGATTCAGCAGCAAAGACATTGATGCACATGGAGCAGAATTTAAAATTTGGGAATAAATTAGCTAGGTGGCTTGAACATTTGTCATCCCTGGTAATCAGGAAATAGATGGGCAAGGAAATTGATGGAAGTAGCATCCTCCTAGCCCTTGGCAGCCATGAATTTCAGACTGTGCAGGATGATTCCTTTCCTAAGCAGAACTGAAGATGTTTCAGCAGTCTCGGGGTATAAATAATGCTGCAGTTCATCATCCATGCTCCTTGGGATGGATCCCAGCCAGAGTTAGAGCAATGCCCTCTGTTCAGGGCACTCTGAAATCCACTGTCAGACCAGTTGGTTGGAGGGAAATTCCTCTTTATTCCTGGGTGGATGAGCTGCCATGAGCTCCTTTGGGGTGAGTCAGCCCTAGGTGCTGCTGGAATGATGAATTCAGGGCCTGGTCAAGGGTAGAGCTAAATGAGACAACCACAATATTCACCCTCAGAGACAGCAGTAGTGGTGGGTAAGAAAGATTTAACCTCCCTTGGCAGTTTGGGCACAGCTGCTGAGGAGGCTGTGCAGCTGATAAAAGCAGCCTAAACTGCACAGAATTATCCTCAGTTCACCAAAGCTGGTGTGGAGAAGACCTGAGCAGGTCCAATTCCCACTGAAAGCCTGGGGTGAGAAAAGGAAGACTTGTCTGACTCCAGAGGTCATGGTCTCACATCCATGAGCAATTCTTTCCTGAGTCTGGGCTGGTAAGCTGTAGCTGGTGCAATCACACAGATGAGTTCCATAAGCACACATGAATAAATAAATAATTTGGCTTCTTATCAGCTGGAGGGATTTTGGTCTTTGACTCTGTTTTTGTGATTGTTCACTTGGCTGAAACTCATTGCATCAAAGTGTCTCTTAAGAAGACCTTTTAGCCCCAAAGTCATATTAATATTTAAACTGTTGTTCTCAAGCAGTGCAACAGCTGTGTGATGTGAAATAAAGATATTTTTCTGTCTTTCCCTGAGCAGCTCTAAAGTATCAAATGGAAAATGGAGAAGAAGGGGATATTTTTTTTTTTCTGCTATGACTCTTATATAAAATACCAAATACTAACAAATCATCCCCAACACTCCTCTGGTGCTATAGATTTGATCTTAGCAAAACTTTGTGTATCACTGAAATGCACTCAAATATTGAGGACTTAAAAATAAATTACTCTGGGCAGAAAATGTTCCTGAAAACATTAATTTCTGCAGTTGGAATGCTGAAATGCAGTTCAGATCCATCCACTGTTGAAACCTAAGCTACATTTCTATAATTTAGAGCACTTAAAAAAATTCATAAATATATATATGGATGTAAAAATAAATATAGACACAGATCCACTTCATTTATTTGTTTTGCTTTTGCATATAAATGAGCCTAAAATCATGGTTTTCACAACTGGGAAATGAATAAATGTATTTGCATAGTTGGCAGGGCTGAATGAAGGCAGAGCTATGACTCTACCATGAGGCTCCTGCTCAGACTTGAACCTGGCCCACCTCAGAATGGCCAGTAAATGTCAGAATTGGGAAGAACAAGATGTCACATGCCTTGGAACTGTTCCCTCCCTAAAGGCATAGAATCTGCTGTACACAGTTTGTATTTCAAGCTTTTCTTTGTACCCAGCGGAGTAGAACCACATTTTCTAAGTGAAAAATGAAATTCTGGTTCCTTCATGGGACGCTAGGAGATGTTCAGCCTTGATCCATCCCTGTCAGTTGCTTCCAGGAAGAATTTGCTCTGTGAACATCACAGTTGAAAAAGATGTATTTTATCTCTTTTAAGTCGTTGTAGTTTCATTTTTATCAAGGTGAGGAATCAACACACCCTACTCTGAGTAGGACTCTGACAGTTTGGGATGGTCCATGAAGGTTACTACATCTGCAGCCTCAGGGCAGATGTTCAGCAGCAAGCAACTAAGAAATGAAGGAGTAAATTTTATACAGGTTGGCCTCAGATGTGTTGTCATTTCCCAGTAAATTAAAGAGTCTTCCACTGGACCTTTAAATTTATTGTCCCAGTATTATTCTATGATTGCAGAAACAGCCTGACCCTATTTTGCTGGACTCTTCCATTCCCTACAGGGGAGAGCCCAGTGCTGCTCCTGTAAGGACCATGGCACCAATAAATTGAGCACAAACCCCTTTTTGTGGCTTTTCCTGGGGCTGCTACTTAGTGTTCCTCTTTCTTTTTTACTGTTTTTTGGGGTTTTTTTCCCAGAACTTTTATCAAAGTATTTGCCAGGGAAAAAAAAAAAGTGCTCTGTTAATTACTTGTATGCTTATAAATCATATTTTGGTAATAGAAGCACAGGAGTTTATTACTGATGCTGGAACTAATCCTATACAGCTTATGGCAAGTAGATAGACGTATATCCTGCACTGATGGAATATTGAGCTCTGTTGATATGTGGGCAGGAGAAGTGCTGTGAATCAGATATTCCAGTCCATTTTGAGGACTGGTCTCAGTTTTATGGACACTACAGGCACATATTCAGAGTCACACCAAAGGTTCTTAGCAAATCTCTAAGCCAGGTTCATTCTGAATATCTGAAGCATTTTCCTGAATTCATTTCTTGAAATCATTCAATAGTTGCTGTTTATTCTGACAAATACAAAATACAAAATGAAGCAATGTTCTGCCTGACTTTGGTCTAAGATCCCCTGTATTTAAGGTTGGCTCACTCAATTTAATAAATAAAGGTGCATGATGCTTGTGTTATATAGAAAGATGCCCAAATGGATCTTTAGATCCAAATCTCCCCAAATGTGGAAAAAATAAATGCACTTCAACTGATCATTTTTTACTGAAAATAACAAAATATGAAGATGAGCTTGAGATTTGGAATAGCATTAGTGCTCCAAACTTTTGGGTTCATGTTGAGCTGACACTGGGTTGGCCCTGCTGCTTTGACAGAATAAGGAGAATTTTATTAACTCAGAGTTCATTGAACATTTTCTGCTTTTTACTGTTTTTCATTTTAGTGCACATCTCTGCTCCCAGACCTGAAAAAGGATTAAAATGCCAGATAGGAGACAGATCACTCAGCATTTCTAATCACACATCAGAAATTTCAAGATACATAGTTCTCACAAGATTTTCTTCTTTTTGTAGACCATAAAAGGATCAGATAACCTTCTAAAATCCAATCTGATCTCTTCAGTCATTAAAAAATAAGTTCTCACTGAGAATCTAAAGTAGGCTCCTACTGCAGTGATCACAGTCAATCAATCCAATTTCACTCCACTGCTTCAGAAATTATTTATGCATTAATTCACTGGGAGTAACAGAAGTCTTCATTCAAAACAATATTCTGACAATTGAAACAGGGCTGGAACTATTGAAAAAGAAAAAAAAAAAAAAAAAAGCCTTGGAGTACTGCAGGGGAACATTTCCATATACATTATATCATAATTTCAGATGGTTATAGGCAGTTTCTTTGTAACTCTTTTTCATATTAATGTTTCAGTAATGCTCCAGAGCAGCTATCCTGTCATTGTGAGTGGAAAAATGTGCTCACCTGCTCAGTCTCCCTGAGAAGCAAAGACTGAATCATCTAAACTGCAAATTGGTAAGTTTAGTTTTGCATTTTCCATTACCTTCATCATTGTAAAAGTGAATTTCAAATAAAGCAAGTGACTGATTTCCTTTCAGGGAGCTTTCTGGAAATTCCAGTCTTGGTAAATAAGAACTTTTGGTGCATGTTTTCCTGCAAGGTAAGTCTGGTAGAAAGAGCCAATTAGTTGAACTGCCAAAGTGCTTAGTGGCATTAGTGTAACTACTTCATGTCCTATTTATCTGTCTGTGATAAAATCTTTTGGCCTTGCTGAGGAAGTTGATGCTCTCAAAAATCCCAGCCTTTCCCTTTTTTCAATGAATTCTTGTGTCTTTAAAATTAGAGCAGATGTTACGTATCTGCTCTTTATAGAGAGACACTACATTTCTGGCCCTGGGCACAGTCTGCTTTTTCAGTACACTTTGTACAGCACCTAACGCATAGTTCCCTGTGCTGCTAAAGATCATAAATGTAGGAAGATAATGTCATGCCTTGGAGTGATGCTTTTACCAATTGATCAGTCTGCGGCTTAATTTGGGGAAACTGAACATGGATCAAATTATTTACTCTGAGAGGGAACAGCTTCTGCAAACACACAAAATCTTCTGTTAGCGTCTGTGTGTGGATGGCAGGCAGAAAAAAGCCACAAACCACTACAATGTGCTTGCAGGAACTTCCAACCATTTCTTTCTGTGGCATAATGAAGCACAACCACACCTACACCCACACTCAGAGCAGTCTGCAACCCAGAGAGGGAAAAATCAGCCATTTGCTAAAGGTCTTTATTTTATGGGATAGAGGTGACTTCTGATTTTGATCAATTAAGCTGAACATTTTAAGAAAAGGAGTAAAAAAACAAGCAGGAGGAAAGGGATGTGGTGCTTCCAGTCCTTGTGGGCTGTGATCCTGGTTGAGTGCAGAAACAGTGGCATCTAGTGGGCAGCTGCTCAGCTCGGAAAGGCACTAGGTGTAAAACAGGTCAATGATTGGAGCTTATGATTATGCTTATCATGGATGAAAGTTTTTCCCAGGTCTGTGTTAATCCTTTTCTTTAAAAGCATTTGGAAAACAACTATTTTTCCAGCTTTTCCACCTTCAGTATACAACTTTCAGAATGCTTATTCTTTTGGTTTGCAGTCGTGTAGGAAAGTCCAGCATTTTTTCTCAAGATTTTAGACATGGAAAAAAAAGAAACCTGCAACTAATCCTTGAACACACTCGATCTAGTTCAACTATAGAGGAATTCAAGCTCAGCAGATCTTTGAATGAAAGATCTGTGTAGAGGAAGAGACCAAAAAAAACCTGAAGGACTCTGAATAAAAGCTTAATTACATAATTCTGTAGCTATAACTAAGTAAAAAATTATGCAGTGTTTACTTTTTATGCTAATTATCTATGAGTTTTTCACTGCTGAGTCACAATAAATGCTTGAGCTAATTTATTTATACCTGATCCTAAGATCCTGTTCTCTTGTTAGTTCACTGGATTATGTGTAAAACACTGTGTATTTTTCATGGACATACAGAAATATACAATAAGCAGAATGAGGGGATGCTGCATCCATGGCAATATTCTAAAGCAGTCACACGCCTTCACTCTCTTCAGCTTTCAGTGTTTGCCAGTGATGAGCAAACTTATGAAAGTCTGCTGTGCTGTGCTGTGCTGGCCTTCTCTTCTCTGGCTGCCTCTCCCATAGGCTGGAGGGTGTTTCTTGTTTACTTGCAAAATTAATTTCTATGAAGGGATGACTTGCCTTCTTAAATCTGGCAGAGGGTGAATGTCTTAAAAAGCAGTAACTTGGCTATGTTCTTCATCATCACAGGATTCCAGAGGCACTCATAGGCTTTAGTCTCAGTTTCTTTTATTATTTTTAACTTCAACATTTTTAGTTCATTCTCCTTTCTTTCATACTCTTTTTTCCTCCCTTGATTCCTTATGTTTCAAACTTTCCTATATGGTGTCTGCTGCTTTTCTTGCCTTGAGGGACCAGGAGGTTCTTCAGTGGTCAGTTCTAGCCCAGAACAGAGGTGTAGATATTTATTAGAGAGATGGATTTAGTTTGAACGTGAGTGCAAATATGAGTTGGCTCCTTTGCCCATCAGCCTGACACCAACGTGGGCTAAAGGCTCTTAGCACTACACCATAATTCCTTCTCTTATGAAGTGGGGAAGAATGTGGATCAGTGGTCAGGAAATACTTCATCTTTCAATGTTTGTAGTTTTCTCCTTATTAATTAGACTTTATATTACTTAACTTTTGGAGATACCTACGTGAGATCCGTCGGCCCTCATGTGGAAAAGCAAACTGCAAAGCAATGAACAATTTCTATTCCATGTTTGCCTTAGGATTAGTTCAGTGTTGCTGAGAAGAACTGAGCAGAACCTTCTGCTTAACCTTCCCAGTTACCTTAAAAATGACTGAGTATAACTAAGTGAGAGTTCTTTCATTTCAAATAAGTACTTGAAAAATTACTTTCACAGGGTGACAGTTGACATAATTGTCATTAAATTAATTTTTTACTGTGCAAATAAAAACAGATCCAGGATTTCACCTAGTGACTTTAACTCAAAGAGATATGCAAATTTAGATTTCTGTATTGAGAGAGTTATGAATGAAGCACACAATAGCAGCCTGATTATACTTTTTCACACTCCCAGATTTAATCTATGATTTATCTTGGCAGTAGGGGAAAGCAAGCCTTTGATGCTTTGAGATTTAAATTATTTCCTTGGAGTCATCTAGGAGAGCTGCTTTACTGGAAGAAAAGTATACCAGAAAAACTGTTGATCTAGTCCAGCCTGTCGAGTGCTCTGTAGCACTAATTACCTTATAGATATTCATAAAATTGTGTTTTATTTTACTCCCAGTCCTCAGGCTTCAAGCGTGACTGCAGTGAAGAGCTCTGAAAGTTACTTTGCTCCATTCATAACTAATTCTGTTGCCATTACAGATCACAGCAGTCATTTAAGAGCCATCAAGCCTTTTTTTGTGTTGTTTTGCAGGTATGATATGTTTCCCATCTAGCTGTACAAGATATTCTTTTCCAAGGTATGAGTTATAAAGGCACACAGGAAGGAAAGGGCTGGCTAGATTCATTTGCCCCTCCTGGCAGAATTACAAGGGAAAGGGATACTTGTGCAGAGAAACTACACAATTGCTAGTCTGCACCATAGGGCTTCCCAGCTGCTAGAAAGTCCTCTGATGTTGCCTTAGTACTTCACAAAACTGAGCCTCACTTCCAGTGAGTTTTGTCAGAATATAGTATGGGAGACCAAGGGAACAAAATCATCTGCAAATGGAATTGAGTCAAGCTTTTATTATGAAACAATACATGAAATACTCATCAGGCAGTAAGACATAGTGTTACATAAATGTTGTGTCTTCGTGAAATATTGTTATTTAACCTAGAAAACTGTAAATAAGGATTCCTCCAAAGCCCAGAAAGCTGGCCTTCTCTTCATGTTGGTATTCTGCAATTTTCTATTGACCTCTCCCTCCAAGTTCCTTTTGCTTCAGACAGTCTAAACCTGTGCCCTTGAAAGGATCTCTAGGACTAATACGTTGTCCATAGCTCAGAAACTGTGGAAACCCTCAATTCAGTTATTCATGCATGCAATCATTGCTGGTAGAAAATACATGGTGGTCTATAACTCATCAAGCCACTTAGAGCTGGAAGTTCTGCTGGACATGAGGATTGCACTGTACTGCAGAGAGGTTCTGCTCTACAATGAGCACGTGGCCAATGCAGGAATAATCTTGTCCTCCTTAACACAATCACGTATAAATCCATGTGGAGATCTGCAGGAAAAAAGAAAAAAAAAAGCAGAATATCAAAATCTCTGCTGACATTGGCCATACTAATAACATCTTAAGGAGTTCAAATAATTTAAACACTTTTCTAACATTAATTCTTCACAGTGGCCTGGGAACAGCTGTTGGGAAGAATTCCTGTAGCTAAGTGAGCCAGCTTTCAACTGTGTCTCAGCTGGAAGATTTTTTTGGAAATTGCCAACTTGCCTCCTAAGGCTGAAGTTTGGGAATGTTATGTTTTTGTTTTTAAATGAGTTTCAGACCTTTGTTTTATTGTGGATTAATAGAGCCCCACTGAAGTCTACCACAATGTCCCAGTTTTTAAAGGTATCCAGAGAGGTACAAATAGATAAAAGAATGTTAAGCAGATGAACTTTCTATCTTTTGAAACAGATCAGCTGTGACAGATACCATCTCTGTATTGTGCTGCTTAAAAGCTTTTGAAAATATGAAGCTAAATCTGCAACTTTCATATTAAAAAAAAGCCTCACTTTTATGGTGATGATTCAAACTTATCTCAGTTGATAAATTTCATGTCTGTTTAAAAAACCTCCTTGCAAGTCAGACTGCATCCTGAGTATCTCCAGGATGACAACTGAGTTTAATCCCTCCCCAGTCCCACTGAGAGCTAAGTGAACAAGTACAAGACTTAAACAGAACAGTTGGAAAAAGAACATAAACAGACAGGAGGGAAACAGGAGCAATCTGAAGCCACATTAATAAGAATGTTCTGCAGTCACCAGATTACACCCACATAGCAGAGGAGTGCATAACCAGAGTTCTATCAACGTGAACAGAGCAGAGTGACAGAGCAGAGCCTGGGACACTTCTGTTCCCTGCCCCTGATCAGCTGCCCAACACCTTTCAGCACAAGGTGCTTCCCCAGCCTTTGGTTATTCCCTTCTCTCCCAATGTGTGGTTCTGCCTTTCATTATGGAGGAAAAACTATGCACTGTAGAAGAAATATGTATAAATGTATATATACCAGGGTAGGTAAACCCATTAGATTGGATGCACCAGATCCCTGTTGCAGTGTGGGAGGCAATGAGGATTCAGCCAGTGTTCAAGGAATTGTTCTTCTGATCTCTGCTCCAAGCGCTGGAGGTAAAGCATATACTCCTAGTTAAAGAAAAGAAAAAGTAATTTAATTGTGTGATTCACTCAATTCTAATGTCAGGCCAGGGACCCAAGATACTTTCACAGCTGATGTAAGAGCCATTAATTTATGCCTTAAATAATCAAATATAGTGAAATGGTGTTGCTGGTCAGCTTGCCCCAGCCATTACTAAATATTGCCCTAGCAATATTTAGTAATGACATCATCTCCAGAGCAGCAAAGGTGTTGAGCAAGAATTATACAACAATATTCATAAATTAGGAATTCTGTATACACATTTGTTATTTGCATATCAACATAGAAGCCTTTGTTAGGCCTGAGGGTACAAAGGATTCTCACAAATAGATCTGTTATAGCCCCTTTTGAAAACTGGTTCCTGCTGCTTAAAGAACATTAACCCCTTGCAGGATCATGTGGCAGGACTGAAGGATTCTGGTAGGTAGCACACACTACCTACACATTTCCCAAGCCACAAGTGCAGCTGGTTTATTTACCTTACTCTAAAAATTTATAAATCTAAAAATACTTGCAGCAAGCAAATTTAAGCTCTTATCTATGCCAAATCTATATCTTATAAAATTACAACAGCTTTATTAAACCCCATTTGTAATTCCTTCAACAAAATAATTCTGTTTTTATTTTAAGCATAGGTTGTATGAATTTTCAGTACCTATTCTGTTAATAATATTGAAATAAGTTAAAACATTTATTTTATTTATCACCAATGCTGACTGGTGATAAATAAAATAACATGTATTTCCCAAACCAATTTATAGAGAGAGGCTTTGGTCTCAGCAAAAAATTTATTGAAATAAAGCAGGCTGTGTACCAAAAACTTGACCTCCATCAGGGACAAAGTTTACTTTTAAAAAGTCCCAGTCCTAGTGGGCTCATAAGCTTTGTGAACACCAGATACATTTATTCAAACTAATCCCCCATTGCTTTGCAGAGTGGGCACTGTTGGAATGGAAGCTGTAGCCTAAACCCTTTGCACTGGCCAAGTATTCCAGCATCAGGATCCTGCCTTTCACTGGGCTTTCTCTGCTCAGAGCACCAGGAGACTTGGCTCAGATCTCTGGGGAGAGACTGCCTTAGGAACTGGCAGGGAACAGAACTATGTGACTGAGAAGATGCCACATTATCAAAAGTAGGATCTCAGTCAAATTAAGTTTAAAATGTGCTGATAACATAAATTACATTTTCTTTTCATAATCAAAGGGGGCTGATCTTTCTGTCTGTAACTGAACAGGTTTTTGACTCAAGCAGCACTGTGGAAGCCAAAGAGTGTCACAAAGAATTGCAAATTACATTCCCCAGCTCAGCATGATCTGGCCCGGTACAAACAACTTGTGCTTAAAACAGATGAACAGAGGTGGGTTCATCCCAGCATTCATTTCATTCTGCTACAAAGCATCTATACAAAATCAGTTTTTCTCCTTGAGTCCATGTGCACAAGCTGTGCACAGGGATGCAGCAGCCTTGCACCTTTATTCACATGGAAAATCACCACGTTCCATAGGGCAATGAGGGTTGTTTTTTTTTTTTTCAGAAGATGTTTCCTTTTCTACTGAAAACCTTGACATTTAGAGAGCAAAACAAATATTCTTATGTTTGGATTTTCTTACAGAGGGTCAGCTTTGCTTTCTAGATAAAAAAAAAACAAAAGAAAATAAGTAAAAGAAGGTTGGAATTTCTCAAAAAGTGTTTGCTCCTAATCGTGGTAGGATAGAAAGTGGCAAGAAAGCAGAGTCAGAAATCCAACATTTCTTTAGGCCTGAATCCATCCTGTCCCCACACAGAGTCATAGAATTCATAAGGATCACCAAGTCCAAATCCCTGCTCCTCACAGGACCAGCTAAAACTAAACCATAGATTAAACAGTGCAAGCATGCATGTAGCTTCTTGCCATACAGGAATTACCTCAATCCAACTGTTCTGCTGCTTCATTTATTCCGTATTCAATATTTGTTATATTTACCACATAACCTTAATTGTGGTGGTGTATTAAGCATAAGTACAGATGGAAGCTGTACTCCTGTTCATTTGAAAAAACTACAAGGCTTATTTAACAACTTAGAAACCAAACCAGTCCTGAGTGTTGTGGGCAGCAGTGCAGCCTTCTGGTTTTTGGCCGTATTGTGCAATTTTCAGTGTACAAGGTTGTCAACAAGCATGGAGCAATATCTGTGTGACAGCTTTGGTTTGTCGTGGTGTCCCCTTTGACAAACAGTGTGTTCACCCAGTGTTGGGCAGGTGGATTCTTTTTGGCTGGTGCACATTACCCACTGGAAAGGGAAAACCAGACACTGTTTCTACAATCCTGCAAGGCAGGTAGTGCTCTTCATGTCCTATGGAGTCCAGAAATGTTCAGCACCTTGCTAAACTGAGCCCCCTGTGCTCATCACGTACACAATCCCTTGTGTGCTCCTGGCTTCTGTGGGTTTTGCCTCTTCAGAACCATGTAATTTTAGCTCAGTTTATTTACTTTGGAAAGAAATAGGCAGTAGTTTTAAAATACCTTAAGTACCCTTGATAAGTGCAGGATTATGTGTTAAGTCTTGTCAAAGCAAGGAAAACAGAAGGCTCTTTAATTCTTTTTCTTTTGTTGTAACAGAATTTAGAAATAAATAAATGTAGATACTGCATGCAAACCCAAAACTGTTGCATTAAGCCAGCAACTAAAAACTCTTTACAATGTCATAAAAAAACATCCTCTCTGTAGCATCCATAAATAAGTCAATGAAAGTAAGTAATTTTTAAAGCTGGTTGAGAACTACCTCAGTCTCCACACTGACCACTGACTCCTCCATCTCCTCTCTGTCTGCAGTGCAGAATGTACTGTAAGCAGAAGACCTTTCCTGTTACTTAGTTTTTCAGGAACAAGCTGATGAAATCCACATCTCTATAAATTAAAAGCCACTTTCTTCTCAATAATTTGATCTGTGTTTTTGAACCATGATAAATAATCTTCTCATTCTGCAAGTGAAAATTTCCTGAGCAATACTCAGTACTTACAGAATGCTTTTAACTGTAATTGAAAGAATTTAAAGGGTTTTTTAATATTTCATGGAAGAACTCAGCTGCTTTAAAAGGTGATATTCATAACATATTGCCTGGAAGCAATAGAAAATTAATACTAAGGACAAATGTTTTGGGGGATTTGGTGTTGGGTTTTTCAGTTAATGCAATTTAATAGTAAATGTTACAAATCACCCTCATTGGCTCATCAGGGAAACCAGCTTTTCTTGGTCTGTCTTCACGACGAGTCCTCAGCATCTGTTTGGCATCTTTTTCAGACAAAATTGGTGAAGTGTCTAAAGACAGAATAGCAGAAATTAATTCCGAAATTATCAAAAAGTTAGTATTTTATCTATCAGTTGTGAAATGAAATGTCTCCAAACCTGATTTTTTTTTCTATAAACAAAGTGCTCTTTCATTACTGCCCCTTCCCAGGAGCTATTGCATTCCAAGAGATAGGAGTGGAATTTTAAACAATTTTTATACTTTTGTTTTCTCTTGTCCTACTAGTATGAAGCAAAGCCCACATATTCATGGTACTATAAAATGAGGAAATACAACAGCACCATCAAACCACTGGCATTAGTTGCTCTTCCAACTCTTTGTTCTTTTCTGTATTGTTTTATAGGATTTTTTTCAAAGTAATGAATTAGATACATTGCAAAGAAGAGATTGCATTGAACATTCCACTTGCAGGACCTTGGTAAAATAATATTTAAATAGTAAGCAAGTAAAACTAAAATTTTGGGGTTTACAACAAATGACTATAGTGTGGTAATGCAGAGAGTTAAATATCAAATACAACATCATGATTGTTAAAAATCAAATCATGGAAAGCCTGCAATATAAAAATAGTTGAGTGTTTAAAAATTAAATATATTAAAATATATTAATAATGAATACTAAAATAGAAGGTTGACAAACTAATACTTCTCATATGCTCTGCAGCTCTACACATATGCAGGTTTGTTGATATAAACTCCTACCTGTAACAGTGGTCAGCAGGACCAAAAAGGAGACAAACACAAGAAACTTCTTCATTTTGATTCTGCTTTCTCTCAGTCTGTTCCAAAATGAGCAACCCTGACCGAGGCATTTGCCTATTTGAAGGAGCTACGTCAGTCCCAAATGTTTGTTTATGCTTTAATTTGAGTGATAGTATGATTCTGAAGACATCTGGTCTGAAGGTTTGAATTAGTCTATTATCTGCTCACACATTCTCTGCATAACTCTTTTCCTGAGGGAAAGAAAATAGAAGGCCCTTTTTTCCACCTCAGGCTTCAGAGCTACACTGGCTATTTTAAACTTGTGAAAATAAAGCCTATCCCCTTATATTTAGCATGGCAAGCAAAGGTTTTTGGTGCCCAAGGTAAACTATTGTTTTTTAAAAGAAACAACTGGCCAGTACTTTTAATCTCAGAGGCAGCTGCAAAGGGGCCCCTTTTTCAAAGGTTGTCTCTAACTTTGCTCCAGCAGAGAAGTACTTACTAATGGGCTTTAACTCTAGCAAAGCCAAATTATGACTGCTGAGAAATACAGCAGAGTTTTTTATCAAATTAATAGAACTATACAAATGAAAACCCACATAATTCTCCTCCTTGCACAACAAGGGCAAGGATTATAAAGCATATTAATCATAGTGTTAAGGATGTAGGTTAGCAAATGTCACTGCAAACAGGTAGTTTTGGCCTTGAGAAATATCTAGAGCTCTTCTGGGCAGTGTAATGCTGAACACGTGGTACCAGCATCACCAGTTTGTAGGGCATGAAATACATCCCTTCAACTATAACATGTAAAATAGGTAGTTGGAGTTCATTGTTGGCTCTTACATGAGGGAAGTGAGGAATTTCCTTGGAAATCTGAGTGTTGCCCAACTGTGCAGTATGTGCATTTTTCAATGTTTTTTTTTAAGATACCAAGAGCCTAGAATCCAATAAATTTTGTAAATGCTGTATGGATTTACATCATTGCTCACTATACTGTTTTGAAAGTGCAAAAACCTGTAGGTTCTAATGGCAGCCACTATTTTTAGAACTGCTCCAGGGAAACAATTGAACATGTAATGACAGAACAAAATTATGAGGGGAAGGCATTTATGGCTCGGCAATAAAGCACAACCATGGGGAGGACAAACACAGCACAAAAGCACAACCTGGCAAGACCTCACTGCTCTCCACAACTACCTGAAATGTTGTAGTGAGGTGGGGATCTGGCTGTTCTGCTGGGCCAACAGAGGACATGGGGAAGTGGCCTCAAGCTGAGACAGGGGAGATTCGAAGATTACCATCGTTTGGTGTGGTCAGGCTTTGGAAAGGGCTGCCCAGGGAGGGGGTGGAGTCCCCATCCCTGGAGCTGCTCAAGAGGCGCTGGACCTGGCGCGGGTGCTGCGGTTTAGAGGTTACAGTGGCAGTGCCGGCTGCACGGTCGGACCGAGTGATCGTAAAGGCCTCTTCCAACTCTGATGACTCCATGATTCTAGGGCAGAACGAAATTATGGGGGAAAACATTTATGGCTGGGCAATAAAGGCACAAACACCGCAGTCACTCGGCACCAAGCTAGCGTGGCCTTCGCCTCGGGTCTGAGCCCGACAGAGCTGGAGCTGGAGCTGGAATTGGAGCTGGAGCTGGAGCCGGAGCGGAGCCGCTCCGCCGGGCACTGTCGCGGCCGCTGAGCGCCACTGGCGACATCCCCGCTGTCGCGACAGACGGGGGTGGGCGGCGCTCGCGTCCTGGCAACGGCCCCGGGCCGCTTCCGCTTCCGCCGCTCCGCGCATCCCGCGGCGCCGCTCCGAGCCCGCCGAGTGCCCCGGCCCCGGCTTCGCCGGCAGCTCCCGGGCGGGCCGAGGGTCGGAGCTCGCTGTCCGCTCCGCCCCGTGTGCGGAGGGGCCCGGGGCAGCGGCGAGGGGCAGCCGGGGCCGTGCGGCCGCGCCCTCCCGGCGCCGGGGACAGCGGCGGGAGGAGCCCGGGGGCGGCCGGCGCTGCGCAAGGCCCGGGCGGGCGGCGGAGGAGCCCTGGCCGGAACCCTGCCTCGGCCCCATGTGGCGCAGGTCGGTGCCGAGCCCTGAGGAGGGATTAGAAAATGGTGCGTGAAGCTGCGCCTTGGCTCCCTGAGCGAAGGGGCCGTTCCGGGGCTCGCCCCGCCGCCTGCCCGAGAGGTGCGAGGGGTTAGGCCGGGGAGGCGCAGGGATGGAGGGCTCGGGCGATGCCTCCCGGGCCGGGGCCGACTGGCGCCTGGCCCTGTGGACCCTGTGCTCCGTGCTCCTGCCCGTGCTCATCACGGCGTGGTGCAGCTTCCAGCGGTCGCGGCGGCAGCTGCTGATCCGGGACATCTTCCGCAAGAGCAAACACGACTGGCACTACACGGACCTCTTCGGGCAGCCCTCGTACTGCTCCGTGTGCGCCCAGCACATCCTCCGCGGCGCCTTCTGCGGCTGCTGCGGGCTGCGCGTCGGCGAGCGCTGCCTGAAGAAGGCGGACCAGCGCTTCCTCTGCAAGGAGATCACGATGAGGGGCACCGCGGAAGCCCCCAGCTCCATGCCGCACCACTGGATCAGGGGCAATGTCCCCCTCTGCAGCTGCTGCGTGGTCTGCAAACAACAGTGCGGCACGCAGCCCAAGCTCTGCGACTACAGGTACTGCACGCCAGTCTGACTGTGTAAAAGCACTACAGTGCCATGACAGTGTTGTGTTTTCCATAGGGTTGTTGGGAGACCACACCCCAAAAGGGATCCTGCAGTACTCAGATAAGATACTGTTAAAGCAAACTTCAAAGAACCTAAAATTAAAATTGATGTTTGTGAGTCATAGATTAAGAGTGTGGTGTTGCATCTCACATCCACTCGTTCTCTTAATTGCAGTACTCTAGCATGATGTGCAGGCTGCTGTATAATTACATACAAGAGACTCCCAGTGTCCAAGGGAGTTTGTATTTTAGGGGATGACATTAGGAAGTTTCTAGTAAATTTTTTGGTTGCACAGTGGATAGCCTGGGCAGTTTGACTGGCACAGCTCACAGTTCAGAGAACCAAAGTGTGCATCTCAAAATTGGCATCTGCTCAGTGTAAATAAAGCAAATAATGTCCTGTAGAGGTTTCAGGTTCATTTTTAAGGGTGCTCAAAAAATCTAAAGAGAAGATTTATAAGCTACTGCAATGTATTGATAAAATTGTGATGAGTGTTTTAAAAATACAATGAACCATTAAATGGACTTGCCCTGAGATTAGTAAGGTTGCTTGCAAAGTTGTCAGTGCCACAATGCAATGACAAGTGCCTCGGTGTGTTTCTTCAGCCTACTCAGAGGATCTTTTCAGCCTAGATTCTGCCAGCTTTTGCTTTGCTTTTATGTGATACTGTCAAACTGCTTGGTAAGTAAGCAGAATTACAGAGAAAAAGAGCACATTATCAGAAACAAAACCTTGAGAGCTGTGTAGGAGAGGAGGGAAGGGCAGGAATTTGGAGGCAAAGGGGAAAAGGAAGGAAGAAAAGGAAAAGAGAGTCAGAGTGTAAGGCAAGTGTCATTGCTACTCTAGCTGTGTGTTGGATTAGTCAGGAGGACTCCAAAAATAGCTTTCCCAGCTGCTTAAATCAAGGCTTTGGATGTAGTAAATGAGGATTAACATTCTGCAGAGGCTGAAGTGGATATTGCAGTATTTCCTCTTGATATAGTCTTGTTTTCCAGGACAGCTTTTAGAATAGGTCATAAAGCAAAGCAGTTTTGCATAACTAAATCCCATCAGCCTTGTACAGTTCTGTGTAACCTTTTAAGTTTCAGGCTTAAAAGGGATATTATCAATCTTAAGGAATGCATTAATTCATTACTTGTAACACTGTTGAATTGAATTGAGCTCCAGTATTTTATCTGTGCTCTCTAAGGATGGACAGGAGTTCAGGTTTTTTTTACAGGCTTTCAGTGTAACTGTTAATATTACAAACAGGAGCACATTTGTAGCACCTATTTTTTTAATTAAAAATAACTGAATTAATTTTAAACTGTTGGATTTCTTTCCTAGCAGAATTCAAATGCTTTCCTAGACCTGCAAGCACATGACCAATTTATGTAATTTTCTATAGCCAATACATAAGCTTCCAGGGAATGAAATATTACTTATAATGGTGCATGTAAACATAAATATTTTTACAAAATTCTAAAATAAAAGAGCAAAATCAATGTGCCTGTTTGAAGATTGTTTTCATGTATTTTGGTCTTTTTGCCAGGTGTGTGTGGTGTCAGTACACCGTGCATGATGAATGCATGGTGGATTGCTTGAGGACTGAGGATTGTACATTTGGAGAATTCAAAGACTTAATTATTCCACCCTACTATTTGTCTGCAATCAACCAGATGCGTAAAGAGAAAAGAACCAGTTATGAAAAGGTAATGGCCTGCTGCTTCTTGGGTTTAGAATATACCAAAAAACCAACCAAAGAAACCCACAGACAGACCTTGAAATTTGAACTCAATATATTGTGATGGTAGCAACTGTCAGGTAAATGTTTCAAGGTCTATGAAGTACTTGCTGTGTTAATTCAGAGGTGTTTGTCATTTTACTAACGTGGTTGTTGAAATAGAAGTAGATGTGTTTTTTTTTTAATTCCAAAATACAGAGATTTGTCTACCTTACTTCCTTGAATTTTTTGTGAATTTTTTTACAGCTTTGTTCACAGCATCATTCCTTGTCCTGAGCACTGCAGAATCTTCAGCCTTGATGTTTCAGACTTTTTGTCTGTGTTTTGTCTACTTCAGACCAACTGGTAACTTCCTCATCTCAGCACTTTCAGGGGATGGGGCTCGGAGCAAGGCTGTAAACATTTTCAGACGTGCAGTATTTGTGTGACTGACTGGTTTTTACCTTTTGCAGGTGGTCCCTTACTGCAGGAAACACTGGATGCCAGTAATGGTGCTGGCTAATACTCGCAGTGGAAACAACATGGGTGAAACTTTACTAGGAGAATTTAAAATGCTGCTGAACCCTGTTCAGGTATTTACAGTGCAAAGCCACCATAATAAAACCACAGTTTAGATTAGAATAGGTATCACCTTGTTTACACAATGGCAATAGGGTCTTGTGGAAGATCAGTAAAGGAAACAAATTCATGCCATTTGTTCTTTTAGCAAGGAACAGCTTCACAGAGAGCAGCAAAAAATGCAGAGGTTTCTCCCAGCCCCACGTTTGTTATGATTCTAATACCAGTCTATTTTTTTTGCTTACGGTAATACATGCAGTAATTCAGTCAGAAGTATCTGACTTTTGAAACAGTATACACTTTTTAGAAAATGAACCATTTAAATCCTCTTTATAGGAAACCTGTATTTGTTTAAATCCTCACTTTATTTGTGGAAATGTCATCCTTGACAGTTTAGCTTTGTGTACTTGCTTTCCCCTTAAAATCCACTGGGATGGCTCAGGATGTTGCGTAAGACAGGCAAGTTGTTCTTGGATTTCCTGGCTGCACCTTAATAGTCTTCCTTTGAAGTTCAAAACCCAGCTGTAAAATACAGCCTAAGAGAAATCACTGTTTTTTTGTTTTAAGTGCATCCCAATAAGGCTTTAAAGAATAAACCTCTTTGTGTACTGAGTATTTTAAAATTACTTTTATCTGAAGTCTTTCATCTTTACAGAATTTATCATCATGCATCTAAATACAGACTTTTCCAAGGGCTCTGTCAGCTCAGTTTATCAATGCCATTTAATCCTAGGGAGGCAGCTGGAGCTCTCTTGTGGATCTGGGAAATAAATCCTGCTCATGAAAGTCAAGACATCTCATTTGCTAATACAATACTGCAAATGCAGAATCTTTGTTTTACATTAGAGTTAACTTCTTGAAGTTGTTTATCTGTGAGGCAAATCCTGAGTCATGTTCTGTGAACTTAAGAGAATTCCTTATTTTCCTTTTTTCTAGGTTTTTGATCTGAGCAAAATTGCGCCTGCTAAAGCTCTTCAACTCTGCACTTGGCTGCCTTGCAATGCTGTCAGGGTTCTGGTCTGTGGTGGGGATGGCACAGTGGGCTGGGTCCTGGATGCAATTGATGAAATGAAGATAAAGGTATTGTGTTTTAAATTAAAAGGTAAAATGAGTTTCGAAGCTACCAAAGTTCTACCCCTCATCTCTTACCTGCATTTATTGCTTTCATCTTCCTGAATAGGCTTACAGAGGAAGATTTGCATAATTGCTTATTCATATTGGGGAAGGGCGTGGGAAATGCATCTTATGATTCCTTGTAGTTCAGGAAAAATAGGAACACTTTAGATTTTTAATTATATTCATAGTAGTTCTTTTCTGCAAAACAAGGAGAGAACAAGCTGCTGGATATTTTCTGCCTTGTTATTTCCTCTTTGTCTGAACAGATTTATATTGTCATAAATGGCATTGCTAATATTGGCTAGTGTGCTCTGACTGCTCCCTTCTCCCAGCACACTCAATCTTTTATAATAACCTCATAATTTTGCCAGCTATACTGGTTATGTTGCCAGTGCATGAGTGAGTGCAGTCATTTGCTTCTGCTCCTTGTCATATATTCTGGAGAGTCTGTCTGTCTGCAGCCTTGCCCATTAACTGCAAGTAGAGGAGAAAAAATAAACTGTGTTTACTGTGGATTTCAAATGGAAGATATTCTTGTTTATGGGATGCTCCTAAGAACTCCTGAGAAAATTAAGAATGGAAAATAATTACAAGGCTTTAGTGCTTTACTTAATAAACTTTTTCTCTCATGCTGAAAGAAAGTTTTTATATCAAAGTTTTTTACTGTAGCTTTCTCGTTAATACATTAAATGTTGTAGCCGAAGGCCATTATTACAACTTCAGGCATAGTCCAACAAGCTCTTTGAGAATTATTGTGTGCTGATAAAGTAGAAATAAAGTAACTATAAAGGTTAATGAATATGAGTATATGGTTGTGTGGTCCTGGGCACTTGATATATTGTCCCTCAGTGCTGATATAGCTGATGAAATCTGAGTTTTTCTTTGTTCTGTTCAAATTGAGTCATTGGTATTAGGTAAACTGTAGAGATTATCAGCAAAACCTTTTTCTTATCAGCAGTAGGTTATTTGCTCTCTTCATTTATCTTGACTCTCAAATACAGGTTACCTGGCTGATAACCTTCCTGGAAAAAACATTAACCAAAGTGCCAGTTTACTGCAAGTGCCTTTCACAGCTGAATTGCAAAGCCCATAGTACAGCTGAAATAATTGTTCACCCTTCTGTGGTGAGGAGAGTCAAGCCCTTTGCTAAGGTGGCTGTTCTGAGGAGCTCCTGTCACTGTGCTCTGCAGAGCTGATCATCACCTGCTCCATCTGTGGGTGACAGTCTGAAACTGAGACACAGACTTTGCTCCTTTGAGTATCTGTGTTTGTGTACGTGGTTGAACACTCTGGTACTCTGTTGTTTAGACCTAACCTCACCTCAGTCTTGTAGGAGCATTTTGGTGTCTTGCTGCAGTTCACAGCCATATGTGTTACATCTCTCAGTGTTCATGTCACTGCCCATAACCAAAGCATCATTCCTGGGAAGGAATACTCTGCTCAGTATTCATATTGTGTTGTTCCCAATATTGTGTTTGTATTCTCTTTCCTTCTCACAATGGTTTAACATTTCCTTCCTTTACATTATGTCTGGGTAAGTAGCTCAATGTGCCGCCTGCTTTGCCAGCCCCAGAGCTCTGCTCTGTGTAACAGGCTGCTAGGAAGGTGAATTTATCTAATCTGAACATTGGGGATGGAAGGGAGACAATGAGTGCTGAAGCAGGAGCTAATATGCAGTGGTTTTGTATCCTAGGGGCAAGAACGATATATTCCACAAGTTGCAATTTTACCTCTGGGAACAGGGAATGACCTGTCTAATACACTGGGCTGGGGTGCAGGTTATGCTGGAGAAGTCCCTGTAGAGCAGATCTTACGAAATGTCATGGAGGCAGATGGAATCAAACTAGACAGGTAAGGAACAGTGAAAACATAAAATGTGTAGAACCAAACTGCTGTAGCTCTACTGATAGTCCATTGCAGCAGTTTCTTTACATAAACACAAGTATGGCTAGAAGGAACTACAATGTAACTGAGGTCTGAATTTAGTCTCTTAGTTGTTCTACAAGACTTAACTCTTTCATAATTTAACTAAATTCGAGTATTTTGCTTTAATCCCAGTATAGATATGAGATTCCTAACTACAGCTTTGATACTGTCTGTCACAAGTCTAAGTACCAACTGTTGTTTTTCAGATGGAAGGTTCAAGTAACAAACAAAGGATACTACAACTTAAGGAAACCAAAGGTATTGTTTGCAAGTATAAATATGAATTCTGTGGAATACCTGTGTGTTTGTCATTTTTTGTTGTTGTTGTTGTTACCAACTTCCCATTAAACACTCTGAATTTTAAGCCCTAATAATGATTTTTAATAAGGTATAATTGGAAGTTCTGTCTTACAGGTATTCACAATGAACAACTACTTCTCTATAGGGCCTGATGCTCTTATGGCTTTGAATTTCCATGCCCATCGCGAGAAAACTCCCTCTCTGTTTTCCAGCAGAATCATCAATAAGGTGTGTTTGGTAAAGGGATGTTTCCTCCTTGGAGTTGTTGATTTGACTTCAGGCTATTTTTAGCTTCACATTCTTTTACCACTACTTCCTTCTTGCCATTTTAAGAGTTTGAATTAGCTTTTCTTAGGGAAGGGGATTCCATGGGTAAAACATGTTGGCAAGCCCACTCATGAGTGTTCTGCCTTGCCTCTGCTAAATTTGCTGTTTGCTCAGTTTTTGCTCAGAATTTCTCATTTGCTTTGAAACTTCGTGAGTTAAGTGCTTATTTCCTTTTCAAGTGAAAATCTAGTTTCTTATACAAGTTGTAGCTCATCTCATGAGGAAAGTTTACTTTAAGGATGTGCAAATATATTGTGTGTAAGTTTTAGATAAGGTTTGCACAGCCATAACTGTACATAAATATTTCAAATAGTTTTCCTATGTATTATATTTTTCTAACAATATTTTATTTTCTCCCTATTTTGTTTGGATTTTTTTTTTCCCTATAGGCTGTTTATTTTTTTTATGGAACCAAAGACTGCTTAGTACAAGAATGTAAAGATCTTAACAAAAAGGTTGAGGTAAGTTTTTTAACTTGTTTACCCTCTCCCTCTGGACAGTCAGTGAAGTGTAAAAACTTACCTTGTGAAAGAAAAGAAGCCTTGCTCTTTACAATATTTGTACTTAATGATATTTGTGTGAGGGTGGCTATGGCATTGGAGTATTTTTGTGTTCCTTTTGCTGTGTGCAGCTTACTTCATGGAATTCATGTCTTTGGGCTTACTGCAAATTCCTGATTTTTTTTCTGGCCTTGACTCAGTTCTATGAGTGCAAGCACTGATATTCAGCTATGATTTTCCATAGCACCAGAGGCCTACATAAGGGAGAGTTCCTTTTTTATTTTCTCTTCTAATAGAAATTTACTATCTGATTTCTTGTGAAATCAGAAGGATTTTTTTTAAATATGGAAAGAAAACACATTCTCTTGGTACAGGGCCAATTTTTCTTTAAGTGGAAGCCTATTAAATGCATAAAGTGAATAAGTTCTGTTAAAGTACTGAATTTGATCCACAGTAATTAACTTCTGCTTGTCTTTTAAAGCTAGAGTTGGATGGTGAGAGGATTGAGTTGCCCAATTTGGAAGGCATCATTGTGCTGAATATTGGATACTGGGGAGGTGGCTGCAGGCTCTGGGAAGGAATGGGGGATGAACCTTATCCTTTGGCGAGGTACAGAGAGCATTTTTTGCTTTGTTTCTTCCTTTAACAGTTCTTGCAGTTTAAGAAATTCCCTCAGTAGACTGTGCTTATGTAGCCAGGCTTGTCTGCAGGCTGGAAGGGTTCCTTGGGACAGGCTATATCACATTTATTTTCCTTGAGTTGGAGACTTGGAGTAAAGGCATCCTACACATCAATGGCCTTTTAAGACTTTCTCAAAATGTTTTGCAAGACAGACAGCAGAAGCATTGGAGAGGCTATTAACAATAAAATGAGTCTTTAAAAAGTAGAAGATAGATCAATTTCAGAATCTGAAATACCACATCTCATTAGAGGTTAAAATGGAAAATAAAAACAAAACATGTCCAAAATTTTGAGTCCCATGTTGGGAGCAATACCAAAGAGAAAAATAACTTCAAACATTAATTATTCTCTGTTTTGACTTCCTTCTCCAGAAGTTGTCTGTATAAATATACCCATAGTTCTGTTACGAGGCTTGTGGTCCTGAATTTCTGAAAAATACCTGGGCAAGGTCCTTTACCCAGATCTAAAAAATTAAGCCATTAAAAGATTTTCCTTTGGATTGAATATCTGAGTAAAAAGACAGAAAATTGTACAAGTTTATGGAAGAGAAATCTGTTGTGGGCCTTAAATGTGCACAGTGAGCCTTGGAAGGTCATACACGTGTGATTTCCAGAGGCCAGCTGGGGTGTGCTGAGTGGTGAATTGCTCCATAGCTGTGGGGTTTGATGGCTTTCTTTGCTGTTCAGTGTGATTTGTTCTCCAGCACAAATACATAAATGTATTGGTAGCACAGCATTTGTCTTCTCTCTGGGAATAGAAGCAAGAGGACATAATATATGGGCATATGTGCTGGAGCCCATCAACTCACTAAAAGAAGTCTCATTTTTTATTTCATAGACATGATGATGGACTTCTGGAAGTTGTTGGTGTTCATGGTTCTTTCCACTGTGCCCAGATCCAGGTGAAACTGGCAAATCCTGTTCGCCTCGGGCAGGCACACACAGTGAGGGTAAGTGCTGCTTAGGGACTTGCTCTCCTAAATTTTTTTTTATACACAACACAGAATCTCAAGCACTCAACTGCTTGAATCAGGTCTGAAGTTGCAGTTTGCAGTTGAGATGGATATTTCTCTTACTTAGTAAAAATTTATTATGTCATAATACACAGAGCTCTGTTGCTGTGGTTGGTGGCCTGTGAGTGCCACTCACAGTTTCTGCCTGGCCAGGCTGTGAATCTGTATTGCAGTTGTAAAAGGTGATTTCAGAGCCCCTTTGAACTGCTGTGGTTGTGTTGTTGTGTTTGGTGCCAGCTGATCCTGAAGAGCTCCAAGATGCCGATGCAGGTGGATGGGGAGCCCTGGGCGCAGGGGCCCTGCACTGTCACCATCACTCACAAGACCCACGCTCTGATGTTGTACCACTCGGGGGAGCAGACAGATGATGATGATGCCTCCAGCCTGTCAGAGTGACACCAGGGCAGGGAGCAGGTGGCTCAAGACCTGGACATTTTGTGGAATTGGAATTTCACATGCGGCAGCGAGGAACTTCAGCTCGTTAAAACACCGATGTCTGATCTGGACTGAGGTTTATGAACTAAGGCTCATACTTGTGAGTGAACTAGAGCTGAGGAAAAAGCCATGCTTCTGCACTCATGGAAACTTTCACAGCTGAATTACCACAACTGGTTTGCTGGAGATGCCCTCCAGCCTTTCCAGCTGGAATGTGTTCCTCTAATGGCTGAAAAGGGACAGATGCTGCAACCCTTCCTTGCTGTGCAGTCAGGTCTTCTGCACATACACAGCACAGTGTTTCAGAGAGGTGTTTCATACCCTTGGAAAGGGGAACAGCTGGGGGTCTGACCTGCTTCCATCTGCCCCAGAAGAGTTCCAGAGCAGAAAACCAGATCAAGCAGAATATGGGTTGATGTTCTGACAGCAGCCTGCTCCTGGCTGCCATCTCTGCTTGGGAGCAAGAGCAGTAATTCTGTGCACCTCCTTGTGCAGTGCATTTCTAATAAGCTTCACTGGGAGAGTAGAGGATCTGGGAGCTCTGGGAAGGTACTCAGCAAGAAAATTGCTTTTGGACCAAAGGTTTCTGGAAATGTTATTTAGGAAATGACCCTTTTCAGTGGCTTTGTAAGCCAAAGAGTACCCTGAGGTCTTGAGTCCCCAACATACAATTCAAAATAATTGTACCATGACTTGCACTGAATGATCCTGTGACTTGACTTTGCTTCAGTTCAGTGAGAGACTAATTCTAGTTTTTGTAAATAGCAACATCATAGTTTTCGGGGAGGCTTTTTGGAGGAAAACTTGGACAAAGGAGCATCTTTTTTAGCTGTTTAGAGAAAGGGTTTGAAAGAAATAATGATGATTGGCAAATGTGGGGTATTTTTTAGAACTTGTTGAAGAAAGTGGCTCCTAATTACCTGAGAATGATCAGTAGTAAGTCAGTCTGTTAACTTTGAATTGTAAGTGTGGAGGTTGAAAGCTAAGTTTGCAGAGGTGGCATTCATGTGTATAATTTGATTGTGGGAAAAAAGCATGGAAGCATTTGTTTTCTGACTGGCTCTTAGGGGGTAAAAGATACCTTGTTGGTTACCCTCATTTCCCTTATGGATATAAAGTAGGGAAAAAGATGAGTGGTTGATCTGGTAGTGGAGGTTCAGAGCACCTACAACAGTACACAGGGACTGTCAGCTTGGCATGTCTGAAGCTTCTCAGGTTAAAAGCTTCTCAGGTGAAAACATCTTCATGGTTAACAAAAGTAAAAGATCTTATTCCTGTTCTTTTTGTTGTAAGAATTTTAAGCCTGCAGCAGGTAAGAATTGAGTTGAGGTTTAAAATACCTCACTGAGTTAATTCAGTTTAGTTACTGAAGGTGCTCTTCCAAGTAGGGAGAGAATTTATCCTGTGTAAGCCGAGATCATTAGAAGGTGAGAACTTTGGTCTGAACTTTGAATGTTGCTGCTTTTGTCATGATCCCCCAGTTTTTATTTTTTTTTTTTCTTTATGCTGACTGAAAATGAGACCATTGGGTAAAGTAGGCTGTGTTTCTAGTTTTTTTTAAATGAAACCATTTTTCAAAAGCCTGTAAAATTATGTTTGCATTAACAGTGAACAATCTATTTATATTTTAAAATAATTTATTGAAACTTGGCAAAGTCAGTATTTTTAAAACCTTCAACTGTAATCCTCTTTGGAAAGCATTTTTAACTTGATGGTATTCCTTGTAGAAAGTGTATGTACTAGAACTTCAATACTACTGATTCTCAGTGAATTTATAGCAGTCTGAAAATGTGATTAGACTGTAATGAACTGTAAAGCAGAAGCCATTTGTAAATTCCATTTCATTAGCCTTATACACCTCACTTTAATTATTTTATTGTATGTAAATATAAATGAAAAATTATAGTAAAATATATGTTAAAAGTGTTTAAAATACCCTAAGTATGCTATGATAGATGAATCCATTACTTTCTTTTAGTTATGAGCTTCAATTTGTATTAGCTTCAAAAATCTTTCCAATTAAGTTATTATTATTTTAATAACTTGTAACCATCAGCACTCTAAAAGTATTTAAGTTCTATTCTGTAGTTCTTATGTAACTGTTGTTTACAAACAAATGAGAAATCCCTGGAAAAGGAGGGTATGTGCTCTGAAAAGCAGTATTTGAAATGACACTGCTGGCTACTCTAGACTATTAATAATGCAGTTTAGACTTCCCTGAAGTTGATCAGATGATTATTCAAATTTATTTATAGCCCAAGAACCTTTAACTGTTGAAAAACTTCACTCTTCTTGACTCCTGACATCTAGAAAAGAAATAATTGATGCCAAGGTTGGAAGTCTCCCTGTGTTCCCACAGGTGAGGGGTGAATGGGCTTCTCCACCTGTGCCCCAGGGGGCTGTTTGTGCTCCCTCCCACTGCAGCTTGCCATGAGTCCAGTCCAACAGGTGTGAAATCCTCTGGGAGAGGCAAATCCATCATTCCTGCTGCAGAAACAAAGTGAAAGTAGCATCTAACTGGGTGCTTGTTTGGGAAAACCCCTGCTAAATGGTCTTGGCTTTGGAGGTGAAGAACTTTGGGTCTCACCAATGACTGTAAGTGATGGCAGCAAATGTGGCCGTGGTGGCTGTGGGGAAGCCTCTTGTGAAATTGTACTTATGGTTTAGAGAACATTCTGTAAGGTTGAAGTGTCCATTGTGACTCTGTAGCTGTCATACGTGTGGCAAAAAAAGGTCTTGTAAAACATAGTTAGCCCTGGAGTCTGTGGGAAGCCTGGCTGCTCCCAGCTGTTCTTTGGTTTCAGTGTATCCTCCTTTCTGCTGTGTTGCAAATTGGGTTAAAGCCTGTTTGGAATGACTTCGAGGGAGCTGTTTCCAGTTTCAGCCCCAGTCTGGCGTCAGCAATGGGCTCCCAGATTGTCTGGCAGCAGGAATGGATTTGGCTGATTTGTAACAGAGCTGCAGTTGCCCAGTGCTGTGGTGTGCATTGTGAAACTGCTCCGTGCTTTTTAAATGCTGTAGGTGCATAGAGCACCATTTCAAACAGCTCCTCCATCCAAGGAGCTCTGGAAATCCCCACAGTATATTCTCTGTCTGGGAGAGGGGACTCTGCAGCTGGAGCTCCTGTCCTGCACTGAAGAGTTTTCCATTATCCTGTTAATCATAAACATTGAAAAAATAGAGAAAACAATATTTCAAAAAGCCAAATGACAAATTGTTTCTTCTGCCAGTCTGTATATTATAGCTTTGTGTAAAATGTACAGGGTAAACAATAACACTGATTGTCAAGCACTTCGAAGTGAGTTCATTAAGTTTATTTTTAAGTTACATTGCTGCATCCAGTAGCAAGTTTGGTCAGATTCTGATAACTTTCTTTAATGTAGGTTCTCAGTCCTGTGACAGGCAATACAAAAAGCCTAAATCTGCATGGAGAGCCTTTCTGTGGGTCCTCTCCTTGTCTGGCTCACATTGTACTTGATCACTCATGTTGAAAGGATGTGCTGGGTATTTTTATGTGCACAGAACCCCCTGTCAAAGGGTTTGTCAGACAAGAAAATTGGAATGGCTTCACACAGCTGTTCTTGGTTGGCTTTTCCAGTCACCATCACCACCAGGACTCCAAAGGTTCCCCAACAGCCCTGGCCTGTATTGAAAGTACAATCTTTGTTCTCATTGCTGCTGGGGAGGAACATCCCTTTTCTCCACAGGTTCTGAGAACTGACCCTTAAAGGGTTTGGTTTCAGTCTGGCCAATTCCTTCTGGTTCTGTGCTACATTGCACTGAAGCTTTTACAGTGTGTGTTACTGTATCTCACTGGTTAAATAAAAAGCTCTGCACCTTTAGCTGTGATCAGCACAATGGCATCACTGTTAGAGTAGTTAACTGTTTTTACTTGGCTTTTGGTAGAGCAGCACTGTAACCCAAGTAGTCTGTGGGGAAGAGCAGGACACTTAAAAATCTGCATGTGTTCTAATTGAAAATCCTTTTTGAGTCTATATTTCATACTGACTACTAGCAGTTTTCTTCCTTTTGGAAAATGAAAAATTAAGTCTTCAGTTGGAATTAAATTAGGCTGTCTTCAGATTCAAAAATACTAGGATGTAACTGATTCTTTTGAATGTCAACCAGTTAATTAGAAATGCTGGTTTATTCTGAGAAATGAGAGGTGCTTCTTGAACACAGGGGTGAGGCAGCAGAGACCACTTCTTCCTTTGGTAGTTAAGTAAATGGAGAGAATTTACACATTCTTTATTTCAGCAATGTTGAGGTCACAGTTTTAAAGCACGACATGATCACGATTTTATCATCTAAGAGTGCTGAATACCCAATTCAGGCTTTGGGCATCTCAGGGAGATACTTCAAGCTGGAATAAAGCCACATGCCTTGACTAAGCCTAGCTGTATTGTGCAGACTGACCTTAGCGGAGGATCTGGCCCTTAACTTTTCAAAAGTATGAATGTGCTCAAAATTGTACTTTTTAATACTGCCCTGTGTCCTGTGCTGTGTTCCCCTACTGCTGTATGTAGTTAATTCTTTGCATCGTTTAATTTGCAACTTGTTTGTAGATTTCAGCATAAGAATTGTTTTCTTTTTAAGATTATGTAGGAACTTATATTGTATGTGAATTTATTGCATTCTGTACCTTCAAGGTTTACATCCCTCAAAAGCCATTTATTTTGTCTGCTACAAACTGCTTTAATCTTTTGAGTACCTCCAGCCATCTTCTCTTTCTAGGATTTTGTAGTTAAACAGAATGGATTTTTATTTTTGTAGCTGTAACTTCAGTATGTATAATAGTTGTTTATTAAGTAGCGATCAGAATACTGTAAAATGTTGCTTTTAAGAGCTGTAACTTTTAATTAGTAATTACTACTTACAAGAAAATGTCAGCATGTTAACAGTTCAAAAAAATATTCTTTAGCTACACATGCTGTGATGCTGCCACGTGGGATTTATATTGAATGTGTTTGTCTATATGTTTTAAAGTGGCATTAAACAAGGAAAATATGAGCCTAAAGTGCAAGAAATAGCTCAAAAAATAGAAGTCATAACATTTTAGGCAGTTTTCAATTGAGAAAGGTGACATTTGGGATTCAGTATTTTTTTATTTCCCACCGAGCAGTGAGGAGTGATCAGTGGACTCTTGGCAGATCGGTTGCTTCCTTATGATGTAGTTTGAGATCTGTGTTTAGTGCCCAAACGTGATGTCTGCACCATTCCTGCCCCTCAGAGAGCAAAACCCCAGAGCAACCCCACAGCTCTCAGCTGTACAGTATGTGAGGTCTTACTTGCCATGAAAGAACCAGTTAGCATGATCTTGAACCTCCAAAACAAATGTTTAAATCAAAATTGGCAATTTTTTCCTTGGCATCAAGCCATGTTTTCAAACCCCAAACTGGTTTTCCTTTAGTTTTGAAGAGAAGGCAGGCTGAAATGGAAGGGTAAGGAGGTAATCCTGTAAAAGTAATTGTTATAAAAGCAGAGACATCTGGTTTTATTTGCTGCAGAGGCAGAGTGAGTGTGCTTTTGTCTCATACAAATTTGTGATGGTTGGTGCAGTGGTTGCTTGGGCACAATGTGTGATTTGGGTCAGGTTCTGCCTGAGAAGCTGCAGCTTCAGTGGAGCTGCAGAACTGCCCCGTTCTGTGGTTACTGCACATTAACACGGGGGAACTGAAAGCTTCAGTTGGTTGTACCGTGGCCTCTCTCTGTGACTTACACTCCCTAAAATTCTCCATATTCTTCATAAAAATTCGTAAATACAGATTTTTCACAGCATTGGCTGTTATTGAATTTCCTAGTGCATCTGTTTGTCTTGTTGTTTGTACTGTATTTCTCTGTAGATTTAAGGGCGTGGATTAAAGTATTTAAACTCAGCTTTTCCTTGCTATGCATAAAAACAAATGTGAGTCTTCAACTCTGCAACAGCCCCGGGATGAGGATGACTGCCTAGCTCTGGGAGGGCTGCAGCTGGATGAGCTTAGGCATTTGAGAACAAGTTGCATTTTGTTCAACCCTGTGGCCGTGCTACTGCCCAAAATTCCTGCTGCAAAATATGAGTATCTGAAACCTCAACACATGGGAAAAATTCTAGACAGCATAGTAATGTCATCTGGAGGTAAAACTAACACTGGTAACCTGCAAAGATCTCAGCAGCTGTTGGCCTGCTCCTGGTTCCTTTTTCTCCACCCGGGGAGGAGCTGAGGTTGTGTGGCTTTTCTATAGGTGTGGTTAAAATCGTTTGAATTCTCACGCTTCAACAGCAATGTGAAATGTCCATATTGTTCCTTCTCACCTCTGTTGCCACTGATTTGGGGATCTTAAAACAGCTTCTGATGCTGCACATTATTTACTCGAAGAGGGGAAGGAGCCCTGCAAATGCGTTACCTGTGATGAGCAGTTTCGAGTAAGAGTTTTAACAGGAGATGTTTTGGTGTCTGTAGAAACTGGAGATGGGGCAGGAGATGCTGCTGAGAGCAAGTCAGCAAAACTCCCACGGGGCTTTCCCCAGCGAGGGGAAACGCTGCTGCCAGGAGACCTTCAGGGATCAAGTGGCTCAGTGCTTTCTCCTGATGGCAGCAGATGGGTTCGTTTGGGCCTTTGGAAGGGACTAAATCCTCCTGTGGGGCCACTTTATCATAGTGTCGGTTCCCTCCCCAAGTCCTCTCCTCTGTTCCCTGGTCTCATTTGCACAAAAGAGAGAAGGGCTCTGGCCTCTCAGCTCCTGTATTATGCCACAATCAAACCTTTTAAAGACTATTTGTTTGTTGTTTTCCATTCAGGACGGGGTCAGAGCATAGATATTCAGCAGGTTTTTTTCTTAGATGGGTAAGACAACAGTTTCACAGAGCTTTCAGGATCACTGGCACTAACGCTGATAACCATCAAGGTTTAATGCATTTTTAAACGTTTTTAGAATTGCTGGAGTGAGCCGTGCAGAGCACCAACTTGAGCCAGACTTTAGCCAAAAGTTGTGCAAGGAGTCATAGCGCAGGTATGTGTGGGGAAGAACACAGGACATTAGCAAAGTGCAAGTCAAGGCTGAGATCTGTTTCTTTTTTTTGATAATAACAGTAAAAATACAAAGTTTTTGTGAATGAACGGTAAAGTGGGTCAAAATAGGATTCAAGGAGTCTGGTATCAGACACTTGAGGACTAAAGCTCTGGTTTCAGGATATCTCCTCTAACAAATGTATTTTCTTCTTCGGGAAAATCCCTCCTTGCCGAGGGGCTGCAGGCAGACTCTGCCTGTGCATCTGTGGGCAATGTGAGAACACGCTGGTAACCGCAAGGTAACAGATGGCCGGAGGGTCCCGGTGACCGCGGGCACTGCGGCGCTGAGTGCGGAACAATTCCCTGCGGATCCTGGGATGTGCCACCCAGCCGTGCCGAGGGCCATTGTCCCCGCCCGGCCGCGAAATCCCGATTCCACGCTTAAGAGCTGCAGAAAAGAGCCTCCCTCTCCCAGACCTGCAGAAGAGCGTCTCCCCATGTCGTTCATTGAAAATATGGAAAGGGCAATGCATATAGAAATCTAATTATTGGCAGGCACAGCCCAGCTTTTAGCATGATAATCGTGGGCCCCGGAGCTTTCTTGTGCACGGACCCTTGAAAGATAATCATGAAAGCAGAAGTTAAAACTATTGAATTTCCATCATTCATTCAAAATTCGCTTTGATTATTTTGACACGATTTTTGTTTGTTCCTACACCGCGATGAGAAACTGTTATTAATCACTTCTAGATATTTCAGAGACAAAAGGGGGCTGCCCGGGACAGCGGTGTGAAGAGGGAAGGGTGACGGCGCGGTGTCCCTGCTGTCCCCAGTGCTGGGGGGCTCTCCCCGCGGCGCTGCCGGGGTTGGCGGGGCGGGGGAAGGAGGAAGGGTCGGTGCCAGGCGCGGCCGCCGCCCCCGGACCCCCAGCCCACCCCTTTCCCTCCCGCTGCCCTTAAAGCCCGGCCCGCGCCCGGCCGAGCCGCCGGCCCATGGCCACGGTGCGGGGCTCGCCCGGGCTGCTGGCCCTGCTGCTGCCGCCGCTGCTGCTGCTGGCGGGGGGGTCCCGCCCGGGCAGCGCCGATCGCTGCAGCTGGAGGGGCAGGTGGGTGCGCACGGCCGGGCCGGGGGGCTGCTGGCACCGGGAACCGGGGATCGCGGGGAGGGAGCTGCCGGTCCCGCCGCGCTGGGTGCGGTGCCGCCGTGCCTGGTGGGTTTGCTTCAGTCACCGGCAGGGAGATAGGCCACAAATGTTCTCCATATTCTCAAATATTACGTCCTTTCCCACTATGTTTTGTTGCCTTTTTACTTTTCTTTGAACTAATTATGGCACGGATTTGATAAGTGACCTCAGCAAAAGTAACTGTTCTGAAAGCAGTGGAGTTGCACAGGCTTGAGCGAGAGCTTGGGAGCAGGGCCAGCACCACCCTTTCTATCAAAAACATTTTCTTGATGAGTTTATACTGGAAATATTAAAAATAATTTTAGAAAGTAGATCTTTAAACCAAAATCTTCAGGTGAAACATCGCTGTGCAGCTCCTGCTGCAAGTCAGTGGCTCTCACCCCCATCCACGCGCTCGTAGGTGGGATTTTCCTGACAGTTAAGCATGGCCAGTCGTACCACAAGGAAGAGTTTTGAGCTGTTTAGCAGTGAGAAGTTGCCCTCTGACATTTCTCTGGGTGCTGCAGACATTCAAGCATGGATTTAGTGAAAGGGACTGAGGCTCCTTCCCGGGCACCCAAGCTGTGAGCATTCCCTGTCCTCTGTGGCTCCTGTGTGGCGTTGCAGTTTAGATCCTAGGGGTGTGAGGGAAGGAAACCAGTCCAGGAGGAGGAAGCCAATTTAAGGGTCATTAGGAGAGTTAGGAATAAGATCTGTATGGCCAGGTGGTGCGTGGTGAAGTGGCCTCTCCTCTCCTCTCCTCTCCTCTCCTCTCCTCTCCTCTCCTCTCCTCTCCTCTCCTCTCCTCTCCTCTCCTCTCCTCTCCTCTCCTCTCCTCTCCTCTCCTCTCTCCTCTCCTCTCCTCTCCTCTCCTCTCCTCTCCTCTCCTCTCCTCTCCTCTCCTCTCCTCTCCTCTCTCCTCTCCTCTCCTCTCCTCTCCTCTCCTCTCCTCTCCTCTCCTCTCTCCTCTCCTCTCCTCTCCTCTCTCCTCTCCTCTCCTCTCTCCTCTCCTCTCCTCTCCTCTCCTCTCCTCTCCTCTCCTCTCCTCTCCTCTCCTCTCCTCTCCCCTCCCCTCCCCTCCCCTCCCCTCCCCTCCCCTCCCCTCCCCTGTGCCGTTACTGACAGGTCCATGGTGTTTCCTGGCAGTGGTTTGAGCTGGGAACCCCGATCCCGTGCCGTGGAGCAGGTCCACCTGCGCTGCACCGCGGGCTCCCTGGAGTGGATGTACCCAGCACGAGCCCTGCGTGTGCTCCTGGAGCCCAACCTGGCCAGTGCCCAGCACACCACAGTCTGCATCAAACCCGCCAGCGACTTCCAGGGCGCCAGCATCTATGTGGAACGTGCTGGGCAGCTGCACCTGGTGGTAAGCGAGGCAGAGGGGGCTCAGCCCCGCCACGTGTCCTGCTTCAGTGCCCACAGCCCACAACGAGTGGCCCTGTTCCTGCAGGCCAGCCCGCAGAGGGACATCAGCCGCCGCACCGCCAGCTTCCAGTACGAGCTGCTGAGCAACCAGAGCACGGCTGGCCCCGACCTCAACAAGATGGCTCTGGTTGAAGGTAAGAACAGGGGCTCCACTTCTGGGGCAGATCTAAGGTGGCAGCTGATCCCGATTGAGCTGGTGCATCCCTGGCGACAGAGGCTGTTTTGGTATTGCAAAGGAGGCTCTTCTGCCTGGCAGTGTCCTCACTGAGAACATCCTCTGTGCTTATTTCTTTGCTGTGGGGGTATTTGCATAACAAGAATTTTGGTGTGCATCTGACCACAGTGCTCTTCAAGCTGGTAGTTCTGTCCCATTTCCCCTCTGAATTCACCAGTCCTTTTGCAATGGGACGTACTACAGTGTTATAAGTAACTGCTCTGTTTTTTCTAGCTATGTGCCGTCCTTGTGATAACATGGAACTCCTTATGGCCATTTGCAGCAGTGATTTTGGTAAGCTGACTAAAGGGGAGTCATTCTGCCTTTAATTTATATGGATTATTTGGGTTTATTTGCTGTTTTTCTTAAAATAATAGCATGACTGTGCTCTCTGATCTGGGAAAGAAACTGTGGAAAAGAATGGGGGGGGCGCAAAGTGAAACCTAGAAGGGAGAAGCTTTGCTGCCAAGATCCTAATTTCCTGCAGGCAGAAAGGTTATGAACTAAAACTGAACTGTGAGTAATCCTCACAGGTGTGCTGCTGGCTCATAGGTGTAGCTGAGTCACATGTGTGTAGATGTACACTCAGGTTGAACATGCTTTGTGTGGTCATTTTTATTCCCTTTGTCTGTATGGTTTTTTTATCCCAGTTATGAATCTGCCTTCTCTCTCCCCTCAGTCTGCACACTCCCCAGTTTTTTTATTGTAGAGGCAGTGAGTTGTTTGCAACTTAGCTAAAGATTTCATGTGATTTAAACTCTCCTTCAGTGACATCCTGGTTAGGTTTCATCCCTTATGAGGGAATAGCACAGTTATTAGTCCATAAGAAAAGAAATAATAAGAAATAGTAATCTGATAATACATTAAAATATTTTCCCATTTTTCTTACTAATGCAAGATATTTTTTTCTTCCAATTGCAATTTGTTAATTTTATTGCCACATTTTTCCACATGCACATTTGTACCTCTTTGATTAGTTCAAATAGCTAAAGCTGTAGAGCTGCCTCTCTACATAGCCACAATTCCATTGCTGTAAATGTACCTTCATAAAGAAATAAAATTACAAACTCCATATGCAAGATTTAAAAACCTCACCAAATCACTGCTTTCCCACCAGAGTTCGCCATACTTTAAGGCTGATAAAATCAGACACCAGCATCACGGTGCAAATACAAACCAGTGCAGACCATGCTTCCTTAAGAGTGCTCCACAGCTGGTAATTTTTATTGTTCCCCTAAACTAACTGGTGCCATCCAGCCCGTTGTCTGTCCTGGAGGAAGGTGCGGTCCCCAAGGCGCTGTCCCCACCGGAGAGTGACAGATGTGGGGGCCCAGGCACACAAAGGGGGCACTCACACTCACGGCAGCAACAGCCCAGAAGGAACAGCCCTTTGAACTGATTCTATTTATGGCCTGACTTCCTTGCCCTGCGCTCACAAATCGCTATCATCAGCCTTTTTGATTAGAGAAAATGGCTGCTAATGAAAGTGTAAATGACTCTGGCAGTGAATGGGGGCTTTATGGTTGTCCTTAGCGTGGGGGTCTGCAGTCACTGCACCCCGAGCAGTGCAGGAGCAACCTGGAGCACCAGGAACAAGTGCATTATAACTTGTCTATAGACTTGCCTGTATCTGATTAAAAATGGTCACACAAAGGTGACAGAGAGCAGAGACATCTGTTACACAAAATTCTGGATTCCCTTGGAAATCTAAATAAATGAGGAAGTTCTTGCATCTTGGGTTGTTGAGTTTTCTGTACAAGAGTGAAGGAGTTTAGTGGCAGGAGGGTGGTTTTGTAACCTCTCACTTGCTGAAGAGCTTTTTCTCAAATGGTGAATGTTTCTGAGCCTTCTATGGATGTGGATTGAAATTAATTTAATTAGTAGAAGAATAATCGATTGCTGTGGAAAATGGGGGTAGTGACAATGATAAAGGTGGCTTCGGGACAACAAACACCTGTCAGATGGGATGCTTCATTCTCCATATGATGGATCCAAATAATGCTTTCAAACAGAGACAATGGCTTCTTATGCTTTCCTTCCAGCTAGGATCCTTCTGGGAGAAAAAGGTATTATGTATGCAAAGTGATTTTTAAATAAGCCTTCAAATAAAGTCAATTTAAGAGTACTGAGTGTTCTTCATCATCTCCAAAAGTCTTTTGGTGGATGGATGACATTGTCTTTTGAGAGGGAAAAGAACCACTAAACCTTTAAATGAAAAACATTTAATAAGCTCTCATATTTTTGGCCAAATAATATTCCGATTCTCCTTGGATCAACCTCTGTTAGTGCTGTGAAAACAAAAGATCCAGAGTCCCCTGGAATCAGGAAGGATTGTGATAGTCATTGTTTTGGAACAGAGACTGAAAAAAACTAATCCCTGAGCTGACCTCTTGTCATGTGCTTTTTTATCCTCCACTGCTTTTCATTTTCAAACTTTTTCCCCTGGTGTCGCTGGTTTGAGTAGTCATAAAGCACAATTCCAAGGATGTAGCAGAGCTTGCATGGGGATCTCCTGTGCAAAGGGTGCAATGTGAGCTCAGAAATGTGTCCATGTGCAGGTGGTAGGTATAAAAATTGCACAGCAAAGCTGCTCTCCAGTTATTTCATTCGGTGAGCTCATAGTACCTGCTCTGTTCTCCTGCTGCTCCATAACACCTCCTGTCTCTTCACATCCAGTGCTGAAAGGATCCATCCGAAGTGTCTCCCACGACCCAGAGAACCACATGTCCCAGGTCGATGTCAGAGTCCAGAAGGTCTACAGGCAGAAAAACCAGATTTTCCAGCAGGAGCAAGGGAGTGGGGAGTGGCGGGGTCCCATCCGAACCCTTCTTCAGTGCAAGGTGAAGAAGGGAGGGGGAGATTTCCTCTTCACTGGGAATGAACACTTTGGGGAAGCCTGGCTGGGCTGTGCTCCTCGGTTTAAGGATTTCATGTTGGTTTACCAGGCTGCCAGAGAAAGGGGAGCCAACCCCTGTGAGTTTGAGCTCAACTGACATGGGAAACACTCTTGCTGAGAGTTGGAGAATTTCAGTCCAATCTTTGAATACTGAATCTGGAGCAGAGTTAAAACCAAGGACTAAAGTTAACAGTTCCACCCAAACTGGGACCTGGAGGATTTCCTGAAGATAATGGCTCTGTGAGCCCTGTGAACTGGTTTAACTCACATTAATTTCTCTTTCATCACATTTTCTTTGCCTCACAAAATAACTCTGGATTTTGGAAAGACAGTCTTTTGGGGAAGGTTAGAAAGCAGCCTGTGCTCAGTACTATAAAAGTCTCTCTAACATCTCTTGCTCTGTGTAAATATTATGTGCTTTTTCTCTAGATATTTTTCTCCTCTTTCTTTAAAGTCAAATCTGAAAACTCTCTCTAACCTGGGAGGAAAAAACTAACTCTAAAGCAAAAAAAGCCCTTTCACCACCAAGAATTACTTGATTTTTAAAATGGAATGTAGATGCTGTAAAAAGTACACACATTCTGACATTGAAAAACATTAAGGAGTTTTATAAAAGCACAAACAAAATGCAACTAAGTTGCCTCCTTAATGTTCTGTTGAACTAATTTAGGATCAATAATTGTTCATGATATTTTCACCTAAATTATCTGCCTCTTCTCAATTAGCTTTTATTATTTGATTGGTGGTTCCTCCCACCCTCCTTTCGTGCTTTAGCCAGACTCACACAATTGCCTGTATTTATGTAAATGGAATTGCTACACCGTAAAATGATATACAAATGTGTCTACCACACAGAACTCAATAAATGGTGTGAATAAACCCATTATTTCCCATGTAATGGCATCTGATTGCAGCCTGGGCAACACGGGCTGACAGATGTGAGCCCATGACAGGGCCTGGAGAAAACTGAATGAGGAGAACTCTGACAGGCCACAATTAATTGACTTTTGGAATGACTCCTCTTTTCCACAGTTCTACTTGGCTGAGCAAGATTCACAAATTGCTGTCTTGAACTTTTTTATGGGACAAAATAGCTGCCAATGAAAGTCTAAATGACATGAGCGTTGAATAGAAGTCATAAAATGACCACACTGTGACATGTTTTTAACTGACATTGATTATTTGAGAAGTAGCAGCCACCTAATTGGGAGGGAATTAGGAAGGGGGGAAGAAATGGGAGTCAGAGGACTGGGTACAGAAATATAGTCTGTTAAACACTAACCAAATACAATTTTACTAAAATAGGGATAAACATTTTTACATATATTCACAGAGAGGATGATTTGGAGTCTAAATCAGTTCTTTTTGCTGTGAAAAAGTATTCACAAAGCTAAATCAAGAGGAAATGTCATTAACAAGGAGGAAAACAGACTTTGTATGAATATGACCATGCTGACTTCCCTGGGGCCTCAGTACTTGCTCAGGCCTCCGGCTGTACTCACAGTCAAGCTTACACAGGCTTAAAATACCTCTTTGTCTGTCTTCGGAAACTGAGGTGAAGCTCTGGCAGACCTAATTGACCTCCTAATCCCAGGGACATCATGGGACAAGTAGGGAAGATGAGGATTTTCCCCTCCTTGGTTTTTGTAGCACCTATCACACTGCTCAAGCAACTCTGTGTGAGTCTGCAAACTCTTCAGTCTGCAAACTCTTCAGATATTTCCTTCCTCAAAACCTTCCTCAGCCCAACTCACTTGGAGAACTTTAGGTGGAAATGTTTAACTTGTTTCATGGATGCTTTGTTTGAGTTGATTTTTAAATCTGTTGAGGCACCAGAGCTGCTCCCTGCTGAATTGTTTTCCACTGGCCACATGGGGAGGATTCCTGATACCACCCAACTTCACTGGGTGGTATCAGGAATCATCACCTATTGCTGTTTCCAGGTGTAACTCAGGCTGGCAGATGCTGGATCTCACCTAAGGCTTTTTAGAGCAATCCCATACTGTGTCTTTAATTGTCCATCTTCCTCCACCTGATGACCATGGTTTTGCTTACCCAAAAATGTCTCCAGTTTTGTTTCCTGGGAATGATGATCTCCTCATCCTCAGTGAGGGGGCAGCATTATTGATAATGGGTGTGTGGCTCAGGGGAAGGAGGCAGTTTAGGACCAGTCCAGAGAACACCACAGCTCTGCCTGCCCCTTGCCCAGCTCTCCCATAGCCCAGTGAGTGATGCACTAGAAGAGCTGTCCTTTGTACTCTGTTGTGCCTTCACTTCTGCCTCCCTCCCTGCTTCAACCCTGAGCAGAGAACAAAACATTCAGAGTTAGGGTTTACTGAGAGTCTTTATTGAATTCCAGCCATCACCAGTAACCAGCCAGCTCCTGCAGTGGTCACAGGCACAGGGACCAAGTGGCACAAAATCCAAGGTGGTGGCACAAAATCTATGGTGGTGGCCCTGCCTGTGTGTGGCTGGCACAGCTACAAACAATAACACTGTATACAGACTGAAGTACAGGGCTGATATCATCAGTATAATCAACAGTTTTATAACTGCATAAGCATGTATTTTTCTAAATACACTGCTCTACTGATGTCTTTAATTGAAGAAAAGATTAAACATTCATTTATTTTCATTCAGCAACTGTTTTTTTTAATTTACTCTCATTTGTATATTAAAATGCAAATCAATGCACATTCTCAGGGTGTTAACTCCAGAATTAGTTCTTTTCTAGACTAAGTTGCTTTCTTTGTAATACTAAATAGAGAATTACAATTAAAATACGTGCTCCTATATATGTCTTGTCTAAAACCAGTGCAGCTCTTACAGGTACTGCCCGAGTAAAACCACTTCAATTGTGTTGAAAAGGCTTTAAAATGATCATTTATCATGCAGTAACTAGTATTTCTCCTAAACACACTAATATTTATTATTAGTTATAAAAGTTGTATCACACTAATGTTCCCAAATATGCATGATACCTGAAGCTAACCAAAGCATTTCTCAGACACCCAGAGATTGGTCCTAGTAATGCCAAGGTCCTCATTTCCATCCCCATATGGATCATTCACTCAAGAGCTGGACTCAGTGATCCTTGTGAGTCCCCTTCAACCAAGAATATTCTGTGATTCTGTGAGTTCCAAATTAACAGAACTTCACTCTATGACTTCTAGTCATTCATAGCACAAAGAAGCAAAGCAGAGGATCAGGGGCCCAGTAGAAGGCTTGTTTCACTGCCTGGTAATGCAGGGCACCTCATGTGTTCCACATGCTTGGTCCTACACCAGTGTCCCATGTCAAGAATCCCACTTTGTCCAACGAGGCAGAACAAAAGCTGCTCTTTACTTTGTTTGGGTGTCCCTCCAGACTATGGCCACAGAAGCCCACAGACTCAGAGGGCAGTACTGACACCTCTTTAAAGTCAAGAAGCAACGAACGGAGGATGGGGACTTTCTCCACTGCACAGACTGCTGGAGCACGTTTTTGCCCACAACCAAGGGGACAGAGTACTCCTTCAGCACCCTGCTGAGTGCATCTGCAGCCCTGTGGCACAGCCAAGGAGCAGAAGGCTTTCTCAGAGGGAACTGCTCTTATCTTTCACTGCTGAAAAACTGAAAGAACTGAGCAGAAAACCCAGTTTGTCACCCATTGCTGGCTCCCAGCAGGACACAGCCTCCTTCTGCACCTTTTGCAGCATTCTGCTCAGGCTGAGAGTTTCAGTGCTGACTGTTCTTTGGAAAGTGGAGACCCTTCAGAGAGTAGAACTGCTCCAAAGACAGCCATGGCACTTTTAGATCCACCATCAATTCCATATCCTATTCTGACCAAAAAAAAACAGGAAGAAATTAGACTTGTGCTATCCTTGACAAAGTACTAAGAGTTTACAAACCAAGTAAAAATAGACCCAAGCCTGAATTCCTGAAAGCCTCTCTCCAAAGCACTTTGGCTAATGTGGAATGTAGTCACAGAGGTTCTTTTAAACCTTCTAACAATTCCCTGCCAAACTGCCAGCAGTGACTTTGTGTTCTGTTTCACCAAGTCCTGTAAGGGCAGTTTTAGAAATCCAAGTCTAGGAAGGCTCTTGTGTGAGCTTCCCATGGGCTACAAGAAATAAAAGCTGGCACAGTAAGTTCAGAGGCACCAACAAGGTACAGGCCCAATAACTATGAGATCCAAATACCTTGATTGCCTACAGATTGTTTTAAAGTTGTAAGTAAGAAGTACAGATTTCTCTGTACCTGGTGAGAACTTCTGAAGACATACCACAACCCAAAAAACACCAGGAGAATTAAAAATCCATCCCAGAAGAACAGATGTATATTCTCCTTTGTGCTAATTCACTGTATGTTAAAAGACTCACCCTGTCTGCCCACAGGCTTCATGCAGAGAGGAACCAGCATTTTCCAAGTACTTGCACTCTGTCTTGAGACTCCTCAAATTGGAGTCCCAAAAACATGCAGAAAATCCAGTTTCTACCACCTGAACAACAAAAGGTACACCAGCAGAGAATATCCCACCTCATAAAGAGGAAAAGCTTTATGACAGGAGACCCTGAGGGCAGGAATGCACGCCCTGAACTCCTCAGCACACACAAAAAAACCCAGCACTGAAGAGCCTTCAGTGTGAAGATGTGAAGCATGTTCTGGGTCAGAAGATGACACACAATGCTTCATCCCACACTCTTCATCACAGCATGCACACCACTGCTCTGCAGGATGTTTTCCTGACAACTCTCTGGTGTATTCACAGTGTCTGGCCTGATGTCATTTGTTTCCTGGTGATTCTAGTACCATTTATTTCCCATCAATTCTAGAAGTCCCTGCAGTTCCATTCTGATGAGATTTGTCATAGTGGCTTTTATAACTTACAGCCATAAGACTTGAACTTAGGGATTTCAACAGCTCTTTCTGTAGCATCTGGTGGAGTCCTACACTGAGAACACCTGTATGGACAACAGTCTGTGCATGGGCAAAAAGGCAACAGTGAGACCTTCCTCAAAGCCTGAATTTGTCAAGGAACTCTTCCTGTTTCTTTCTCAGAGGGGTTATTGTTACCCGTGAGCACATTAATTCTGTTGCTCCTTTACAGGAAACCACAGAAGCCACAGGGGCCAGTGAAAACATTTAACAAGGATTTACATCGTAACTTTGATTTCAGGTCAATCAAGACCTGTGCAAACCATTGTAGTTTTTACCATCACCAACTTTTTCCTAAATCACTATCTAAAGGCTTTAGCAATTCAGACCAAAGAACTGGCAGATTTCCTAAACTGCTTAAAAGAGATTATAATTTTTGTATCAAATAGTCAGTATTTGACACAGATTATCTGCGCTGTAAATGAACTAAACTGAGATACAAGACCTTATGCTTTCATGTGACAGAGAGAGAGAACAGCATCACTGGAAAACAGCCAGAAGGCTGGGTACAAGGCCTCAGTGAACTGGGCTTTGAATTTATAGATCAGGTTATTCTTCTCCCCCACCGCCATGAAAATCACAAGGCCCCCCTCGCAGTGGAGCAGCACCCCTATCTTGGTAGCCTTTGTGTTGGGCAGGCTCTTTTCCACGTCGTTGTGCCAGGATGATATTTTGGAGTTGAGCCACTCGATGCACCAGGACTTGCTGTTCCTGCCCAGGCGGCTCTCGGGGCCCTGGCGCTCCATGCTGCCGTAGCAGACGCCGATGCCACAGAAGCTGCTCTTCTGCAGCTCCACCTCCCAGTAGTGGACGCCTCTCTTGAAGCACTGGAAGCCCAGCACCTGGCGGTAATCGGTGAAGCGCTGCGGGTGGTACTTGTGACCTGGGACGGTGTCCGAGATGGACATCCTGGTGTAGTTTTCAGCCAGAACCACGGTGTTGTGAGCCGTGTTGTAATCCAGCGTGATATTAGCAGCATCTGCAATGACACAAATCACTCGAAGGTACTGAAGAACAAAGCACTTTTGTTTATCCTGTCCTGCCTCAGCACTTGTTGCCATGTTTATCTGCCAGCTCTGCTCTCCTCCTCAGTGCAGACAGTTGTTAGGGCCACAGTACAAGCTGCTGGGTTCAACTGCAGCTCTGTGTTACACAACATGCAAATGAAGGGCCAGTTTTCTTCCTTCCTGCAGCCTCACAGGATCACTTTATCACCCAAATATATCCTGGCAAAAGAAGGCGATGGCTGATCTGGCAGCAAAAGGTATGACATGTTTTATAGCATCTTAACAAGCCATCACGGGCCTGCATTTCATTTAAAAAAATCCAGTGCATTACACTGTATTTCTAGGCTACCCTAATGCTGTCTTTTTTGGGGAAACCAAAACAATTACTTAAAAAACTTCATTTATCTTCATAAAGATTCACGGATGCTGAAGATTAATTTGATTCATCCAGCAGAAGAACTACTTAGAAACCTCCTTCCCCCTTTTTCTCCAGAAATTTGCTTCATTTGTAACAACCTCTTAAGCTAACTCAGATGTACTTTTGTCAGGTCACTACAGAGGACACATAAGACCAGTACAACAAGAGCATAGTTCATCTTTAAGGAGTGTAATGTTGGGTGTCTTACACTGCAAGAGCTCCTCTCTGGGTTTCTTCAGGAAGCTGTCTAGCAGCTCTTTAGCAGCAGCAGCAGCTGTGGCGGTTGGTGTGGTGGTTGGTGCTGTGTCAACAGAAGAACAGAGTTTGGCCAGCTGGGAAGAGACCTCACATGTTTAAGACCCCATCACAGACACACTCAGGCTGGAGCTGATCTGGTTCAGCCTCTTGCTCCATGCAGGGTTAACTTCAATATTAGCTCAGGCTGTTCACTGTCATGTCAAGTTTTGAAAATCCCACTCTCTGGACAGCTTCTCTCAGTGTTTGATTGCTCCCACAGTGGCCAGCAAGAGCTGAACTTTTGTTCAATACACCAACACTAATGACCATTTTATCATTTTAAGAGCAGTCAATGAAAATTAGAATACTGAATATGATGAATGAATATTAGAATGAATATTAGAAAATTAGAATATGATGCAAGTTTGGACTCACCAACTTTAGCAGCTTTCTTTTTCTCTTCTGAAGGGGAGAAAAGAAAAAAGTAAACTGTGAGCTCTACTGGGAGGCAAAAGCCACTGGTAAGACTGTGTCATTTGTAGCACCATCACCATGGCTCTTCTGAAACTGCAGCAGTAAAGAGCTGACAGTCCAGCAGGCTGAAGCCATGTACAAATACCCTCACACTGGAAAGCTGTACATCAAGCCCAACCTTCCATTTGCTTCCTATTTCACGGGGTCATAAGCCTGGAAGGAGCTTGATCTCTCCTTCAGGAGCAGTGTGTTCAGGCACGTGGAATACTCCTGTTCCCATGAGGAACACTGACTATTCCTTTCCTCTTTACAACAGAGCTTTTAGTGCAGCAACAGGAGCTGCAGCTCCAGTCCAGTCCTGCTTCCCCAGCACACCCCCGACTGCTCCACACCCAGCACTTGGACCATGTGTCAAGAGCTCCCTGGAAGTAACAGAAGTTGTTTCTTAACACTTGCATTTACTTCAAAAAGAAAACATGGAAGATCATCCAAACAGGGTACAGTGCCCCTTAATTCTGGTATCTGGACAAAACAGAACTGAAAGGCCCCGGTATAACCTGCCACAAAGACCATCACCAGCCCTAGACTGGAGGTAGCAAAATGTTTGAGTAAGTCTCCTTTAATGACCACTTACTGGTGGTATCTGTCTCCCCCTGCGAAGTGATTTGAGCCTGGGGAGCGGTTTTCTCTTTGTGGGTCTGGTCTGTGAGGGAGGAAGAAAAAAACCAGAACATGAACAGATCCTAAGCAGAACTCAATACATACAAATCTATCAAACAAACCAAAAGGTGTTTGGCACAAATTAAAAAAAACTGCACCAACAAGAGGGTGGGGAGGCTCTGCTTTGCTTTACAGCCCACACTGACACCAGTACAGGTTGATGCACCCCGTGTACCTGTGCAGTTCACCTGTCCACCTTACAAGGCATGCATCCCCCAATATCCCAAAGCACCCTCCCCTCCCTGTGCCAAGGTGCTCACTGCAGGTCATCACTGCATCACCACCACAGCAAACAGCTCTTGGGTAACTGCCTCAACTCTTCTTTAACAGTAAAGCCATAGTTAGGACAGGATGGTGTTCTGTAGTACTTACGTGGTCCATGAGGCTTTTTTCCAACAAACGGTTTGTTTGGATTAGCTGCTGGAGGGGCCTTAATTTTTGGCTGCAACGGTTTGGCTGCAATGGTGATAATTTACATTATGGTTTGTATGACCAGGAACAGTCATGCATTATGAGGACATTTTTCCATCTTATTTTTCAGTTATGCGAACAGAACTGAAGTGATATTTGGCTGAGATGGGAACTGCACACCCATGCCCCAGTCCAAAAGATAATATGGCTTAACCTGGCAAGTCGACCTTTGTTCCACAACACTTACACAATCAGCACCTTTCCAGCTGGGTAAATGGAGTCCTGCTACTCTAAAGCCTTTCCAATCTCCCCTCAGATCCACATCCTAACCACACCCAACCCTGCTACACAGTAACACCATAAATTACTCTAAGGAAGAAAGGCTGAGCTGTGCCAGAAGGGTGTAATATCATGATAGTCATCAGCTTATCCAAGTATAAGTAACAGTGAAGAAACACTGGCACATTTTGTCTCTCAGTTTAGCCCAGACTGTAATGTTTTTGTGTGGAAATGGAACACTGCAGAGATTGGAAGACACAACTTATATTAATTGACTGTATTTGTTGCACTTTTTAAAAAAATTGTATTTGGATTGGAGAGGAAAGATCCCTCATTTCAGCTCAAAGCAAAAGTAGAAAATGCCAATTTCCCCAGTGATACAGTACCTTCTTCTTTTTTCTCCCGACTCTGAATTACTGATGTTTTCACTATGTCTTTGAGGGTAATGGCAGACTGGTAAGTGGAATGCATCACATTTGGGTCCATTTCAACTACAGGAACATAAGCCTCTTTTGTTGATGTTTGTTGCAATGCTGCTGCTCTCTGAAACAACAAATGAGAGACCACCTTGTGTAGCACACAGAAAAATACAACCAGCTTACTTTAAACGTTTGTGCGTTCGTCTCAAATTCAAGGGAACAAAGGCCACAGTCAGACACAGCTCATGGCAAAATTCCAGCAGCAGCTCAGACACCTTAATTCCCACTGGTAACCAATGACCACACAGGTCACAACACAGAGCTGCCACACCTCACGGAGGTAACTCCTGCCCAGTGACCCCTCTGCTTGTGGCAGAGGCAGTGGCTGAACTGGGACAGTTACCAGACACCCCTTTGTGGAGGCTCTCAGTTCAGTCGAAGAGAGAACAGAGAGAATTCTCTCAGGCTTCAGCCTGGGAAAGTTAGGAGAAAGAATTCAAACAATTATCTTTCTGTTCATGTTGTTTATAGATATGTTCTACCACAGTGTGCTATTCATAGTGCACCAGTAGTGTGAAGGGTTTTTACTTTCACACCAATTGTATTTCACCTTAGTGAAATAAAAGACTATAAAAGAACTTGCTACTTCTTAATACACATTCTTTAAGCCTTCTGAATCATTGGAGTCTTTTCGTCTGTCCCTGACTCAACAGTGACACCCCTTCAGCATTCTTTCACTGATATTTGTGTACTTTTCAGGACATCCTTTGATAGCAGGTTCTTGCACACCACTGCATTTCCATTTCACTGGAAGTCTCTGGAGAGCAGGATGACCACAGGAGGTTTTTGTCATTCTGCAATCTAGAATGAAGAATTGGATTCACATTTAAACGACACATTACCTTCAAAAATAGAACATCATCACTTTCAGTCAGTGCCATCTCAATCTGATCTTTGAGAGATTGAATTTCATTCTTCTTATTTCCCAGAACACTGTAAATATAATCAAACTTATTCCAAACTCTCTTTTCTTCCTCTGTAATTGCTTTCATGATCTCATTTTCTCTTTCTTCAATTACAGCTTTAACTTCTGAAAACTCATTTCTGATCAATTCCTTCTTTCTTGAAGCTGTCTCCTGGGGCAGACAAGAACAGATAGGCACTGGTTTCAAAACAACAGTTTGTAAACAAAATACTCTAAGTGCTACTGCATGAAAGCCTCTGAGGAAAACGTGGGCTTCTCTTCCTTGAAACAAGCAAGAGCAGAGCTGTTGATTTCTATGTGGTTTGGGAAGAAAACTCCTTCACTCACAAGGCATGGAGCCCATTCTCAATGTCACCCTCACGTGAGGGTATAAGACCTTGCACAGTGCCTGGTTTACTCCCATCTCCCACAGAGCTGCCTGGCCCTGCCAAAACTCCTCTTTTCTGTTCCTTCCTAGTAACACCTTCTCTTGCCAATGCAGCCTCAGCACTACAGCCTTTGTCACAAGGGTACAATCACCAACACCATGCAGTGGCCAGCGGGTGCCAGGCAACCTGAGAGCACTCTGAGCAGTTCTCCACTTACAGCAGATTGGTTCTGTTTTGTTTTCACCGTGCTCATTGCCCGGGCAGTTCTTTCACCCTGGTTATGCAGCTCCACAAGTTTTTTCTTCAGCAACGACTGCAATAGGAGAGACCAGAAAGTATTTCAGAGAGGCAGTTGTCATGTCTGCTTTCAGTTTTAAATACTCTTGTAAGCATTTAGTACTCTCAGCTTAAAACCTCCCTTCCCTTGAATCTTAAGTAGCATCCTGCAAACGTGTGGCTTGTGGCACCCACACCCTCCCCACCTCTCCCAAGAGCAAGATGCCATTGCTGACACTCTCTTCACAAAGGACCTGGTGCTTTCATCAGCATAGCAGTTCTCATGCTAAGAATAAATGTTACATTAGCTCTCAGGTTGGGCTTCCAGCACAAAGTTGATGCTATTGTTCACCCCTCTCCTTTTGAGAATGTTCTCTCTCAGATGTGATTTACCTGTTCCTTTAGTTCAAGATTCTGTTAAACTCAATCAGGGCTAAGTTCTGCAGCTAAGCTGTGTACACACCAACTGAACAGAAGGGAGTTTGACCACCTAAACTTTTTCAGCATACTTTACTCATCCACACTGATTTTCGGCTGTGCTGGAAAACAGAAAGGCCAGGTTTCCTTCCTTTCTACTCCGTGAACCTCCTTCTGGCTTTCATCTACATACTTGAGATCTCCCTAGGATACCTTTATAATTCTTCTTCTTAAGAACATCTGCAGCAGAATATCGGTCCCTCAGGCTGTGACAAGCCCTGGCAGGGGAGCAGAGCAGCGGAGGAGGCTCAGAGCTCTGGGTGACGCCACAGAGTATGGGAGGCCTCACTGGTGAGCCCAGCCCAGCCCAGGACAGCCCAGCCCTGTCAATGCAGCTCCCCGACAGCGCCTTCCCAGACCCCTGCTCTTGAGCAACATCTTGGAGAGACGAGGAAAACGAAAGGAATGGCTCCAAGGACGTGTCTGAGCACAAGCTGGAGGGCAGATAACAGTCTATCAATGCCAGACACGAGATTTACAGTCGACATCTTGTTCCGGTCTCCTCCCGCACTCCAGAGCGGCTCCCCCGGCACCGAGGGAGCCAAGGGGCACTCCGGGGTGCCCTTGGGAGGATGTTCCAGCCCCGGGGATGGAACATGGTGGGGTCACCGGCCACCCCCGTCCAGCCCCGGCTGCTCACCTGGGCAGTGGCTTTTGCCTGCTCCAAGGGGCTGGTGGGGCACAGCTTGTGCCCGAGCAGGCAGAGGGAGCAGATGCAGACGCCGTGCTTGCTGCAGAAGAACTCGAAGAGCCTGTTGTGCTGGGGGCACTTGCGCAGCTGCAGGTCGCGCAGGGGCGGGCAGAGCTGGTGGTCGCGGAAGGCAGGGCTGTCGCGGTGCGGCCGCAGGTGCTCGGCGCAGAAGGACGCGGTGCAGGTCAGGCAGGTCTGCACGGCCGGCGCCTCCTGGCAGCTGTCGCAGGACACGGGGGGCTCCCCCGCCCAGCACCCCCCCCCCTCCCCATGCCCACCCTCATTCTCCTCCTCTTCCTCGCCCTTGGCCCCGGAGTGGCCCTGGAGCTGCTCCACCACCCGGCACAGCACCGTGTTCTTCTGCAGCTGCGGGCGGGCCGCGAAGGTGGCCCGGCACTGCGGGCAGCTGAAGCCCCCCGAGAGGCCGGCCCAGCTGAGCTCCAGGCAGGAGGCGCAGAAGTTGTGCCCGCAGGGCACCGTCACGGGGCTGCTGAAGAGGCAGAGGCAGATGGAGCAGGTGAGATCCTCCTCCAGCCCCGACAGGCCCGGCTCCGACTCCAGCGCCGCCATCGCCCCGTCCGCAGCCCCAAGAGCCCGAAACAAACCTGGGCTCGGAGAAACGAAACTACGGCCTGGGCTTTCCGGAAAACGACGTGTCCCATCCCCGCCCCGACGGGAGGGGCGGCAGCCGAGGGACGAACCCTGCGGCGCCCGCCCATGTGAGGGGCAGGGCAGCCCCGGGATGCTGGGGGCTCTGCCCTGCGGAACGGGACCGCGGGGCGGGGACGCGACGCCCGCGGGACTGCGGGCGAGCCGGGCCGGGGGCTCCGAGCCGGGGTCGGGGCAGCGTCACCCGGAGGTGCCCGGAGGCCTCGGGGTCGGTTCTGAACGGCAGCGGGGCGTTTGGGGTCGCTGCCCACCCGCGCTGCCCGCCCCGCTCCCGGGCTGCCCCGGCTCGAGGGAACTCGGGACACCCAGCGCTGTCTGGCCGCTGCCGCGATCACCGCGCCCGCCGGCTCCGCCCGGGGCTCAGGCAGGGTGTGAACCCCAAATCCCCCCGAGCACCGCACCAGCTGCTCCGAGTTTTGGGTAACCTGGATGCTGGAAATCCTACGGACTCATAGGACTCATAGGTTTGGGTTGGAAAGGACCTTAAAAATCATCTGTTTGCAACAGCTGATGTCAGTGCAACGTTTTTAAAGCACACAGGTTACTGCTTTGTGATTGTGGAAACCATCTCAACAGAAGATGCTTCCTCAAATTTCTTTTTCTTAGTCTATCTGTTCAATAATCACCATTTCTAACACGAACATTGATGCTGAATAGCAACATGGCAAGTAGTCATGTCTTAACTAACTTGACCTCAAATTGTTCCAGTGGCCTCTTCCTACTCCCTCTTCTGCCCTGTTTGCTGGTGTCCCAGGGGCCCTCTATATTTCTCCTCCCATGCTGGCAGCAGGGATAAAAGGAGCAGCCTGGCACAAAGTCTGTGACCCTCCAATAATTTAAACAGAACCTGATGGGCTGCAGCAGAAGGAGCCATGTGCTCTCAACTCATGTCCAGTGGGCAAAGAACACCAGTGGGCAAGAACATATTTTGTGGAGAACTGCTGAGGTTCCCTTTAATGTAATTTAAAAGTATTAACAGGCAATCTTGTTGACATTAGTTCTTGGGGACTTCCAAGAATGTTCAGGAGTTACACAGAATCACAGAATGAACTAGGTTGAAAAAGACCTTTAAGATCATCTAGTCCAACCTATGACCTAAACTAACACCTCCTCATCAACTAAACCATGGCACTGACTGCCACATCCAGTCTATTTTTTAAACTATAGCGATGGTGATTCCATCACCTCCCTGGGCAGACGATTCCAGTGCCCAACCACTCTTTCAGTGACAAATTTCTTTCTAACATCTAACCTCAGCTTCCCTTGGCGCAGCTTTGGATTGTGTCCTCTGGTTCTGTCAGTGCTGCCTTGGGAGACCAACCCCCACCTGGCCACAGCCACCCTTCAGGAAGTTGTAGAGAGTGATAAGGTCACCTCTGAGTCTCCTTTTCTCCACGCTAAACAAGCCCAGCTCCCTCAGCTGTTCCTCACAGGGTTTGTGTTCCAAGCCCCTCTCCTGCCTCGCTGCCCTCCTCTGGACATGCTCGAGCATCTCAACGTCCTTCCCAAACTGAGGGGCCAGACCTGGACACAGCACTCGAGGTGTGGCCTCACCAGTGCCAAGTACAGGGGAAGAATGACCTCCCTGCTCCTGCTGGCCACACTGTTCCTGATACAGGCCAGGGGCTGTTGGCCTTTTTGGCCATCTGGGTACACTGCTGGCTCATGTTCATGCTCAAAATAAAGCACTCAAAAGAAGGGATGTTGGGTGGTCTGTTACAAGTGAAATCAGCGCCTAGCCAGTTCTTTTGGACTATTAAATTAAATCTAGAGAATCATTGTAAAGCTATGTTGCACAGATAACATGGACTTGTACCTACATCAGTTATCCCTCCAGCCTTTTAACACTCCTTGAGGATAAGCTGCAGAGGGGTTGTGTGTCACAGAGCTCTGAGTCACTGCCCAGCAACAGATACAGGTGCAGAACAGACAATGGAGGCATTTGGAGCTGCAGGGCTGTGACAGGAGCAAAAGTTCAAGATCAGCTCTGTCATGTGCTTGAGGGTGGAGAAGTTTCTAGGAGATGGGCACAGTGCCACAGGTTTACAGCATGGTTGGGATGTGCTGATCAGGACTTTGTAATTGCTGTCAGAGGAAATGCAAACACCTGACAGGGGGTGGTGATTGTGACTGCAAAGGAACACTCTTAGAGAGCTGTGCTGTGCATGAGATGGGACAAAAGAGCAGCTCTTAATGTTTGCATTCTTTATTTTTCCATAGGTTCCTTAGTCCAGATAAGCCCACCCTGGGCTTATCTGGAATAAACCTCTGTCATCTTTCAAAGACTCAGCACCTTCATTGTATTTTCTGTGGCACTCATGTGGAATCAACTGATATAGACAAAGGTATGCAAATAAAAAGTGTAAATATAAACCCTCACAACTGTAGCTTCTGCTTCTGGAGCATAGCACAGGATGCTTAGAGCTCATATGAGCAATTTAAGTTCTGCGTTGTCAAAGAGGGCTTGAAATTCTGGTTTGGAGAAAGCCCAACCACTCCTGTTGTCTATGAGACAATAAATTTTAACATAAAAAAATTACTGCTACCATTTAAATAGCTACTTAAGTTATTACTCACTTTTGCTTGCAAATGCTTGAGAAATTCCTGTGATTCTGAACTAAATCTAACCCTTTGCCCAGATACTGCACATTCAAAGTGCCCCACGGGGCCTAAGCAGGGCTTTAGAAGCACAGTGGGATAAATGGCACCTCGCATTCCTGCCCCCAGCAAAGGGGCTGAGACATGGGAGAGCCCCAGGGACAGAAAGGCAGCAGTGAGGGTTTGTTCAGCGTTTCACCACCTCCTTGTGGGATTCATGTGCACATTGTCCCATCCCAGATTCCTCAGAGCAGGATGTGGATGGGACAGGGAGGGCTCTTGGCAGTTCCCTCAGACTGCCTGCCCTTGGTCTGATTTGAATTGAGCAGTGAAGCAGTAGCTTCACGCAAACTTGGTAACAATGGGTAAATAAAACTCAAGATTTTACCTTCCAACCCTCTCTCAGAGATGTATTTGTTTTCCAGCATCATCTGTGTGGCACAGCCAGAGTGACTCTGCATCCATTTAATTCATGCCAAAAATGCACAGTAGGCAATGGAACAACAGGTACTGTGAAACACTTGCATTTAGCTTTTGCAACTTCCTAAGAATTAACAAGTAACAATTTCCCTTAGAAAAATAATCTTTCCATTAATCCCCACTGTCTGAGCCTGACTGTGTTCCGTTTGACATCTTCTTTTCATCCAGTTTGCAAGAACAGCCACACAAATCTAACTGAACTTTTCTCTAAAAGAACAAATCCTAGCATGAAATAATGGTATCTGAAGTGAACCACAAAACACAAATTCATTTTACTTGTATAAAAACGATTCCTTCACAAACAAGACATTTTACTAGGGTGACACAAAAACACACAGTACTTTAATGGATTCATGCACTAGGTCAGAGTACATGACAGCTAAACCATAATGTACAAATTTTCAGGTGTGTGTTTGTATCTAGGGTTTGCTTTTTCACATGTCTTTTCTGTAGGAATTAACTACCTAGCACAGGGATTATCTGAAAGTGTAAGACTTGCCAAGGCTCTAGAGGTACAAGGTGCCCCCTCAATGCTAATAATTATTAGAGCTGTCAGTGCAGTGCCTTGCCAGCACCTGGTGACCCATTCTGCTGCTGGAAAGAAGCAGAAAGAAGAAAGAAAGAAGAAAGGAAAGAAGCAGGAAGAAGAAAGGCAGCACAGAAACTTCAGCACTTAAAGGGCAAGAGGGTTTGCTCTAAAACCAACAATAAAGGCTTTCAGAGCCTACATGGATTAACACAGCAGGACACAATTGTGCCAGGGGTTCATGTTATTTTCCACTGGTTCTAAGAAAAGTTGACAGTTACCAGTGCTGTTTATCTGCCTTAAAATTACAGAAGCTTGAAATCCACAGGCTTTACTGCATACGTTTAGGTGAACTCTTTAAGTAACTACAAAGTCACAGCATTTGTATGCTGTGGCAGCAGCAGAGGGACAGTTTTGCATATCAACAATATTTATAATAAATTTTAAAATGAAAGTGACCTCTGGCAGTTATACAGCTCTAGCCAAACCCAGACATTTAAACAGTTACTCACAGTACAGGGTTGGGTTTTATCTTTTAATCAAACCATTCCAGTTCTGCAGCTTGGTACAGTAGGAATATTCAAACCCAACAGATCTATATTACACTTCCTATAATAAACAAAGTTTTCATGTATTACATAAAAACATAGCCTAAGGGAAAAAACTGTTTTTCTTTTGGCCTACTTCTTTTTAAGACAGTAACATCCATCAGTGCACTTGCCACCCTCAGAACCAGAAGGCAGCATTTCACAGAACAGATCTGTACAATTGTTCACATCTTTTCACATACTAGATGTTCCATTTTCAACGCTGGATCCATTAACTGGAGGCTCCACAATCAGTCTTGGCTCTATCAGCGCATCCCAGCTTTCAGTTATCTGAAAACAAACCACAGGCAGCACTTGGCAGGTGCCAGCAGCACCAGCAGATGCAATTTCTGTGCTGTTATGCTTTTGCCTAGACCTGAACAATGGGACCATTGAACCAAGATCACAGCTCCCCCTGTGAGTCACTGATCCTACTGGTGAACCTCAACCTGCCCCATGTCCTGGGTAAGGAAAGGTGCAGGTAAGAACAAGTGTGATGAAAGGAAAAGCTGGTAAAGGATCTCTATGAGACATGATGATGTTTATTAGCCAAAGCAAGAACTTTGATGAGTGGCGGTGACCCCAGTTAATTGAGTACCATGCAAGAACTGATAATTATGATGTAAACATGCACATTCTTGCTAGAAAGAAACAATTATTTCAAATCAGATGCATGATTACAAAGGGAATGTCCCTGAGGTGAAGAGAGGCAGGAAGCAGGGCAGGTGCCAGCTCTGCAGAGCTGGTGGCAGGACTCAGAGCAGGCCCCACGTACCTTGGTGTCCTGAGGCACCGCATACTCGATCAGCTCCTCTCCGTCTGCAGACTGGTACACCAGGTCAAACTTCCCTGGCTCCTTAGCAACTGAAAAAAACAAACAAACAGCTCAACCAGCTACAAACCAAAGAAACTTTAAATGTTTACCACAAAAGCCAATCAAAACCAGTTTGGTTTTGGGGTTTGTTTTGGGGATTTTTTGTGCTCAGTGTCTGGGTTCATAATTGTAAGAAAAAATCTTGAGGAAAAATTGAATACTACACACCAAAATTAAGGTAATTATATGACTACTCACATGAGAAAGTCAACAATATGTTGCTGAAATTTGAGAAAAATGCTCATATGACAATTCATTAATTCTGGCTTAAATGGAAACTGCAGGATACACAGTTTGAGAGACATGAATCATTTCAGGTCTCAGGAACTGCATCTTGTCATTGCAGGGACTCATTCCACACCCACTGAAGATACACCATTATGGCCTCACACTTTCTCTGTAAAATAATAATATAAAATATTTTCTTTCTTTCTGAAATAATTTCTTTCAGAAAATGAAACCACAGTAGAGGTGAGTTACTGACCACTCAAACGGACTGAAAAAATTATTTTGTAAATACCCATGAGCATCTTTCAGCTCAACTAGCAAGGGTTAGAACTTCTCAATTTAAATAGCCTTTTTGAGGAAGGAATGAGGAGGAGAGGGGTGTGTTGAGAATGATCCCAAGGAAATTTGGAATACTCCTGAAAGATGAAGTGTTCCTTGGACTTCTGGTTTTCCAGGTGACAGCAAATGACAACAAGCCCTTGGTGTCCCCAGGTACGTACATTGTCCTGCTGATGTTGAAAGGATCTCAAGTTCAATCTGCTTTTTTTCAGCATTCCAACTGATTATTTTTGCCTCCTTCACAAAGCAACAAGAAAAGAATCAGGTAAGATACACTTCAGCACTGGATAACTATTCCATATTTACAACCAGTGCACTACTTGATTGCTGCCAGAGGAAATAAGTATATTTGGCTATCAAATTTTCCAGTCTCCTTGTACAAAATCTACAAAGAATTAATGCTCAGCAATCTCTAACTACTGGTATCAATAAATCAAAGTTACTCATTGTCACTAACTTTGCAGTTTAAATCAGTACTTGCCCAGAAACCAAGTTATTTAAAGTAGCAACAAAATTTTACTTGCACCAGTTTTAAGAACTTGCCCTGACTTCAAATAGCAGTAGACTCAAATACAGCTACATTTTTCTATTTGAGAGTCTGCGTTTTTTGTCATCTCTAAAATATTAATGATTATTAATAATCCTTGTAGTTGGTAGTTTGTTGTTGTTTTTCTTTTTTAATAACAGCTACACCCTTCAAGTTTTCAATTACTTTCGGCTTCTATAGTTTTGATTTTTACTCCTGCACCAGGAATAGCCTGTGGAGTCAACTGGATGCAAGGAAAAACACTGCACAGCATCAAAATATTTAAGCCATACCTCACCTATCATAGTTCTGTGAGTGAATGAAGGGAGGAAAGAAAACCAGTACCTTATAGTCTGAAACTTCAGGACTGTAATTTTCAGTTAGTTCCAGGCGCTGTTGAAAGAAATACAAGTAACAAATTGTAACTTTTCCCAATCTTTGATGATTCCACCTACAACCAGTTTATTCAGCAACAGAAAAGTGCAAGAGCCAAGTCTCCTACTCCTGGGAACCCAAGGCCAATTGTGGTCCCAGGTAGACTTCCAGGACTTGCTGCTCCAAAGGATTTAGTCCAAGTCAGGCTGTGTGAGGAGATTAGGGAGATGGATCCCAGTCTCCTCAGCTGCAGGGATTTCATTTTTATTTACTTTTTTATTTTGCAGTGCAGTGTAATTATTTGTATGGTAAGATTTCCAATAACATTTACGTGGAAAATTACATTGAAATGACAGCACAGACAGCATTTCTTGTGTTCTACAAATACAGAAAGTCTAAAGAAATGCACTTAACTTCTGTATATGCTCCAAACTTTGTCAAAAATCAAAGCCAGGCTTTACAACAAGTGAATTTTTTACAGAAACTGTTAGGTCAGAAATTTAAGAGTGGCCCAAATGAAGCAATTTTAACCTACTGACATTTAGCATTTCCAGAGTTTACCTTAAAGGCAATTTTTTCTCCCACTCGGGGTGGAGCAGCTAGAAGAGGTAACACACTATAGTCTCTCTTGGGAATCTCCATGGGATTCTGTGAAACAAAGAGTAAACCACTGATTTAATTACTGCATCAGTGAAAACAGAAGACAATGTTCATGCTGTTTGGATTGCAAGAATCACTGAGAAAAGCAAGGTACATGCTTTGTTTTTAGATATAGAATACAATCACTTTATTGTTGTTTCACAAACACGTCCTCAGGCTGACAAACAGAATTACAGTAAATAAAACATCAGCCTTTATCCCACTAATCTATTTCTGCTGTTATGAATTACTCTCATCCTATAGGTTCTTTGTACAGTTCAGGCTGCCAGAGAAAGGTGACCTCTGCCTGTGTCAGTCACTCACCTGGACAAGGACAGAAGCGTTTGTTGCAGCTTCATTTAACTGCCTCTGTTTCTGGCCTTCACTGCTGTAGTTATAGAAGAAGCCAGGGTTTGCTCCTCTCCCATGGCCCCTCATCATCCCACGAAACCCACGGCCCCTAGGTCCTCTCCAGAAGTTATCCTCTCCTGTTCCACGCCCCCTTCCACGGCTCGGGCTGGCAAACGGTCCTTGGACACTGGCTGGCAATTGTTTAGTGCAGTTCCTTACTATGGAATTACCCAGTCCAGCACCTGCTGCAGATTTTTTAATGACAAGTGTGTCTGAATCTGAACTATCAGAGTCTGAAGAGGAGCTCTGTGCTTTGGGAGCTTTGGTGCTGGCTTTTACAGCCACCACATGGTTTGGCACTGATTTTTCCTTTGCAGTGCTGTCTTGTGCTGGTGTCACCTTCTCATCCTCTGTACTCGAGTCAGAATCTGAACTAGAAGACTGGGGTTTTTTAGCATTTTTACTAATTGCAGTCTTAGTCTTTTCAGTGTTAGACTTTACAGTCACTTTATTAGTTTTCACATCAGAATCTGAAGCAGCTTGGGATTTGTCTTTGGGAAGTGTCACCACTATAGGTTTATGGGAAGATTTATTTTCCTTTACATTTAATTCACTGCTGTCACTGTCAGACGATGTGCTGGAGGAATCTGAAGCTCCCACCCTCTTTTTCCTGGACTGTGTTGTGATCTTTTTGGTGCTATTTTTACCAGAATTTAGAGAAAAGCTCTCATTTGCCCGTTCTAAAGCCATCTTTGCTGCAGCAACCTTTGTCTGCTTTTCATCCTTCTTTTTTGTTGCCAACTGCTTCTCCCTCTCTGTTTTTTTCATCTTTTTAGAATGGGAAGTAGAGCTCTCTTCCTTACCTTCTGCGAGTCTATTTCTTCCCCTAACTTCTTCCTTTCTTTTTCTTTTCGTGTACCTTTTCTGAGAGGCCCAAGTATCTACAGAGGTCTCTTCCCTACAAGAGGAATACTCAAGGTTATGCTTCTCCTTTTTCTTTTTCCTCTTATGCTTGCCTTCATTCCTAGACAATTCTTCCTCATCCTCCTTATGTCTGTGCCTTTTTTTGTCTTCTTTTGTTGTGTAAATAAAGACATCATCTATGTCTTCATAATCATCTGCAACTATCTCTTCCAATTTTACTCTGTTAGAAAAAAAAAAAAAAAACAACAAACAAAAGCCACCATTCAGCATAATGAACACTCTTTCCCACATGTGAGCAGCTCAGGCAAGTTCCTTTAGAGTGAAGATGCTCCAGTTCTTCCCTGGACAGTCCAAAACCCTCCCCTGCAGGCACAGGCTCCCCTTCCATCTTTGGGAACATTTCCAACTGCTTGGCTCCCTCCATCCTTTTGGACATGCTGGGGTGTCTCAGGTGCTGGGAGTCAGTGTCCGTGGGCACCCGGCTCCTGCTCCACTGCCCAGGGAAGGAAGAGCTCAGACCCTTGAGGAAGCCCCATCCCTGTCCCACCAAAACCTCTTTGGTAGAAATTCACCAAATCCCAGAATGGGTCAGGCTGGAAGGGACCACAGTGAGGTCATCTGATCCCACCTCCCTGCCTAAGCAGGGTCATCCCAGAGCACAGGGCTGTGTCCAGAGGGCTCTGGAATATCCCCAGTGAGGGAAACTCCACATCCTCTCTGTCCCAGCGTGTGGTCCCTGCACAGGGAAGCTCTTCCTCATAGTCAGGTGGAACTTCCTGGGCACCAGTTCCTGCCCGCTGCCTTTTGTCCCATGGCTCGGCACCACCGGGCAGAACCCGGTCCGGCCCCTTGGCACCGCCTTTAGATGCTGATAGCCACTGATGAGGTGCGTGTGTGGAACTGACCCCCGATCCCGCTGTCACGGTCCTGCTGTCCTGATCCCGGTCCCGATCCTGCTCTTTCTGTCCGATCCCGCTGTCCCGGTCCCTATAGCGATCCCTGTCCCTGTCCCGCTGTCCCTGTCCCGCTGTCCCGGTCCCGCTGTCCCGGTCCCTATAGCGATCCCTGTCCCTGTCCCGCTGTCCCGGTCCCTATCCCGCTGTCCCTGTCCCGCTGTCCCGGTCCCTATAGCGATCCCTGTCCCTGTCCCGCTGTCCCGGTCCCTATCCCGCTGTCCCGGTCCCTATAGCGATCCCTGTCCCTGTCCCGGCCCGGTCCCTACCGCAGCGAGTCGTTGTCCCGCACGAGGCGCGCGCTCTCGCCGGGCGGCAGCAGCGCCCCCTCGAGGAAGAGGCTGAGGCGGGCGCGGCGGCTGAAGCCGAAGCGATGGCGGATGAGGCTGAGCAGGTCGGTGACGAGCCGCGCCTGGCCCGGCTCCAGCAGCAGCCAGCACAGCGCGCAGCCCGGGCTGGCCGGCGGAGGGTGGTCGAACACCAGCCGCAGCCGCACCGGGCCGCCGCCGGCCGCCATCACGGAGGTGGAGGAGGAGGAGGAGGAGGAGGAGGAAGAGGCGGGCACGGGGGCGGTGCCTCAGGGCGGGCCGGGCCGGTCCCGTGACTGCGGGAGCTGAGGGAGCGATGGGGCTGCTCCGAGCTGTGACCGCGCTGTCCGTGCTGCTGCTGGCGGCAGGTACGGGTCGGACCGGGCGGGACGGGACGGGAGCGGGGCCTCTGGGCATGGGGCCTCCGAGTAAAGCGCTCCTGTGTCCCGCAGCCGCTGCCGGGCAGGGCCCGGGCTGAGCCGCGCGAAATTCCGCCTGCTGGGATGGCGGTCGGGAGGGACGGAGAGGATAGTGGCAGTCCCGGCGGGAGCAGCAAAGCCTGGCCACCTTGGCTTGGAAAAGCCCGATTGCTCCTGCTCCAGTGCGCTGTTGCCTTCTGCCCTGATCCTTGAGATTAAGGGTTGGAGTGTCAAAGGTCTGTTCCGTGTCCCAGATGGGCAGTAGACTTTACTGACTTAAGGTGACTAGACTTTACTGACATAGATTATATTTTGGATTCCTTTAGAAGTGCCTCTCTGTCTGTCTGCATCTGCTCTCCTTGGGGACTGTGAATGTGGGTCCCCGCAGACACCCACATCAAAGTGCTGGGATGAGTTCAGTTGCTCGGGTCATGGAGACAATAACTCTTAAGGCTGCGGGTTCGATCCCCGCACGGGCCGTTCACTAAACAGTTGGACTCGATCTTTTTAGGTACCTTTCAACTCAGAATATTCTGTGATCCTTGTCGAAATTGCAGCTAGTTGTGGGAGTTATTTCACTGGGGCTGTGCCTTCAGCCCAGGCCTTGAAAACACTTCAAGAACAAATTATTCCAGCGATTGGGCTGTTATTCCAGCAGCAGCTCAAACTCCAGGCTTTGATAAGGAAGCACTTAATTAAATGCTTCATTCGTGACAATAACTCAGCTGTGGGTGGGGGTGTAAGTATAGGCAGATTTCTTATAGTAATTTTCTTTAATAGTAGTAACACTTCTAATTATCACACTCAAGATTGAAATGTAATGTTTTAGAACAATTTTGGTGGAAAGTCCAAAGCTGAGCCTTTTTACCTAGCTGATTGTTATTTCCCCTCAAGGTGTAGTTCTGAGGCGGCCCCAAGAGCCCAAAGAAGTGTGGGGATATGTGGAGGTTCGGAGCAAGGCCCACATGTTCTGGTGGCTCTACTATGCAAATAACCCAACCAAAGACTTCACAGAGTTACCTCTTGTCTTGTGGCTTCAGGTAAGGTTTGGTGAGAGACACCTAAGCAATAATTCTTTCCATCTGTGCCTGGTTCAGTCTGATATCTGATATTGTGCAGCTCTACAGAAACAGGATTCAAAACTGCCTGGTTCTAAATGCCTTGCCTTGTGAATGAGGTGTTGGGGTTGGGAAAAATAAGGATGATTTCATTCTGCAGTTGTGGGATGTCCTCAACTGCTCACCTTCCATCAAGTTTGATTGCAATAACAGAGGTTGTTCTTATCTTTCATACAACAGTAGTGATTTTTGTGCATTGTAATTTCACAGCTCCTTTCCTGAAGAGGTTGAAGTCTAAACAATGTTCAGAGAGAGAGAGTAAATAAAATAATCAGAGATTGAGGATGATTTCTAAATGGAAACAATCCCAGTTTGATAAAAATGGTGCCGTGTTCTCCACAGTATATTTCAGAAGTTAATGTTGAATAGAATCACTTGAGGACTTGTTCTTACTCTTTCTGGGTTATTTCATCAGAGTGAAACCCACAAGCTATACATGCTGAGTGAGCTAATGACTTGCAAGCCCCAGTTAGCATAGTTAACTTTTGCACTCCATATTCAGAGAATAAAGTTTTGAAACTGTAGGCACATAGCAGGCAGCTCACCAGAAGCTCTCACAAGTGGGTGACTGCTTCTCTGTTGAATTCTTGCTTTCAGAAATGGCATGTGTGTGCATAGCCCAAGACCATGAGGAAGAGAGCCTGCTCTGCAAATTAATGTGTAGTGCAAAAGCCATTTCTAAACATTTACAATCTGTCATTCTACTTACTGGCTACCTTGTATTTTTCTTCCATCTCTCATATCTATGCCATGCTGCCTTTTAACATCTATGTCATTTGATATTTCCCTGCAGGGAGGTCCAGGAGCTTCAGGCTGTGGATATGGGAACTTTGAAGAGATTGGTCCATTAGACAAAGAAATGAAACCAAGAAATACAACCTGGGTACAGTAGAGAGTTCAGCTTCTAACTACTAATTACAAATGTTTGCTTGTGTAAGCAGATGATCACTACACAAAAAAACACAGAACAGTTTTTTCATTTAAAGTTCAGTAGAGCTATAATATTTCAAGTTAAAATATTGTGGTTAATAAATTAGCTTATAGGAATAGCCTTGTTTAGAACTGAGGGGTAGACATTAATTTGATAAAATGTGTCTGGTCTTCTGTAGAACTGTGAAATGAAGATGTCTGGGAAACAGCAGAGAAACTGTAGAAAGTATTCTTTCAAATCACAGCTTCATTGTGTGCAGTCACAGAGCTTTTTCTGGGTGGCTGGCAGTCTAAAACCTATGGCTTATAATTACAGGTCCAGTATAGCCTTGAAGGGAAAACAAATTACAGCTGCCTGTGAAGGTGGAAATTTAATTAGAGCAATATATTTGTGCTCTCAGTTACCAATAGTCTGAAGTACTCTGGAGTTCCCCTAGGTGACCTGCTCCTGGATCACTGGGAGTTTTTGGGTTTATTTCTCATTACAGATGGGGCACGTTGAAGGACTTTATGTTGCACCTAATTTTTCTGCAAGTTTTTTCAGGTCCGGGGATTTGCTGGCTCAGTTAATAATTTGTACCATCCAAACTAAGTTTTTTTTGCTGGTGCTGAACTGAGGTTTTATACAAACCTTTCTGCTTCTACAGTTGCAGGCAGCCAGTATCTTGTTTGTGGATAATCCTGTGGGCACTGGATTCAGTTATGTGGATGACTGTAGCTTGTTTGCCCAAAACCTTACCGCAGTAGTTTCTGATATGATGGTTTTTCTTGGAGAATTCTTCAAGTGTAGAACAGAATTCCAGGTAAGTGAATTGAATTCTTGTTTATTGTTGTATTTTTCTCTGCTTTTAAATAGAATTCAAAAAGAATTAGGGAACAGACTTCCAGATGAGCAGTGTTTTGCTGCTAGGTAGTGTGTGGTGCAGGTATAACCACTGTCTCTTATTCTCCACATTTCAGAAGTTGTATCTTGATTTTGGGGTTAGTTAGATAAGCATTGAGGTTGATTTTTGTCTGTTGAGTGATCTGAGCAGCATATATAGGATCACAGCTGCTTATAATTCCAAAATACTTCAGAACCAACCCCAGCAAATCACCAGGATGTTATGGAAACCTAATGTGCAGCTTAAAATAAGAAAAACATTACATGTTTGAGGATGAGAGGTGAACAGCCAGTGCCTGGGTCCTGTGGGATCTGGGAGATGGTTGGAAGCATCTTCTGCCCTTTGCACAACGAGTTCCTTGTGTGGTTTTTCTCTCCCCAGACCATCCCATTTTACATATTTTCTGAATCTTACGGAGGTAAAATGGCTGCTGGGGTTGCTTTGGAGCTGCACAAAGTAAGTACTTGGAGGATACAGTTTGCTTTTCATTTTAAAACAGGGTTCTACAAGTACTTTTATTTTCTGGAATACACTGTCCCTATTGCCTAATTCACAGTGCTACTTACTTTTTTCACTTAATGAAAACTGATTCTAGAGTCATGGATAGGTAAAATTTAATTTATTGGTGTTTTGTTTTGGTTTTCCTCTTATTCATGAAGGCTGTTCAAAAAGGGACCATAAAGTGCAATTTTATGGGGACTGCTCTTGGAGACTCATGGATTTCACCTTTGGGTACGTTTAAACTCCTCAGACTGTGGATGATTTGTTGTTGTTATTTTGTTTTGCTGGGTGTTGTAATCATTCCACGAGTGCCTGAAGTCAAAAAGGCTATCCCTACCTTAAGTAAACTAACTCTCTAGTGAGTCTGGTAAATCAAAAATAAATACTGCAGCCTTGCAAGTCTTCTTGTGACTGATGAATCTCTCTTTAGAATCTATCTAGATTAGGAAAAGTCAGAGAGCAAGGTCAGCAAGGAGCACACTTGTATCTGAAGTGGAGGGATGGTAAAATGTCCCTACACATCTCCGCAGCCTCTAAGGTGTTTTTTAAGTCCTGTGCTGAAATGTGGCCACCAAGTGATTCATAAGGCTGCAAGTGAGATTTGTGTCTGGTGAGGATAAAAAGCAAATTAAAGGGCTCTTGGTCCTTCAGTGGTATTGGCAAGGACAGGCTTCACAGATCCTCTGCAGCACAGAACAATACCAAGCAAACTCTTAGCTGTCTGCCATCAGCTTGAGAATTTACAAACAAAGTTGTTATAAAACAGATTTGTTTTATAACTCAGTTTTTCCCTTTTGACTTTTCAAACAGATAAGTTTAGATAATTCCCATCTTGTTAGACCTCTGCCCATGTTCTGGCAATGTGCTGCAGTGCTGGGGGGAGAACATTTTGGTAAAAACATGTTGGTTGCTTTAAATAAATTTCACTGGTTAACTCATAGGGGGTTAATGATGTTGCAGGATTTGTAAAGAACCTGCTCTGTGGTACGTAACTTTAGGGTTAAACAGAGCTTACTGTACCTTTTTACTGATTAATTCATCTCCATTTATTTTTTCTCATAAATATTGTTGCCCCAGTAAAGGAGAAGTAAGTTAAATCTTATGTCAATAATTGATTGTCAATTTGATGTGTGAAATCTGTCCCATTTGTTTAGACTCTGTGCTGTCCTGGGGGCCCTACCTTTACAGCACTGTAAGTACCTTCTTAAACTCTCGGTCCTCACCTGATCCCTTGTGCTGCCATACAGTGCAAATGGATGTTGAATTTTAAGATTACCTCTTGGCCTGAATAAAACCTCAAAAGCATGGAGGCTGTTAGCAATAAATGAATGTGGAATTGTAATTGAAGCTGTCCTTCTTTGTGTTTGTCTCCCAGTCTCTCCTTGATGATAATGGTCTAGCAGAGGTGACTGCTGTTGCCAAAGAAATAATGGATGCAATAAATAAAAATCAATACGGGCTGGCTACTGAGCTATGGGGCAAGGCTGAAGGTGTCATTGAAGAGGTAGGATCTTTGACTAACATTAAGAACTAACTGCTGCCTGGGGAGGCACATGATTTCAAGTTATCCTTTCTATGAGTGCTGAGCTGGCATGAATTCTTCAGCCCTCTGCCCAGGCATTTTTGCCAGAGTTTGTTGTATCCCAGCACTGATATAAAGGAGTGTTTGCTATGCCCTGCTGGGAGAGTGACAGAGAAAGTGGGCAGGACAGCCCTTATGGTCTTCCAGTATTGCACTGACATTTCAGCATACAACTAGTCCTCTTGAATCCACAGTTTCAATTTAAACAAACTGTATCTCCTGGAAAGCTTTAAATATTGAAAACTGCATTCCAAGACACAAACTTGAAGTTAAGCACACATCTCTATTTGAAGAACTACAATAGGTGCACAGGATGGAAAGGAACCTCAAGTTATGGTCTGTTACTGTGGGTCACTGCATCTTGTTACTTAGAAAGTTCCAGCATAAAAGACTGGTAAAGTTTTACTTTGGTTTCTCCTGTTAAAAGGTTGCTCCAAAATCTCATTCTTTGTTATATATCATTCTTTAGTACACATAAGGCTCTGGCTTCCTTGGACAGAAAGGCTAATCTGGGGCCACTTCCTTTTTTTACTTTTTGTGTTCTTTTTTTGGAGTTTTTTGATGTTTTTGTTTTTATTTTTCTTTCTGTGATTCATGACTGACAGTGGCTTGTACATAGTTGGTTTCACTTCTTGCTGTTCAGAAGGAACTTTTGGTTCCTGTTTTACTTTTCAAATCTACTTGGCTTCCTCTCTCAGTTGTGATGGTGCTGGCAGGTGAAGGCATTGCAGTTCTTCTGCAGTTGCTGTTGTGAGCTGATTTCTGACCTAAGCATCAGAACTTTAAAAACTCAAAAATCAAGTAAAGCAAGACTTCAAGAACCTGGAGTAACTTCTGTAATGGCAACACTGCTCACGTTTGTCCTTGGATGCAGGCAGCCTCTGTCAGCTGCATCAGAGCTGCCAATCTGCAGTGCTTGGGCACATCCAGCTGTCAGCAGTTCCAGAAGAGGGGTGGCTCATACCCAGCACCACATTTTTGAGGAAGCATTTTATATTTTGGAGGATTGTAGGTTGGAAGGATGTTGAGCGAGAGTGGCACCAGACCAGACCTGGCAGTAGAGGCTGTCTAAAAGCATCACCCGGCGCTGCAGCTCTCTGCCATGAGTAACGCAGGGTAAGACTTCCTGTAGCTTCACATCTGCTTCAGAGGAGTAAATAACATCTCTGGCACAACCCATGTGTGAACAATACAGACTTGAGGAATCTCCCACTTCTCAAAGCAAATGTAGAACTGAAGTTTTTCCACAAGTATCTTCCTGGTGTGCCGGTAAAGTGACAAGTCACAGGGTCCTTTATTTAGGATTAACTTATCCTTTTTTTTTTTTTTTTTTTCTGTTCAGGAGAGACTATTCTTCATCTCTGAGGAATGTTTTTATGAGTGTTACTGAAATTATCTTGTGTTTTCAGAACACAGACAATGTGAACTTTTATAACATCTTGACTAAGGAGGTTCCAGAAGTGAAATCAGATGAACAAGAAAATCTCCATCTCAGTAAGTTATATTTAAATACTTAAATTTCTGAGGCCCTGTGTTTCCATTCACATACCTTCAACTCTGACAGTGGAAAGAGTCTCAATGTAGCACATCTTTAAAATGGATGTTGATATTCTCCCAAGCAGAACTTGTTTGCTGTTGCATAAGTAGAGACAGATAGGAATGTGGAACAACCCTATAGATGACACCTCCACCTCTACATCCTGCACAAATTACAGCAAGGAAGCAGTCAGTATAATTGCAACATCATTTCAAGACCTTTTAAGTTACTTCCTCTTACTGTCTTTCATTCCTGTCTTTAAGACAGGACACCAAAGTGTCTCATCAGTAGAAACAGTCTGATTAAATTCTTTCTCCATGATTTTTGTGCATCAATGTGAAAAACACACATGTAGAACTTCTTTTAAGCTCTTTTTCTGTTGGCTTCATAAGGGAAGGTGAAATTAACTCCTGAAAGTAAAACATTGCAGCTCAAAAATAACTGGTCTTTTGAGAAGAGCCAAGTGGTTAAAGCAGAAGCTGATGCCCAGAAAAAGTACAATGCTAGTTAAAACTAGGAATGGATGGATTCTTCCTGTATCATCCTGCCCTAAATAAGGGTTGACTTCAGTGGTTTCTAGTAAAAGTAAGCAAATCTCTCTCTGTGGTGTTGCATTTTCATTAGAAAAGGGTTTGTTGGCCGTGGTTGACACTGAAGATTGTTATCTGTGCAGGATGGAGTCTTAAGTGTGCCACTGATCACAGCGTGCTCGATATTTTCCAGTGCGGCTTTACCAGCGCCATGTCAGAAAAATGCATCAGAACAGCCTCGATGAGCTGATGAATGGGCCCATCAGAAAGAAGCTGATGATCATTCCTGACTGTGTGAAGTGGGGAGGTACTTTGCTGTCTGTTAGTGTGCACCTGATGAGTTCATTACGGCTGTTTACAGTATTGCATCCTGTAGGAGAATACTCTGGCAACTGGTCACGTTCATTTGTCATTGTCCATGGGGCTAAGGAGGGGATTTGTTCTCAGAAATGAAGATGTTGTGGGGCAGGCCTGTGGGAATAAGTGTGGTTCTGGTTCTGATTCTGCTGCTCATATCTATCTTTAGCCAAGTAACTAAAAATACAGGGGGAGGGAGGAAGATCCTCTGTTTTTCAGGAACTGGTTTCTGTCTTTCATGCAGTCTTGCTGAAATTCCTGTCAGTTTTTCTGTGCCAGAAGTCTGGTGTCATGTAATGATGCATCTTACAGAGGAGGGGGTGTAAAACAGGCTTAAAGGACTGATGTCAGCACTCTGTGTGTAAATAGGAGCCAGAAACTACAGCATTGTCTATGAGCTCCAGTGAGAGCACAGCTGCTGTCTGGTCCTCCTGTTCCTCAGACTGATAAATCACTGCTACTTTTGGCTAGGACTGGTTTTTGTGCAGCTGTGAACTCCATTTTAAAGCCTTTAGCCCATGCTTCTGTCCCAGTTTGGGGATGACATCCTTCATCACTTAAAATTTGTCTTTCTGCTTCCAACCAGGTCAGTCGAGACAGGTCTTTGAGAACATGGCTGAGGACTTCATGAAACCTGTCATCGATATTGTTGATCAGCTTTTGGCAGCCAATATCAGTGTTACAGTCTATAATGGGCAGCTGGACCTCATTGTTGACACCATGGGTGAGGAACTTCTTGACTGGGGATGGAAACAGAACATGTGATGAGTAGAATGTGGAGCTGTCAGTATATTGGTACCCAGATTTCTCCAGTCTTCTGTGCAAACCTCTTACCTAACTAGCAGTGCTTAAATATTACAGTCATAAATGAGCAGCACTTAGGATGTTTTGCTTATATCCCTCTGAGACAGGCAAATCCTTTACTTCCATTATACTGTTGAGAAATGGATCTGCAACATCAGTAATTGCTTGCTTCAGTGAAGCTAACAATTGACTTAATCCTCCTGGATAGGCACATAGATGTGTATGTGTGTGTGCTCATTCATAGGCAAAGAATGCTGGTAATTAATGAGGGAGGGTGCAGTAGAAGAGTGATCACACCTGCTCTTAGTGTAGGCTCCTGCACACCTTGGGCTTTGTTTGCTGCTTGCAAGATGTTGGTTTGATCCAGGGGCAGTTTGGGAGCCAGGCCAAATGCTGCTGAAATGCCTCACAAGGCTACTGTGCTCCCTTCTGCTGGTCTTTTCTCACTGAGTTAAAGAATCTGCAGTCACAGACTCCACAGACACCTTCCTATGTTGTGAAAGGCTTTATTCCTTGTATGTCTCTGTCCACTTAGATATTCAGATGCCCTTCATGAACCACACAGCAATCAATAAATCCAGGAAGCATGGTATTTAGGCTGTCAAAACAGATTACCAGCTAGTGATGCTCCAGTTTATCACATTTTTGTCTAAAAAGCTTTGTCCCCCTTGGAGTCCTAGAATTGATCTTGTTGCTGTCTTGACCTCCACATTCTCTAGCAGCACCTGGAAACAGAAAGCCTTTTCAGTCTCCTCTCAATGAGTGTCCAAAAAACAGGGAAACAGTGCCTCTTCTCATTTCCAGGAGGAGGACTTGGTATGGCTGATCCTTCTGCATGGCAGGACATTCAAGGTGTTTGAGGTGCAAAGTGAAATATGTTGGAATTTCTAGGGCTGCAGAGCCTCCAAGAAACACATGTTCAACTTGTACAATCCTAAATCCATTTCATACACACCTTCACTGTTTACTTATTCCCTTCTCCCCTCCATTGGTTTGTTTCAGTTTGTCCTGAATTTTCCTAGGCATAACAAAATTGTTTTTAGGATCTGAGTACACAGACTCTGTGCTAACTGCTGTACTGGTATCCAGTACAGGGGACATCCAGCTGAACTGGACTCCCAAGCTGCTGTGGAACCAAGTATCAGTAATTTCCAAGTATTGGTAATCAATGCTTGGAAATCAATTACCAATACTTTCCAAGTATTAGTAATCAATGCTGTTTCTTATTTCCAACAGGCCAGGAGGCCTGGATCCGGAAACTGAAGTGGCCTGATTTGGAGCAGTTCAGCCAGAAAAGGTGGAAGGCACTGTATGTGTCTCCAGAATCTACTGAGACAGCTGCTTTCCACAAGGCCTATGAGAACTTTGCTTTCTTCTGGATTCTCAAGGCTGGGCACATGGTAAATAATGAAGTCCTTGGGGTGGAATCAGCAAGAAGACTGAAGATGTGTATGTAGCTGCTGTCTGCTTCCTTATAGCAGCTGCTTATCCTTTGCTTTTCTCTGTGCTAGGTGCCAGCTGACCAAGGAGAGATGGCACTCAAAATGCTCAGGATGGTGACTCAGCAGCAGCACTAGGGGAGGGGAGGTCATCTGGTCTGGCTTCCTGTCCAGCACCAGGGCTCTGGAGAAGTGTGATTCTGGATCCTAAGCCAAAGGAGGCACAGTGGCTGTTTTGACACACAGCCTCCCTCATCTTGCTGATACCGTGCACAAGTGCTTGTGGAAAGGCATTTTTTTCCTTGAATGAGTTACTGCTTTTGAATTTTTAAGCTGTGATTTGCTGCCTTAACACTGTTCATAAATGACTCTTGCAGAGGGAAGTCACCTGTCATAAAGAACAAACCCTGAACATTTGCCTTGGAAGGATTTTGTGCTCTTGCCCTTCCCTGAATGCACCCTTGTATGTCTGCACACCAAGAGTAAAACTGATTTGACTTGATTTGCTTTGTGTTCCTCTGGGAGAGGTGACCTGCTCCATGAGGCTGTGGAATGTTCCTTCCTTTGTCCTAAGGCTTGAGTCACCTGGCTGGATTACAAGCTCAAGACTGGAAATGCCAGGACAGAGGACCTGCCCTAGAGGAATCACAGTTCATTTCATCTTGCTGAGGTGCCTGAATTAGGATCCAGGATTCTTCACACTTCCTTTGCTGTGGAGAGAGAAAAACATCCCACAGAGGAGGATTTGTCCCTTTTCATCTGACCATTTGTTTCTTGTTTCCATTTTTCTTAATGCCCACTACTCAAACTTTGCCTTTATCCTCAACACCTAAAGCGCATCCAGCAGGAATTCCTGCTTTTCGGTATCCTGAAGGAGAAGGCCTGTTAATACTCTCTTGTACCAAAGAGTCCCAACAGACAGGAGCCTCTTAAAACCTTCTGGGTTTAGCCAGAAGGAAAGGAGCATTATTTGAGCAATAACAGCAGAATTTTGAAAGATAATAGGAGTGTTTAAAAGAAGGATATACAAAATCTTGATCCATGTTTTTTAGAGATTTTTTTAATGTCTTGCAGAGACCTATTATTTTGAAACATTTTATAATACATAGTCAAGAAGAGACTTGGTCAGACATCATTTGACTTCTGCTATGGAGCATGAAGTAGTTGTTTCTTACTAGTGTCTGATAGGAGGCACAACAGCTGTTTCCAGCTGTCAGAATCCTAAATAAATAGCAACCTCTCACTTACTCCAGCCACTGAAACTGTAATGAAATTCCTGATAGCATTGTCTTAGCACGAACTAAGGCACTGTCCTGGTTGAGGGCAAATTTGGGAGGGAACTTCAAAAGGGTCCCTCTAGAAAGGAGAATCAAGCCCTTCCCTCTACTGGTTTGGGAAAAGATTTCCTTGGAGAAAAGTGAAAAAAAACTTTGTTTAACAAACAAAGTATTCACAAGCACAAACATTTAATATTATTAAACAATAAAACCTCTTGCTGTTCTGAAGAGATGGCAAATTCAGAAAGTCCTTGTTGTGGGGTGTAGCTCAGCTTGCTCAATCTCTTATCAATCCCTCCTGTGCTGGAAAATGCCACATCCCAGGCCCCAGTGGGCCACAGGTGTGAGCTCCAGTGTTTTCAGTCCAGAGCAGGTTTGAACAGTTCCAAGAAAAAAAAAAAAAAAAAAAAAAAAAAAAAAAAAAAAAAAAAACCAAACCAAAAACAACAACACAGTCCAGGGAACTTCATTGCCTCAGGTAGCTGAAAAAAAAAGAAAAAAAAAAAAAACCACAACTAAAAAGCAAAGGAGAGCTCTCTCCCATCTGTGCTGCAGACAACACAGTCCAGGAGAGAAAATTGCTGAAGCTCTCTGTGTCTATGATTTGATCACAACTGCCTCCATTTCACTGCTTCACTCTCAGATCTAGTTTTAAAGGTGCAAAACTGACTTCTGGGCTGAATAGACAAATGGGGATACAATTCAGCATCATAAAGCAATACTAGGACAGGCACAAAGCTGCGTGAGCACACTTGCAATCACCCAGCAGCTGCACTATTGGCACCTAATAATTGCTTTCCTTTTTCAAGTTCCCTACTTGCATTCTTGAGAACTTTAGCAATGCAAATCCAGATTTGTTTTTTTAAACACCTTTTTTCAATAAATAGGTCTAATTCATCTCTTTTCAGCATCACATTGATTTCACTGCTTGAAAATGACATATTTGCTGTTTTGGCTTTTAGGTGAACAAGGGGAAGTTGCTACCAGTGTGTAAATTTGCATATCTGAATTCTTTGAATATTTTTAAATAATTTGCCTAGCAAATCAGTATGGTTTTGCCTGGGAAATATGCTGGTTTGGGCTGTTATAATTTTCTTCCTAGTAGAAAGTATGGGCTGTGATTTGGATTTGTGTTGGAGATTGTTGATAACACAGGGTTGTTCTAGTTGTGGCTGAACAGTTCTGACAAGGCCTTTTCTGCCCTCATCAGACCCTACCAGTGAGGGGTCTTTGGAGAGCACAAGGAGTTGGAGGGGACACAGCCAGGACAGCTAACCCTAACTGGCCAAAGGGATGTCCCAGGCCAGGTGATGTCATGCTCAGCTGGGGGAGAAGAAGGAAGGGGGGACACTGGAGGTGATGCTGTTTGTCTTCCCAAATAACTGCATGTGATGGAGCCCTGCTTCCTTGGAGACAGCTGCACACCTGCCTGCCCATGGGAAGTGGTGAATGAATTCCTTGTTTTGATTTGCTTGTTGCCTATTAAACTGTCCTTATTTCAACACATGAGTTTTCTCACTTTTAGCCCTCAGTCTCTTCCCCATCTGTCTCGGGGGGACAGTAAGTGGGCAGCTCTGTGGTTAGACCATGACAGCAGTTTGAGTAGGCTGGTCCTCAGTCCTGTTATATACAACACTCTGCATTAATCCTAAATTAGTACTATAGGGCTTGAGAGAGGAAAATAATTGAGAAGGTGGTCTCTCCAGAAAGCAGCATTTAGTGCTGTTCTCACCCCTCTTTATCAAATGGGACATTGATTCAATTGTCATGGGCTGGTGCTCAGTCACAGGCTTGAGGCATCTGTTCCTTTTCCTGCTTTGTTTTAGCTTCAGCAGGTTTTCCTGTTGGCAGAGACAGTTTGGGAGGAAGAAAGATGGTGTCAAGAAGGCTGGTGGTAATGATTTGTTGGTTTTAGGGGCTATGCCAAATCTAAATGTGCTAGAATAAAAACACTTGCCCATGGAGACAGGCTTTTAACTAGGGTTCATTTAAATGCAAACAACAAAGCAGCAATCCGTTAGCCTCAAGGAAGATTCGTTTTATTCCAGTAAAGGCTTTGTCACTGGTGCGTCACAGCTCTAGATCATGACAAAGGTAAGTCACCTATCCAGCAGAGGCTGTAAGAAATCAGTTGCTTTGAAAGGAGTTCAAGTCCTGCTGTGTATCTGGTTGGCAGTGACATAATTTGTCCACTTTGATTTCATGCACTGTGCCTTTTCCAGATAAGGGCAATCACTTGGCAAATCCATTAGAGTGATTCATTCTAAATATTAATAAAATGTTTTACAGATGCTGGATCAGTCAGAAGAAAACAGCCCAGTGTTTGTTTTTCACCAGGCTCTGATTGCATAGGTAGCCTGACAGCCACTGACTTATTTTGCTCACTATCATTTTAAGTTAATTTTCACAGAAACAGATCTCTGTTAAAAATCAGTAATTCAGCATGCTGCTTCAGCATGAACCGTTTTGGCTTTCTATAACAATCTACCTTCTTCAAGCCAGAGAAAGAAACATAAAAGTTTCTTTCAAAGCCACAACAAAAGAAGAATGTCTGTACTGAGGCAAGATGGAAATCTTGGAGCACTTCTTCATTGTCATGTTGTGTCTATTATCCTGTAAATATTCTTATGTATGGCAGCACAATTTTTATGTGTCACTTCTGAACTCTGAGACATATTCATGATTTTCTAGAAGGGATTCAGGAATGGAGTAGAAATTTATCTGGCCCACAAACTGATGCAGAAACAAATTCAACACCCTTTGTGAGTCCACCCTCACAAAGTTTCTCCAAACCTGGTTTTAGCGTTAGCTATATGATAGATTTGATAGTTAAGGGTAGTTACAGGTCTTGTGGAGGAACAGATGAACCATTTAGTCTTTACTTGGGGAGGATTTTTTTCCCACCACCCTTTGTGGTGGGTGATTGAGGTAGGAGAGAACCGTGTTGGCAGGAGAAGAGGTGTGTTAGCATAAACGGCCTAATGCTGCAGTTTTCAACCAGTCACCTAAAATATTACCAAGGAAAGCAAAGGATCCTTTCATATATTGACCATTACTCTTCACTGTGTTTAAGTAATTCAGTGGCAAGCATTAGCAGAATTGATTATTGAATTAACTATAGCAATGGCCTAAACCAGTTGGGAATACTGCTAAGCCATGTCCCACCCATAGGAGATTTCAGAACTTCCAGCATTGGTCTGAAATGCTCCTAAAGCGGTAATCTTCAGAACGTGCTTTTTTTTACTCCCTCCTAACCTATTTGAGGCTGGAAAATAAGACACTATAAGGGCACAGCACTATGTCTCAGAAGACCAAAAATATACAGATTCCAGCTAATGTGTCAGCTCTGCTGTTCAGTACTTCCATCGCATTATTGCACAATTCTAGATACAAAGTACATTTGGGGTAAGGCAAGATTTAGGATGTAGGACTTGTCCGGATTTCATTTGGATGTCACATAGGCAAACACAAATACAGATTCACAGGGGACTTGAAAAAACAAGGCCAGAGTGACTGTACAGCAGAGAGGCAAACATCACACTTTTACTGAAGCTGATTGAAATCCAAGAGCTTGTTTCTCTTCTCCCCTAGTTTTTATCCTCCAGTTTCAACACCAACATTTATAGGTAGATACTGTTCTGAATAGGGCTGTATCAGTTTTTAAATGCTGTGAATCCTCTAAGAAACAGCTGGAATAATTCCACCTGCAAGCTGTAGTGCCTAGACTTGACAATGCCTACCACAGTAATTTTTGAAGGTAGCTATAAAGTCTGCTAGAACCAGCCTGGTTAAGCTGCTTTTCTATTGCTTCTCTGGTCCTGAAGTGTCCTTTTTAGGGCTATATCTCTACAAGCTGGATGCAGTGTGTCTTTGAACCAGACTCTGCTCACCAGCATTAGCCCCACTTGGCCCGTGGATGGTCACAGCAATAATGATGCTGCATCTACATTCTCCTGTATAAATACGTTTATTCTGTCCTTTATCTCCCACTATCAGCCAGCTTGGACTCATCTCCCTCAATCTGTTTGGAGACACAAGAAGTGATGACTGACATTAGCATCAGTATGGTATACCATGTTCTAATCTTGCTATTCTCTCCCATTTCTCCTTGCTGAATACAGCAATATCTGGGAATTAAATTCCTGTAGTCAGCTCTACTAAAAGCAGATGGAACATATTTATTCAGATGTTGTGTAGTCCATCTTAGATAGGACAAAATAAACAAAATTGTAGAAACTTCATTTGAAGCAGTAAAAGATGACTTTCAACAGTTTATATCTTGTGTTATGGGTGAGTTAGGCTAAATACACTGGCTGGTGCAGCCTCACCTGTTACAGCTGCTAGATGATTTTCTAGATGATTCATTTCTTTTTTAACAAATTGAGGGAAGGAAAGGAGGGGAAAAAAAGTCTTCAGGAATCTGGGGCTTAGGTCTGTTAATGTTAGGCTTAGGTCTGTTAATGTTAGGTCTCTTTCCTTGTTAGAGCCAGAGAGGAATGCCTGTGTGTCACTTGACAGCCCTATTTGGGGTAGAAGTTTAAAATTGCTTGACTGCTGCTACTACACTGGGTCTGCTTTTCACAGAGTTGTCCTGGAGCTTTAAACATTTTGTTGCTTTCAAGAGGTTGCCAGATGCAATTGTATGTTATAATCTAAAGGAAATGTAAGCCTACCCAATTACTTGGAGCTGGTCAGAGGAAAGTGGGCAGCTGCTGTCCTTTCCCTGAGGCAGCAGGGAGGTTTCTGAAATGTACCAAGAAGAAAGCCTTGGCCTCAGGGCATCTGGGGGACTGTGGGATGTGGAAGAGGGAGAAAATTGTCCATTCACCTCGGCTTTACGTATTATTCTTCTTGCCAGTCTCGGCAGGTGGGTGCCTTGCGGTGGTGACAGATGTGCAGTGGAGTGACCGACCACTCGGTGGAGTAAGGAGACCTCGGAATGCCAGGGGAACACGCTGGCCTTGGCATCTGCAATCCTGGTGCTGTCCCTGGAAACACCAGGGAATATTCGTTTGATCCTATGAATTCCCAGTGGAATCGGCTTTATGGGAACCGCCACAGAGGATTGTTTATTTTAGCTGTAACTTCGGGAGAACAGGTAGTTTGGTCTTTGTGTAGCATGTGTGTTGTAAGAAGAAACAAATAAGGCATTAATGTGTTTGAATTTAGTGCAGTTGCTCTCTAGCTGGGCTCATCAGACAGAGTTTTGCTCATGCCTAATTCATAATCTGGTAATAATGTTGTTGAAATCAAGCAAGAGCATTCATACTGTGTAAAATTAGTCCAGTAAAACTTTTACAAGGTGAAGTCCTATAGCATCAAGAATATTTCAAAGGAAGATTCTTGCTTGTAGAAACGTTTCTCCAAAATTTTAAAGTTTTGTTCTTGCTGTTTAACTTCTTATAATAGAAAAATAGATTAGAGGAAAGGTAGTAAAAAAAAAATCAAGTATCTTGCTTCTGTTCCAAACTTAATTAAGCTAGTCTGAGAAAACTCCATTACCTCTTAAGTAATATTTTTAAGTTCTTAGGGGCAAGGGTTAATAAGCTGATTATTTCTGCCTGTTACCAGTTTGTGACATTTAAAGAGAATGTCCAATTGATCAAGTACATCTGTTATGTGGTTAATCAGAGCAGTCAGTGGGAAACAGGATTTGATTCAAAATACAGTAAGACTATGAGAAGCTAAATATTCAAGGAGGGCTATATTGTGTATACCATAAAGAGAAATTGGACTGTGGAGCTGTTCTTAGGGGCTGGGTCTCTGGATGTGGCTGGAACACAACCAGAATTGCAGATAGGGCCATCAGCCCTGGGGAGTGCCCTCCTTTGACAGTGTTTCTGACAGCAGATTGCAATTTGCTATGTGAGTGGAACTGACATTGATGGAAAAGCAGATGATTGTAAAGAAATCCTGCAAATGACAGCCATGGCCTGTGGTATGCAATGAAATATTTCCTCTTGAACTATTTATTCAAGCAGATATGGTAGCACCACCAATAGTCGTATTTCAAGTTCTAGAAGGAAACTAGAGTTGGCAGTATTTCACATAGTTCTTGAATCAAATGAAGAAGTTGCAAAGTATCTCTGATTAAACACGTAGTTATATATACCAGTAAGGAAAAATAGCCCACTGGTGCATGCCCTACCTAGAAGTGGAGAAGCAGGGATGAGCAAGGAGCAATGCCAACTACACCACTGAAATAAAAAACAACCTCCTGGATTCAGCCCTAAAAACTTCACCTTGGCAGAGCAGCTGCCCAGCAAGTGGGTGGAAAGTGTTTGGTTTGCTGTCCTGATTTTAGTCCCCATAGGACACCCCCAGCTTTAAGCTCACAGACCTTTACTGACAGCATCTCTCATCCCAATTCTCTTGTGTTCAGTACTATCAAATCATCTCCCAGCTGTCAGATATTTGCTCCACATATTCAGCTGTCTGTAATGACAGCTTCTACAACCTCTCCAACTCTCTTATCAGCTTCATTCCAGTGCTTGCTGGTACTCAGGCTGTCTGTGGCAGTTCTTGAACTTCAGCACTAATTCCCCAAACCATAGTGCCTAAACTAAAATCTTCTTCCCCTGCATCTGCCCCTTCCAAGTTAGTGCAAGATTGATACAGATTTTAATGATGACAGTTTTGATCTAAATCCATGTTGCCCCTTACTTGCATATCTAGACCAAGTTCCTTCATCTTCCAGCAGAAGATAAAGGAGAGTCAGTGGAAATTAACTGGATTTCAAGAAACTGAGCACAACCCCTCTGAGGGGTGGGAACTCTTCCTCTAGTCATGACAAACAGGAATATTCATTTTTTAAATTATTTTTTTCCTACCACAATAATTATTGTGACTCCACTTCCCAGTCTGGGCCTGCACAGCTGCCCACCTGCACACAAAGAGGGGAGTCAGAGCAAGGAGTCACTGAGACAATCTCAGCAAACGAGGTGGGACACTGACACAGATGTGCTCTGAGCCTTTGAAGAGGTTGAACTGACTTCAGAGCAGTTAGACTAGCAGGAGCTGATTCCACACAGGTGTCTTCCCACAACTCCAAGGGCTACCAGCTCACAGATTTTTGAATAGGTGTCCCCAAGGGGTGTGCTGAGCTCAATCCCCATATAACCTGAAGAGTTCAAGGGTCTCAAGATAACTAGACAGCTAACTAGACAGCTTCAGAGAAAATTGCTGATCAAATATTCTGCTTCCCTTTTTCCTTTCACATCTTCTCATATCTCTTCAGAAATTCTTCGCTTCCCAAGGTTCATATCTGATCTCTGCGCTTTGATTTTTTTTCCCCAGACTGGAAAGACCGTTTAGTACATCAGTGAGGGAAAGGAGAACTCTTCCATGACTTTTTTTGTAAAAAATAAAGGAAGATCAAAGTGGCAGAGGCTCTAGAATCAGCTCCTTATCTCTCTGGGGGTGGCTATGTGAGGAATTGTATTGCTGTCACTGTGTTGTTGATTGACAACTGATTTGCAAGCTCCAGGGCTGTTAAGCCAGCCTCTTTCCAAACCTTGAATTTGCACATAAAAGGGATGAGAGACTCATGCTCAAAGAAATAAAACTTCCTGAGAACACATTGGTTTCTACAAAAGAGATAAATTTGAGCAGATTGCTCTAATCATGGAATTTTCAGGGTTGTTAAGGGCCATATGGACCTCTCCTACTGCAAGAAGCAAATGAATGGATACTGTCTCGATTCAAAACCTGCTTCACTTACATGGTCATTTTAGTTGGACAGCTTTATCAATCACCTACAGCACGTCACTCAGTCATTGATGGTCACCTGCACTCAGCATCTAGAGCAGGAAAGGAGTGCTGGCAGAGGCAGTGAGTACCTGAGCCTGACTCAGCCAGAGCTCCTTCCTCCCCAGGAGCTGGACTCATGCCTGGTCTGAGGCACAGTGCAGAAATCAGAACCATCCCTGGTTCCCCCCTCTGGCAGCTCACAGCTGTGGGCTTCGAAGGCAGTCCGGAACACACTTGAGAGAAAGAAAAGGGGCCGAGCAGAGAGATCAAATTAGAACCCAGCCATGGAGCACAGCAGTTGCAGGCGGCTTTAACGAGGAATCCTGCAAAGGCAGGGATCTCCCTTCGTTACCCACTGTCTGATTAAAGCGGGGGTGGGCAGTGTCATTGCCCAGCCAAGCGGGGATCCTTCCCATGGCTCTGCCTGCTCGCTTGAGCGCAGCGGAGCTGCGCTTGTCCTGCTTTGCCTTAATTGCCCCTTAACTCTCTACACGCGGCTTTCCCCCTCTAGCCTGGAACTATTCAGACCAGGCTTTTTCTAAGAAAAAATATTGCAGTGTTACTGGTGTTTTATATGGGGCGTCGGACTGAGGTATGGAGAAGTGAAGGGGCTGCAAACGGGTCCGGCCGCTGTCGCAGAGCCCGGGGGATGCCAGGCCAGCTGCGTCCCGCGCTGCTGCTGTCCTCCTGACCATCCTGCCTCGCTCCCTGCCCGTTCTCTCGCTCCTCGGGCGGCTTCCCTGCCATCGCCGCTGTTCCCACATCCCGGCCCCCTATCCCCGGTCCCCCTGTCCCCGGTCCCCTGTCTCCGTCCCCCTGTCCCCGGTCTCTGTGTCTCCGTCCCCCTCTCCCCGGTCTCTGTGTCTCCGTCCCCCTCTCCCCGGTCCTCCTGTCTCTGTCCCCCTGTCTCCGGTCCCCCTCTCCCCGGTCTCTGTGTCCCCAGTCCCCCTGTCCCTGTCCCCCTGTCCCCAGTCTCTGTGTCCCCGGTCCCCTGTTCCCGTCCCCCTCTCCCTGGTCTCTGTGTCCCGGCCCCCCTGTCCCCGGTCTCCGTGTCCCTGTCCCCGGTCCCCTGTCCCTCTGTCCCCGTCCCTCCCGGCCCCGCCGGGGCCTCCCTGCTGCCCGCGGCGCCCCCTGGCGGCGGCCGCGCCTCCCTCAGCGCCATCCTCCAGCTCTGCCCTATTGTTCTCCCGCCCGTCGCTCCCTCCCTCCCTCCGCCGGGGCTCGCGTCCTCCCTCCGCTCTCCTCCATCCCTCCCTCCATCCCTCTCTCCTCCTTCTTGCCGTCGCTCCCGCCCCGCTCCCCGGAGCTGATGTCACGCACCCGCTGAAGGCGCGGGCGATCATGGCTGCTGCGGCCGCGGCCGTGCCGCCGGCCTCCAGCTAATGCCCGCGATGGAGCCGGCCAGCCTGCTGCGGTTCCTGCGGAAGCTCAAGGAGGTTTTCGATGTGTGCGATGAGGATGCGGACGGGTTCATCCGAGTGGAGCACTTTGTCGCCCTGGGGCTGCAGTTCGGCCAAGGGGATGAGGTGAGTGCGGCGACTCCCGGCCCCCACGCAACTTTCACCTGCTGTGTGTAGCCAGACCCCGCCCGGGCCGCCCGTCACCCACCTGTCCTCACCGCGGTTCCCGTCCCTTCGGGAGCCCCAGGTTCGTGCCTCAGGGCAGCCCGGTGCGGCTCGGGCTCCCTCCGTTCATTGGGGAGTCCCAGAACCCTCCCCTTGGCGGCCTGGAGCCCCCTTCCCTTAGGGCCATCAGCCGCCTTCCCCCTTTCCCGTGGAGCCCTCCCCAAAGACAGCCCGGCTCCCTCTTTCCCCAGGGGTCCTGGAGCATCCCCCATCCCTCGGGGCAGCCTAGACCCCTCGGCTACAGGGACCGGTCGCGGTTCCTTTCGAGGAGTGTTTTTTATTCCGGGTTTTGTCCGTCCTAGCTGAGCTGAGCTCGGTGGGGCACTGGGAGCGGAGCCAGTGCGGTGCCGGCAGTGTCTGGATAGTGAGGGAAGCACCTGTCCAGGAACCCCAAAACCGCCCGGGGATGGGATGGGAGCTTGGGCTCCATTCATCCCTGCCTCCCTCCAGCCCTTCAGTGACACAGCGTAAATCTGGAGTCGCGCCACCGGTCTCGGCAGAGCGTTGCGTCAGTGGGACCGGTGTAAATCGTGACATCAGTGGAGATGGGAGTGGGATTCGGGCCAAAGGCAATGAGGGCTACGCCATACGCTGGTTGAAAACTGTTCCCTTCAGTGATTCAATCAAGGGCTGCAGCTCCAGCGAAATGAACCAGCAAGAAACGCTTTCCTAGGAGAGCTCTTTGGATGTTACACTTCATTGTTCAATGCTTCACGATGTGCCCCAGCAACTTTGGGTGCCAGAGAGGAGGAGTGAAGTTGGGACTACAATGAGGTTCAGAAAACCAGTTTCAAACAACCTTTTAGACTACAATAAAACAAATTAATGTGAGGAGCTAATAAAACGGTAGTTTATAGAGGGATGCCAAAGAGGAAGCAAAGCCAGAGTGAATTCAAGTAATTGTTGGAGCAAATAGCTTATTTCAAATAGCTTGCCACTTGTAATGAAACACAGCTTGTGAATTAAATCAGGAAATCAGTAGACAGAAGGCTTATTACTTGCAGGTAGTCACAGGTCTTAAACATTTTCTTAATGAGAAGCTGCAGTTTGTGGTTTTAACAAGCAAAATAAGTAGAAATGAGTAACTGTAACAAGTTTTATTGACTTTGGGTTTATTTGTCTCTTGTATAATTTTATAGAAACTAATAGAAGTATTTTTAAATCCTTATTGCCAGATAAACTGCATCCAAATTGCTTTTTGCACTACTGTGTTTATTTGGAGGCAGAGCAGTGGCTTTCTTGTGCAGCACTGAGGAAGACTGACAGCATTCCACTGGCTGTTTTGCAGTAGGATTACACTGATGGTCATAACAATCCTTTTTGATTTTAGAAATCTTTCAGGTTTCGAGAGTGGAGTGGGTGTTCTGTAAGATGCAACAGAGGGTTTGGGTGATGATCTCATAAGCTTAGAGTGAATTGGAGTATATTAGCAGAAAAATATTTAAATGGAGAGAAAGAGAAAACTGAAAATTCCAGTAAAGACAGCGCTAGAAAAGTACCAGTTGTCAGTGATAGTTTCAGGACGGGCTGCCTTGCTGGGCAGGCACAGGAGAGAGTGCCAGTGGTGAGAAATGCTTGCTTCATATTTCATTCATTTGGAACTAGCAGTGTTTGATCAGATATTTGTAAAACTGGGACAGAGAAGTCTTATCTTCCTATCTTATCTATCTATATATCATACCTCTTTATTTATTAGTGTTATAACTTGTTCTGGTTTACTTCCCCGTGCCTGGTGAAGTTGGTGTTGGAAGTCCCTTGACTTCAAAGGAGCAGCTGAGTAAATGGGATTTGTAAATCACCCAACGAGGTTTGCTAGTGAAATACAGAATCAGTTTTCCAAGTGCAGATTTACTCCAGAGCTACCACTGCAGGTGAACTATTCTAGTTTAAAGGCTTGTTAAAAGTTAACTTTTTGTGTGATGAATCACAGTTGATGTTTGGAGATGGGGAGAATCTACTCTCCCAAGTAACACAGTGCTTTCTACCTTGCATTGGCAGGAACCTACCAAGTTCTGTGTGGAAGTGCATCTCATGAAATTAAACTGAGGAGACACTGTTAGGGAGCAGTTCCCTTTAACACATTAGGACATATATACTGTCAATGAAAATTAATTATATTTTTGATTATGCTAAAATTCTTGGGCCTCATCCACCTGGGCTCCCTTTAGATTCAAAATAAATTTTTCCATTGGCATCAGTGAAAGAGTGATTTTACCTCATGTGCAATCAAATATAAACAGAATATTCTGTTTATAGAGTTCATCTGGCCACAGGAAGGGTCCTATTTTGTAGCACTGTGTACTGAGTAATTCTGATATTTACCAACAGTAGCCTGGGGTCATGTCTATGAAATGAGGGAGTATCTGTCCCTTCAGTTGTGCATGAAGGGCACACAGATTTCCATCTCTTCTCTGCCTCCTCAGTCTGTCCTCCTCAGAGCCACCACCATCCAAAGTTTGAAGTCTACAAATTCTTAATACTAACTTCAGTAGGGTTTGTAGGGCATTTAGCCTTTTCTGGTTTTTTTCTTCTTCTTTCTGCTTTCTTCTTCTTTCTTGTGTGTGGTGTGTAGTCAACATGCTGAATTTTATTATTCCTGAAGGATAACAACTCTCTGAAAACTGCCCCAAGGCAAAATCGTTGCAGCAAGGCAGCAGCTTTCCCTTCAAGCAAAGCACTCCTTACCCACACAGTCAAAATAATAAACTGTAATGTTTCTGGTTAACTTTTTTTTTCTGTTTTATTTTAATGGGCTTTTGAAACCTCTGCTTCAAATAGGTTCTAGCAAGTTTGCTTGCAAGCTTTTGCTTTGCCCTGCAAATAGTGTGGTTCAACTAGAGGAAAAAAGGATTTGATTGTATTGATTTGGCAGAGCCAGGAACAGAACCAGGTCTCTAAATTTCTGAATTTAGAGCAGACCTGACTGGCTGTCAAGCACTGCTTGCATATGCAAACAGCTGTGGAACTTGTACTTTTAGGCAGTTGGGCATTCTGGCCTCTGTTCATCCCATCTGACTGTGGGCATCTAACCGAGTTGTCTCCATCAGTCTTTCTCTGTGGACATCGATGAGCAATTGAGCACTCAGAGGCTGTAACAGGACCAAAGGATGAAATAAATCCCTCAGAGATGCTTCTTTGTCTCCAGGACAACAGAAACTCCCTAGCTGAGACTTCTGATTCCTTGCATGGGTCTGACTTTCCTCGTCAATGGGGTGTTTGCCTTTTGTGTAGAAATCTGAAGAAAGACACCAAGGGTTGTTTCCAAAGCGACTTGACTGGATGGCATGTGCTCAGTAGCTAAAGAAACACTTCACATAACACTGAGAAATGCCAGGAGTCGCTCACCATCTGGTTCCCTTTCACTGGGAAAAGAGTTGCAGTACAGCCAAGTGTCTGGGAGCCTTGTGAGTGACACGTTCAGCAAGCCCCGGTTCTGGCAGCGGATTGTGTGAATGTGTATTTCAGGGTAGTGCCAGTTGATGTTTCATTATGCCAGATTCTACTTAAACTCCACACTCAGTTTTCAGCAACAAGTGAAGTAAGCTGAGCGTTTGACACTTCTTTCTGAGGCAGGTAAACACCTTTTGGAGGTGCAAACCATGCAGGTGCTCACACAGTCATTTTTGTCATGGTGAGATCTGCTCATCAACTTGAAGCAGTGTCACAATTAAAAGGGAGCTTCAGCAGCTAATAAAATGTAAAGGCCAATATCAATTATTCACATGAGTGGACAGTAACTCACTTAAAGCCAATGGTTTACTAGTGGTGCAGAACAGAAATAGCTAAAAATGAGTTCACATATTTCTCATGAACAGATGAAAATTTCTGGCCAAAAAAAACTGTTATAGGGAAATGTTTGTTGACAATCATCTTTGTCAGTTTCAATAATCAGCACCATTCAGGGCTGAAGTTAAAGGCATCAACCTTGAGTGCTGTCCCAGCAGTGGATTGTGGCTGTGGCTGTTTAATGGCAGTCCTGGTGCTTCCTTTTGACTTGCTATCAGATGTCTCCCAGGAGCTGAGATTGTCGTACTCCAAACAGCCCTTCTGCTGTAACCACTCCAGAAGTAGCTTTTCCTATAATTTCAGGACTGTGATTTCACTGCCTGATAATCCAGAGTTTTTCTGAGGAGTCTGGGTGAATTTCAGGCTCCTGGCTGTAGTGTTGCAGCTCAGAATTGCACCCAGAAATTAAAGGAATCAAAATTCCTGTCAGTGTGCACAGTGACTCATACCTTCTTGGTAATATGAGTCTGCAGCCATGAGAAGAAGAGACTATGGCACTGAAACATGGAAACAAAAGGGTGTTATCAAGTGATACTGCCATTCTTATAAGGTCATACTTCTTTGCTTTTCCTGGAAATAATTATTGAAAGTAAGAATAAAATATTTGCCTAGACAGTATCAAGGATACAAAGAGCAGTCCCATGTGATAGTGTTTTCTAGGCAGCAGCAAGGCTGCCACGCTTTCAGATTCCTTTAAACTCTATTTGCTAATGACCCAGATGTTTAATGCAATTTACAATGACTGGAAAAAAATAGAGTTCTGAAGTGGAACAGTGGGGTACTCAGTTTATGGATTAGTCAAGGTACAGCCACTGTAGCCTCCCTAATTCAATACAAACTAGCAGTGAATATGTTTAAAATAGCCTTTTGGTAAATGCCTAAACTAAGCATGTATTTCTAAACAGCTGACATAAAGCAAGCTTGGTACTTAGTGTTAATGAAACGTTTGCCAAAGCACTGGTAGAGAGAGGAGCTGTAGGTTTGCTGTGCACTCATGAGTTTAATTCGTTACGTAATGTTTGCCTTTCAAAGGTAAGAGCTCTGAGGGGTACAGCAAGAACTGATACATGTACAGCTAAGAATTCATTATTGCTGTGTTTTGCAATACAAGTCAGTGATCTGAAACAGTAAATTCTTAGTGCCTGAAGGAAAGGCAATCAATTTTGATAGCAATTCTTGATATTTAAATGACTGTATTTTATCACTACCTCATTGTTTGAATTTAGCACAGGTACAGTGATACTGTGTTGACATATCATTAAATGCAAAAGTGAAAAAATGCATGAATGAAGCATAGAAGACAGTACAGTATGGAAAGTAGCACATGTAAGTGGTGTATCAAATCATTTAGCTGCCAGGCAGGGCCAGATATTTTCTATGTAATTTCTTTTCCCTCCATCCTGATTCAGTCCATGCCGTTAAGTTGTAAAATTGGTGTTCTTTGTCTGTGATATGCGTGCATGTTCTCCAGAAATTTGCTCTTGCAAATCCTACAGAAGATTTCGGATTTCTCACATGTATTGATTTTATTCCTCTAATATGATTAAGCTTTGAAAAGCAAATTAAAATTGCTGGAAGGGAGGGTAAGTCTTGGAAGGAGAACAAGCCACTGCCATCTAGTATTGCTGGGGGTGATCCCCAATACAGAATTTTTTTTTGCTTCTAAAATTGCATTGGTACTTGCAATTTAGCACAATTGACTCATACTCAGCAGCAGTGCTTTCGTAGCAATGAAGTGGAAACAAATAAAAGGTGTGATAATATTTAATGTTTTTATTCTCTGTGCAGTTGACAGTATTGTTTCCTATTAATTTTATCTGATTTTAACGCTGATATTTACAAACATTTTAAAATCCTTGATCTGATTTTTGCATCAGACTGTCTGCTCAGGAGTTCTAGCAGTTCTTAAAATATGCAGTATTTGGGAACACACGTGATCTCAGACCTAGATCCTGGCACAGGTTGCTGAGTAAACACTCATCCCTGAACGTGGTTAACTCAGTGCAGGCTGTGATTAAACACATGGATGATAAAAGAGAGTGTCAGACACAATCACTACTACTCCAACATACGGTTTTACAACAGCAGTGTGAGTGTAAACCAAGCACTGTATTCAAGATACAATTGCAGGGCCTCACTTGGAGAGAATGCAAGTGTTTCTGTAGAGTTTTGTGTGCTGGTTTCACATTTTGTGTGCAGTTAAAATCATAAATAGCAGGGCTCCTTCCTAAGCCTTGAATCTGTTTCAGTTCAGAAGGATGTTCAGCCTCAGAATGAGAGACAGGACTGAACTGTGGGGTCAAAGTACAACAAGTGAAACAGGATCGATGCACAGGGCACAAAATGCAGGCACTGGAAAAATTGCAGTGTACTCTTGGATTTTAAAGCTGCTTTGACAGTTGGGTTTGGGTGAAGCATTATGGTTTTAGGGGGTCAAGTGAAAAGCTTAGAAACAGGTGAGACTTTTCTCTTATAGGATTCCTGAAATTAGAAGGAAGGGTACTGGAATCCTGTGCTCTGGAATACAGAGGGGTCTGGTGAGATGAGGGGTGTTTCAGAATGATCTACATTTCAGTACTTATATATGTGTTTTTTCAAGTATTCCACAACATCACATACACATCTGCTTTGTCAAACTTGTTTTTTTCTCCTTTGGGGGACATTCTGGTGGTATTCCATCACCTCCAGATGAGCTGACCCTCCCTGATGGGATCCAGATGGCTTCTGGAACATGGGATATTATTTTCCAGTGGCACTTCTGTTGTTATAAAATATCCAAACAAACATGCAAGCAGCTTTATCCATGTGTTTGCATGGTATTAATAGATTTGAGAAACTGTCCTAAAATATTGGTGACTTTGCTAGTTTAGTAGTAAGTGACTATATGGGCAGTTTTAAGCCTAATATATAGGATTTGTATGTTGGGATATGTTGCTAAGGCCACTTTTCTTTGTTGTAACCTACTGGGAACAGGAGAAACCTGTAGGAGAATTTTGCTGCCCACTTTATGCAGCTTCTTTAACAATTGCTTTATCAGTCTGGCACATTATTTTTGCCTTAAAGAGGTAGGAATGTAATTAACTTCACTTTTTTTGGGTTTTTTATAAGTATGATATCTGGATGGATTTCATTTGAAGCTAACTTTTTATTGACAAAATTTAAATTGGAATATTTGGCAAACAGCAAGTCAAAATGTTCCAAAACATAAAATTTTGCTCAACACAATGCATTTTTCTGTCTTCTTCTGAGAAACATGAAAAAGAATAAATGGGTTTGATTTTCTTTACTTGGTAAGAAAGCTGAAAAATCAGTTTTTTACCAAGTTATGTATTGAGCAAGTGCAGAGAAACTTTGTAGATGCTGGAGGAAGGGAAAATATGTTGTTCAGTTCTCTGCCTAATGGAGTTGTGTTATCCAGGTTGCAGTTATCCAGAGCTGTGGGGAAAATAAAGCAACAGGTAAAGCAAAACCATGAATAATGCCAAGCCATGTAAGAGACTAGACAATGTAATCTGCATGAAAAGAAAATCAGTGTGTTTGTGCACAAAGTAGGAACAGCTTTAAAGTGTGCTACAAGAGAATTTAGGATTATGGTCCATGAATGTTTGTTTGGCTATGATTCATTTATTGCAGTCAGACGTGGGGGAAACTTGTGAATTTTAGCCTCCAGCGTGAAGAGTGAATTGTGTGTTTCATTCCTCAGTTCTCTCTGGAATTGCTTGAAAATAAAGAATTGAGGAGTGCTTTGGGACACATCTTCAAAGGAGCTTTGATAATGCCAGTTTTGCTTTTCCTGCTGAGCAATTACAAGGCCTGGAAGTTTCCACTGAGGAAAACTGCATCTTGCCTCCTCACCTGGGAATTGAGTGCTCTTTGCCAAACACAAACTCCTCTCTACACGGTCAGCTGCATCTCACTGGAAAGTGCTGTGATATTTGCTTCCAATCAGACAGTTGAATGTGGCTTGTTTAGAGAGAGAATGAAATTGGTTTGAGCAGTCTGCTGTTGACAGCTGTCATTTGAGCAGGTCTAAATTTGAAGTTCAATGCATCTGTAACTGCCAGTGTGACTTTGAGGGTGGCAGATTATGATCTTTATCAATTATCTGTCACCTCTCTTGTGTCCTGTAGTCACCTTGACCTTGACTCTGCCAGTACTCAAGAGGATTTCTGGACATCTGTCAGCCAGATTGGAAGCTTTGGCTCTAACCGAGCTCACGATGTCTTTCCAATGGGTGAAAAGACAATTTGCTATGTGCAGAGAATTTGGCACAGGTCAAGTTACTGTTGTGGTGCAAATGCTGGCAGATGCAGATCATTTGTTTCTTGATTTAGATACTCATCCACATAACCTCTGGCAAAGGTCAGATATTCACAAATTACTTGCATTTTGCCAAAGGTCGTGGCACAGATTGCTTTTTCTGTGTGCATAAGCCCATGTGATTTCTCTTATGTATTTTTCTTGTACTCTTGGCCTCACTACTGCCAACTGCACTTCTTTTCCCAGAAGTAATTTTTTCCCCCCTGTAGCATTCTAAATACATTTTCAGAAGCCTGACAACGCTGGTGTATGGAAGCATCTTCATGCTATTCCTGTCTGGTTCTCTCTGAGTGGGTGGTGGAGGTTGCTGATGCTCTGTATCAGCTGTTTCTTTGGGGTGGGCACTGAATATTTGGTGCATTGGCACGAGCTGGGCCAAATTGCTGCTCTCAGTCTGCTGTCTGGGGCCACAGAGTGGTTTGAGGAGGAGGGCACCAGGCAGCAGGGATATTTAATGCAGGAGGATCGATGGTGCCTCAAGGGGGGCATCATGAACAGACTGCAATCCCCGGTGTCACTCTGCAGCATCACAGCTCTGCCTGGGCACTGATTTTGCTGGACTGTCTAAAGTAATGTGTGTTGTTCTGGCCTCACTGTGTTATTCTCTGGATTTATTCCTTCCATCTATAGGGACAGCTTCAGTTCTGGACTCACCATGGCTTGTGCTTTTTGGTGGGTGCTCCTGTTTAAGTCAGGGTGATTGTTAAGCTCTGGTTGTTACAGCAAAATAGCACCTGTTTGGAAGGGAAGGGAGCTTTGGAGGGATTGGTCTAAGTGGTCGTAAACACAAATGATTTACACAACATTTCAGGTGAAAAGCTTGCTTGATTGAGTTGGCAGCATAATGTGGCTATAAATTACCTTTGGGTTTATTGCAGCTGGCTGCTGCAGCGAGTCTTCAGCAATACATTCTGTTTGGTGGCACTGCTTCTAATTCAGTGCCCGACACTGCTTGCATTTCGTAGATGTTGCACTATTCTGTAGAGCTGCTTCCCTGGATTTGTGGTACAGGGTGAAGAGAGTAGGAGGGTAGACTCCTCCCATAGCAGGAAATTGCTGATGTCTCTATTTTAAGGAAGAAAGGTAAAGGGACACATTTCAGATCCCTTTTTACAGGGGGAAGGGTTTCCATGGGTAACAGTTGTGAAGCATTAGGTCTGATTTTACATCACACCACACCTGCCACCCCCTGCCCTGTTTGACTTTGTTTTGGGAGGATCATGAGCATCAGGTTCATCTTCCAGACTTCTGGATGGCACAGGATGGCTGAAGAGACACTGGCAGTTAGTCTTTTTGGCTTCCAGAGATGTTTCCTGAGCCCACGGGGACACCAGGCTGAGCACCCTCTGCAGAGCAAATCTGCAGAACCAGCCTTTTGGGAGCAGTGATTTTGGATAAAGAGGCATGTTCTCAGAGTCCTTTGAAGTGCCACTGAAGTGGAACCTCACTGAGCTGGTACCTCCCTTCCCTTTTCACATGTGTAGCTGCTTTACAACTCACAGTGCCTTAGAAGGCTGTGTCATTCATTGAATAACACATGTGCCAATCACGGAAGGTACTTCTTTCATTAACCAAATACTATTTCGACTTTAATTTCTCTTCTTTTTCCCCTGTGTTCTCTCTCCCACTCTTGCTGCTGATAGAAACATCCCTATTTTACAATCAGTCTGTCAGTCATCACTCCTGCTTAACTTTGGTGAACCTGCTGTCAGTAGCACTGTGCCACCATCAGCTCCAACCTGTGGTTTCCCTAAATCAATTGGGCAGAAGGATCTCATTGGGAAGGGGGAAGAAGGATGTTCCCTTCAAAAGGATTGCAAACATATGGACAGCTGTGAGTGAATGCAAAGGAAATACTGGTGAAGTGCACCCTGTGAAACAGGGAGTACCTGTGTGTATCTTAATACCCACAAGCAAGAATTGATTTCTAGGAGTAAACTGCCAGCCTGGAATGGAAAAGGATTTTAAGACCCAAAGCGTGTGCTCAGTGCACACTGTAATTAGATTGTGATTGCAATTTCAGCACAGTACTGAACTTCAACCTTTTAAAAACTCCATCTTTCTTCAGAAGCTTATGGGGTTATTTATGACATCAGCGATGGACTCAAGGAATATCACAGCTATCAAATGGAGAGGAAAGGAGAGGCTGTCAAAAGATTAAATTTCAATTGCATTTTAAATGTTACCCCCTACACTGTATTTAATGATTCTCTAGTTTTACTAAAAATCAGTGGCTCTAAAATACTCCAGTCATTTTTGAAAATATGATTTTATTTCCCCAAGTACAGCACAGACTTAGTAGCTTTGGCCCTAGGAAAAGACTCAGGAGGTGCTAGACACAATAATGCATTGCTCTCCACAGAGCAATTTTCCCCTCTGTCAGAACTGGCTGTTAGGCTTTCTGTGATTAATGAGGGAGTTATAGTTTCTCTTTAGAAGAGGTTTCCGTGTTATCTGCTGCTTGGCACTTCAGAGACTCTTACTAAAGAGCTGATGTGATTCCCATGAAGATTTTGTGCGTTCTCTGTTAAATGGGTCACTCCATGCCAGATACATGAGCAATATCTGCACCACTTCTTGGGACCAGCAAGGAAAGCAGGCTCAGTACAGGCTGTGTGTCAGCACTGCTTGAAAGGAAAACCCCACGCAATTTTAAAATATTCATCTTTGTTCAACTAATATGACCGAAATAATAAAATAGACTGGTTTTTTTTGGTGCCAGATTAATAGATTTAGGTCACAGACTGTAAATGAGTGTGACTCAGCTGTGTGAATAAATCAGTTCACTTGATTGTGGGATGAATTTACACTTTCAAAGCTTTTAATAGGTAATGAATATTCAGGGCTATCACATGGTAGGAGATCTGAAAAAAGGCTTAGATGCCAGCAGGCCTGTCTCTCAGTCAGCAAGTGTTACAATAGGAGTGTCTTGGAGTGGTAGAGAGCAGTGCTGCTCTCATCCCTGCTTTTTTCCTCTTTGCTGTTGCTAATAGGAATGCAACAGTGTGATACACAAAATGTGCAACTGGTGGCTTTAGAAGACAGGTTTTACTATGCTGTATTGATGCTCAGAGCTTTTTGTCCTGTTTTCACCATTTGTGGACATCAGATGAAGTTGAACAGGTGTTAGATGGGCATTTGAAATCTCCCAGTAGCTTGCAGAGCAGTCTGGGAGCAGTTGCTCGTCCCAGCCCTGTAGGCAGGGAGGCAGCACCAGGCTCCATTTTAATTTAGAGTAGAAGGCTCAAATCTGAGCAGTAACAGGAAGTATTTGATGGAGCACTTACCAACTAAGTTCATGCTGAAGAAGGTGGCTCCCCTGGGTTCTTCTGAACCAACACAAGGTTTGAGGTGGTAAAACCCTGTTTCAGTGAGAGTCATGACATTGATTTCCACTGTAGAGCCCTGCTCATGCAGGTACAGAAATGCATGACTTTCCTGGGCCCTCTTGAGAAACTCAGGATCCTGTAATAATTAATATTTTCTTACTTTTTAAAATACTATTCTCAAGAGTGGTGGGGAAGGGAAATAAAGCTGCTGGTGCAAAGTTACCCAAGTTAACAATAGCCTACAACATGACTATGAAGTGTTTTACGTTTTGATATTTTTACTTGCAGCAGAGATTTCTTGCCAGAGCTCTCTGTGGAATTAGTTTGAAAATCTGAGTTCAAGGTAGCTGGATAAGAAAAAAGGATTTGGCAGTTCTGTGAAAATCTTTAATCAAAAAGGGTCTATACAGCACCTCAGCAAAGTTCTCCTGGGCACAGCCTTTCACTGCTTTGCATGTGCCAAGACTGAATCACAGCGATGACGAAGTGGGAGAGGTGACAGGGCTGATCTGGAATGTGTCTGGTTTAGGTGTACTGTATTAACCTGCACGGGAGCTTTGTGTATGGACAGCCCTGGGGATGGTCAGCACTTCCCAAAGTGGGGAAAAGGAGGAACACATTTCTTACCAAAGCTGAGCTTATGATCCATGTGCAACCAGGACCTTCTGGTGTTCCACTGAAATTACAGCATGCAGTTCCAGAGTTTGTGATGCTGACAAGCTTGATAAACTTCCTTACTTCTGCTGAAAGTTGATCAACTCAAAGACAACCAAACAAAACGAAATAAAAGGTGTCAGGTTTCTGAAAGAGAGGGGAAGATCTTAAAAACATCATTGTTGCAAGGAAGTCTGGTATAACCTGCACAGCTTCTCCTCTGCCTGAGTGTAGCCTGACACTGATGGATAGTCTGAAACATGTGACAGAGTTTATACCATTGGTAAAGACAATGAAAGAGAGGAAAAACCAGGGCTCAGCTGTGCCAAGCACTGAGATGGGTGCTCCTAAGGATGTAAGTAGGGTTTGGGTGTGTTAAGATAGAAGCATTGGTGGTTTCTGTTGAATAGGAGTGGGGTTGAGTAAAAGGCTCAAATTGAATGCATATAGCTGTGATTTGTTGAACTTAAACCGTATTTCTTTCTCCTTAAAAAGTCCTGTGTGATTTGGGGCATCTGTTTTAACAGGATTGACTAGAAATTAATCTGAAAGCCTGAGTGATGTAAAAATTGACAGTTTTCTGGGTTTAAACCATATATAGAATTCTACAGCAAAAGTACATTTCATTCTTAACTTCTACAAGCAAAGTAGAAATCTGCCATTTCCATTCACTACCACAGGTTTTCTTCAATAGGGTGGTTAATTTATTGTTTGATTCTGTTATCTGTAAGAGCTAAGCCGTGGAAGAAGCTACTAAAAGTAGGTGTAAAATGTTTAAGATATTTGAGTGGAATGCCTGGGTATTATTGAATCAGTCCTCCCAAGTTATAGCATAATATTCCTGATGAGGCAATGGCCACATCTTTGAGAGACAGCTCTAAGGGCATAAGGCTAGCAAACAGAAAATGGAGAACCAGGAAGTTTTTTTGACAGACAGGGTTTGAACCTGCAGAATTCTGAACTGGCAGTTCAGCTTTGCAGTTGTGCTGAACTGGGGCTAAAGTGCTCAGCATTCCTGCAAGGTGGGAGTCTGAATAGCAGAGCAGGGCTGGGAAGGAAACGAGCTTGCTGATCAAGATGTTCCGAAGTGCATCTTCAAGACAGGTCTGAGTCAACACTTTGAGATAATGCTGTCAGACTAAATGATAACACGAAATATTCTGACAAACCTACTTGGTCTGGAAGCAAACACTGTCTGTTTCTTTGCAGTGATTTCTGCTTAAACTGGGGACTCCAGTTAACAACAGCCCTGTGCTAGCCACATTGATTCCTGTTTGGCATAAAATATTCAAATATATAATATTCAAATATTAAATAAATTTAAATATTATAAGAATCATCTTTTTATTTGGAAAATTAAACTGCTCTAACACTTATTAAAGCTCTCTGAGCTCTACCTGAGGCACAGACAGCAGTGAGAAAGCTCACATGCCACACATGCCACAAAATAAAATCCTCAAGAGAAGGTTTTTGATATAGGTATCCTCTATCTATACTTGGCAATTGTATCTGACCTTTTAAAATAACCCAGGTGCAGAAAACATGCTGGGATGCATCACACCTAAGGTGATCTTCAAATACACTTCCTGGTTTCCAGAGAGCCCTGCTCTTTGCAGTGAAGAGCATTCAGGTTAGTCAGAATAACTGAGAAACAGGAAATGATATGCAGGAAATTCTCCAGGTGTATGCACTACCTAAGTAGTAAAGCATCTTGGGTAATCTGTGCATTGGGAACAAAAGGATTTATGCAAGTCCATGAAGCTGATTTACAGTAGGAGGATTAATAATAAAACAAACAGGTTCCTCTTCACTGGGGAAGGTTTGTCAACATATTGTGACAGTTTGGTGCACAGCAGACATCATGTGAAAGTGTCACATCTGTATGGAAATACCTGTTATATCTGTCAGGAAATTGGCCAAATTACTCATAATTCTCAGGACTCTTGTTGTCTCTAAATGGCTTTTTCCTTATGTGAATTGTCCCCATCCCATCTTCTCCCTAAATCAAAGGTGGGGTGTTGTCAGAAGCTGCCACCTGAAACATGGCATCTCACTTTCTCCTGGTGTAAAAAGACTGAATGTGCATTGATGAAGTGGACGTAAGTTGCTTTTCCGTTTTACTCTCTGCCCTGAGTGTTCATGACCAGAGCTTGAGCAACTGCCTGGAAACCAATCTGTAAAGTTAGAGAAAGATGCTGTGGTCATCTGCCACAGTCCTTGTGGAGCTCGTCTGACTTTAGGAGGGTTCCCTGTCTCCACAGAGGATGGCCAGAGCAGAGAAGAATCTATTTGTCACAGGTACCTTGAAGAGAATGGGAAGAGGATCAGCTATGTATTTAGAAGAGCATCCTTTACCAAGGACCATGGTGGTTAGGACAGAGCTAAAAATAGATGCTAAAAGAAAATTAATAAGTGTGAGAATCACTGAAACAGAGTGAAGAGAATAAGTTAGCTTTCCTGGTGCCTGTTCACTACGTTTAAATTGTGCTTGGATTTTAAAATTACAGGACAGACTCAGCAAACAATCAGTCCTGGCACTTTCAAATCAACTAAAGGGCACTCAGCAGAAATGTTAATGGATGAGCTGTAGTGAATGCAGGAGGGAGAAGGATGAAAATAATCTCAAAGGGTATCAGCAGATTTCTCTGCATTGCTAAATGCAAAAGACTAAAGAGCAGTGGCATAACACTGTGACCACTGCACTTACTGTACATGTCCTTCTGCAGTGTTTACTTTTTCTTACCAGTGACAGCTGTGATCTGGAACCTCTACTGACTGCTTCAAGACAGATCTTGTTCCTGACTTAATTTCTTGCTCAGGAAGAACAAAAACTTACACCTCGCTCAAGTCTGCATCTTTACAGACAGAGTTGCTGTGTCTGTAGCAGTGAAGGAAGGTGTAGTTCTGATTGTATGCAAGATTCATAATTTTGCCTGAACTGAGCTTAGCCAAACCTGGACCTTTGAATTAAAAGTTTTCAATGCAAGCAGAGCACTTATTTAAATGTTTTCCATGTCTTTGTCCTTGTGGTAAGATTGATCTTTTCAAACAAAAACAAAGGGGTTTCATCTTAGACTGACTATCTTTGGTCTTTGCTGCTGGAAACCCCAGAAGCTTCATACTCTGTTTTTTACTGGCATAAAAGAGATAACAAGAGGGAGAACCTATGTGTCCTCTGTCACACTTAAAAACACTGGAACACGAACAAAAGAAAACAGAGGCTTTAGTGACCTAGTCAAAAACCACCTAGAAAAAAAAAATTTCTTCTTTCCTGTTAATAGATGAGTGAATTCTCTTTAGGAATTTTATTCCTTCAGATTGAAGGACATTTCAAAGGTCTAACTCTGTTCTCCATTACTTCAGCATTGGTGTAACTGAGCATTAATAAAATGCTGATTGATGGAACAGACTTGTAGTAGTTCTACAGAAACAGCAGCTGTACCAGTTTATACTTTAAACTCAGGAGCCCTACTCCCAAAGCAGTTAAGTAGCATTTATACAGAAGAAACAAGGCAGTTATTAATAAATGCTATTTTAAACATTTACAGTCTCTTTGTCTTGCTTCTTAGAGATGTGGTATGAACAGCTGTTTTGGAAAAAACTGCCCAATCTCTCTGCCTGACCAGGATTTTCCCTATTTTTGTGCAGAGGATGCAGTCAAAGGGGTAGATGCCTGACAGCAGTGCTGTGCAGGAGTCCTTAACCATCCAGCCCCAGCCCCACAGCCCTGCACAGGGGAAAGCTGTGTCTGGGTCAGTCATCCTTTGGAGACCTGCAGTGATCCATGTTGTTTTGGTCACATCCTGGCCTATCTCCTGCCTAACTGGGAGCTTTACTTCCCTCACACTCTTGCTTTTCTGTCTGTACACAAAAATAGCAGCTTCAGGGAATTTCTTCCCAGGTATGGTCAGAGTGGTTCCTGCCATTGTTTGTGGTGTCCACCCCTTCCTACTACCAAGGGGTTAGGGCTCTGTGCCAGGGGTGGGAGCCTAATGAATTCCCATTCTAGCATTACTTCTGACAGACCTTTTCCATGCACATTGCAGCTCCCTGGCTGCTCACAGGCTTCTAGACTTGAATGTTATGGTATGCTTTTCAGCACTGCAGTGGAGAGTGGGGGTGCTGGAGGGATCAGCTCTTCTGGTGGGTGAGCAGGAGCAGAAACCTCTCAATAAGGGACAGTGGCAGGCAGGTGTTCAATGCTCGCTTAGTATTCAGACTGCATCAGCAATCCAGTGCTTTAGAAATATACACCACTTTCAAAGCTCTATTTGTAATATTTTTCCATTTCTGAGAGCAAATACTTTAGATTAGTTCCATGATTTTAGTGTCACTGATCCTTGTTTGTGATTGACTTCAGCAGCTCATCCTTAAAGTGTTTTCCCTCATTCCAAATCTTTATTGGTGAGTTATTTGCACAGGATTCACTGCTGCCTTTTTTCTGCTGTTGGAATTTGAGCTCGCTGGCTGTGTGCTGGATGGTGATTTCTTTGGCATATTTCCTTTCTTCTTTTGGCAGGTCCTAAGTTTATTCCATTATCTTTATGAAGTGAAAAATGCCAAGCAGAATTTTCAGTGACTTTCACTTTTGTTTAATTAGTGCTTTATCTTGACATTGTCTAGTGTGTAAATCTTGCCCTTTTGAAGACCAGGAGCAGTTGATATATGGTGGTTTTGGCCCTGGCTGCAGAAATCTCTCTGCTCAGCAACTGGTGTGTGACACAAGCTTATTTCTTATGTGGACAGGTGGAACCACTGTTGCAGTTTACTGAGAGTATCTGATAAAGTGTTCTGTTCAATAGTAATGGAGAATGTGATGTTTTATTGCTGCCACATGACAGCATGTGAATATTCGCACACATTCAGCACTCTGAATATTCCATTCTCCTCGGTTTCTTACACTGCACCCCTGATTACTTCCTCTAAACAGGCCATGAGTTTGCAATATCCTGTGCCTCTGCTTCCCTCTCTTAATTCCAAAAGCTGTAAAGGACAAAATCCACACATATGGGCTCAGTGCTGAGCCCATATTCAGGACTTGCACTGGGCAGTCCAGACACTGCCTATGGATTTTGGTCTAATGTTTTAGATAAATACGGAGCATTGATCTGCCATGCAGTGTGATACTCTGGAGAGCACTAAGTGACATCAAAGCCCAAGGGGACATTTAGGAACCCATGAAATGACAGCACAGATCCGATCAGCTGCAGCAGCAGATTGTGTTTGTTATATCAAATAAGCCAAATTATGCTCATTGTATGCTGTAGAGAGGTGAGGTTAAACAAAATTCTGTAATGCCAGCATGCCTGACTGCAGGATTCCAAGCTTTTCTGTGTGCTTGAAAGTGTTTTTCTTGTGCATGGGGTGCTGCAAACCTTTGAGTCTGACTGGACCATGCACACTTTGGATATGGGAGAAGCAGTTTACCTGCAAGTCTTGGGCTGAAGTGTGTGCAAATGGCATCCACAGAGAAGGACACAGAGCTGCAGCACTAACCCCAGTCTGAGGCTGCAGGATAACAACTGATTTTCCATACAAATCAATGACAGTGCAGTGAAGGACTGAGACTGATACTGAGGTAAAAACAGTTGGAGCCATTCCCAGGCTTAAACTGAGAGCAGAGTTTTATCATGTGTTTGCTGGGAGAAAGAAGAGCCTCCAAGCCCTCTCACTCATGCAGTGCCCTTGCTAGAGAAGAACAAGTTAATTGTACATCTGAAGCAGCAGGAGCCTTACCAGGTGTCTTTCAGATGAGTTGACAACTGATAATTATATGAGAGCTACAGGCTGGCTGTCCTCTATTACTTTCACTAGGCGAAAGCAGCACAAGGAATGTGAGAAAACCTTTGATTATAGGGAAGGAAGTAAGATTTGTTCTTGTTATTGCTTGCTCTTATCATCTCCAGCCAATCTTAAATCTTACAGCTGGTATAATTGCAGTGTTGGGTGTGTTGCTGTTGTGTTTCAGATTTTACTCTAGTGGGTGGCTGGGGAAGATCTGCGCATCTAGGCAGACTTTCTCTGGTTTTAGCTCTCAGGATACACTTCCAGTTTGCAAGAGCAGAATTTGGGATGCAGCACATCTGTGCCAGCTTTAGTGGGATCTCATGCCTGATCTCCTGCTCTCACCATATCTGCCCATCTTTCAGCAGTAACCTGAAGTCAATGTCAGTGATAAAATAAAAGTTGTTGAAAGTGTTAGATGAAATCTGGGTGTTATGTCTCCTTGCAAATTGTTCCCAGGTACTGTATAAGCTTAACTCTGTGACTGAATGAAATGGGCTGTATGTGCTGGGACATTAACCTGCATAAACATAATTACAGTACTTTCACTGCTTTTCCTAGCACCAGTTGTGCAAGAATTGGAACATGCTGTAGTCAAATGAGAATGGGATTGGGAAGTGTGGAAGAGCAGTATTTCTTCCAGTTTGCCATAAACTTGTGACAGGATGCTGTGACTCAAATCTGAGCCCTGGAATAGTCCAGCAGAGGAGGAAACCTTACATACAAGAACATGATTTTGGATGGGCTTGGTGGTCTGTTCTGGGGAACCAGAGGATTTTTTGGGTTTAATTGTTCCAATTGTACAGCTAATATAAGAGAGCTCAAACCACCCAGGCTGGGGATTAGATCCCTGTTACTGAATTAGAGCTCTGTGTGTTTGACTTAGCATTAGGGTGATGTCCTACATTCAGTTCACTGACAACTAAATTTTTTCTTATATCAGAGCTCTCTTTTAGCTGATTTGAGAATTTGACAATTTCTGGCTTGTCCTCAGACTTTAAAAATCTCTTCTTGTATGTCTTATGTATGTATTTGGGCCATGTTTAGTTTCCAGAAATGGTGTGCCAGCGGGATATTAGGGAGTGCAGGGCTGCTCACAGAGCAGGACTGGAACCAGGTTTTCCTTGGGCACTGGGAGCTGATCCCCAATCTGTCAGCCAGGCCAAAGAAACATTTTCCTCCTCATGCTTCTGTCCCTCTCCCTGCACTGGTTATTTTTAGTATCTCTCCACCTCTGCATGTCAGTTGTGGAGCTGTGTTGCAGCAGATGAGAGCAGAGGCCAAGTAGGTTCAAACCAGCCAGGCTTGGTGTTTCTAATGTTTTTTTTATGTTACACTGGTTATATGCATGGTTTTTATATAGACATTTGCTTCTTTTTGTATGTCCATGCTATGAAAAGCTCCCCACTGTAGCATGGTTCCAGTGCCTGAAGTGGAATAACATTCTGTTTTTCAGTAACGAGATTCCTTCACATAGGACTTATTTCAAGAAGAAATCTATGGATAGAGAAGCATTCACTTGGCCTCTTAGAGTTCTTGGAGTGCTGTAATTGCCACAAATACTTGCTTTAATGTATACAAAGCTATGTATGTATGCACACAGTTTTGGGGTCAGTGCTGTGTGTCTGAGCGTCTCAGTACTTACTGTCACTGTTCTGGGGTTTGGGAGTGGACACAAAAAGAAACTGATGACCTGTCCATGTCCAAAACACTGAATCTGTGGCTGAGTTGGTAATTAACCCAGGTCTGCTCAAAGCTGAGCTACTCCTTCAAGAGCTGAGACTTATTTTGTATATGGAAGGTGCTGCTGGGGTGAGTATTGCGTACCATCTAGACCATTTCAGCAGAGAATTAGCCTTACTAATTACTTGCCCTCCTTCCTTAATTGAGTATTTACTTAATATCTGACCTTTTTTAACATACTCAAACAGTCTGAAATTGCTTTCCCAAGGAGTTCAGTCTTCAGCTCTTTATTCAGGCAGAATTGTCTTTATACCAGTTATGGTCACTCAGGAGCAGGGCCTTTCAGACAGGGCCAAGGTTATTTTCCATACTTGCCTTTAGATGCTTTAAAAGCACTTGGAGAGTTTTGCTTTCAGTGAGGACAAGAGCAAAATCCAGGAAAAAAGATAAAAATTCTGTTTCTGTAAAAGATGGAGGTTTGTTGTAAGTTCAGCAGGCACTAGAGAAAACCATGTAAAAACTGTATCAAAAACACTTACTGTCTGGAGATATTTTTCCAGTGTCACAGACTGAATAATCTTGGAGCACTCTGCTGCATGGACACTTGCTTGATGCAGAATGAGTACAGATGAGATCTGACTGCACTCTGTGTCGCTGTGTCTTTGGGAACAAGCAATCTCTCTCCTCATCCCACTTTTATTTCCCATCCATTTGCTCTTAAAGCTTCAGAGCCTCACCTTCTCTCCAGAGGCAGCTTTGTGGCATTATGGGCTTGAGTCATGCTTCTTGGCTCTTGTGTGAGAAGGTGCTGGTGTTTGAATGGTAAAGAAGGAAGACCCTGGGGCAGTAAATGCCTCAGCTGTGTTTGCAAACTTTCACAGGTGAGCAGTCAGTGGATGCAGCTTAAAGTACCACGGAAGTACAACAGAAAATGAGTGATTTTTTTTTTTTTTTTGAGAATAGCATTGTATTACATTCTTCTTTGAGCAGATAATTTATTCAAGGGGTGACAGGTTGTCTTGTCTGTCTGAGGGACTAGCCTGCAACCCGGATTTAGCTGTGGTTTCCACAGATTCCCTTTGCTGTCAATATACAGTGTATCCAAGCATAAAATGAGCCATCAGACCACAGCTCAGGTTCTGTCTTAAGTTTGAATGGCCAGGGTAAGAAACCTTGAAAAGCTGTTGCCTGCACCCGATTCACAGGTCCTCTTAAAGGCTGTGGTCAGCAAGGCTTTAATTCAGCACACTGTATTAGCACTGAATTTATGTCTTTATTAAATGTTCAACAGGATATGAATAGCCTGCATAACAAGTGTCTTTTGGAGCAAGTAGAGGGTTTCCTGTTTGAATCAGCCAAGAAATTGATCCTGGAATACAAGCACAGAAAAATGCTTCAGAACCAGATGAGAAAGGCTAGAGAGAACTCTGAAAGGTCAAGAATTAAAAACTTACTTAGAGATGTAGTGCAGAAAGGAAATGTCCCAGAAAAAGAGCATCCCATGTTATATGGAAAGTTTTTTCCGCTGCCAAGAGAAACAACAGAAAATGGTGAATAGAGAAAAGATTTTCCAGGAGTCTGACACTTGCAATTTGCAGCTTTTCCCGGATATGCTTCTGGCAGAGCTGCAAAAAGCTGCTGCTTACTTCTCCTGCTGAGTGCTGCTGCTTGTGAGAAGTTTGACCAAGGGTGAGAAGGATTTGCTGGTAATTGTCTTCTCCTTGCTGCCAGTTCTACACCCTGACCAGGAGGTGTTTGGGTCAGTGGAAAGGTTCCTGTGCACTTCTCTGAGCTTTGGCTCAGTTACACCACAGTTAGCTCAGGGTTACACTTGTGTTACAGTGACTCTGTCCTGGCTGTTGGCCTCTCATAATGTCTCAGGACTCAGGCTGTCCCTGAAACATGCCCTGTCTGCTGTAGAGCCCCTCTGCAGGGTGGTCAAGGCTCGGTGGGGATCTCAGTCCACAGGAGATTTGGCCACCTGACACCAAAACACTGGTGACGTGGGCAGCACCTGCTTTGTTTCAACCAGTGCCAACCTCCCCAGTGAGCTCTTGTGCATCTTTAGGTTGAGGTCTGTTGGTGGAAGGCTGTCAGAGTAAAACTCTGCAGCTTCCCCTGAGCTCAGCACTTGCCATTCGTCTTCCCGAGTCCTTTGTACACCCACATTCCATAAAATTGACAGCAACAAGGACAGAAACATCACCTCCTAATATTTCATCCCTTTGTATGAGTGTTGCCTTCTGTTTCCTTGGCAGACTGACCTCTGGCTGGAGCTGATGCTGCCATTCCCTGCTGCACCATTCAATGGGCACTAAGATCTAAGTGCCCATTTTGTTTTATTATTATTTAATTATTTTTGTTTAATTATTATTATTTATTAATTTTCATCCCAGACAAAGCATGTGCAGCCTTTATAAGGGCTTGCCATTGTTATCTGCAAGTGCAGCAGTAATTCAGTTATTGTACCTTTCCCTAATTCTCACCAGTGCAGCAGCGTACATACACAGCGAGCAGACACACATGGTGGGAGCCAGAAGCAATTTAGCCACAAGAGTTTATCATCAAGAGGCAAAGCACCCTGGAGCAGGGAAATCGCCTCCTTTGCCAGCTCATGGCCTGACTGTTGGCCACATACATGATGCCCTTTTTTTTTTTCTCACTGACAGAATATTCCATTTTGTGGAGCCTTGGTGCTTTCCCTGATTTCACTGCTAGATGTATACTACATGAAAAAGCTGTTCTGTGCTGTTCAAAGAGACATGGAGCCTCCCTGTAGGCTCCATTCAATAAGAGACCAAGGATATCTGCACAGAGCTCTATTGGGCAGACTCTGGTTTGGTTGCAGTGTCTTGAAAGGCATTTGCAAGTCTGGTGGTCCCTGGTGGTCTTGAAAGGAACCACCTATTCCTATTTCCTAATACAGTGAAGAGAAAAATAATTTTGTAAATTCTGGGCAAGAAGTAATATATTCTTTTCTGTGGCTCTTCACCACATCAAAGTCTGCAAAGCAGTGGAAGTGATGAATTCCTGTGATGAATTCCCCATGTGAGACGTGTAGAAAGTTACCCTTTGTATGCAGGTTTGGAACAAGAGTCTGTACCAGCATTTCTGAACTATATGATGATAGACAGCCCAAACCCAAGAGTGTACTGGCCAAAAACCCACAGTTGCTGAGACCAGCAGTTATGCAGGTTCAAAACTCGTTTGTAATCCTCAACACTTCACATTTGCACTGATCCGGCCTAATGAGGTTTTTACAGACCTGGCTATGAAGAGATTTGGTCTGGACCAGTGAAGGTGGAGGATGTGCTGTGCTATAGGGAGTCCTGACTGACGGACCATTTCTGAGTTATGGTGGCTGCTGGAAAGTGACATCCACCTGCATAAAGTCAAAGTCTTGGTCTGAGATGAATCTGATTTAAGTTCACATCATAATGATGCCTTCCAGCATCTCTCAAATAAGGGGGTAAGTGTTATTTGCCAAGGTTTAGAAATTTATTGCAAAAGCACTTTTTAGAGTTAAAAATCTCACAGTGTTTTTGGTGATTTATAGATTTTATGGCCATTAAGTTCTTCTAGCATGACTTTCATTGTATAATACAGTATAAGTGGTTCCTGCATCCAGTTCCTTGCTTCTGGCTTTGCTCAAGGTCGGGTTTAGAATGTTGCTAAGGGAGATGTTTCCCCCTCCCATCTACTTCCCCCCTACCTTGTGAACCCTGTCCTGTGAGCTTTTGATGATGTGATGGTTCTTTGTCTACCTCACTACCTCGATACCCACCTCACTGCTTTTCTCTCTGGGCAGGGCTTGGTCATTTAATAAAAATGCATTGACCTTTATTGGGAGAAATGTGAATGCACACCTGGAAGGAACAGCAAGGACAAGCTGTCATCAGGTGTAACATTTCACTGTAACTCAGCTTAGGTGTGTATATTTGAATGGCAATTGCCCTGTTCCAGGTCACATTCATCCAGGTGGCTCCCAGAGCGTGACAAAGCATATTCAGGACCACTTCCACCTTCTCCATCCTTGGCAGGCTGTGCAGCTCCAGCCCACTGCAGTCACACAGGGACCTGCAGAGAGCTGTGCAGCTGAGGGGGACATGGTGCCATGCAGCTAGCACATTGTATCTGTCTCTGGTCCATCCCAGAGACAGGGTGCCCATCTCCATAATAGCTGTACACCTTGCCTGGGAGGTTGTTATTCCTAATTGTACAGGAAGTGCATGGACCCTTGTCCAAACCAGGACGATTAAGAGATATGGGAGCTGCTGGCTCTTCAGGGTGAACAGGGTGTGGTTTGCAGTAGGGAGGGAGCATCTCTCTGCTGCTGCTGAGGCATTTTGTTTGGCACCAGCTCATTTTTCCTCAGCATTTCCCCCTCTGCACTGACCGACCTGCAGCCCTGAGGTTCACCTCCTCCTGCAGGCAGACTCCTCATAGAGAGAGTTTAAGAAAACATGGACAAAAAGGCACCTGGTCCATCAACACATTAGGCAGACTCAGTCCATCAGCCCTCTCTGTGAGGAGCCCTCCATGCTGAGACCGCAGCCAGCAGTGGCAGAGAGACAGATGTAAAAATGTCAGTTCAACTGAAGATGGTTACAAACCATGAAACTGCTTTAGTCCATGGTCAGGAAACCTCACCATGCCCAGTGAGAATTCCTTTGTTGAACTGGTCCAGTGAAAGGTGCTCTCAGAAGGCTCCTTTTGTTATATCAGGCTCTCAGCATTCCACCTCATATTTCATACATGTGCCTTTGGTACAGAGCTTTGCTGAGCCTTATCACTGAAGGGTAAATTACATCCTTGTTACTGTACCAGGTATGTTCTGAGCGGGTAGCACACAACAGAGACTGGAAAAGCACAAAACTGTGTGTTTTTTGGGGGCTGGTACTAGCTATTAGCAATGAACTGGCTTCTCCAATCCAGCACTGCAGTGAAATGCAGCTGGGTGAAGGCCTTGCAGCATAAATCTATCGTGATTTCAGCACGCTCTCACCTCTTGATTGTAACTCCTACAAGGCACCTTTTGTGTTGGAGGAAAATAGATGCAAGCACTATTTTGGCAGGCTGGGACAAAGCAGCAGTGGCAGAAGCTCTGAGTATTTGAGAGAAGTTGCACTGTGGAAGGTCTGGCAAACACACAGTAATCAGTTCTTACCTATTTAGGGATTTCGCAGGCAATCAATAATTTGTCAAGGGTGTTTAAACTGGTAACTGAAGTGAAGAAGAGCCTGTGAACTGAAAGGACAAGACTGGTGTTAAAGTTCCTTCTCTGACTTTTAAAGGGACTCAGCTAGTACAGAAATAGTATTTTACTCTGTATGTTGTACCTGGAATTGGGGTGAGGTGCAATGGGAAGGATAAACCAGTCCACTCACCTCTTGTATAGATGCTCCAAAGCAGAGCTGCACATAATCTGATTGGTGTTTGTAGGGGATGTTCTACACCAGAGATAATAATCTGAGCTCTAGTGACCATTTCTTACCTTATTTCTAGGGTCCATCTAGGAGAAGCTCTCCTGATTTACCTTAAACAGTGCCTGTTTGTTTTTACACTGAAAGGTTGGTTGGTTTTGCTTTCCAAGCAATTAATTTTCACTGTCTGTGACCCTGTGGTGACATGTTGTCATAATAACTGCAGGGAACTTATATTTGCTGGAAAAATCAAAATGACAATTTTTTTGGTCAGGCTGTTTGGTTTGATTTTAATCTGGGAAAAAAATGAATTCACATAATGATACACAAAGCATTAACAGATATCAAAAATAAATCAGCATATACCACTGGGAGATGATAAATATACACATTGACTGAAAAGGCAAGCTACGTCCCTACTAAAAGGGAGTTGGAAAAGGCAGCTGTAGAAATGAGCAAGATCAAAACAGTGGCTTCTTAAAAGGCTTTAGAAGGAAACAATTTCACAGAACAGGAACAGCCCTGTGGACCTCTGTGCTGTACATACAGGCATGAACAGTCCAGTCCCACACACAGATGGACAGAAATGCCTCTCAAGTGACTATTATCCTGAGTGACAGATGGACTGGGAACAGTGACCTGCTTACCTGAGCCTGAGAGATGTGATTTTCCAGCTGATGGAAGTCACCACATCATTACCCAAATCTCTTTTTCAAAATCTGCCTTTTCCTACTTAGTCCCCAGGCCCAGCACACTTTGCAGTCCATCTGTTTCTGGATAAGAAGAGAAGGTGAAATCACATGTCAGTTGAGAAAATTATCTTTGTGTCAGATACTATCTTTCCAATAGTGTGTGCAGTGAGCCAAGAATGCTGGGTCCAGTCCCAGCTGAGCTCCTTACAATACCAAGACTAATTGATAGCAGATTCATTGGGCACACTGCTGAAACACAAAAGTACAGTCCCATTGTAGCTGTGCGCCTTCATCTCTTTCTGGGATTTTTGTATTGCATTTTGGATCTTTCTTCCATTCAGCCTTGTAACCATTTCAGAGGACTAATGTTGACCAGGCTGTGAAGACTAATGAGGATGCACAGTGCAAGCAGTCCTGGAACATGAAACACCCTTGTACAGCTTCTAAGGCTGTAAAGAGCATTCCTCTTCTATGCTTTTCAGGCTTTGTATTTCTGACCCTTTCTACACCAAAATGCTGGCTGATTATCATTCTATCTAATGGCTTTCCCCCGGTGTAGATCAAAGAGCAGTGTGAATTTCTATGTGTGATCTTATACAAGGTTTCCTCTACTGCAGCTTGAGTGACACATTTCTTCGTAGGGGGATTGCTCATGGCATGGGAACGTGAGATCTGAGGGGGCTTCTGGGCATTGCCTGGAGCTGGCAGCTGCAGCAAAGCACAAGGGGGAATTAGAAAAGATTTGGACGGTGTGAGTGCCCCAGGAATCGGGCTGCTTGTGCAAACTGGGCAGGAAGGGCTCCCTCCTTCCCTCAGCCCCGGGTAGTTTTGCTGTTGGTTGGGGGGTTCCTTGCTACCCCCTCTCAGCACTGACAGTCCAAACTCATGCTCGTCCCCTGCTGCCACTGCCTGCTTATCCCTGCTTCCCTTGTCTTAACGTCAGAGGAGTCAGCTGTTCAGACCTGTCACCCTCATTCCAGACTTGGTAATTATCCCACCCTAATGAGTGGCATTTACTGCTCATTTCCTTCTCTGGAACTCGGGGAAGGACCGGGAAGGACGTTTATCTCCCAGCCACACTTTTCTAAAGGTTAAGATCTTTGCCTTCAGCTAAGTGGAATATTGTTCCTGTAATCATACCTTTCTGCCTGATGTTTGTCATCTTAACTAATGTGTGTCTCCCTGAGCTGGATTCATCCCATACTCGTTCCTCCCATACTCATTTTTGTGTCAAGGCATTAATTTGTCACAAAATTTCTTTCATTCAGTTTAATTTCAGGACTGCTGCTCAGGCTTTTTCATTTGAGATCAGATCTCAAGGCCTACATTTCATGCTCTATATCTGTGAGCATGCCAAAAGCCAGTCCCTTTAAACAGTTCAAAACTGATTTCAGGAGACCAGGCTGAGAGACCTGAGGATGCCCAGATTATGCTGCTCTGGGCAGACCTCTGGCTGGCCCTCAGACTAAAATCTAAATTCTTTCTGAAAGTACATTTGTGTGAAGCATAGCACTGCGTGCTGGTTGCATATTGCTGGTTTAGCTTTGTGCGTTAAGAAGAGAATATAACAATAAAGCACACAGTCAAGAGAAGTGGCTGTCTGAAGTGTAACACTTGCCTTGTAGCTTTGAGGCTAGAAATCCAGCCTTGTGAGATTTGCTGACAAAACTGGGTGATACAATGTCTTGTGCTATTGCACTTAGCCGTGTTCTTGACCTGTGAATCAGAGATGAGCAAGTGAAGTGCCATCGCATGGCTGGCACAAAAGTGCCTTGTTCTGATTTTGTGTCAGCCATGCAGTCTGCAGCCACTGCCTGGATTTCAGCACTGGCTTTTAGCTCTGGTTTGGTGAATTTTCTGAAGCTCCTGTTTGGCTCTGAGTGCTGTGTTTTCACTGGTGTATCCCTGGAGAGCCCCTGATGTCTGAGCTGCTCCCTGTAACCCACGTACCTGACTTGCTCTTCTCTCCCCACCCTCTCCAGCTCCTTCCTGCTGGCCTTTGGTATTTCATTTGTTCTTTGCAAACCATAATACCTCAATTAAAATGCAAACGTGTCAGCAAGGAAGGCACCAAGAAACTGTTTTCTGGCACTATGGGCCCCACCTCTCTCCCCAGTTTTAGTATAACACGATAATTATTCTGAGAGTAGATCCTCTTTGGTTGATGTCTCGCAACTGAAAGTAATGAAAAACATCATTCTGTGTAAGTTCCCTTTTTGTACTGATGAGAACGATCACACACACCACAAGCTGCAGAGAGGTAGACTATTTTCACTGAAAATCAATCCATGCCGCAACACTTGCAGATAAGCCTGATGATATGCAAACATTTTCCTGCTCCTTGTTTAAAGGAAAACATGCTGCACCCACATGACCAATTGCCTCCTGTGTCTCTTGTGATCTGACTATTTTCTGCTGTATTTGAGTTATGCTAATGGGGACGATAATGGGCTGTGCCTCATTTCAGCTCGTCACAGCTTTTGCTAAGGGCCTTGTTTTCCCAGGCAGCCTTGGCTTCAATTCTGATAGCTACGGAGGAGAAGGTATTAATGCAGCCCTGCTTATTTTAGCAAGCGAGTGAATCAGTGGTTTTAGGAAAACAGTTCAACACATTAACCCTTTATTTCCAGAACAACACAAAAAATCACTGTAGAGTGAACAGATGGCTTGGCATATTTTTAGCCTTGCTCTCTGTTCCCATGGTATTCCAGACTGTGTGGGATTCCCCATAGACTGTTGTAAGATTGGTGGGCCCAGCCAAATGTCTTGTTTTGCAACATAGCATCAGAGGGAAGGAGGGAAATGGAATCCTGTTGAAATCAGCTGTTTAAATAACTAAATGAAAGGTTCTCAGTTCTCACATATCCACAGATCGTGGGGGAGACTGGAGAGAGAGGTTGGTCTTATGATTCTGGCACTTGCTCATTGTCAGCTGCTACACTGCATTAAGAGGGACAAAATAAATGTGAATTACTCTTATAGTGCTGTTGTGTGTTTAAACAATAGATACATCCAAAGGTGTAGATTGGCAGAGGAAAAGCTTACCAGGATTTTACTGGTTTCTGGCTTGAAAAGAAAATGGGGGAAGGTAGTTTTTGTAGCTTTGAACTGTCTGTTTGGGATGTGTACTCTGAGGAATTCTTAATTCCAGGCAATGATAATTTCTCAAATCAGGTCAGATTGAGAGCTATTCTCATGCACTCTGTTTTGAACTTTATTGGTGATTCTTTGTGGTTGTAAAACGTTTTGTTGTGTAAGTAGAGAGGTTAACCAGGAAGGTATATGGTGTGAGAGAAGGGGTTCCTTAAGAGTAATGACTTTTGGATATCAGCTATGGTTAGACATTCTAACTGTAAGGATCATACCTAGAAAATTGGGGTAGGCAGGGCAGGAATTATATTTGTTGTTATCCCAAATTAGGTTTTTGTCATCATATATTAAAGACTGCAAGTGATTTCTCAATGCGGAGTAGAAATCATAGCATCAATGCAAAATCATAGCAATCCTAACACTGCCTGTATTTGTTATACACAAACATTTATTGATGTTCATGGAGTATTATGTTATCTTAATAGCTCATTTGCATATTAGAATGTTTTGAACAAGTCCATTCCTAATGTGTTCTCTCAGCAGTACTGTGCGGCTCAGTCTTTTACCATCAGAAGATAATAAAATGCTATTAACATAACAAAATGCTGAAAACAAGATGATGACAAGGGTCTGCCCAGTGGGGCAGATTTCATTGCAGCAGAGCACAGTTTAGAAATACCTGTGTATTGTGTCAGATCATCAGTGTGCCTGGTGTTCCATTGTCCAGTCGAGCAGATGTATTCAGAGATGACAGACACCAACCCGTGAGCAAGTGAAACAGGGTAAGAAACCCAGCAAGCTACAGCATAGACCAGCTCCAGGCAGGTTTCATTGCTGTCTGCAGCATCACTGCCTTTACAGTGCACTCTGAGTGTGGGGTCAGTATCGCCATCACCATTTTTAAGAAGGGGAAGCCAAGGCAGATGAAATAATTTGCTGGTAACATCACGCTACTGGAAGACTTGCTGCTCTGCCCCCCATGCCACAGCCCCATGGCCACTGGATGTCCTTCCCCTGCAGCAGGCATCTCCCAGTCAAGAGAAACCCTCCTGCCCTGGGGGCCATGAAATGCATCCTACAGCTCCTGCCCTCCTCCCTCCAGAAGCTGAGACAGGCAGTTCCTGCCCTGCTCTGCTCCTTGTTCCTCTGTGCAGCACTTCCAGCCCAGCTCAGCGGGTTGGAGCTGTGTGTCCCTGCCTCGGGGAAGGGCAGCAGCTGCCCTGCCGTGTGTGCTGCAGGTCCGCAGTGCTTGCCGCTCCGCCTCAGCAGCTCGGCTGCGCTCAGCATCTGTCGCCCACCTGAGCCCCGGTGGTGCTTGCACAGAGCATTAACAACACATCAGCCCTGAAAGATTCCTTTTGCCTCTGAGTGCACTCAGCCACCTGCAGTGCTTCTGGAGCCACCTCTTTCTTTCTGTGCCTTTGTGATTCACTGATACATTTCATATCCTCCACATGGTGGATGTTTTCGGCACCTGGATAACTGGTGGATATTTTTCTTCCCTTGGACCAAGGCCCCATGGACTCAGGTCGTATTTGGAAGAAGATGCAATTCCATATGTTGGTGCTAAACCCAGGGAAGACAAGTGAATGGACTCCCTTGAATTTGATTAGACTTTTTGCATTGCAGCCATTAGTAAATGATGGATTTGACAGATTTAGGAATTTGCTCAAAGTTTAGGCCAAGATTACTCAACAAATTTGCTTATGTCATTTAGGACACAATCCCAAGATCTGCCTTCTAGCTGGTAAATTGGATGTGCACAGTTAAAGCAGAAACGGAAACAATCCTTTCTGTTTACAGAGAGCTCACAGAGAAACCAACTTTCAGGCTTGAAGCCTGCAGATAAAGGGGCAATGAGTGATGCTTGAAATCAAAATTCAAAGCAAATTCAAAGCCATTGTTTCCAGCAATGATGTATGTCCCTGCATGCTTTGGGATCAGACAGCAGCTGTTGGAAATTCATGATGCTGTTTTGCAGTGCTATGAATTATTTACGATGCACAGTCTGCCAGGACTGGGTGGGCAGGCAGTTTGTTGGACTCGACTGAAATGCTGGCCTTCCACTCCTTACATGTGTGACTGGGAACATGGTCCTGTGTGCTGTAGGGTCGGCTTCAGGGAGAGCATCAGGTCATCTCATGTGACATCCTGAAACGGTGACAGCTCAGATTGCAACTCACTTATTCTAGCCTAAGTAAATCTTCTAGGTGTGTCTCACCTTCTCAAAAGGCCTCAGATGAGGGACTCCAGTTGCTTTTTATAGTTCCAGACCCTTCCTGATTTATATTTCTGGTGGGCAAACAATTGTGCTGATAAAACAATTGTGCTTTGCCTTTAATTGGAGTCTGTTCAGTTTTATTTTGCAGATAATGGTTCTTTATGTCTTTCCTCTGCTATGATCTTTTTGAACCTGTAGTTCCCTGCTTGCAGAAGTCTTTATATCTAGTAAAAAATCATCACTTGATCACCCTTTTGCCAAATTAAACAGAAGAAAACTCTTCTTTTTTTGGTTGCATAAGGTGTTTTAATTGTATGTCAATTCTCTGCAACGTGTCTGTGTTTTCAGCATCTCATATGACAGTGGGTACCACAACTGTGTGACTGCTAGTTTGTCTAATGCAATGTAAAATAATTTCCCTCTTCTTGTGTTGCTTTCCTGAAATGCCACAATATCATAGAGAAATCTCACTTCTTCCCCTCCATCTATAAATCCCAGCTCATCAAAAGACAGCCCTTCTGACTGAAGAGCTCCAACATCTGGGACCACACCAGTGCCAAGAACACCTGAACCCAGGGGCTGGTGAAAAGCACAGGGGTGTCTCTCACACACGTGGTGGTCTCACTGCCCATCCCTGCAGCCAGAGCAGCATTTCCAACTGTCCAGATGTAAACTTACACCCTTTCCAAATGTGGGAAAGGCCAGTCTGTTGAAACCAGGGCAAGTGCAGTTCTGCTGCTCCTTTTATAAATCATGTGGGAAGCTCTCTAATTCCACCCTGCAGCATTTACATGTTTAATCTCCTTTTGCTGTTTTTTTTGAGGTTTCTCACAAATGCTTCTGCCTCAGGAGATCCTGCCCAAATGTCGCTGCCACAGCACAGCCTGACCTTTTCCTGCAAGTGCTTGTGTTGCCTTTGTCACAGCTCCCAGGTGCTCCCTGCTCGCACTTCAGGGTGAGACGTGCTCACAGACTGCTGCAGTATGAAGGCAAATTACTGAGACAAGTTGTATATTTCAAATGGCATCTTCTGGCTGTGATTTGGATCCTGCTGCAAGATTTCAGTGGACAGAGCCAGTGTGGAGTCCCTCTGAACTCAATTACTTCTAAATTTTACAAATGTATTTTGTGTTAACAAAATCTCTTCCTTTGTGAAGAAAATAAAGTGAGGTCAATAGAGGTCTGAGTTTCTTCTTGTCTGTAAATGGAAGCAGGATTCAGTTCCAGTCAGAAAATCTTTGCTGGAAAAAGTACTGATGTTGTCTTGGCAGCTTCAGTACAAGAGCTGGCCAGGGATCTGGAGAGGGTTCCTTGGCTATTCAGTACAGGTGCCCCTGTATTGAACTCATTGCAAGAAAAGATCAGTTTCAATAAATCTCTTCTGAGGTCTGTCAGTGATTTGTCCTCTTTTCTCCCCTTCCTCCACTCCGTCTTCTACAAACATCCTTTCCATTCTGCTTTTTCAAGTGTTCCCAGCCTCTTATGTGTCAAAAAGCAGCATGGTGCAAACACCCCTGTGCGGGGCAGTCAGGATGGCTGGGAAACCCAAGGGACAGGAGGCAACGCCTGAAGTGAGCAGTTATTACAATGCAGAAACATGTTTGCATTGAATGGTAATCTTCCATTCATCCAGGCGAGTTAGACAATAGGGACAGAGGTTTGGTTTTCTCCAGTTGTTTCCCAAAGAAAAATGTTTTACTTCTTCTCTCTCAGATTTATGTCTTCTCCCTGACTATTGGACATCTGCTGAAGAGTTCATTAGAGACACCCTTGCAGCTGCCAAAAGAACTAGCTGGATTGTTGAGCCTGCAGCTCATTTTTTTCTGCACTTGTTCACTTCCTACAGTGAAGAACTAGTTTGCAATCCTTGTTTGTGCTGTCTAGCTCACCTGGTGAGGGACTGTTCTGTGCAGAGTGTGTCTGTCCCCAGCGCAAAACACTGCCCCTACTCATTGTGATGACTTCTGATGTTTAACTCTGGAGCACACTGTGCTCCCTGTGCTGCCTGTAGGTATCACAACAATCACACACTCATTTCACACTGTATTTTGGTAGCAGTTGGTTTTGTGGTCCTGTGTCTCTTGCCAGGGGATCAGCAGAGCCCATCACAGCCCAGAGATGTGGGGCCCAGGAGTCTGAGTGTGCCCAGGACTGGCACATCCTGTGTGTCCCATGTGTGCAGACCTGGGCTCTGCTGGGCCCAGCACAGACTGTTGTCTGTTCCCTTATCAAGGACAGAACTGCTGTCCCTCATTCCCTGGCAGAGGCCGTAGACTCCCCCAGTCCCAGGGGGTTGTTGATTGCAAAAAAGGCTTCACTGTCACCCAGCCTGCCAGGTAGGCTGACAAATGCACAAGTTTCCCAAGGTAATGAATAAATAAAACAACTTTTGATTAATTGTGAGGAGCCAACCCTTTCTGAGAAGGAGGAGGAGAGGACTTTATTTCTTTACAAAGTGAAGCAGAAGGGTGGTTTATGCAGTGTGGACACCAGAGAAGATTTAGGGGTATCTGTAGTTTATTTTTCCACAGATTGAAATTTCATTTAAAGCAATGCCTTCAGTCTGGAATTAACTAGGAAGAGCTTCTTGCCTTATTCCAGAAAGCTATCGGTGATCAAAATCCTTTTATCCCCTGACCTGCAATGGGAGCTGTGTTTATTCCTGGCTGAAGACGTGAGCACTACTGGCATTAATTCCATCAGGCTGTTCTGTAAATTCTTCATTGTCTCCTGCATTGATGTCAATTATTTGCATTGTAATATGCAACTGAAAACCTGCAAATTAGATTTAGGGGAAGCTGGACACTGAAGCACTTTGCTCAGGTGGTAATTTCATTTATTCTTAAGATATTGCTTAGACCTAAATGTGAACATATCCTCTCTTCCTCCATAATACACACTCCCAGGCACATAACATCTCATGTAATTTGATTTTAAAAGTGTAATTTTAAATTACACTTGAGCAGCTGGTAAACAAAAATCATTGGATCAACTCTGGGAAATAAAGTGCCAGATTCACTGGGAACACCCAATGACACCACTATGTTATAGCACGATATTAAACAGAGTAGAGGCTTCCCAGCTGGCTGCAGGAATCTGTGCATTAAAATTTAAAACACAATTGTTGTTTGTGAAGGTGACAGAGATAACACCGACCCGGATTTTTCGTATCAAGCATGTCCCTACTTAATTGGTTTCAGTCAGGATTTTCAGCTAGTGTGGTGTGCATTAACCATACACTGTGATTTCTGGTGAAGCAGCTTTTTTTTTTGGAAACAAGATGTGTGTTCTGGTGCTCTAAATTAGTGGGGTTACAGTAATTCCTTGTGATACCAGGGTGGAAATTTGATAATGAGTCACACCGTAGTTGACATCTGGACTCTGCTGCCCAGTTGGCAGGACTGGAGCTGTAGAAGCCTTCTGCGATATGAAAGTTTTAAGGAAATATCTAACTTGTCATGGGCTCTGAACTCATCATATAGCTCCTTATTTGCCCTGCATATACAAACTGATTTTTTATTTTCCCTAAGAAAATGAGAGGGGAAAGGATTCAATTTAAGGATCAAGTTGTGCCTTTCTCATTCAATATAGAATTTTGCATATGAGTAATTTTTTTTTCCATTTTTTCATCCAGATTTGCATGTTCTAAATGGGCCCTGTGGCTTATCATGGCAGTTATTGGTACAGAGGGAATTTATGGGCACTGAGAAGTGCCTGTAAGAAGTGTCATGCGCACACATTAGTGCATTATCTGCAGGGCTTTGGGAAACTGCTGGGGTTTTGCTAGTATGTGGGAAAAAAACCACACCAGAAAATTGAGAAACTAGGTCATCTGGATTCATTTGCTGTGTCTTTGCAGCTGGGGTTTTGTTGCTGCTCAGACTGACATATCTGAGCTCATACACATTGTGCTGCAGCAGGATTCTGTAGCCTCTTCCACGCCTGCTGTTCCTGCTCTCAGCTTGTTCAAACTCCTGGCTGGCTGGAGGGCCCAGGCCAAGGGCAGGGGTGTGTGGAGCTGTCTGTGAGCTCTTACAGTGAGGGTCCCTGCAAGGTGCTACAGGGAAAGGCACTGGCACACAAGCAGATGTACACAAGATCCAGCAGAGTGGATCAGAGCCAGCTGTGGGTCCAGGTGTGCACCTCTCTGGACTGGTCTGCTTTATTTTTCTTCAGCTATTTGTTCCTCCTTTCCTTTTTTTTTCTAGACAGCACAAGAGCCTCTCCAGTCTAGGCTGCTTTTCTTCCTCTATCCCAAAACCCTCCTGAAAAATTTGCCAGACCATTTTTGGGGCAAGTGCTAATTTGGTGGCTGTGTTTAAATTCAGTATAATCTCATTCTATTGGTGAATAATGATCAGAAAGGCTAAACTGTGAAGCTGAGATTGTAAGGAGTAAGTACATTGCTTGTTTGCACAGTGTACTGGACACAACCATTCTCTCATCACATGAATATATTTTCTACTGTTAATTTTCCTATACAAAAATTATATTCTCTGCTGTGTCAAGGAAGTTTGGTTTCATTCCAAGTGCCCAGTGGCTTTTTCTCTCCTATAATCTAGATTATTCAGGGAATGAGACTGCTATAGACTGTGCCCCTTTGTCTGTTCTTTCTCCTTCTCTGAGAACTTGTGATAAGAGGGGTGCCGAACCACTAAGGTTTTAAGTTCCCCTGAGCTGAATGCATGGCAAGAGCTCCCAGAGAAGGAGATTCTGTTAGCACCCTGCTCTATGGTGAGAGGATAATTCACAGATTCAGCCCTTATTAAGCTCTTGAGATCCCCATAGGACAGGGTTGATGAGTCCCAGCTGAAGAAGTTTTGGTCAGAGCACATGCCTTAGTCAGCACCAAGGTCATACAAGACATGATTTCTCCTTGCAGAACCACTTATTGTCTGGTTCAAGTGATCAGTGTGAGTATTTTTCAACTTGCAGTCTTCTGTAGAAGATACAGACTGTGTCAGTGCAACAGATGATACACCAAGCTCAACACATATTTTATCATCTTCTATTTTAGGTGGAAAAACTGGCAAAGTACTTGGACCCGAATGATTTGGGAAGAATCAATTTTAAGGATTTCTGTCACGGAGTTTTTGCTATCAAAGGTATGTGCATATTTCTGAAAAATAATCCAGTTCAGTTCCACTAATGGTTCTGTGGTTGCAGAAAATGTAATGATCAAAGACATCCTCTCTTTTAACTGTGGTTATTTGTAGTGACAGTAGAGCAGCTCTGGGAGCAGAGCCAGGATATTTTTCCATTTTGTGCATCTTGTGTATTAATGGTGAGCAATGCTAGAGTTCCTGCACCCATAGGTGCTTGGGCATTGGTTTACTGCCTTTTTTTTGTCAGAATAAATGTGTTGTGGTTTAAAAACAAATACAGCAGAATGAAGAGTAGCTTTGTGGTTAACAGGCAGGGCCCAGGTTTGATACTTCCAGATTCTGATCTTGTTCTGCCACTGATTTACCTCAGGGAGTTAGGGAGCCCTTGGGCTTTCGGTTCTCTAGTAGGAAATTTAAGACTATTATATTCCTCTTGAGGTATCTGCAAGGTATAATTAATTTATGTTGTTAGGGAACGCAGGGTCATGTATTGGAAGGAAATAATTTAATTACAGGTTGGCAGTGCAAACCCGGAAGATTAAGATCAGATGGATCCAACCACCTCCTTTCCAAGGAAACAGTCCTTGGCAGAAGACACAGACATGGTTATGCTTTTGAGCTTAGCCTAAAGGCAACAAAAAAACAGTGGGGAGGAACTTCAGCTGATTTGCTGCTGATTGCTTTTCTAACTTCCCATAGTGAAATAATCAATCTTTTCTGGACATGTGGTGTGTCCTTTCTAAAGTGTTGGAGTGATGTCATAGCCCAGAGGCTTCACTTCAGGGACAGGGTGAATGTCACAGTGATCATGGTGTGGTTCCAGGAGAAGCTTCTGGAGAGTCTGCTATGATGAGATTATTATGAAGCTATAACGATGCAAAAACATAAAACCACAGTACTTTTAATTAAAGTTTATGGCAGCCAAAGACAGAGTATAATTAGGTAAAATTACAGTGAGAAGCAGCTCTCATCAATGTTCTTGGAGACACCGTCCAAGGTGACGCTGATACGTTTGAAGAGAAGGCAAGAGAAAGCCCAGGAGGAAAGTTATTACATTTGTGCACAGACCCTAAAGTCACTGCTTGGGGTTTTCCTTCAGCAGAAAATGCTGTAGCAAACTGAGCTCTAGTTTAAGTAAGACACAAGCTCTGTAAATCATCTGGTGTCTTCTGTAATTCACAGTCTAAAGATTGCACAAATGCACAAAATATGACCAGGAAGGGATAGAAATGACTCAGAACATCTCTTTTGTGGTAATTGTGCCCTTGTCCGTGTACCCTCAGTGATGGAGTGGGCAGCTGCATCTCCTTTACTGTGGGGACAGCATGAGAACATTGAGTTATCAGAATCATGAGGCCTTGGGGGTTTTCATCCTTGCTCACCTTGTGGGAACTAATTCTTTTGTTCATATCCTAGGGTTTAATCCTGCAAAGATGTGACCAGATCAAACTGGTGTACCTTGCACTCCAAGTTTATGAATAGCTTAAAGCCCAGGTGTGGAGCATGTAGGGTCCAAATCGTTTGTGTGGTGGTTGTTAGGATGTATCTGTGAATACAGCTGCAGAGAAATCACCCGGTTCTGCAGCATCACCTAGAGCTCCTTAGCACATTATTAGCATTTCAACACTTACACCGACTCAGTGCTAAGTGTTTATCATCGAAGCAGCAGCAGCTGTATTTATTTCTGATAAGACACGGTGCTGCATGTTTTCACAGCATCTCTTTGGAAAAACTGCTTCTATTGTTCACTTCACAGCATGGAAATTTTATTTATCTTTGGCTATCTGCCATATTTCCCTTAAAAATTAAATTGGTTATGTTAAAGTTCAGAAAGAGCATGTCTGTCTTTCAGAATGGAAAGCCTCCACCATGTTGTTTTAGTGCAGCCACATCCCAAGGGAAGTAGCAGGCTTATTATCAAACAAAAGCAATTTGTCTTGGCAGCAACAGATTATAAATATGATTCTTTGACATCTCAGCCTATTACAATTGCTTGGGGCAGTCAGATTAATAGAGCAAAATGAGATGCCACTATAAATCCACTGGGGTTTTCAGTAACAGAGTATGAAGTTATGCTATTCTTAGCAGTGGAAGCCAAATGTTTAAATTCAAGCTTTACAATCCTAATGCCTTACTATATTTCTTATTTATGAGATTTTAAATTAATTTGTCTTGAAGGTGCTTGCCTTTATAGTATGGTGACAAAATTGTTTGCTGCACAGAGGTGATACAGTGTCAAGGTTTTTTTTGGTGGTTCAGTGCCTTGAATTTATTTAAATCATGAAGTTCGAGACATCTAAGAGCAACAGATTCAAATCAGAGTTGACCTCTGATGATGTTGGTTTGAGCATATCCAGAGTTGGATTTCTGTGAAAAGCTAAATACTGGAACTTGAAAAAATCCCAAACATCTAAGTGTTTAATGCTCTGTAAATGGTTGATAGAGAAACTCCTACCCCTGGATCTAAAATCTGCAGCTTGGCCTCTCTTCTCCATAAACCAGGGCATTGTTTACTCTTGTATGGTACACATGAGAAGTGTTGTGTTCCTCTACAAATGGACATGAAGCCTTGTTTCCTCCTGGAGCTGCATAAACCTCATGACATATGGGTCATGTACCTCTGCAGCAGCTGCTGCGACTGTCAGGTGGAAAACAGTCAGTTACCTTCAGCTGCAGAGTAGCAGGAGCTGTGGGTAAAGATGAGCAGTCTCACTGACAGTAAGACCTTGGGAAGTGGTGGAGAAGGTTTGTTCAAGTGGGGGTAAATAATGCTAGAGGGCAGAAGGTGTTGAAGGAGCCCCTTCCCATTGTGTCTCTGGGGTAGAATACTGGACAGAATACTGGTATGGTGCTTGCTATTTATGGAAAGCTTTGCTTCTTTTGCTGGTCTTTTGTGGATTAAAGGACTTTACTTTTGCATCTGTGCTGAGTCCCTGCTGTCCAGGCTGCTTTCCCCATGCAATTAGGCTTTGCCAGAGCCAGGGATAGGCTTGCCATCAAATTTAAAGCTTTGCAGCAATTTCATTGGAATGCCAGAGTATGAAGGATTTACTTGGGCTCAAGCTGCCCTCTCTATCTGCTGCCTGCAGGGTTTTAATAACAATCTGCCTGTAGAGCAATTGCCATGAAATAACACCTGTAGCCTCTTACCTAAGTGCTTTGTGGCACTGCTCAGAGACACTGAGAGCAGCCAGAATATCACTCAAAGGCTGAATTCCCATTAATTTCAGCAGGGTCAGCATGGGAACCATTACTGTTTGCTCACAAGAGCCAATGACTGTTTTTGCTGTTCTGAATTTATAAAGTACTGATCCAGTAAATATTTTCTGCCACTTGTAATACTTAAAGGCTTGAGTGGAGCTGTTAATTCCCTGTGCTCTGCAGGCTGGTGTGTTCCACAGTCAGATATGTTTGCAGAACCAGGCTCTAATTGAGTCTGACCTGTTCCTTGTATTCTAAGATTTCTATTGTCTTTCCAATAGCCTCTTTACTTTGATATTCTGCTGAAAATTACCCAAACCCTGACAAATAAATGGGGAGCTCCCCCTACTGCCCTCGGTGTTACAGTTCACAGTGATAAGAGGGTACTGTATGAACACAGATTAATACAGAATGAAAACACAAAGGCAGATGTATTCTGACTTTATAGCTTATTTCAGCCATGAAAACATGACTTCTGTGTAGTGTTTGGAGGGTCATGGCTTTTATAACAGGAGAGACTGAGCCACGTCAGCAGAGTATTTCTGCATTTATGAATCTGTGTACTTTAGCAGAATCATTTTTTTCAGATGAAATAATACAGCCTGTTGTTCTCCAGGAGCAAGGGATTCTTTCCCTCATCTTGTAGAAGTTTAAGGACGTTTTAGTTATGCTTGGTTATGGAATTTGAAAATGGAGAGTTGTAGGAGCTCCTTCATATTCATTAACAGTGTGGAAGAAGCACAGCTGTGAATTTATACACTTCCCCACCTGCAGCAATAGCAACCTTTGAATCTTCAAAATAGTAACACAGACCATTATGTGCCTTCAAAAATCCATCTCTCTGCTTCCCTAGATCCTGATGCATCTAATTACTGTAGCTGGTTGGAAAGCTTCTAGAAGTAGGCTATATATAAGCACCTAAAAGTTAAAAAGTAGATTTGTTTCCCTATGAGTTCCTAGCACTTTTTAATGAAACTTCCAAGAATACAAATGTACCTAAAGTTTCAAAGAAATGTTGCAAAAGGGGTGTTGGCTGTTCTGCTAGCTCAGACTGTGACAGGTTATTTGGACTGTGAAATAATGAAATTTGATGGTGTTTTTTCAAAACAACATTTTCTAAAGCAGAGTATTTCTGGCCTTCTGTTTCACTGGAGGTTTTTTTTTCTTAATAGCTTTTATGTTTGCTTGGAGTATCTGAATAAAACTATATTTCTCACAAAACCAGTGCCAAGTTTTGGCCATCTCCTTCAACTAATTATAAAATCTAATTTGCAGTCCCATAGCTGAGAAAAGAGTTTTACCAGCTGTGCCCTGAAGATCCAGCATGGACTAAGAGATAGGCATGTTGCAGTCATGTAAAAGGGAGTTTATTTGCCTATAATATCTAGGACCAGGACAGCTGCACCAGCATGGGAATTTCAGTAAAGCACATCAGAAAACCCCAAAGTCTACATGAACCCTTTTAGGTTCATAGCTACAGATCTCAGGCTTCAATGAGGCTGTAACTGGAGATGATCTGATGGATCTATCCATTCTGGTAAGAATAACTTAACTGACAGGGGTGGTGCTTGGTATGGCTCCAGGGACAAGGACTATCACTGAATGTGCAGACTTGAGCTCTCCTGGAATTAATTACCTATAGCTGCTCAATGAACTGAAATTTGCTACTTCTGAAAGTACTTGAGAGTTTTCTAAGACTTAACTAAATTTCACTAAATACACCCTGAAACCATAAATGAGTCTAATATACCACTAAAATCCAAGGGCAGATAAGGTAAAAAGCTCTTGCTGTTAGGAGAAATGCCAAAAACCAACTAGATTCAATTAGGTAACCAGATTTGATTTCCTATAGCATTAAAATTGCTTAATTGCCTGTGAAGATTGTCTGATGTGTTATGGGTTAAATCTCCTTCTTGGAGCATTTGCAGGAAACAGCTTTGCTAAAATTGAGTTCATTTGTGGCCAGAATGTCTGTTTGCAAATTGAATGTTTGTTAGGGTGGAAAACCCATTTTTAAATAAAACTGATTGTAAATTTGTAAAATTATCTCATAAGGGATATCATGGCTAGCACCTGAGTGAATTGAAAAGGTTCATGTCTTCCCCTTCAGTGACTTGTAAATGACTTTCATCCTTTTTGCTTAGGACTGAAGATGACCCTGTTCTGGCCAAATGAATTGAGTTTGCTTTTTCATTTGTAGTATTAGGATAAATATTTTTAACTCAGATAATTTTGACAGACCAGACTAGAGTGACTCAGTGCTTTGTTAAACTAGAACTCATACACATCCATGTTTCAAAGAGTCTCTTGAGTGGACAGAGAAGCTGCTTCTGTGCTGGCTCATCAGGTGTCTTTAGCCAGGAAAGAAAATTCAGCAGCTTCTGGCCACTCTCATTTTGTGATCTGATTGTTTAGTCCTTTCTCCAGACACAAGCTTGCTGCCAGTCTGCGTCACAGTGATTTACATCGAGCACAGCCTTTCACAGTGTTTCTCCATGAAGGGCACCCTTCAGTGGAGCTGCAGCAATGGGTGCACAAGGACCTGGAGCTAGTCCTGGCTTACTCTCTCTGCTTCCTCACTGTTATTGCAGTGCAGCTAGGTCTTCTTGCCAAGTGCTGCCCAGAAATGTAGATGAAATTTTCCCAACTGCAGCAAAAGAGAGAGAACATCGAGCACATTAATATCTTATGATACAGGTAGACATCCAAATGAAGTATCTCTAATCAGCCATGTAAGTGGCTTTCAGTTCTACCTTTTCCAGGAAAATGAATTTATAGCAATAATAGAACATCTCTAGTGCAAGAGGTCCTTAAAGTAGCCAGGAATTATTCCTTTGCTTCATTGCAATGGATTATTTTTGGACAGATTCTAGCCTTAGGTGCACAGTGCTGCACAGCTTGAAATATCCACCACGGCAGTTCTGCAGACCTCAGCACACAGGGTTCTGCTCAGGAGTGGCTCTGCTAGCAAAGAACGAATTTTTGTCCAGTACCTTCCTATTTCCATATTGAGATTTGCCAGAGTAAACCTTGATTTGTTGTTGTTTTCTACCTGGACTGTGACACACTAATTTAGCTCACAGCGCTTCCCAGGCTGCAAGCCAGGGTGTGTTCTAATAAGAACATGTCCTGGGTAATAAGAGCACACATGGCACAGCATTTGAGACACTCCAGTGTTCTCTCTTTATGTTACACCATTGTGTAGCCCTCCTGGAGTATCTGAAAAATTCAAATTACATTTAGATGAGGGGAGCAAAAGGTGAGATTGTATTGGCACTGGGGTGGTCCAAGGAAAAGACCAGCATCAGTCCTCCAGAGTGAAGAGATTCTCATTTGTGTCCTCACAGGAAAGAGAAGAACAGAGAACTTAGTCTTAAAACTGAGTTCTTAACAGGAATAAAAAAAGTGGCACAATCTTTAGATTCTTGAAGCCAGTGGCTATTTTTTCATTCATTTGCTGGATGTTGGAACAGGTTCAGATGTCTGCAAGGTAGCGGTGATGTGGTTTAGTAATCTCAGAGGAAAACTGTCTCTCAGTATTTCCTTCTCTCCTTCCCTTTTTAATGGAGTATAATGATATGCAGATCTTCCCAGGAGGATGAAGAGAGCCAGGCTCTCATGCCAGCTTGCCTGCAGAGCAGTGCACAGGGGATACTGCCTGCTGCACACCCAGACATCTCCCCACTAAAAACTCACCTTTGCAGAACGAGACTGGCTCAGATGAACTTATGCCCTGAATCTGCCAGCACCGATGGAAATTTGGCCTGTGACTACAATAAAAGTAAGATTTGGCTTTGTTTGCCATTTTCAGCTATGCAGTTTGGTAATCAAATTGGATCAAACAGCTGCTGATGTTCTGGAAATGAGTTTGGTGCTTGGCCAGGTTCTGGATCAGGCTGTAAAAGCCTGGGTCAGGTGGCTCTGGTGAAGAAGCAGTGAGGGCTGCACTGAGTCAGTTGAATGCAAAGGAGGCAATGCTTTTCTCCCCAGTGTTTTTACTGAATAAATGACAGGCCAAGAGCTATCGTGACGTGCTTCTCCCTAATGGACAAGGGAAATGAAAGAATGTGATCGGTAGTAATCTTAGATAAGAAATTAACAGCAAAGAGGGGACACACAAGACTCTACTTTTCAGACCGTGGAGGTCTGAGAGCTGTTTGTGACTCTAGCTCTAACAGACCAGTCTGGCTGGCCTTTTGAAAGGAGGCAAGGTAGAAACATTTCTAAGAGCCTTGTTTTGGGCAGTTAAATCCTTTTTTGAAGACCCACAACTTCTGTGACTTTTCCCCACTAAAAAAAAAAAAAAAAAAAAAATTGGGAAAACACTGAAGCACTGTTGTTAGCACAAGTGCATTAGGAAAGTAAAGCTTGAAATTATGGTGTAAACTATTGTTGTTGAGAAATTTTAGAACACTGAAAACATGCCCTGTTCATTACACTACTCTGCATCCATTACTGTGTAGCACTTGGTATTTATTTTCCTTTCTTGCTGGAGGTAACTAATTTTAAGGAGTAGTTGCTCCATCTCACGAAGAGACCTTTTAGCAAAGCAGTTCATACCTGTGATGAGTCTCACAGTGGGTGCTGGCACAAGGCAGTTTGATGAGCAGTAAGCTTTAGTTGTTAATGTCAAAAGGTAGAAACAATAAATTGAATTTTCCTCTGTGAGAGGACTAGCAAATAACCTTAGGGCAAGCACAGAGCACTTTAAGCTAAAACCAAGGGGAAGAAAAGGATTATGGCTCGGTGGGAAATGTGACAGTTACAGGTAGAGCAAGTTATGTAGAAAGATGCTCTCTCCAGGCAAACAAGTTTAACATCTTTCCTCTGTCAGCCAGTAGATTATATTTTTGATTGTTAATCCCAGATAAACTCCTCTTTGGGAAGTGACCCTAACATACATTCTTGCCCACTAACTTCTCCAGCAAAGTGGGTATTTAACAGCTTCATTTATCCTCATTTATCTGCTCAGTACCACCTGAGACTCTCACTTTGCTGCAGAAGCTGAAAAAAGGAAAAAAGTCTTGCTGCCTTTGTCCATGTGCCATTTCTGAAGTCTAATGATGTCTCCACTCAGCAGGTGCTACCTCGACATGTGCCTGTGTGTGGTAGACAGGGACAGCACAGTGGTCCCCCTATTAGGCTTCTCCATCGGGTCATTTTTTCTGGTTTCTAAAGTAACTCCTTTCCTTTGCAAGGGACTCCTCTCCATAACCATAACATCCCTACAGATGTTATTCCTTCATGTAAAACCAGGTGAGAAGCTCAGCTAATGGTATAAACCTGTTCAGATCACCCTGTTTCTTCTGGCTCACCTGCTTTGGGAGCAGTATCCATGTGTAATGTCACAGCCAAATATATTGCATTAATGCTGGGATGGAAGGGACTGCTGGGCAATTGCAGCTTCCAGTAGGATAGTGCACAACACATGCTGAGAAGGTTTCACACAGTCTGGGCCCAAGGCTGTGAGCTGGGTGCTCTAAAATAACCTGGCCTGACATTACTGCCTTCTGCAGCTCACCCTGCCAAGTGGAGTCACTGGTAATTAATAGGGAACGAGGCATCTGGTGATTTCAGTGTTTCTATATTTGTCTCAGGTTTTCAGATGAGAGAAAGGACCAAGGGAAACACAAACATTGATTTTTCCAGCTCTTGATGTGGTTGTTAACAAAAGCAAACACACAAGCTTCAAATCTCTGGTTGCAGTGCATAGATATTTGCTTGTGAAACACTCTGTGAGAGAGCTTTTTTTGAAGGGGGGGTTTGTGACACTTAGGCATTGCCCCTTTGTCATTTTGACCAGAGAAAATAAGAAGCAGCTTCTTCTGACACTGATGTGCAGTAGTTGGTAGCTCATGCCAAGCCTGCAAATCCAGTGTTTGACTCCAGAGCCTGGGTTTGGTTATGGGTTTGTACCCCACAGGGTAGTTTACCAAGCCAAGCAATGTTCAGCTTTCAGTTTCATTGCAGGCTAGTGTATCCATGCTGAGATAATTGCACTTTTCAAGTTCCACATGTTGAATGTGGGCTGGGCAGAACTCTGAAGGCAGAGTTGTGTAACACCTATTTAAATAAATTCCAAAGCTGCCTTTCAAGGTTTTGTGCATACAGATTGGCTAGAAACCAGTGTTTCTTCCTGCATTGTCCATGTAATGAAAGATAAGCTCTTGGCCTTACCATTTCCTCTCTTTCTCTTTACCAGGCTGTGAAGAGTTACTAAAAGATGTCCTGTCTCCTGAAAACTCTGAGCCCCAGCACTACCAGCCACAATATGTTGATTACTATTACCAGGTAAGAGAAGCACTAATTCTGGCTCATGTTAGTGGGCTGAGGAAGCCTCTGGGGTGATGTGTAGTTGGATCATTGTAAATGTTTTATCACCTCCACCCATGAAAAGATTAAAGGTGCAGTTAACATCGTGCATTCAGAGGAGGATTGTGTGTCAGTGGTGTTACAGACTGCAAATGATAACGAAATCAACAGGAAAAGCATTTTACCTTCACAGGTAGTGAAGTGTGAGGACAATTCTCATGTATTGAGGAAGGATGTGTTAAGTGTGCTGGTGAGCTGCAGTTACACACAATGGTTTCACTGTCCATACAAAAAATAGAGACATTTCCTGCACCTCAGTGCCCATCACCACTCTGCTTGTTTCTAAACCCCTGTTTTTTGTAACTGATGACACAGATAACCACCATGCTGTTGCTTGGTTACCTTAATAGATGCCATAAACCAAACTCCTTGGATTGCAGTAGCTGATAGAGGCTATAAAATGCAAACAGGCTCTGCACACAGTCGATGTTCCCCTGTTGCTATGCAGACGTGTCAGGCCGGTTGTGGCACTCGTAGAATGCAGGTGACAGTTGGGTCTGTATTCCTTAGAGATTTCACATCTGCTGTCATGCAAAGATGTGCTGCACAGAGCTCTTGAAGACAACCTGCAAAACCCTGCAAACTGCAACTCTTCTGCCATCCGTCCTTCAGGAGAGCCTGAGGGTTGGAATTGCAGTTGCTAATCCTGGTAACAGCTGCTGAGTTTCCTATTTGAGTGCTGGATTTGTGCCTCTGGGAGAGGGAGGGGGCAGAAGGTGACCCTCCCTGATCAGAAAGAGCTGATCTGATGCTGCTGTGCTGGAAGTCTTGCTGGTCACTCCTGATGGCCACCAGTCCCCTGCATGGTCCCTGCAGGAGGTGGCACCACTGCAGTGGAGTCCTGCAGCAGTGTTTGCCCACTTTCATGGAGCCAGTGCAGGATTTGTGCAGCCTGGGAGCAGAACCAGGTCCTTCCACACCTGCCCAGGCCACGTGAGCTGTCGTGGTGGGGAGGGGACAGGGAATGGTGTGCACTGTTGTACATCCCATGCTTATCCCACAGCTGTTCTGCACCACTGCCCTCCAGAGGGGCTGGTTCCATCTCCAGATCCTCCAGGTGCAGTTTGGAAACTGTTCGCTAGATGTCAGCTAAAGACTGGGAAAAGGCGTGAACAGCCTCTGCTCCCACCTTAAGGATGCTGTGCTATGGCAGGAAGTTGGAATTTTCTAGCTGATGAAGCAGAGGAGAACTGAGGGTCAGGTGATTCTGTGGATTTGAGGCTATCATCATTCATTTGATAGCCTCGTTTGTTCCCCATTCCCAAAGAAGAACATATGGAAAACATATAAGCTGTCCTTGCATCTCCCAGACATTAATGAGTGTGAATTCCTGGTGCTGTAATCAAGTTTATGGGCAGCTCCTATTGGCACAAATGGAAGTTGCGTGTCTAATCTGATTTTTACCCCAGTACGTCCTTTGCATGTCTCTCTAATTCTCAGGTGCACTCAAATTCCCAGGCAGCAGAAGGACACAACTGTTATGATGGTATAAATAGAAACTTTAAAACAGAATGCATCTTTTTTATTCCACCCAAGGGGCTGTGCTTACACAAAAGCAGGTACTGAGCTGGTTCATTGTTATGCTGTCTCTGCATTCTTCCTTCCACGAAAGGAAGGACTTGAAGGGAAGTTTCCTCTGTCCTCTGCTCTGCTTTCACTTTTCCTTCCCCTTCCAAGGGCCCTCTCCCTGTATTGTAGCTTTCTGAAGCCCAAAGGCATCAAACTGAAGAGGTAAAGGTAATTCCAAGATGTGGGATGAAGTGGCAGAAGCCACTGTGAAGTGCTCAACTAGTCCAGCTGTTTGCATATGTTGAGTCAAATGGAGAAGAAGAAACTGCCAAGCCTCCAGCCTTTAATTAAAACCGAGTGCAATTAATTTAAAGGGATATATAAAACCTCCTGATACCAGGAGCTTGGGGTATTTAATTTGACATTTTTTAAATGGTCTGATTTTACTTTTTGTTTTTCTTCAGTGTAAACAAAGAGCAAAAGCTGACAAGCTTTTAATGTCTGAAAAGTTTGTTAAAAAAATCCTATTGTGTATGTAATTCAAAATGTAAAGGCCATTCCATGGAAGGTTCTTAATGACCTGTATTGAGAGGCTGTGTGAGTGATATCACAGGCAAATGGAGAGCTCTGCCTTTGAGCTCAAGGCTGTTGTGATATGCAGAACATAAAGAACGAAACTTTTAGGGGTTACTACAGGATGTCCCACTGACTTCCATCAGCAGTGATTCAGGCTGCAGAGTGTGTCTTCTCTTTGGACCAGAGACAGCTGGTCCAAAGAAACTTAGGAGGATGGAATTGCAGTTAGGAGATAGCAGTTCTAGAGCCCTTCAGCTTTGGGACCTACAAATAAACCTTTTTTCTCCGTCTGTGAGTTGACTCTGTTGATTTAAGTTAAAGTCTGAATTGTGCTCTATTTGAGGCACTGCTTCAGTCAAGTGCTGTTCATTAGTATAATTTCTGTCTCTCACAGCCTTTAGAGAGGTAATAGAAATACTCAGAATCTGCCAAAGCCAATTTGTCAATCCCAAATTCCTTTCCCAATGTTTGCTGCTATGGCCTCAACTCTTGTTTTGGCTTTGGTTTGAAGGGAGACAAAAGTCTCTCTAGTCCAGTTTGCTTTGTGGCGGGCATCTAGTAGCACTTCAGAGCCCTTGGATAGCCTTTTGGAGATGGTAACCAACACAAAGTCCACAGCTGAAGTTTGTGTGTGAAAAGCCAGGCCCGGACTGAGCCAGCTCAAACAAAGCAGAGTGCCTGTGTCTCGTATTTCCAAATGGCTGGCTCTGGGCCTTCCCGGGCACCCAGCCAGCTGGGAGCACTAGCCACAGGACTTGCAGGGAATTAGGCTGGCTGCATCTGCAGCTCTCTGGCCAAGATTTGCATTGCAGGCCCTGAGAAGTAGTGGTGTGGGTCTAGGTGCTCTTCTGTCTGAGCACCTAAGTTTAGGGAAATGGGAATCAGAATGGGAGCTCCTTTGTCATCTCTTCACCTGGTGTATTTTGGCTGTTCAAATTTGAAGGGAGCCTGAATCTAGATCACCCCAATAAGTGGCAGAAGAGGGGGTTGAGTGACAGATCTTAGAGCCTCTCACTATCAGCTAGCAGGACACTTCTGAGTGTTCCTTGTGAAGGGACAGACTATTTTTACATGTCAGTTGTTACCTTTTCATCTGGAATCAACGGCCAAAAGCCATAGTGCAAACCCAGTGGAAGAGCATGTTGTAAGGAACAATAATAGCAGGGTCCTTGTTTCAATCAAAGCTGTTCGTTTCTTATTAATTGCTGCTGTATTTGGTTACCACGTACCATTTTTTCTGTTCCCATCTGTAAATAAGAGTGAATCTGTCTCTTACCAAAGTACAGAATGATCGCTGCATATCAAAGAATGAGCTGTCTTTTCAGTCCTCTGTGTGTTCCCCTGCCTGCCAAGTGATTAATTACACTGTATGAACAGCAGAAAAATTGTTGAAACATGACAAATAAATTGTGTTTGCCTCTGGGATGGAGCTGGGACTGCTGGCTGATCTGCTGCTTTGAAAATATTTTCAGTATCAATTAGGAGTCCCTCACCAGCTTCTGAAAAAACTTTTTTCCCCCACTAGCTGCTTGAGGATATCTCCAGACACCTGTGGCAGAGCAGAGGGGACCTTCTGCACTGTGAAAACACTGTGATACAAATGGGTTTTTCACTAGGCTGTGGAAGAAGGTAGCAGGAGAGCCTGTAACCAGAATATTTTTAATTTTAATCTCATACATTCTGTGTTTATAAGCAATGACTCCACCTTGACCATTGAGTTGCCAGTGTTCTTGGAGAGAATAACTGACCTCATTTGTTAGAAGGTTTTTCTTGATAGTGTTTTTCTAACATCAAACACAGGTGTTGCCTATCTTAATGTGAAATACATGTTTCCTTCCACTTTCTGTGGCAGCAATAGTGGAGACAGTCCTATATTAACAAAAAAAGCACATAAGTGGTTAAGGTGGAAATACCTTTTCAACCAGTGGCCAAGAGAAGAAGCCAGTCAGTATGGTAAGGACAAGCAGTATTAAATGCATCAAACTGAAGCGTTTTCCCCATTTCTTATCATCCTCCAGTTCTCTCCACCACCCACACGCTCTCAGTCACTGTTGGCTCTCATTGTCTTTTCAGCCCTGTAGATGCTCAGTGTGAAGATTTCCCTCCCTGTGCTTGGGACCTGGGGTGTTTCTGCCCCCCTGGGATCACACAGTGCATGTTTGCAAGTTGCTCCCCTTGCCAAGCTGCTGGGGGGCTCCTGTGTCCTGCTTCGACCATGGGACCTGTTACATCCAGAAGTCTGTTTTAGATCTAGTGCTCCTAAATCTGCCAGGTTCTCCTTCCCCTCAGCTTCTGCTGCATCCCCTGAGAAATATGTGTGTTCAGCATCTCTAGAGATGGCCTTTTGGGAGGCCCAGCCTCAGGATTGATCCCAGCCCCTCCTGAAATTGGTAGAAACACTTCTTAGGCCCTGATCAACCTCTGGGGTTGTTCCCAAGGTTGTTGTCTGAATCCTTGCTGGAGGGGTACGGTGGGAGAAAAGCTTTATAAAGTACAGCCATGCAGTTACAGAGAGAAAAAAAGTACCTGTTCCTAGGCAGGATTTTACACAGGCAGTGTGCACTGTCTGCACCACTGAGAAATTTATTGTAACCTCTACAGGCAGCACTCTCAGCAGTTCATTTTTCCTATTTTTTTTTTTTTTTTGAGCATCAAAAAGCAACATTAACTACAACTGCTGAGAAACCCCCAGTGAGCAATTACCAAGAGCAATGAAGAGCATGGTGTGCCCCCATTTGGAATTCATTTACATGGAAATTGCCTGCTTTCACCTGGTGATATTCTGAATTTTATTTTTTAGGTTTGTGCATACATGTAAAAATAACTGTCCTTGGTCAAAATACCTGCATAAAAATAACCTCCTCTCTGGCTGCTCAAGCTGATTCTGAAATGTTGCCCTGAAGAACTGCTGTACTGAGAATGAGCAGTTCTGCACTTGGGGCAAGGCAGGCACCTTTCAACAAAATAAATGCCAACTCCTCCAAACACAGCCATAAAAGAGATTGAAGATTATTTTCTTTTTTAAAACCAGCTTGCATTTTTGATTTGGTGGAACATCACACACTGACATTTTTAAAGGGGAAATTACTTTGTCCCTGACTCATTTTTGCTCAGTTGTGGTATAAAACACACATAAAATAACTCAAAAGAAAGGATACACTCTGGCCTGGTCAAAAATAATTCTTCTTATTCTCAAAATGTGTTTTGGATTTTCTTTAGAGAGAAATATGAGTTTTTGACTTTCTCCTGGGCTGGGTCAACAAAATACTCTGAGATCTTAGAGCCTGTAGGCTGGAGAAATCTTTTCCTGTGCAGGTCTTGGCACAATACCCCAAATGCAACCCCAGACTCTGAAGCCAGCAGGGCTGGGGGGTGACCTGGCAGAGAAGCCACAGCCCTCAGAATGGAGTATCTCAGTGCAGAGTGTTGATTCAGGTAGGGCCCTGTGAGAATCCAGCATCTGGGCTGAATTTGTGACAGAGTTTTTGTACAAATTCTGCCAGTTAGCTGGTTTAAATTTTAAGCACCTGCTCTTGCAGGTGAACCATTGGTCTCCTGTAATAGAAGCATAAACCAGTAAGGGGCCAAAGATTGTTTGCTTCCCCACAGGGTTGTGTCTGAGTTAAAATGTACTGTTTCTTAGGGCTAAATTTGGCTGGGTGGTTTGAGACAGGGGGAAGTGTGACTGCCTGGTTCAGACGTCACAGCTGTGACTCGGCAGCACAGATGAAGCTCCAACTGGAGCATGCTTCCAGGCATCCATAGCAAAGTAATTTTGTGCACTTATTGTTACCTATATATCTTTTTATTTTTTTGAACATTCCTTTTCTGTGGCCCAGGTAGAGTTTTGTATAGCATTCAGAGCTTTACCATTTGGAAGCCTGTCACCCCTCTCTTTGCCAGAACCATTTAATAGACATTTTCTGTCTCAACCTGAATTTTCTTTCTGAGTCATTATCTTCAACCTTTTAATCTGCTGATTTTCTGACAGAGCACAGTTTTGGGGGTGTTTTTTTATGAAATTGTCAGTTGCCATGGCAAAATATTCCTCCCATCCTTGGATAAACCAATTTAGGCTGTGGCATCGTCTTTAGGTAGAAGCTGTGTAATGACTGAAAGCTAAAAGTTGGTCTCTTTTATTGAGGAAGTCACATCCCTATTGATTTAATCCTTCAGGTAAGTATGGCTTTGTGGTTTAGTGCCTTTTGCCGTTTGTTTGATGTACTGAAAATCTGTCCACTTTCATTTGTGGTGTGTCCTGAGTACAGCATTCTTAGCAACAAAAGCAAAGATATATTATGACAGCACTCGCCTTGCTCTGTGTTTCCATGAAAGAAATGCAACTGCTTGGTCAGAGGGTGGTGAACAAGTCCTGACTGATACACAGCCTTTGGGGAATACCAAAATATCTGTAATAGTAGGTCTGTAAAAAAATTAAAAAATATCTGTAAAAATAGGTGTATGAGGGCAGGGCACACAGCATTCACAGGCTTTCTTGACACTTGCATGACAAGGAAACCTTTGTCTACCAGTTTATAAATTGACACTGGTTCATTCTTTCTTGTTTTTTTTCTTAATTTTTTATTCTACTTTGTATCATTTCTCTTTGCTGCTTGGGGAAATTTCTGCTTCATTTATGGAGGATTATAGGACAATGCACAATTGTCTTTCTTCTTGGAATATTTACAGTGATAAGGCTATGAAATTGAAGTATAGGTGTTTTTTTTAGTAAATAACATTGGTTTAAATTTGTTGTTTTGTTTTTTTGTTTGTGGGTTTGGTTGTTGGTTTTTTTTCAGAAGGAGAAATTTCTATGTAAACATGTAAAAGGTGGCTGAGAAAACCAAGATTCCAGGTTACTATGAAACTGTAAAGAGAAAGTCAACCACAGAGGGATGTTCTAGCTGATAAAACCAGCAAAATCCCTCATTGCACAAGCAAACAAAAAGGATCTGACTGCTTCTTTTCTGCCTTTTAACTTCTCTGATGAACCTGAGAGCCGTGTTGTTTTTTGAAGGTAGCTTCTGTCATTTTTCAAAACAATAGCTGCACATACTGCTAGAAATTTTCCCACTAAAATAAAAACATTCTTCTGGAGGTGAAATCTTACAGGAGTCATTTCTGTCACACAGCTGTTGCTCTGTTCTAATATTTCAGGGTTCAAATACATTATTTCAGTAGCCTCAAGAATTGCCAAATTCTTGCCAAATTGATAAATAAATTGCCAAAGTGACCCAGACAGTTCATGAAATTGCCGAATTCTTTTCCCAGTTACGAAAGCTCCAGGACACCTTTCCCACGTCCTTTGTCTCTCACGTCAATCCCAGCTCTTGCCACATCCAAAGTCCCCACAAAATCTCGTGGCCTTTGTCCTGCTCTCTCAGGTGTCCCCACAGGTTCTCCTGGCACAGCTGTGACCTGGTCCTGCTGTGGGACTCTGCCACAGCAAAGTGCCACAGTCAGAAGTGCCACAGGGGGACCATGACAATGTCCTGCATCAGAGGCAACAGACCTGTTTAAAATTAAACCAGTACTCAGCTGGGCTGATAGAGCTAAAATGAGATCTTGATTATCCTGTCTGTTTTTAGAAACTGGAGAAGAATCAAAAGGTGTTTTTTAATTTTTTTTTTTTTTTTAACATGCTGCAGTGTAGAATGTCTTTGTCTGGGTGGAGGCAGCATTGTCACACATCTGGGCTCACAGAAGCAATTTGTAACTGAACAGGAAGAAAAAGTAGGCCAGCCTACAAGAGAGTATCTAGGAATTACTCCTGAGGGATTTGTGCTACACTGCCTCCAGCAGCTGAAATAACAGCATGAAATTGCGATTAAAAATTAAGAAGAGATATGGGCTATTTGACCTTCTTTCAGTCAGGGACACAGAGGCCCTGTCTAGGATGGGATACAGAGAAATGCAGCTTCTGTTGAGCGATTACATGCCAGCAAGAGGCTGCTGAGGTTCATCCTAAGCTCCATGGAACAGGGAGATCATTTCTTTCCTTGCAGAACCTAAACCAGTTTCAGTGCTGGTTAAAGTGGAGTGAAACTGTCCTTGCTCCAACAGCTACAGATGAGAAATAGGAAAGAAACTGTGAATTGTTACATTTTCTGAGTTTACGAAAATCTAGGCAAGATTAATTAGGCCCCTGAGAGGCTATGTTAATTAGGATTTAATTTGCCAAACTTGCTATTTGGCTCACCTTTTTACCCAGGCTGTTACTGTAAATGCCCACCTGACTCCAGCATCAGCTGGGGAGCAGGCCATGAGACAGAGCAGCCTGTTTGGGTGGATGTGCACCCTGATCCCAGGCTTGTTTTGGAACTCGGTTATGATAAGCTGCTGGGAAGTTTAAGTTGGAATAATAATAATAATATAACCATGGCAGTGTTGATACAGAGCTGACACAAAAGCTGATGAGTGTTTTGGGCTGACAGTGTGGATCTGGTAGCTCAGTCTGAGGCACCAGGGCTAGGAAGGGCTTGGAAAGGGAATCCATAAAGGAAAAAAGGGGTATCAAAAGGGTGATTCCTTGGAGCTTGTGCCAGCCTGTCTAAATAAGACTGTGATAACAAACTGCTTGACTTTGCAAGAGGTTTTGATTTTTCCTGAGCTGTGGAGCCTGAGAGACGGTGAGGAGACAGCCCTGGTGTGAATCCTGCCCATTTGTTAGCTTTGGGCATCAGTCTCTGGTCTCTCTACATAATGTCTGGGGAAGAGGCTTTCTCAGTGTGTGTTTGTGCAACACCACTAGAGCCAAGCAGGATAATCACTGGAGGAGAGGAAGTTTGCAGGCTCTGCACCCTTTGATAGGTACAGCAAATACATAAATATGGCATAAATACATCATAGAGTTTTGGCTACCCATTTTTATAGAATAGTGCAATACTTAGGTAAATTGTCTTGCCCATGGTAGAAATTTATTCATAGCACTCCAACAAAATCTGAACTCATTTAAAGTGGAGGGAACTTCTCAACTGACTTGACTGTGCTGACACTTTCTTCAACTGACAGAGAGGATGTTTGTCTTGTTTTGGTGACAGAGCACCAGACAGAACCTTGTGTATTTTTGTATATTCTCCATAAGAAGTTTCCTATATCTGTAACTGCTCTGCATTTATTACTGCCGTATGCATTGAAAAAACTATTGGTGTTTGTTTCTTCAATGAGTTCTAATTATTGTGTCCTTGAAGGCTAATGCCGTTGGGGAACATTTTTGTGAGTAACTGGGGCATGTGTCTTTCATCAGGAGATGGACCATATGGTTCCAATGCCCTAAGGCACAGTCATGCAAAGGCCTAGTGCATGGAAGGTGGGAACCTGTCCAGAATGGAGAAGGGTATTGAAGAACCATGAAGAACTGTTTGTCAGATTCTTATATGATAAAAATCAATTTAAGAACATGAGAGAAACAAGCTTGTGTTCCTGCTGAGCTGTTTGGTAGGTTTTTTTTCCCACCTTGTAAGCTTTTGAGACTGTTACAGTAGGAGCTTTACCCATATATATCCCTCCTTCCAACTCTTACTGCTTCACCTTCTACAGGGTTCTCTTTGGGTTTTCATAGTTTCAGAATTTAAAGTGACTTGTCACTCCTCAGAATATTTCACAGACTAGTTATTATTGTGAAAAAGTGAGGAGACCTGAATAATGAATGAAGTCAGTATTTCACAGCACCTCTGAGATCTGATTTTTATGGAAATCAGTAGTGCAGAATATTTTATGAGACTAATAGATAAATATTGCCTTTCACAGATATTTGTTTTCCTCTGAACTGTTCAGCACAAGGATCAACAACCATCCCACTATGAATCACACTTTGCAGGGTTATCTGGCTGTGGGAGATGCCACAGGTTTGTCACCTGGGAAGCTGTTAGACAAGTGGCAGAGTAAATCATCAGCTTTCTCATTCCACTGTGTTTTGAAACTGCACTTAAATGTTTCTGTTTGTCTCACTGCCAAGCAATGGTAAGATATTATGGGGAATTATAAAAGGGAGTTTTGTGCAGTAAATTCAGAGTTCAGCTGTTCTCTAGTCCAAATCCTTGCCTATAAAGAAACTCTGAGGAAGCCTTCTCAGATTACTGCACCCTGACAAAATACTGCCATCAGGAGACATCCTGTGTCATGTCATGGTTCTCAAATCAAAGGGGAAGGAATTTGTGCTCAGATATTGCAGAAGGTACCCTGCCAAGAGTGACTGATACCCTGCTGGTTTACAAAGAGAAGTTTTAGCAGTGAAATGTAGTGAATAACACTGCCCCATGTGCTTCATGAGACAAGGTCCTAGGGCTGGGAAAAGTCCTGGAGCACTTTCTCTGCAGTTATTGAAGGTCACTAATTTGCCCCATAAACAAAATCATCAGATGTCTCCTGACATAGAGCCAGGGCATTATTTGCTGTACTGTTGAGGGACATGCTTTTCCTCTAGCCTGTGTGTAGTCTTGCTAGATCAAAAACCTTCACAGGAAGAGACAGTCTCTCTTGATTTTATTTTTATAGTGCCTGTCTTGTGTTCCTTTGCCTCTCTCCTGGGAGCACAGGATCACTTCATTTTAGAAGGAGGACGTTGGAAAGGGAAGAAACCAGCACTAGTAGGAGTATTTCAAGATTTACTGAGTGAAATGGTCATATTTAGTTTGACTTAGATGCTTGCATTGTGCAAGGACTCGCCTTCCTATGCAATGTCTTCTTTCCTGTGGGGGAACTGATGCCCAAGAGAGGAAGGACTCTCCTGAGTAACCTCCCAGGAGTTCAGACTGGGTTAGGACATCCCTTCTTACCTCTGTTAGCATGGCTCCCTGGGGCTGGCATGTGCAGTTCTGCTTGGGGAGGCACCACGTCCCACTTCCCAGGAGGCTGGGGCTGCCCTGGCACTCCCAAGGCTTCCAGAGAGCCCCTGGGTAACAAGAACCACGTGGACCACACACCTTCCTGCTTTCTGAGGCACTTCACCATCTGTAACTGCTTCTTGGATGACTCAGGGGGTCTGAAAGTTTCCCCTGTGCTGACAGCTCACTGCCTCTATTCTCACGGCATCCGAACACTTCCATACTGAACCTGATTAATTAGAAGGGAGAGGTGAATGTCAAGGGCAGGGATCAGTGTTTAAGAGTAGTTCAGTGTTTTAATTTGAGCAGATTATGGAAATAGAATGTGAAAGGTAACTAGAGGTATTTTGCTCCCTGCTGAAATGGTAAAGAAAGGTCATATTTAGCACAGGGAGGGCCCCTTCCATGACCTGTTCTTTACAGAACACTGGGCACTGCAGGCCCTTGGCTGGACTCAGCCCACAATCATGGGGTGTCTTGGTTTTCAGTGGATGTTTCCAGTCTGCACTGTAGGTCATGGTGCAGATGCTGGGTGGGAATCTTCTTCATTAGCTTCATTTCCCTGTAATATTGTATATTCAGAAGTATCTGTGCAGCACCAGGCCATTGACAATACTGCTGATTATTTCACATCACTATTTAATTAGGATGAAAGACACAAAATGAGCAAGTGGAGATTTTACACTTGGGAAAGAAATTGATTTATGGAACAATCAGACTGTTAGCTCCAGCAGGCTTTTCTTTAAAAAGTCACTTTGGGGTTGATTTAAATCACGGAATTTGTACAGAATTATTCTTCTCAGCCTGTGATTGCAGAGACCTAACAATGGGGCAGAAGTGGATCCTCTGCTGAATTCTGTACTGTACCTCAGGAGTGAGGAGCTCAAGCCTTCTGTAAGCCTGGACTTAGCAATGCCTCAGTGGGACCCCATTGAATGGCCTTGCCTGGGCCATACCTGTTCAGTCACAGACCTCTGCTCTTGCTATAGCAAGGAATTTCTGTGCTTTGGCCAGTGTAGAATCACCTGGGAATTAAAACTGATCTAATCTAAAGGCAACTAGGGGATGTACCTAGGTGCTGCCCTTCCTCATGCCTTTTATAAATGCAAATATCACCCAGAAGGTGCAAATCAGTCTGAAGGGTCTGGACAGTGCTAATATTGTCACAGCCTTGTCCACACTTGTGAGCTTTATGGGGCAGCTGTACATTTCTGCTGAAGCTGGGAGTTTTCCCTGAGGCATCCTGAAATAAATGTTGTATGAATTGAAGGTGTCTTGCCTCCTACAGCAGATCTGCACCTGCTGTTCCCTGCTCCAGGCTCAGCCCAGCAGCAGCCAGTCTGGCATCATCACACCCTGCTCTTGCCAGGCTGCCAACAGCCCATGTGAAGGCCTTGCTGTCTGACACCAAATGTTTCCCAGTTCCTGTTCACAGTGAAGCTGAACCAGAGGTTATGTTTCTCCTGGTATGTCTGTGTTTGTCAAGGAAACTTCGCTCTGCTGATATTTACAGTCTTAGCGCCTGTGAAGGGACCATAATAGAAACAAAAGGCTGCTTTCTGTCATTCTCTCAGGCTGCTGCAGAACTTCTTGCCCCAGAGTTCCTGTGGGGAACTGTAGGTTTGGCTAAGCTATAGCTGAGTTGCTTTTTCTTCCAATTTCTGTAGCTAAAAAGGGACATATTTCTGTGACCAGGATGGAGAAGTTGATACAAATACTTAGCTAATGAACATTTGTCAGCCAAGAAAAATGAATTCTAACTTCCCTGTTAATGAAAGGTGTATTTGGAGGGACTCTAATGCTAAACACAAGACCAGGAGAGAAAACAGCTGAATTCTTTTTCCTATTGCTACAAAGCTCCCAAGATTTTTGGGAACGGCAGCTGAACCATGCCCTCAATATACCATGCTGTCCTCCCTATCAGTAAAATAAGGATAAAACTATAAGTTCTGACTGTCTGGATGGCAAGCTGGCTGGCAGGGCACATTCACCTGACTGTAGTTGCCAGCTCTACTGAGCAGAGTAGCGCCCTCCTTTTATCTCTTGTCCAAGTCCAGAGAACTGTCATGGAATGAACATGTCCTGCCCCAAGTCTGAGAACAGCAGCCACATCCCTCAGCAAACAACTCCAAAAACGCTTGACTGTTAAATAATTGCCTCTGTTGCCTGGCTTTTAAGAAATTAAGTGAAACTTAAATGGGAGTTCTGCAAAGTTTGATAGTTCTTTCACTCAGCTGCCATCACTCGTGGTGGGTGTTCAAGCTTCCAGCCTAATGGGGATTTGTGAGGAGGCATCAACTCAGAAAAAGTGTCAACAGCACCACAGGTCAGACAAGGACATATTATTATGCACCTTTGAAAACACAGTCAGACTTCACATTTCAGCCCAGCATGCAGCAATCATTAGTCACCCTGCATAATCCCTTTGACCTATTTTTTTTTCTTTCACAGTGGTCACATTTGAAAATATTGTCTAGAGCTGGTTGGGCCCACACAAGGTTGTTAATTGGGACCTGTCTAGCTTAGGGGTGACACAGAGGCAAAGTTCAGCACAGTGTGCTCAGAACCCTGGCTGCAATGCTGGGGGCTCCCAGGGAGGTGGTGGCTGGGACGCCTTGTGTCACCAGTATGCGCAGGGACTTTATTCCTGATGCTTCTGAAGGGGCTGATTCTGAAGCACCTGCATGCTTTGGTTTATCTGGAATTAAGAATTTGCCAGGAGCTGGCCCAGCAGGAGGGTGAGAAGTGCTAATGACGTTTACTTACAGGAGTGGGAAGACCCCATCTGGAAAAATGGACCAGCCAGGAAAAGCTGCCCACGCACCTCCATCCCAGAGAGCTGGGTGGGCATGGCCTTAGTCATTAGGGGATTTTAAAGGGGTTGCCATCCTTCTTGTTTCCCCCGAAGGCTGGTGCCAAAGCTGTGGGAAGCAGCACAATTCCCAGTGCAGTGGGGCTATCACTCATTATCATCTCACAGCAGCTGCTTTCCCTTATCCTGCAGGGACAACTGTGGGGTGGCCCTACATGGGTGGAGAGATGTGGAAATGATCTGCAAGCTCGGTACAGAGGCTTGTAACTTCAGAGGGATTTATTCCACATCCCATATATCAGTTAAATTCCTGGTGGCTGAGGCCAGAGTTATGTAGATGAAGGAATTAGCATAAAAACTATTTACAATACTTATTCCATTATTATACTATCAAAGTGCTTCACAGGCTCTAATGAATTCCTGTTGCAGCTTCTCTGGGTGCTAGAAAATTGTTATTCATCCAAGTCTGAAGATAAATTGAGCTGTTCAGGGATAAGGCCCAGGTTGGGCAGAATCAGATTGGTTTCCAGATAAGCCAGATGCCTGCATACCACTGAGGTCACAGAAGACGTCCATCATCAAGAGCGAGCAGGTACCTGGGTCTCAGCTGGTGCCCTGTCTGCTGGGCCAGCTTTTCTGTCTGGGCATCTGTAACAGCAGTACCTCTGTGCATGTAGGTGGAATTTGATACTGAATTTCAAAGGCTAATAATTTTCCAGAGTGCTTTTCCTTGTTCCTCTGTCTGCAGAGCCTGCCCAAATGAAAGGCAGAGCAAAGCAGGTCTCCTTTGCCTCAGCTAGGGAAAGGATCAAAGCTCTGGATGGTGCTGAAGGCACATGCCTGTCTTGCTTACCTGCACTAGTTTATGAAGCTGCTGGTCTAGGGAGATTGGTAGGTGTCAAATCTACTTCACAAAACTGCACAAGGGTGGAATTATAAGTTTGCTGCACCCTTGTACAAAAGGCATGTTCAATTGATTAGGTCAGGCTGTGTTTCACTAGAAGCAGCCAGTTTTGGAAATCTTGCTTCTCCCTGTCACATCAGCCTTCCTGCCTTTCCCTGGTGTCTTAGGAGCCACAGGTGAATGTGCTGTTTACCCTCCAGTCCCTACAGGCATTTTTAAAATTTACAAGGCTGAAAAAAATTTGCAGTGCTAAAATTTGGAGCTGATGGTCTTGAAGCGTGGTGCCTACACTGCCAAACAGAGGTGGTCAGAAATTGCTTCTCTCCTGCTGTAAGGCTGCACACTTGATGTCAGGAGTGGTGCATTGAGTGCATTTGAGGTATGGTGCAGGTGTCTTTGTGAAGCTGTTTCCTTGTCTGTTTTTGACCTACCGTGACAGGACAGAGCTGTGTCAGTCCGTCCTGCGTATTCCTACCTTCATTGAAGCCCTGAGTACTGACTGCTACTGTCTGTGCTCTTGTGCTGTTCATTCAGGGATTTAGGGCAGAAGTGCTTTATGTTGCCATCATCATCTTGTAAGGAGCAAAGAACAAATGTGGTATATTCCCTAGATCCAGGATAATCATATCTGACAGCATACTAATTAATCATCTCACAATCAGGTAATTCTTTCCCATGTAGCTGTCTAATTACTATTTAGTAGCCCAGACTTCAGTGTGCAAATAACTAGTATTTTCAAGCAGGAGTTTCAAGGAGAAGAGCACAGTGGGCCATGACTCCTGGTGTAACTCCTTCATCTTCTTTGAATTACTCCTGGGATAAATAAAATCTGTCAAATCTTTTAGTCTACTGAACCACAGAGCAGCCCTAATTATTACCATATTGGCCACAAGGAAAGAGTGTGCCCTGCTCCACTGCTCAGTGCAATGGGCTGAGCTGCTGATAATGTGCTCACAGTACATCCATATGTTGGCTCCCCAGGAGCTCTTCCTAACCTAGCAGATTATAAGATAATGAGCTTGAGCCATACTTTGGGGATCAATATACAGGATGCTCTTAAAAGATGGGGTTGTATATTAGAGTGTGCTGAATGTCTCCATGGTAGAGATTTACTTGTAAACCAGGGAAGACAGCAAAGATAAAAATTACAATTGCTTAACATGTGTACCTTGAAATTGCTTTTCGCCTCTGCCTCCAGCTTATTCCCTTCTGGTTTAGTTGGGTTTCCCGATGTTTGTGATGTGTCCTGACTGTGTGTGTGCGTGCATGAATCCAAATTCTATCCAGCCAAAAATTTATACTCATTCAAAAATTTTAACCACACTTGGAAGAGCAGCAGAAACTTTACAATATTAATCTTTAGTGTGTCATAAAAATAGCCTTTTTTATGAGTTTCATTAAAGCAAGACAGACCTTCATCCGTGGGACTTTACCAGTGTAAAAATGATTTCATACTTCAGCACTATTCCCATATGTGAAAGAAATCAGTGAAAGCTAATACAAGGCAGTTTCCCACTTGCAGAGCTGCCTCTTGGGCTGGAAACATTATTTAGGTGTGTGTGATTTGGGTTGTTGCTAGCTATATCCCATAATATCTGTGTCAACACTATAAAACTAATCCCTAAGACATCAGTGTCCAGCTTGAACAGCATATGTACACCTATCTTGATGTTGGCTGTGGACCCACTGATAATTTAATATCTTCCATTTTTTCAAAGCTGTGTGACCCTAACAAAGGGGTTCATGTCCTGGAGTCAGGTTTACCCCAGACATATTGCAGCAATTTTCTCATGTTTTTTATTGCTCAGTTGTACGCAACTGCCTCTGTATTTGCTGCATGATTACACCTTCAGTGTCCAGATCATCAGACCTTTGCCCAAACCAGCTTGAGAATGGCCTTGCAAACATTCTGAGGAGCTGGAGTGTGTTTGATTTTCCTTGGCTTGTTTGCTTTCCATTATCTGTCTTCATGGCGATAAAAACTGCTGCTGCCAATCTCAGGAGTGCTCCAGCTTTGCTGTGTGGAACACACGAAAGGAGGAATGATGTGCAGGCTCTGCTCCCAAAAAGTTCCTCGTGGAGCTTCTCCCCAGAGGAGCCAAGGGGAGAGAAATGTCAACCACATAAATAGCAGGGACTCTCCAAGAACGTGTGCTGAAATAAAAGCAGCTAAAAATAGTCCCTAAGACTAAATGTGAATCATCTGGAGAGCAACGCACAAAATTTTCTGCAGGAAAATCCTGAAAGGAGGAAGCCATGCTTTCAGAAGCAATCATGCAAGCTGGAAACAAATAAAGTCTTCCTATGAAAAACTGCAGCTTCCATCACGTGCCCTGGGTCTGCCTTCTCCAGTTATGCTGCAGCTCAGTCTCATTCTTACTGGTGAAGGTTTTGGTTAAGTCTCCCAAGGGCTGGGATGTTTTGGGGGTTTTGTTTTTTTTTTTTTTTTTCCCCAGATTTTGATCCTAAAGAACCAGAACTCCAGCAAGTGGAATCGGGCTTTGTTAAAACAGCCAGTCCACAGAATTTCTCTTTCCTCCAGGCAGTTTGCAGGTTCCAGAAACATGGGAAGGTGGTAAAACTTTTTTAAAAATAGTGGGTTTGGTTACACCCCTTCTTCCAGTGCAAATGCTTATCCCACTGTCTTCCCTCAGCCATTCATTTGTCCCTCTTTGCCAGCTGTAATCTGCTGCTGGGGCTTACCAGAACTATTTCCAATACAACACGTTTAATCCGAAATTGAAAAGTCTTTGTGCGCTGGGGCCTCGGTGTCATGTGGTGAATATCTAAGATGCAGACAGGGATCAAGGTGGCTTCTTAGTTACCAGTAGTTAACGCAACCCATTGTGGTTGATTTAATTGCCATTTATCCGTGTCTTTGTGTGCCCTGCTCGGAAGGAACTAAGGCGGCAGATAAACAGCCGCGGTTCTGCTACGGCACCAGGCGAAAGCTCAGCCATAGAGCAGCCCTAGTGTGCTCTGACAGGCATTGAGGAGCAGCTGAAGCCTTTCTGCCGGACAATGCTGGGCCACAAGAGCAGCATTAGGGCCAGCAGCCCTGGCCAGGCGGGAGTAGCTGATTGCAGAGGGATCCCCAGGCTCTTCAGAGCTGCCCAACAGAGCACCTGGGGACGGGACAGCGGTGCCACGGGCACGCTGCTGTGCCAGGAGCGGGCACGGAGTTGGCACAGGGCAGAGGAGGAGCCCTGGACACACAGACGCTGCCCCCGCACCTCTGCTCCTCCAGCTGGGTGTGCTTCTTCTCTCTGCGTCTTGCAGCTTCTCTTTTTGCATTGGCGTTTCTGGCCGAGATGCTGGATGTGCCAAATTCAGTGGTAAAGCAGTTTCCTCTCAGAGTTGAAATGTCCATAAAATGCTGGTTTTGGCAACATTTTGGCTCGGGAAAAAGGAAATTATTTGTGAATTTCAGAGTTTCTCATTTTGATGTCTTTCAAGAGTAGAAGTTTCGGTTTTTCGTTTTGACTTGACTTTTATTTGTTTAATCTTTAAGAACACTTCAAGAAACTGATTGGCACCAGTCTTTACAAAATTCTTTTAGTGAAAACTTTCACGTTTCCCTTTAATTCTTTCCAGGAGTATCAAAATTTCTCTTTCAGAATCCCTGTTTTCAGCCTGAGGCTTGTGAAAGACAGGGCAGCTACCCAGCAAAGCAATCTAGGAATATAATGGGAACAATATTTCATGAGAAATTGTTCTTTTCCATTCAGGAGAAGAATGACTAATGTGTAGTGCTTTTCTACTAGCTGTTAACAATGCATTTCGTTTTTCCTGACGTGTTTAGAAGAATGCGACAAGAGCCCCGAGGCATCTTCTAACAAAGAAACGTATCACTTGGCGTTTTTACAGCGAGCTGAGGCTTTTCTGGGTTACACACGTCAAAGTGAAGTGGTGGGTGTACCTTCCATTACCCACCAGAAAGGAAACAGAAGGAAACAGTCTGATAAAACCGTAGTTTTATTAAGCAAGTGTTCCTATGTAAGGTCAAGACATTGCTGCCTGCTGAATTTATTCCCGACTTCAGGCCTGCTTTTAAAAAAGCTTTAAGTGTGAACAGATAAGGAGTTAATTTACCTTTTCAGAATTAGACCTTCTTAGACCTTCTGAAAAATTCATGGAAATTGTAATGGGAGAGATACATTTTTAAACATGCTTGGTTTATTTAAGTGTAGTATTTGCCAGTCTTTGCTGTGATGTTTGGAGCCCTTCCCTCTCAGTTCATATCCCAGGACATCCTGACTCTGCTGAGAACTGTATTCACCCTCTGCCCTGAGCCCTTGGCTCTGTATTCCTAAATGTTACGGCCATCAGGCCCAAAGGTGCAGTGATTTGACCTAGAAACAGAGCCTTGCCTGCTTGAGAGTGATGTGCCTTCAGCATCTGTGTGTGTGTGAGCTGTCTCAGGTGCCTCACTCCCTGGGGTGTCCAGAACTAGTTCCATTAACAGATGATCATTCTTTTGGCAGAACTATTCACGCTTAATCTCTTTCGGGCTGAGTGATGAAGCTGGTTGGAGGCAGAACACTCCAGGGCTCAGTGTAAATGCAGTGCAGGAGCTGGCGGAAGAGCAGTTTATTCTTCTTCCAGAATGTGTCTGGGAGTACAGTGAAGTGTAAAAACTCAGATGCAAAACCAGAATTACCTTCCCGTGGTGCTTTCTTGACCTCATTGTCTCCTTTTGCTTCCCACTCTCCTTTACAACCCTATTATTTGAAGTCAGGAACTGAGGCCCTTCGGGGAGGGGACATTTAACTGGTTTACTCCAGCCATACTACACGTGGTCTTGTACAAGGAGTTCATTTTAAGTTACTTACACACCCATAATGGTAACTGTAGGAGGAAAGAAGAGGATTAAACTATAACCTCCCTGAAAAATTAAATTTGGGAATGTTTGACCCTTTCCACTTTGAGCAACCCCTATCAGCAAAATTCAGCATTCAGAAATTTCCGTTGTTGCAGAAATCTGAATTTTAGAAGTTGGTCTAGTTTATGATTAAATTATAGAAAAGGGCAAGAACTGTGTTTTCTATACAATTAAAATTTGAAAGATGCTGAAAAATGTTGCATACCCTAACACAAGAAGTAATTTTCAAACCTGTTTGTGAGCAATAGGGAAAAAGGAAAAAACATTTCAGATCAGGCATACAGATATTTTTTAAATGCTTTGATCTGACTTCCATAATGTAAACATTTTTATTGTAGTCGACACTGGGTTTAGTGTAGAACACATATTAATGTTGAACAAGGAAGCTGGAGTGCATTTAGGATCAGCTGTAACACTGGAAAATGGGATTCTTAAATGTCTGTTCCATGAGCTCTGTGAACCTTTTCCATTTTCACCACTAAGATACAGAATAGCCATTAATACAATTAATGTTATGAAGGGACAACAAATTCAACAGGGTGAGAGCCCAAAATATTCCTGTAATACTCTGAGTATTACAGACCACCTGTAATACTGATTTGAGAGGTAGCAGAGAGGTTGTATTCTTTTCAGATAGACAAGTTTAGCTTGTGCTGCACTTAAGACTTCTGTCTTCCTCTTATCTGACTGTTTCTTGCTCTCTGAAACTATGCACATCTTGTATTTTGTACTGTGATATCTTTGAGAAAAACCTTGGCACCGTGAGAGCTGACTGTCCAGGACCTGTTGCCATAATGCAGAAGTTTAATTGTGTGTTGCTGCAGTAGTCACTTTCATGAATTCCGTGTTTCCATCAAGAATCATTTACCTGTAGATCATGACATTTTGACATAGTGGATTCTTAAAGTTGTTCAGAATTAACTGATTCCACTGCAGATTTTAGCATGAAACCTGGGGGCAGACTTCAATCCTGCCATTGTTTCTGAGATCTCGGAGCAGCTCAAAGCAGGGGGGTGAGGCAGAAAGTTTATTTATTTTTTTTAAAAAAATTAACATAGTTTTTAACATCGGTTACAATTCCAGATAGAAAATGTTTCGCTAATAAGCAATATTTCAAACTGATGAGAGCACTTAATGGAAGTTTATCTTTACCTGAATCAAAGAAAAACATGCTGTTCCCAGCCCTGTGTGATGCCCGTGGCTGTGCTGAAAGGAGCATTTGATTAGGAATGCCTTGGCCAGGGCGAGATCTGGAAGCATTGGAGTCTGCCCCGGGTATCTTGGCAACGATACACAGTTGAGAGCCCGCATCAGCACAGACAAGGAGCGTGTCCCAGGTCTGGTTTCACATCCCACTTGTGCAAGGCAAGAGAGAAAACTTTGCTGCTGCCGAGGCGGGCTTTAGAGACACTGCTGTTCCCGTAGAGACTATCACAGTCACTCTCAGTAAGTACAATTTTAAATTAAGGAATGTTTTCTTCCCTCTGAAGTCATCTTTGTTAAGCGTGCTGTAGTTCAGGGATAAAAATCAGGCTGAACCGCAGAGTTAAAATATACAGAAGCCTGCTTTCAATTAGTGTGAAGCTGCTTTAACTAGCCATTAACTGAGTGGTATGGGACTGGAGGAGCTGAGAGATTGGGAAAGCAGAGCCTGACCTTTCCCCCTTTGTCAGCCTGTTCTTTTCAGGGTGAGCCCGTGGCATTGTGTGTGCGGTGGTACCTACAGCAGAGCAGGGACAGCGCCGTGGGCTCCGCTCATCTCCCCCTGCACGGCTGATGCAACAGGAGCCCTGCAGTGCACAGGGAGCCATTCCCACTCCTTGGGCACTGGAGGCAGAGACTGTGATGAAGCAGGCTTGAAGAGAAAAACTGAGCTGAGCTGTTCCCTGTTTTCTAAGGTGTCTTATTTTTTCTAGGCAGAACTGAAATGTACTGTGAGGTTTTGTTCTCACCAAGCTTTTCTGCTTTCTGAAATGTTTGTGTTTGCTTTTAGTGGAGTAAGACGTGATTGTGGAAAACCTGGAGATTTATCCCAAGTCAGAGGAGAGGATATGTTTGTGGTTGTATGGCTGGTTCAGGATAGGAGTGTCTACATCCATCTCTAGCCTCTGTCACAGCCTCAGTGATCTCCCTGAGCACTGAGAGGGAGCCCACACAGAGCCTTTCTCCCTGGCATGTGATGTCCCTGCGTGGGCTGTGCTGGGGTGGGTGGGCATTACTGGCTGCTTCAGTGCTCATGGCAACCTCTCCCTGTGCCTTTGATGCAAACAGCAGTGGCTGCAGGGATGTCTGCACTCCTGGTTGAAGCATTTTGGGGCACAGCTGTGCACAGATGGTGGCACATCCTGTTAAGAAGCACATTCCTATGAGGTACCTGTCAGGGTAGAGCTGTGGGACTCACAGCACAGCAGAGTGCTGGGCTGGCCCAGCTCCCTGCAGTGGTACCTGTATTTCTCTAGGGAAGGGCCAGGGCAGTGGCACAGCTCCTCACGTGCAGTTCTCTCGCAGCTCAGCTGCCTGAAGCTGTATCCTGAGGAACACAGCTCCCATCAGTGCTGGGTGGTAACTCAGGCTGCTGCCAGGGAGCTGAGTGTGTCTGCTTGTCCTTCAGCCAGGGACAGGAACCCTCTGTGCCACCCACCCCGAAACAGCAGCACTTCACAGCAGTTGCTGATGTGGGGATGAAGCAGATTAGTCACAGAGTACAGTGAGTGAAGGATTCAGACCTGATCCTTTGGGAATAGTGAACACTGCAGTGAGAGGAAGGGAAGTCATGACTCGATCTATCGATGCTTTTTGATCAGGCAGTTGTACAAATGCTTTCTGTGGGGGGACTGTGAGTTTAAAGGAACTTAGTTCAAAGACTTCACACATCTGATGGTCAGGCCAAATCCCTGTAGCTTTGGTTCCCTGTTGGAATGAGTGTGTAGTTCAAGTGCAGGCTGTCATACTTGACTGGCAGCCAGATGAGGCTGCTGCACCTCATCAGCTCTCCTTGGTCCAGAACTGCTAACAGCAGTGTCTGTGGGAAGCCAGCTGTGACAGAACCAGGGACCTCTTGGGCTGAGAGGTGACAAGGATTTGGCTGGCCCTGCTCTTCTTCACTTCCAGTATCACATGGGAGGTACCAGAACCTTGCCATTTAAATCAGCAGAGCTCACTGAAGTCAGCACTGGGACTGTGCACTCTAATTAAGAGTCTGGCCTGTCTTTTTTTTCAGAAAGAATCTGACAGCCCTGCTGAGTGAGAGGTGAGTTCTGTGCTCCCTTGGGCAGGTGGTGGTTGGGGTGGTGTGTGGTGAACTCCTTGGGTGTAGTCTGCTATTGATTAGATGCTTTGTATTTCCTCCTGCCTTGGAAAAGGCTGTGCACTCCACAGCAGTATCCATATGGATATTTCTGATTACTCCCCTGCAGCCTCGTGTGATGGCCTCAAGGGTTTAGTGTAGCTTTGGCATTGCTGAGCCTGCTCCTGCAGAGAGCTGCTTTGTGTCACCCAAGTGACCTGTGCACATGAACTGTGCTCTGTCTGGCTCAGAGGTGCCAGTTAGCCTCTGAACTGTGCTTCTGCCATGGCTGATGGGGAATTATCATGGGAAAGATGCAGAATAGATCATATCCATATCATGTTGTGGCCCAGTTCACTGTAATACTTGTTTCCTACAAGTCTGCTTAGGGATTCCTAACCCATTTTTTCCCCTTGGAGAAAAATGTGGTATTTTCATAGCAGAAACCAGCATGGATATTAGTTAATTCCAGATCCCAATGTATTGTGGTGTTTCCTGTCTGTTTCCCTCATTCATCTCAGTGTATAAAATGTGCTCCGTGAGGAGATTTCCCTTAAGCACAGAGCAAGTCTCCTTTCCTCTGTGCCTCCCTCCTCCCTCATGGAGTGTTTGTGTGTGTTAGGTAAAGCATCAGGGCTGGTCAGCTCCAGCTTGGACTCATCTCCTGAGTATTAAGGACTCTCTGTCTCTCTCACTTTAATCTTCCCCCTGCTTTCTTTCTGTTCCTTCCTCTATTTTTCAGCAACAGTGCCACCTAATTAGGTCATGAATTGTTTCATACTCAGAATCTTTCAGGAGGTTTTCCAGTAGCTGTGAGTTTTGTTATTCAAGGCACTGGTTCTGCTTGCCCAGCTTTCCTACTTTGTGCCTCTATTTGCTGCTCCTAAAACTGAAATATCTCTCATTCACATGGCTGCAGCAGTAAAAGCCTTGTCAGTTCCATAACAAGCTGCTACTGAGTCCTTGGGGAACTCCCAAAGAAACATTTTACTCTGAGATCAGTCTGCTTTTCCACATTCCCTACTGTTTTATTAATAAGGATATTTTCCTGAGAAGGAGATTCTCACATAAAGTCACCTGCAGCTTCAGTGGCTGCTCCTCCCTGGAGCCCAAATAATGCCTCCTGCTTGCTCAAGATATCGGGATCCTCATCTGGGTAACAACACACACATTGCTGCTTTCAGGGCGAGCAGGGGTCAGCAGCGTGTCGAGACATACCTGGGCGTGTGGCCTTTAGCTCGTATTGAACAGACCCAGTCCAAGGTGTGGTCGGTCCCAAATTTTGTTGTATCCAGATTCAAGGACTCATTTACCATGAGGTGTTATTTTTCCCCACAAACGAAGTTCAGTTAAGCCTTAAGGAGCAATTTCAAAGTATGTGATGATCTGTATAATCAAGAGTGGCAGAATTGGATTTTTTATATCTGTGACTCGATACATCCAAATCAATCTGCAGCCAGAAGTCTGTGACAGGATGAGCTGGGACTAAATGCAGCCCTTACAAGTGGGTATTTGTTGCAGATTGCTGCCTCCTTCCTCAAAATAAAATACCATTTTCCCCCTGTTCTCTAACCCTAGCTTTTAAAGCAATTTAATACATGGTCCTAAATTACAGTTGTGAATTATGGTATCCCCAAATATTCTTAATAGCTGTATAAATACAGAGGGGAAAAAAAAAACCCAACCCAAACAGATTAAAGAAGGGCTGATAATTCAGAAGGATTGAAAAGATTTCTACTTTTCTTCAGAGTTAATTGAGAGCAAAGGCTGTTGCCCCTTTACTGCACAAATTTCAATTAGGCTGACAGCAGAGCTGGTCACAGAAGGCTGAATCTGGCCTGTAACAATTTGTCAAAGAAAATCTTTCCTGTTTCAATCGTTGAACCCTATTAAATCAATTTCATACAATGATTTAGTCATTGCCTTTCATTCATGCCCAACTAAAGCTTTTTTATAGCAAACAGTGACAACAAAGTTTACATGCTAGCAATAATAAGACTGGCTTTGCATGGTCACATGCAGAATAAGAGACTGTCCAGAAATTTTCATCCTGTTGTCTGTTGGGTAAAAAGAGGGGCAGGAGGTGCTTCCAGCTCCTTCTCCAAGCAAGGTACCAGTGCATCCAGGTGATATCAGGGTGTCCAAGTTTTTAGCCTGATTAAATATTTCACTCAGGATGTTTTGTAACACTTTTCAAAGTGAAGATCACATATGGCTATGGAGGGACCACTCTGGCTGGCTTTTTTCCTTTGATATTGCTAGCTAAATGTGGCTTAGCAAAAGAGCGGAGAGTGATGAAAGATGGGAGGTGGACAAGAAAACTACATATAAAGTAAAAGAAGTATGAACTGGAGGGCAGCTTTCAGGGCAGTTAGGATCTAAGCACCAGATCTGAGCACCACTCCTGTCTCCAGAAATCTCATAAGGTAGGTATTCAGTAAACTTTCTGGACTAGTAGATAACATCTCTTTTGCAGTGCATTTCTACTCAAATTTGTATCCACGGTTTGTTGTGTCACTTCTGATTTCTTTTGAGATTCACTTCTCATTCCTTAATCACGTCAAGCACTTAAATCCAGTGGGAATTTGGAGTAAGTCAGGAGTTTTGAGCTCAGCCTCTCCTGCTGTCTGAAGCTGAAATGAACCAGCCTCAAGAGCTCCTTGAGATATCCTTTTTGAGCAGGATGTCCTGTCAGGTTTACATGGAAATTACAACTGCCTTGATAATTTTTTTTTCTTCATCTCTCTGTCATAACACGTGAGAAATCAGGGATGCAGGCTGACCTTCTGGAGGAAAAGGCATGCTGCCAGGGAAGTAGATCTCAGGTCTTTATAGAAGGAAGTGTCACATTACCAGCTGATTAAAGCCGTCTGGCAGAGCCTAAAGCACAAAGCATTGAGCCAGAAGCAGTAATCCAATAACTGTCTTGAGAGGAGCATGTGTACCATTTGAGGTGTTCCCAGGGGTGTTCCCAGGTGAGTCCCTGCAGTGTCTGCAGCCTCAAAGGACAATCCCCTGGGTCTTGTGCATTCCTCTGAGTTTGGGGAGGAGAAAGGCAGTTGCACTTTGCAGAAGGGGCTGAGGGGAGGATTGGTCACACAGCTCAGGGTGCTCAGGTGATAGAAAGGCTGATGGCTCTGACTGGAGTATCTTTAGCTCCAGCAGCACAGGCAGCCTAAGAAGCCCAGCAAACTGCAGCTAGGTAGTGAATTGGTGTTCACATCTCAACACATGAGAGGAGGAGCCAGGCCCCCATGGAGGCTATGGCTCTTCTCACCCTCTCTCCTGGGTGCCTGTGCCTACCGTTTGTGGTGCTGTGTGTGGGCTCCTGGAGGGACTGTGTCACATCCATGTCAATGCCTTGAATACTTTGAGGTTTTGGAGTGGCGTTAAATGGACACCAGATAGGAGTGACTGACGGTGCTGATCCATCCCTGGGCTGTCAGTGCTGCCTCTGCCTGCCTGGGGCTGAGCCACCAGGAAGGAAACAGGGAGCAGACACTCCCCATCAGGGATAACTGACAGCAGGGGCCCTGTGCAGACACTGCAATTATTTCCTTCTTTTTTCTTTTTCCTAATTGTAAGATGTGTGATTGCCATAGGGGGACCACCTACTGTTATAATGTGATTTGAGAAAGCCTTTGAACTTGTTTCTCTTGAGCTTTGGTCAACCAGATGTAAAACAGAAGCAATTAAAGCATGGAAGAAGTGAAAAGACCTGGAAGATGGATATGGAAGTCTGGTCAGAGCCAGCTCTGCAAAGGGGATGGAAGAGAAGGAGGGCAGGTTTATCTCTGGGATGAAGGGGACTTTTCCCCCAAGACTTGCATGAAGCCTTAAACCACACCTGCAGCATCCATGCTGTTTCCAGGCAGAGCAGTTGTGTCTGCAGGACAGGTACAAATGCAAACTCTCCTGTCAGAGCTGCCACTCAGCCATGTGTCTGAAGCATTTACTTTGTATCAGTTGCTACTTACAAGTGCATGAACGTGCCAAAATGAAGAATTTATTCTCAGTGAGCCTGGGAGATAGAACTTTTTCCTGGCAAGGAGGGGCTAGCAGCATTTGGGAAGGTGTAGGAGCAGAGCAGTCTGGTAGGACACACTTCCTGTCCTGTCCCCCTTTAAGCTTGGTGGATGAAGGGCACCAGAAGTTTCCAACTTGTCTCCTGGCCCTGGGAAGCCTTGGCCTGCCTAGAGGCACTCATGGCATCAACACTGTCCCCAGGCAGGGCACAACAGCACCTAACAGGGAGATTAAAGCAACAGAGGTGTTCATGAAGTGTAACTGGGACCCAACACGAGTGAGTATTACTGAATGAGGGTTTTGAGGGTCCTAGCAGCCAAATGTATCTCTATTGAAATAAAGGTTTGCTGCTGATGGCAGTAGCTTTAAGACCAGGCTTGGGCAAAAGTGCTGTTGCTCACTTAATCATTGTGGGCTGCCTTTATCTGGTGGCCAGCTTCTTTTAGTATAGTTGGATGTCAAAAAAACACATTGCTTTTCCCAGAAGCAGCAGCTGGAATATTGGTTTCAGCTGGGGAGCTCTGTGATGGACTTTATTCAGGGCTTGGGGAGACTTCCAGTTTTGATGTTAATAGTGATTTAATGATAAAATGGCAGCATTACTTGGGAAGGAGAGACAACTGATCCAGTGAGGCAGCCTCACAAATAGCTGTGTCCAGTCTGCTGGGGAGCCAGAGCACTGCTGTTGCTCCAGGTTGCTGCCCAGGGCTCAGTCATTTGTCTGAGCACCAGTGAACAAAAGCACAGATGAAGAAGGAAATGCATCCTCTCTTCCACGGCAGAAAATTAATTGTGAAATACTCTCGCCCCCCCCGCCCCTTGCCCATTGCTCAGGGAGAAGGGAAGGAGTGGAGCCAAATATTTGAGGAAAATGTTTCCAGGATGAGGGTAATTCCAGTCGTGTGCACCATCCATCCTAGCAGGGTACTGCACTGAGTCCTGGGGGTGGCATTGCAAGAATGGGGAAAGAAGCATCCAAGTCCTGACTTTATCACTTTTCTTGTCTGAGCTTGGAGAAGTCACTTGAAAGTAGTTTTAGGGCTGGAGACCACCTAGGCTGTATTCCTGCTGTTCAGCAAAGCCTGTATTTCTTTGAGCTTTTATCAAACAAATATGGAACAGAAGCAATTAAATGGTGGGAAGTAGGTGTCTGACCACCCTTAAAGGCACAGCCTCTCTGTCAGATTTCTCTGCAGTGAAATGGCAGTGGCCACTCTTTCCTTTCATGCAGGTGTTAGGAAGGTACACTGATGGTGTCCCAGCTGCATTACCATGGAGCTTTCTTCCTTGTTCTGTGTCTGCCCTGCAGCACACGACAGCACCTCCAAAAGGTCAGTGAGTGAGGTGAGCTTCTCCTGGGCCACTTGGGTAAATGAGTGCAGCTGTTTGTTCACAAAACAGCAGCATTGCAGGTGAGCAGCACTGAGCCAACTGTGCAGGCTCCCTCTGCAATAACCCCAGGTTTCCTCATATCCTTTCTGGTGCTCTCTATCTAAAAATGACCCTCTATTGGAATAAACTTGTGATATGTAGAAACTATTGCAATGATCCCAGAAGAAACCACAAATTCGAGATGTGAGTTTCTGACTGCTTCCAGTTAAACACATACAATGGGCCCATTTTACGTCAGCTGGCATTTGTCAAACTTATCACAGTTTATGCTTACCATGGTGTTCTTTTGGGAACCATTAAGACTTGTGTGTCAGCCAGGGAAAAGGCCACAGGAATCCAATTCAAAATATTTGCATTGCTTGCAGGCAGGGTTCACAGCATGGCAAGGGCAGTTCACAGTGCTGGATTTTGGAGGTGTTGGTGTAGCTGTGCCCCAGGTATTGAGCTGGGAATTAAAGACACAGCAAGGGTAGAAGGTGACTGGGACCCTGTACATGTGCTGCTGAGGACAGATGGCTCACAGCCACCCCTTCCCTCCTCACTACTGCCCAGTTTATACTCTGAAAAATAACAACAAAAGAATTGACTTTATGAAAGAGATTTCCATTTGTGATGTTTATAGTACAGAGCCTGTTCCTCCTACTTAACTGTATCATGAGTTAATCCATTCATTTCAGCTGCAAAGCCTGATGCTGAGTTGATTTACACTGGATAATTCCAGGTTAACTGAGCTACAGTCACTGAGCAATCCCAGTTATAAGAACATTCTTGAATGCTGGGAGAGAAATAAGACAAGATGGAAGCAGAGGCACACCTGGCAGGCAGTCAGAGCAGTGTGAGTGTTTACAGACCTTACTGTGGAATAGGAAGGTGAGGCTGGAAAGAGCTTGTGATTGTATGCCTGTATATTCAGGCTTACAGGTGGGCTTTGTGTCAAAAAGGAAAGTTTGACAAAAAGTGCTGATGAAGACCAGGCTACTGTCCCAGTACAGACTAAAAATACATTGCATTTGTCATTGTGAACATTTGCACTTATTAATAGCCAATATTAAAAAAGCTTTTTGAGTCCATCTGTTAAAGTGTCTGGCTCAGGCAATGTATGTTCAGGGTAAGTTTTTTAAAATTCCTGCCTTGGGAAAGGTTTTTTGCTGACTTTAAAATGTTAACAGCATTTTTCTGAAATTTGATAAAAACATTTTACTTACTCTGGTTTATAAATCATGATTAAATTCTCACTGTAGCACTACAGTATTAAGCAGTGGCTAAGGAATATTGAGATCAGAACTGGATGCGAGTGATCCAGCCTTATATTGGCATGGTCAGGACTGCAGCCACCCCTTATCAGTACATCAAGGACTTGGATAAAATAGAGAGATCATGTACCAGGTGAATGATTAATGATGGCAGTTTTGGATAGCCACTTAAGACAGGATAGCACATGGATACAAGATTTATGTCCTGGGAAATCTGTAAGAAAAAAGGCCCTTATATTTTCCAGCCTGATCACAGGACATCACCATTGTGGGATATAAATCTAGAAGATATAAACAACTATCTCAATCTGAGTGTTGGCTCAGTGTGGAATTGAAGGGACTGAACAATTCCACACTGAGCCAGCCCCATGGTGTGACTGAGCTGAAGGGAGTCTCTTCATGTGACCCCTCCAGTCCCTTGCAGTGGAGGGACAGGACACCTCCTGCTGCTTTGGCCTGGAGGAGCCTGTTGTGGTGCTAAAGCTGCCATCCCTTGTGTTGTTCCAGGCTGCAAGTGCATTTCAGGGTGAGCATCCCGTATCAGTGGTTCCCATGCTCGTGACTGGTTTATCTTGGTGACTGACAGCTGTGATAATGAGGTTATTGTAAGGAGGCAGTCAGTGCACAGAAATGTTTTTATATCTTATGATCTGGGATCTTGGGGGGTTTGTGCCCTGAGAGGCTCTGTCTCTAGCTGGCTGGGCCAGAGCAAAGCGCAGAACACAGAATGGCTGTACAAGAAAAATCCCAGTTGCTTTCTCAACTGCATTATGTGTTAGTTTGTCAAAGTCATTGTAGGGCTGTTTGTTGTAGTATCAAGACAGAGTTTTCTAAGCATTTTAATGTACCTTTGAAGTAAAAATACCTGGGGAGCAAGGCAAGTCCATTAGTCCCTATGAACAACTGGTGGTTCACAGATGCTCCATTTCTAGGTAAATCCCCTCTGCTGCTCACTGTCTTAATGCTCACTGAACTCTGTTGACTTAACTCAAGTATTTTATACAGCTGGCTTATCTCTGTACAATGCTGTGCCCCTGGGAGCCTCAAATCTGGGTCTTGGCTTAGACCAGAACAAAATACTGAGGGATCTGACTGGCTCTGGCTGGGCAAGGGTGGCATGGATGAAGAGGGTGTTATTCTGGTTGCAAGGTTTGATAAAAAATTTACCTTTTCTCTTCTATTCTCTGTTTTTGTCTCTCTGGAGTTGTGGAAGCTTTTTCCAAAGCACCACTTTCACCATGCAAAAATCTTATTTTCTTTCTCTCTCCCCACTGAACTTCTGCTTATTATATATCTGTGAGTTGCAAAAAAGAGCTTCAAACCAGCAGTGGCTGCAACAGCTCCTGTCTCTCAGGGACAAGATTAAAATCCACCAAAATGAGATGTCATGGAAAGCATTGAGTTGCTATTCTCTGGTGCCACAGAAAATTGACTTCCTGTCTCTTGCTGCTGCAGTACAGAGCCCATGGAAGTACCTGGCTTGCTAGATTTCCATATGAATGGAGATGGGTGATGAATGGGAGCCACAAGTCACAAAGGTAAACGAATGTGCTACGGATGGCCCAGGTTGGAAATTGGATGATTTTGATGTCTTGTACTGAGTGGTTAAGGCTAGAATTCATGTTCCAGATGATAAGACTGTACCTGTGTAACATTTAAATTAGAATTTGTATGTTTCTTACTGAGATTGGACTTCCCTTTGTAATATCCAGCTATGCCTCTGAAATGATTTGTAGGCAATACTTATAGGAAGTAGTGGGGGTTTTCCATCTGTACGTTAATATTTTAGTGCTTGCTATTTTTAGCCATATCCAAGAATGAGACCTCTGTTTCTGGATAGAACTGGTGATTGAGCCCATTCCTGACATTCTGCATTATCCAAGATCCTAAACTCAAAAGTAATCCTGAACCAGGCATGTACAAATTTGCTGCAGCTGCAACTTGGACTGAAATTATTTTATGAACATTACTTACTGAAACAGGTTTAGCCTGACAGTCCAGCTGCCTGCTCACAACTGTGGCAGTGTCTCTCCATCAGAGGGAACTGGAAACATCTGGTTCCTCATTTGCTGAAGCAAAGAGCCGAAAGTGAAAGAAAAGGGGTGCAGCAGCCAGGCGCCACAATGTCACTGAAGTGCAGAGCCACAGGAACCAGAGTCTCTCTTGTATCCATGGAGACCCCGGAACTGCAGGGGCTGGGGGCTGTCACACTGCTGTCACCACGCGGCCACAGGTGACAGGAGGATGAGGCTCAGCTGGCAGGGAGGGCCCTGCAGGGGTCAGTGCTGGCACTGCCGGGGGTCACAGGTCACTGTGAGACAGCAGAGCCACACCTTGACCTGGAGGAAATGGCCAAACTCAGCAAACAGTTCAGCTCCTGCCCTTTGCAACCTTCTCATCCCTCTGACAAACAACTCTCCACTCAGCCTGGATGGAGAGGCCACAGCTGTCGGTGCCAGGGGCTGAGCCAAGGCCCCCTCCTGCCCATGGGCATTCTTCCCTGGTGACAGCCGGTTCCTGTACTGGTGGCACTGGGATAGACGATCAGCTACTTCAGGAGTCCCATTACTGGGTATGTGCTACATGAAGATGGCGCTGGATTGATAAAACAGAAAATATTAATGGTCTCAGATGCAATTTTCCAAACAAATAAAACTTTGATCTGCAATGTAATTTAGATTATCTAAATCCTACACAGTCTGGGGCCTGAGATGTATCAGGATTCTCAACTAAAAAGCATTTCCTGTGGCACAGTTTGGTGTCTTTCAGGCATAGCAAATGAAAAATGTTTTCTTTTAACTTCCATGTCCCTCTTCTCCCCAGGTTTTGTTGTCTTTCCTAATCTTATTCATCTGCTAAAAAACAGAGCTGGAGACAGGAGCTTGTATTGAGCAGACCTGTGAGCACTTGTGAGGCCTTCTGTGAAAGAGATCATGAGGTGAAGCAGAAACTAATGTCTGTTGCATTAAAAGTCAACATTTTGACAGAGAAGTTTTCTTTTGAGATAGAAAACTGTCCATTTGAGGGCAGAAGAGGAAGGATCAAACATCCTGCAAGCTGTGATCTAGCCTCATATGGTGCATGGTCAAGTTATGAGTCTAAACACTGTCCTGGTTTGCAAATCTCCATAAGCACAGATGTGCTTTGGGCACAGTGGGCTCATTGTCCCAAGAAAAATTGAAGGGAGCTCTTGAGTGGTGTCTTATTATAGAAATGTTGCTGCTAAAAGCAAATTCTCCCAGAGAGTAAGTGCAGATTGTTTCTGTTATTGATTGCCATGGTCTCTGCTTCATTGAGACCACATGGCCCACTTTGTTTTTGTAGCTGTCTTTTATTAAAACTGACAAAGAGGTATCAGCATTTAAAAAGATGATGAGAGTCCCCTGGGCGGCATTTTCATGCTGTAAATTGATACTGGCACATTTGATCCACAGATGCTTTTAACACAGTGATAAAACAAAAGCTTTCCTTCCCTGGGTGGTCGTCTACACTACAAAGCTTTCTGGTTTTTCCATGCTCAATGGGCCAAGAAGTGGAGAGAACCTGCAATTCCTCCTACCTTAAACTGTGATCTCAGGGTCTGGTCCTGTGTCCTAAACTGCTGAGGACATCCCTATGTGTTTCGTTTTTTTAAGGTATTCTTTGCTGCTTTATCAAAGGCTCATAATGCATTTTACATTCACACGGGTTATCTGTACTGGTTTTCAGTGTTCCTGAGACTGGTGGTCAGAAAGTTTTTATCCTTCTTCCTGGTAACCTAATCCTCTCCTGTTCTTGTACCTGACTTTCTAAGAAGCCAGTCAGAGTTTTATTTGATCACACAAACCTGGTTTGTTTGTTTTTTTTTTTTTTTTTTTTTGGCATTATATTTGAAGGTATCTAAAAAAATTTAGATCTGAGACATTTCATACTAGGACCTATCATGAGTGGAAATGTTTGACCTCAATCTGTCTGTGCAGCAGCTCCTGATCTGTAAAATGGGAATACCATCTTCTCTCATTTTGAAGAGACTTTATGAAGATAAATTAATCGTTGCAGAGCACTCAGATGTCAGAGTGATGAACACCACAGAAAAGCTTAGGGGGAAATAAATAGTTCTGTCTGCAGAGCAGGCTGTTAGTAGTAGCCATAAATAAGACATGAAGCTGCACTTTGATCAAGAGACTAAAGCAGATATTGAATAGTTGCTGATAAGCCAAGCACCAGCCAGCCAGGGTCCTGAACATATCCAGACCAGTGGGAAGTAGTGTGTAATTGTGTGATTAAAGAGATACGGTAATGCAAACGAGCAATAGGACCAAAATGAAGTTGCACCCATGAGCTCAGTGCAGGTTTGTTCTTGCTTTTGAATGTTCTGTTCTGCAGCCTTGCTGTGTGCCATGAGAGAAATACTAGCCCCTGGTGAGCATGAATTATTCTCATCCTGGCCAACTGATTCTTTTTCTTTTCCTTTCCTCTGCTAACCAGTTGTGTTAAAAGCTTAAAAACATGTCGTGAAAACATGCTCAGAGCTGAAACTACCAAAAAGTTCTTCTGGCAGCAGACTGCCTTCTACAGACCATGCAAAGCATAATCCAGCATATTCATGTGTCAGAAGAGCTGTCAGAACCCCCTGCTCCATCTGCAGCTCCAGGCTCACCTGAGCCCTGGCCAGTTGCTTGCTTGGCTAGGAAGAAAGCACTGAAGCCTCCTATCCCTACAGCCACAGTGGAGACAGCGGAATAAATGTGATTCCATCTTTCTGTGCAATATGGAGCCACTTTGCTCCACCTTGGTTTAAGCTCTGAGATGGCTGAGGGATGCTCACACTTTCTTTTCCTTTCTATGCTCTTGTCAGCAAAGTGAATGTGTCCCTGCCCTCCCAGAGTCCTCCCAGCCCATTTCTAAAGGACAGGTTGCATATTTTCACTTTAATTTGTTCATGTAGCCTGTTTTATTTTATTTTTTATTATTGAGTATTTTGACAAAGGTTGAGTAGAATAGATTTTGTGTTTGGCATCTTTTTGTAATGCTTTTGACAAAGGCGCTTTAATCATGGATTCACAGCTACAATTCTGAGATGCCTTTAGAGCTTGACATGAAAAACCTAATGGTACAGTTGCAGTGATGAACAAAATACAAACTGCTTTTCAGAGGGTGATGTGTATCTTGTGCCATTATCTGGCCTTTGCACTCGGCAGCTCTTGACTGCTTGTCCCTCATGAGGGGTTTTGGAGAGGAACACAGAAAATCCCTCCAAACACCTCATTAAGCAACCAAAGTATAACCTACTGATGGCAGAGAGGTTACAAGTAGCTCATCTCTAGAGAGAGCAGTGGGTGAGTCTCCTGAAATGTCTTCATGCTGTAATTGCATGTCACAGAGTCAGGTCCAACTTCATTACAGGCCCGAGGAATCAGGTTCATGGGCCCTCAGCCAGCCCTGTCGTGCCTTCGGTGCTCTCATCTTGCACAGAGACCTTCTCTAGCGAGCCCTGCGCTTGACCAGAGCTCTCTGATGTGCCTGGCTGCCCGCCCTGTTCCTGGGGATAGGACACAAGCAAGCTCTCTGCTCTGAAGGTCATGGGGGGAGCAGAACCCCATGGTGTAGAGTCTAAATTGCTGCTTCCTTAGTTACTAAAATAAGCCTCTCTGCAGGCATTTGGGGTTTTGTTTTTTGGGAGTGGGAGCAGGGGTTGAGCTATGCCTGCTGCACCCAGAGCAGTGTTCCTCTGCAGCTGTAGTTTGAAGCTGACCTCCTCACCCTGTTCAGGGATGAAGGGATGGGGAGGGCAGGGAAGAAACTGCAGAAAGTTCTAAAAAGGCTCTGCCAGCTGTAAATGCAGCCTGTTTCTGTTCCCTCTGCAGTCTTCAGCTCCCCTGCTCCGCACTTTTCCTGTGTTCATCCTATCTCAGCCTCCTCCTGACTTCTCCTTAAATCATGGGAACAAGTTGTAGTTGGGAGCAAGTTCATTCTGTCCTCTTTTCCTTGCTTTAAAGTGTCTTTGCCTGTTCTGATTGCAAGGTCTTTGGGGCAGGGACTGTGTGCTCCCTGGGTTTTGGCAGAAACTGCCTTAATTAGGGATCATTCTTGTCTTGTTCTGTCATAATAAAAGGGATTCATAATAATACTGCAGTAACTCATGCCAGTCTTACTGCATTTCCTTCAAAGGAAGCACTCCAAAATAAGATGAGAGTAGATGAGATGAAGATCAGACCAGCTGTAATTGCAAGTCTGAGATATCTCATTTTGGAGCAGAGCAGTTACACACAGTAGTAACTTGGCCGGCTCTTATTGTAGGGGAAAAACCGACACAAAAGGTATTTTTACATAAGTCTCTGTAAAATAGCCACAAATATTCATCAGAGAGAGCATGATTAAAGGCTTTTGAAGCATGATTGGAGTTGCCAGTTTTCATGAGATAATTAAGATGCAGGTTTGGTGTGTATATATATTCTGGTGATCTCATTACCTTCATTATTAATTAGTCTCTGTTCTTCACATTTCAGCTCCAGTTTCTTGTCATTAGGGTTACTTGCCTGTGAGCAATGCCTTAGTGAGATGCAGAGGAAGGATTCTGTCTCTGGAACAGCAGAGGAGGTGCCAGCCTTTGTTCAGAACTGCTCCAGAGAAACTGCAGTGCTTTGTACCAGATCAGCAGGTTTCCCTGCCATCAACCCTTTCAATGATGTGCCCTGCTCGGTGTTTCCTGGCCAGGAGCCCCTGGTTTCACCAAGCACTCTGGGTGCTACTGGAAATCATAGAATCACAGAGTCATAGAATGGTTTGGGTTGGAAGGGACCTTAAAGATCATCTCCTTCCAACTCACTACCTGCAAAGGGAAGGGGACAGCAGTGATTTTGCTTTAGGCATTCAGTGATATATTCAGCAATCTTCTTCTTATCACCCAAATAACGAATATTTTCCCTACATTTTCTCTGGCATACTTCTGCAAGCACCTTTTTCAGGGTGCATAGTGTTTGTTTGGAAGATCTGTGGGATCTGGCAGTGCCAAACATCCTTTTGCCAATGTACCCATCTCTTCTCTTTCATATGGTAATGAGGATAAAATTTAGTCTCCATTGACAGCTACTTGTCACCGTCCTCAAACCCTGGACAGGACTGGAGCACAGGTACTTCGAAGGTACACTTAATACAAGTGGCATATGGAGGGTGGGACTTAGGAAAAAACAAGATGAATTAAGGTGGAAGCTGAGTGTGAAGGGATGTCCTGCCCTTTTCAGGGTCCAGCAATTATAGCACTGGATGAGTGAATCTGGCATTGAACGGCTTCCCTGTGAAAGGCAGCAACTCTGCTGTTGATGGGGTCAGAAATACCATGCTCAGGAGGGTCTCAGTGTGCAGAGCCTGCTCGAGCAACCACGCACAAAACCTGGAGCGTATTTCAGTGTCTGTGGTCATCTGAGCAGTCACTAACCTGCACAAATTCCTCAGCTGCCTGAAATCATGAGAGGAGAATAGACTCCAGTCTCAGATGGGAAAAATGTATCACGCAAGCTCTCCTTCCATGACGCTGACTCAGTTGAGCTGCAGCTGCACCAAGCGGAAGCTGCTGTCCCAGGCTGACATGCAGACACCCTTCCTCTGCACCCTTGCTGCTCTTAGGCATGAAGCACTTAAAGGCCTGTGTCACTCCCAAAATTAATCCTCATTCCTTCAAGAGAAGCCAGTGATGGTCACCTGCCCTCCCTCAGCCATGACAGCGTGCTCTGCTTTTCCCTTTGTAGGAAACAAATCATAAGTCATATTAAACAGAAAATTATCACTTTACCATGAAATGTGTAAAAATAAGGTTTTTGTCTCAATAGAGATCAAAGTCAGCTTATAACAATCTCTACTTAATCAGGCTTAGCTTTAATGAAGTGAGAAATGAACCTGTATTATAGCTAGGGTTATTACTTAATAAAGGTTTTATACAGTCGCTCGTTAATGAGGAATGATTGTCTAAAGTCCATACATTTTCTAGGACCTTTATGAGAAATGCATCTATCAATGAGAGATTTGTGCATTCTCAATTATTACTTTGTAATAAATATCAAAGTCCTGGATAGCAAACTGAGTAGGGTGTTCAGCAGGTGTACCACACAGTTATGCATATATTCTTAACATTTCTATTATAATATTAACTGTTGCTGCTTTATCTGTTTAATGCTTATTTTATGTTTTTCTTGTCACAAGGTATTGAAAGTAGATCTGTGTCGGGTAATGGTTCTGTAATTGTCAGGTTTCATAATGTCCATAGTAGTGCCTGATCTGTGTAACAATACAAACAATTCTGATTTGCATCTTTCAGGAAACAATTACAAAATGTACCATGCAGGTAATTATTTCATGTGTGATTGTTGTTTCTTCTGAAGTGAGCCCCTGACATACAACTGTCTCTCTCAAATTGCATACTGAAAGGAAAAGCAGATTTTAGAAGTGTCCTATTTAAAAAGTAGTGAAGTTGTCTGTCCCTAAATCTGTCTTGTAGAAATTGCTTTCCCATTCATTTAGATTAATGAATAGGAGGATGTTGAGGAGGGGTTTTTGATTCCTGGTGTACCATTCATTATCAGCTTCTCAGCTTCCCGGGAGAGCCCCGGAACAGGGTCTGGAGCCCCACTGCCACCACAGGGAGCCCAGGGTCTGCTGGGTCCCCCCTGTGCCCCGAGCTGTGCCCTGCCGAGTCCCAGTGACCTCCTTGCACACGTGGGGACAGCAGCCTGTGCAAGCTGAAGCTGCACTTGGCTTTCATCTGTTGCTGTTACACTTTGTTGCACTAAACCTCAGGCATCCCCTGCCCTTCCCAAACTTCTGTGCTCAGCAGAGATGGAATTCTTTTCATTTTCTTTCAATGAACTGCGAAAAGGGTCAAGTTCGGTGAATTGCTTTAAGCATTGCATAAATTGGGGCTGATTAATTTCTCTTCTTTTGCTTTTTGAACATCAGTGTTTTACACTTAGGAGTCGCTGGCTGTGATGAAAATGAGGGTAGGTTCAGGGAATATATGGGACATGAAATATTACGCTGGTAGATGGGTTTGTGTCTGCCTGCTTTGCTCTGTTTTCTGAGAATTTCCTTATCCCTTGCTTTAAGTAACTTTTGGGCCTCTCTGGAAAGCACCCTGTCTTTGGACACAATAAAGTCCAAAATATTTTAGAAGTATAAAATATTTAAGTGATCTTTCAGTGATTTACATTTACAGCATCTTTGTAACTCCATGTATGAGCACTGTTTCAAAAGTATGTCTCAAAGAGCTTTGCCCCTTTTCAAATACCTGGAGGTGGCATTAAAAACAAGCTTTGGAATATGGCCAGATCAAATGGCAGGGTAAAGGCTGGGGATTCTTTCCTTTTCCGAGTCTTTCAGGGCCATTACAGTAGGGAGGGAGGTGTTTGCTTGCTGGCTGAATCTGCAGGATGGTGTTTCCTTCCATGTGTGACACAGTAGTGATAACTGTGATAGTCAAAAAGGGCAGGGTTTGACTCCCAGATAGAAATTTTATGGAAAAATGGTTTTTTTGTATTCCCCTTTCTGCCTTGTAGTCTAATGCCACAAAGCCACAGAAACAGTTTTTATTTATTTATTCTTTCTTTCCTTTTTTTTTTCTTTATTAGCACAGACAGCACAGTAAACACAGCTCTTAGGAGGAGATGCAAAAAAAGGAAGTTACACAACTTCCAAGAAGTAAAGCGAATATGAAATAACAAAGTCAGTGTGACTGTTCTCAGCCTTTTTGTTTTGCTTCTCATCTCATTATCTTGTAACTAAAGGGATTAAAATCAAGGACATAACAGACATCACTTCCTAACAGGATCTGTTTTGCTTTGAGCACACTGAGGGTGCTTTAGCCTGACACCACCATCGCAGGGAGGCCGTACATGTGTTCAGTTGTGACTCTTGTAGGAATGGGGGTACACCGGGCAGGTGAGCATGTCCCCTGTGAACCCTGATGTCCCCAGAGATTGTCCCTGCCTGGGGACCTGACAGCCCTCAGTGCCTGCTACTGCAACCCTTTCACTTAGGAAGTATCAGAAACCCAAAATCAGTCTGTAAAAATTCTTCTGTTCCATCTCAGATGTGTTCCTGCACACTCACCACCTGCAGGAAGATTGTCAACAACCCTGGGATAGGGAGGCCCTGTCCACACTGGCCATGAACACTTGTGGATGGGGCATCCACAGCTTCTCTGGGCAAGCTGTGCCATTTACACACACATAAATATATAAAAATATATAAATTACTTATAAATATGTACATATAAAAATAATAAACATATATAATTGCATAAATTTTTATTTTATATATAATACAAAGTTATATGATATATCATTATATAATATAGAGAGAATTAATCGGGTTTTAATCGGGTTTTAAGCCACATTTCATTCATCAGGAACCCCAGGCATCTTCCACTCTCACCAGCAATTGCGCATAATTTTAATTACAGATAATTTTGGGCAATACCGCATTCTTTTTGAGCAAAACCGAGTGACTACGACTAAACCCAGGAGCGGGGTCGGGCGCGCGTCACTCACACCCACCGGAGCACGACACCCAGCCGCACACAAGCCGTGCGGGGACCTTCCTGCCGCCGTCCGGCCGCGGCCCCTCCGCGTCGCCTGGCAACGGCGGGGCGGGGATGCTCCGGCTGCTGCCGGCCCGCGGGGCCGCTCCGCCCGCCCTCTCTGCGGGGCGGGGACGGGGCGTGGGGACGGCACCGACCTCCCGGCGCCGAGCCAGGTACGGGCAGCCGGGCAGGAGGAGGAGGAGGAGAAGAAGGCGGGAACCGGCCGGTGGCTCCTGCGGGGTGAGGAGGAAGTTTGCGGCGGGGTTTGGGGGTTTTCCACGCCGCAGCTCCGGCGCGGGCTCTCGCTCTGCCCCTCCGGGGAACCCGCGCCGGGGCTGCGGCGTGAGGAGAGGGGGATCCGTGATGGAAGGGGGATCCTTGAGGCCGCTCTGTTCCGGTGGGGATCCAGAAGCGAGAGGGGAAAGCATCGCTGGGGTTTTTGGTGCGGTATCGGCGTTTTCGTGGAATGCGTGAAATTGCAGGTAGAGCGAAATCTGCTGGGTTTTTTTTCTTGTTTGCTGAAGGAGGGGTTTTTAGCTCCGGAGTTGTGTGTGCTAGAAGGCTGGGCTCGCAATGGAAGTGAGCAGGTCCTTGGGATGTTGTTATACGGGAAAATCTAAAAGCGTATTTGTCTGTCAGCAGCTGTGTGGGGTGAAATGGGGGTGTAGGGGAAGAAGCGGATGTCTTCCTGCATAGCTGAGCCTCTTACACCTCTCAGCTCTATAACCTGGAGGTGCCCAAATACCTGGGATTTAAACCTTTAAAAGGGGAAGAGGAGGAAAAACAAGTACTTTTTAAGGATGAATGCAAGCAGGGGGGCTTGCTCTGTAATTCTTTTCTGTGGCGCTGGCAATGTGTTTGGATTGCCAGTAGTTATTGTTGAATGTTTTTAATACCCAAATGTGGTTCTGAATGCATCCGCTGGCTCCGGGATGCTAGTGACATAGGCAGAGAAAAATGATTTGTGGTTAGTGTGTGGCTGTCACGACAGCCTGTGCTGGAACTACAGATGCTGCCTGTAACCCTCGTGTGGGACCAGCATTGCCCTGGTGCGGTGGCTGAAGTAGTTCTGCCCCTGATGGGCCTGTGTGAGATGGGTTTGGCAGCATATGAAAGCAGCTCACAGCAGAGATCTTGTAGATGTGAGCAGTTCCTGGCCTGGAGTTCGTCGTGTCCCTGAAATGGAGAAGGGCAATTGTGCTTTTCTGTTAGGCAGAAGTGACGTGTGGTTAGAGATCCCAGGGCAGGCAGGCGCCCTCATTGCTTTGTGCTGTGCTGATTTTGAGGTGGAATTTTCATGTTGCTGCTTTGGTAGCAGCAATATTTTAATTGCTTGTGGCAGACTTTTAAGGTTGGTGGCTTTGGGGGCAGAGCAAATTATTTATTCTCATGGTATTTGGCTGATTTATCTACTATGGGTAAGGAGGAGGCACAGATAGGAGAAAAATTCTGAAATGGGTTCAGAATAGACTCCCTAAATGTGAACTCAATGGTACCTGTATCCAGTATATTATATTGTTACCTATATACCAGTATCATTTGTGATTATATTTTGATCCCTTTTGCTATGTTATCATAACTACTTCTGTCGAAAATAATTTTATTCCATTCAGATGATGTGTGAATGGGGGGATTGCTCTTGGGACTGGATTGCCCTTTCCCAACATAAGTTACTTTTCTGCCTGTGATCCCTCTGATTTTTAGGGGAAGTGGGGAATGACTTGGTGTCACCACTAAATATGTGCAGTAGTGTGGAATATTGTTCTTACAACTGGGCACAGAAGGAGGGTGGAATTTCTATTCTGTGTGGCAGCATCTGCCCAGACTGAGAGGAGCTTGAGCTGTACCCAACACAAGATGTGGCAGCCTCCAAGCAGTTTTAAAACCATTTGTTATGGGTTTCTTTCAAGTTTGTTATTTGAAGAATTGCTGCACACAGTATTAAGTCTCCCAGAAGCCACCTGATGTGCAGATGTTTCTCAGCTGTGGTTGTCTTGACAGGGCTCTTACCACCGGGGTAGTTGGGGAATCTTTGCCATGTGCAAGACCTGCAAAACGAAACACTTCCCATGCCAAAATAGCAGGGGTAATGGAATTGCTTTGCTCCAGTTATTAATTAACCAGTGCTATTACATCTGTCGAGCATAGCTTGATCTTTACTTTTTCTTTTAAATACAGTGTCTTAGTGAAACACTTCAAGTGGTTATTAAACTAATCATAGGTTGTTTCTGAATTAACCATTATCCAAATATTAATATCTTCAAATGCTCAACATGTTTATGTAGCTGACCCCTTAAAATTCTGAAATGCAGCATAATAATGTCACTCCTTTTGTACTTTCTTTAGTTATTTAGGTTGATTGCTGCACCAAACACAGGACAGGCTCTGTAAGTGCTTCCTCACAGCACAGAACACTGCTTTGGGCACTGTCTTGCAGCTAATACTGAATACTGCTGGTTAGTAGTAGGGGGGGTCTCTGTATATGACTCTGCTTTGAGTTGTGTTTTCAGTTTGGAGCCTAATCTTATAAAGGATTTCTTCTTGGTTCCCATCTGCTTTGTCTGTGCAGGTTCAAGGGTATCTCCTGCCTATGTGTATTTGCCGTGTAAATCAAAAACCCAGTTTATTGACCAAGCCAGGGTCTATGATCAGTGGGTTCTTAGTTCGTGTTTGTCATGTGTGGAGCTCAGTGATGTGCGTGGCAGCCCTTCTGCAATTAAATGCTTTAACTTCACTGTAGAAACTGAAAAAAAGAAAAAAAAAACTGAAAAAGCACTTTTTCGCTGAAAAAAAAAAAAAAGCAAGTATGTGAGAGACTTTGTTTAAAAATAAATAAAATGTCTTTTATAAATAGATGGGGAGACTAATTTTTTTTTAAAATTCAGCACTTGCAATCTTTGCTGGGTAAGGGCTGCAATTCCAGTTATTCCTATAGCAGAAATTCCTTAACCTGTAGTTGTGCAGCCACCAGCTGAAGAGCAGCCAAGGTCCTGCGGCTCCTTTCTTCTCCTAATGAGGAGCTCTTCAGAGCTACTTTAGTATTTCTTAAACAGGAAGTAAATTACCTTTTAGGCTTGTCTACATTCAGAGTGACCAATGAGCTCTGGGAAGTGTTTCTGTATAAACTACAGCAAAGCCACATCCTTAACGCTTCCCTCTGCTTGCCAACATAAACTACTCCTCATCAGGCATGGCTGGACTTCTTACTGTGCTGGAGAAACTCGAGATGTTTCTCTACCTCTTGGGGTCTGAAATTGCTCCCATTCCCCAAGCATCCCTCCCTGCTGGCGTCTGCAATGTAATCTAACCCGGGTGGGTGGCAAGACAAAAGTATGAGTTGTGAGGCAAAAATCTTTTTTTTTCTTTGTTTTTCTTTAAATGGCTTTGTTTCCTGGTGTTTGCTGGAGACCAGACTTGCAGTAGTATAGAAAATAAATGCAAAAATTATAGTTTCCAAATTCCTTGGGGGAAGGTAGTTTGACCAGTGTTCCTGTGAATAATTAGCTTAGACACAGGCAGAACTGTTCCTGCCTGGGACAGCTTCTTCCTGTTCTTGACGCTGTTTGTGCCTAATGGTGCTGTGGAGGTGCCGGGAGGTGCTGCTTCCTCCTCCTCTTCACCCAGCGGCTGGGGCAGCACTAAGCTCAAGGAGCTCTTCACCCATTGCCTGCAGCACCCGCGGGCAAGTGTGATGCAATGGTTTTGGTTTTTGTTGAGGCCCCGCAGAGTGACCTTGAGGCTTGCTAAGGAAAACATGTTGGCATCTGAGCTCGGTTGTCCCCTGAGCAGCAACCGCCGCTGGCAAAGAGCATCTTGTAACTTCGACTTGGTTAATTAGGGGTCTGAACTGAGAAGTGAGTGCTGAACTGTGCCTTAGGCATAAGGGCATTCTTCTGAAAGCAGCCTCCAGCTCTTTGTCAGCACAGGTGTTCACTCGTGCCATTGCTTCAAAGTAACGTAATCTGACCATTCCTGTGAGCCTTGGTCTTAAGACTGGTCTGTACTGGGGGATCTTTGGGTACCTTTGACCATGAGCTGCAGCTCTGTGTGTGCTGTGTGAGGAATGCTGTGACATCTGGCCAGGGCACCCGGGACACAACCCAGGGCACAGTGTTGCCGCCAAGTGTTCCTGCCAAAGGAATGGTGAATGCTGCTGCCCCAATGTGCCAGAGCTGCCCTCACTGGCCCTGCTGGCAGGTTCAGCAGGGGCTGAGCCGCGGACCCCGGCAACAAGCCCTGCTGAGTTTGACGTTTTCTGTCCTCCCTCCCTGTTACTGCTGTTCTGACTTTAAAAATAGAATGAGATTGTCTCATCTCAAGGCAAAGGCTTCTCAAGAGGGTTCATTATGTCACATGTATTATCTGCTCTGCAGATCTTTTTGGGCAAATATGAGTTGGTTTTTTTTTTGTTTTTTTTTTTTAAGTTATATACCAGCTTTTATAAACCAAGATCTGCAGCACTCCCACACAGAGCACGAAGGTTGAGTTGCCCACAGCTCATTTCAACATACAGCTGCCCTGTCCAGGAGGAAGAGGTGGCAGGGGGTACCTGCTGTGGGCTGTCCCAGCAGTTCACTCTGGGGGAAGGGCCGTGTTACCACTCTGAGGAGCTCTGGCTGCTTGCGCAGTCACAAGCATTTCACTCTAGAAATGTTACCAGAGACTTTTCAGGTAGTTAGATCTCGTTTCTGCTCTTACTGGAGTAGACAGTGGAAACTTGGGAGTTTCCTGAGTGATTTTGCGGTGTGTCAGCACGGTGCCACTTCACACCACTTTTTCTAGATATGTGAAAGTAAAAGGAAACTGTCGTGCAGTTCAGAGGTAAAAGTGCCTTAAGCAATGCTGGAACAAAGTGCCAAATGATGTGGTGGGTTTAAATCTGAACTCTGTGGTTGATGTGCTGGCCCCATCCATGATGAAGGTAATGCACTCTTGTTCCTAACACTGCAGATTAGGATGTTTTTTCATCTGCAAAGGGATTCTCCTTGCTTTAATGACCCTCCAGTGATAGCTGATGAGTGTATGATAGTCCAGTAGTGGGGAGCAACCCAGGGAGTGATGAGGCACAACTTCAAAGTAAAAGGAAGAGCTTTATATTCTTTTACTTTCTTTAGAGGATCAAATTAGCAGTCTGCTAAAGCCTTTTAATGCTAAAACTTACAGAGCATAAACAATGACCTGTGAAAAGGAGTGCTTGGATCTGGACCCTGCATATGATGAAGTCTGGCATCTCCATTATGGCCAATTAAAGTGACAGCAGAGTGTAAACACTCCGGACTCTTGTGTTCCCTGGCTGGCTCCTGGCAGCACATGGCCTTTCTCCTCTGTCTTGAAAAAGGCACGATGTCACTTTGAACTTCCCAGCCAGAGCACAGAGCAGCCTTTCAGAACCTCTGTGCCCTCTCCTCGGGTCGTTCAGCAGGAACAGCCCAAAAGCTGAAGCTTGGTCTTCCAGTCGAAATCTGTTGTCCTTGAATTGCACAATTGTACCAGAGACAGATGTTATCCTGCAGAGGGAAGGGAGGCTCGCAGTGCACTGCAGCACGGGCTTGCCCTCTCTCTGGGGACTCTTCACTGCCTTTCCAGGATGCTGTCCAGCACTCAACTCAAGATCTGGATCTTAGGAATAATCTTGCCCCTAGAAGTTCCTTTCAATACCCACAACGTGTGAAGCTTTGCCTTAAAATATTAGATTTGAGTAACTAAACAATCACAGCAAGCTATTGCCTTGACCAAACTAACTTGTGACCCTAAGTAACTTCTTATTTGAACAGCTTAGTAGAATAATAGTGCTCTGCACGCTAATCTTGAACTCGGAGGTTTTATATTCCCAGTTATACGAGGAGACTGGGTGTTCTTCCGTGTTCTGCAGGAGGAGATGGAAGCAGTTTCTGTGACTTCCTCCCTCCCCCATCTGCATACCTGTGAGCTGCCTGCTCTCGCCTGTGCACAGGCACAGCAACCTGGGTGAGAGAGAGAAAGATGTGGGTGAGAGCCAGATGTAGGCAGCAGGGAGCCAGCCGTGGGCGAGAGCTCACTCACGTCATGGACACAGATGCACATGTGTGGTCTCACTTAGTGCTCCTACATTTTCCTCTTCTGTCTCTTCCTTGTCTCTCCTGTTCCCGTCAGATCAAAGGGTAGATTAGCACCTCCCCACCTCTGCCTGACAACTAAAAAGGAAAGGAAATACGCTGGGGAAAACCTGTGCTTTAAAAAAAATGTTCATAGCCCACTTGGTGTAAATATGCAAATGTTTGTAGAGGAGTGGCTGTTTCTAAAACACATTAGTGAGAAATGCTTCACACCCTTCTTTGTCAGTCGGTAATTAAGAGAATACTTGCCTTCCAATGCAGTGGCTGCTTAAATAAAGATGAGAGAACCTGGATTTTCTCTTATGATGGAGTGCAACAGTAAGTAACTTTCATCTGAGACCAAGCCTGGCACACCTCCACATGGCACCTCTTCCCTTCCAGTTGTGGTGAGGTGACTTTTCCTGTGCTTTTGCTGGGAAGGAAGTGGCTGGGGAAGGTGCAGAGACTCAGGCTTGTATCTGTCCCACAGCAGATTCAGCTTATCAGAGGGGTCAGAGGCATGATCCTGGTGAAGGAAGGGCCATGGCTCGTCTGCATGTGGCATTTCTTGTTTCTGGTTGTCTGTGATGGGTCCAGCTCTTACTAATCAGATTGCACAGTGGTGGGATACTTGGGTCCTCCTTTCTTCCCTATCTGCTCCGGCATACTGTGAGGCTGTCTAAATGTCAGGGGTGCTGGTGATTTGGCTGTGATGGGAGTGAATTTTAACGAGGCTTGCTCTTCAGCATGAATGTATTGATGTAGGCATGTCATGTAGCCTGTCTGTCAGCCAAGTTTCTAGCTTTCAGCTGCTTTATATGCATATTTTGGAGATTGCTTCCAACCTGGGAAAGCCCAGTCAGGTCACTGCAGGGCAAGGCAGAGCTGTATTCCCATACCCACCTAATGCTGACACTGCTTTCCTGCCCCACAAGGATCAGAAGGAATCCATGGGAATCGCTGTCTTCTGGCTCCTGCTTCTGTTTGGGGTGGCTGTTGCAAAGGCAGGCTGGGCTTACTCATCTGCCTTCAATGCAGCCACACAAAGCCTCTTTCGAGGAAGGGAATTCATTAGTTTCTGTGAAGTAGCCTTGGATCTGTGGGCAGCAGGTGCTTCTATAGAGCAAACTGTTGCTGAATATTCAACAGTTGCTATACAAGCGTCTGGCCGGCTGCCTGTGAAGCACTTGGAGTTATCTTGAGCATCCGATTGGATAAAGTGCAAACCACTTAGGGCTTTAAAGATACCCGCAGCTATATTGTGTTGGTGGTATTTTAACGTTCAGGGTTGGGTTTTCTTTTTATGAGAATCTTCCAAGATCATAAGCAGCAGCTTTATCTCTTTTGACTCAGCCAACAAAGAAGGGAGCTACCTAGGAGAATGACAAACCCCAGTGATTCATATTCAGGTCGTCAGAACCTCATTCTCTTGCTAGTTTCTGCTAATGACATGTGCACTGGAAACAAATGACTCAGGCTAGAAGTGTCTATTCATCTTTAAACTTTTTTAACTCTCCTTAATCTCAAGTTAGCTCTCTTGAGGCCACCTGAACAGCACTTGTTCTTGCCAACCTCTAATTTGACACATGAAATACTGTAGATATCTAAACTATGAAGGGGTAATTTGAGAGGCTAATGTGTGCAATCAGCCTTTTTTTTTTTTTTAGTTTAATTTTCTTAGGTGTGGTTTATAAGCAGCTTGTGCTAGATGTCATCATTGGAAGTATAGTTCTGTGAGAAGCCATGATCACTGAACAACTGCAGCTTCAAATAACTTACAGCTTTACTCAGTAAGGTGTGGATCCCTGTATATTGTTTACCAGCGACATGGCCCGATTGTGTTAATAGCTTACTTAACCTGTATTATTTGTTTCAAAGATGCTTTGTCTGTGTTCTCCTGCTGATTATTTAGGCCTCAGAAGGAAAAGTGTTAATTAAATGTGTGATTGTGACAGTTGCACCGGAGGCTGGTTTCACCCAGGGAGCTGAAGAGACGCCAGAGTGGTGTTACCCGAGTTCCGTACTTTACGGGACCTGCACGGGGGGTCCCCATGTGCCGGGAATATTGTGTTATCAGGGGGCAGGGATTCCACACCCCTAGGTTCTCACAGCTCACTGGTGGAGCGTGTAGTTCCTGCCCACAGGGAACAGGCATGCAGGATGGAGCACGGTGGCTGTCGCTGATCCTGGCTGCTGTACATCACCTGAAATTGTGTTACCACCGATTGGAGGTGGGCCTTGAGCACTTAAAAGCGTGAATTGACAGCTACACGGTCATTCGTGGTGCTGCTGGCTTTGAAAGGGCTGAGGTCTGCAGTGTGGGATTTGGCTGCCGGGTGCTCAGGGAGCAGCTGAGATGTGCTTCCTAAACATCCACTTTGTTTGCATCGGGCACTGGGGTCGGGCCAGGTTTGTGAAGAGGGGCCTTGGCAAACTGGGATGTGGCATCTGCCCTCCCTATGTTATAAATTGAGGCGAATAATTTGTTCAGCCTTTCAAGAGTCAATCAGAAATTTATTGATTACAGCAAGCGATGGCAAGCAAACAGCGCTGGGTGTAGCCGGGGAGTCCCCGCTCTGCAAACGGCTCACCCTGTTTCCCCCTTCCCGCGGTCTTTTTATACTCTCTTTCTTCCGTGTCTGTGGTATCTCTGGGTGTACTCTGCGCTTGCGCCCTCTGTTGCTAGGGGGTCATCTTCTACTCTCTGGTGGTCGTTTGACGAGGGCTCCTTTCTTCTTCCTCGGTGAAAGTCCACAGCCCTGTAATGGTCTTTTCTATATAAGGTTATATGTTATATGCACTTAAGTTCTAGTTACACAATCAGCTTAAGTAATCAACATACTAGCTAGTTTCTGTCTGGCGGCTTTCTGTTATCTACACAAGGCTTCTCGTCTCTGTCTTGATGAACAAAGAGTCTTTTCTAACTTATCACACCTATGTGAGGGAGCAGCAGAGGGGGAGCTCCTCCAAGGAGCTCGGTTGGCCCCTGTTCTCCATTTATCCAGTCCCCATCAGTCCCTGAGCTCCCCACTCCTCGAGGATGGGATCAGCAGAAGGAAGGACCTGCTTCGGGGGGGGGGGCTCCAAGTCTGGCAGTGAGGCATTTCAGAAGCTGTAAAGCCTTCTGTTGAGGCTTATGATGGACCATCACCTCCAAAATCTTTTATTCTTCCTTTTCCTCCCACCCTCCCACCTCTCTTTTTTTTTTTTTTTTTTTTTTTTTTTTTTTTTTTTTTTTTTTTTTTCCCCCCAGAGGGCTCTAAAAGTGCAGGAATAGAGGAATTACACTTTGGAAAAGAATCCCTGGCACTGAGTGGGCTGGGGACAGTGGAGTGTGTGCTGTAAGTAGATCAGCTCTCCCATACAAATAAATGTGTGAAGGTTGCCAGAAAGGGACAGAGAGGAGAAGTGAGCCCTCAGCCCATAGAGATGACACTGCACATTTAATTGCTAATGGACTCTTCAAAGAGCACCTCAGCTGCTATTATTAGAACAAGCAAATGTGTGGTGTTACCTACAGGGAGCAAAAAGGGAGTCTTTCGTGATCTTCTTGACCTTTACTTTCTTGTGTTAATTTGTTTAATACCGGAGAGATTTTCCTGCTGTAAAAACTGGCTTAAGCAGAGACCTTCTCCAAGATCTCTGAAAAAGACGTGCTAATTGAGAGCTTCAGGGATCTACTGTGTACTGCTTGCCCCTCTCTTTCCCTCCTGGATCAGACTTTTACCAGCTGGTGCAATTCCATAATAGCAATCAGGCTTTATTGCATTAAACTTCTTAAGAAAATAATGTCTGTGCCTGTGGGGCTCAGCGTGGGGGAGGAAACGTCGGGAAAATGTTAGATAAATAAACACTTCTGGGTACTTTTGAAACATTGTAATTGCTCTCAGTAATCTTTGCTTTTTCAACACCTACTAAAAAGGACTTACTGCTTGTGCTATTTGTAGGTCCCAGGGTAATTTGCAAACAGTGGCGTTGCTCCTGCTCGCTTTGGGAGGGTGAAAGGTGCAAGTCAGGTGTGCTGAAGAACCCGGGGCTAAGGCGGGGCACGTTCCAGGGCTGGTGTCTGACCTGCCGGACCCGGGCTCGCTGGGGATGGGGGGCTGTGGCTCAGAGCTATACATTTGATTGCATGAGGCAGCGTGCCTTCAATAAGTACAACGTGGTATAGACCAAGGATAAATCCTTTGGGACACTTCTCAAAGCAATACCTCGGGAAAATTTCAGGCATAATAAAGCTGACACAGAAAAGGTTTTCTGAATAGTGCCAGGTGTTTCACTGGCATTGCTTGTTAATCTGGAAGGCTTGTTGAAAGCTCAGCTAGAAAAGCATCCAGGTGTCTGCTCTGTGTGTGTACTTGGAGTTTCAAACACAGCAGGCAGTGTTGTCCTTTTCCCTGCTGGAGTATTCATTAGTTAATGAGATTTGAGCAGGTGGGGTTGTTGGAATTTCTTCAGCCTCCGTATGCTAGGAGATTTCAGAGTTATATAAGTTGGTATTTCAGGAAAAAGGTGGATGGTGAGACCTGCATTTCTAATAGGCGTTTCTGCAAATCTTGAAAAGCTGCAGCTTCTGCCTGACTCTTTTCCTGTTGAAATGGAAAAGACAAATTGTGTCATCAGCACAGAACATCATTGATTCTGCAAAAGCAGGTTGGAGCCTCCTTGGCTCCAGCAGAGGTGTCCAGAGGCTGTGGGGGTGGACTTGAAGCTGAGCTGTGGCGAGTGGTGCCACTGGGCCAGTGTCCCAGCAAACATGCTCACCAGTAGTGCAGGGAGCTCTGGTGTTAGTGCCAGTGCCTTGGGATTCCTGGGTGGGATGACAGTTGTGCCTAAACATGAGGTATATCCCTGAATGAAATGCTCCATTCCTTGTGCCAATGAACTCAGCTTTAAAAGCTTCACTTGCTAGCAGTAGATCAATGATCAGGCTGCCTGTGGAGCTTCCAGATGAGCTTTGGAATAGAGCTCTAAGTCAGGACTTACTCTTCAGCTCTGAGTTATTTGTGTCATGCTGGATGGGAATTGTCAAAACTGCAGTGTGGCTGCTTATCAAAGGATAGAGTAAAATCTTAGCCTTTATTTTTTCAATTAAGAATTTTTATTTGTGCCTCAGGGACAAGAAATAGAGCTTGTTTTGGCTATTCTTAGTATTCGTGAGGCAGGAAGGGAGAGGGTAAACAGCAAGAGCAAGGAGTTGCAGTAATGAGAATGATGTCTTATTTTAGTTGCTACTTAACCAAGATATGTGGTTCCAGGAAGCAGGAAGAGATGATTTTGCCCTTTTATTCCTGCTCTCATATATCTTTGATTATCACCAAGACTTACCCTAAACAATTTAATGCCAATTCTTTTTTTATCTAACAAATTTTTGTCCATCCTCAAAGACAGGGTAAACTGTTGGGCTTATCTAGTTTGCTTTTGTTCAATCTGTAATATTAATCAGAGGACTAACTCTTAGTGACTAATATATTACCATCTCTCAAAAGACGCCTAATTTTGTTATAAAACTTTGAGGATATTTATTACTTCAAGTACATTTTGTTAGTGAATTAGGGTAAAACTGACTGCATTTTATAGCTGGGTGTTGTGTCCTTTTCTCCTGTGAAGTCAGAGGCAGCACATGAGCCCCTCTGGAAGGTACAGGCTACTTTATTGGCTTGCAGAAGCTGGCTTTGTAAAGCAGGTCAGCTTTTTGTTTCATAGCTTTTATTTAGTATCACTCTTGTTTACCAGGGTATCCAGAGAGCGTCTTACTGCTTCTCCTGTGTCTGCTGAACTGCCTTCAGGGCTGATCTGAACTGACTCCCGATTTTCCTTGTGCCAGGGTGGTGAAATCCAGGACTGTGCCTACTTGGACAGCGAAAGCACCTACAGTGAGCCGGAGCTGTTTCCTGATGAGGACGCGATGACTCTGGCACAGCAGGAGGTTCACCATGAGTCTGACATGGACAGTGCCATTGAGAGCGCCCAGAGCTCCGAGGCCTCGGACGTCTGTCGGAGCGAGGACAAGGACGGGGTGCTCGGTGGCCTCTTCCTGCCCGGTGACAAGTGAGTGGTGCCAGTTCGGCTCCAAGGCACGTGCCAGGGAGGAAGGAGCCTTTATGTGGTTAATCCCTACTGAGGGAGGCTGAGGATGGCTGATGGATTTAGAAACTTAACATCCATTTACACCATAAGGGGGATGGATGTCCAGGTCCTCTAAGTGGCTTAGGTAGCCTCAGTCCTGGCTCCTTCTGGTACATTCTGTGAGCACTCACAGGACTTGCATGTTGTGTGTTGAAGTTAAAGCAGCGAGTCTCTCCAGAACAGATCACTGCATTAGCCTCCCCAAAACATAGGTTCTTCTCTGCCATAAGCTTTATATGCTGGAATTAAAACAATACTTCCTGCAAAGCAGTTCAGTATGGGGAATATTGCTGTAGTCTTTTGTACATCTAGTTGTGTACCTGGTGTTGTGGGCTCTGCTGATTTGCTTTGCAACTTCACGTACCAAGTTAATTCTTTGTGTTTCTAATTTTCCATAACCTTTATTGTGCAACAGTAAATTGTGTTTAACACTGGGTGTCCTGGCATGTGTGTGTGTGTAACCACAGTTTGCTGTTAACACCACTGTCTCTGTAACCCTAACTTGACTCTTCCCAGGTGAGTATCTGGGAGTGCTGGTTAAAGATGACTGTGGGGGAAAGGAACCTAATTTGGCTTAATCCAGCTTTGAACTGAATTTAGTTACCACAGGACATAGCTCAGCTGGGCTTGCTTTGTAAGCCTCTGCGTTGTCTTCCCTATTTTTGGCCTGTCATCTTGATTTGTGCCTCTTGAGCTTTGTTCGTTGCTAAGGCAGCGTTTCTTCTCTCTCCTGGGCCTCCTCAGATGCTCCCTGTGCTGCCTCATTCCTGCCCTCCTCCTGAATTTCTCAGCTAGCTGAGTTCTGGCCTTCTCCCATTTGCCCAAGCAACCTCAGAGTCTTTATCAAGATAATTACAGTTTCCATGAGCTCTTTATCAAGCTTGTCTCCTTTGCTTGCCATTCCCTGTTCTCCAAAGCCCCATCCTTGTGGTGACTGACTTTTTCCCATGCTGTGTTTGAAATGCTTTTCCTCCCAGCTGTGCCAGTCAGGCTCTTGTGAAGGGGATGGGCAAGGCATTGTGCCTCCTGTACCCTCCTTCTAGGGCAGGCAGGAACCACCAAGAGCTACTGTGCTCTGATAGACCTTAATTTATCCTTTGAGACCTCCTCACCTTTGGTAAATCTGTGAGGGGGAAGCATGAGTAGCTTCATGCTTTTGTGTTAAAAGAGGCAGTAGAGCTATTTACTTTGGGTAATAGAGAGATTTTACTTTGCTGCTTGCTGAAGAAGGTGGGTTGTGTATCAGGTGTATCAGCCCTCTGAAATCTTGCTCTGAAGAACAGGAGATTCTTCGAAAACAAACAAACAACAACAACAAAAAAAAAACAACCAAATAAACAAAAAAGCATCAAACACTTGAAAGTTCCCTTCAGGAAGTGTTAGAATGAGGAAAATCAGTCACTTTTAGCAGCTCCTTTGCAAATGACTGTGTGATTTCTAGGCCTCTAATCTTGGTGGAAGTGTTACAAGGAGCTTCTTCCCAAACTCACTTGGTGTAACTGCAGTTGAGATGCAAGCAGCAGTAGGATTGTAAGATCTCCCAGAAACTTACCAATACATGGTATGTCTGTGGCACAGCAGCACTTTATGAATAAGTGTTAGTGTGATATGTTGAGCTTCTCACTAATCCCTCAGCCAAGGAGCCTTGTTAGATAAGTTTGATCTATTTATTGTATGAGTATTCCTATCTTCATCCTTCAATAGTGTGCCTGGCTTGACTTGCCCTAATTTCTGTTAATGTGAATTAGATAAATGTGTTGCAGGTTATAAATGGATCTCATCAAAACAGGGGAAACAAAAGAGCATACATCTGAAATGTTGGCAGGCTTCCTCTGCAACTAATTGCTTTTGGAGGGAAGGGATATGCAAATGATGCTTGCACCATCCACCAAAGGAACACTGGTGCATCTCTTGTTTACAGCTCACAAGTGGAGTAATACAGGAAGAGGACTCTCCCTGTAGAGAGGTTGAGAGGCTCAAGGTAGACTCAGAAGACGTTTAGGAGGAAATATTGTTGAGCTGCTGGAGAACAATGTCACCTGGGCTCTACCTCTGGGTTCTACCTCTGGGTTCACCTCTGTTCTATGGCTCAGCTGGTGGAGCTGGAGAGACAAGCAGGTGCACTGAAGCACAGGGAGAGAAAAACTTCACCCAATCTGCATAAAGTGCCAGCAGATTCCTTTAGTGCTTGGTCTGTACTGCAGAGGCCTTGGATTCTGTTGTAGGGGGAACAGTTGGGCAATGCCAGGGCCTCACAATTGAAACATCTGTTTCAGGTCTTCCAGGTGTGTTTCCTGTAGGGAGAAGTTTGCTTGTAAGAATGTTTTTGTGAATTTACTGGCTTGTCTGTTTGAATGCCTCGCCAAGGTGGGAGCTGAGCAAACCTGTGTAAAACACCTGCACTCTGCAGGTGCACTGCATGGGGCAGTCTGGACTCTGGGCAGGTGAGCCCTGTGCACCTCTGCAGCCTCCTTGCTCTGTTTTATTAGATTTGGTTTGCTCAAAACTGCTCTGCCAGCTGCTTTCCTGTGGTGCCTGACTCTGCTGATCTGTTTACCTATGTGCCCTCTTTCTCTGAAGTCACAGGGTCCTGCCTCTCCCTACCCATTTAACATCATTTTAGGTACTTTTCTGGTAGTTAGACAGCCTTGTCTTGTGGTCCATATCTCCTCTGAACAACAGAATTTGTCCTGATGGAAGGAAGGGTAGGAACCTGGCCTCCATTAGTCACATGAGTAGCTTTAGTGACTCTCTGGTAAGTGGTGAGCTGAGGTTTCTTCCTGACCACGCAGTGGAGAGTGGCTGGAATTCCTGGGGTGTGGGAGAGGATGTATCTGGATTACTGGGAAACTCTGATTGTTGAATAAGGTGACAGCCTCTGTCTTATACATGCTCCTCTCACTATCCCATGCTTTTCAGAGCTGTCTGCATGGTTCCTGCATTCAGAGCAGAAATCCCCATGTGGTCTTCACATGGAAGTGGTGGCTGAGGATCATCAAAGTGTGCTCTTTAAAGCAAAATGGTTTGTGTTGATCCAAACTTGTCACACAGATACCTTGTTCATAGATTCTCATGCTCTTGTCTCTCAAGGCACTCTGTTAGCTGCACATCAGGTACATTTATCACTTCAGGGGTTTAGCACAAAGGTGGGTTACAGCTTCAAAGAGGGTGAAGGTGGAAGGTTCCATATGAGATGAGGTGCTATCAAAGTTGGCCTTCGAGATGTTTTGACCTCTTGTTTCAGGTCAAGTCCTCACAACCCTTCTGCAGCATCTGACCTCTCCACTTATTCCACCGCCTCCCTGATCAGTAATGAAGAACAGTTTGAAGACTATGGGGAAGGAGATGATGTGGATTTTACTCCCAGTAGCCCATGTCCTGACGATGAGACCAGAACCAATGCCTACTCTGACCTTGGCTCATCTGTGTCTTCCAGGTTGCTCCTTATTCATTAACAAAATTTTTTTCATTTTTATTCTTCTCTGACCATAGCAGAGCTTACACTGGTTAGATAGACTCACCTTAAAAGCAAAATATTATCAGTTCATTTCCTGCCTTCTAATTGATAGACTGCATTTAATAATAGGAGCTATAGCAAATATGTTGTTTCTGATTACCTCTGTTGGGTTCTGTTGAAATAACTGGGCTGTTTTGCTTGTAGAGATTTCTTTCTATTGCAGACAATAATTCCACAATTCAGGGCTAGTATTGGAAGGGATTTGTTGCAAAGGAAACCAACTTAGCATTACGTACCCACATTAATATAGTGAAGACTTTTGAGAGAGCTGTTTCCGTTTAGTGTTCTGATACTACAAATCCTTAGCACTAATCTGTGAGAGGAACTGCTGCAATATGTTCAGGGGGTTATTTGAAACAAGCATCCTATTGACTTGGAATGTCTTGGGAAACATAAGCAAGTAGCTGCTGTCTGTTAGGAGCTACAAATCCACAGCAGTGCACTTGCCTCCTGCACGTATCCTCAGTCTCTGCAGCTCTTACGTCTTGTGGCCAAGGCAGGTCCAGATTGTACAGTCCTTCCCCCAAGCAAGGGAATGGATGAGCAGGGTTGGGAAGAGCTGAGCATGAAGATTCTCTAGGATTAGTCTGCTTGGATCAATAGCATACGGAGGTCTTGTCTTCATCACTAACACAGGAAGCTCACTGCATCCTTCTGCTCCGCATGCGACCCCCACGTGCTCCCCTCTGTTTCCAGCATTTCTGCAATCCAGCCTGGCCACATCTCTCATGCATGCAGAGCCAGACCCCTCTCCACTGCCCCTTCATGATGATGGCTCGTGTCTTTCATCCTGTATTTCCTCAGGTTTATGCAGCACTTTCCATTCTCATTCCTGGGGCTCAGTGCACATCATGCTATGATTGCTCTCTTTTATTTGAGTTCATTTTCTCTTTATCATGCCAAGGAGGTACTGTTATCTCCTCTATAGACCTGTGTCCACTTCTCCCTTCCTCCTCATTCCAGGGTTCCTGTCATCCTACCATCTGAGGGGGTTCATGTGACTTCCTACCAGACCACTCTGTTCTCCATCTTCCTGCCTTTCTCTTGGAGAGAAGACTCTTCAGGTTGCATGCCAGGCTCTAGTGGGAAGATGGGCAAGATAAGAGCAAGAAAGACATTGCTGAGGTTGAATATACTCATGTAGCTGCCTTTACTATGTGCATCACAGTGGACCACATGTACCTTTTGCTGTTCTTCTGGTTACCCAAACTGATTCTTTGCACTGCCATCCAGAAACATCCATGTGCTCTGGAAGGCCTCAGCTCAGACAGGTGGATTTGCCCTAAGAGTAGCACTGGCCATCATCAGCTCTGACATAGATGAGCTGTGGTTAGAGATGGTTCTTCAAGTCCCTCATCTGTGATTCTGACACACAGACACACGGAAAACCTGTTGTGGGCTGGTTACTTCAGCCAATAACATCTCTCCTTTCCTGCAAACAGTGCTGGCCAAACCCCCCGAAAAATGAGACATGTTTATAACAGCGAGTTGCTGGATGTTTACTGCTCACAGTGCTGCAAAAAGATAAATCTCCTCAACGATTTGGAAGCCAGGCTGAAAAACTTGAAAGCAAACAGGTAAGCTGCCTATTGCACTGCTTTTGGCAATGCCCCCTTGACATGGGACTGGCTAATAGCAGGAGGAGACATATCTGTATCCCATTCCATCTTACACATGTGTTGTTCTTAAAAAACAGTAAGAAATTTAGACTTGGATATGTAGCCCAACCCAAAATGCTGCTCTTCATCAGCTGTTAAGTATTTTTCTGATTTAAGCTGCAGATATAATTACTAAACTCCAATATTTTAGCCAATGAGCTCTTTGATTGCAGAGTAAGAGTGATATTTCAAGGAATTTTTCCCAGGAAGTGGGATCTGGTGTGCTGCTTAGTACAGATCTACAGTTAGCTCCTGCTTTCTCCAGGTGGGAAAGAGGGATCTCCAGATCCTTGGCTAATGCACATAACCTTACATATACCTCTCCTAAAGCTACTGGTCAGCAGAGGTACTTGGCTCCTCTGGGATTTTTTCTGTGATGTCAAGGGAACTTGGAAAAATGATGAATCCTATGGCAGAAGTTATTTTTGGAGTTCTTTGCAATTTCAGCCTTTTCCTTACGTTTCTCTCTCTGCCACTCTGTCACTCTGAAGCTGTGCTGAGCACTTAAAAAGTGCTTCTAACAATCACCTACAGTTTTTGAAGGCAATGATTTGGTGGGATTTTAGCTCCCCCTAGAAACTGGATGTGAGTCCTGCCTGTCAGTGAAATCCTTGGGACGCAGCACGCTGCACTGCTGCTTCTCGTGATGCACAGCAGTGGAGAACTTGGCATGAACAATGTTCCTGCCCTAGCAATGAGCCTGCCAACATTCAGACCACGAGCAGCCAGGGCTTTGGGAATTTTCTGAGGGGGGCTGGATATACCTGACCAAGAACTGTGTCTTGGAGCACACAGAGATGTGACATCCTCTTACCAAGAGATGCAGCAGGATATTTTGGTCTGGTTCCAGTGCTGTCTGCAGCAAGGGGTCTTCACTTAGATAGCACCAGTCTCTGGCTGCACAAGGGAACTGGAAAAACGGAAAGACCTCAGTTCCTGTGCTGAACTGGGAAGCGTTGTGGGGAAGGATAAACTAACTGTTCATAAAATCATCTAAAAACTGGAAATACAGAATCAATGTCCATCACTAACTTGGTGTCCCTTTGTGGTGTTTCTAATGTTAGTTTCTCTCTGATTTACGCTGACAAATCTCTACTACATGTAACAGTATTTGCAAATTGACTTATTAACGATCACAGTAATTTGTGGCTTCACTCATCTTTACATTCTTAGTAATTGCAGTTTTTGATTCAGTTGTTAAAGAATATTGTTCACAGAATTATCTTTTGAGTAGGCTAAAAAAGTCCATTGTATTCATTGTGCAATTGAAATTGAATCAAATAAGTGTTTAATTCCTATATCATTCCTTCTCTATCCATGTAGCCCTAACAGGAAAATATCAAGCACAGCTTTTGGAAGGTAAGAGTCTTCAAGTTTTCTATGAATTATTTGTGGAATCAGCCATAACAATTCCATAGTGGGAGACAAAAGTAGGAATAATTTTAGAAAACCAAAAATGTACCAAAAATAAATTTTTAAGGGAAGGGGCCTGTGTTTGGGTATGAATGTTGCCCCTGCTACTCTTGTAGCAGGCCCCTGAACTGGAAAGAGCTCTATTAAAAATATAGTTTTTGCTTCCTTGTCTGCCAGACATATTCCTTTGTACTGCTATTCCATCAGTCCAGCTGCTGTTTCTTTAACCCTCATAATAACCCTTACTGCTGTTGCCAAAATGTGAAGAGCACCCCTTTAAAAAGGACATACAGAATTGTCATCTTGAGGGCTGTAAGATTCGAGGACATTTTAGATAATTTCCAGTGTTGCATATTCTGACACTATTCTGCAGTTGGAACTGCTTGAGATTTCTTTTTTCTGTTTTTTTTTAAGTTCTCACTGTATGAAATTTTCTAGCTTAACTGTACCAACCAATGTGCAGTGGTGACCTTATTTTAATTTTGTAATAAGGCAAATACAATTCAGTGCATAGTGTGAATAAGACTTAAATATTTTTTAAACTATGTTAATGCTCGTGGCAGATCCTATCAAAAGCAACAAAGACCTCACTCCGTAGAACTAATGTCACTGACTGTGCTCAGTATGACTTCATTTAGCTACAAGTCTCTTGTGAGACTTGGGCTTAAACAGTTGTAATTGTCACTGAAATGATTGCATAGATTTTACCATTGGATGTTCAAAGTCTGAAGCCAGACTCTTCATCCTCCCTCCTCATCAAGCAAAATAATGATCCTTCTGATCTTTCAGACAACTCTTCCACAACAGTAACTTCAGCAGCAGTAATGGCAGCACAGAAGACTTGTTCAGAGACAGTATAGACTCCTGTGATAATGATATCACTGAAAAGGTAAGAATCTCTGTGCCCTATGAGTAATGTACCCAACCAAATCCTGCTGGAGCCCAGCATCAGGGGATCAAGATCTTGCTCAAAATTACCCATGATATGAAGTAGCTTATTCAAAATGTCCTTGATGTTCCATTAGTATTACAACTTTGCTTGGCAGTAACGCAAGAACTGAGCGAGCACAGATCTAGGCATTCTGTTAGGACTTCTGTATGGTGTATTTGCAGTGATCACCTTCAAGGAACATGCAGGGTCTGGGGAACTCAGAATTCTGGACTTTAATTTTGCTGCTGGCTTTGCAGAGAAATATGCTCTGTTTTAAAATGGTAGAGTAGCTAAATGCCAGTTAGGAACAGTGAAGGGGTGTTTGAAGAGAGATTCAAACTCAGTCTTTTTTGCTTGTCCTTCCAGGTGACGTACCTAGAGAAGAAGGTGACAGAACTGGAGAATGACAGCCTGACAAATGGTGACCTGAAGAGCAAACTGAAACAAGAGAACACACAGCTGGTTCACAGGTAACAAAGCACAGAGCCAAGTCTCTTCACCAGCACAGTTGTGGGAAAGGAATATTTCTACCTCTAGAGTATGACCAAGTCTTCTTCCTTAATGCTGACAGATGAAATAAGGCTTCATCTGAGAAGTCCAGGTGGAATAGGCCTGCCTTGCTGAATTTTCGGCAAGAGGAGGCCTCCAGACAAGTGTTTTTGACAGAGATGCAAGAGAAAACTCTTCTGCTGTAAGAGAGGTTACCCCTGCTGGTTGGGTTTTTTTTCCTTGCATGTAGCAAGAGCAGAATGCTGGGTCTTAGTCCCAGCTTCATGAGACTGAAAGAATACTAGATTAACTGATACTGCTTAATTCTGTGTTTATTAGTAAATATGAGAGATACGGGGAGAGGTTAAATGCCAAAAGAGATGGTGAATTAGAATGAAATAAAGGAGTAGGCAGGAAAGAGAGAGGCAATGAATTTGCTTCTGAAGCTGTTACTGAAATGAGATCTCATTTCCTTAGAGTTCATGAGCTAGAGGAATTATTGAAAGACCAAGAAACATCGGCAGAACAGACTCTGGAAGAAGAGATAAAGAGACATAGAGAAGCTTACAGCAAGTATGAAAAAGAGAAAGGCACCGAAATTGAACTGCTAAATACAAGGTAACAAACATCTTGGTGCCACCCTGAACAGGGCAAAAGGTCCTCTTTTCTTCATTTTTACTTTGCTTGTAAATGTAGGCTGTTCACCAGCAGACAGTGCACAGATGGTGGCAGGTTGACAGCTCTGTAGAGTAACTCTGCAGTCACATGTCTAATGCCCAAAAGCTTGGAGGATGCTTTACATTAATGCTTTAATCCACGTGGCCCATGTAGACAGCTTAACTGGATATTTGGCACAGATTCAAGGAGGGAATTGTGACCAGTTCTAGCAAACACTTGTGCCTGCATTTGTTTTTTCCAACTTACATTTTTTCAGCTACCTGTTGATAGGAGCACGAGAACCTGAGGGTCTGTAACATTTTTGGCCCTAAAAACAAACAAGCAAAAACACATGTTAGAGAGTGCTATGATGAGGAAGATTTTCCCTATTTGGTCTTTCTATCAAGTGCAAGTGAGATAGCTTTTTAGAGCACGCTATTTTGAATGTCTGCATTCTTGAAGAGGTATTTGCTTTAAGATTTTTGTTATTAACACAGGGTTCAGCAACTGGAAGAAGAAAATGGTGATCTGAAAAGCACTGTCACACGGCTGAAATCCCAAACAGAGAGATTGGATGAGGTAACAAAACTCCTGAGTCCTTGAGCAACAGCAGTTTATGTAAGAGCAAACTCTTACAGTGCTTGGCCCAGCTTCTTAAATTTTCCTTCCCTAAACAAGATAATTAATGGAATTGGAACATTGGTCACCTTTAGGGGCAGGAATGTCCTGAGACACAAGGCAGTTTACAGCCAGCTGTGTCTGTAGGTTCCTGTTGTGAAGCTGAGCTGTGCCCTGCTCTTGCCAGCCTGTCCTGAAGTTCCCTGTTCATTCCAGGAGAGGCAGCGCATGTCGGATAGGTTGGAGGACACAAGTCTGCGACTGAAGGATGAGATGGATTTGTACAAGAGGATGATGGACAAGCTGCGGCAGAACAGGCTGGAATTCAACAAGGAGAGGGAAGCCACACAGGAGGTAAGTGTGAAGAGGGATGTAAGACCAGGCAGTCTCATCACCTGCATGGAAACCCCAGGGAGAAGGAATGGGCAGTCAGGATGAGCACTGAGAACAGCACATCCAGTGAAGCTATTGCTGGATTGTGTTTCTGTGGGAAGGCTGCCCACAGAGCAATGAAAGCTGCAAGAATATTTAATAAGTGCCAATCCCTGACCCAAAGAGTTTACAGCTCTTTGAGAACTGTGTTCCCTAATGTTTCTCTCTGTTTGCAAGGGAAATTATGCTTCTTGTGGATGAAGCTTAGCAATCACAGCCTTTGCCAGCTCTGGGGCCATTTAGGGGACCTGTGCTTGCAAAGGAAGAAGAAGAAGAGGCTGTGTTGTAGGACTGTGGCCACAGCCAGGCTCAGGGAGTGCTTTTGCCCGAGTACAGAGGGGGCTGTTTGCAGGGAGGGCTGCACAGACAGGGCCTGTTTGCTGCCCACAGCTCATCGAAGACCTGCGGAAGGAACTGGAGCACCTGCAGCTGTACAAGCTGGAATGTGAACGTCCTGGACGTGGGAGAAGCTCTTCCTCCAGCCTGAGTGAATTCAATGCCAAAACCAGAGAGGTGGAAATGGAGCATGAGATAAAACGCTTGAAGCAGGTGAGTAGGGAAGGGCCCCTCAATCCACACCAAATGTACAGGAATACCTTGAAAAATGGAAGCCCAAGCACTCTGCCTTCAGATTTTGTCCCTTTCTTTCTCATACAAGCACAAGAGCCTCGTTGCATCTGTGCAGGACTTCTTTGCACTGGTGATGTAAATTATGCCCCAGGAAAACTGAGGCAGGGAGGCCTTGTCACTGGAGGCAAGAGTTGCTGTCAGCTGCCGCCTCACTGTATGTCATCCAAGCTACCTGCCATGTTAAAATATATATTTTTTTAAATGAAACCTTGTAGGAGGAACTTAAAAAACAATGTCTTTTCATGCTTAAATAGGAGAACCAGAAACTTCGTGACCAAAATGATGATCTTAATGGACAGATTCTAAGCCTCAGTCTTTATGAAGCTAAAAACCTCTTTGCAACGCAAACAAAAGCCCAGTCACTGGCTGCTGAAATTGATTCTGCATCAAGAGATGAGGTAATGTGCTTTTCTAATCAGGTACTACATCCAAGAATATGCAATTTTCAATGTAATTAACTGTCAAGGTTGAAGTATCTGAAGTTGACAAATGAACAACAGAAAATTCTGCTTTGCTAGGAGTTCAAGAGGTTGCCTTAAATCTAACACTGTTTCGGTATCCTTATTTCCATTTCGGTATCCTCTTCCATTTTTCTCAAAAAAAAAAAGAATTATTACAGTCTCAGTGAACTGTTTTGCAGTTCTAACATCTTGTATCTTGCAGAGTAATGTGAGAGTATGACATTAAATTAATACAAAAATGGCCATTGATAGTTACTTCAATTTTTACTTAGTGTTCTAGATTTAGTTCTATCTTACTTCAGTAACAAGCTCTCACTTATATATTTGAGCTATATATTCCCTGTACCAGAGCTGAATTCTTGGAGAAAGTAACTTGTGTTACTTGTGTTACTTGTGTAATTTGGTAATGCTTCGAAAGATATTCTGGGAAACCCATTTGTATGTGGGCTGAGTCCAGCTGGTGTAGCTTCCTCTGAGCTCCAGGACAGATTGTGGGATCAGGCCAATGGATACATGAGAGCTCCCAGGCAAGAAGACAGGTTAATGGTGAAGGAGATCAAAGGAATAGTTTGTTCTTGATGCTCTATCTCTTCCAGACAGAACTTCCCATTTCTTCATCAAGAAAAACTGTGAGACAGAAAAGTCCTTTTTACCCAGTCTGTACTGGACTGACCTGTCAGCCTTAGCTCCTGGGCAGGCCCTTGAAGTGAAGGCCCTTGAATTATATACCTGAGAACTTAATTTCTTGCTGAACCAGAGAATTGTGAAGAAAGGCTGTTTACTTGTTGATCTCTAATTAGGTAAAAGCAAACTGGCTTTTGCTATTGTCAAGAAAAATCTGACTTTGTCTCTTTCAATCTTATGGCTCTGGCTCATGTGAGGCATATCCAACATGCCCCCTTTAAAGGAGGAAAGTGCCTGAAAGCTGTGGCCCAGACTAGGAAAACCTCACAGACCTGCCCAAACTGTTCCCATTGTGCCATTTTCCCTGTATGATCAGAACAAAGGTAACAATCTGCAGATTCAGGGTGGGACTTCTGTGCAGTCTTATGAAAGTGGACAGGCAAATAACATGAGCTTCAGGAGGATCTGGGGCTCTGACATGCCTTGGCAGCCTTGTCAGTTTGACATTAAACATTCAGAGATAAAAAGTAAAGTAGTCTTCATCTTTAGAGAGGTTGAAGGGCCTTTTACAAGCCCAAAAATCTGGAGAAACACATGTATTTAATACAGAACATTGAATAGCATTTGGGTTGTTCTCGTGGAGTATGTAGTGGTTGTTTTGGGGTTTCTTTTGAGAGAGAGTATGCACGTGATCCAGAGGAAGCACATATTTTTCCTGGTGCAAAACACTGAAATGCTTGTTCTGTTCAACAGTCTTTCATGCAAACACCTTTAGATTTCAGTAGTTATGAAAAAAATTGAGTATCATGAAGCCCTTGCTCTGAGATGAAGCAGTTGATCCATGGTATGGATGCAGGGTGGATTGGCATGTTAGATGGGGAACTTGTTTCAGATGACTTGCCAGAAGATCCCTGGAGATGACTGTTCACCACCTTCTTTGACAGCAAAGGTCTGTAACATTCAGAATTGTTTCTAATACAGATACAGGGAGGAGCTGGAGTTATTAAACTTGTCACAAAAGGAATTGCTGGTCCTGAGCAGGCACTGGTCTCTCACCTGTCTCAATTTCAGGCTATAACATAAACCACTGAGAATATTTCAGGAGTAACTTGAAAATGTTGTGTTTTAGCTCATGGAAGCCCTCAAAGAACAGGAAGAGATAAATTACAGATTGCGACAGTATATGGACAAGATAATTTTGGCAATCCTGGACCACAATCCATCTATCTTGGAAATAAAGAATTGAAGAGAATATGAGAAGGAAAAGCAGCAACTGCCTGATATTTCTGCACATGCCACTGGATTTAAGCAGCACTCTGATACTGTAAATGAATCTATAAATTATATAATACACACTAGGTGTGAGTGTGGGTGTGAGGGTGTGTTTATATGATGTTTGGTACACTGTTATTTGTCATTGAATTGGCTTGGTTAGACTTTTTCCATGCACTTTCAATACCTGTGATGAGATGGATACTGTATATTAATGTAATAACAATATAACTGGATCATGCTGTTTTAGATACTGGACAAAATTACTCTACCTCTAGTTGTAAAGGTAAAAATAGACAATGGAAACATATGGATGTGGCCCTAACTTTAGGAGCAAGAATTTTTTTCTTCGTTCTTCCAGGAATTTGGGTACCACAAACCAATTCACATACCCAGGTTCAGTTCCTGACTGGTGCTGACTGTGTAATTTGCTATTTGATTTCGTTTTAGTACTTAAGCCACACATCAGATTTAAAAAAAAAAAAAAAAAAAGCCCAAAAAAAACCAAAACCAAAAAACCACAACAAAAACACACAAAATTCGGGAAAAGACACAAATGGGAAGAAAAGGAAGATACTGCAGAATTTTTGCTATTTATGAAAAATCACCATCCATTTGTTTGCCACTGTCAGCACAAAGTGTTTTTCGTGTAAGATCACTTTGAAGCCTGCTTTCGGATGCTCTTAGCCTGCTCTCTAGTGTGTGTGCATGTGTGTTTTTTATGCCAGGGTCCCTGTAGCATTGAGGCAAAGAGCTTTTCAAATACGTTCCCCTATTTTCAGGGGTATATCATGGGCCATTAAGATGAATTTTGGGATTCTGCCCCTTCCCCTCACCCTGATTTTAAAGATTTCACTGAAGGAACACATTCCACTTCTTACCAAAAAAAAAAAAAAGAAACAGAACAACAACAACAAAATATTTGCATGAAATATCTCATCTCAGGGGAGGAGGAGGACCAGCCCTCGCCATGACATGCTGAGTTGCTTTCCCACCCCAGACAGCTGCACTCCTTTGAGAATGGCATTTTCTGGGCAGGCTGTGCAGAGGAACGGCTGGTTCCTGGCACAGCAGTGGAGGACAGTCTGATACAGAGTGGCTTCTACCTATAGGACAGGAAAAAGAAAAATAGCTTCATCTTGCAGGAGTTGCCAGTCCAGACTGAGCACGTATGTGCATATCTAAAGCTCTGAGTAGGGAGCACATCCCGATTTAGATGAGCAGTTGTGCAGGTGCTTAACTTTTAAGTGTGTGCTGCATCTACTCATGGACGTCAGTGGGACAGAACATTAAGCTTTAAAGTTGAGCGTATGCTTAAATGCTGCCTTAAAAAGGGATGACTTCAACATGTGCCTGTGTTTTCCAGAGTTGGATCTATACTGTAGGGCTAGGATGTTTTTAATTAATAATGTAGCTTACATAAGGAACTTATGGAATTGTTTGGGTAGTTGAATGCTAAAAACAAATTTTATTCCATGCACTTTTTTTAAAGTAAGAGTTTCACACTTTTGATTCACACCAACTGACACAGAAAAATCAGCTGGAGATCTGGCTTTCCCTAGTGCATAGAGATGTTTCCTCTATTGAATACACTCCCCAGAAGAATGTTACAGTAGCAATGAATGTGCTTTTCTGTGTATTTCTTGCTGTTGGCAGTGTCTTGCCCCTAGTATTTCTCTTGATGTATCTTGGTGTGTATATGTGATGCATTTTTCCTGAATTTGAATACATAAAACTGTATTCAGTTAGGGATGTAAATATATATATATATTTTCTGCAATCTCTGTGCTCTTGCCTTCAGTGATGTGTTACTGGAGTGATGAGAAGCAGGGGACGTACTGAAATCAGGCTTTCCTGAAGGCAAGAAAATAATAACAGATGGTTTCTATGTATCTGCATAGGCAGGTGTTAAGTAACTGGAAAGAGAGGGGAACCAGAGGAATGACTGAGGGACACAACAGCCCAGTGCACAGAGGTCTGCAGTGCTCTGTGAGAAATGGGACAGTCTGGTTCAAACAGTCATGTCACAGGGCTGGGTTCCTGAGGCTCTGGGGTAATCTGGAGGAAAGGATTTAAAGAACACTCTTCTGCCACCTGGGAACGGTGTAAGATGTAACACTGCAGCAGCTTCTGTTTATTTAGAAGTAGGTGGAACCCCATGGAAGCCCCACACATCCACCTTTCCCAGCTGCTGCTTCTTCTGGATGTGCCACCCAGAAGGTGGGAGAGAAACAGTTCAGCCAGCTCGGTGCTTCCTGTCTGCAGGACTCCTCACTTGCACTTTAGTGATGGTATTTCCCTCTGCCTGGTGCTGTCTGTGGGTAGTGCCAGAGATTTCACTCTTTGTAGCCATAGAGAACTCTTCCACACTGTTAGAGGACTGTTGCAAACCTGCTGTGACCCACAGGGCCAGGTGACCCAGCAGCCTGCTTCTGGAGCTAACTGTGTTGCACTGCTGTGCTGCTCTCGTGCAGTGGATTTCAAGAAGAGTGAAGCTGTTGCAGCTTAGGCTGGTGACTGAATGTTTCCCCTAGTTATTTTTAAGTAAACCGGACTTGGCTTCAAAATTTCAATGATCTAAAGCCCATTCCCATTAGGGTGGAACATCAGCAAATGTTGAGGACTGTTTCACTGAAAGCAAAGCCCATGGACTAGAGCAGAAGACATTACTATACTGATAGCCAAGTTTTTGTGCAGATAATTATATGTAGGAGGTGAACAGTCACTAGTAGTGACAAGTAGTCACTGAATCTGGCTGATATCCCAAAAGGGATATTTAGCCAAGGGTACCAGCAGTGGAAATTTCTTAAAAGTTACAGGACTTCTTGTTCAGCTCTGTACCCAGCTGTGTAAGTACTTAGAAGCTCTTCCTTGCTCCAGTGTTTGCATTTGAAGAGATGTCTCACCACCATGTTGGTGCTGTTTGTAGCTGTGTTTTATTGTGTAAAGGAGGTATCCTTCTGCTCCTGTGGGGCCCTCGGTGTGATACTGCCATCTGTTACTGTGGAAATCATATCCAGATACTTACTATGTTTGACAAATAATGTGAGTTGGAGGTGGGAGAGGCATTTCACTGGCAGATATATTTTCCTCTAAGGTATCCACCTCTAAAAATACTAATTAGCAATTGCATTCTTTGACTGAGTAACTGCAGATATTAGACCAACTTATCTTGCAACTCAAGCCCTGGAGAAGCCTTTTATCCCAGAAGAGAAGTCATTGTGGTTTATGACATGCAGGTAATTCGGTAATAAAGGATCACTTGATGGCTCACTGGGGCAGGGAGAAGAGTAATCTGATACCAGTGTTGCAGAGAGTGCAAATTTTGATCAAGTGTCAGACAGACACTGGCAGAACAGACAGGTGTTGCAAATAGGGAGACGCTAATTTTGCTGTCTGTTCTCTGATAAATCTCTTACTTCTTTGCTGTGGACAACCTTTGTGTTCTCAGGCTGGCCAGGAAAGTACAGCCTGCCTTGTTGGTGGAACAAGGGCCTCCCTTCCCTAGGTAAATCACTTCAGACACAGAAATGTGGTATCATGTCCTTCTAGCAACACACAGATGCAGTAAACGCTCCTGTGTCAAACCCGTGGTTCTATTTAACCCTTGGGGATGCAAACACAATCCCAGGTACCGTATCGTGATCTGTTCCTTAGTTCATTTGACCTTAGATTCTGAAAAGCTAAATGATATTCTAGTTAAACCTGTTGCAATACCATTACAGGTATTTCTGGACAGTGGGGAAAAAAAAAAAAAATGGATTTTGACTAGAAGCTGCCCTTGGTCAGGCTAATCCCACACAAGGTACTGCAGAAAAATTACCTCTTTCAAAACTTGCACTTAAAGAGTACCTGAAAGTAGTAGTCTCTCAAGATTTTTCTGGTATTGGCTGCTTCCTTCCAGACTTCAGTCTTCAGCTGCTGCCTAGTTCTGAATGATGCTGATTCAAAACTGCTTTGACATTAAAAGAAGATTTTTCAGCTTTTTGAATAGCTTCTATTCAAGACTGAAGCTGTTAAATAATTTTTCTTGAGGTGCAACACTGATGAACTGTAAGCATCCCATCTATTTTTAAGGAATTTTAAATATGCAAATATGTAGGAAGTTTCAAAGAAACCCAGCATCCAATGAACTTTTGTTGCCAACTTTCCTTTCACGGTCTTTGGGAAAAATTGAGGTATTTCTCAGCCAGCTCTGCAGGGAGTTGAACACAGCATTATTAATTCTCAAGGATGTGTATCAACAAATATTTTGCTGTCTGAGTGCAGCAATGCTCCATTTACTTTGGTAGAACTGCATTGCTCTCCAGAGAGGATCTAGACCAACAGTATTTAGACTCCCTAATCTGGTTTGTAAATGAGGGCTTGGAAGCTGATAGATAAACACACATTGTGGGCTGCTACACGAGGCACTGCTCACTGGTCTGTGCATCATAGTGCCTGTGACATGTGATGAGTCTAAGAACTAGAATTTACAAATAAAAGAATGCTTTTTTTTACATTCTTTAATGCCAGTGAATATGCAGTGGTTTTCTCTTAAAACAAATACTGTATGGTGTGGTCTGAGGGATTTTTTTCCAAGGAAGGAAGGAAGTAGCAGCTGATCAAACACTTGCCAAATCATTGGCTTGGCTTATACTGATTTAAGTGAAAACTTGACTCAGACTTTAACTGAGCAGCTCCTGGTGTAAGCAGCAATGCTTGTATTCTTGTTATTTCTTACTCAAGAAACATTGTCAAGAGATCATGACTGGTTGGTTTTAAAGGACATAGTTCCACAGTTCTGATATTTTGTTCCTTTGCATCTCAATATTTTTGAATTCAAAATATTGATCCTAGGAGCAGTTTGCTGTTAAATCATACATGGGTTTCTAGTTAATGAAACTCTGCTTTAGAGTTTGAAGATTGCAGTCAGTGCTGGGTCTGAATCCTGTCATTCTGCATAATGCATTGGGAATCGCTCCAATGTGCAAGATAGTTGTTTCTTTCTGGGACTCTTCCTCAGTGTTCTGTTGACATTTACACTCTTGGTCTTGTCCCCAGCCACTGTCAGGTGTCTGTGTGCCTTAGGGCAGCACTTTGAGCAGATGGGAGGGACAAATTCTATATTCTTGGCTTCAGTGTGACATCAGCACCCAAGGCATGAATTTCAGTCCTGTCTTTATACTAGGCCAGTCCTGTCCTTGCCTTTTTTGTGGTTGTGAAAACTGGCTGTGTCCCATGTACATGACAAAATGTAGCTGGTTCTCATGGTATACAAGCAGGTAAGGTGAGTAAAGCTGAAGGTGATCCAGGTGAGGGATCCCTGGGAGGTGCCTCAGCTCTGTCCAGGTGTCCCACTGCAGCTCTGCTGACACACTCTGGAGGTTCAGCCTGCAGCTCAGCATGGCCAGCACATCGCAGAGGTGACAGCAGCAGCCCATGAGGATCTGCAGGCAAAACCTGCAGGCAGGGCCACGCTACCACAGTTTGCCACAGTGTGGAGCCAGCTGACAGGGCTCCTGCTGTTCTCTGCACCCTGGGCTTCAGCCTGCTGGCTTCCGTCTGGGGCTTTTGTTCAACTGCAAAAGTAGTACCAGGTCAAACATACTGTTAGACAGATTCGTTTTTACTTAGACTTTAAACCTAATGAAAACATTAACAAACACGGGCTTCTGCAATGTAATTTGGACACCTAGCCCTGGAATGGAGGTGCTGTGAGTGGAGCAGCTGTGACACCTGAGCTGTCAGCTTTGCTGTCACTGTTCTAGGCACAGTGATACCCTGGAAACCCCTCAGAGCTGCTGTGCCCCAGTGAGAGGTGGCAGGTGACTGTTCTGGGGGACACATCTGTGCAGGGGTAAGGGAGCTGCAGACACTCCTCCTCCCAGTGATGAACTCACACTCCCCAGCATCAGCTCTGATTTATTTACTACCTTATCCATAGCTAAATTATTCTGGCTTTGGAGAAAGGACATCAGAAAGAGAACCAAGAATTTAGTATCCTGTGAACACTTCAGTACACTACAGGGCAGTATATGTTGCACTGATACATATTTAAATGCTGAGACATTTTGAGAATTACTGTAAAATCAGTTGTGAGAGCCATTTGTTTTTCTCTGTTGCACAGACTAGTCACTTTTTTTTTGCATGGTTACATATTTTAGTACTTGTGCCTTTTACTTCTCTGTTGTGAGGATACATTTTATTTTCACATTTTATCATCTGGTTTTGGACACTTTTTATATACACTTCTTTTATCATCTGATTTCTTGTAATGTACATGTGTATATATAAAATAGATCAGATTTGTATTCATGTGCCTCTGAGATGTAAAAAATATTCATTTTGTACAGGTTTTTTTAGAAGCACTAGGTCACGGTCTAAATTACGTAGCAAATGAAATTTAACATAATTAGCAGTTCTTTGTCTTCTTTTAGGAATGTTGTATCAGATGGTTGGTCTCGTGTAAGGCAATGTCACACACACTCTGCAGATTTATTGTTTCAGTATTGTTTTGAGACCAATTCTATCCACTTGTTGGCTTAAGTTAATTCAAAGTAATAAAACACTTAATTAAATGTTACAGTCCTGACTTGGTGATTATAGTTTTTATTTCCATTAAAGCAAATTTGCTTCCTTTTATAATTGAAATGGGCACCAGACCAAAACCTCATTTGAACACATTGCCCATTTCAGGTTAACTTCTATTCTGGGATTATTTTTGTGGGATCAGACAAGTGATTTACTTTGACCATTGAAATGGAAAAAGAAATAGCATTACCAATTCATAGACTCTCCATCTTAGAGTGCCTAAAATGCTTTAGTTACTCCTTGTCTTCCCTGCCTGGCTTTTCTGGCAGCATTTTCTAAGGACAGACCCTGGATCTGCATTCCATCTTGTAGATGTGAGAGATTGAGTGTCTTGCTCTTCACATTTTGGCAGATGCTGAATAAACTTCTTCCCTTGGGGTTTGTAGCACAGCACTCTCCCACAGCATTTGGGAAGCTGTGTAGATGCATTGTGAGCCTGGACATCTGTAACTGGCAGTGAGGGCCCTGGTCCTAGAAGTGTCCTTCCCTCCCTCCAGCCTCTTCTTGAGCTGGTGGTTTTGTTTCTGGAGTGCTGACCCTGCTCATCTGATGAGATCCTCAAATTGTTCCCTCTCTCACATCTTGTTGTATATCAATACCCCACTCACCAGCCCCCAGACACAGTGAGATAATAAACTGTGGTAAGTCTCAAGGAAAAAAATCATCTATATCCCCTAAATCTTTCAAAAAACAAAGTTTTTTATCTATAAAAGAATTTGTTCCACTCTCACAGAGCAGAAGTTTTTGGACTGAATTTGACACCCATTTCACAGAATATAAAGCTGCCTTAGAAGCAAGGAGGTGGTTTTATTTTTTATTTCAAAGGCTGCTTGGTATGAAAATGAGCAAAGTTCACTTGTTCCATTATTACTGAAAAAAAGCAGCCAGCAAAAGTGGCATATGACTATTTTTAATCTCATTCTGTAATTTATAACATCAGTGAAGTGATGTCAGTACTGTTGCAATGTGCCATTACACTATTTTCTCTGTATTTTCTTGAAATACTTTTTGGGAACAATAAAGCTGTCCTTGCTGATGTGGGTCCTTCAGGTAGCTGTAATGTACAATCAGATATGTAAATAAATTATTTGCTTTCCCTGCATGACTAAAGCATTGTCTGTGGTGGGTGACTGATTCAATGTCCCTCCTTACCTTCCTCCCTGGTCCACCTTTATTTCCGTTCTTCATTTAAAGAAGGATTGCCCAGTTCTGTTCTCACCTGCCCAAACACCAACTTCATTAACTTTGCCTAAGTTACACAGATGGCACCAGGGAAGATGTTTGCTCAGTACATGCCTTACCTGACATCCACAGTTGTGTTAAATTTTCAAGCCCAAGCTTCACAGGACCAACCCATTAATGTCTCCACCAACAGCGCTGCCCTTCTCAATTGATGGGAACTCCAGCTGGGAGCTGTTTGCAGCTTTTTGGCTCCAGCTTTTTTATGTGACTTAAATACAATTATTTACTGACCCATATAGCTAATGAGCACGTGCTGTGGCTCCTTCCTTGAGGAGCAGTGAGCTGTTTATGGGGAGGGCACAGCCTGGAGCTGTGTCCTGGGGATCTGGTGCTGGGGCAGTCTGACCTGGCATGGCCAGCAGTGATCACCCCAGGGCATGTCCTGAGGGGAGTTTCACACTTAAACCGAAGGCAGCAGCTTCCCCGGGAGAGTCCTGAGGGAAAACATCGCCATGGGCAGCCCCTGGAGAGGCCGAGGCTCCCGGGTGTACCCGGCGGGGCCATGCTGCAAGCAGCACCACAGGCTTTGTCCATGAGGGACCAGGACAGTGCTGGGACGCCTCTGGCCATGACTGGGAGCCAGGACCTGTCACAGGTGCCACGTGTGCAGACCAGGGGAGGCCCTCAGCCTGATGTGGGCTCAGGCCAGGACTCAGCACGTCCCCGTGGCTGGCGGAACAGGCTCTGTGTGAGGTGTGATGGTGGAGGACACGCTCAGGGCCTGCTCGACCAACACTCTGAGGTAATTTTTTCTTTTAATCTCCAGTTTGAACCACCAGACCTGTTGGCCTCTTCTCTGGGCTTTATTTTAACTGCTGGAGACAAAAGAATAACAAGTGAGTAGCAGCTTAGGTCCCAGGCTGCTTTTTGCAAGGTCTGTGTAGGGTGAGGGGAGTGCGCCATGGGCGGGTTCCTGCGGGCAGCCAGTCCTGGGCTGGTGTCTGTGGGCACATTGCCCAACAGAGGGGTCCAGTGCTCTGGGGAAATGCTGCTGGCAGAGGGGCAGACACTGTCAGCCCAGAGAAATGTGGGATTCTCCTTACTTGGGAAAAATGGAGCCTTTTTGTTACGTGTTGGGGATGCTCCAGGGTGAGGTGTCCCCTCAAGCAGCCCAGTGCAGTTCCGTGCCCTGTCCTACCTGCCCAGCAGCATCCTGGATGAAGCCATCAGGGTTACCCTGGGAATGTCAGCAAAGCCCACCCTGACATAGCCACAGTGGGTCAGGGATATGTTTCCACAGGGGGTTATGTGGGTTTGAAGTTTGACTCCTGAGAAGCTGCTGCTCCCACCCCCAGCCTGCACCTCCAGTGTCACCTCGTGTCCTTGGGCTAACAAAATATGACCATTTTGCACCTGTGTGAAAGGTAATGAAGGGTGTAAAGCCAGGGAACCAAGCCTATGGCATATTATTTAAAATACAAAGCAGAGTTTAAGGTGGTAAGATCTCTGCCTCCAGCTGGGCTTGGAGCAAGGTAGAAGAAGAAAGGGAATTTTGAAAAGACTTCACTAGTCACTTCCAGCCTTGCAAGGCAAATTTTTTCCTTTCAAAAATATTTTGATGGTCTTCAAGTGATCATACTATACCAAACATCTTTCATTTGACTGACAGTAGTCTCTAAACCTGGTATATGTCTTTTAGAGTATCATCCCATGAGGCTGTGAGGTAGCTTTTCTCACAGTGGGTACAGATATTTGGGGGATATTTGGGGAATCAGAGCAAAGATACTGTACGAATAATCCATGGAGCAACGTACCTGTGTGTTATCTTCTCAGGCTCCCTGTTCCCAGATTCCTCTCAGCAATAAGATGTTGAATATTCAGATTTATAACAGCAGGCTCAAAGAAAACTCCCTGCTGTATATGCTAAATCACTTTACCAGAGAGACAGGGAGCAGTTTTGTTCCCAAATCTCAGCAGCTCTGTCTAATGTGCTGTACTACTGTCCTACTTGCACAGCAGTTACGTGCTAGTACACAAGAAAGACACAGTGGGAAAGTGAGTCACTTGTTACTCTGGGGGCAGGAATCATCACCACCACGTATCACAAAGTCTGTAATAGTTTCTAGCAAATTATGCTGTTCTCACTGGGCTGGTGAGACACAAGACCCTTCGGTCATTTTACACTCAGGAATTAAAGCTCAGAGCTCCTGGGAGGTGTTGCCTTGCTCTGATCATCTGGAGGGAAAAGTGGGTTTGGAGGCAGACAGAGGCTAACTGGGGTAGTAGCAGAGTAAGAAGGAGATTGCAAGAGAATTGGGGAGTGACAAGGAGAACTGTTACAAAGAGGAAATACATCTCATGGGAGCACCAAGGGAGTACATCAGCCAGCTCCTGTAGTCTGGCAGCAGGCTCTGATCTGCTCAGGTTGTCTTGGCTGACACGTTTTCTTCAGCATAGCAGTCTCAAAGCCCCAACTTTGACGTTTTCCCTTGCTCTGTTCACTGTTTGTGATGGGCCATGTTTCAATGTTGTCCTGAGTCTCAGTTGGCAGACTGGGATCTGGATGTGTCACTCCACTCTAAATGTCTTCTGACACAAGCAGTGCAGCAGGGACTCTCGTAGCTTGTGTTACCCAGGGTGAAATTTGTCCTTAGAGCCAACTGCTTTTTGGATGCAAATAAAGGCTAGAGCATATGACCAGTAAATTGAAGCCTGTCCCAGATGTATAACTATTTGGGTTATATTGGGTGATTTTTAAACAACTTTGCAATGATCATATGTCAGCATGTCCTCTGGCATGGTGCTTAAATCTGAATTTCCATCACACTGGGATCTTTGTGCCTTAGCAGACAGAGGATGCAGTTTGTATCGTGATAGTATGTAACAGGGGTTATGACTCAAGTACAGACTGTTGCTGAAAAGACAGAGGAGCTGGGCTGTGGCACCAACAGAAGTAATGGAACTCAGCTGCTGAAAGACTATGTTTGCTCTCTCCCTGCTGTACTGGAGAAAATTGCTGGTTGTGTTTTGTGAAGCACTGTCTCTCTTGGCCACCCTGTGGCTTTTCTTAACGTGCTCAGGCTTTTATTTGAAACCTGAGCAGTCACCGGGCAGGGCTGCTCTCAGCCCTCTAGGAATCCTCTGGTCAGCCTGAGCACTTGTCCTAAGTGACAGAGAAATAATCCCTGTCCAAGCCTGTCCCTTAGCTCTGGCTGTGCACAGCAGTGAATGGGGGGGATGCCCTGAAGAAAAGCAGCAGCAGCAGAGGGCCTTGCTTTCATTCTTGGAAATACTGTGTAAATCTGGATTAAAGGTGCAGCCCTGAAGCCTCTTCTCAGTGGCCCCATTCCAGGGAGCAGCAGGGCTGGGCCATGAGCACAGCAGAGCTTCCCTGCAGGAGAAAACAGCCGGGCTCTTCCCATCACTCTGCCAGAGCAGGGGAGGGAGGAGGAGCCTTGCCAGGGCTGTCCTGTGCTCAGGGATGTGGTTCAACCCTCACTGCCTGAAATGCAAAGTCCAGGGCCAGAGGGTGCAGGGCATGGCTGAAAAACATCTGCGAGTTCTGCAACCCCAGCAGCTCCTGCCATTCTGCTGCTGTTTTCAGGATCTGAATATTGCTGGGATGCTGACTTCCCAAATGACTGTAGCCTCAAAAAGTAAACCTCACATTTTTGGATAGGTTTGGTGCAGTATTTATATGAAGACCTAAAAATGGGACCCTCAGGAAAGCAACTGTTTCTCTCTGAAATGAGTTGATCAGGCCTCACGTGGTTGGTTTCTTTGAGCAAGGAACACATTGTGAACGCAGGTTGAATCCCCGTAATAAAGGTTGTGTAACTCAGATCTGATTCAGCAGAGAGTGGGGCCTAGTTACAAATTCATAGCATAAAGTGAAAACAGTGATTCTACTATGCTGGATTGGTTCTAACTGTGCCTGGATTTTTTTGCTTTTTGTTTGGTTGGTTTGGCTTGTAGTTTTCAGGAGGAATATGTAAGCCAAAAAAAATACCAGATTACTTTCTGCTGCCCAACATTGGTCCCAAACTAGAAACCAGGATGAAAAATTTCAATGCAAAGCTAAATAATAGTTCAAGACCACAACCTTCAAATTCTTCCCTCCTGCCCTACAGCTAGTGGTGATAAAAATGAGAGCTGATTCATTTCTTGGGTTTTAACCAAGTGTTAGCCATAAGACTAAATATTTGGTAGGTGGAAACCCAAAGGAGGAAATATTAATAATGCAGTACTGTATTTATGATTTGACTATGTAAACAGAACATAATGGGTTTGAAGAAAAACGTGAAAATTCAATTTGAATATCAGGAAACATAGACTGCCTGATACTGTCCCAAGGGAAGGGGTGGAAACGCCGCTGTTTGGCTCCCAGGGAGGCGGGTGGCAGTGCCGGAACTGAGCTGTGCCGTGCCGGGACAGTCCTCGCCGTTCCCCGGTGTGCCGTGCCCTGGGAGATGTGTCCCACCGCGCCGGTGCCGCAGGGCTGGCGGGGGATCCTCCCCGGGCCCAAACCGGGAGCAGGTGCCGGAGCACTGCCGAGCTGGAGATGTGAGCTTGGCGGGACTTTCCTCGTTCCGAACAGCTGCTGTTTGTTTCCCGAGGCAGCCCCGTGATTTCGCAGTGATGCACCGCGTTCCTCCGGGAGGAAGGAAAGCAAAGCTTCACCGGGGATTCCGCGGTGTCGGAGCAGCGGTGCTCAGGGACACGGCGGGGGTGGCGGCAGCGGGAAGGGCTTTCCGAGGAGCGCCGCTGCAGCGACGCGGGGCAGGGGATGCCGAGCTCTGCAGGCGGGGCAGGGCTCGCCCACGCTCCCCTTCCCGGCGCTCCGCCCCGCGTCCGTACGTGCCCGCGGGAGCCCCCGCACGGCGCAGCCGCCCCGATCCCACCGGCCCGGGCCGCCCTCCCGGCCCGGCCCGGCCTGGCCCGTCCCCTCCCGGCCCGGCCCGGCCCGGCTCGCCCGCGCCGCTCGCTGCCTTCCACTGGCGGCGCGCAGGTGCAGCCAGCCCGTCGGGCGCGGTGGCCAAGTGGTAAGGCGTCGGTCTCGTAAACCGAAGATCGCGGGTTCGAACCCCGTCCGTGCCTGCCGAGGCAGCGCAGTGCGTTGGCAGCCCCGCCACGGGGAGGCCACGGACGCCGCCTCGTTTGCAGCTCATTTTTGCTGTCAGCGTCGGAGAACCGGCCCGGAAGCCCCGCGAGGAAGCTGCGGATCACGGGGGAAGCTCCACCGTGCGCCCGGCCGAGTGTCCCCGACTCCCGTGTGTCTGTGCCGCAGAACTGGTTGGGAGCCCGCAAGTAGCATCGTGCAGCCCGGTGTCCCCCCCAGATCCAGAAAGTCTCTTGTAGAGAGGACACTTCTCAGCGCTTTGCCTCTGGACCTGTGTCCTGAACTGGGTAAATCACAGCTAAGACAAAGCAGATGTTTGCGCTGTGATGCTGCAGGGCAAGTGTTAGGTGCGCCCGGTGTGAGGAATCCTGGTGCTTTCTCTGTACGTGCTGGGTTTGATGTACTTCTCACAGGTAGACAGGCCAAATCCTGGAACAAGCAAGTGCATAGTGCAGTTAAAATCATGCGATTGGTAAGGTCGGACAAGCCCTGTAAGATCATCGAGTCCAACCATTAACCCAGCGCTGCCAGGTCCACCGCTAAACCGCGTCCTCAACTGCCACATCCACATCTTTTAACCCTTTCAGAGATGGCGATTCCACCATTTCTCAGGGCAGCCTGTTCCAATGTCTGACCACCCTTTCCGTGAGATTGTACCATTTACGCCAGAATTTACCCTGATTGCTTGGTTCTTGAGCTATCAGTCTGCAAAGCATGACACGTGTGAGGGCATTTCTGCTGCCTCTGTATAACATCACTTTGGTTATTGCTGCTTTCAGAGAGCTTAAAATATGTAAAGAGTAGAGTCATTGCATTGCAAAATCAGCAATAGCCAGATATCTGGGCAGAGCAGGGGAGCCTCTTTGAAACAACTTGCTGCTTCCTTTGATGCTTAAGAAAAAGCTGGTTTTGCTGTTTCCCGTGCTACACTTGGCCTGGACCTGACTGGGCAGGAGGCTGTTTGCCTTTCTTAGCAGGGACTGGAAGTGTGTCTGCATGAGGTGTTCGGGGAGGTCTGTACAAAATGGTTGTGCAGGATGTTATTAGCAAGCCACAAAACAAGCTGTAGTATGTTTTGATATAAAAGCAGGAAATGCAGTTTAGAACTTGTTTAGGAAAATGCAGACACTATTTTACTTGCAAAATAGAGTGCTGTCAAATCCCATCACCTTTGTTGGAGGTTTTTGAGTACGAAAGTTCTAGCTTTGAAACACCCTCTTTTGATTTATTTTTTTCCCCCTACATCATTTCACAGCGGAATGTCAAACCAAAATGTTTCTACTGGTTCAAAAGCCATCTTGCTGCTTTTGCAGAGATTTTTAGAATTCTGTGGGTTTGTTTCTGGTTGAAACCAGTTGTGAAACTGAGGTTCTCCCTGAATCAGGTTTCCCATCCTGTAAACTCGAGCAGTCAGGTCCTGCCCAAACGTGTGCCATGAACCCAGGACTGTGAACCAGGTATTTTAATAAAGCTCTGGCATCTCTGTTCTCTGTGGCCATAACACATCCAGGCAGCTCACCAGTTGCTTAACTTCAGTCTCTGCAGAACTGGAATATTCCCTCTAGCTCCTGGGTGTCTGTGAGGAAGGTCCTTCACAGGCTCCTGCTGAATTCCCAGGGAGAGGCCCATGGGAAAGCCTTGGCCCAGGATTGCTGTTGTGCATCTTCGTTTCTGGAACAACACCACGACGGGATCCTTGCTGTTCAGGGACAGGCAGTTCTGTTTGTGCCATCCTCCCCTTGTTGTTGTCTTCTGGGCAGGGCTGTGTTGGGCAGGTCATGTGTTTGCTCACCTCCCAGATTCCTGCCCCCTCTTCTTACTCACTCAGGCAATAAATTTGATTTTGGCTTTAATTAGTAGCTAAAGTCCTGAAGTGCCAGCCAATGAACTTTAATCAAGGCATTTATGATCTGATCATAGCTGTGCTGGAGATGGGTTTGGCTTGGGGTTTTTTGGTGGGTTGAGGAAAGAGTTGTTTATTTTGGACACAAGTCCTGACTGAAAACATAAAATCTTTTAGGTGGCCCTTCTGAGTTGCTTTGATTTTTTTCCAGAAAATACTGAGCTGCCTTTCTCTGAATATAACACCTCTATGAAATGAGGAGCTATTAAATGAGGATTAAAATGAGGCCTCTGTTAATTACCTAATAAAATCATATTACAATTAATGTACTTAAAAGATATGTTATTGCTGGAATTCTTGGCCATATTTAAATACAGAATTCCCTGTCCTCTCTTGCTTGACAAACCAGTTATTCAGAATCCAGACATTTTCCTGACGGCTTTAAAATAAGTGTAAAAATTAATCAATTTTAACAGTATTTCTTGTAAATTTTCACTTTTAGCAGTATTTCTGAGTTATGTGCTTTTGAGAGGCTGACAGAAAATGTTTGCTTTTGAAAGGTAAGATGAGAATGAGGACTGAAAATAATGGGGTTAGTTTGGATTATATGAACATTTTCAGCACTTTGCAACTCTCCTGAGTGTCTGTTGCATCCTCCCTTGGGTCAAACTTCAGCAACTAAAAACCAGGGTGTTGGGAACACGGCAGGAGCTGTGTCTGGTCAGAAATAGCAGTGAGATAATTGGAAAGCCTTACTTGGACCTTGCTGTGTGAAGCCAGGCAGGGGGATTGTCCCAAAAGCTGGGCAGACCCGCTTCTCCCATTAATAATGTTTTGGATTGATTTCCCACCTCTCTGCTTTTTGGGTTATCTTTCCATGGGATGGCTGGCACCTTAAAAAAAAAAAGGGGGGGGGAGGGAGTGATGGGGAGGAGAGTGAGGAAAAAAAAATCAGCCACCCAAGCCCTGAAACCTTGACCTTGGAAAGAAAAGGCCTGTGCTGAGTTGTGCAAACAGAGCGTGGTGTGCCAGGGGTGACCAGGCTGAGCCAGCTGGGCTATGGGCCGGGCACAGTTGCCCTCTCATTGTGGGGCACTGTCCCAGCAGCCCAGACCCCTCTTTCTGAGGTGAACAGCAGGACCAGGGTGGGAGGATGCTCCATGTGCTCAGTCCAAAACCTCAACATTTCCTGCAGGTTGGACAACTAAACATACAAAGGGCTTTATAAAGCTGCCAGTGCCAGTGAGACCACCCAAAACTGGGGTGAAGCAGTGAGCTCAGATGAGGCACAGAACAGTATTTGCAGCATTGTCTGAGTCCCAAATATATGGCAGAGTAAATTAACCCATGAGTAAATAAACCCCAAACTGTGGAAATCTTTGCATGGCTACAGCAATGTGATTCCCATTTCTATTATGCCTGGAATTTAATGGACTGCTGAAGTTTGACCAAAAGGCATTTCTTGTGTCAAAATGAAAAATTACAGATCAAAGGGTGACTTTGCAGACAAACATATTGATCTAAAGCCTGGGTGACACAGACTTCCTGGAAGAGAGCCCAGAAGCATGTCTGTGTTTAAAGTCAAATGGCTGTAGCCTTTTACCACTGATGAATAAAAAATGGTTTTGTCTGCATGCCGAAGGCTCCAGCAGAAACAGAAATTACTCGATTTGTTCTGCCAGAGGAGCAGGTACATGTTTGTGAATAGTAATCCATTGAATGCTACAGAATTCAGTCATTTAAAAAATGACAGTGAGATAGGAAATAAGAATTATTCTTTCCCCTTGAAAACTGTTTATGTCACTGTAGGAAAGACAGAATGATAATCCTTATTCTGTATTCAAGGGACAGAGTTATTGGTGTCCCCTTCTCCAGAATGTGAGGGGAGCAGTTGGGAAGTTCCCCTGTGAGGAACCTAGTTGTATTTTTGCTTTACTACAGGAGTAGCAACTCTTACACAGGTCCTCAAAGTTGCTACTGTCATCTGTAATTAGATATTAATGGACAGGTCAGGGTGTTCCTACCTGACCAGAATGGGTGGAGGGCCCAGCACAGCAATGCTGCTGCTCCTCTGAGATCCAGGGGTACCAGTGGGAATGACAGCTGCATGATTTTGTGAATGAGCTCTGAGGGCACCCACGAGAGGGAGTGGGAGTCGTCACTGGTGTAGTGCAGAGCAGTGCTCAGCTTCCTGAGAGAACCTGTGAAACACATTTTAGATTAAGAAAGTGGTGCTGAATGGCATCTACTGCTTCTGGGGAACCCAAAAAATGCGAGCTGACATTCCAGGCAGTGTGTCTCAAATGAGCTGCAATTATGCGGGGAAGGAGGAGCAAAATGGATGGATGGGAGATTACTAATCCCTTCTTTGCAGCCTGTTTAACCTCAGCAGCACAGGGCCTGCTGCTCACAGAAGACCTGCTCTTCTCCCTGACTCCCTCTCAGGTATTTTCTTATGTTCCTGGCTGTAAACTATATGAGAAAAAAAATTAGAAAGAGTATCAGAGCCTAGGCCTGGAAGGTTTGTGTGCAGGGTTCTCTTTGTCTGTGTATACTCATGCCTTTACCACTGAATGGAGTTCACTGCAGTGAGCAAGCTGTTGCAGGATGAAGAGCAGTAACATGAGTATAGTTTTATTGTGGTGATCTTTCTGTAAATTGGAAAAAAAATCTATTTGAGCTGATGAAATGATATGTTTGTAAATACAGTGCTATGGGAGCAGAGTCAGGTGTTGGATTAATATAGCAATAGAACAAGAGGAAATGGCCTCAAGTTGCACCAGGGAGGGCTTAGGTTGGAGAGTAGGAAAAATTTCTTCACCAAAAGGATGCCAAGCCTTGGAAAGAGCTGCCCAGGGAAATGGTTGAGTCACCCTCCCTGAAGGGATTTAAAATATGTGTTGCTTAGGGACATGGCTTAGTGGTGGACTTAACAGTGCTGGCAATGTTGGACTCTGAAAGGTCTTTTCCAACCTAAGCGAGTCTCTGAATCTCAGGAAGAGGAATTGCCTTTGCATTCTGCACAGTACAGCTGCACAGGGCCTGGTGGTTATAGTGACAAAGCCAGGCTCAGAGGCCAGCCTGAGATATCAGGTCAGTGCAAAAGCTTCAGCAACAGACAGGACAAGAGACAAAGGGTGCACACTGAGGCACAGGAGGTTCCATTCGAACATAAGGAAAGAGTTTTCCAAGTGAGCAGGACTGATGCTGGAACAGGCTATGAAGTCTCCATCCTTGGAGAAATTCAAAAACCGTCCAGACACAGCCCTGGGCAGCCTTCTTTAGGTGACCCTGCTTGAGCAGGGGGTGGGACCAGGTGACCTCCAGAGGTTCAACCTCAGCTATTCTGTGAAACTCCTTTGCCTCTGAAGTTTTACTGTTTGCTATGCCTGAAGAACATGGAGACAAACCATCCCCTGCACTAAGAGCAGTGGCTGCCTCAGAAGGTGCTCTGCCTTGCCAGCTCCTTTGTGGCAGTGGTGCTTCAAACTAGAGCTGAGTTGGCACAATCACCCAAGTTAAAGAATTTAAACTGTATATGAATTCAAGGCAAGGACAGCCTAATATAGAATGTAATGTTTACTGTCTCTGAAGAAGCTGTAATAAACTTGGACGGGAAGCCTAAGCAAGAGATGGAGCAATCAGCTGGCCTTGCAAGTATGTCAGAGGGTCCTTGGGAGCCTGAATCTTGTCTGTGTTATTGCTGGGCATTGTGGCCATCAACTGAACCCAGATGGTTACAAGAGTTCGATGGCGTGCAGTTTGCACTGTCACAGCCTTGTTGGGACTGTGAGGATTATGCATCTGGATCGGGGGAATCCCTGTTACTAATTTCACAGCGATTGTACCCAAATTTGAACAAAGATTTCATCATAGGAAAAGGGAAGCAGGAGGTATGTGAGACTCTACTGGTGTATCTGGATTTAAAGCCTCATTTCATATGTCCAGAGTATAGGTAGGAGGACTCATACTGCAGCAGCATCTTTAATTTTAGGGAAGCATCTTGTAGAGTCCTGTGATCACTCTCCCCTCTCAGCAGTCACTGCAATGCCTCAGTGCCTGTGCAAGACCTGCACAGTGAGAAATGAGCTCCAAGCCTGAGCCTGGTCCCTTTGAGACTTGCTTGGGTTGAATTCCTGACTCCTGTCCTTTCATCACTCTGGGCCCAACTGAAAGAGTACTTGTGAGCTACCAAATATAGAATGTGCAGAGCCTATTTCACAACTGGAACTTGCAAATGCTGGAGTGGATTTCATGGACTGAAGTCCCCCAGGGAGGGAGCATTACAGTAAATAATGTTAGTGCATTTGTTTAATCCCTGGGGATTGTGGAACGTAGGATTAAAGTGGGCTAAGGGGATTTCCCCATTGACAGCTGCTCCACTGTGCACAAACACACACACACAATTTTTTTTTATGTAACTTGTTCAGGCCCAAAGAATTTAAACTGCATATGGTGCTGACCGTTATTTCCACATCTGGTTACACATATCTGTCTCCCCCAGTAATTGTCTTTAATAGACACAATTGGGGATGAGGTAGTTGTCCTAAGAAGAGACAGAGCTCTATGTTTGAACAGGAAACCATTATTTCTGAGCTTAATCAGAGCTCATTAGTTCTGTGATTTTCTCCTTTGCCAATATATGCACACATGCTTTAAATATGAAGGACAAAATTTTGGTAGGGCATTCCTCTTGTATGGATGATTTGCCAGAGGTTCTTTGGACAGGCAGAACCTTGGCCAGTGAGCAGAGAACCAGAGCATGTCTGAGCAGTGACTGGAGGCTGCAGCTCACTGGTGTTACATGCGTGCTCTGAGGTGAACCACCAGGTTCTAGTAAGGATCTCAGAGGAGGGACTGCAGTTTCCTATGCATCCTTAGTGAACCTGGCTGCTTGGTGTTCCTGCACAGGTACATGCTCCTTGCAGTACATCATATTTGCACATATCTCAACTTTTAATCACAAACTTGCTATTCCTACTGTTCTGACTCTAAAAAAAAAAAAAAAAAAAAAAGAGACGGCTCTGACCCTTGGCTCTGGCATGGATTCATATTCACAGATGAAGACCAGAATTTCATCCTGTGCCATCAGAGGATTTCAACTGTTTTTATCGTTACACTGTGTTCAAGTTTAACATCTTTGACAATCCAGTCTCTTTCTCAACAAGGTCAGATGCCAAAATACCAAGCTGTTGGCTACAAGCCATTCTTGCTCACATGCTGCTTAGTACTACACACAAGAGAGCAAATCGGTGGATCTACTGGCAGAGAAAGGTACTGCATAAGGACAGGCAGGATTGAGAAACTCGGACTCAGATTAATGCATGTATTCATTCAACTGGACCAAGCACTGTCCACAGAGTCCATGTCCTTCTCAGCAGCAGGCAGGGCACTCTCCCACCCACAGAAGATCCCTCCTGACTTTGGAGGTTTCACACCTGGCTTCCACTTCATGAACACCTCTCAAGAAGCTACTCCATCTGGTTCGTGGCTCTTGTGAAAATGTTTTCTTTTTTTCCAAAGAGGGCTATTTTCAGAAGTGACAGAATCTGTTGTTCCATAGTTATTATTCTGGGCTATTGCTGGTCAAACATTATTAACATATTAACCTTTTGCCTGCCAAACAGCTTGAAAGAAACTGATTATTTTTAGAATTGTGTAAGTGTGATGCTTTACAACTTGATATGCTTGTGATTACATCTGAACTCTATGCAGACCTAGTCTTCTTCCCAGCTCCCATCCAGGCGGGGGGTGTGTTTATGCATTCCCTGTGCATGGATTCTGCACACCATGAAGGGCAGCCAGCAGGTATTTGTGAGAGGAGATGAAGTCCTAAGACCTGACCTTCTCAGGTAAAGAAGAACCTCCTGCCAAGTGAAGACTTGCCTGAAATATGCCTTATCCTGTTACTACCACAGGGCTGCCGGGGCATCAGTGGAAGTGGGAATGGGCTGCCAGCAGCTGAGCATGTCCCATGGGATCAGGCTCCCTGCAAAAAAGCTCCTGCTGGGCAAAAATGTTGTGTGAAAGTCTTGCTCTGCTCTCATGAAAATGAAGTGGCGCTTCACATCAGTACTAGTGGGGGCCAGGTCAAGACAAGAGGCAACATGTTTTGAGGCCGCTGAAAATAGCAAATTAAGCAGTTGGTCAGGACATCAGAGAAGCAATGTTCCATCAGCTCAATTAGGGAGGAACTCCGTTCCCTGGCTCATGCTCTTCCTGCCATACACATAGGTAAATTTTTTTGCTGTGAATTTGTTGTTCTCAGAATTATTCTGTGGTGTTTCAAGCAGCTACATGATTGAGACTGAGAGAAAAAAGGTATTTAAAAAAATTTGAAAATGAGAGTGAGGTTGGCAGATGTAACTTGCATCCTGTAAGAGTAGCAGTCTCTTATTTCCTAAAAGCTGATGAGGCCTTTTCTTGTTCAACCCAAGTGATTTCTACAGCATCTATTCCCTTCATCAGAGAAAACGTTAATGTCTTTTACACCTTTTTGGGAAGTCTTAATTTCTACTGTACTCTCTAGGCATAATTTCTGCAGAACCCTTCCAGATGGTCAAGAAATTGTTTATTTTTCAACCTTCTGCCAGAATGTCTTATTTACAAAAGGCTCATAGAGCTCTGTCCCTCTTCCAACCTTTTCGCCCATGGTCCATGATTCACTTTGCATTCTACTATCAGTTTTAAACAACATGTTCCTTGGCTCTACATATTCATCAGGCCTCTAGCCAAGGAACACGTTCTTCTGTGTAGAGGATGGCTTCACAGTTGATCGAGAGCAGCTCCGTGGCAGATCAGTTCAAGTCCTCTCTCTGGCATTCTATCCACGCAGGCCAGGTAGAGTCACTTGCCACATCCATAACGATGCATACACAGGGCTGCCTTGTCTTCAGTACAGATACAGGAAAAAAATGTGGTGTAGATGACAGAGAGGTGCATTGGGTGCTGAACCCAAAGATTTAAAAGATGAGGCCTCTGGCTGTTAGTTTTGATTCTTTCACGCATGAGCACACAATTATATCATGCATGAACACAAAATTATCACATGCATGAAGGCACAATAATGTCATGCATGAGCGCACAATTACCTCATGCATGAGCATACAATTATTTAATGCATGAACACACAATTACCTCATGCATGAGCACATAATTATGTCACGCGTGAGCGCACAGTTACGTCACACATGAGCACAAAAATCATCCCAAAAGAAGTCAAAACCTTTTCAGGTCCTTGTGGCATTTTCTTAAAACACATTTACAACTGAGTGTAGTGTAAAGAAACTACACAATTTTTCTATACAGAGTACAGCTATGCTTTGTGCCCAGGTTTTCTCGGTCATAGAGGTGTACTGAGCCAGCTTTACTGGAGATGTAAATGAAGAGACTTGGCACACATGGAAGGGCAGAGTATGTCCTCTGACATACCTGTGATACACACAAGGTGTCCATGCCCACTTCAAGGCGTGCAGGGGAAGGCTGGACATATAGGGAGCAGTGCAGGAGCAGTGCGGGGAGATGTGCGGGAAGACATGTGGGGAGATATCCCACAGATAGAGCAGTGCAGGGAGATGTATGGGGAGATATGCAGGGAGCAGTGTAGGGAGATGCTGGCTGCGAGCAGCCTCGGTGCATGCGGGGTGCGGAGCAGGTGTTGCCACCGGGCGATGCCAGGGTGTCCGCAGGCTTTGGTGGCAGGGTCTGTCCACAAGGTCTGTCCGCAGGGTCTGTCCGCGGGGTTTGTCCGCGGGGTCTGTCCGCGGGGTTTGTCCGCAAGGTCTGTCCGCAGGGTCTGTCCGCAGGGTCTGTCCGCGGGGTTTGTCCGCAAGGTCTGTCCGCGGGGTCTGTCCGCGGGGTTTGTCCGCAAGGTCTGTCCGCGGGGTCTGTCCGCGGGGTTTGTCCGCGGGGTCTGTCCGCGGGGTCTGTCCGCAGGGTCTGTTCGCGGGGTCTGTCCGCGGGGTTTGTCCGCGGGGTCTGTCCGCGGGGTCTGTCCTCAGGGTCTGTCCGCGGGGTTTGTCCGCGGGGTCTGTCCGCGGGGTCTGTCCTCAGGGTCTGTCCGCAGGGTCTGTCCGCGGGGTCTGTCCTCAGGGTTTGTCCGCGGGGTCTGTCCGCGGGGTCTGTCCTCAGGGTCTGTCCGCGGGGTCTGTCCGCGGGGTCTGTCCTCAGGGTCTGTCCGCAGGGTCTGTCCGCGGGGTTTGTCCCCCCGAGCCCGGCTCGACCCTCGCCCCGCTCCGCGCAGCGCCGGGAGCGGCCGGCAGGGGGCGCGCCGCCCCCTCGGTGCGCGGGGCCGCGGGGCTGCCCCGGCGGGAGGAGCGCGGGGAAGGGCGGGAGCGGCCGGGGCCGCGCGGGGCGCGGCGGCCGCTCCGGACCGCGGACCCACCGTCTGCCCCGCGCGGGGCCGGCCGTGCCGGTGCGGCGTCGCGGAGGGCAGCGGGTGGGGAGGGCAGCCCGAGAGAGCTGCCGAAGCCGCCGGGCCGGGCTGCGGCGGGAGCTGCCCGGCGCAGGGGTGGGGACTGGCCGCTTCCTTAAACGGCGCGGGGCCGGCGGAACGAGCCCGCAGCGCCCCGGTGCGCCGGGCCGCGCCGACCCTCCCGGGACGCGGCCGCAACACGTGGAGCGAACTTTTGAGGGACGCGTGTCTGCCCCGGACGGGAGCCCCGCCACCCAGGACCGCAACGCTGCACGGAGCAGCTCGTCTCTCTCCGGTTTGATGACTTTGGGTGTTGGATTTTGGCTTTTTTTTTTTTTTTTTTTTTTTTCCTTCTGCTTTTGGGTGGTTTTGGGATTTTTCCTCTCTTTCCCCTACTTCTCTGGTGCTCTTGTGTCGGGACACTTCAATCTCGCTGGGGCAAACGCCGCGTTTGAAAAGCCGACAGAAACGTTGCAACGTCCCTTGTGGCAACGCATTCTATTTATTTATTTTTATTTTTTGCCTTTTGCAAGGGCAAAGAGGAAGGGTAGGAAAAAACCCACCGTGATCAATACCGGCTTAAATACTAATCTGCGAGGCGCTGGGCTGCGGGAGGCAGGAGAGGGGAGCGCGGCCGCCCGCCGCCGCTCCCCGCTCGGCTGTAGCTCAGCCCGAGCCCTTCCCGTGCGGATTCCCGAGGACCTGCGGCTCTGGGCGGGGAGGCGGCGGCAGGGGCCCAGGAGCCCCTACCCCCCCCCGCCCCCCAACCAGAGCAGGTAACGGAGGGGCTCGGGATTTTCTGTCCGTTTGGTATTTTCGCTCCCACCTCTCCGCGCACGAAGTTCCCGCAGGAGCGGGAGCGGGATCAGCGGTGCCGAGTCACGGTGGGCGTCGGGGCCCGGCCCGAGGTGCGGGACCGGCTCCGGGAGCCGGGACCGGGACAGCTCTCAAGTTCGGGGAGGGGGCTGCGTGGATCGCTGCCTCCCCCGGCCGGGGGAATGATCCCCCTCCGGCGGGGTCCCCGATGGCCCCGGGGCGGGGGCTCTGCGCTGGCGGTGAGCACCGGCCAGAAAAAGGGGTTCAGTAAAAGATAGCGGTGAGCAGTGGTCGCCTGCGCCTGATGGGCGAGCTGAGGGCTGGGTCTTTGCGGGCGAGATGAGAGGTTCGTGTCTTCAACTGGCCTACAAAGTCCCAGTTCTCGGCTCCCGGGACCTGCCGGGCGCGCAGCGGGCGAAGACGGAGCGCGGCGGCGCCGCTGGCGCTGCCCGGGGCCGCTCGGGCGGGACGCGGGGCCCGGCCCGGGCGGGTCGGCTCCGGGGGCACGGCGGGCGGTGCTCGGGCGGCCCTCGGGGACCGCGGCTTGCCCGGCGCTGGGGCCGGCGGGTGCCCGGCTCGCCGCGGGGAGAGGACGGAGCTGGTTCTCCGCGAACCGTAAGTGCATTTTGTATTCTTCTGCCTCGGAAAGGGCCTTAAACGTGCGCGTCCTACCAGTGCTGGCGGCCGTCCCCGCGGCTTCGCGGCGGTCCGGACCAGCTGTGCCCGGCCCTGCCTTGGCGCGGAGCGAGCGCTCGGTTTCGCTCCCGTAGGACCATGTGCATCCTTCCCTCCGCTTTCACTTTCTAAAAACACAGCTGTTTTCTTTTTTTTTTTTCGTTTTCTTTTCCCTTTCCCCACTTTTTTTTTTTCTTTTTTTTTTTCTTTTTTTTTTTTTTTTCTTTTTAATATAAATCTAGTCACATCCATACGGAGCAGCCAGGCTACCGGAAATTCTCTTACTCACCTAAGCGTTTTTACCACCCAGCATTCCAGAGTTCCTTATTATTTGTCGGATTTCGATTCGGCACACTGCACGTCTGCAGACATTGGTTTGTGCTCCTTCTTTGGGCACAGTGTATATACAACTCCGGGTGTGTATATTACTCTTGGCTTGTATAGCATCGTATTTATAACTTCTGTGCCCTTCTGTGTTATGTTACATTACATTTTAAGTTCTTCCAACTATTTTGAGGGTCCTCATAATTTTTTGATTTATGTAGAGATGTTTTTACTTCTCTCTTGTAAAAAGTCAATTATATTGACCTCCAGTAAAGAAAAAGGCCAAGTGGCAACAGTATTCTCATGGCTAAGGTCTATAAAAGCAAATGGAAAATTAAAATCTTCCTCTGTGTTTTTTGGAGCCACTTAGAATTTCATTTTCTCTGTGATGTAGCATTGCAGGAGTCTACATTCTGTATGTGTGTACACAGACTCACACAACTTTTATGCTCCATTCCTATTAAATTTTTATGAACAAACTCAGTTTTCAGCGCAATTTTCTGTAGTCATTGCCCATGAAAAATAAGTGTTATTTCTTTCACAGTTAGGAGAAATTTACAAATGCTGTTACAGACCTCTGCATAATTTTTTCTCCTTCAGCCCTTTATATACAAACACTTGTGTGCAGTATGCTAACTTGTGTATTAATAGCTATTGCTCTGACACATGTCAGGACATACAGACCTTGACAGATCAAGATTATCTCCTATGTGTGGTCCCTCAGGTGCTTCTTTTGACTTGGGGGGTGGTGGATGCAGTCAGGTCTTACTTGGGCCTGTTCTCTTCATGAACCTATTCTGGCTGGGAGCTTTGAAACCATAATTTCAAGGAAAACTTTTTGCATATTTCTTTTCCCTATATGCCTGTTTTTCCAAAGAACCCAGTCTAGTGGCCACAAAAAGGAAAACTACCTGAATATAAGGAGTAAATGCAAAGATGCTGTTACCCGTTTAGGAGAGAACCCGTTGGAGCCCACTCTGCTGGCCTGTTTGCAGCCGTCTTCTCCCTGCAGATCTGTAGCCCTTTACGAAATGAATCTGCAGTGAAATCACAGAAATCTGATTCTAATCATCCGCCCTGGAACAAGTCAGTGCTACAAGAAGACGAGCATAGTGTAAAAATACTTTAGGCACGCGGAGCCATATCATTAACATTAAAACCTGATGGTGTGAAAGGGGGACGGGGAGCAGATTCCTGTGCCTCCTCAGCCCACTCCTTCCAACTTGTGCAACTTGTTAGGCATCTCTGGCAAGCAGTGATTTTTGTGGAGGTTGGTTGTGTTGCTAGTTGGGCTCCTGGACTTGCTGGTGGGCTAATGTGAAGTTTTCCCTTTCATACCAGGGTTTCTGAACTGTGCTAATTCTTTGTTAAGCTGGGTAAACAGATGAGTTTAGCTTTTGTCAGGTTTAACATAATCTGAATTCTTTTTTTTTCCAACAACAATTAGTTTCTTCCTGCCTTTAAGTAGCTCTGGAAAGTTTTGTTCCCCTGAAACCTATTTTGGAGCACTATACAGCATAATTTGAGTTACTACCTTTTCATTTGAGTGTACCAGTCAAGATTCAGTGGAAGCCTGGCTTCTGTAGAAAGTGAGTGCTCAGCATTTTATGGCCACCAAGGCTTGTTATATGTGTACCTTTGAGCTTCCAAGTCCCTAGTCACTTTTAGAGATTTTTTTTTTCTTAATGGCATTTGCCAAGGTGAAAGGACACATTTTTTTAAGCAATATTCATCTGTTTGCACTAGCGTGGATATAGTTGTCTATAGCTGCGAGAACTCTGTTGACAGACTGGCTGGTACTAGGAATGTGGGTTTTTCTCCATTCATCTACATTATTAGGAATATTTAGATCATAGCCACACACACTGCATTGACAGGCACTTTACAACTTCTGTCTGTGCCCCGAAGAACATACAGCACAATGCAGATGTACTTCTCAGCATCTGGTTTACACTGTGGAGTTTAAACAGTCTCTCTGAATTAAAGTTCAGGCTGGAAGGGAACATTCCCTCATGCCCCAAGTGACTTTTTGTGGGTCAAATTACCAAGTAAAAATATTTTATTTTTAAATAATATTGCTCTGAAGGCTGGGTTGGGGGTAGACCATGGTTTAGCACTTTCCAAATGCTAAAGAAGATGGTTCAAGCTTCTGCTGCAAGTTGTGGACAAGTTTTTAAATTATTGTTTTAGCTCTGAGGCTTTCATAATGTTCTGTGCTCTCTGGGATGCAGATTCAATTATTCCCCCCTCCCCGGTTAATAATGGGGCTTTGTTTTATTTTCACTTATAAACTTTATGCCTCTCTTGCTAATCTTTCTGTGTGTACAAATATGCTTCCTTTGTCAGTCAGACTTGGCAATACTTAGACCACAGTAAACTAGTTCTGGGCAGTACAGCAAGGCTTTCTATTTATCAGGGCCTTTCCGGGGAAGTTTATTACACTGTAGGGGTGACATTTTCAGCCTTCTGAAAGAGTTGGTAAATATTTGGCAGGTTTTACTCCTACAGGAAAAAAAAAAAAAAAAAAAAAAAAAAAAAAAAAAGCCATATTTTATCTGTGATAAGGCCTGAAAGAAAACTATCTAGGCATTAAGGTTTGAGTTGTCAGGCAGAAGGGTGGGGTTCGTGCAGGATATTCTTTGAATTGCCCTGAGTGAAGTCAAATGTTTGCCTGCAATTTAAGAACCACTGTTCCTCTATGTTTGCAAATAGAGACCTTCGAGCCAGGGCTGTATTTTAAGTTGCAGGAGGGCACAGAGCAGAGCAAGCCTGTGATGTCTGGATTACAGATATGTGTAATCAGGGACAGGTTGGAGTTAGATGGTGCCTGTGATCTTCTCTGTTGCTCAGTACAGACTTTTCACAGAATGCTGGACGTGCTTGTGTTAGAGCCTTGCACCCTCAGAGAGGGCTGAACTCCACAGGAGTGGAGCAGTGAGTGTGTGCCCAGCTTGCAGGCACTTTTCCCTCCGCTCTTGACTCCATCTGCAGATGGCAAATGCCAAGCTCGGGCTGTGCTCCATGCCAGCTCCTGCTCCAGGCCAGCTCTTCAGCACTCAGAGGCAAACCAGACAGGGAAGGGAATGTGCTTCTCCTTCCCACTGCTGGCCTACTTGAGAAAATCCTTCCAGCTCCTGCTGATTTCATCACTTCCCTTCCTGAGGACCCAAAAGTGCCAGGTCCCAGAGGGGAGGGGAAGAGGGGAGGAGAGCCTGGAAGAGGCTGCAGGATGGCCAGTGCTGGCCCACGGGTGAGGACACACCTCTGAGGCTTTGGCTCCTTGCCACATTTCGAGTGACAATCCAGTCAAAGGTAGATTGGTGGCACCTGCGTGACTTTTCCAAAGCACTTTGCTGTCTCCTTTTGCCAGTGTGATTCTTGCTTGGTTAGGGGGGTTTCTCTGGGGGAGCAAGTGAGAAAAAGGAGGGTCTATGTGATGGTACTGCCAGGAGGGTTACAACTGCTCAGATCCCAAAGAGGGGAGTGTCTGATTGCTGGGGTTGGGAAACCGTTCCTTGCTGAAGGCAGAATACCTCTGTCAGGTCCCATCGCCAGCCTGGGTGTTTGTGTGAACCTTGGTATGAGCCAGAGCAGTGTGGAAAAGAAATCATGTGGCTGCAGACTGAAGAAAATGAGCCAGGGTGATGCTGGTCTAGGGACAGCTTCCCCTTCCCAACTCACGGGCTTTGGATTCATGGCATATTTCTTTAGCACTGAAGAATCAAAATATTTCCAAGACATTGCTTGGTAGATTTGATTTTGGATAAGCTTCCTGAATTTTATTTCGATCTTGGTGGCCTGTCAGTTGATGAGGCTTAGGCTGTTGGGTTTTCCCTTCTGTGGCAGCAGGCAATAGGCCTTTGTTTGTGTCCTTTGGGAGAAAGTCCTTCACAGTGTGGATGGATGATGTGCCCACATTTGTAGGATTTCAGTATTTTCCCAGTAGAGATTTGTTAGTGACACAATTTATAGGTCAAGGACTGGAGTTGTAACTCCTAGATCATGCCTGATAGAGCTGTCATTCATTATTATTATTATTATTTTAAATACAAAGCATCCCACCTGACCAAGGCTTTGGAGTCCTGCTCAGGCAGTTACTTTGCAGAACTTGGCCAGTGGTGGGCAGATGTCAGCCCATGGAGTAATGCCCACTGCTCCAGGTGAGATTCTGAGGAGCAAGCATCACCTGCACTGTCCAATCTGCTGAAAGGGTCAGTCTTGGATGGCTGGAGGCAGGGCAGGATCTCTTCCCATCCTTTTCCTGGTGAAATCCAATGAAAGAAAATGGCAATATTCCAGTTCTTGCAACTGGTTTGAATCTCTATAAATGCACTTCACTTTTTTTTTCTTTTCTTTTCCCATTCCAAGTATGGAATTTCCTCAAACTATAAAATTTGAAAGTAGATTTGATTCAACAAAATCTCTCTGCATGATAACTTTTGAAGTATGTTGAGGAACTCAATTTAAAACACTTTAATTCAATCAGCAGGCTGTAGGAACTAATCTATAGTGGCCCAAAGGCCTGCTAAAATTAGTCATGGTTTTATGTTGTTGGAAAAAAACTCTTTAGGGGTGGCTCTGTTGTTACAAAGAACAGGACTTTTGAGTATATGACTGTTGGTAGGGTTAAATTCAAATATGCAAGTGCAGTAGTTTGAGGAATAAATTCCAGAAGCTGTTCAAGGCTCAGCTGCATTACAGAGCGACGGTCAGGTTGGGTTAGGCAGAACTGCTGTGGACTGAAACATCTGGAATAATATCACATTTCCCCAAAGTGGAATTTTCTTTAAGAGCAGCAGCAATTGCTGATATTTGAGAGGGTGGAGCCAGCAGTAGCCTACAATGGCTGGAAAATGAATTAAGAATTTATAGAGTGAAATATTGAGACTTTGTCAGGAATCATGATTTTGATTATGATCTCTTGTGTAAAGCATCAGCTAATTCTGAGAACTGGGGCTTTCCAGGCTGCGGGGATTGGTTGGACAGTTTCTGCTGCAGCCAGAACTCGGCTCCTTGGCACTTGGCTTTTTAGTCTTTTGATGAATTCCAGTGAAACAAGTTGTGGCAAACTGATTTAGAGCTTTGGAGCCAGAATATGCATGAAAAATCTTGTATGAAATGAGAGATGGTTTCATAAAGAATTTGAATGTAGTTCAGTTAAAATATGCTTGATTTAAAACTGTAAATGCTATTTTGATTTTTTAAAGAAAGAGAAAGGTTTCCTCAATTCCTGCATTATGGGTGTATTTTACTCCTGAAGGATACTATAAAAGACTTGAAGTCTTAGTTGCATATTAAAGTACTTTCTTTAAAAAAATCTGCTTTGACTACAGAGATATTTTGTATAATTGTGACTTCATCTGTTAATTTTGAAGGAAATATTTCTGGAGAAGAAAAACATTTCCATGCGAATAACAGTTGTACGGAACAAGAAACAGAAAGGTGCTTAATCACATTTTAATTTGGACCATAGCACCAAAAAATAATGTCATTTGGAAAAATACCCTAATCAGATATTTACAGTATCCATTTTTTCCATCTTGTGGATTATTCAGCCCTACAGTTAATGGTTTACATCAAGCTTTCAGTACGTTAAGAATGTGTGCTTCTGTACACACCCCAAAACCAGCCTGAATTCACATTTTAGAAACAACCTAAATGAAGGGGGGTTTTAAACAATTTCACTGAACAATAAAATTCAACTGAGTAACTTAAGCCGAATTTCTTAAATCTGAGTCAGTAAAGAGCTCCCAAAATGTCATGCACAATAGATTGTAACAAAGGAGCAAAACTTCCCCGAATCTTTGCACAGTGTTTGTTACTGCAACTCAAAGTGCTACTTTGAGATTAGAATTACTTTACTCCAAGTCTCAGCCTAAATTTAGCTCCAGGATTCACATACTGCACTCGCTTCATTAGAAGAGTTTGGTTTTCTTACAGCATATTTGGGCTAGTTTTGCATCTCCTTGGGGAATAAATTACAGCCTGAATGAGAACATTCACACGTATTTATGGCATTAATGCTCTGTGCAGTTGGAGGGGCTGTGTACAGTCAGCCTTTTAAACTAATGCTACCTCTAGCCCCTTTCCAGGGCTTCATTTACTTTTTGTATCAATGGCCATCAAGGGCAGTGAGAAACAATGAAACAGTTTTTCTTCTGACAGTGTTTCTTTGCAAACATGGCAATAAGTTTCTCACTTTAGAATTTCTATCAGAGTGAACTCTTTCCCCCCTGCAGCCCAGCCCCCTGTAACTGCACTTGTATAGCGAGTTGTATGCCCCAAATAAAAATGCAATAAATCCAGAGTAAGAAAAATGCTTATGAGCCAGTTTAAGGTGTTATGTAATACTAGTTACATAAAGTTTTGGATGTCTTTATACTTTTATGGTATTATTGCCTTCAAAAAGAACACAAACTGCAATTTAATTTCAAAACATTTGATAGTAGTTTTGTCTTAAAATGCATAAATTTGGCTTGTAGATGTGGCTAAATCACGGAATGAATTTACAGCTCTCCAAAGAAACAGCAGGTGTGCCCAGTGCTAAATAAAACATCTCCTGTAAGCCAGCAGAGATCTCCTGATCTGCACCAGCCCAGGATTTATCCCATGCTCTAATTTTGGTGACGGGTAATGTTTTCAGACAAACAGTCACGAGCACACTATCATTTTCTAGCACTATGCTCAGAACTGTTGAGAAATTCTGATACTTTCAAACCTTCTATAACTTTGAAGTGTGTTTTCCAAACAGAACTATTTTATAACTGGTCAGCTATCAGTATTACATCAATGCCAGATTACAGTCAGTTGTTTGCAGGCAGCAATCAGGGTTTCAGTGCTTAAAAATACATCTAAAGAGGCTGTTGCAAAGCAGAGTATGAGCTGTGCTGTAGGGTGGTGTGGATGGGATTATAGCCCCTGAAGCTCTGACTGGTGGGCTGCAAACATAAGGGTTTCTTTGAAAGCTGTGGTCAGGATCTTGTGTTACCTGTGCCTCTCTTGCCTGTGGCCTGTGCAATGCACAGGATGTGAACGGAATCAGTCACCAGGCTGAGCTCTTCCTCTCCTGTCGCCTGTCCTGCTTGAGTAAATTCACACCCGGAAGGAAACACTTTAGTCCGGGTGAAAGAAATGTAGTACATCCCAATACAACCTTCAGAAACAGTCTCTCCCACCTGAATGATTTCCACAGCAGCCAAAGATTTTACTTCTAATGAAATTTGCTATTACTTCACTATTCCAGACACAGCTTTGAATGTAAGCAGTGCTGCTGAGCTATTACCTGACAGTCAGAAGCCTCTTGTTCATTAAAAGTATTTTTAAAGGGATAGAATTTCCCCTTTTGCCAAGAATTTCTTGTGCCCTATGCAGTACTGAAGGGCAGTCAAGAACCTGGACATTCACAGAGCATTAACTGGTAACATCTCATTTTCACTGAAATATCTCATTAGAAGTATTTGGCAAAATGATTCCTCATTCTCCCAATATGGAGTTCAGTTAACTTCATCAGTTGAAACAGTGGGTCCTTGGTCTGGACTTCCCCTCAAGGCAGAGGAAAGGGGAGATGGCTTCAGGGTCAGGGTGTCTCACTGAGCAAGTTAATACTTGAGGCTGGGAAACGGCTCTTACCTCCCTGATCAGGAGCTTTGTACAATCAGTTGTGAGTCACAGATGTGAAGGCTCCCAGCCACTGATACAAATAGAAAGGTTTTTAACCACGTATTTCAGGTAACTCTTATATTTGCTTGATGGCTTTGGTATGAGAGGTCTAAAACTTGTAGATGAGAAGCTCCTCCTGTAGCAGGGGACTGGTGGTTGGGCACTGAACACCCGCAGGCACCAGCACCAGGGTGTGCCTGCAGCACCCAGCTGTTCTGAATGTTGCTGTGACTTTCTTTCAATCTCTATGGCAAGTGAATTGGGTTTCTTTAACCTATTCTTATGGCTCTAAACTAGTAGCAATTTTAAGGACACCTAGCTCAGCTTCATGTTGCCAAATCCTGTCTCGTTTAATTAATGACATTCAGCAAATGACAGGGGGTTGTCCTGTGAGTTGCTGCTGTAAGGAGCTTCTGGATATATAGAGTTGGACCCCAAAACCAGTGGGCATTTTCCGCAGTAACCAGTGGTTATGAACCTGTACCTGGCAATCTGCTCCCTTTGAAAAAAACATTTCAGAGTTACCCCTGTCAAGTAATGCTGAAATGAGAGGGAAAAGTCATGTGAATTCTCCCCCACCTGCAGCACTAAGTCTGGGATCCCTAGTAATGTAAATTTCATTTTCTGTGCAAGATTTTACTGCATTTAGTACCAAAAAAAAAAAAAAAAAAGCTTAAACTTACAACAAAAGACTAACATCTTAAGCAGAGAGCAATATAGTTTAAAAGCTCGAGTTCAATGTATTAGTGCTTCAAGAAGAGTGAGTGCACCTGGGCTTGGCCAGCTGTCTCTCTGGGAACTGTGGGTTTTTTCTCTTCTCTGTTGTGCCCCAGTATCCAAAATAGACACTTTTCATGAATGCGCTGGCAAGGAACAGCATGTGATGGGATTAGAGATGAGGCGAAGCCAAAACACTTATCAATTATTGTATCTGTTTACTTCCTCAAAGAAGGCTCTCTTCAGAGGCACGTGCCTCCTCACTTGTAACCAAACCCCCTGTGCTCTCCCTTGCTTGTTGAAAATTGATTTGCACGTGCTTTGCTCCAGTGGAAGTCTTTTGGCTTGTCCCTATGAAATGTCACTGCTGGTGGGTGTAGCTGGGCGTGGGTGTTCCCTGCCCTTGGGATGCTGGCACTGCACACGGGTCACACGCCTGCCTCGAGGAGCGGCTCTCTCTAGTCCATCAAGGCTCCCTGAGTGCCACAAAAAGGGCAGTTGTGTCTTTAAAAAAAAAAAGAAAAAAAAAAAGTGGTGCTTTCAGGTCCCAGTCTTCTCTACTTGCTTCTCCCTAGGGAATGGGCACAATTTGACCTTCCTCTATTATTATGAGCTAGGAATAAGCCTTTGCTGGAAAGGTGGAAAAGCACAGTGAAAAAAATCCCCAGGATCATGTAAGGTGTGGCTAATGAAATGTGGATTTACGTGACCACCCATAGCTGATGCACATTTTATGCTTGACTTCTTCCATCCGATGAGTCCACTGCTAGCAGGGGCAATAGTTTCAATTATATGCTCCATATTTTTTTTAGGACTTTGTACATTGCCCAGACATAAGGGAACTAATCCACAAAATGTGCAAATGAAATGAATTTAAGTTCTTACCTGAAGCAGTATCCAGGCAAAGTAAAAAACTGAACCATATGCTTTGTAAAAGCTTGAAAATTACAATAATTAGCTCATGTTTTAATGCTAATACATTCTGACCATATACATAGTATTGTAAAGCTCATAATAATTAACGGTATTGGTGCAAAAATGGGGAGAATAAGTCCACATTTGTAATTTTTAAAAAAGTCAGAAACTGGACTTTGTGTGAATTCTATGGGGTGTATAAGCACAGGAGTATTCTTACATTCTTTCCACTTATTTGACCTCAAAGAACTGGTAAATGGAGAGCACCAGAACACCTGATAGATCTACTTAAAGCTCCAGGTCAGTAGCATGCTTAAGCACATGCTTAACTTAAAGCATACAATTAATCACATCCCTTGTCCACAGAGTAATTAAACTTGTGCTTATGTACTTTGTACAGCACAGTACCTGCCTGCAGGCATTCTCTGAATAATACTGTGCCTGAGAAAGTGGTGAATCAGAAAGTGATTTTTGGCTGGAGTTCGAAAATGAGCTTAAAAGAGTGAGTTAGGCACCCAGAACTTGTTAGATTTGAATAGCTATGGAAAAGCTGGTCTTGTCAGCAAAGCCGAGTAAGGTGTGGCCATTTACTTTATGGTAATACCTCAGTTTTGTTTAAAGTGAAATGATTTAAAAAACCCTTTTGCTTGGTAATTCCCTGCTGCTCTCCTATAACTCTTTGCTTCCCTCAGTGCTAGGCAGAACAGCAGAGCCCAAGCGGGGCAGCCTCTTGCTGACAGCTTCTCTCTTTACTAACTCATCGGGGTTTAGGTGGGTTGAGCACTGGGGGCCAGCACTAGCAGGTCGAGGCCAGCGGCGTGGCTGCTTTTCCTGTCATTGATCAGCCTGGGCAGGGCTCTGTGGGAATACACTCCTCTGGAGCCAGCAGGCATATGGGCACTGCTGGTCATTATCTGTACCCTCCCAGGCCTCTCTAGCTGCTCCAGCACTGCTGAGGCCAGAGTATTGGGTTACAGCTGCACTACTGAACCCACCAGCCAATGGTACTGAGAGTGGTCCTGGGCAGAACTGTGACCTGGGCCATCTCCAGACAGTTCTGGACATTGTCTGAAACTCAGCATGAGCGATGGACCATTATCAAGAGGCTGTTCCAATGTGTCCCCTTTCCCCTCTTCTTTTGGAGACTTCAACAAGACAGCAGTGACCAGACTGGGCTGGTTGGCCATGCCCTGGTTAATTTGCTAGGAATCATGGAGCCTCTTCCAGCCACAGCTCCTCCCCTGGCATTTTTCTCCTACTGTTTGACTGTTCTCCCTTCCTGTCCCTGTCCTGGTGCCAGCCAGTTTGATGTGTCACTCATCACACCAGTGAGCTCCCACCTGAGCTGCTCTGGGTGTGCTTTGCCCACACATGGGCGATTTGACCAGGCACCACTGCCGTCTTCTTTGCCAGCCTGAGCCGGGTCATGGTCTCTTGCCCCTCAAGTGTAATGTGGCAGCCTCAAGTAGCTTGTTGATGACTAATTGTTTTATTTTATATACTTAAAGTCAGCTGCTTTAATGTGCTTGTTCTCCAAGGTTCTTGTGTATAAATGCTAGTGAGGTCACCATGCTGAGGCAAACCAGGGCAGCATCAAAAGCTCCTCTTTGAAATATTGGCGCCTGGGTATCTGAATGGTGGGAGGCTCGTTTACAAAGCAGCCTCTATGGAAAGTCTGCGTAATGTGTTTGATTATCCAACCTTGCCATTTTCATAGGGACCTAGTCAAGATGAACAGAGCCTAGATGTACCATCTCCTAAAAATAACTCTGGCTTTCCAGCTCCTCTGCTGATGTTAGGAGTGGGAGAAAAAAAAGTGATGCTCCAAAATGAGGATTGTAAAGAGAGAGGAGATGTCAAATGCACATGGTCAAACCCACCTCTTGTCAGCCCTGGAGGATGGTGCTCTTCCAGTAGTGCTCCAGTGTTCCTGCCCTTTTGGGTCCCAGGCAGCTTCCTCCAGCACTGGCTTTCCTGGCCAGGAGCTCAGCTGGGCAGCTCTGCTAGAGACAGTGACAATGGGGACATGGTCTGTTCCTTGGCAAAGTGAGACACTTCCTGAATTCTCCTAATGTGTGTATTTTTAATTTTTTGTGGGTGAGGGACAGGGGCAGAACTGGCCAGGATGGATCACAGTTCTCACTGTGTATTCCTTTTGTGCTGTACAGTTAATACTTTCCTGGGGACTGCTCCTGTAATTTTCAAGATGGTGATCAGCCTGATCTCGGTTTTGAGAGAAAAATCAGAGCCATGCCTTGTTCCAGAAAGCAAACCCCACATGTAATGGTTTCTGGAAGTTTTGCCAGCGTTTCTCCAAAGCAGCTCATTAATTTCAGGGCCATGCTGATACTTGCTCTCTTGGTGTCATGTCCACTGGCTCATGCACCTTGAGTCAGCTCCAGGTTTGGGAAGTGTACAGTCCCAGAGTCCTCAGAGCCTTGGTGTACTTTCAGCTGCTCTGAAGGCAGCCCTTCGTCTTTTCCAAGCTATGTAGATCCAGCACTTCTGCCATCTAAACCCGGAGGCTGAAGCTCTTGTCCGGGCACAGCAGGATCGGCAGCTGCTGTTTAAAAGGCTCAGAATCTCTCCTGTGAGTGGGTGTTACTCACTTGGTAATACCAGTCCATTCCAGCTGAGGATCTGTCCCTTTGTTTTGTATGGGACAATTTGTTTTCAATTTTTGTTTCTGAAAGGAAACTGTCAAGACAAAATTCACACTTAAAAAAATTAAGGGAAACAGCCTTTTGTCCGTTTCTAACAATCCCCTTCCATGACTAAAGCTGGAAGAATTCTAGAAACTGCAATAATTTTCTACCTTCACTTTGGTTTTGTTCTGCTCTTGCATTTTCTAAGTTTCAGATACAGCAAAATAATTTGAGTTAACATCAGTGTAACCTAGAGATGTGTGCTTTGATCATCAGAATCTGATTGTGCTTTATCTAGAAGTGGGACGGGGGCAGCAGGGAGCCAAGAGAAGCTTAGGCAATATTCACTCTTCTTGTAGTGCACAGCCTGGTGCTGGCTTTACAATCCAAGAGGGAGCATGCAAAACCTCTGTGGAGGGTGTTCCCCTTCAGCACATATCCATCCTCACTGAATTGTGCCAATGACCCAATGCCAGGAATTTAAAACTGGGGGTGAAACAGCTTGCCCGGGCTGCAACAACTCCAGTTACTGCCTTTCTGTGCCCTGGGTCTGCTCTGCCTGCTCGTGGTGGGGTCCTGGCTGCCGGGGAGGTTCTGCTCTTCCTGGGGCCGGGGCTCATCAGATTTTCTTCTGTAGTGGTACAGCAGCCAGTGCTGCAGGGACCTGGTCCTGCCTGGGGCTCCCAGAGTTTTTTATTGTCAATTCAAGGAGAAGAAAATAAAAACAAAAAGCTTTTGCAAATAATAACAACATGCATCTCATTTTCATTTTAATCCTAAAAACTACTTGATGCTCATTCCAAAAGAATTGATTCCTTAAATGAATGAAGCAGCCAGGAGTGCTGCTTTCAATGTGGGACTGCTGATGCTCTGACTCATGCCCTGCTTCTCGTGGGCTCTGGTTTTTATGCTTCATTTAGGACACCAACATCATTAGCATTTAGAGGGCTGCCGCCTTTTTTTTTTTTTATTATTATTATTATTATTGTTAAACTGCTGTTGTAACTTTCTCAAAGATGCAAATAATATTTGGATCCAAATCATGGCTCATGTTTTATTACCATATGAGGGCATAGGGTATGCTTTCAGTTGAAAGCAAAAGAAATTGTACATGAAGATAAGGTGTGGCTCTGTGCAGTTCTGAGAGGGTCTCTGAGTTTTTTGGATGCCAAGTTGTCTGTTACCATGGACTGTCATCCCATGTGGGATGGGTGAGGATATTTGTCTTGTGTTGCACAGGGCTGGGACCTTTGTGACTCCCCAAGCATCCCTGGCCACACCAGCTGTGTGTGTGTCCCTGGAGATGGTTTGTGTTAATGTCAGCACCTGCAAACATGATGCTGGCAAAGGGTCCCTTACTGAGGCACCAATGTGATGCTTTTTCTACAGGGGGAAAGAAAAGAAGAAAAGCCTTGAGAGTGCTGAGGGGTTCCCTGCTTTGACACAAACTCTCCTGGAAGTCCTTGAGCATGTCACAAAGTCCTTCTCAAGGGACTTGTTCCAGAAAGCAAACCCCACATGTAATGGGGACACTTGCAAGCCCATTATGGGATGGGGACACCTCAGCTCTCTACAGGCAGAATTCATGGGGAAACAACAGCAGAACTGTGGGAATCTGCCTGTAGTTTCTGTTGAGTCCGCTGCCATCAAAATACTGATCAATTGAAATGAAAGTATTACTCTTTGCCCTAAGAACTTGCAAGACTGGGACTTGTGAATGAGGGTTGAAAATTCCCAGCCAAATACTTAGCCCTTTTTAGTTGGAAATGTATAGATCTTCTTCAGATATTACTTTACCTGAGAGTTGTTAAGAAATCAGAAGTAATTCCCTAAAATTCTCAGCTTTTTTAATAACTAAAAGGCAACTGCTGCTACAGATGGGTGTGAACTTTCCTACTGGGACCTGAGTGCTGTGAGTCCCCAGGGAAGCTCCAAGTGCCCCTGGGGTTGCAGGGTATGACCCAGTGTGGGATGTGTGGGGCCAGTCAGCCCTGGGATCTCCACTTCCCCTGGCCAAAGACCACTGTTCACATGGGTACCAGAACAAGGAGTACCCACAGCACAAGGTAATCCTGCCTTTTGCCCCTCTGGCTGGGGTGTTCCAGGGCTGCCTGCAGCAAGCTGTGCCTGGCTCCATTTGGTGGCATCCTTGTGAGTGACAGAGGAGTCATCTGGCATTCCGCTGGAACTCAGCACGATGTTCACTTAGGAGGAGCCCACAGGGATGGCAAAGCAGTTGCACACCTTCCCCTGCCATCTGGGCTGGGTGCTGGGGCTGGGGCACTTCTGAGCACATCAGCAGAGCCGTGTGTGCCACACTGCAGAGAACGGACCCTGTCAGACCCTGCCCTCCTGGGGACCGACTGAGCGGCAGCAAGAAAAATGAGGGACTTTCAGGGGCAGCTGTGTTTTACTAACCCAGTCATAATGCCCCTAAAAATCCTTATTGTTCTTGCAATAGTCAACTGTGGCACGGGGAGGCCTGAAGGAGAGCTCGAGGGCAGATGGCCCTCGGGAAGGAGGGCTGGCAGGTTGGAGCAGGGTGTCAGGCTGGGGACAGTGTTTCTGTTGGAGCGGAACTACAAGGACATGGTGTTGTGACCTGTGGTGTGGAGCATGTGCTTCTTATGATGCTCAGGGCATGAGAACTGGAGCACAAAGATGGAGAAATTAAACAAGCCAAGTGCTTTCCCTCCCTGTTGTGTCTGTCTGACATTTCCCCCCACCAGAAATAAATGCAACTAAAGAGATGCACCCCAAGCCCACAGAAAGAGCCCTTACCCAAACCATTCATCCCCTCCCAATTCTGTTTTACCCTTCTTTCAGCAAACTCATTGCAGTCCTCTGGTCATCCACAGCATCTTTCTCTGAGCTTTATTCCTACTCTCATATTTCAGATCAGACCATGATGAAGTAATTGCGTGCAAAGAAGCAATTTGTTAAACAGAACCATAATATTCAATTATTTGCCATCTTCATGCATTCTAATACTTTATTTGCATTTCTGAGAGCTTCTGTATGCTGAGTAAAAGTTTTTATTTTCATTGAACTCTGCAGCAATGTTCAAAGCTTTTATCCTTTAATAACTCTAGGGGTATGGACAGACAAATTAATGGCTCCCTGGCCCCACAGCAGCAGCAGTCCTTTCACATTGTCTGTGTGGATTACTTATTCATTACCTTTCTGAAAAGACTTTGATTATGGGTTTTATCATTTTTATCAATTAATTGATATGCTTATCAACTAATTCTGTTTTATATGCCCATGCCAATAGATTAGGAGTGCATGCTTTTTTTTTTTTTTTTTTTTTTTTTTTTTTTTTTTTTTTTTTTAACTGGGTTTTATGGCTCTGGAGCAAGATTTACTCATTTGTTATTTGTCATTCTCAGGAGCATTTCAACTGCTTTTCTTAAAGCTGAATTCTTTATAAAGGAGAAGTGACTAGAAACCCTGAGCTGAGTCCCAGGTCTTGCTTAACTTCATAAGGCACACTGACACACTGAGGCTGCTCCACTTAAGGTATGGTATGAACCAGGAGCTGATCCCGTGGCTGTGGAATGAGTGTTCACATGGAGTCATCCTGCTGTAGCTATTGCAGCTGCTGTGTAAGCAAGTCCTAAAGGACAGTCCTTGTCCCAGTGACTGTGTGACAGATAAGACAGACAATGGGCACAAGGAAGGCACCACTATCAATCAGGGATGGATACAGTTCAACCCAAGGGAACAAAGAAACTTGGGCTGCTCAAAGCCCCACAGAGCTGTCCAGGAGTGTCCTTTGTGCCAGCTGATTCCAGGAATGTGACACTTTTGGAACTGTTTGTGTCAGGACTTCCTGCTTTGACACCTTTGATTTCTGAGACTGCCTCATCATAGGAAACCCCAGATCTGCTGCTCCTCTCCACAAGGACTTCTGTATGCAGCAACTCTCTGTCTTCTTTGGATACTGAAACGAGATGAAAGGGCTTAAATGTTTCCTTGGCAAGATGGGTGGATGGAATTAACTTAATCTGTTCTGATTCTGACACCTACAAGTCAACTGACCCAATCACCTCTTCTGCTAACAGGCTGCAAAGCAGCACTCTACTACTGTGGAATATTCTTTGTGATGAAAACAGGAGGATCAGGAATGGGGGTTTGTAGCTTTTTTGGATGAGTTTTTGTTACAATTTTTATCTTTAGTATCAACACTTTAAATAAGGATGTTAATATGTTAAAATAAACACATTTTTTGCCCTGAAATACTGGAATACGCCTCCCCAGCCTCTTCCTACCTCAGCTCTGCCACTGTGAAGATAACCCACCCATGGATTTTAAGGTCAGAAGGACAAGTCAGAACTTCTAACAGAGGATGAGCACAGAACAAGTCCTGCAGTTCATCCTGCAGCTCAGACCCTGATGAATGGATCTTTTTCATATGTGCTGTGGAAACTCTGCCTATAGAAATGTCTAAGAAGCTGTTGCAGGGCTTTATAACCTTGTGTCTTGTCCCTTGTGGCAAGCTGCAAATTGCCTGCTTATCCTGGCCTCCGTGGACAAACCCCTCCATGTGTGTAACTGCCCATGGGAACTAGGAGAGCACCGTGGTTTGGTGGTGTTTTTGTCAGATCTGTTCCCAAACAGCTCCCCCAGTTGCCACACTGCCTGTCAGAGGAGGGTTGGTGCAGCAGAGGTCTGTAGGGTCACTTGGGCTCACATGCAGGATCCCTTGTGCACATCCTGCAGTGGGATCCAGCCCTGCTGGTCCCTCTTTAACACTTGAGGACATTGTCAGCAGACCAAAGTGCATTTCTTAGTGCCCACACCAAGCCACTTCAAGAACAAATCTGACTAGATTTATTTTTTTTTTCTTTATAAAGTTCAGTTCCACTTAATACCTCCAATTTAGCTTGGAAAAAAAAAAGCAGAAATACCTAAAATAAAAGTGTTTTGAAAAGTATATGCAGGCAGTTATGGGTTTTTTTCAGACTCAGTCTCAGGTGATATCCTCACCTTCTACTGCTGTTAAGCACTGCCCCAGACTTCCTTCAGGTTTCCATCCCAGTCTGTACTAAACATCATGAACATAAAGATAGATCCTGCTGAAATAAAACACCTTGGTCCTCACATGCACACATTTTTTTCTCTGAAAAACAGGTAACAGCAAATGAACTGAGCCTCAGCCACCACTGATGCTGCTTTGCCTATCCATGGAAGGATGCAGAGCATCTGGTTTGGTGACACTGCCCACAAAGAACTGACCCGAGGCAGTACAGAGCAAAGGGTGTAGGGTGAGATCCCAACAGGGAAAAGGGGGAAAAAAAAAAGAAATTTCTCTTCAAGTACAAGTAATTCTGTTAATGCCTGCAAGGAGTCTCTCACTGCAGGGGAGGCTTGCTGAAATGCCTTGCACTGTTATCAGCTGCTCTCAGTGCACAGCTCCTGTCCAGAACAGTTTAATGTGGTACATTCAATCAAACAGAAATTGTATGTCAGACACATATGTGGAATACAATTAGAGAAGGAAATACATTTTGCAGGCAAATTTATTGATTTATTTTATTGAAGCCCTATGGTACTTTGCTGTAGTTTCTGATGAATAAATAGCTGCTTCACAGAGGAAATACAGTTATTTAGGCAAACTTGTCACAGTTTAGACATTTGCTTTTCAGCAAGACTGAATAAATCCAATCTTTCAAGGAACCTTTAGCTTTAGCAGGTGGTTATTGGGCTTTGTCTTTTTAACTGGACCAGAATTGGCCATGTTTCACCAAGAGAACATTTGCTGGAATTGGTGGGAAAGAAACTACAACTTCTCCAGTGGGATGGCTGGGCCAACCTTCACACGATCTGGACCCTGTTCTGGTGCCCAGTTTGTATAGCCTGGGGTTCAAAGGCTGATACTTGGTACTTTTTAAAGAGAAAAGCCAAAACAATACCTGAGCAAAGTGAGCTGACATCCCTGGGTCCGAAGTTCAGCACACAAACTCATCAGCTGATCTAGAACAGCATGACTGTGCCTTTCTCTGCCACATCAAGTTTGAAAAATGTTATTGGAACAGGATTTGTCTTCTTAACCTGGAAGCCCAACAGACAGGAAGTCCTCTTGTTACCAAGCTTGATGCTGTTTTATATGCAGCTTTAAAAAAAACAAAAAAAACCAAAAAAAACACTGATTCGTGGTGTCCCAAGTAAATAATGTTGTTGGCTCTAATGATTTAAATCCCACATTACAATTGTAAAGAGTCCTCTTGGCTATTTGTTCTGCTGCCATGGGCCCACGACCTGGCTCAGTGTGACAAACACTGAAGGGGTCCCTGATGATTAATGTACCTGCAAAATGTTCTTTATATTTTTTAAGCTGATATTCCTGTATACTTTGCTTTTTCTTTCTGTCTGTAAACTCAGACTGGTTCTTTAAGCTCAATAGCAACACTCTCATAGACAAAAAAATGCAGAGAAATTCAGAGTTGTAGCAATCCAGTTTGTAAATTAGAGTACCAGTAAGCCCATGGAGCTGGGCACGATGCATTTAGTCTGCACTTAAAGGAAGGCACCCAGACTCCTCAGGCTGCTCATCTGCCTCATGAGAGAAGCTGAGTAGTACAAGGACTCTCTGCTGTGCTTCTGAACCTGTGGAAGAACAATTTGTTTTCTCCTTAAACTTCCTGTGACTTTTGCTCAGCGTTTTTAAGGGAAAAATTAAAGACTTACTGGTTTCTACAGCCTACCCTTTACAAATATACTCCCAGTTCATCCACTTCTGATGATTCATTCATTTCTCCGACAACAGACTGACGTCCTGAGTATATACAAGAGGCATTTTCAATCATTACATAATGAAGTGCAACAGGGAAGGACTGATGATCCAGTAGGACCCGTGACATTTCCAGTGTGCAACTGCACAGGACAGGTTGGTACCACACTCAGGCCACAGCCCCATTTACAGTATATTCTGATAGCTATGTCTGGTGTCATGGATCTTATGCTCCATGACAGGTGGGAAGCAAATCTATGGATCCCAGTGTGTGGACTTCCAAGTAGTTACTGCTTGCACTGAACTGGGGGAAAGGAAGCCAAAGGAAATCATGTGCATTAGAATCAAATACCATTTTTAGGAGTGTGTATTTCAACAGTGATTAAAATAGCCAGGACCAAGGCACACTCATGATTAATGGTCTCTGTGAGCCAAGGGCACATCTCACAGCCTCAGGCCCTCCTGAGAGACACCCATGAGGAGCAGGAACTGCTTGGTTAGGCTTTATCTTCCTTCATTGTGTGGATCAGCCTTATCATGTGGCTTGAATTACTCTCTCCTGTTTCTGGAGCCTGTGCTGTGTGTGAGCAGCTCCAGCCCAGCCTGCAGCAGAGGCACATCTCTGCATCCCGTTCCCATGGGACCAGCCACTGGCAGGCACTTCCTGAGTTCCGCCTGGCACGCTGAGCTGGTGCTACACTTGGAACAAGACCAACTTGTCTTTGAAAATGACAAAATTATTATTTTAAAGTCACTCATTTTTTCTGACTCTATTCTCATTCACATTTTGTGACTTTGCTACTTCCTGAACCCCTGCACATCCCTCTGGCCAGTTGTAGCTAAACCACTGAGCAGTGACTTCTCCAGTGGGTATAAGCAATTTCATGATGGACAAACCTGTGAGACACATGAAGATGAGCTTGGAGGCCCACACTGTACCCTGTCTCTGTTACAGGGCACAGTTGGGTACCTCAGGACTGCTAAGCCCTGCTCAGTGAGGCTCCCTGGCCAGTCTCAGTGGGATATGGCAGCAGGGCTGGCACTCTTCAGTTCTCTGATTATTTGATGCCAGATGAGAAGCTCCCCAAGGCCCTCAGATCTCCTGGAGCAGCTGTGAGTCTCTCTGAGGGTGCTGGGGAGGGCTGAAACTCAAACAGGAGATGAGCTGGGGGCTGCTCCATGCTCCACCCTCGCTCCCTGTGTGGCAAAAAGCACGAGCTTAACCTCTGTGTGCCTCCCACCCCAGCTGAACCAGAGACAGGGAACTCTCCCTGTCTCAGTGGGTTTCTGCAGCACTTAATTGATTTGTGCTGTTAAACAGCCCTGCAGTAAATGAGTACAAGGTGTTAAAGAAGGATGCATTAGTGGGAAAGATCCAGCTGAAACAAAGCTTAGATAGAAACCATGTGTGTGCTGCGGGAGAACTCTCACCCCGTTCCCAGTGCCCAGCCCTGCACGGGGTGATTAATGCTTTACAGAAACCCTGGCTTGTTTTCAGGCCTCTGGCTTGTCCTGGAGCATCCCTACAGCCCCACTGTCCAGTGGCCATTGCTGCTTCAGAGCCCAACCAAGCAGCCAAGTGGCACCAAGGAATGCAGCTGCCCTGTTCCAGCAGCATGCAGACACCACTGCTTTGCCCATTAAGGATGTCTTTTCCTGCATAGAGACAACAATACAAGGCAGTGCTGTATGAAAATTTGAAAAAGACACAAGTGAGGAACTTCTGGGAACTCCTCAGGTTTTGTTACCAGCTGCAGAGGAGGGTGAAACTTATGGCTACAAAAATATTATCGTTTTAAACTATAGTTTAAATAGTTTTAAACTAAGTTTAAGCTGTTAAACAAATCATCATTTGTCAACAGGTAGCTGAATTATGTCCAACTCCGCTGGCAGAGCCAGAACTGATTTTGTTCCCAATGCTATTGTATAGTTAACAGCTGGCAGCAAACTGGCAGTGAAGGCTGTGCTGGGCTGATAAATAACCCAACCAGCCTCGCAACAGAAGCGTCTCATGGAGCAACTGCAGCTCTGGCTGGAATGTGTGGAGTAAACACTTGTTAACAATCTATGCACAGGCAGAGAACTGCCTGATGAAAAGGTACTAGAAAAATGTTATTTAAATACAACACAGATTTCCTAGAGTTATCAAAAGAACAAACCAGGTTTTAGGTCTAAGAATACCAAACCACAGCAGCAAAACAGCAAATGTTAGCATTTCTCACTGACTGAAACCAAGTCTGGTAATAATGAGTGAAATGTCCCAACCAACTCTAAGATACGAAAGGCAAGCCAGAAAACCAACAGAGAGAAATATTTCTGTATTTGTTTCACAGCCCCCAAATTCTACTGGAGAATTTTCCACTCTTCCAGATCTTTTCTGAGGGAGGGAAAGAGAGAGAGATGTTCTGATTTCAAATGCTGTTTTGATTCTAAGCCAATGAGACCACTCTGTACCACCTGGGAGAAGGCAAGGTGACAAGTGACAATGCCCCATGAGGCTCATACAGTGACGTATCACTGCCCTGTGTTCTGTACTTAACACTGCTCTGGGTTAGTCTTTGCTTTGCAGGCATTTTATTTTTATCATGGGTAAGACCAGGAATGTGTGTCTGAGGGAGAATGAGCATGGGGCTGCAAGCTTCATCTCAGTGAAAATAATATTTTGGCAGGAAATCTGCAGGAGATTAAATTAGGGGCCTAATGACTGAATAGTAAACATTTCAAATTTTGAGTTCCTTTAAATAAGTAGCTACAAAAAAAGGAAGAGTCTGAGAAAATTAGCAGGTCCAAAAGCACTAGAGGAATCCACTAAGGATCACTTGTTTTTTGGTGCAAATTTAAAAAGACTTTTTATTATTATTTTTATTAGTAGCTGTATATGTCAACATGCTATTTCCTCAATGTGTTTTGAGTCCAGATTAGCCAAAGTTTTAGGTATTGGCAGACTTACTACAATGGAAGGGAAATGCCAATGGAATAACTTTAAACATGATCCAATCCCTGATGATTCATTGGATGTGTTAAAATTTCCTTTGAGACCATGTAAGTAATGCAGGGACTGGAGTGCAGAGTGCCTGTGACTCAGCTCTCTGAGGCAGCGGGAGGATGTCAGAATTACTCACTGGGACAGGAGGAATCTCATTTATCTATTTATAGGCAAGGCTGAGATGAGCTTGAACCATTAAAGAGCTGAGTTTGCCAGTTCCCATAGGGGAGGAGGAGGGAAGGACCTCACTTTAGCTGTTGCAATCAAAGCTTCCTTTTTCCCCCATTTCCAAAGCTGATGACTGGCCAGTTACGCTTTCTCGTGCTCACACAGGCAGCACAGGGCTCCTCCTCCTTGTTAGAGCCCAGTGCCCACTTTGCCAAAATCCTGTCTGCTGCACGTTTCTAGGAACACAGGGCTCAGCATTACTGAGCCAGTCTCTCACTATCACAATCAATTACATCATATCACACTTTTTGGCAGGCTATTCCAACGCTTCATTTTAAATTTCCAGCCCTAATATCATTTGTTCTTGTGCCAGCGTCGTAATTTAGTTTAAATAATTCTCTTTTTTTCCTCTGATCTTTACCTATCAGATGTATTTACCAAAAACAATCCTATCTGCTCTAGTCTTTGTTTTGAGAAACTAAACAAATGAAGCTCTTCTAGTCTCCTCTTGTTCTAAACCCTCTGATCATCCTTAATGCCATTCTCTGTACTTGCTAATCTTCCTGGAACATGAGCGAACCTGTATCTTCCAGGACTGTTTGCCTTTCCATATCAGATTGGTGGCTCACAGTTATCCCTCAGAGCAAGTAATTCTCTGTATGTGTTTTTTTTTTACCATCCTGCTTTTGTCCTTCCCAAGTGAGTAATGTGATATTCTAGTGATTAATTTTTAACTGCCTGTCTTTATACTTTGTCTATTCTATCTCAAATTCTGCCATTAAGTTATTGCGGATTGATGTTCTGATCCTTCTCTGTATTAGCAAAGCCCGTGTTCTCAGCAAATTTCTTTATGACATTCCTACAGCTATGCCAGAGTCATTAACAAAATAAGTAAGACTGGCTCAAGACTGACTCTTGAGGAGCTCCACTCTCTGTCCAGCATTTCTCCTTCCCATAGAGCTCCCTGTCCTTGGCTTTAGCAGTTCTGCATTTGCCATCCACACTAATTCCCATCTTCTCAACTTCAACTACTAATTTCCCATGTGGTGTAATATCACATTCTTGACTCATGTCTGGATAGAGTATATCACCTGTATTTCATTTGTCTTGGGGGAAAAAAAAAAAAAAAACAGTCATCAAAGAGAAATATGAGGTTACACTGAGCTCCTTTAATGTGCCAGTTCTTTCCAAATCCTGAGGTGGAAATCTGCCAGGGCACTTTGATCTGAGCACATGGAATTCTTTAAGCTTTTCCTTCCGTCTTATATGTGATAATTTTCATTCCCTTAAGTATGTTCCTAATAGAAATCCCATCTTTGCCCCATTGTCCAATATTATCACCTCTACTAGAGGTGATATCTCTACTATCTAGAAAACGTAGGTAAAGTGGTTTTAATTGATTTTGGACCATATGTAGACTAGTCTAATCTCAATCCCATTCTCACTATATAATGACCATGTTTTTCCTCTTCTGTATTTATCTAACTGAAACCTTCTACCATCTGTTCCTTTTCAAAGTCTGATTCACAACTTTACTTTTGACACTTCTCATTCTACCCTTATATTTTCTGACCTCGGCAAATTAAAACGGGAAGACTGAGGCAAATAGTTCCTCCAGTCCTTCCTGACACTCTTCTCTGATGCCGCACTCCTGGCAAAGATGACAGAGTAGCTCATAAAGCAGGTCCAGAATTGCTGGACTGAACATGCCCTTGGCACAGGGGCTCAGCCCTGTGCAGGGTGATGGGCTCCAAAGGCAGGTGGTCATTCCCTGCAGTGTTTCCCCTACAGACCTCTGATTTCAGTCCCTGGCTGCACCTGAACTGAACACTCCATTGCTGCTCAGACCTTCTGCCCATCCCTTGTCTGCTCTCGCAAACTCCTGCATGTGTTTGGGGCTGGTTTTGGAGTGTTTCCCTTACGGGTTTGTCCTCCTGCATGTTCCAGCTAGTTTTGGAATCCAGTTCCCATCACATTCAACTCCTCAGGTCTTCAGTGCAGTTGATTCCACTCCTTTGTTCCCTTAATTTCTCAACGTTTGTCCTTTGAGAGATGAGTACTTTGGTGTGTGACTACAGACAGTGCTGGAGATTGAGCCCTAATGAGGTACCCTTAAAAACTCTTAACCAGAGTCTTCACAGGCTCTGGATGACTCAGAACTCAGCGCTTCAGAGACAATGAAAGAACTTCACTTGCCCTTCTTGTGTGTGTGAGACACTGTAACCCTTCTCAGGATGAACTAGCATTTTCATTTTATAGACAACTGAGACATAAAGATCACACTTCAGAACATACTGCACTCCATGAGGAATTAGTTAAGTGCCTGAGGTGAAGAACAAAGCCTCCTAACCCCACTGAGATTGCCGCAGCAGCCAGACCTTGCTCACCTGAAAATGAGGTGGCTGTGCCAAGCGATTTGCTTTGAATTCTGTCTGGTTCTTGGAGAAAGCAAAGCTCACCCAAGACCGTGGACTGACCTGTCCAGGACATGCAGCCAGGACAAGTAGCAGAGGCTTAGCTTAAACTGCCTGTACAGGGCCAGTTCTAGAAAAGAAGAAAGCAACACTCAAAACACATTATAAAAATGTACTGGTCATCCAAACCCCTTTTAAAATGACTGTCATGTAGGGTATCTGTACTCCAAGTGAGACTTGAGTCTCAGCAGGGTCACCCACCCACTCACTGACTTTCCCCACTGCCATGAGAATCACTCCAGGATCCTGCCTGTGACATGTCCTTGCTTTCCCTGTTTTCTGAGTTGCAGAATGGCAGCAGCACAGCCCTTGCTTCCCAAAACAGCATGAGAGACCTACCACAGCACTAAGGCCATGATGCTGTCCCAAAAAGATGGAAGATAGATGGAAGCTCTTCCATTAGCAAACTCATGCATGTTCCATCCCCATAGAAGAGATGAAGAAAGCAGAGCAAAGCAAATTTCTCTCCTCTCCATTAAAATACTGTAAATACTCTGGAGGGGGAGAAAAGCTGTGCCCCACTCCCAGAGCATGTCTGCCTCGAATTCACAGTGCTCTGCTGGGCACCTACTGACCTTGGCAGTGTCACAGGACTAGTGTTTGTCTAAAAAAGTAACCTCCTTGTGAACAAGCTCTTTGCTTTGGGAAACACAAAGCAGTCTTGTCTTCCACGTATCTAAGCCTTCTTTTCATGTCTGTTTAGTCCTTCAGTAGCATTTATTTTTGGCCTTGAGAGAAAAACACAACTCCACATTAAAGGGATGGTGTCCAGTTAAACCCACAGGCTGCACCACCCTTTGCCCCCCCCTTGCAGGGGAAGGCAGTGGAGGAGACCAACAAAAAACAAGAGAAAAGTCTATTGCCTGTTGGGCACAAAACTGCTTTTGCTTTCTAGTGAAAAGGAGCAGAGCATCCTCAGCAGCACAGAGCAACTGGCCAAACAGGCCAGAGCCTGGATGCCTGAGGCTTTTGAGTAACAGTAATAACAAGTCCAGAGGCTACATTTCCATTTGTCTTAATTTCCAAAAGCCTTTCCAGCTGAGATAGCTCAGAGCAGGGAGACACCAACGTTCCACATTGTTGTCTAGAGTTTGTGGTGGGTCCAACTCTGGTAATGCCAGACTTCAGCACATCACCTATAAATGATACCAAATCAGAAACACACACTTTCATGCTGCCTCTCAGTGCCCACAGCCCTTTCAGCCCCTCAGGATAAGGCTGCTCGTGCTGTGTGAGGAGCTGAGGAGGGGCTGCAGGTCACCATGTCCACCCTGTTCCAGGTAAGTGCTAAACCAAAGTGCTCAGGCTTCCAGTGGATTATGCTCACCTGTTTAACTCCATACAGGAGAGGTATTCCCAGACCCAGTGCCAGCTTTGTCACCTCCGGCAGAGTCTCATGACTGTGTGTGGCCTGAGACAGCTGCAGAAGGGCCATTTAAGGGCTCACAAACTGAAGCCTGAGGCACAAAGTTCAAGGCAGAGGTTCTGTATGGACAGTGTGTGTGGCAGGACCTGCATTCCTTGGGGGAGAGGCAGAGAGGAGAGGACTGCCTTAGGAACTCTCCTGATAGGATCTGTAAGAGGAAATAAGCTCATTTTGGCCACAAACTATGTTTTGGGCCACCCATCAGCATTCAGCATCCCAGGTCAGGGAGCTGTGCTCCCTGCCTACAGCACAGTGACTGAGCTGGGTCCCTAGGACAGTCACTGAAGCACTCTGCTCTCAAGCTCCGCAGGACAGCGACCACAGCCCTGCTCCCTGAAATCAATGGGACTCTGGCCACAGTCCTGATTCATCTCCCTCCTGCATCAATACCTTATCTTTTAGGTCCACTGACTTCAGTGATTGGAGCTGTCAGGCCATGGATGTCCATGAGGGCATGGCTGGGCCCAAAGAAATGGAGGACAGAAGCTGCAATGTTTGCCTCACACTTAGCGAGTTAGGGGAATAACAACACATCATTTGGAGTAAGTGCTCCTGGCTGACCTTGGCAAGGGGCACTTTGGGAAGGATAAAACTGCATTTACATTCCTGAGAATCCTCCTCCAGTAATAAGATGTCCCCCATGGGATGCTGGTAGCACATTGGTATTGTCTGCAGAGTAGCTGGGGGCTCGGGGCTGACATTGCTAAACCGTACACACGAACCACCACTGAATGTCACCAGTCCAGACCCAAGACTTGCAAACATGCAGACAGTCACAGGTAGGCCGTCCTCCAATTAGTTTGGGAATCTAAAAAGAAGAAAACAAACCCAACCCAAACCCCTCAGTAATTTTTTATTCTTTCCTTTGCATGTAAAACATCATTAAAATAATTAGTAAAACAGATGGATTGTATCAGTAACTGACAAATTAAGAATTCAGTCATGGTTGTTCAGAAACCCACTGCCTCCTTGCAGTACCAATAATGATTATTTATAGCCTGCTCTGCAAGGAAAGCAATCCAGAAAAACAGAATGATTATAATGTAATGCACTCATCCCCGGGGAGAAGTCTGGTGCAAGTTGCAACCAACATCTCACACCATTTTCTTGTCTTGAATTTTAAACTTTATTTTAAGTACTGTTTGTGTATTTTGCAGAGAATGTCTTGGTTCCTCTATAACAAGTACCCATTTTATTCCTACTGAATTTCATTGAACTTATTCCTGTTATAAGAGGCAGATCCATATTACTGCTTTATAGAGCAATCACTTAGCTGCCTATTCACAAGAATGTGCAGCCTGGCAAAAGAATGAGCTGAGGGAATGAGCTGGGTGGCAGATGAGCTATTACTCTCGATATCACCATAGCATCTGGAGCAGTTACACGCAGCACTAACACAGGCTATGAGAAATTCTCTGTTCTCAAAAAGAGCTAACAAAGAAAATACACAGAGGGTGGGAGGTATGGAAAAGCCATAGAAAAGAGAAAGAGCTGTACAATGTCACATTGCCGGCAACTGAGAAAAGCAGGAGCAAAGTCCCTGTCTCAGCCCTCTCCAGCTTCATGCTGCCTTTGCTCATTTTTGCTTCTGCATTTGGATATGATGCATCTTTAACTGGAAGTTCAATTCAGAAAAAGAAAATAATTTTTTTCTTATTTGCTAAGAAAACTGCCTTTCTGCTGGTTGTGCAAACAAATTCTTTCCCATGATTAATACCTGTCTCCTATGCTGAAGACATCAGTCTCTGCATGGATCAAATCTTAATGAAGCAAAGCTGTCTTCTCAGAAAAGAACATTTCCCATTTTTTTTCTGCAAGCATTCCTCCTCACAATTTCCCTTGTTTAGCCCTATGATAATTTTATGATGCACTCCCAACATAAGTCACAGTACTTCTCATTATTGTGTGCCACAAGTGTTTACAGAGCCATTTTTGTAGCAGATACCAGCCTTTAGACATTCCACATTTCCTGTTTCACTGGAGCCAATCACTCACTGTTCACTACTGAGATGCAAGTCCCTAATTAATTTATACACAACAAAGCACTTCAGTCATTGCAATGAAAGCGTAATGGAGAGCAGACCATTAGCAAAAATTGGCTATCAAGAATGGAGAAATTATTTCCTTTTCATGTTTCCATCAATATTAAGATTGATTAATCATCTTGCAAAAAAACCCTCCCCCAATACCAACTGCCTTTACACTTTTCCACCAATGCTGGATGGGATACCTGTGCCAGTTTTGTTTTCTCTCACATCAAGGAAACTTCTCTGATGTGCTGAGAAGAACTGGGGACTTCACAGGGGACTTCACAACTGGTTCAACCCTTCTCATATTCTCTTTATATAATGAGAATATAATAGCCTGGTTTTAACAAAAAAAAAAATCAAGATTAAATTCAATATATTCTGAAGGACTGAAAATTCCTAGCAACTGCTGAAATGGAAGTGGAATCTATAAATGCTTCTTTAATCTTTACCAAATTACTATTCAGTGCAGTTACATTTATTAATAACAACATCCCTTAAACTACATTGTTAAAATCCATTAGCAAGAAATGCTTTAAAATGTTCAACAGACTGTAACAGATGATTTACTAAAAGCTAAAACAATTAAATACTATGAGCAGAGTGGGCATTTGCATGGGCCATGGAGCTTGGCAGGGGGACATTACGGTATGATCAGAAATGGACAGTTTACATAGCATAACTTTTTAATTCTATCATCTCCATTAGGAAGGGGACAGGCACGCTAAGAGTGTTTTCTGACTTTTCCTTCATCTCACTTCCATATGTACTCACCACTAAAATTGCTGATGGGCATTTCAAAGTTGTCACCTGTGGCATTTGCTACACACTGAGGAACCAGACTGCTCTGAATCAGGTTTGGAGAGGAACCTGTGAGAGCAGATCACTGCTCCCAGAGGAAACATCCTCTGATTGTCCCAAACCCTGACAATAAGAGCCCTCTAAGAAGTTTAATTGTCCCCATGAGGGTCTGACCAGGAGGGCAATGACTGCATTGTTTTCTCCTTCAGCACACCCTGCACTGGCCCTGGAAATTCTCATACTCCCCTCCTGTATTTCTTTACTTGTTCTTTTAAACACAGTTGAAATGTCAATCACTGCAGAGCAATCACTGTGAAAGAACTGGATATTGACTCTAAATTCAGGTGGAGGATTCTATCTTTATTTTCCCACAAAAAAAATGCCGTTCCTGGCTTTGGTGCACACCCCGCAACGCAGAAGGTTTGCTCAGGTCCTGGGGGATGATTCCAGAGGGACAGGCTGTGAGTCCTTCTCTCGGCTGCTTCCAGCTTGGAGCAGAGAACAATAATGGCACAGAGAGCTCCGCTCATTCCCAGCCGTGACTGCAGCTATCGCAGCCTCCCGCTGCACCCGCGTAAGGAGCTTTGTGATGACATTTTCTTTGTTGCTACAGAAGGCAAAGCCTGAGTCAGGCATTGCAGGGGAAGGTGAGGGGGAAGGGGCAGGAGATGCAACCACAGCTGTGGAGGGAGTGAAACAGCAGCTCTGGGGTCTCCATGCACTTTCTGGGCTGCACAGGGGTTCCTGTGGGCTGCATTAGGTTTTGGCTGACCTGCTGGTAGGTCAGGTTCCCCCTCCAGATTTGATCATTCCCTAAATCCATAAAGAGATGCCTGAGGCAGGTCAGCTTGTTTCTGAGGCAGATACACACAGTGCAGCCCAGTTCCCTCCAGAGTGAAAAGCTCTTTGCACGTCTAAGCTGTAGGTTTAATTCACCCCAGCCGACAGACAGACCTGAGTCACAGACCATCCACCCTTGTGTTCAACTGTTCCCCTGGGGCCTTCCACTTAGGAGCACAATGCAGTGGCAGAACAAATTTGTGGCAGAATGTATCTTCTGTAATCACACACGAGCCAACTTGTTAGATCATTTTCTGTCCCAGCTGAAATTGCAGCTCTGTGATTGCTTGTGATTGAGCAGAACTAAAAAACACATAATTACACAGGCCAAGGCACAGACATGGGCAGCTACAGATGCTGGTGCTTAGCTGGGAAAGTGCAGCACATGGTGGGGAAAAGTTGGAAATGATGTATACATTCCACCTCATTGTCACTGCAGAGCTTTTGGCCTTCAACTTGTACAGAGCAAAAGGCTGGAATTTCTCAGGTGTAATGACAGATTGTGTGGCACAAAACATCAAAAACTGTGTAAGTGCTTGAGCTGGTGGGTTCAGCTCACCCAGCCAGATGAAAGCAGTCTGGACTAACGCTGGTGAGACAATACTTGGCATCTCACAGTCACATCATTCTTGGCTGTAACATCCCCCTCCTGGTTCATGTTCTGTTTTCTCTGTTGTTGACCTCCAGTGATGGAAGAAAGGGATTGGACAGGGAGATGAAAAGGAGAAGGCAGTGGATGGTGCTGGGAACAGAAGAGAAGCCTGAAGGAATGGGAAAGAGAAGGAACAGCTGTGGGGCTGGGAGGGAAATGGAGACAGGGAATGAAACAGATATGCTTCCCCTTTGGGAGGGTGGGCTGAGCCAGTGTGAACAAACCAGGCTAAAATGAAAGGGAGGAAACCAGAGAAGAAAGATGGAACAAGGGAGATCACAGAGAACAACAGGAAGCAGCACTAAGAGGACAGAGATGAAGCCTGGGACATGTTCGAGAAAAGCAAACAGTGAAATAAACTTCAGGAATATTACATAAAAGACAGAGAAAATTAGAAAAAAGTCCTATGAAAATGCCAGCAACCCAGCTGCTGAAACTCCTGTACACTTATGTCAACATCACACCACAGATGAGCACCAGGGGAGGAGGTTTGGGGTTGATTTTTAATTTCATGGAAAGGCTTTCAGCAATGCAGAGCATGAACTTCAGCTCCCACTGAATTCAGAGTGGCTCAGAGGTGCTTACAGCCACAAGAACACAAGACCCAGCTTGATAAAGCCCATGAGATGGGAAGCTACATGACAACCTTGAGAACAACCAGGCTTTACCTTGTCCAACTCCCACCTCAAGACCCCAGCACATGCAGGGAGGGAGCCCAGGGCAGGGACACTGCCCAGTCCTGCCCTGTACCACAGCAGCCATTTGCTTCCTTGTCCCCGATGAGCAGCGAGGTCCTTCATTTTCACATCTAAGCTTGAGTAGGGGTAAGAGGCATCCTCTTTGCTGCTTGAAGTGAAATGTTTGGCTTAGTGGCACAGCTTGTTTAATTTGGCTGTTAGTGCTCGGTCAGTGTTATTAGAGAAAGCAATAAAAACACATTAAATACAAGGAATTACATTAAAACAACATGGAGTTTGCAATGCAAACCAAAAAAAAAGCAGGAGGGCTGAGTATGGAGACAGCCATTCCCTCATTCAATCATCCTCTTCTTCTCCCTAAATATGGAGTGTTATGGTGGAGGGGTGGAGAGCCCAGGGGTCACCATTCATCTGGGAAATGTCAGATCTGCATCCAAGTCTGGCTCCTTCCCCAAGTGCCAGGGTGGCTGCTGAGGTCACAAGTGGGGGCAGATATTTCACTCTGATGCAAGATGAGAATTCAAAAGCACTGAGCTCCCAAAACTGTAGTTTCTGACAGAGTTTTGCTTCAGTGCACTCTCTCCAGAGGCAACTGGTGTCCATCCTCAGCCATATCTCCCTCCAATCTACATAAACCATCATTAAAGTGCACCTAAAGTGTTCTTCCTCTCCACACATCACTGCTGAGCTGCTTCCAGACTCCATTCTTACACTTGCCATGTTTTTCCATTTTTTTCTTGTGACCATATAAAAAGGGGCAGGTCCCCCCACCACAGAGAGGGACTGAGAGGTGTCAGAGTGACACCCATCACCTGCCCTGGCTGGTGCTCACTGCTTGAGCCCAGCTTTTGAAGCTCCATCAGATTTTCTGGATTCTGCCCCAGCCTTGAGATCTTTAATTGCATTTTATTAACTGATCTGAGCCACAGCTGTGTCCCCACATTTCTTCTGCACCATGAAAACCACAACTGCATGTTACATCTGGGACAATGGTGAGGTGATTGTTGTTAAGCCTGGGATTCCTAAGGAAACAAAGCTTTACATTATTTCACTCTGTGTGTATGTGTGTGTGTGTGTGTGTGTCTGTGTGTGTCTGAGCAGTTCTAAACTGCACCAGACAATTTCAGTACAACAGAGGAGAGGATCTCTCAAAGCCCTGAAGTTCCCAGAGGTGACTGGAGATGACAGCTGGAGGATACAGACACCATTAGTATTCCCCGAGGAAAAGGCAGCAGTGAGTGCTCCCTTCACAGCAGACAGTGGAAACACCACACAGGTGAAAGTTGCTCATTAGACCTGCTGATCATGGAATTACTCCTTTATAACCTCAGTGTGCCTGAACACCTTCTCTTGCCACTCCTATGGGAGCTGTACCCTGCATGGCTGTTACACTCACAGCTTTCCCCACTCACCTGCCTTTCATCCTGAGGACCAAATTCCAGGGGAAGGGGGTCCCTGAGTGCTACTGCAAAATAGCAACAGAGGCAGCAGTGAGAGGATCCAGGTGCAAAATTTTGGAACTGCAGTGCTGCCCCTCAGCACATTCATTGTTCCTGTCCTGGGGCAGCTCTGAGAACGTGGTGGAAGTTAAAGGAACTGGATCGCTGGCTCAGTGTCAACATGTCCCTTCGAGGGCATGCACTCCCCTATGCCATGAAATGACAAGTTATTATTTAACAGCAGACCTCACAGAGAGGAATGTTTTTCTGTAGTCATGGCCTCTAACAAGCATAGCAATTGTTTACTGTACTCTGAGCAACCCAAAAGTAGCTATAATGTAATAATTATAGAGAATCCTTCCTAAAAATGTATTTCCAATGCATCAGCATAAATTCAGCTGGCATTGAACACATGAGTTCAGTCAGTTTCAGAATCAGATTGTGCACTACATTTTTTGCAGCTGTGCAAGGACTCTGGTGTGGTGCTCTGGAGCCAACGCCTTGCAGTGATGCAGGGAAGGACAAGAAGCAGTATAGAAGCAGACAGAAGAGCCACAGAGCTTTTCTCTGTGATCAACGACAACAGAAAACACCAGGACAATTTTCAGTCTGGATAAACTGAGGATTTGGAAATCATAACATCATTTTTTAATCTGGGTGCTGACCTGACTTGTTGGTCTCCCGTTTTAGAGGTTCAGTCTGAGTCCAGGCTGCACCAGCATTTTTCATGGAGATGATTCATTATTATGATTTTATTTCATCCCCACACACTAGAATAGCATCTAGAGGACCCTGCAAGCTCCTTGGAGGATCCTTCTGTGTGCTCAGTATTAGTGAACTCCAGCTCATGCTACTGTGCCTCAATTTCCTCATCTGCAAATAAGGCCAAGATAGAAACCCCTCAACCTAGGGGTCTGTTCAGGTTTTGAAAACAATTCTAGCACTTTTAAAGGTTTCCCTAGAAGCCCAGTCTGCAATTCATTGCTTCAATTCAAAAGTGTGTGTTTTACAATCCACAATCTATTTACACTTCTTAGAGCTATCTCTCTAAAAAGAGCTGGGCTCTGGTCGCTCACGGATTTGGCACAGCTTGTTGAACAAGCAGGCTCACCAACCTTCCATGACACACAGCACTTCTGTGTAACTTTGCAGGCTGTATTTGACTTGTCTGAACTTGAACAGTCACCACTGATTGATTGGCTTCTAAAAATACCCACCCACCATGTTTCGAAGCCTGGAGAGCTCTTGTTGATTTAGATGGAGACTTTCTTGGTCAGAGGCTAAGACAGACATCTGACACCTGGGCTCTGCTCCTGCCTCCTGCCCCAGGAGGGACCAGCAGAGAGACCCGGGCCTGCTCCACACACTGACAGCTCTCAGTTCTGGGGCAGGATGAATGCAGCCCTACATGTCTCTTCTCTTCCTGCATCCCCATTTCCAGGCTCCCCCTGCAGCTATTGGTACTCAATGGGATGATCTGCAGCCACCAGGAGACTGGAAGTGTCCCCACAGTGATGGGAGAGCTTCCAGAGGCAGCCACTGCCAGCAGAAGGCATGGCAGCACACCCTGATGTAGAGAGATGCAGAGAGATGCAGACCCAGTCACTGTCACAACAGCCACCAGGAAAAAAGCCAGGCTGCCACCTCCAGTGGAGGCAGTGGATGTCCTGTTGGTCTGTAACCTGTCACTGCTGGCACTTTTGTCGCAGCTCCCAGATCCATCATCAAGCCAGCTCTAAGAGAGAACTCCATCAGAGGATAAAAGCTACTTTGGGCTCCTTGGGAGAACACAGCTAGACAGTTGCCTATGGAGTACCAGGCTGATAGAAGAAATTAATGTTATTCTGGGAGCATGTGGGACTGGAGATGATCACTGCAGCCAGACCCCACTTTCACAGCTCCTCATTCAATCCCTTTTGTGTACAGGTTACAAAATGGAACCTGGCTCTGCTGCCCCAATCCAAGGTCTTGCAGAGCCCATTGTTCCAAGACTCAGAGACCTCCCTGTTTTCATCTTAAGTGTATTGCATGACAGTTTATAATTATTCTGTCAGCCAAAGATTTCCTTTCTTTTTTATAATATTCTTCCTCTGCCGCAGATACAGAAAGCAGTGCCCTCACTCCAGCTCTCCTACACTGAACATCCCACACTCCTTTGGCTTTTCCCTGCGAGCACCACTCATTGTCCCAGTCACCTTCTATATTCCACTCTGGATTTATTCTTCCCAAAGATGGATGATGAGAACTGTCCATGGCTTTTCAGATGAAAGTTCAGCTGTTCCTTGTACAGTGGCAGGAGCTGTTCCTCATCTTTTCTGGAAACAGCTTGCCTGATAAACCCTATGATCTCATTTGGCTTTTGTGTTCAGTTTTAAAAGGGGTATAAAGAAGGCTCTCCAGTATTTCACTTCATTTTATTTTAGTGTTTGTTATCTGGAAAGAATAGGATAGTTAAACTGCCTTTTTAATTAAATTCCTTTAAATCTTTGAAAACAATAAAGAAAGAAAGATAGCAAACAAAGTAAGACAGAAGAATTACCATGTGTATGACCAGTGGTATTTTTTCCCGTAACACATTTATATATAAATCTCTTTTCCAAAAACTTGCAACATTTCTTAGTTGCTCAGTCTGTCTCCCGGGTAACTTGACACCTCACAAGAGGAGCCTTGTGCCTCTGCTCTTTAGTGGGACATGAGTCTTAGGAGCTCTGTTAAAATTCTCCTTAAATAAAGAGTATTCCTAGTTTCTGGAAGGTGAGAAGAGCTTGGGGTATTGCATCCTTCCCCTTTGCTTCTTTCCATCTTCACAGAACTAATGAAAAAAGCTATGAGCAGCAGTAACTTCATTAAACCACGGTCCCTTTGGGCACACAGACTCTTTCTGTAGGTCTGGGAAAAGCTCCTAAGAATTTACATGAGCAAGGAGACAGTAAATAGGCTTAGGTTTGCTGTAAAATGGTTCAAATCTGCAGTGTCAAATGTTTAGAGCTCCACAGATTAAAAATAAAGTTGAAAAGCCATGGCTTACCTGAAATAACCTGACAAAGGCCCTCTGCTGTCAGCAGAGCATCTACAGGATGAAATCTCATGCTTGCACTGGATCTGGAAGAAGGGGGTCTGTCAGAAGCTCAGACCCCGTCATTCAATTAAATTCCTGGTGCAGTAGTTCTGACCACAATGATGACATTTGAGCTGCATCCTCCTGCATCCTTCTGCATCCTGCTGCATCCTCCTGCATCCTTCTGCATCCTTCTGCATCCTTCTGCATCCTCCTGCATCCTGCTGCATCCTGCTGCATCCTCCTGCATCCTGCTGCATCCTGTGTCTCAGTGTGCTGGAACCATCAGTCCCAAGAGATCGGGGCAGTTGGAAGCACCAGTGTCACCAAGTTGCTCATCTGCCATTGCTCCAGCTGGCCACAAGTAGCACAGAGTGGATGTAAAACACTGTAGGTTTGACTCATAGGGCAGTCTAAAACCCCATGATATTAAGAGTGGAATGTGTTTTCCATTTTCACTGGAACTGGGGAATCAGGAAGGTGCTGGTGTGCAGGTTGCTCTGTGGGACAGTCTGTACTGCAGCAGCACCTCAGAGCCCTCTCCAAAACCAGACCTTTGTGGCAGCTGCTGCTTTTAATGTACATTCAGCCCCTTTAAAGTACAGATTTCAGAAATGTAGGACTGGGTACTGAGGGCTACTTCACTGTCTACCAAATGGCTCTCAAACATTGCTTGCTGCTTGCCCTTTAGTAATAGCTACTTTAGGCAAGTTTTTTTACAACTTGCCTGAACTCTTTTTTATTAATTGCTGTTTGTTTTTTATTTTTTTATTTTTTTTAATAGGAAGACAATGCTTTCTGTGTCTCTTTCCTCAGACACCACTGCTTTCCCAGGGACCTCTTAAACACCACGGCCAGAAACCAACTTCAGTTATCGTAGGTTGAAGTTAATCTAAAATTGGTGACTTGTCAATTTTAGTAGTTTTGATTTCCCAACTGTCTCCTTGGGTTACACACACATAAAACTTTAAAATAATATTCCTTCTCTCTCTCCCCACATAGAAAACCACTGTGTTTCCCTGTCCTCCATAGACTATGTGACCTTTAGCTGCTCTCCTTGCTTATCAAGTCAAGGAATTCATTCAGCTCCTCAGCAGCTCCAACCACTGACTCTCCATTCACATCCCTCTAAAGGCCCCACCAGCTCCTTGATCAGTTTAGAGAGATTTATACTTGTGTGCCCCTTCATATCTTTCCTCCTCAGGCTTTGATTTACCATTGTGGCTTCCTTATCACTCTATAGCACTTCCTACATGTTTGTCTTTATAGCTCCTTGTTTTCCCCCTTTGAAATCACCCCTGAGTTGTGTTTCCTTAATGGCAGTAGGAAAAATTCACTCGTCAGAGAGGCCTTTGCAAGGAGCTGTGCAAACCTGAGCCCCCCAGGAATGCAAATGGCATTCTGCTCCTCACGCTGGCCCTAAGCACAGGAAGAACTTTCAACCTATATCAAACTTCCTTGGGCAGTTCTCAGACCCTTGCCTGCTTTTACATTTCCTGTGCATTCTCTGAAGAAAAGCTTTGTGCCCTCCACAAGGCATGAGGAAATATGACCTTTTTCACCTGCTTACACAGTGCCCCTCTCAAAGAGCCACTCCAGCTCAGCATCACTTTCTCTAGCACAGACAGTTCCACAGCTGCAAAATTTTGCTCATTCCGCGCCCCCCCCCCCCCGGTTTTGTGATCTATTCATTACACAGTTTGTGTTATCCCATTAAAAAAACATAACTAATGGGAAAATGCAAGGTTGTGCTGGAAAGGACAGTGGCTGGGGTGACCACCACCCTAAGGATCCCCATTAGGGTCTCCTGGGGTCCCAGGTGAACTGATCTGGATGAGAATGATGGATCAAAGGGACCCACAGTCCCCTCAGTGCTCAGCTGCTCCTTGGCTGGACCCAAGGTTCAAGCTCCTGATCTTTTAACTCAGCCTTTGAAGTTACTTTCACATTCATTCTCCTGTTCCTAAATATTCCCCTCTGCAGGGATTAAAGCTAGTAGTGAAATATTTCACAAATATTTATGATCACTATTACACCTGTTCCTAGGAGAATTTCACAGTCAATTGAGTCACATTATTCTTTTTATATTGGCCTTTCCTGCCCTGGTATCCAGATTTCCCAATCACACAAACCAAGAGAGAGCCCTGGCAGGTTATGAATTCAGAGCATTCTTTAAAGTGTTTTAAACTCAAATCCTCACCAAATGCAGACATGCAATCCAGGCAGATAATGAGATGTCTTCAACCAGCTGAACTGCAAAAAAAAGAGGGAATGTTTCCTGTAAACATTGCCTCTAAAGCACTGGGATGTGTATGGCCAAGAACTCAAGCCAGCTGCTATAATTTCTAGATCAATTTTATCCAAATAAAGGCATTCCTACTCTACATCGCACAGCTTTGATCCTTTAAGGAGGAATTCCAGTTACCAGTGTGAGTTCATACTGATCTGGATACAACCAATACTCTACCATGCAAGAGGCTGGACAGAAAAGCAGGGGAAAAAATTAAGCTTTCTTTGGCATTTATTTAACCTGAATTTCCCATTCGAAAAACAAAAGCTCAACACTTATGGGTGAAATTCCCCCATGACAGAATAAGGTTTGTCTTTCAAAGAGGAGCTAAGGCAGGCACAGTCAGGCCATTTGGAATTAGACTCTACAAAGTCTAGCTAGAAGCAGGAATAGGAAATAGAGCCTTTGAGAGTCCTCTACTCCCATTAAAATCACCTGGAAATCCCAGGTGCTGTAAGGAGAGGAGAGTCTTCATTTGTAAAATATTCCTGGCCAGAGTTCAATTTTTACTGTGATCACTCACTGCCAATCAACTTTCATTCCCTTTTCTCTTGTAACCTACTTCAGCTGTTAGCACCAAGCAGCAATAAAACCATATCCATGTTCACTCAGAAATCACACTGAAATGCCTTCATGCAAAGGGAAAAGTTTCACATCCTACACATCAGATTTCATGTGGGAACATCTTTCAGACTTACAGCATAGAATAATTTTTCCAATAGGAAAAATCAAGTCCTGTAGTAAAGGCTGATCTAATAATTATATTCACAAGGATCACTCCCCATCTTTGAATGTCTGTGAAATTGTCATAGAGATACCACAGATATATTCTCTTCTAGTTCTAAAGAAAATCTTATCTCATCCACTGAGGTACAGTAACTTCCAGCACAGTGTTCAATAGTTATAGCTCTGTCCTAAAAGTCTAATTGCACAACACAGTAAAAATAGATGCAACACGAGCACTTACAAAAACGCACTGCAGTGTCAAACAGCTCTGCCAAAAAAACACAATGGCAGGCCTTGGTCCTGCAAAGCCCCACATGCAGTCACGCTGCTTTTTCACACATTTGGAATAGCTTTTCTAAAATCCATGCAGCTATCCGTAACAGGCAAGGCCTTTTGCAGGACCAGGGGACTGCTTTACTTGTTCTACTGGTGGAAAATTAGATCTGTTCTCTCCTATACAATGTCTTTCAAACTCTATTGAATTACCTACAAGTTACTAAAATTAGACTAACAAATAAATTACTTTGCAGCTGAGCTGATAAAATGTGACTGTTTACATATGATTTAATCCTAGAACGAAGATTAGACTGCTTCTAACAGAGCCTTTATCCAATATGTCACATAAAACTCTGTTTGGTTTCAGCAGAGCCGAGAATGACTTTAACAACCTTGTTAATCACAGATAAGAATAGAAAAGGTCCTACTTGGCACCAGGTGTGCCATCAATAACAACTGGGATGCAGGGGAGCTGCAGGATGATCTAGCTCAAGTGCTCCAGGGCTGGAGCTGTGCCACCCTCAGAGCACAGGCACAGCAGCTCCAGAGCAGCCCCTGGGGACAGGAGCTCCTGAGTCCTCCCTTCTCACACCAGCTCTGCCTGAAGTCCTCTAAGCCTCTGGTGGATTCACTTGAAAAGTCAGCAACTATCCCCGGGAATCCAAAATTGCCTAAATCAGTGGTTTCTAGCCCTAATGAAGTCCTCTCCCCTTTTGTTGGTTTGTGTTTTGGATGACACAAGGCACAAGGCTGATGTTCCTCAACTTTCCCTTGGCAAGGGCACCATGTGTTTAAATCCATATTGTCCTTGTCCATCTCTGGGAAAGCCCAGCACTCCAGAGGCACAGGCGGAGGTTGAGCACAGCCTTTGTTGGCACAGCCAGTGCAGCTCCTACCACCCTCTCTGGAGCCCACAGGCACCGGGCACCAAGGCCAGGCTCAGGGACAGGCACCTGGGCACTTCTCACAGCAGCTGCCACCTGTCAGCACCTCACCTGGCCATCCCTGTACCTCACCCTGTACCTCCCTGTACCTTCTGCCCTCGCTCTCTCCAGGGGACTCCTCTGTGGTGCTCCATGGTAAAGGTACAGCCACCCTACACCCTCCAGCTCTCCCCTCCCAGAGCATCTTTCTGCTGGGCTGGGCAGTCAGCCACTCTCAGGTTACAGTGTGGTCCGTCGCTGACTTGCAGGCACTAACACGGAAAGATGTGAGGTGGAAATGGGCTGGAGCAGGAAGAAGGTCCAGGCCTACAGGCCCAAGCCTCAAGTGAAGGCCTGCAAGGTCCTTTCTGCTCATCCAAGACAGAATTCCAGCATCACAGGCTCTTCCAACCCCACCAAACCACACAGGGAGAAGAGAAAATCTGTTCCACATTAAAGATATCTAACAATAATTTTTAAGCACAACCACAAAGGCTTTGCATGAGCAGCTCTTCTCATATTTACCTCCCATGCAGTCCCAAGGCCCCCCAAAATGAATCAGAGACACTTTGCACATCAGAACAGAGTGGTTGCAACAGCTGCCCTGTATATAAGCACTGGACAAGCTTTCCCACCAAAAACCCACTACAGAAAATTAGCAAGCCTATCTTTTAGGTTTTAGCTCTTGCTTTGCAAAATCCAGGTCTATATGGGCAACACACAGCACGTTGGGATGGCATCCAAGGATCTAGTGGGCATTGCCAGCCCCAGTTCACTTCAAGCATGTGAATTCAGCACAGCCAGCCTGACTGACCACCTGCAGGTGAATTATTTCCCAGCTGTTTGTTGTAGTCAAGAGAGAAAATAAAGGGGGGACAGACATTTCTTTCCCCAGAATAATTTTATATGTTTGTCATAAATCTCCCAAAGGTAAAAAGCAGAAGAAAGTATCTGGAATCCTCCCTCTGCTGTGCAGTAGATAAGCTGTGATTCAGCATGAAAGTCCTTCTGAGCTTTTCCTAGTTCCCATTACTGCAGTGCCCAAATATCCCATTGTGAAACAAAGTCTCCCCCAGTGAGGTGCAGTGCCAATGCACAAGAAACATCAGGGGATTTACAGAAGAGAAGAGCAACCCTGGCGCCTGATATTCTGAAAACGCTGTGCAGCCGACCTTTGGGAAGCAGTTCTGAAATCCCTCTCATCAAAACAGAGGCTCCTAAAATCACTTCTCATATTTTATAATGTTGGTCAGATCTGCCCTGACAGTTTAGCAGTGGAATTCAAGTTTATGATCTGTACTCCATAGCCTTTACTTGCTGCAATTTACTGCATGTTAAGCAATTGCAGAGAGCACGCAGAGAATTATCTTCCTGCTTATATTGCATGTGGTTTGCATTGTTTAGCTTTTATTGTGTGCTCCATTCTATTAATGTCTTGTGTTTCCATAGCATCTCCCAGGTGAAGGACTCAGCAGTGTAGAAAGACAAATGCAGCTGAAGAACACAGCCAAGTCTGGCAGAACCCTCCACTCTGTGACCATTTTGACAATTTAAAGTTGCCTTGTAAAGAGATGAGTGGTGCCTTTCTGCTCCTGCAAGAAGCCTATGTTCCTCTGCAAACTGCTGCCAAGCTGGTGCAGGACCAAACTAGTTTATCCCTGCAGTTCCCCTGGGTAAGTGACTCTGAGCTCTCTGCCCTTTCCACAGTGCAGAGCCAGTGCCTTCACGTACCCATTTCCTTGGGAAGCTCTGCAAAAGGGCAAAGCTGAAAAATGCACTGCTGTGCAGCCAGCCCTGATCCAGCTCTTCCTCCCCAGCAAGTCCCAAGGGCTTTATTAGCATGCTACTGTCAGTACAGGAAAAAAGGAAACTCTCCTGAAGGTGTTTGGGAGCCAGGACTAAGTGTGCTGACAATTATTTTCTTTGCACAGAGCTACCTTGTGTTCAGGTTTTCCTGGATAGTTCTTTTTTCCTCATACAAATAATGCATAGCAGAATTAGAAGACTTTATATATTTGTTGAAAAGGTGGGATTTTCAAAGGGAAAGAGAGATAAGCAACTGCTTGTCTAGGATTCCTGGCTATCCAGCAGCCAGTTTGAGAGTAGCAGTTGCTGGACTTTTGGCATTCCTGGTTCTGTCACATATATAAGGATCAGCTACACAACAGACACGTGGCCCTTAAGATCTGAGCCTGCTCTGTGCTTCCATAACAATCCCAGTGACTGAGATTACCCTGTGTGTGCAGATCAACTGCACAGAACACACACACTGGATGCTTCCTGCAAATGCTGCATTCATTGTGCCAATAGACAGATTTCTGCAAGGAAATATTTACCTCCACTTGGCTTTTAGCAAGTCTTCCTGTACCTCAGCCTGTCAGTGGGATGCTGTCATCAATCCACAAATCCTGCAAACGCCCAGGACAGATATAATTTCAGTTGAATCAAAAAGGTCACCCAAGAGCAGCACAGTAACACAACCAACTCAATCACATGGGGTATTTGTCAGATCTTGTTCCTGTGTGTTCTTCTCAAATCTGACTCTCTTTAGATTCTGACTGAGCCATCACACTGGAGCCTGTGCCCCCGGTACTCAGACATATGTTCAGCTTTGGTTAAATTTGACTTCTTGTTGTGTTATGCAACTGAGTTTTACTCAGTGTTATCTTTTGATTGACTCCTCCACTATTCCCCTCCCAGCGGATTTATCTGAGGCCAATGACAGCCAGCAAATACTTACTAGAACTCTTGTCTTTGGCAGTACATGCTGGCAGTAAGTGTTTTCAGGCAGTTTGAGAAGTGGGTGTCACTTACATTAGCTCACTCTAAAATCTTGACTCACCCTTCATGCACATAATCCCTCCTGCAAATTCTAGGCCATGGATTTTAATAGAGTTTCCAAAGTAGGTGTGAGGGCCACTGGCTGTGCTAATTTAGTTCCTATTGATTTATCTTGTCTCCTTTCATGGCAGCAAATTGTAAATGCTTCCTTTGCTTCACTGGGTGTTTGCTCCCTGTGTGACAAGTCTCTAGCATTGATGGAATGTGTTGGTGAAAAGTGCTTTGATGTCTGTTTTCAATATCACAGAGACAGAGCCATCATCCAGTGACAGTCCCACTTTGGGAGAGCTGTCTCGTTCAGCCTCTACCTATTTACCCAGAGAGGAAAGCTGGACCCTGTGACATGAAGGGTCCATAGTAAGACACAAATAAAACTCTAGAAGACATGAAATAAACCTGTCTTTAGCACTGGAGGTCAGACTTGCTGTCAGTGCAGGACAAAGAAGTGGAAGTCCACGCTACAACAATGCAATAGAGGAAAGCTGATGCTTCATTAGTGTGAGCAAAGGCAGCTCCATCCAGCCTTTTGTATGCATTTAATTAGGGCTTGGTTCAGTCCTGAGCCCTGAGAAGGGCCTGTGATCCAGCTGCTTTTAGTTCTCACTCTTGATTTGAGTACAAATCACATATTTTTTTGCAAATATAGCATGAAGCATTCCCTCTAGGGAAAAGGACATTTAGCTGGAGCCTACAAAGACCATAAATTTTCTCTTTGGTTATAATTATGTATTACATTAATGTTGTTTTTTAATGAACAAAACAAGTGACTTAATCTTTATAATTACACATTTGAAAAAAAGAAATGTTACAGATTCCTTTTGCAGTGTGTTTCCCCTGCCTCCTCCACTGGGAATCCCAGCCTGTGCCTCTGAAGGAGATATGCTGGGACGGGCAGTTGCCAACTCAAATCCACAAACTTCTGGCTGTGCCAGTTTGTGAATTACAGACCTGCTGTCTGCAAATGACTGGTTTTCAAAGCAAAGGCAGCCGTCATTTCAAAGGCTGAGAAAGAAATCTATCATAAATCAGTGTATGTGGATTTTATTTATAAAGATCTAATTAAATTTTGTTCTGTAATTCCAATGTGCTGTTTACACACAGAGTGTATATTTTCTCTTCCTCTTTTTGGCCATGAACAAAAGCATCATACCTTATAATTCTTTTCCTCCGTAATGTGCCTGTTTTTATGTTGGTAAAGTAATATCTTAGCCTATTGTAGATTGTTACAGTGCACTGTAGAATTTTTATAGTATGTTTCAGTCTGGTTTGGAGATCATCCAACCAAGCAATCTGCTTCCTTTTAAAAAATAACATAAAATACTGCATTTTTCATAATATGTATAAAGCCATGCAGAAATCCAAGCATGGAAAATAAACAGAGCATTGCCAATACCAAGCACTTAGCAGTCCTGTCCTAGGCCACAAAATCACCGGCTTCCCTTACAAATCTTGAGACTTCAATGAAACATAATTTTGGGTTTCCTCTATTTGCCTTTCTTCCTTTTAAAACTTTTTGGTTGTTTTTAAGCTATTCTGTACAATCACAAAAGTTGTCAATTTACCTTCAGCTTTAAAAAATGCTGAAATTATCACACAATTACAGGATATGAGGAACCAGAGCTTTGAAAAACAACTGTAACAAAATCTATGGTAAAACTGCAAAAGTTGGTGCCACTGCAGGCTGAAATACACTACCTGGCATAGAACTGACACACCCTCATCCCTTTTAACCCTCTCTGGGATGCTCAGAGAGCTAAGCAGGAGCTAAAACTTCCCTAAACACATGCAGCAGTTGCTTGTCTCTACTTCCTTTTGAAAATTCAAAATTTTCATCTTACTATTGGATAGGTTTTCTGCTACCAAACCAAACAGGATTCCAGGCTGGAAAGGGTATTTTGAAATAACTTGAAATGTTTAGTTTAACCTAAAATATAATTTCCTTTAGCATACTTTTTTTTCTCCAGAAAACACTGAAAATACAGCATTATTGATCAATCCACAGCAGGCACTGCTTCCCCCCACTATGCTCTGCATAACTCTTAGTGAGAAGCTGCTGTTCTTGCTGCTCTTGTGCTGGTTCACCTTCCATGGAGAGACATCCATGCCCTTCCTTGAGGACAAGGAAGTCTGGTGTCACTGAGAGCTTGACCAAACCCACGTGTGGCTGGGGCTCACCCAGGGATGCACAAGGGGTTCTGGTGCTGTCGTGGTTTTATACACAAGAGTCACACAGAGTTCCCACACCTCTGCAGGCACTTGTTGGTTACTGTGTTTGTTAAAGAGTAAAAGAAGCACCATACCCTGTGCAGTGGCACTGCAGAACCATGCCTTGGGAAGGGCTGGGCTGCATTCCCATCCTCCACCTGCACCCAGATCCTTAAAGTTCACAAGATGGGCCTGCTCAGATTTCCCTGGTAAAACAAAAGCACTTCATTGTAGTCAGCAGGGCCAGACAAACAAGGATTAAATGACAGGTCATTTGTCTTCTGCAGCCCAACCTCAGGCAGGACTCAGAGGGCCTTGCAGTAACAACCTGGGTGCCAAGTACCTCTCCTTGGCTCTGCCCTGTGCCTGGAGTCAGCACCACATCCTGGGCAGAGCAGGGCCCATTGCTCACTGCCCCAGGCTGTCCTGATTCCTGAGACACTCATGGATCTGCTCAGGAGTGGCCTTGGTTAGCCTTCACCAAAGCATCCAAAACCCAGTTGCAGGCTGGGGAGCTGGGAACTGATTTTACCATCCTGGGCCAAAAGCTCAAGGCCCAGTCATGTAAATGATGTGCTCAAGGAGCCTTTCCTTACATGAGCAGCCCCACAGCTCAGGCAGGAGTGCCTGGCTCCACGCATGGATCCATTTACAGACCATTTGTTCTGAAGAACATTAATTAGAGGGCATCTTTCACTGTGGAGCTGGCTGCCAGTAGAAGGATTGTGAGCTGCAGATCTAATCTCAGTGTTGACATGTAAGGGTAGCATCGCTTCAGCAGTGATAGGAAGGTGTTGAAGGGATAAAGCCCACCGTCCCAGTAACTTCAGCTCTGGAATCACAGCAGGCCAAGAGCCAGCCAGGCACTGATTTGCTCTGTTCCACAGCCCCAGCACTAACACTGAGCAAGTGCCTGTGGGATTGCAAAAACCTCACTTTGTGCTTGGCATGCTCATAGGTAAAAGGCAAACTTATGGGAAAGCTAACAAATAAAAAGCAGTTGGGGAAAGATACAGGCTCAGATCGATTTTACATGCCCAATTCCTACTGACAAATCCCCTTGAGTTTGAAGGATACACACTGAACTGCAAAGTCAGGGCCTCAATGCTGCTGTGGAGTGGCTCACACTGACCACCCTGAGATCATACAGGGGTGCACCAATGCAGGGAAAATCAGGCCTGCTCTGTCACCCTCTCCATCAAAGTACGCAGGTGTGAGCCAGACAGCTTCACCTTGCTGAGACAGAGGCTGGGTTGGAGTGCAGCAGCATTAATGGCCAAGCTCCCATGTCCACAGCCATCACAAGAGACCCCCTCGGTCCCGCGGGACACTGTACCCTTTTGCTCTAGGAGAAAAAAAAAAAGATTAAAAAGTAGCATGGTTCTCTGTGAAATTCCATTGTTCCTTAAATGTCCCCTTACATCTACCTCAGGCCACACTGAGTCAGTTTGACACATACAAGGGCTGTTTCGCAAGGCAGCATTATGTGTGCCCAGATGTGATCAATCACACAGAGCAAATAACCCTCTCCAACAACCACCCAGTTCCAGCAAGGGCAAATGTCACTCCTGTGCCAGTGGCAAGCCCACAAGCCTTCATACCCACACTGGACAGGGTCCTCAGAGATCACAGGACTTGTGAGAAAAGGACCCCGTGAACATCATCCTAATGCCATGTCCCCCAACAGAGAGGGCACTATGAAAGAATGATATCTGCCCTGAAAAATGAATCAAATTCTGCCCAGCTTTTAGGCCAAAGCAGCTCCCATGTCCACGGTGAGCTGTGAGACTCCAGGAGTTGTCCTAATATCTACCTGTGCCCACAGGGCGCTCACAAAGTCATGACATTAATTTGTACGTGGCCGCTAAATAGCATGAGAAGGTTGTGGGTCTGCTGGCACAGCCTGAGCTCTCATATAGGATGGAGAGTGGATAAGAGAACAGACTGAGGTCAATATGAAGTGAATTGTTCGGGAATGTCTTGCTGAAATAGCCCCTGAATTCTGTGAAGATTTTGCTAGCAGCACTGTAAACAGCTTTCTATTAGGTTTTGGCCCTCATCTTGTAAGGGCAAACCCACAATTAAAACAGGCTGAAAAACCAGGGAAAATAGCAGCACAGAGTGCCACAAATCCCCTGAGAGGAGAAAGTCTTTATCCAGTGTCCGGGCAAACAGTGCAGATGTAATGGCAGAGGTTTCTGCAGCCTCTTCTGCAAGGTTTCCCCCTGGGTGTCCCAGCATAGGAGGGCAGCTCTCCATGGGAGCCAGTCTGGGCAGGCTGGGGACAGCCACCAGATCTGCCCAGAGACAAGCAAGAGGTGCCTTCCAGATCAACACTTGTTTCTACAAACTCCTCCTGTGCTGCATGAGCCATGCCCAGGTCCCCACGAGGGTGGGTGTCTTCAGGCTAAGGCTCAGATCTGAATGGGGTGGGTGAGACAAGATGTTCGACTTGTATCCTTGTAACCTCTGCTCTAAACAAAGGGGCAAAGCCATTAAGTAAGACAAAAGCAAATAAAAAATCTGGATGGTGAAAGAGCCTATGTGTGTGGAAAACACGGTATTGACCCAATAGGGCAGGGAGCAAAAACTGCAGCTAAGAATCACAGCTTAGGACAGCATGGATTGTTCTGAACCATAGCAACATATTTAGACCTCTGTGTCACAAAATCTCCTTTTCTCAAGGCAGCACACAGCAATCTGGGCAGCAGGTCATCCAGTGGCACCAGCTGTGAAGATGGCAGGAGTAAACCCTCCCTGTGGAGGAGTCAAATGCTCCAGGAGCACTTATCCATAGCAGAAAGTGAGCTATGGCACTCTCCACAAAGAGCTGTCTTGCTAATTGAGCAAGCCAAAGATTTTCCGGAAGGAAAACAAATATATTTGCGGACAGGCTAAAACAATAAAGAAAAATTTAAAAGGCTGAACAAAGGGACTGCAAAGTCAGTGACAGACGTTAAAATCTCAGTAGCAGCTGCCTGCAAGTGGGCAGCGGGGTCTGTGCACCAGCCAGGACTCGCTGCCCTGCTGGGGAAAGAGGAGGTGCAGCATGAGGCTCCAGAAATCTAAAAGATGTTTCACACAGCACTAAATTATCAAAGCCAGAATCTGCATCCAGCATTCGAAAAAAAGGAGCAGTGCTGAAGCCGTGCAGTCTCCTTGGGGAGGAGCCACACGCCAGGGAAAGGGAGGTGTCGGGGTCTGAGCCGGGAGGAGATGCTGGGACGGGAGGTGGCTGCGAAGGTCCCCGTGAGCACAGCAGGGAGCAGGGAGCGCTGTCCCTCCCTTGGGAAGCTGGAAAGATGACACAGCTTCATCATAGACCTTTTCCAAACAGAAGACCTTTTATTCTTCCTATGGTTCAATTGTCTGAATCAGCTATAAGGCTGCAGACCTACAGGGTGGGAATGTAAAATCCTGAATCCTTGATTGTCACCTTTGTTGTCACCTTGAGGCAATGGCCGGTCACAGGAGCATTGAAGATGGACACTCGCCAGGGAAATTCCCAGTGCTCCATTGTGCTTTGATACCCAAAGTTGCAGAGTGAAGGAATTAGCCATCAAGAATGTGGCACAGCAAAATACACTTTCCAGAAGAGACCCATCTATAAGTGGCCATTTTCTTCAACACAAACCACAAGCCTTTGACAGATATTTAAGGATGATTATACTGAGATTCTCGTCTTCTAGGAAAATTAGGATGTGCCTAAATTCATTTATATTTCCTACATCTAAGCCTGACTGTAAAGATGTGCTTCTATCCCTGCATTTCCATTAATGCCACAAGAGAGGGGTTTCCTCACAGCATGCACAGACAAAACTCTCCAAAGCACCATTAATGGAGCTGCTTTCCATGGCTGTGGAGAAGTTGGGGGGAGGTGGGTGCCTGGCCTCTGGGAGTGGAGTGAGCAGCCCCAGAACTGCTTGCCTCTGGAAGCAATTACTTAATGCAGGAATCCGCCTAAATCCTGGTCTAGCTGCTAAATTAGATGTTAATTATTTTGTGCTGATATTCTCTTCTCCCTGACTTTCAAAGTTGGAACTGCTGCATGTTCCATTGCTGCCTGTTCTGTTCCATTGCTGCAGCACTGCTCGAGATGCTTCAGCCAAGGCAGGGGTTGGTGTGATTAATCCAGACCATCTCTTTTCACACACTTTGGGTCACATTTGTGGGGTAAAATCCAGAGTCATTCCTTGGACATGATACATTTCATAGTCATGACTGAAAACTAATGGCTAAGTAGGAAATAAGGAATTCTGGATTTACATCAATGAGACTAAAACAAAAGTTAGAATTTGGCTATCTTTGACAATTAATTGGGAGGAATACAAGGTGTGAATTTAAAGCACTGTAGTTATGACTGAAATGTTCTTCAAAGATACTCTTCATCCTGGAATAAAACAGTAGAATTTAGGAATAAGTGTTCCAGAGTACTATTGTGCTATTTTGCAACTCTAGAGTAACAAGTTTAGCAGTGAAGATTTAGCAAGATGGTCATTTTATACTTTATCTTCTGGCCATCAGAGAAACTCCCTTCCACCTTATCTTTTTCAAACCCAGTAGACTCTCTCTCCTGAAAAGAGTTTCTGTCTATAAATGCAGTGGGAAATTCTACAGGGCTCACCTGGACCACTTCCTTTCAGTATTAGCTTTTATTGCTTTTATTTAAAGTGGGAAAAAAAAAATCACACAGCAAAGAAAATCAAGCATTTGTAGGAGTATGGCAACGTTTTCCATACATGCTTTCCCCATGAGTCAGGGTCCATCCTGTGCACTGACACATCCTGCAGACTTGCTCTGACTTGTGGGGCAAAGCCATGGGTGTGCACAGCACAAGGAGACACCCAGAGAAAACAGAGGGAAGTTCTGGATCCAGGAGCTGCCACAGGAGACACAGCTCCCCAGGCATTTTCTCCCAGGATATCAGTGTGCTGGCTGCTCACTTTGCTCTGCACTGTGAAAACTGTGGAGGTGCTAGAAAGCAGCTCTTTGGTGATGGGCTCAGGGTGTTTGGAAGAGCTCTGAGAGGCTGCAGTTACAATAAATATCCCTGTGAATCTCACAGCTTCTGCTGAAACTGGGAAATTCAGGCTGGTCTAAGCCTGAGGAGTGATTCCAACTGAGGTTATGCATACAGAGCACATGGCTGTTCCCACAAAACACCACACCTGGACACATTTATCCTGGAATAAAATGTGACTTGATACCACCCACTTTACTCCCTTGGAGAGTTCAGTTGCACTGGTTTTAAAAGCAGATTAGGGTAACACAGAACAACGCTCTATTTATTCCACAATGAGTTGTGCAGGAATACAGATGATGGAATGAGTCCATCCCTAAAATTAAACCTAGAAAAGCACACACTGAATTGCATATATTAATAACCAGTATGTATCATTTCAGTGCTCAGAGGACCAAATGGCCTCCTGATTTGGACAACTCAGGTGACTATCTGTCAGCAAGATTTCCTCCCCCAAAACAGTGTTATCTAATTTGAAAGCTAGGCAGATATTTCAGTGGCTTGGACTGTGATTTATAGCCCGGTGTATGAGTCCAAACCTCCTGAATGATCTTAATTAAACTCTGAGGGTGAAAATTAATCACCACAGTTATTTTATTATGCATGAACAGTAAAAAAATTATTCAAATTTACATAATGTCTAACAGAAAATCATTTAGTAGTCACATTGGGACTTAGATTATTATTAATTATTTAACTTGTCCTTTTATTATTGGGGAGGAACAGGCAACATTTTGGCACCAAGTTTCTGGACAGTAAAAGGAAAAGGGCTGCTTTGGTATTTCTACCTTCTCCCACAGGTGGCCAGGCTCCATACCTGCTCCAGTCTACTGCAATAACACCCAGTGCCTGCTCCTCTTCCCAGAAACACTTCTTTATCAGCACTCTGTCTCCAAAAATCATTTTCCCAGCAATATATAACATCCACTGAATGCCACTAATAAATCTCCAAGCTGTCCCTGCATGGAAATTATTTGTTCTTGGTGCTGAGCAGGTTTCTAAGTGCAGGTTTCTCATACAGGGAGAAGATGAGGGACAGGAGCTGCCCTGCAGATCCCTGCCCTGCAGATCCCTGCCCTGCAGGTGCTCCTGAACAAGCCCCATGTTGTGTCACCATCACATGCCCAGGACTCAGCTTTACCTTTGGGATGTCTCTGACACAAACCCTGCATGGGACTGCTAGATGAAGTTGTTTTCACCCCTTGGGTCTCTCCAACGCTCCTGGGTGACAAACTGAGCCTCAAAGCAGCAGGTTGGTACCAGCCAAGCCCCTACCCTGCTGCTGGGGTGAAACAAGCTCTCTCCACTCTCTGTGTGTTGTATTGACTACTCTCTGAAGGTAAAGTTATCCAGGACATCCTCGTAGATCTCTGTGACCTCCTCAGCCCATAGCAGTATCTGAGTTACTAAAGAACCAGGCTCTTCCTCTGAGGAGATGAACAAACTCCTCCTTGAGGTCCTGTCTGCACTAACAGGGCTCAGGGAGAGAAACAACCATGGAAGGTCTCCTCAGAAACCTCCCCCAGTCCTTCCCCCATGCTCCATCTGCAGGTTTTTCCCAAGACACTCCCTGGATGGCTGTGCCAGGAGCAGGACGTGCGCTGGGCTGGCCGCCTGCACACGGTGGGGACCATAAATCACAGAACCGCAGCGCGGGACGTGCCGTGGCACCCGCTGAGAACAGGGGAGCACATTGACAGGGCTGTCCACATATCAATGCATCAACCCAGAAGAGAGCCCCCAAGGTAAAGACAACAACCTGCTTTATCAAATTATCACCTTAATGAGCCAAGATTGAAAATAACAGACAATCGTGTGGACTGATGGCTTGGTATGGAACAAGGTAAAACCGAATATGGACTGGCATGAACTCTGCAAAACACAGTAGACTATTTATACTGATATTCCTTAAGAATACCTATAAGTAATGTTCAAATTGAGAAAGTATCCTAAAAATCAGCTTCACAAGGAAGTCAAGGAGCACCTGGCAAACTCTTACATGCTGCATTGCATTTGCAAGATAATCTGGAAAATTATTACACCACAAGAGTCCTTACTACGAGTTTCATCATCAGCAAGAAATCATTGACTCATGATATCAGCAAAGATCAGCCTGGATGCTCCTTTGCAGCCCTGCTGAAGTGGCTCCCAGACCATGTAGGGTAACATCACTCTTCACTCCTCACACTGAGGAGCTACAGGGGAGGACTGAGCTCCTGTGCTGTTCTGAGCTCCACTGACACACTCAGCAGGCACCCCCAGCTCTCAGAAAAGGAAACTGAAGCAGAGATTGATTCACAAAAGAGGTTAGAGATCATGTAGAGGAACAGCAGTTTGGAGATTCCAGATTTTCTGGCCATCTACAACCTCACTGACAGGATCACCACACAAAGGAAATTTCATTTACAAGTGTTGTTCCTACTGGTCCTTAAGTCACCAAGGTGACAGCATGTCCTGACACTGCCTGGGCCACCCTGCCAACCTCCCCTGCAGCAGAGGAATAAGGAATTCTTAGGCAGCACTTCCAGGCTTTTCTAAGTAGAACGGGAAGTGGGAATGTAACACCATGGAGTAACTTAGACACAAATGAACCCCCTCGTTTGGTAGCCCCAAAAGATATGCCCCACCTCACAACATGTCATGTTCCTATGCCAAAGTGCCACTGGATGAAGACTCAGAGGATGCTAAGGCTGCACTGGACCTGTCGCAGAGGAGGGATGTTAGTCAGTGCAGGATATATTTATACTCCAGACTTCAGAGAGCAGCAATGCCCACTTGTCCACAGATCTTTGTATGCCTGGGGAGAGGTTTCCAGTTACACAAATTTATTGCAGGGTGACACCCAGAGATCTGATTTCTTGAGAGAGATAATGAAGTCCAGGAGTTTCTGGCAAGGAGCAGAAATGTCAGTGTGACAAGCTGATCGCTTACTATACCATAACTTAATACATCCTGTGCGTGTTTGGGAGGATGTTTTTGATGAACTGGCAACCCAAATTAGCAAGGAATCTTTAGCATGTGCCTGGTCTTCTCATACGTCAGGTATCAAGATTCACCTTGAATGGGAAGATCATTCCCTGAGCATGACTCCATTTGCTCTAGCATGGCAATTTATGGCTCCAAGGTGCTTGGAGGGATGAGTGGAGAGGGGAATGTCCGCAATTATTCAGGGAAAGCAGATGCTATCAGACAAGGCTGTACCACTGGCTCCTCTGAGCAGGGCAGCAGCGACAGCTCCCAGCATTGCCTTTTGGTGACCTGGACAAAAAATGGACAGCAATATCCTATTTTCCAAACAGAAGAGGACAGTTTGGGAGTGATTTGATCCCAGACAGTTAACTAAGTCCTTCTTTTGTAAATTCCTGTAAGAGTAGGAAGCCAGGTTGGTGATTTTTTGCTTCCAGTGAAACCAAGGACTCTGCAGGGGCATTGCAATAATGGAATTAAATCCTGCAATGGTGGACCTAAATATTGCAATGTTGGATCACAGAGGAAAGAAACAGGGTGGCTGACAGGAGTGTGGGCAGTATATAATTCAAACTGCAGAGGAGGAGGACAGGTTTAGGCCTACAGCTTTGTTATCTCACTGCAGTCAGATCCTGTTTACTAGACTGACAAACACAACAGCTCGAGAAGTGAAACTGTTTACTTGTAGTAAACTGCTGATGCTCACAGCTTTTGCTCCATGTGCCTCTCGTGTTGCTTTCCCATCCTTCCAAATATAATCTTCTGTGGCAGGCAAGATCTGGAAGGCTTTTAAGCAGGAGTGTCTTCCCAAAGGGCAATGTGCAGTGCAGTTTGGCCTTTACATATCACTGCCACTCAGGATATAGAAAGAAATTATCTTTCTGGAGATTTAGCAGGAATCCATACAAACTCAGAAACAGGCAGATTAATTGCTAGGAATAATATTACCAAACCTGTACACCATGTGCAGCACATGGTTGTGCAGGGTGTTTATGTGTACCTATGTGTGTATCTTTACAGAGTCGGCTGAGTAGGTGTATGCACATAAAATCCGCCCAGAATTTCACAATTTAAGTTAACTGGGTGGAGGACAAAGAAGGTTATGGGCAGGGAACAGAAGGATGCATCCATTTCTTCTATGAACTGGATGAATTGTTAGTCTGGGGAATTCTCACTGATATGTCTGCCCAACTCATGAATTCAGCTCCTGATCCTTGTGGGAGCCATGGAAAGTCCAAAACCATCCTTTCCTCTTTCCCTATGTTATCTGGATGCAGATCTAGAGCTTCTATAGAAAAGGAAACAAAAGAATTTCCAAGATCCAGAGAGAAAAAGGAGGGCTCTGAAGACAGAAAAGGATGGATGTGAGATTAAAAACCACCCAGCAATTTACCAGTACAGAACAGGTAGCCAGGTACTGCCAGGGCCCATGAGGCTGCCCATGGTCTGAATATGCTTTGAGAAAAGCAGCTGAATGAGGAGACATCGAGGTCACAAAAAAATATGTGCTTCTCACTTGCAGTACTAAGTGAAATGCTGGCCCACTGGAGTCCATGGGAGTTTTGTCACTGATTTAACTGGGGCCATAGTTCTACCCTGGTCTGCAGGGTAGAACTATGGCAGAACTTTCTTTTGTTGATAATATTGTAAACAGCCTCACTAAGTTAGAAAGTGGAAACATGCCCAAGGCATCCTAGTGATGAGCTACATTGCTGTAGGTGGCAACTAAACTGTAAATAAAGCTGTAACTCTTTGGACTTAGCCCACAACAATGTTTTTTCCTAACTAGAAATTCAGGCTTGATACAGAGCAGGGAGAACACACTGACTTGAAAACCTCCCAGGGCAGACTGACATGGAAGACCAAGTTGATTCCAGGAACACAAGTAACTGACCTCTCTATTTTAGAAAAATCATTCATTCTCTGCAACAAAGCTCCAGTACATAAAATGTATATGAGCAGATCTGTAAAAAAACAAAACAAAACAAACAAAACAAAAACAAAAACAAAACAAAAAACAAACCAAACAAAACAAAACCAAACCAAACAAAACAAAACAAAACAAAAAACCAACAAGCAAAGTCTGACATCAGCTAAAAAATCTAAAAAATAAAAAAGATTTTGCTGGAGATGAGTTGGTTTGGTGTAGGAGTTGGCTCTTGAACCCACATCTCCCAGATTACTGGGTTCTCCACCAACCTTCTAAACACCCAAAACTTTTACAGGGAAAGCACTAAATTGCCTACTTTGCAAGGGAGAACTGAGGATAATGGACTGATATAAAGCTAGATCTACTTTCCTGCTCTCACTGACAATCTGGGCTTTCTTAGGTCAAATCCTTCTCTTGTTTTATTCCCCAAAGCAGTACTATCAGGGCAGGCCAGCCTCCGGGCAAAGCCAAGCCTGGGTGCTTACCTGGGGAAGGGACAGGGAAAGTCACAGCTGCACTCAAAAGTCTGGTAACAGAAAGAGGAGAGGAACAGGTCCTGAGTTTAGGAAGAATTTGCATTTGAGTTTTAAACAACAACGATATTAGTATGGACACCATTTTGGCATTTCTAAAAGCTAGCAGAAACCCCTGCAGAAGAATGAGGTTTGAAATGGTGATTCCTGAAACGAGTTTTTCTCTGGTCTATATTGCAAATCCGTGCTTCTCTAGCCTGTGGTACTCAGCAGAGCAGTGCAGTGCCATGGGACAAGTCACCAGATGTCCTGCTGACCACAAACGTTCCTGGAGCTGTGTGAGCAAACCCCTCAGCAGAATGCCAGCAGTACACAAATGTACACCTGAAAGACATACAGGTGTTTAGATCTCCTAATCTGAGCTCCAAATCGCACTCAGAGCCATCTTTGGTTCCTCGTGCATCTTTTGATCTAATCCTTGTCCTGACTTGTGTTGGTGATATTGCCACTGGCAACAGGCAAAGTCAGGAATGTAAGAACAAAGGAACGTAGAACAGAGAGAGAGACCATCCAGGCCATAAAGCCCAACATCATGAAAAACTCATGAGCCTAAAACTTACCTGAATCTCTTAACTTTGTCAAATAAAAGTTTTCACATCACCCTGTAAACAAACTGGTACAGATATTTTCAATTTGGCCAGTAAAACTCCATTTGGGTAGTACTTTACATAAAAAAAAAAATTGTATCAATGAGATCAAAATTATTTTGCTTATTTTCACCTTTCAGATTAACAGGAAACTATGTTATTGCTACAGAATTAGTTGACCGGGTTGATGCTGGTTTAAGCTGGTGACTACTGGAGTAGCTGACATCTCAAAGCCAAGATTGAGATGATCAGTTCTGCACGTGAGAGCTCCACTGATTTCCCTGGCCTTGCACAGTGGCCCAGCTCAGGCAGATCAATCACACTCTGGACATTCCAAGAGGACAGACAGCACTTAACTACCCTGCTCATCAGGGCAGCCCACAACAGAAATTCTGGCACTGATTGTCCAAGGGAAGATGAAATAAGAAAGGACCTTCTCTCTCTCATCACTGTGAGACTCAAGATGTTATAGAGACAGATACCAGACACAGAGACAGATACCACTAAAGCTGTCATAAAAAACAACACCCAGTACTATTTACTGGGAACCCTGTTTTTTTCAGTAGCATCACACATAAAATGCCTGCTCCTGTTCCCATCAAAATTAAAAGCAGAATTCCCACTGTCTGGCCTAAGGATTAGGCCCATAATATATGTTAAAAGTTAGATCAGCAGCTTGCAAACTCTCTAAAGGGTTTTTATGATGCTGCCTAATTAATTCAGAAGCAAATAGATTATTTCTCAGGAGGTGAAAAGCAGGAATTATTTAAAAGCTGCCTTTAGGCAAACTACCAGGGAATAAGAAAAATGTAACTACTGGTTATGTCAGATTTCATTTTCCAGATCAAAATTCATCGTGTCAGCTCCTTTTCTTTGTTGTGATTCTTTAAAGATATAACGAGAGCCCTGTGTCTGTAGGGAAATAAGGTGCTTTGCTGAGCCATGCAGCATCTTACTGTACTTTTCCCCACCTAATAAATATCTTCCAAATGGGAATCTGTGAGGAAGGGCAAGAAAAAAAAATATATAAGTGCTTTCCCCTCTTCTCCAGGTTGCCTTTTCATGGGACAGAAAAATTTTCACACATTGAATTGTGCAATAGAAGGGGTATTATAGGTCAATTACTTAAGTGTTGCATGACTGTAACCCCTTATATTAACTTCTGGATAAAAGAATAATAAAGGAACTCTTATCCAGAGGTCATGTTATCTAAATATGTAAATACAGGTTTGAGGGGATAGCAGAGCTGCAGATAAAGTCCCACAGCAGGTCAGTGACAGGGCTAGGATTAGCCACAGTCCCCTGTTTTTCCCAGCACAGCCTGCCTTCAGATTTGCAGTTGCTGTAGTGTGGCACAGATCTGCTGAGGCAATTGAAACTAAGTCTGCCCACACCAGGTCTGGTTTTGGCATTTGTTTTTAGAAATTCTGGCTGGAGCAGCAGAAGACCAGAAAGGCACCAAACACCCAAGTCCTAAGGGAAGTCAATAAACTCAGCTCCATGATCCCCTCTGAAATAACCCAGCTGAGAGGGAAAGTGATAGGAGAGCTACAGATACATCACACATTGGTAACTTAGAAAAGCTTACTTAGTGTAAGCTTTGTGTGTAAGAGGTTTGTGCTGCTTAATCCTGTCTAAACCTGCTAAGACACTGCTTTTTAATTCAAGGTTTGACAAAGGAAGGTTAAGCCCTGTCCTGCACAAAGAAGCAAACAGTGTGAGGACCCTGTGAAAAGCACAGCAAGTCCAGTGTGAGGCCAAACTGAGCTTTGTGCCAGTGCCAGGCCTGTGGATGGGCAGGAGGGAGGACTGGCAGGCACAGCACAGCCTGGCTGGATCCTGCTGGAATCAACGGAGGTGCTGTGGCTGAGGGAAGGAGGTGGCTGCCCAGGGAACCCATAAATAGGTGCTGCATGTTAACTCCAACAGCTGCACGAACAAACCACAATTTCAGGCATGAAGTAGCCAGATGACCAAGCAGAGAAAAAGCATTTGACCAAAAGTCTTTTCTACTTTGCAATATTTTTCCTGCTTTGCCACAGTAGTGCTGCAGAGGCTCCTCAAAACTGATTCACTCCGCGTTGCCCAGAGGACGTGGGAATCATTCCTGTGCAGCAGGATGAGCAAAGGCCTCTGCATTATTCACTCCCACTGCACTGTCAGCCTTGTTGGTTCTCTCCACACACACTATGAATTTCACCCACAGCAATCAAAGCCCAGCTCCTGGACCAAGTTGTGTCTTTGCAGCAGCTCCTGGCTCCGCTGCTGCTCCCTGGCCATGGTCTGGCTTTCCAGGGAAGCTGCTGCTTAGCTGGTTTTCCTTTTGGGGCAGCGGGTCTTACACGGGGATTTTGAAGACCGTTAAATATTCAAACTTGGGCTTAGCCAGTGAGATTCAGAAAGCATCAATGTCTGAGCAGGCTGGCTCACCCTCCTGTTTTTCTGGGATGCCCTCCAGGTACCTGAGGACTGTAAAGCAGAGAAAAGAGGAGAGTCAATAATTCACGCTTTTACAGGACCGAATTTAGATAAGCCTGAGCAAACCAAGCCAGCCACGCACTCTGCTGGGGCTTAGCTGCTTCAGTCCTTAAATATTTTGTCTGATGGCTCACTTGAATTCTAAAGGAAAATTAAGAAGCTTGCTGTTTTAAGAAGTTTTGTAAATCTCTTTCCTTTAATTCTCTTCATGTTTTCTGTCTGGGTGTGTTCTCATTACAACTAGGAAAGACCTGAAGATCTTGTTTCCAGGTTCTTCAGTGTGGGGCAGATATTTGAATCCAAGTCATAAGAATGTGAACACGAAAGAACAAATGTTCAAGAATTTCCTTACTCACTAATTTTCCCTAGTCTTGACTTAGATCTTGGTGACTCTATTGGTAATTTCTGTATTTTTTCACAACTACCGAGCCAAAAGCATATACTATGTGACTGTGCTGAAATTTACATTTCCTCAAAGAGTTGTCTCTATTTGATACAGTTGCTGTTTGGGCCTTAGATAACCTTGAATAATTTCTGACTGCAGTGGGGTTTTGATCTCAAGTCTGTACAGCAAAGCAGGAACTGTGGCAGTAAAAGTGAGACACTTTCAGAAATGGCCAGGGATAAATGACTAAATTCTGTTGTGCAACTCACTGACCTCTCAAGAATACTTGAGACAAAATTCCTTTGCAAATATCACACAGGTGAAGCGTTGTGCAGAACAGGGCAAGTCACTTTTTATGTGTCCTCCCAGGAAGTCTGGGATGTGATGGGGAGACAGAGCGATAAAAAATATCATTGGGCCAGGCAGCTTCCAGGTCTTCTCTTTTCAAAAGAAGACAGAGACAAATAAAAAAAATTAAAAAAAAAAAAAAAAAAAAAAAAAAAAAAAAAAAAGAAAAAGGAGGGGGGAAAAAGGAATAAACCTTTGTCTGCTGAGAGGAGACCCTCATTTAGTCATTATTGTGGGAGGCTTGCAGTAGTCTAAAGGAGATTCAGATGAGGACATCTACTTACAATTATTTCATAGCCTTTGTAATGTTTGCAGCAAACTAATGCAAGCAAGGACTCATTTCTGTTAGTCAGGAAAGTGTTTATGTTGGCAGAAAATGTATCTTCCAAGCCTGCTAATGCAGCATTACAAAAGACAACAGTAGGTTACTCAAACTGGAGATCAAACCTGTTTACTTGGATGAAAGAAATAGTCTAAGGCACCAAAGGGTGCAGCAACAGCTGACAGGCCAAACACTGAGTCCAATCCCGCAAATGCTTCCTCTTCTGAGGCCAAAAATCTAAATAACACAAATGATGGGAATATCCACAGCAGCTCTGTTATTTCTAGCTGTAGTTAGGAATAAAACCAATCAGGCCATTTGTCAAGGTGCAGCCATGCAAAACATAGGGGCTTTATCTTAAATGACACATATAAGTAACATTTCCATTGAAGTTTTTTGGTTGCTTTAGCCACAAACTGGCAGTCACCCTTGCTAAACAGAAAATGGTTGGGTTTTAATAAGTTCTCCTGGGACTGCTGGAGAGCAGGGACACTTCAAGACAGTTTATTACTATTTTCTCACTCTCAGTCTCCCTTGGGTGACTTCTGGCTTATCCATGCCAGGACAGAGACACTTGGGCTGCCTCCAGGCAGGACAGCTCGCTTCAGCAGAGCCTCTTCCTTTGTGTGAATGTGACCGTGCTGCTCTCAGCAGGCAGCCAGAGCGTCTCTGTCCCACATTCCTGACACTGGGACACCACTCCCATGCCGGGATGTGCACGGCACAGACAGCCAGGCACGTTGCACAGAGCCAGCTTGAATAGGAATCGCCGGCACCGAGCCAGAGCTAATAAGGCTGGCGAGACCTGAGCTGACTCCTGCAGTCATGAGTGCAGGGAGCCAGGTCAGGAGCAGTGCTGTACCGTCCTGCAGCCAGGAGTGCTGGGAAACAGGGCACAAAGAGGAGTTCAGATCCTGCCCAGTTTATTAGCACCAGCTACCCTTCTGCCATGCAGACCTGCCTGGGTATTTCAGATTACTCTTCCCAGCGCTCATATCACCTAATTTCTCTCTTTACCCGAACTATCCTGGCCTCTAGCATGCAATGGTGAGCTGAGCATGTTAGAAATGAATTTATAACAAAATTAAAATACTCCAGTGAGTTACAGCCAATCTGCAGCACAACAGTTTTCAGCCAGATGGTCAGGCTATCACAACCATCTAGTCTGAGCTCCTGATTAATGTGGGTCACAGAATTTCCTGTGGCCCATTGGCAGGTTTATCTCCAAGCATTATCAGTCAACACAGCACCAGTGTGGTTCTCCATCACCCATGTGGTGGCTTGAGCAGGGCAGGCAAGCAGGATGGGTCTTTTTTAGGTAGACAGCACTGCTATCTGCAAGATTCAGAGAGGTGCAGGAGGCTCCAGAGCACTGGCATGTGCTGGGAGCTGCAGAAGGCTCTGAGAGCTGGGGCTGGGCTCTTGCAGCTCCCGTTGGCAGGGGCAGGAATCACAGAGTCCTGCCCCCAGTTGTAATGAAATCAAGTGGAGTTTTGCTTAAGTAAGGGCTGAGTCAGTCATGAGTCAGGATGCATGGACTTGGCCCAAAACACACATACATTTAAAAATAATTGCCTTGAGTGCTTGGATAAGTTTTCAGCAACACTAGGGAGATGTGAATAATTTTGGTCCAGTAGGAAGATCAAAGAAGGCTGCAAATATCCCTGTTACCCAGCCTCATGGGCACTGTTCAGCCCAGCCACAGGAGCTCCTTGCTTCCCAGGGTGAGAACCTCAATGCATGGGTGTCAGAGAGTGAAATCATACCTACTCTTTGATGTATTCATGAGATTCCAGGTCATGCAGTGAAATGGAATTACTCACGCCCTTTTGTTCCCAAGGATTAAAGCCTTTATCTTCATATTCTCAGCAGGAATATCATGTTTTGGGAAAGGAACTCTAAGATCTATACCAGTTGTATGCTACTGTTCTTTTAAATATATATGATATGTGGTTAGCCTTCAGGACAGAATGGAGAGGCATAAGAGCAAACAAATGAGCTAACAGTAAAGAGAGTGTGTGGCTGTGAACAGCCAAGCACAGCCTATTGGTACAGGGCTGATCTTCCTTTCCCTCACTCCCACAGAGCACTCATCACTTGTAATCATATGGGAAAACTGCACCAGCAAAATAACACATTGTTAATATTCCTATGTTGATTCTTTTCTGCCTGTGATATCTTGCCCTAGCTTGAACAGCCCCAGGCACATCTATTACACACATCCAGTGGAGACAGTTCCTTATGGTTTGAAGGTAAGGAGGAGATCCATGAAAGCGTTTGCCTGCTTGGTACCAAGTTCATACCCTAAGTCATGAGCGTGACCCCAACACACAAAGTAACTTTAGGAAGAGGAATAATATCACAAGGTAACAGGTATCAGTTACTATGTAATAATTGTCTTTTTGCTTTCTCTACCCCCTTGGCAAAGACAAAGTAAGCCAAAGTAGTTTTCCCCTGCCACAAAAAAATGGGGATAGCGGCACTAGCTGAGCAAGAGCATGAACAAGGCAATTGTGGTGAAGAACCTGACATGTAGGAACCTGTTACATTGTGGTAACTCACCTGTATGTCAGAGCCCTGAGCACAAGCAAGACTCAGAATCTGTGCAAATCATAATTTGGGAACAGATAATACTGGGCTGCAGAACCTCAGCACTTCTGTCATGGATCATGCAGGCAAAGCCTCATGCTATGCACTGAAATCATCCTAAAGCCATTTGGCATGGTGGTGATTATTTGCTTTGGTGACATCTCCTAGTGATCTATGTTGGCAAGCTAGAAGAGGTGTGAAACAGGACAGCTATTAGAACTAATTATCATTATTTGCCTTCAGCAAGTGCTGAGAACTTCACTGCAGAGTGCTGAGAACTTCACTCAGAGTGCTGAGTGGTGTACAGAACACAGCAAGGAACAGACAGGATACAAAGGATACACAACTGATGAGAGCAATGTCAATTCAGCTTCAAAACATCATAAATTATGTGCCTCACAGTCACTTAGCAAATCAGACCTTAACCACAGTTTCTATAAGACACCACTACATAGCAGTAATGGAGCACATAATTTCTTTGCGTTCTTCAAGCCAGCTCTTAGGAGCATCCTGTATCCCCTGGAAAAGAACACGATGCCTTAATGCTCATGGTTTCAAGGCAAAGTGTAAATATGTCAATGACACCCTGAAGCAAAGACAGCAAATCACAGTTGAAGATTTAAATTTAAAAACCTGTTCCATAAGTTTATGATGCTATCTTTGGGTTGGTTTTGTTTTTTTTTTTTTATTTTATTTTGTTTTTATTAACATTTGAGTGAGATGGACGCTTGGTAAAGGCAAGCAGAGAATCAGCCAACACGAGACTGGTGAGCAGCTGGGAGTGATGAGGACAGCACAACATGCAGCAGCCGTGCATGGGCACTTCCCTCGTACTCAGCATTTTACAGGCATATCTAAGAGGACTTCCATAGGGGATTTCATGCTCTTTTCCTTCACTGGACAACAAAATTGCACTCATCTGCCATCAGAGCAGACACTGACTGTGTGCTTAGAAAAACACTTTCACATATATGCCAACAAGAGCCTTTTCCTCATCCTGCCATTCCTTGGGTAATCAATGACCCAGGTGAGACTGTGAGAGGGCCAAGGACTAGCAAAAGACTAAAGCATACGTTTAAGACTGAGCACAGGAACGATTTTACTGAAGTTAAGCACATTTTTGAGTGATTTCATAGAGTTGGGCTGAGCTCTTCAACTGCTCATCATTCTTGCTGATTGCATCTGCATCAAACAAGGATCAGTTGTGAGTTACATGGAGGGGAAAGGTGAAGAGAAGAGAAGAGAAATCAAGGAGGAGAGTTGGTTGCTAAGGAAAAATCAGGGTCTGATGATAGACTTTTTGGCTTTTCCAGCAATTACAAAACCTCCCCAGCTTCCAGATGGGAGGGTTCAAATGAGCTGCCTGTTATAGCTGTGACTCTAGTGTTCATAAAGGTCAGCCTGGCCACAGGAAAACAGAGGCACAGCCAAATGCCAGGCATTTGTTTGGCTCCAAGAGTCACTTGCTGCTTTAAAACTGCAAATGAAACGCAGCACAAAGTTGGAGCACACCAGGACTTGAGCTTTTCCAGCAGCACAGAGATGTGGGATGCTGGCTGGTGCCAGCAGTGCCTGTGGCTGGCAGAGGTGAGGCCAGGCATGGGTCTGGGCTCCTCACCTCCCCCCAGGCCATTGCCCAGCCTGCATCCTGCAGCAGCCTTGGGAACATCCATGAAGGCTCAGTGACTCCACACAGTTTCATCCATGGTGGAGGACAGGACAAGTTACTGAGCTGAGATTTGTCACTGGGACAGGACAAGCAGGGGCAGGACTCACAGGACCAGATTTTTATTTCTGGTCTGCTGGATGATGACAGAGGAAAATTCAATTTCCCACTCTGTAAATTGGGATTCAGCATATTGGCCTTTGTAAAGGTCCATCAGATAGAGATATCTGTGTGTTTAGAAGAGGGGTAGCACTGCTATGCCTGGCATTTATTTACATGCTTTAAAACACAACTGGCTTTTTCTCTGTGTGTGTGGTGCACTGTATCATGGTGCTGCTGCCTCCAGAAATCACCACTTAAATGAATCAACACTGTGTGTGTCAGGATCTGAACTATTGCATTTGGTCAATTATTGGAAGGATGATCAGACAGCAACAGGAATTTCTTCTTCTTTGAGGGCAGGCAGCCAAAAGAGCATCATTTACCCAATAACACACAGATCCTGGGCATCCCAAGCACTCCTGACAGGAAGCCCAGGGCTCTGCTCCAGCCTGTGTGTGCTGGGGTGGGCACAGCACTGGCAGGGGGGACAGGTCACCCAGAGACACAGAGTCACAGAAGTCAGACCTGAATGGCTGAGCCCAGGATATGGCCCCATTCCCCACGAGGGTGTCCAGGGCATCCACAAGTGGGTGAAGACACTGAGCAGGTCCCCAGCTCTCACTGTTGGGCATCTCAGCCCATCATGTGCAAGGTACTGTACCAGTGAACTGAATAAATTTTTCCTCTCTTGATAGTATTAAAAACTCATTTCTGAGTAATTTTTATAAATCTTCACCAGTTACTGTGATCCTTTAGTCCCTTCACCCCCTCCTCTAGTCCCAGGGGCCAGGTCCATGAAGCTGAACCGTGCACCTCCTCTGCAAGTTAGAGTGCCAAGAGTGCTGCTGACAGCAGGACTGGAAATCACAGGCAAAATGCTCTGCTCCGTGGGGATACTGGCTGCAGAAACCAGCAGTGCAAGTATTCCTGACACCTCCAGCCCCAGCATGTGCAAGAGCTGGGGTTAAGATGATCAGCTCTGCAATAAAGCTGGAGATGACCAGATATTCAAATTCAGCAGGCAGAGGCCCTGCTGTGGCTGTCCTGGGATCAGCACCAGGACCGGACCCACATCCCTGACCCAGGGAGGGATTCCCAACGTGAGTGGGCCTGGCCATGGTGTGCACAGCCCTGCTGCCAGCCCTGCCGTGTCCCCCCTCGCTGAGCATTTCCGCGGGCACTGGCGCTGGGAGAGGCCACCCCTGCCTGGGAACAGAGCAGGCTCGGGATGCCACAAGAGGGAGCAAAGTTGCCGGCTGGGCACGGAGGGGAGCGCTTGGACCCACCCGGGGACCCTCGGGCTGGAGTCAGCCCCCTGCCTCTCCTGACACCGCTGGAAGGGCAACACACGGCACTGCCATCACGGAACACAATTTCTACCAGAAAGAAAAAATAGAACCAGGCACAGGAATCATCAAAACCAATCAACTAGCGAAAACTGATCAGAATCTCTAGATTTCACAACTACGGATGCGTGTGTGTGTACGTATAAACATTAGATATATATAAACACATACATGCCTATAAAAAAATCTTCTATTATCCCTTAAGGCATTTGATTGTTTTGTTAATTCCCAGGATGTAATATGTTTTGCATTAAGTGGGATTTTAAGCATCTAATTGTCAAGTGTTGATAAGCCATGGGAAATTTTATTGCAAGATAGGCATCAGCTGAATGGAGATAAAACACATCAGACACTGGGGTGCGATTTCCAGGTGAGATCAGTGTGTACCAGCACCGGGACACGCCAGGCATGAGCTGCAGGAGTGCTACAGGTGGAAACGGGCAAATTGAGGACTTACAGATCAAAAGCTGCTATTACCAACTGCTCCCTGTTCCCAGCTGTGCGTGGCACTGGGTTTGCACCTGGGCTGATGGCATCCTTTGGAAAAAGCCCCAAATTTCATATAAAACCCATTATTTACACCTACAAGTACCAAAGCATCTAAAAATACCATCAATTACCCATAAGTACCAGAGAGGGACTGTAAACATGTTTTTCTGCCCACTCTTATCTCTTCAAATGAGACCGAATTTACTGCTCGGCCCCGCCCCTTGCCGGCCAGCCCTGCCACGTGCAGTTCATGCCCCTGTAAGTGAGGATCAGACACAGTTTTGCAATTCAAACTGAGATTATTGTCAGCCCAAGTAATTACTTGATCTTGTGATTGGCAGCTTTAGGTTCCTCCTGCCTGTGTACCTCACTCTGTCTTTCACTCTAGACAGAGAGGTCTCTGAGCAGAGGCTTTTCCCATGGTGAGTCACAGCACATGCTTCCACCCATCCATCTAGCATCAACATCCAATAATAGGGAGTCAGAGACTACTCCAGGTTCTGGCCCATTGCTTTTATTACTAGAACTCTTTAGTTGTCATTAGAATGACAAGCAACTTTGTCTGGAGTGGTACAAGCAGAAGGAAAGCAATCCCCTTGGTGCTGGGTGAGTGCTCCTTCACCAGACACAGCATTGCATCAGCATGGTCCTGTTATCTCTGTGACCTCCCAACGCTGGCTGCTCTCTGTCATGCTTTGGGAACAGCAAAAGCAGATGCAGAGATTGGGGGTTGTGATACCAACACCCTTTGAGCTTTTTAACCTCAAGTACTGTTTGTTTTGCTTGGCACTTCCCACCGATCATGGCTCCTCCAGAGCAGCCCTGCGGTTCTGAGCTCCCGACCAGAGACTGGAGGTGACTGTGAGCCTGTCCCCAACCCGCTCAGCTGCCACCTGCACCCTGGTCCTTTGGATGCCCCTTGCATCAGCCTCTCCAGAGGCAGCAAGTGCTGCTGATGGACGCACAAGCAGCCCTTGCAGAGCACCCAGTGACTCCAAAATAAGCACTTAGCACATCCACCTGTTTTGAATTGTGACAGCACTGAGACATTCACAAAAAGATAACCAGTTTCTGAAATTTCCTGATTACATGCTGTTAAAAAGCAACTGGCAATAAGTTCAATTCTAGTTCTTTTAAGAAGCTGTTTTTTTTCCTCTGCTTTCTTTTCCTGTTGTTGTCAGAGAAGGTGGGAGAGGAAGCCAAGGAGGGAATGTAAAACTCCTCCATATTTTAGGGACAAAAAGCAGTTGTCATTTTGGAAGGTATTTTTAAGAAACTTTCACTTCATCAGTTGTCAGGCAATTCTGTTCTGCACAGTGCTGCTGCAGGCAAGGCAATAACACAAACCGGTATTATATTGTACATAAAAATAAGGATATATTCTCAGCTGAATCAGAGCTGCCTTCTCACCAGGGCTCTGACAGTCCTGATGGGTGCTCAGGGCTGGTGACTCAGCAGCCACTGGTGACTCAGCACTCACAGGAATCAATGGAAGCACCTCCAGAACTTTTTGTAAGAGCTGAATTAAGCCACATTTTAACCTGGTAAGGGAAACACACTTCTGACAACTTGACTTTGTAGCTTCAAGTAATTTTCTATGTCTGCTCTAAACTAGCTTCGACCGAATTTTCACAAAGACAGCATTTCCCCACTGGCTTCTTGACCCAAAATAGCCTGAATTTCAACACTTGCAGTTATTTGAGCTCAAATCTATGTACTGCTTGCAGTGACTGTAGGGATTTAAGAGACTTTTGACATGAAATCCTTTGGCTTCAAACAAGCATTTATGAACACAAACCATTTTTTTCTCTTTATCTTCTCTTCTTTCTATCTCCTTTTTTCCCTCTCAAGGTGGAATGTGCATTCTTTGGGTCAGAAAGCACTATCTACTGCCATTAGGACTTTCAGTTCATTGTTATTAAACAATGTGGTGGGGTTTACCTCTGCCTCTCAGACATTTGCCAGTTTTCTTTAGGATGAAATTCTTAGTGGTAAAAGAAGCTTGTTTAAAAATGTGAGGGAAAGGGAGGAAAAATATTCAGTGGCTTTGTAAATAATTTTGCCCTGCTCCTGGTATTTTTGGCTGTCTGGCTGCATGCCAGCTCTGTATCACTTCCCCATGTTCCACCCACAGGAGCCCCATGAGCAATGGCTCAATGCTGAGTTACCCCAAGCCAGTTTTGGTGACCCCACATTTAAAGGGCAAAGCCCTACCACAGCTGTGGACTCCTGAAAGCCTGATATGACACCTGCACCATCCTAAAGAAACATCCTCTTGAGCTAGTGACCACTTTTGGGTTTGAATGGAGATATGGAGGACCTGGCATTGTTTTTTTCACTGCCAGGGAGGGCCTGGGAGGTGGGAATGATGCCTCTTCTGGCATTTAAATCAGCAAGGCCCAGCCTGTTCGTGCTGGGCAGCCCCCCGGCAGATGCCAGCCCTGCCACCCTGTACCCACGCCAGCCACTCAGGATGGATGTGGGAAAACCACAGCACACCCACACTCAGAGTCACAGGCTCCTGTCCCGGCTGAGTCAACTCAGCCCCTTATTTTTGCAGGGAAGATATGCAGGATCTGATGGAGCTTATCAGTTGTATGGGCAGGGAGTGGCTGTTTGGCTTCAAAGAGCAGATAAGGCCATCAAAGCATTGTCAGCCCCAAACACTGCCTACTCACCCAGTGGAGAGAGCACCACCTGGGCTCAGACTCCAGCCTGTCTCCAGGAGCCACTGAGGACTCATTTACTGTGTTTACTGCTCACCACTGCTGGCAGCTGGCAGACTCAGCACAGCCTTGAGGAGAAGAGCCATCCCTGCTTTTCGCTCTCTGCTTGTGCATCAGCAGCACCTCAGTCTGGAGCTTTGCCCTGAGGTGCAGCTGTTGTACCTGCACCATGTACAGGGAGCCAGGGAGGGCTGCAGGGACCAGCTCCCCATCCTTCTGCTCCCCAAGAATGACACATGGATTGGAAGTAAAGGAGCGGTGTCAGGACACACTGTGGGTCCAGGTGGCAAAGAAAGACACCTGGGAAAGGACAGGGATCCTGTTTAATCCCAAGGGCCCATTCCAACAGAGAGCGGAAATAAGAAGCAGGCAGGAAAGGTGACAGGTTTCCCACTCTGGTGATCACAGCAGAGGGGACTCACCACCCTCAGAGGCAGACGGGATGCCAGAGGAGAGGCAGAAGTGGATGAAAACAAAGCAAACCTCAGTTGACTCAGGGCAGGAGCAAGGACAAGACAATCTTCTGCCAAAGCACCACCTCAGGAGGACTCAGATGGAAAGAATTTCACTTGCGGGCAGGAGGGCAAGTCAGATACAGTATCTAAGCACACTACCCCACCCTTCTCTAGGCTTGTCCTCAGTTTTGATATGCAGCGTGCAAATCTGGAATGCATTCATAAATAAATGTCAAATGCTCAGATGTATTGTCAGCCTTAAAGAAAATGAGCAAACTTAATTAAAAATCCCACTGTTTCTTTGACTCATTACCTGAGTCACATCTTCAGCCTAGCCACTTTTTATACCTTTAACACTGAAATACATGTATCTTTACGTTATACTTTATACACATTTTACACATTTTACATTATACATTTCACACTGAAATACATTATATCTGTAGAACTGAAATACAATGAACACTTATAAACTCCAAGAAGTCAGCAAGATGATACTCCAGTGTCTGAGGAAGTCATCCATAAGCTGTAGCAACAAGAGGCTCAGGAAGTCTGAGGAATCCCTGTGCAATACTCTCATGTGATAATGACAGGCAGATTGCCACTTATTGAAATCACAAGATGACATGAATCCACTCCCGTATTCCCTACTCAGTGAGGACAAATTTTGCTGCATTTCAAATATTTTGCTCCATCAGGTGACAGTGCAGACACATTGGGCTCCTGATGGCTGTAACTAAAACTCTCCTCGCGGCAGGCTGGCGCATCCACCCCTTGAAGACTCCATTTGTTCCAGATTTGTTCCTCTCCCCCAACCCACAAGAACACAACGATCCTCCCTGACACTCGGTGTTAGAAGGAAGCCAGTTCTGGCACCACAAATGAGTCCCATGGCTGGCCATGTCCCGTTTCTTCCTGGCTTCAAAGGAGTGGCTGTGGGCAAGACGCCGTGTGACAGGGCAGGTTGGGCTGCCCGTGCCTCCTCCCAGGGAGCCAGGCAGGCTCTGTCCCAGCATGAGGCCCCAGCAGCAGCTCCTCTGCCTCCCAGCAGTGCCTGCATTGTTTGTGCATTTCCAACAAGGATGAAAGATGCTCCTGAATCCCAGCCTTGACCACAACTGACAGCAAAACCCACAGAAGGCACCTATCCCTCGCACAGCAAGGACAGAGCCGCCAGTGCTATCCTGTGAGAAGGCTTCAGCCAAACCACAACAAAGTCCACCATTTCCACGGGCTTTGACTGAGGTCTGCTTTAAAACCCTTCCTTTTCCAGGACAACCCCTCTCTGGACCCATTTTGGTTCATCACAAAGACAGTGACAAATATCCAATGATTTCAGTAATAGGTGTGTTCTGGCAAAATTTATCACAAACAGGGATAACTGGAAGACTTGAGACATCCCCACCTGTCCAGCACAAAAATAACCTGGCTGGTGGTTCTGCTGCAGGTCAGGAGGCAGCGGGCTCTGAGGGGTTCAGCAGCAGCTCTTCCCTGCCCAGCATGCTGTGCAGACACATGGACTAACTGACCCACCAGGCTCTCTTTCACATATATTTTCTATTATTAAAGACTTTCATCATTTTACTGTATCTTACTTGTCATTAACAAAGTTTATCATCAAGGTTTGTCACTAGAGAACAGGCACTTACACCTGACGAAACAGAAACACCAGACGGGCCAGCTGCCACTGTGGTGATACCTCTCATTTTTCAACAGTGGCCAAGGACGTGTAAGAGCAAGCAGAATCCACCTCAGTAATTTTACAAACTAGGCTGTCAAGCTCCAGTGCCAGGAAATCTACCTGTTGCAAAATGCAACCTAAACATCACATCACTGTAACATCTACACTGTCTACTCCCAACTAGGTTTAATACATACTGGCCTTTTTCAGCACAGCAATGTGGCCTGTATTTAGGCCCATGTGAGAAGTTTAGCAACCCTCTTACACTGCATTTTTCCAAGAGATTAGAATTTGGCCATAAAAATTTTACTCTGGAGTGGCATTTTGCAGAGAAACCCCCTCAGCTCAAGTGCAAACAGGTTTTGGTAGCAAAGTGAAAAACCTCCATTTCAGCACTGAGGTGGTCAGACCATGACACCAGTGTCACCATTTCCCAAAGAGGTTTTTGCCTTCTCATCTCCTCTCCTAGACCCATGCAGTAATGCTGCTTTGTTTAAGGGTCACTGAAGGGCAGTGGGAATTTTCCCATCACCTTCAGAACCCCATGAAAACATCATTTACTGCTCCATTTGCATTTGTTTGCTTTTTTGTGCAGCATAATTTCACCTAAGTCAAGCCTAAGCTCAGATAGCCAGCTCTGTTTAGTAAAGCACTATGAACATAAGCTTTAGGTCCCATGATTTAAGAATGGACTTTAAAGCTTGGCTGGTATCAGAACTGCACATCCATTTTATCCATTATTCATGGCCCTGATGGTGCTGGAGCTGCCTTCAGAGAGCTCTTCAATACTGCTTTTGACATGCAGAATCACCAGCCCTTGTTGGCAACCACAGCAATTCCCCTCCACTCCGGGAATGCATTATTAATTGTGGAATTTGGATACCAGTGGATGTCCTTACAGTTTCCAGACTCTCACAGTTGAGAAAGCAAGGGCCATAAAAGGGCACTTTGGGACTATTTCCTGCTTAGAAAACAGAGAAAATAAAAATTCAGCAATTTAGTCCACTTTGGACCTCTTGAAGACTGAAGATCAGGCTCTAACCTCAGCTCCAACTGCTCATCCAGAACACATGCCGAAAAGTTAATGGAATTCCTTCAGACGTTCCCCAGCACGGCTGAGATCAGACACTGGCCCACACTGTCTGGGCCAGGAGATATTCTGAGCCAGACTCCTCACCCTCAGCCTTGGGAACATTTTCATAATGGAACACGATGTTTGCAAAAACTAGTCCAAAGGTGGCTTCTCTGTCTGTAAATATGTCAAGAGCGAATTGGCAGGGCGACTTCTCCATCCCTGGAATGCGCAGGAAATAGCTGTGCCTATACTTATCCAGAAAACAAACAGCCTCATTCCCAGCACCACAGCGGTCCTGACTGTCACAGCAGCGCTGATAAAAGGCCATACCACACCGTACGCCCTGAAAATGGCTTTTAAATCTCAGCCCAAGCCTTTCACTACGAGCTCATTAAAAGACAACAGTTCCCTCAGCCTGGCTGTGGTCAGAGAGCAGAACAGGAGGGAATTGGAACCACTTCCCAGTCCTGTACCCATGTGTAACCTCCCAGGCAACGTAAACCTTCACTTTGCTTGCCAATGTTGCCACACAAATCAGCACACCAGACTTGGCAGGAGTTTAGCCAAATGTGGCGCAAGCTCTAAGTCAGTTCATTTCACAGTTGCTCATAAAAACAAATCTGTATCATGAAGGTTCTTCAGAGCATTCACGTTTGTGTTTTGCTTCTGGAAGAATAAAAAAAGGGCCAGATTCTGCTCTGATTTACTTTGGTGCAAACCCTGAGTAATTTTACAGGCTTTAATCCTCCAGGTTATATTGCTCTGTATTCAATCACAATATGGCTCTCAATCTGACACAAGGGATGATTAAATTAGGTGAGATAAGGGGATTTTTACCATGTCATTAGCATCAAAATATAACTTCTGAAACTTAACACCATTTCTGGCTGGGTTACTGATTTTGCTAAATTCTCTGTCAGAACCTTTATTTTAACAATCATCTTTAAAAATAGTTAATTAACTGTTAGTGGCAATACTCCACTCTGCACTAAGAATAAATAAGCAAGAAAAACCATAATTTTGTTTTAACTTTGAAATAATTTTCTACTTCACATCCACTGAGAAGTGTTATTTTTTGAGCTGTGATTTGATTTTTTTCAAAAAATATTACTATCTATCTGCAAAAAGCTATCAGTGTCTTAAATTTGGGGGGTTTTTGGGTTTCTTTTATTGCAAGGAAAGAAACACTGGAAATGTACTAGTTAAATTTTGCAACGAAAATAAGTTAAATATCTGACAGTACTGTTTTGTAAGGGATTTTAAGGGAAATCAAAATTGGATCAAAGCTATGTTCAGTACTACAGCATATTTACAGCAAGTAATTTATCATTCTTCCATTAAAGTGGCTAACTTTGATAGCAAAAAATAGGTTTAATTTTATTTAGTCTGATTAATTTCAGTAGTGAGGACTTCATGCAATTCGAATCACATATGTTTTATATAACATCATGTTAATTAAAGGTCTGCTACTAAACCTTGTACATGAGCCAGGCAGTGACAGGGAACTCAGAGCAGAGCAGAGCAGAGTTACAGCCTCACGATAACATCCAACAATACACAGCTCCTTAAAATACCTAACGATGTGGTTCCTACTAACCACACTAAGCTCTAGGAAATGGATTTTCTGTATTCTAGATGCTTACAAACACTACTCTGGCTGTAAACTCTGCCCACTTCAGATGCCAGAACTGAGCATCCTTCTTTGCAGGGATGGGGGCTGGGGCTTGTCGATCCCGTGAATCCCCATCCAACTTCATGGCACTACAAAGCAAAGTAAAACACAGCAAAGAAGAAGAAACTTTGAGGAAGAAGATGACAATCTGGGAAAGCAGGGAAGATGCCAGCCCACATCAAAGCTGTTTATGAGGCACAGTCACAAAATCTGAGAAACCAAACATCAAGGTTCAAGCATTAGAAGTTCTTGTCATTGTGGCTTTCAGGAGTTCATAGGAGCACATGTTGGGGAGGGAATGAGAGCTCAGCTAAAACACAAGGGGTTTCAGAAAAAGATATTTCAAGCACAAGTTCTGTAACAGAAAAAGTAGCATGACTGGGAATCATGTCAGTACAATAACAAGAAGGCCATGTTAGCTGGGACACCAGACAGTGTGGTGTTTGTGTGAAGCCTGTCAGAAGCATTTTATGCTAAATAACCCAAATACTTAATGATTTGGAGATAGATCATCTCCTTGAAATGAAGCTAAGTATAAAATAGAAGTTGCCTAAAATAGGGGTTTGTGAACTGCAGTTACAGGAAAAGAAGGAATGTGACAGGCCAGTACCCCACTGCCTCGCTGGTGTGGGAAGGCACCAGAGACCTCTGCACTGCGATCACATCCCCACCACATTTCACAGCCTCCTTTTTAGGTCAGTCAAGCTCCATCTTAATGATTATTAAGACATTTCTGCCACCTCCCCTTTTGCTGAAGGTGGCTCCAGAACCCCTCTGCTCTGTACTTGGAGACTGCCTCTAGTTTCCAACTTAAATTCATCCATGGCCAGCTTATAAATACTTGTCCTCTGGCCAGAACTGGGGTTCAAGCTAATTCAAACCCATTGAAATTAATGAGGTTTTTTCCCCATTGACTTCAACAAGCCTTGAATTAAGGCCCTGTGTGTGGACAAAAAGGTTTAGGGCAGTTTTTGTAAGAGGAGAGTTTTATCCTGTTGATTTTGGCCTCTCTCCTCAGCCTGCTGTGAACTGTCTGCCTTATTTTAATGCTGTATTCTCATCCTGCTCTAGTGCAAAACTCCTATTGAAATCCAGGACAGCCTTGCCAAGTTGTTATTAATTACTGTGGTTCTCCAGGCTCAGTCTGCAAACTGATCTGCATGAGCTCAGAGCTTTCTCTTCAAGGATCTGCTTTCAGGATCTGGGCTGTAGGGCTGCAGAACTGAGCACCAAAGGGACTGATCCCATGTCATCTGGCTCTGCCACCCCGGTGCCACTGCAGCCCCAAGGAGCTCACAGTCCCAGCACGGCTGTTTTCCTTGGAAGGCAGGGAGGGGGCCATCAGGGAAACAGTCCTGCACAAGCAGCCTTGCCTTGAACACAGAGCTTTCCAGGCCAAAATAACTTTTTGCTTGTTGGAGTTCAAGCACAATTGAGCTGTGCTGGAGGAGGGCACAGCTGAGCTCTGCTTCTGCGGTCGAAGGGAAGGAGAGCAGGGTTTTGAGGAAGCAACAACTGCTGTGGGATTTGACTTCTGTCAAATCTGGAATTTGAATTCTGGAGCATGGAATATTTCTTACCCTAAGAAATGGCAAGGTGTCACACAGGATGCATGTGAGGTCAAGAATTTGTTGATATGTGGGCAATTTATAGTATTTCCAGCACCGGGAAATCCTTCTTTGATCACAAAATGGGATGTGGATCCCATGCCTGCCTTCATTACTGAACCTAGTTACTGCACCTAGTGGTTGCAGGACTGCATTAAAAGAAAGTTTTGGATATGTTTGTCTTGTTCATTTTAGCGGAATGGTGAAAAAACCTGGGAAAAGCTGTTTTGCAGTGGAAACAGAAAAATCTCAACTATTTATTGAAAAAAGTTATGAGCTCTTCAATTAGACCACAGGCATTTTATAAGGCAAGCAGGTCAGGGTGTACTTTACTCCCTGAACCTGAAATATTAAAACAGTCATGTGACATATTTGCATTGAGTTACGTAGGATGAGCTTAGATCTCACTAATCTAGCTAGTCAGATGCCTGTAAAAATAAATAAGAACCTAAAAAAGAGTGACATCAGCTATAACTGCTTATTCTGCTCCAGATCTGGCAGGTAAAAATCAGCAAGAAACCAAGTGCATTATGCTGCCCGGGCTCTGTGCCTATTTCTCATCATGTAGGGCGCCAGGCCAAATCCTTGACACAATAGCAATTTTTGCTCAATGCCAACTATTCCCAGCCTGGCAGTGCGAATGCAGAGCTGGCTCCTGAGGTCATGGAACTGTAATGGAATCCAAACTGCAACGAACATCCCTGCTCCAGGAGGGGAAATGGCTGTTGCATGTGAAGCCATTTCCACTGGATTCAAACTCATGCTATCAGGAGACGAGTTACAGTGACAGCAGATGAGAACATCCTGAACTGAGTCACCTCTCATGCCGAGCCATAGGTAATGCATGACCTAGAGAAAGGCTGGGAAACAACTGTGCCAGAAGAAATGCTGAAGGCTCCAATTCCAGGTGTCTGTGTGAGCTATGACATAGCAACTGTCAGTCACGGTAAGTGGCAAGTGACATCTATTTAGATGAGCTCCACTCAGTCAGTGCCATGATAACAAAAGCACTTCACCTCACTACACCCTTCCATGAAGACAGGAACATCTGACAATGGCAGAGTAAAGAGTTTAGCTGTTAGGCTGCTATTCACTGCAAACGCAGAGAGCTTCTCTTCACCTTTATGGTCAATCATCATGTCCTCTGTATTGAACAGTGGGTGGAATGACACTGGCTTAATAATAAAAACATACTGAGATAGACAAGTTAAAAAATAAAATTATGTATCTGCCACCGACCAGCATGCCCAGCATATGCTCTGTTTGAAAAGGGAGACCCTTGTCTTCATGCTAGAGAGTCACAGCAAGAAAGATCAACCTGGTCAGCTGGGAAGACACCAAGCCCTTTCCAAATAGTTCAGAGCCAAAATGTCCTTAAAACTCATTGTAGCAGGAGTAACAGTGTCCTCAAGAGATGAACGAAAGTCCTGGAGCACTCAGAAAGGCAAAAGGCAACACTGCTGAGCACTGTGTCCACAGCACATGGGCACATGTTGGTAGCAGTAACTATGGGTATTGTCACCACAAACCATGGGACATGGTTCCTCATCCTCATCCACCCACCTCCACCCACAGCTCGTTACTGACACCAACAGTGCCTTCACCTGAAAAGGTTTCAAGAGGCTCCATTCCACCATGAGGCTGACAAGCAGAACAGGACAGCTCTGATTTTCAAGTGTTTCTACCTGCTTTTTTATTCTAACAGTGCTGGTGCTTATGCCCATTTAAGCACCATTTTAAGCAACAACTAAATATAATAACTAAGAACAGGACACTAAGCCAGCAGCATAAAGCACCCTGATTCACATCTCTCTGAATGGCAGCATCTGTACAGACTGGGCAGAGGGGAAAACAGGTTCTTCTCCATGTAATCTGGCCTTGGCAGCAGCAGTTTGGGTGATTTCCGAAATCCCATTGCCTAGCACCAAGCTGGCAACAGAAGAAATAACCTCATCATCTCTCTCTCTGCTGAGGGATGCATTCTATATTCATCTGCAATCAGGAGAGAGAAGAAAGAAGAGCTCTTTGAGCTTTATGCAAAGTAGATTGAAAATTATCCAACTATTTAGAAATTACTTTAAGAAAACCCCAGAGTAGCAGTGATGAGCCTCTGCATCGGGAGAGAGCTCTCTCTGCCTGGGGGATGTTTGTGCTGCCCAGCCATAGGCACCCTTTGGTGTACAGCCCCACTCACACGTGGGCAGGGTGATGCTCCTCAGCTTCATGGGCAGGTTTACCAGCACCAAAACAAGTCCTAAATGCATGTGTGACCCCATGGTACTTGAGATGTGATTCAGGGCAGCCTGGCCCGAGGAGAGGGGTAAGAGCCTGCACATGGCAACAGTGAGGACTGGCTGCAGAAATGAGTAACCCTGTGAGAGCTGATTCACCTGTCTGCAATCTGCTCCACACAGGACTCACAGCGGTTCTTTCCAAAGATTAGGCAAGAATATTACACTTCATGGCAAAACCATCTCCCACTGATTGAGTGGAGCACTCCAGTGTGCAAACTCCTCATGAGAGAGCAGATGCTGGCCCTGGCAGGTGTGCATGAGGCCAGCCCAAACCGAGAGACCATGACCTGCTCACATCCCTCACTTCCAGGGTGCAGCACCCACAAGGTGCTCCTCTGCCCCTGCTGAGGAATCTCCTGCTCTCCACTCTTCCTGCTCAGCAGAGTTAGATGGGAAAGGATTCCCAACATCAAATATGCCTCAGGCAGACAGCCAGGTTTCCAAGCCCCTTGCCAAAGGGGAGACCGTGCTTCTGCTTTTCCGAGTGCTCTGTGATCTTGCACTTGCAAAGCTTCTGGAGGCTTTTTCCTCCCGCTGCACATTAGCAATTCATTGAGTGGTTTCTACAGGTCTGAAAGGGAACAAGACAAACTTTTAACATATGGAGTAGAAGAACTGCAGAAGCCTCTCCAAGAGACCATCATTAAGCCCAGAGCAATAGGGTCAATAAAATGCTGCACCCTCCAAAGACGGCACAGCCATGGTGGTCACAGGGTAAAAAAAGCTGCCACTTCCTAAGGATGAAGAGCTGTACATCTTCCAAAGCTCCCCAGACATCTTATTAGACTTCAAGAAAGTTACTTCTCTCTCCCAGTCTCCCTCGCCATAAAGTGGTGATAAAACTTCACAGGAGGCTCAATTCATTAATTCTGAAGACATTCAAATACAACAGTAAAGATTCTCTGTAAATATGCAAACCCACAAACAAACCAGCATTTGTAGGGGAGGAGAAACCACAGGTGGGGCTGAGAACATCCAGAATTTGCAGTGTCCCTCAGCAATGTCCTCCTGCAGTTTCCTGGAAAAAGGCTGTTCTGATACATGCACTGTTCTTGTAATGTGACTTTTGTTCAATGGGCTAATATTATTATTTCTAAATTTACTAATACTGGATACAAAACCATCTGTATTTATGAAAACCTGCAAGTGTACAAGCTCTCACACACAGAATCAGAAGCCATTTCAAACACCATGCTGTATTTAGAAGGCTGCTTTGAAAATCTGGCTCTTAGAATTACCTTCGGTCGCTAAATAAACTTTTCTGGACTAACCACAGCCCACACAAAAATAGTTACAACACAGTTTCATGACTTTAAGTGGAAATGGGTGTTGGTAAGAAGCATGCTCAATTTCTCTTCACTGAAGTTGAAATGTAAAAAAAAAAATACAATATAAGCCCTGTAAGCAGATTCTTCATGGTAAACAAATATGCAGAGATGCAGAAAATGCTAAGTGATCATTTTTAGAACATTTATTTTTGGCAGGATAAACACTTTCAGACTTTAAGCAACTTCTCTGTGTGTACAGAATCTCCAACTGTGAAAAGAAAACAAATAGCAGAGTTTCGTTTGTTATAATCAGGGTTTTTTTCATGACTGTTTAGAATAAAGTTGGATCACATTTGGAGTGGCTTGGAAATTCATTGTTTAGGCATTAGTCTCCAGTGGTAAACATCCTACAATATGTGTATAATACAGCAACTATTTTTGTACTTCAAAGCCTTCCCTCATATATTGGGAAGGTGCAGGATAAAAACAACCTCTTCTTTTCCCTTCTAGGGAATGATGGTTTCATTGCTTGATTTCACCCAGAAGAGATCCCTGATTATCCCTCACCAGACCCATTTATTCACATAAAAATTAGCCCCAAACACCAGACCACAAATTGCACTTGACAAATCCAACTCTCTGGAGAAACAGGAGTATAATGGGGGGACTGTACAGTCCTGGAGCCTTATCATTCCCCAACTCCTTGGGGCACAGGGTTTTTTTTTAATACAGGAATTCAGTGTTGACTCTTCAGGACTGAATATCCTGCAGATGAGGAAATGTGGATCAACAAGGACAGACACTCAGCTGGTTTGAGCGATCGCATCTCCATGGTCAGCGCCCCACTGCCCTCCCAGCTGCCACCACTCCCCTTGCAGAGCAGGCCTCCTTCATCACTTCAGAGGAACAGAAAGTAAGTTCAGGAGCAGGGTTAAAAACTGCATTTTCTCATTTTTAACAGCCTAGTGGAAATCTGACTGCTCAACACTTCTGAAAGCACCCGGCCGAGCTGTCCTGCTCCAAGTGTCCAAGGAACCAGCAGCCAACATGAGTCAACGCTCTGGGAAACATCGGCCTGCCAAGGTCACGTAAGTCTGTGGCAGGAGAAGTAACAGGATCATCTGGCTCTTCTCCTGTTTCTCAGCCACAAAACTTTCTTCCTCCCCGAACAATTACATATGTGGGTTTCCTTAACAGTTTCTTTTTACATTTCTGTTTAAATAGCACAGGGAAAAGGAAGAGGAGACTTGATGTGGAAAATTAGTTTTGGAAATGTTGAGCTGTGTATACTTGCCAACTTCTGTTCCTCCAGTCAGTTCACTGTCGATGCTCTCAGCTCTCACCGAAATGCTATTTTTAGGCTGTACGTCAGATTTCACAAGTGAGACTGACATGATTTTTAGAAAAATCAGAGGCTTTTCCCTGAGAATTAAATGAGAAAAACAATGTGGGAATACTGCTTCCCACTTTGTGCTGCTGAGGCTCCACCACAGCTACTCCAGGGCCAAGCTCCAAAGGGACCCAACCTCACAGAGCAGCTTTTCCAGAAAGCATCAGGGGATTCCCAGCATGAGGGAGATGTGCAGGAGATTTCCAGCAGGGAGATGTGCAGAACATTCCCATCATAAGGGAGATGTGCAGGACTATTACACCTAATGAGACACAGGGAGTCTGAAAATGTTCTGAGGAGGTTCTCTGCAAATCAAAGCACAGGCACAGAGCGGCGCTTCAGAAAACACGGCTTTCTAATAAAATCCCCCAGCTGTTGCTGGAGCTGCCAGGTGGCTCCTTAGGGGCAGAGGCAGCTGCAGAGCCCCTGTGCCAGGAGCTCCCACTGCTGCCCCAGCCCAGCTTGGGCACAAGGGCTCCCCAGACCTTCACCACCACTTCTTCCCACTGCTCGGTGTCATCTGCTAAGCTGCAGCCTTTGAAGGAGAAGCCAGGAATGCAGAGGTGGCACTCTCTGCTGCAGTGAGAGACCAGCAAAACCTGGAGACAGCAACAGCCATCTCCAGTGCATTGTTTGCTGAGCACTTGTCATGCTGTTGGACATGCACATTAAGAAATTAGAGTTTCTACATGGTTATTTCCTTGAGCTGCCAGGTGTCTAAAGCCAGTTTCCAGCTCTGCTCACCATCCAAATATAAGGAACTTAGAGCAGGTTTAACTTCTGGTTATTTTTTTTAATAGAGAGACTCTGTGTTTAACATCTTTGCTAAGTCTGTTTTGATGATACCATGCACATATTGACAGCCCTTGCTGACAGAACAGGGCTGCAGGGAGAAAATCTCATGCACACATAAACCAATGGCTCAACTAAAAAAGTATTGCTATAAAAAGACTTACTATTGCAATGCTGCTGAGCAATTTTTTTTTTCAATAGCCACATGGATATTTGAGACTGCTTGATGATGATGCAGATTGTTTTGAATATTTCAGGGTCATTTATCCATAAGAGACTTTAAAGAAGTAATCCAGCCAAATTTCAGTTTGCAGATCAGCATGTCTAGATATTTGACCGCACAATCCTACAGAGAAAACGTGGTGTCACTGTGTTAGCTGAGGGTGGTGACTTCACACAGGTGTAACTGAGTGCAGAATCTGCTCCCAAGGGTTTTCTGGTGCTTCCTGAACCTGACAAGATTAATTTAGTGATTTGGAAATCTGTTGCCAAGCCCAAGTCCCCAGAAGACTGCATAGCAATAGGAAGATTAAAAGCAGATGGTTCAACATCCAAGGTTTTCTAGTTAAACTTTTAACAGACTTAAAATTCTTGGGCTTCATGTAATCATCTTCATTCTTTCCTTCAATTCAGTGTGTGTTAGTATCTTTGGAGCACTTCCTTCAGACATGAAGCCAAACACATCATGCTAATAATACAACCTCAAAAAACATACCTTTATGATAGGCTTAATAAGAGGTAAAGGAAATGTTGACTCTAGCTCAACAAGGCTCTGTGCAATTAGACCATCTCTATGTGGCTATTAATTTCCAAAAAAGGATGTTGGAATCTAAAATATGAAGAGAAACCATTTCCAGGAGGGGCTTTAGCAGATGAGCCTATTAAAGACAATTCAAACACTGCTGCAGTTGACAAAGGGTCTCCTCTATTAAGGTGAGGCATTTGAAAAGGGTCAGCGTGGGAGCCAATGGTCACACAATGCTCCTGATTTCCTGTTCCCTTGGAACCATCAAGTCTGGCAGGAGTAGGGGTGATGTGGATCAGGCTGTCAGCATCCCCAGGCCTCGGGAGACCTGTGATGGAGAGGAGCAAGGCAGGAGCAGTTGGAAGCAATAACAGTTCTGGAAATTACCTAAGAAACATAAGAGTTTCTCTCTCTGCTCCAGGCTCTCTCCTCTCCCCTTGCTCTGACTTTTGAGTTCTACAGCTTTGACCCATACCAGGCCAGCCACAGCTTGTTGTGCCAAGGTCAGGCTCCCCCTCAGGCTGGTAGGATCCAGACCCTGGCCTGTCCAGCTTCAAGTCCTAGGATCATCTCTTTAGATTTTTTTATCTCCAGTGCTAACCCTGAGCATTTGTGTGACTGAGACAGAAAAGGAGGCACATCCAAGCAAGTATGTGCCTGGCTGAGTTGTAGTGACTCACTCCAAACTCCCAATTAACATCAGAATGAAGACAGGACAAGTGTCTCCCATTTGTCTACAAGAAATTTTCCCTTTCTGCAGAAGTGACAACTAAAACAATCCCCCAGACATTCCATATGAGGGCCAACAAACACCAAATACAAATCAAATACACAGAAACTCTCTGCTGGGAATTTCTTCCTCTGCAGTGTTTTATAGCACCTGAACTAACTTTAGGACCACTTCATGCAGGCGCAGAATGCCAGTGCTGAGCTACCAAGGACACAATGCTCTTTCTTCATGTCACCTGCACTGAACAGCCTCAGGATTTGCTTTCCAGGGGTCATTTGGGTCAGCCTTCACAGAAGCACTCAAGGGAGGAGGACACCAAGCAGCAAGTATTTCTCTCCATGAACAAAAAGGTGCTTTAACAGCCTTTCTTGCCCAAGTCTGTGATACCAGGGCAGCATTTCCCACCACCAGCCCCAGGGTCCCTGAGGCCTTGAAGACATGGGTTTCCACCACACAGGTCAGGCCCATGTCAGCACATTGCCCACGCCAGAATAAAGCACGAGAAGTGTCTGCAGTGCCTGATGCTGCAGCCTTCATCCAGAAAACACAACTGGCCTGATTCTTCCCATCCCTGAAGAGACTTGCAGGAATGTTTTAAACTCCCCCCACTGCTCCCCAGTTCTGGGTTACCACCATGTTGTGCCACTCCTTGTGCTGCAGTGAGTCCCACTTTACCCCCTCCCAACATCCCTTTGAAGGCAAAGTTAGCTGCAAGGACAAAAAACTGCACCTGCAAAAGCTGAGGAGGTCTGCTTTGAAAAACCAAACCCCTAAAATACATTTGGACACATGAATAGAGCAGCCAAACCTCAAGTTAAATCTTCCATATGAAGTGTCAGGATTCAAATAACCATCCAGAAGAGATGTCTGCAAAATAACTTGGCTCACAGCATTTTCATTTGGATTAAATTAAAATAATTGTAAATCTTCAGTGCACAGCACGAGAGCTGCATTCAGTGTAACTCTGTACGTATCCTATTAAGCTTTAAGTCAGTTCAATCCTACAAAAATGCTTTGAAAACCAGACTGAGTTGCCGTTCCTTGGGCAACCAATCGCACCATTGCAAGAAAGAAGAAGAGGCTTTGTGAGTGAATTTTCTCCATTGTAGTTAACCAGAGCTAAAAGAGGCAAGGGAACAGGAGGGGCAGAAGAAATGGAATGAAGTGGAAAAGCATCATTACACATTGATCTCTTGAAGCTGCATTAAACCTCAGCTGTGCATCAATTAGAAGCCAGTGCCAAGCTGACAATCTCAGACACAAACATGGTTCATCTAATGACCCATTCGGAATGACCAACAAGTTGTGACTTCCTGGGCATCCTGGAGGTTTAAGGGAAGAAGATGTCTGGCCTCCAAGGTTCTTCACACACAGAACTGAGCCCCACTGGCTGCAACTCAGGTCTTTGAGGAGCAAGAAACGTTGAACAGTGCTTACCAGCTTTTTGCCAGATAGAAAAACCAACCCCATTCACAACCCTGTTACATCATGGTACATCACTACAGATCACAGAATCACAGAATCACAGAATGACCAGGCTGGAAAGAGACCTTCAAGATCATTGAGTCCAACCTGTTCCCTGACACCTCAACTAAACCATGGCACCCAGTGCCACATCCAGTCTTTTTTTAAACACATCCAGGGATGGTGGCTCCATCACCTCCCCAGGCAGGCCATTCCAGTACTTTATCACCCTTTGCGTGAAAAACCTTTTCCTAATATCTAACCTATATTTCCCTTGGTGCAGCTTGAGACTGTCCTCTGGTTCTGTCAGTGCTGCCTGGGAGACCAACCCCCACCTGAGCACAGCCACCCTTCAGGAAGTTGTAGGGAGTGATAAAGTCACCTCTGAGTCTCCTTTTCTCCAGGCTAAACAAGCCCAGCTCCCTCAGCTGTTCCTCACAGGGTTTGTGTTCCCAGCCCCTCTCCAGCCTCGCTGCCCTCCTCTGGACATGCTCGAGCATCTCAACGTCCTTCCCAAACTGAGGGGCCAGACCTGGACACAGCACTCAAGGTGTGGCCTCACCAGTGCCAAGTACAGGGGAAGAATGACCTCCCTGCTCCTGCTGGCCACTGTTCCTGATCCAGGCCAGGATGCCATTGGCCTTCTTGGCCACCAGGGCACACTGCTGGCTCATGTTCAGCTGCCTGTCAGTACCCCCAGGTCCCTTTCTGCCCGGGCATTGTCCAGCCACACCATCCCAGGCCTATAACGCTGCAGGGGGTTATTGTGGCCAAAATGCAGGATTGGGCACTTGGACTTATTAAACTTCATCTTATTGGACTCTGCCCATTCATCCAACCATTCCAGGTCTCTCTGCAGAGCCCTCCTACCTTCCAATAGATGAACATAGCTCCCAGCTTAGTGTCGTCTGCAGATTTACTAATGAAGGACTTGATGCCCTCATCCATGTCATCAATAAAAATATTCAACAGAACTGGCTCCAGCACAGACCCCTGAGGGACACCACTGGTGATTGGCCACCAGCTGGATGCAGCACTGTTCACCACCACCATCACATTTTCATAACATCAGAATGTTCAACTCCACTTTGGAATGGGAGTTTACAGTGCAACATGTATGCAGTGGCTCCTGAAAACCAGCGAATTCCTGCCACTCCTCCCCTCATTTTGAATAATTTTGACTCCATCATCCTGTCTTAACAGCCTGAGGGCATTCACAGAATTGGTGTGAGCACAGCACAGGAAAACTCAGCCATAGCCATGCCAGTAGAGCAGAGTCACCACTCAGACCTGGGTCTTTCTGAAGCTCTCATTGACTTTGCAAGGCTTGGAATTAACCAGCACATGTCTCTAGTCCAGCTGTAAACAGAATATTAAAACTCCCACCCCACAGTTGCTTTGGTGTCAAGTGCCAACCCTAAAGAGGGCTTAACAATCTTTACTAAAGGTGGCATAGAAGGGCAAAAGTCAATGATCAATTCGCACAGTTCTGCTCATTAGTTCTTGTAGAGGAAGAGTTCAGAGTAAGGTAAACCCCAACACATGAGTTTGTTTCCAGAGGTCTTTCTGAAATTGCTCCTGCATATTGGTGCCAATAAATCTTACATTCCAGCTATGCTTCTCCAATAGATACAGGCATACATTTTTATTTCTAGTTGGCCAGATTAATTTCAAGGAAAAAGGGAAGAATAACGAAAAAGCTGCAGCTAGCACTTATCTATCTCTGTCCTGCAGCCTTCTTTCTCATTACTCCTGCAACTCTCATATTTAGAGGCAGCTGAGCTCTCCACATGCAGTTTTAATGGAACACCTCTCCCTCAGCATCCAACTGTAGAGTTCAGCTGGGACCACAGTTGCAAATAAAAACCACTGTACTCTTCCTGAACAAGCACAGCAATGATAGTATAGATAATACCTTGTACTGCTGAAACAAGAGCCATGCAAAGATTTCAAAATGCAAAGAGCTTTACAGACATTCATAATTTAAGACAATCTATATCCTCCTAAAGGTGATACTGGATCTTCACTTTGCAGATGAAGAATAGAGGCATTAAAAAATTTAGGGATTGAGGGACATGGAAAGCAAGGCAGCACTGAACAATGTCGTGCTCACAAACATCACAGCAACCAGACCTTGTGATGGTTTCTGCAGGCATTCTAACCATTGCCACATGCTGCTGAAGTTTGCTTTTTCAATTTCTCTGGCTTATTTCCTAAGTTACTCTTGAATACTGTTACCCCCATCCCTATTAACCTCATCTTCTCTGCTCTGGACCCTACTGTTTCACACCAATACCAATTACACAGCCTGTATCACCCTGTCTGGCAGCCCGTGGTGACACTGGAGACACCATTCCGGCATGACCTGATTTGGTGAAACAGCTGCAATGTTTTAGTTATTTTTGATATATTATACACTAGATGTTATGAATCACTTAAGTGCACCCTACTTCCATTGCCTTTCCACTTTCTGACAGGGTACAACAAGCCATGCTTCAGTGAAGTGAGCTGTCCTCTCCAGGAGGAACCTGGGGTGCCAGCCTTGTTAAGCAGGGCCTGCTCTAGCCTAGGGCTTTCATTCAGCACAGGCTCTGTTTACTGAGTAACACTCAAAGTTTCAGACCCCAGTTTAGAAGTTTTAATTGATGCACATAGGAAGGCTGGATTAGGCACTGTCTCTCCTGATGGATCTCTCCCTGCAGACTGTGAAACTGGGGAGTTTAAAAGCAAAGATTTTGCTCTTCACTGTAATAAAATATATCTTCTCACTCTATAATTAATCCCAGTGAAATGAGAGAAAGCAGTCTTAACAGATTCACCTGTTGTGGCGCAAAGTGCAAAAAGACTGATTGAATATACACTTTCAGAGGTGTAGTTTGGCTTTCCTAATGCACCTCTTTAATGAGCATCTTGGACTTGGACACCACAGAGTACAGGACAGGCCAGAGAAACAACAAGAAGAGGTTTCTACAAAACAGAGGTGAAGCTGCACTCCCATATACCAAATTATAAATTTTAAAAGCTAATATAAAGACAGTCTGTCTCACAAAAAGCCAAATCTAAATATAAAGCTTACTCCAGCCAAAGAACAAGCTTAAAGCAGAGAATCCAGCTTGCTGGCCACCTTCGCCCCGTCCTATTCTTCCCTGGTCAAGGGCTGAAAGAGGGCAAAATCAAGGTCTGCCCACCAGTTCACCACAGGGATTGCTCTAGCCAAAATCAGAGCCATAACTCCTGTGAACAAGGGAAGTGGCACAGTCCTTGTACAGGGCAATGAGGGTGCAGCTTTTCCCCTCTTTAGGAATGTCCAACCTCTCACATGTAGGCCAAGGCAAGGGCACAGCCATGCACACACACCTGGGACTGGAGCACCAGGAACAAAGCAATGCACGGTGCTCAGAGATGTGCCTTCACCTGCATTTTCACGTGTCTCTCGAGCAATTCCAAGAGCAGCTGCCCGCAGGCCTCTACTCTTACCCAAAGTACATCCCTTCAGATAACAATTCTTCAAGAGAGCACAGCACCTGAGACCAAATAGAAATCAGTTACAAGTTCATGCAGCTTGAGAGCAGTGAAATCCTAAAAGACAGACATTCCCCACCAGAAATCAAGAAAACCTTCCTCAAGGTTACACTAGCCCTGTGCTGAGGACATAGGCACCAGCTAAGCCATAAGGTGACAACTCAATTGCAACACTTAAGACTCGGTAAATATACAAGAAAAAATGATACTACAGATGCTGGGAATAATTGTGCAGTAGGACTGAGCTGAGATGAAATATAAACAGTATTATGGAAATTAAATAATGGTATTTTTATACTTCAAAGAGTAAGATAAAAAGCTGAGATTTTACCGATGGATTTTAGTTAAGGAATTAGTCATCATTATACAACAGCAATTTGAATATCCTAGTACAGCACGTGTGACAAGAAAATCATTCAAAGTGTGGATATGTTTTAGCTGTATCAATTAAAATTGTACACCACCGTATAACATCAGATAGCAAAACTTATCCCAAGCAAGTATTTACATAGAGCTATTAAATGACAAGGATTTGGTTTAATTGCTGAGTAAATGGAGCTGGAAGTTGCTGAAGAGGTCTCTAGCAACCAAGATCATTGGGGCAGAACAAATTGGTTTACTCTGTTTTATGTATCTGAGTTTTAAGCCTTCCAGATGCAACAGTAAATGCAATAATAACATTGTCTAATGAAGATGGGTTTAAAATAATGAGTTTGGGGTGAGAAGGCAAAGCAGTGACTTGTGTAGCAGTATCTCACCAGGGAAGTAGAGAAGCTGACAGAGTTTCTGCCTGGAAAGGGATGTAGAAAAGTGGATCACTGAGATAAACTAATGGAAATTCTCCAGAAACAAAGGCATCATTTAGATATGTAGGGCAGCTTTACTCAGACTCAGTAATTTGCTGCAGCACCAAGAAAGTTTAGTGCTACTGCAGGCAAGAGTCAAAACCCTAGGAGATGGTGAAAAAGGTTTGGAAAATATGGCCAAACAAATCCAGATTTGCCATAAACTTTCATACAGCACTTACTTGAATGGACAACAGCACTGTCCTTTCCAAGTTGATCCAAGCCAGAGACTGCTCTGGCAACGTGGACACATCCTCACAAGGACTGAATACTTCCCTCAGCATCACTGTTAGCAAAGATTTACTCCTTCAGTCTCCCAGAGAAGCTGCAACCACCATCTGAACAGATCTATGGCCATGATAATTTACACCAGCTGGAAATCTGACCCACCTATTTAATGCAAGGGAACAGGCATGACTTCTTTCCTGCTACATTGACCAAGATCTCCCAGCTGTACTCTGAGAACACTTTAGGCGTTGGGATATCAACCACAGAAACTGAGTGGAAATCCCCAGGCAGGAATAAAACATATGTTTAATAAATTGTTCTACGGAAACAGAAAAAAAAAAAAGGCGGGGGGAGGAGGAAGAAAGGAAAAGGTTTGCAATTGTGAGATCATAAGAGTCCATATAAGTAATGACTAAGTGTAATCTTGTGTTTCAAGAAGATGAAGAAAAACATGTTTTTGAAACTGTTGAGACTGGTGTTCCCAGTCAACAGATATTCCTTTATTGGCCTGTGAGTGACCCTTTCAGCCTGGGCTTTCCTCCAGCCCATGGGTCCATGGCAATGACTAGAGGGGAGAAAATCCCCGCTACTGGCCAGCTGTGCTCCAAATTACCTTACTCAACTGTGCCTATAAATGTAATTGCATGTTTCCATGAAATTGCATCAGAATGACCTGCTCACCCCTGACATAGTTCATATATCTGTGATCTCTGTCTCTGTAGATAAAAATCTCTTTCTTCTGTGTGTGTCTGAAGATCCTGAACAGAGTCAATTCCCCACTAACCAAGGAAATTGAGAGAGCAGATAGCCCAGATACAGCCAAACTCTGAAAAGTGCAAAACACAGGTAAATTGTATCCTCAAATGGACAATAAGAATATGAAATACAGAAGAGTTTAGTGTTGCTGCTGAGTACAGACCACAGATTAAAACTGTCAGACCTGCACCAGGCAGCACATGGGGATATGCCACACTGAGCCCAGCTCAGCATCTCCAGCAGTTGACTTCCATGGGGACAGTGAATAGTGGATATGTAGAGATAACTGCAATTCACACTGGTGGTGTACAACAGCATGAACAAACATTGAGAAAAACCCAAATTCCAGTTCAGGTGAGAGCAGAAATATTTCCTGTTAACCCAAAGGAAGTGCCTGTCAAATTAACTGAGAACTCTCTACTGCCTCAGCTCAGCCTCCCTTCGCAAATTCCATCAGCATTCACTCCTTCTCACGCCCCTTTTCTCTTTCCTGGCTCTTCCCCCACAGGCTGAAGGAAATGGTACCTGCAATTTCTGTGCTAAAGGAGTGCTGTTCCATCCCAGAGCAGCCCAGAGCAGAGCTGTGGTCCAAGCAAAGGGGAAAGTCAAGCACAAGCAGAGGCGTAAGAGGAGGATGTTTTGGTGGCTCTGATGAGAGAGGAATGCCCTGGTGCAAGCTGCAATTTGGGTCACAGTGTGGTAGGAGAAGGAGAAGATACAAAGCCTCAGATGGCTGGAAGACAGTGCTTGGCAAGAGCCTGGGAGATCCACCTAGAAAAATTTGAATCTAAGACCAAGGAAACCTATGATTCAATTTCAAGATGTGTCAGGTCAGCCACGAAGATAGATATAGATAGAGAGGCGGAGAAGTGAGAATGCACCTCCTTTGGTTTTAAAAGAAAGGCCAGAGAAGAAGAAAAGCCATTAAATATAACAGCCAGTGAAATAAGTAAAACATTTGGGAGGCTATTTTCTTGGTAACAAGCTAATGTAAGTAGACCTTTGTATTAGGTCATAAATGTGACTTCCACAAAGATGTAAGTGAACTCCCCTCATTCAAAGGCTGCCATGGGCTGGACATTTCCATGGAATTCCCTCCCTGGACCCACCACTGTTTCCTGTTGGGCCTTCACACGGCAGGGCAGTCCCACTCCTGACAATGACTGAGGCTCAGGACTATTGTAACAAAAAACCAAAATGTGCTCCCATTAAAAAAATCTGGAAGATAACAATTAATTCCACATTTTTGAGAATAAATATCATGCATTTTGTGCCAGAACACTTTGGCTTGTTCGCAGAAGCTAACAGTGACACATAAATCTATTTTCCCTGTTGCTCAACAGACCATCTCGCTCTGCCGACCAGTTTTCACAGGGGAAAAGGGATTTTTTCTGTCTCTCAGTCAGCACCTTCAAAGGTCCTTGCTCCCCATCTTCATGCCAATCTGTGGGTTACAAAATGCACTTCCAAGCTACTGATGTCAAGGTAGTCCTGTGACTGCTTTAGGTTTTCACCAGCCACTGATATGAAATAAATTTATTTCCAAGAGCCACCCCACCATTTCCCAGGAGTGATGTCATTCAACTGGAGTCACTGACCAGGATTTCTCCCCTCTCCTGCAGCCCAATCCAGTAGAACAGATGTGCTGTGAGCATCCCTGACACCACAGCTATGCTGAACGACCCATCCTGTTCTCCCTGTGGCACTGCTAGGAAAGAGCTCTCTTCTGGCATCAGTGATTTGGGTTAATGTGGAACAAGAAAGGACCAACTCCTGAGCAGAGAATGGCCAAGCCATTCAGAAAAAAAGCTGATATACCCCTGTCTTTCCCAGCTGTGTTTACTTTGTTTTACTCTGCTGATTTTGGTGTATTGCATTGCAGAAGTGTAAAACCAAAGGAAAGCTGTAGGATTTTGGCTGTTCTGAAGCTTTACAGATGTTTGCTGGCTTTATGTGGGAGAAACATCACTATTTTATTGACCAAACTCTTTTTTTGTTTTAATATGGAAAATCTCAGTGGCACTTCACTCCATTTGTCTCTTTTTTCCTTCTTTAGTCATATGATAATGTACACTTATAACCAGTGAATCATCCCCCCAAAAAGTCATAAAGAGAAAAATAGCTTGTATGTATGTCTCAGTGGTCAATGAATCATTGACAACAGGTATAATGGGAATAATTATATACTGCTGAGAAACTTTACCCAAAGCCCAGCTCAGAGGCTAGTTTCAAAACTTCTGAGCTGTGTAGTTGGATCCAAGGCTGTGAGTGCCAGGTTAGGAAGCAGCCAGGAGAATTTCAGATTTGTATTATTGCAAGGAAATGTCTTCCCCAAGTGTCTGTTATGTGTTGACAAATTGTTTATACTTAACCAAGCAATAATAATGAACAGTCTAAACAGACATTGATTTTTATGTTTTTAATTCACTTTTAGTGGGAAAATATCCTGGCAACAGAAATATGGATGTCAAGCTTTGGATGCCAGCCACTGCTTTAGAACTATGCTATTTTAAGCAGTAATATGTATTATTTGGTAAAACAACATATATTTTTAGGGTCTAATCCTGGAAGTTCCTACTCCAATGAGCTTCAGCCTTCCAATCAAAGTTTGTGGAATTACACATATGAATGTAAATTTGTAGTAGACTGGATCCAGACAAAAAAAAAAGTTTCAGTTTCAATGCAGTTTGTCTGCTGCCTTCCTAGAAATAGTTGAAATATAAATGTGAGGCAATTGCTCCAGAACACAAGTGCAAAATCCTTCTCTAAGCCAGCTCAAAGAACTGGAGCAACTAAAGAAGACATGTCCATGGACCAAGTCCAGCTCCAGAAGAAAGCTTTGTTTTCCAGTGCAGGGTCATTGGCTATTTTGAAGAGCATCTATGACACAGAGCAGTCAGGGCTGCCTCCCAGGGCTGCTGGCTCCTCTTTTCACCTGGATTTGTACCCTGGGCTGAGCTCAGCCTCAGTGCCAGGTCTCGCAGCCCTGGAGATTTTGCACATAATTGAGGAGCCAGACGCCACAACCACTCTTGGGAACAAGGACAACAACTATTTTTTCTCAGATCTGCTGCAACCTCTTCGAGAGGAAAGATGCACAAATGTGCCCTCATGACAACACAGCTGTGTCCCTTCCACCAGCGCACAAGAAGAATTCTCCTAAATAACAGAATTCCTCACAGAAGGAAAATTTACAAAATAAATTATGGATGAATCAGATCCATTGTGTGCAGCATGAACCCTGCTATCCACCAATAGCAACCAGAAGCCCAAAGCATCTAATATACTTTTCCTCTCAAATATTGCAACGGTGCAAGAAGATGGTGATCAGCCCCATCCTGCTCCTGTCACAGCAATGGACACTGTGCACCAGCACCAGCAGTGAATTCAGTGAAGCTGTAATTGCCCTTACCTGGGAGGAGATGGTGGTCACAGGAACTCTTTCAGTGGAGACAAAAAGGCACTTTCTGAGAGCAAATCTTCTGATCCATCACAGATATCTGCCTGAGGATAAGCTGAACAACCTTCTAGAGGTTCCCATTTCCCCATGTCAACTGCAAAGGGAGCATGGCTGCAGCTGTGGCCAGCTCAAACATAAATGTCTGACTCCTGGATGCCTTGAGTTGGAGCAGAAATATTTCACCTTTAGCTAAGAAAGTAGTTGAAGAGAGATGGGTGGCTGCTGTTGCATTTCTGGGAAACACAGATATTATACGACCTGTTAATTTATTCCAGCATTTCCCTTTATGCTTTAACAATATTGTTCAGCATTCAATTCAAGTCATAACATTTAATGACTTGTGGTCAGCTCAGCTTATCCTGCATTTCTATGCCAGCTTAAAAAATAAACAAAGCTGTGTCAACTGAATGGCACGATCAGAGGAATTTACCCTGGTCCTACCACAAAACATGTATCAGAACATACCAACACAATTTCAGCTCAGTTCAGAGAACATGGGACTGTTCTTTACATCCTGCTATAGGAGACTGAGGGAGTTGAACTGTTTGTTTGGTAATGACCATTACTCTTTAGGGGACATGAAGACTGAGGGCAGCTTCAAATAAACACTACTTTCATTTCAAACATGTCCAGTGGCCTCAGATAGGAGATGCAATTCTGGTGGGGGCTGCACAGTTCCTTGGGACTTGTTTCCAGCACTGAGTTAACTCTGTGAATAACCTGAGTTGTGTCCTCACTCATACAGAAAAGCTGTGGGTTTGGAGAATGCCTTTGTAGGGGTGGCTGTCCTCCATAGGGGCAAAGTGGCATTGTCATGTATGAGCCAACCCTCTGTCAATTCTGTACACACAGTGAAAGGTTAACTCCACTGTAGGGTAAATTCCATGCTGCAAATAATTCCCTCAGGAAGAGGTAATCCCTGTCCTGATGAATTTACAACCAAAATCCCCACATAAGGTGTGGCAGGAGGCACAAAGCCCAGAAGAGGTACAGCAACTCTTACAAAAGCACCTTTGCTGCCAAGCTGGGAACAGAATTTAATGCTCAGCTGATGAAAAACAACCCTAAAAACAACAATTTGCAGAAGATGCTCCATACTTTAGCCAATGGGAAGAAAACTCAAGTGTCTTCCTCCCTTAGGATGTCTACGCATACTCAAGTGATTCCAGCACAATTTATAAAATAGATTTGTCATTTCTTGGCCTCAAAACCATTCTCTAGACATACCTAGTCTATGAATCTGCTGCACAAACATTCTCCATGTTCTCAGCTTTCTGGTTTAAAAGCCATCAACCAAACTATATGCCTCCATTTCTTCAAAATCCTATTTGAATGTAATTTTGGCAAATAGGATGGTAACTATTTAAAGCTGTTCTGTGGGTTGTGTGCTTTGAAGAAAAAAACATTACCAGATACTTCAGAACATTTCCATTTATGTTCTGTTGTTTCTCTGCTTTTATGCACCTTTCCTACCAGCTGCTGGACCACTACCTGCCAACCCGCCTCCCCCTTCTCCTGCATTCCACATTCAATGGGCTCTTCTGCAGTCAAAAGCTTTCTCCTGTCTTGTGGTGCCTTTGTGTTAGAGAAATAATTTGTTTGTTACATTCAAAAGGGAATTGCTTGGTCCTGTCTTTAAAAATGTATGACAGAGTTAGAGTCTATTTTTTTTACCCTTTTGCTTGGAAATCTGTACAATTATGATCTTAGGATGAAAGTGCATTTTTGAGTAGATCATGCAACGAGACAGGCCATTTCATCACAAGTGTCTATGTGGAACTTGGAATGGTTTCTTAAATCTATCATAATAAAGGCACAGAACCAAACTATGAGACCATTTCCAAAAACTGAAGCCATTACCACACCTAAACCAAACTGGAATTGGCTGATGTGAAGGAAAATGGTGAGGAAAAGAGGGAATATCTTAAAATACATTTTCTACGTCCTCTTCCCTGTCCTAAGCTACATACTTTGGGTTTAACCCCAATGGAGACACTTCCCAGTGCTCACTATCCTCTTTCCCTCCTATCCCATGAAAAGCAGCAGTTAAATACTAAGCCCTTTGCCTCCCCCTCTAAAAGTCTTCAGCATCCACAGTTCCTGCAGTTATATCCTTGTAAACTCTAGATTCATATCTAATAATATGGAAGTTCTTCTGTAGCATCTCCTGAAGCAGGATTTCCAAGCTGTGCAGTGAATATGTATTAACTTGCAGATCAAAGCTGCCCTTGTCATTACATTAGTGATCAACCCAGTCAATACTATACAACACAGATTCAGCACAATCTTCTATGAAAATGTCTTTATTTCAAAGAGATGGCTCTGAAACTCCTCAGTGACCCCTGCTCACCTACCAGCATCACTGCCTACTTATGGGGACTGGGGAACATGCTGCAGTTCTGTCCCATGACCAGGACATCCTGAAAGGAAAGAGAAGGAAAGAGAGGAAGGAGGGAAGGGAGAAAGGAGGCGAGGGGAGGGGAGGGGAGGGGAGGGGAGGGGAGGGGAGGGGAGGGGAGGGGAGGGGAGGGGAAGGAAGGAAAGGGAAAGGGAAAGGGAAAGGGAAAGGGAAAGGGAAAGGGAAAGGGAAAGGGAAAGGGAAAGGGAAAGGGAAAGGGAAAGGGAAAGGGAAAGGGAAAGGGAAAGGGAAAGGGAAAGGGAAAGGGAAAGGGAAAGGGAAAGGGAAAGGGAAAGGGAAAGGGAAAGGGAGGGAAGGGGGAAAAGAGAGAAAATGAGAGGGAAAAGAGGTGAAAAGAGAGAAAAAGAGAGAAAAGGAGCAAACCAGTCTGTGGAAAGGTTCTTGCTGAAGTTTTGGAAAAGCAGTCTTTCTTCTCTTCTGGAGGAAAAGGCAGTGCTCAGAGCATGTGGTAGAAATGCACACAAGAACAGGAGCTGAGTGAGGGCATCTGGCAGCAGTGTGTGACACAAGCACACAAATCCAGGGGCTGCCAGGGCAGCAGCATCACCAGCAGTGAACCCCATTACCACCCTTCCCCTACACCTTCCCAAAGCAGCGGGGAAAGAAGGGCAAAATCCCAACCAAAGGAGGCAGATCCCTCCCAAAGGAGGGCAAAATCCCAACCAGCCTTTGCTCATATTTCCTGAGGGCTGCTAAAACCATGTGCTAATCCTGTCAAAGCTCTCTCTCTGCATCCCCTGCCAGGGGTGCACACATAAACCTGCCTCATGTGAGCAGCCACCACAGCACACAGAGGAACAGGCTATTTTAGCACAGCTCTGCTTTCAGGTTACCCTGCTGGGTCATGTTACACACCCAGTCACAACACACTGAAATACAATACCACACCAGAACAGATATGTGACAAATTCTCCTCCAACCACACAAGTGCCTTATCCCTGTCCTGATCCAAAGTACAGCTCTGCAGAGTTCCTGCCAATCGGGCATGGACACAGCCACACAGGCACAACGTGAGTTCAAGCAGAGGATGGCACTTCAGAAGCTGGGAAGGAGAGAGAAATAAAAAATATATCCTCTTGTTTATCCATATTTCACATGGGTGTTTTGTTCAGTCATGAGGAATTCCCTGTTTCCTTCATGAAATTACACCAAGGACTAAGCACCTGCCAAGGAGGGTGGCTACAGTGCTGCAGGAAGAAGAAAGGAGAGGAGCAGCTCCTCCTACCCCACACTCCACAGCTACTTCTACATTAGAAGCTTTAACAAATCTGCTTTGCAACACCTATTGCTTTAAAATGGAATAAATGCAAGTGGTGCAAGAGGTAGAGAGGGTAGCATTATATTCCAATGACAGGGACAGAGGCAGCGAAAGAAAGAAACTTTATTATTGGGAATCAAAGGATTTCCTCTGCAATGCATGAGGTCACTGGAATTCCTCAGCTTGCCATTGACTGCTGTGTAGACAGAGGGCAGGCAAACATTGTGCCTCAGTTTCCAAACCTGCAAAGGTAGGAATATGAGCACTTTCCCTGCTTCAGCAGGGCTTGTTGAGGCTTGGAGGTTTGCAGTGCTGCAAGATCAAAGGATCAGAAGAGCATTACATATTCAGCACAGGTCCATGCACTACTTGAAGGTCTGGAGGCAAGGCAGGTTGCTTAGCTTGCAAAGGAGAGCAGGAAACCAGAGATTTCACAAGCCCTTTTATTGTAATTACTGGGGATTGAACTGGTGCCCTGAGAGATGGGCACACCAGGCTGGCATCTCCCAAACAGCACTTACCTCAGAGGTGCCACAGCCTCAGGATTTGCCCTAAGAGCACCCTAGAAGTGAAAACACTGAGATGAGTCTTCTCTTTGTGAAAACACAAGTTTTTCTTAAGTTTGAGAGTCACTTTCAACAATTTGCCTCTTGCAAACTTCTCTATATCACCCTTTCATTTGCTGGGAAACACAATATAAATCCTGGCATTCACAACACTGTCACAGGTTGTGGTACCCTGAAAGGTCTCATATTTCTGCAGAAGCAATAACTCTTCTGCTTGTCACTGTAAGCCAAGGTCTTTCTTACAGCACACACAAACACAGAAGAAAATAAATGTATTCCAGGAAAGCACAGCAATGAATTCACAATTACAAGTAGGAATCAGTGCTTTGTAAACACACACAGACAAAAATTTATGGCACAGATCTCTTTTTCCAGCTACCATGAAAGGTCATTCCAGTCAGACAACTTGACTGGGGACGTGTGGTAGCGCATGGACTCTGTTATTCTCCCTTCCATGCCTTCACAAACTCATGCTGTTGCCAGTACATCCACAGCAGGTGGGCTTGGTCCTCCCTGGGGCTCCTTGAGGCCACAGATCCCCAAGCTCTGGACCTCAATAAAATAAGGGGCTTACTATTCACTATAATTTCAGGATTTCTACAGTTCCTAACTCATCTATCACAAGTGCTTATAGTGCACACACCTAAAACCAGTCTCCTGCTTGTTGTTAATTTTTCCTACCCACCACACATGACAGACAATGAATACAAGAGTCAGTAACGATGTTCCCACAGACACACACATCCATTAGAGGTGCTCCACCTGCCACACCTCTCCTTTTTTAAATCAAAATACCTTAAAATGTTTAGAAATCAAGTATTTGCCAAAGATTAAGTGTTGATCCAGTGCTCAACAAAACCAGTGGGAGTCTCCACTGATTTCAGCACCGAGAGCCTCACACAGCTCTGAATGCACACAGGTCACACAGGATCCAGTCAGAGCTCTTGACACGTGGCAGGCTCAGACCTCATCTTGCCAGTGCAAACAACTGGACAAAATGGAAGCAAAACTCAATAGAGGTATTTCTTTATAATTTACCTAGGCCCCTGATCTAGGGCTGAGACACATACAGAAAAAACCATAAAAGGTGCAGAAAATACAGTGAAATAAAACTGCAAAACTGCCAGGGAAGGTTGGGTTTGGTGCTTCAGAAGATATGACTGGAGTGTGGAAACCTATGGAACCTATGGGATGGTGGAAATGACTAAAATGAATCCCACCTATGGGATGGTGGAAATGACTAAAACTTTTATGAGCATTGCAAGAATACAAAGCCTTACATGTGAAAACAAAAAGCCTTAGAAAAGTAGTCAAACAAAAGCCCATGCTAATGCTGGCATTATCTGAGAGCCTCATTAGAGAAACAAAGCTTGGGAACAGACAACACCAATCCTGGGCTTTACTCAAGAGCAAGGACAGACAAGATTTTATAAAAAAAGTTTCTCAGCTGGTGCAGATGGCAAATAAGCTTTTTGGGAATGATGCCAAGTGGAAGAGGAATGACAATGAAAGCAAATCTGAAAGAACCAGGAAAGAAGTTTACATGGACACTGCCTGCAAGTTTGACAACAGGACTGAAAAGCAGCACCTTCCAACTCACACACACACAAAACCCATGTTGTCTCTACATCCCACAACCTGAGCTGGTCATCTCCGGGCTGGAATGATGTTGGAAGGCTCCACCAACAAGGGACTCAAAATGGTGTCTTAATCTGCTACCTTGGTCAAGTAGAGAAAGGCATTAAAAAGCTCAGTGACTACAAACTGAATCAAGAAGTATTGAGACATGAAATAACACTGAAGGTCTTCACACTAATCTGCAACTGTATATGCAAGCTGTGGGACATGGGTGCTGGGGCCTCACCTGAAATCTTGAAAGCTGAAGTACTCCAAGGGTTCTGTGCATATCTGGAATATTAGAAATTAATTTTCTTCTATGTCTATGAGGTCTTTTTTGCTAAAAGCTTAAATTGAGACTGGATGGTGTTTGCAGAGGCACGTTCCAGTTCAGCCACTTCTTAATGGCTGTAATGCAGAAAACACTGAAATGCCACAGGCTGTAACATGCAGGTGTTCAGGTAAAAGAATCACAGGGGTCCCTATAGGCCTTGAAACCAGTGAACTGTGCAGAGAGCAATTAAACACTCTCACAATTGAAGATGACTTTGGCTTCCTTTGCTGAAAGGCTCAGTGTGCAGCTGGTCACCTCTTCCTCATAAGTTTTGCTTGGCAACCCTGAGCATCAAGACAGAACAGAATCTGATATATGTGTGCATATATATATATATATATATATATATATATATATATATATACGCGACTCATGACTCCATGGAGCAAACCAGAGAAGGGATCAGACTGACAAAGGAGGAGAACTTCTCCTGGAGCATTGGCAGCTGGCACTGTGGCTCAGTGACCGACAAATACCACGCACGGTGGGGAAGCTCAAGGCAGAGATTCAGCTTCCCAACCAAATACCAGCTAAAGAGAAACCACAGCTCAAGTAAACTGAGGTGCAGAACTCAGGGAGCTCTCAGGCTTGGGGAGTTCTCTGCATCCCTTCTGTTAGGCTGCTACTGGTAAGTAATTCTACCAACTGACTTAGTTGATACAGTGGTTCAAACCAGAACATGTCCATACTGACCAAAGAAGTGAAGTTCTGCTCAATAACCTCTGTAAAATTATTCTCCCAATTTGAGAAAACAACTTTATTCCCAAAAGTACTCAGAAACATGTTTAAATTACACTGTGTTTACATGCCATCTTGTATAATGGACTTAAGAACCTTGTGCTGGGTATTTGAAGATATACTGGGGAGTCAAGAAGAGGAATACACTTGTCCTCTTGCCAAGTCTTTTAAGAAACATACATACAAAAACAAACAAACAAACAAAAAACAAACAAACAAAAAAAAACACAAAAAAAAACCAAAAAAAAACAAACAAAAAAAAACCCCTAGACATCATTAAATAGTACTATCATGCTGTGAACATAAACTAAAAAAAAAAATGTACTAATTGGAGACTATGGAGATTTACAAAAGTATATACTGAAATGAAGGACAAAAAGGACACTGGATAGTCTAATGACTACAAAGAAATGTAATACTGCATCTGGACAGCATCTCCCAATCTAACATTCAGTGGGAAACTGGTATCCTCACGTCCCAAAGAGGAACTGAGGCAAAGAATGGTTATATGCCTTGCAAAATGGTGTATCAGATCTGGGAAGGTGCCCTGCGAGGTGACTCAGTGATCTCTGCCCCCACACACCAGCCAGAGGAATTGTTTCCAAGCCAACACCCAGGTCACTAAAGCTGATAAGGACCAAGGGCCAGGGACACTGCTGCTTGTCACAATCATGTGTCCAAGCCTTGCAGATACCTGGTTTAGTACAGAGGGTGACTATTTCTGATTAAAAGTTTAGAGCATAGCACAGCAAGCCCACACATCTGACAGATCCCAAAGTCTCATCTGGAATGAATCAGTATCAATTCAGACTTTATTTAAACATATTGTTTAAATACAGTTTATCCCTCCTGATGCTGGGTTGAGAAGTTCAGTCTTTCAAGTATACTCTCTTACACTGAAATTTTCTTCTCTTTAGGAACAACTTGAAAACACACAAGTGCATAGTTACAGTGGTCAGATATCTTCCTCCTATTATCATCAATCTGTGTTGCTTTTCACAAGAAATCAGACTGACGTGTCTGTGGGACTGTACCCACCACAGCACAACTGCAGTGTTTGGGAATAGTGACAGCAGGGACCAGATGAGACTACAAAACATTGTGCCACATGAATAATATACATAGCTTCAGTACATGGAAAGAAAGCTCCCAAACTTCCTGAGCCAAGAGAACTAGGAGCAAAATTTATAGATCAGATATGTATTTTATTTTTTATAACATTATGTACCTCTGTGACAAACAGCAATTTCCTAGAAATTCACAGTTTGGCTTCCAATAAATTTGTCCTCTTGGACTATGTTATTTGCTGCTGTGACATCAGCACTCACTTCTCCTGCAGCTCCCTTGAGTTACAGCATAAAAATGCTGGTTACACTGATGGCACAAGATGCTCTGCCTGAGATAGAAAACCCTTTCATCGAATGCACTTAGAGCTTATCTAGAGAAGGCATCATGACTTAAGAAGCTGCTCGCTCAGCTCTGGTCAGCAGATCAAGCAGTGCAGTTTGTCCCTACTCAGCAAAGCAAACACAAATCCTGAATGGTAGTAACACACCCATGCCTCAAATGAATAGTGTGCTTAAGTGTTTTCCTGACTGAACCTGGACTGCAGCCTGAGGACCAACAGAGCACCTTCTGCCACCTTCCAGAACGTGGAAGAGTACCTGGCTCAGAAGAGCAAGTGCCTCCACTGATTTCCACAGCACTTTTCCTCTTGGGTAATTATTGGCAAAATCCAGCTCAAGAGTACCACCTAGCCTTCCTCCAACATTTTACAGATACTAACCAGTGAGCTCAACATCACCAAATTAGGTAGCTATTAACTTTTGCACCTGTTCTACAACAGATTTAAAAGATGGACTGAGGACCGGGGAAAGTCAAACTCTACCACAGTATGAAGGGGTGCAAGAAATACAGGTTTTTCTGCTGTATCCCACACAGCCTTTGCTCAGAAGGCAAACTCCCCTCTCTGACCTCCTCCTGTGCTCTCTGCCACATTCATTCCCTCTTAACAGCCAGTGCCAGAGCTGAGCCAAAGGGACTGACTGACTCAGCAAGGGATGCCCAAACCTTTGCTCAATATGGGAGACACCAGCGTATGTCTCATGGCACTGCCTCGGGAAGGGGACAGCTTCCCACAGCCCTTTTTCCCATAATGATGGACTGGAGAGTGTTTGTGTGTTCAGGAATAATCACAGTATAATGTGCCAGCCCACCCTCAGGATTTTATAACCCCCAAAGCCACTGACTCATACACACTCCAAGTGGTAACCAGCCTCTCCACAGGCCCACTGTGCCCACCAGTGACGCAGCTGCTTCTGAGCTGAAGCACAACAACACGTAACATCAAACAGCAATATCTTCTTATAGTTTAGCCTAGGAAACAGAGGATGTGAGCCCACTCCAGGAAATGCAGGGCATAAATTACACTGGTGTGTACCTACAGCCCAAAGCACAGTTCTCCCATGTAGCCTGGAAAGTGGAAGGACAATGTAAAAGCACCTATGTGGTGTGTTAATGGCTGCATTGTGCCGGCCAGAGGCGAATCAAACTGAGCCTGGAAGCAGCTCCACTGCCTGTGTAACAGCCTGGTCACAAAGCAAGGACAGAGACACTCCTGGCCACGACCTGGGAGGCCTCAGCAATGCTGGTTTGTGCCTTCAGGACTTGGTGGCTGTAACCTCTGATTGCTAAGGAAAACCCTCCTTCAATGACAGTGTAAACACTCAGAGTTGTCCAGCCTGGAATTGTGCCAGACCTCTGGCATGAAATTCCTTTTACTTGGAGGAAAAAAAATCCAGATGATCTGAGTGAACAAGAAGAGACATGTTGCAAAGGCAATGCAGGAGATCTGGGATTTGTTCTTAGCTCCACCCAGCCCTGGTGATCATAATCTTTTGTTTGCCTTTTTTTTTCTATTTAGATTGTAAGTTCTTCAAGACAGAGACAGTCTTTTGGTATTTGTTTATATAGAGTTTATACATCAGTCCCAGGGATTACTGCAAGGAGAATAATCCTTAACGAACACAAATCACTGCCACCCCTGTTTTAGAAATCCTCTAATGTGTGTCAAATAGATGTTCAAAAAGAGGCTCCAAACGAATTACAAGATCTAAGATACCACAACAGCTCACCACACCAGTTGCTGTCCATTAAATCCAGCTAGGAATCAAATCCCTGTATTCTTGGCTGTAACTACCTTTCTTGAGCAGACTGGCAAATGAGTCTCAGTGTGACTGGGAGCACTGTGCCTTTCCTCCCACAGGCTCATACTTGACAGAGAACTAAGAGAAGTCACTTCTCTTTTTGCTGCATTAAAATCAAACCAACAAAAACCTAACAAATAAACAAAACAAAACAAAACAAAACAAAACAAAACAAAAAAACCCAAAATAAAAAACCCAACCGAAACGAAACAAAAAAAAAAAAAAAAACCTACAATCACAGAGAGAGAAATTCAACACTTCACAGGAACTTAGACAGACAGAACTCTCTTCTACTGGGAGCCTTAAAATAAAAGTAGGATGTCCAAAGCAGGGTTGCTGACCTTAAAAGTGTGCCTGGGGCACAGGCAGGAAGACAGACAGAAGAAGAAAAGTGCCAGGAGTGGGAGGGACTCTCTGATCAGCATCTGTTAAACACACAGCTGCATCTTGAATTTTCTTCTAATTTCTGAGCAGCAGCGTCAAGAGGGAGTGCCAAGGGATGAGCAGCAAACCATCTCTGAGCCCAGGCAAACCCAGAACCCAGCATGAGCCTTATGCCAGATTTGTTTCTCTGGGTCTGCCTTCCTCCAATGGCTGACCACAGCTCCTCCACCTTCACTCTTGTGCTACAGTTACTTTAGCATAGTCCTAGAACTAAAATACATTAATAACCAACAAATTCCATAGTTTCAAGGGGTTTCTCTAACCAACAAAATCCCGCCTCAGAGAGTTTTTCATCCAGTATGTTCTCCAGAAATGGCATCATGAACACTGCAAGCTTTTTTTAAAGGAAGTTTGGTTCCCTGTAGTCACTACCTGTCTTCTTTTTAGCACCTATCCCCTTCCTGGGGAAGCAGAGCTCAAACCAAACAGAGCAGTGCAGAGATTAGAGCAGATGAGATACAGGTTTGCTGTGTGCAGACTGCAGATCCAGGGTTTGTTTAGAAAAATGACTCTGGTTTGGTTCATGTGTCCATTCCTATTGCGCTTCTTCCAGTTGAGATAATTAAGGAAAATTTCCTTGTGCTTGAGGAAAAATTGATTGTTCCCTAATATTCGTTCAGCCCTGTATAATGAAGCTCATTTTGGTCCTGAAGTCAGTCCCGTTCAAGTAAAGTGCTTGTTTGCATTTAAGATCTTACGGGATGTTAAGATGAATCAAGGTGCTTGGGGCTGTCAAGTTGAAAGCTTAATATCTTCAAATTGCTGTCCAGGTTACTTTGAAATATTTATGTAATGTACCTTTCTTTCCTGGCAAATTACCATTAATGGGAAAGGAGTTTAGAATTACCTACCAGAAGCACTGAAGTCCCTTTAATGGTAACAATTATTCACTCTAACTTTTTTTATATACAATTTCTCCTGTAGTACCTTCAAAATACCTGCAATTCCAGCAAATGTTTTATGTTAATCTAAACTCTGATTCTATCTTACTCATCTTTCTCAAAGCTGCTGCCTTGAGGAACCATGCAAAGCAATAGATAAACAATGATTTCACTCTTCTGACTGTGCATTTGATGCAAAAAATCCTCTTGCTGTTTTTAAAAAGGCTGAATCTGCTTCAGCTGGAAAAACAGAATATTCAGGTATCAATCCAAGACCTATTAAAGCCTGAAGAATATATTTAAAAAACTGCTCTTCAAAGGGGCTAATAAGTCAACAGTGGATATTTTCATGTGGAGTTATTCAATTTTAGATAATTATCATAGTCATAAAAGTCAACAGCCTCTCTCTTAGCTACCTAAAATACTCAACAACATGTTTACTCAGAGTTCATTAAAAAAAAATAACATCCATTTGAAGAAAATAGCAGATTTTAGGTGAAATAATAAAGAACAAAATATTTCCATGCTGAAATACCTGCATGCCTCACATGGAACCCCTTGCTGAGAGTCAAAGTCTCCAAATGAAACTCATTTAAGAGAACTGTAGAAAACTTGGGAACCAAAATTAAAACAGAGAGGAAGGGTGGTTTGGGAACATGCCAGCAGGCAGGACATTTGTGAGATCTGGGTGAATTCCCTGATATTGTTGCAGAATTCCTGCTTGAGCTTGGGTGAGCTGCTCACCCTGTGCAGTTCCCACATGGAACACCAACCCACCTTCACCTCTGCCCACTCCAGCCCTCTTCTTTGGAGTGAAGAAAGACTCCCTCAAAACATATTAGCACAGTGCTTCTTAGCACAAAACAGTTCATTCTAGAGGGGGAAGGTGGCCACCACCATAATTCAAGCAGCTGCAGAGCACAGTGCAAGCCCTTGCCCCGGTGCCATACTGCCAGGACACAGCCACAGCTCTGTCATGTATCAACCCAAACCAATTCAACTTTTTTTTTTTTCCTGATGTCCCCTAGGCAATTTCAGCAATGCACACTAATTCATACTGTGGTCACAGAGTAATTTTACCAGAAGTAGTGAGCGAGCCCCAGTTCTGCAGGGCCATCAACCCCACCCCAGAATGGCACCACAGCAGGTGCTCCCCCAGGAACTGGGATCAAGGTAAGGAATCTCCTGCAGGAGTTCAGCAGGTAGCACGTGGGTGATGCTGCAGCCTCCTCTGCTATGGAAAGCTTTTAACTGGTAGGTCCCAATATCAAGACTGCTAAGCTACAGAAGAAGTGTAGAAGCCAAAGGAGACTCTGCAGCCATGAGTTGCCCTTTTTACTGTTCTTTTAATATTTTGTCTGAGCATTAGGTTGATGCTTTTTTGATTCAGTCAAAAACAAGAGGGAAAAGCTGCCTGTAAGGTACTTGCCCTTGCTGAGCTGGAGAGTATTTCAGAGAAGATGGAGACCCAGAAAGATAAACTCTGGGCACTGAAGGGCTGCATGAGAGAAACATGGGATATCCAGTGGGATATCCACTAAGTTCCAGGGACAGAAAAAGCACCTGGATATGAAAGTTAGTATAATGTCCCCTAGGATCAGAAGAAATGTGAAGACAGAAGATAATGGAATAAAGTTTTCAGGGAAAACACTAAGAACTGCAAATACACAAGCACGCTGTAAATACTGAGGCACTCACACAGCTCAGTATGTCTCTATTTTCTTCCTTAAGCCAACTGCAGTGACTGGCAGGATGCTGAGATGATACAATACTTTCATATGAGAACAAAACAAAACCAAACCAACAAAAAAACTGCAGCCCTCCCAGGAACCACTGCTTGTTTATGAACAAACAAACCATTAAGGCTCTTGGGGAAATGGAATACTCTGGTCCCACCAACAATGAGCAGGTAAGTAGGAGTGAGATGTAAAAGCTGTGTAGAATACTGCAACAGAGCTGCAGCTCTTTCAGAGCTGAATGCAAGTACTTACCTTCCCAGTTCTGGTACCAAATCAATCTCACATGCCCTATATTTACCTGCACTTGTGCTCTGGCCTCTCTCAGACTGCAGGATAAAACCATTTTTTTTCCTTTTTTTTTGTAAAGGGATATCTAGACAGTTGTCTTCACATCAGACCAAAAGCGATCACACAGGAAATTCAAAGGAAAATCTTGTGGGCTGCTATAAAATAGAAGTATTCAGGATGAGGATGGCAGTTCTGCTCCCTAACAAGGTTCTCAGTGTGGGGTGAGTGGCCCACCTGCAAAGGCCAACAAGATTTCACCATCCCAGCTTTGCTCCCAGGATGAAGAAATTCAAAGGAATCAGAGGAATCCTTCAATTTTCACCTCAGCTCCACTGAAACCAACGAAAGCTGCCCCATGTAAACCACTGCTGCATCGCTGGGTGTGACACTGAACATCAAAATCATCCACACAGGACTCAGGCCAGCACTGAAAGAGAAAATCCAGTGGGAGTAAGTGTAATTCCCATCAATTTTTAGAAAATTAGTGGAAAACAGACATTAAATTGAGTTTCTGCTCCTTCCCTCTATTAAACATACTTAAAAAATAGATCTTTGAATCATTTCATGATTCATCACAGCATAACACAAAGTATTGAGTGACCTATCTGGTTACATGGGCAGATGACACATGAGTGGAGCAAAGTTTCAAGATCAAGAAAGAATTTGGCTGTGTCAATACAGCAGGTATCAGCCTGATTCATTAATTTTCATAGTAACTATGCCTCTATGTGAACTAATTAAAGAGAATTTAGAAGTATTTTAATTTTTTTTGGAGCCACACCAACTAATCAAGAAGAGCTTTTATATAGGTTTTATGCTCCAATATTCTTTTTCTTCCTCTGGCTGTATTACAATCAGGATGGTCAAAAATCTAAGTTTGTCAAAAATTGTCGAAGTTGCCATGTATGAAATGGATGGATTTTTCAGTTTTTCTTTGCTCCTTTTTAGTTTACACAACATGTAAAAATGTTCATCATATTTCCCTAGAAAGGCAAATATCCATAGCCTTTGACAAGACTTTAAATGAAAAATTATACAGTAAAAAAAAAAAAAAAAAAGACATGCCGTTTAGAAGAAAAATGTATTTTAATAATGTTTAAATTTTAGATAAAAGACCATTTCTCAGTTAAAATCTTTCCCCAAAAAACCCATCTCTTTCTTTTTGCTTGTTATGCTTTCAAAATTCTAAAACCCACATGGGAAACAAGACAGCAAAGAATGAAGGAAAAAGAGGTTCAGACAAGAAATGTATCCATCCCCTTCAAAAACTCTATAAATTTATATCAAGTTCTCAAGCCAATGTAATTTATAGTGTTGGTCTTAGAGATATAAAATTTATATTTAAACATAACCTTAGCTAATGATGGAGAACTTGCAATTAATAATTTTATGTTTAAATCCCACAAGAAAGTTTTATTGTTTAATATGACCATTTTAAGGCAAAATGATACTGAATTGCTGCTGTCACCCAAATGACAATATTTTAAGAGACTCTAGGAATAACTCTTCCAAAAGCAATTGCTTCATCTTCTATAAAAAGTCATGCAAGGCATTCAGTAAGACAGTATTCATATCAGAGAAGCTGAAACTGCCAGGGCAAACATGACAAGAGGATTCCTCATGAAGCTTTTAATGGTTCCATAACATTTCTTGCCTCTTTTTTGGTTTTCAAATAATATGTAAAATTTTTTACTGTCCATAAAGTTTACTGGTATTTTCATTCTTAACAGTCACTCATGGTGGAAATCAGAGCAGGGATTAAGGAAGATGCTATTTTTAAAGTTCTTCTGGCAGAAATTGCTTCTCCTCCATGCAAGAAAGTGAGCTGTGGCTAGCGTGCTCTCCTGCAACAGGTAAAGCATGACTACAGGAGACAAAACCAGAAAACCTGGAGGAAGGGCTTAGGCTTGGGGGCTGGTTTTTATTCACCATGGTGTGCCACACAGGGTGAAATTCATCCTTTTAACAAGAAACAAGGAAAAAATTAAGTACGCATCATGCACACCTTGTTTGGAAAGCTAAAATGGGAGCTGAGTGGCAGAACAGCTTCAATTTCATCTGACTTGAGTAAAATCCAATTAATAAAAGAATTAGAAAATCGGAGTGGCGGGCAGAAAATCCTCATTTCCTGTCAGTAACTCTGAGGTGGGCAGGCAGGGCAGCAGCCATTCACACAGCTCCATGTCAGGGGTGCCAGCTACCGCCTCATTCAAAAAGTAAACTTTAAAGGATTTCTCTTGGGAGTGATCATGCTTGGAAGTCTCTAACTAAGCAGTGATGTCATCATACCTGAGCTCCCTGCAGCTTTGGCATTTTCCTTTGTCATGTTTGCTGAACTTCACCAGTCTTGTGCAGCTTTCCCATTCCCCAGCTACAGCAGGGCACTGTCTTAGCAACAGCGACAACAATAACAAAGAGACAAAACCCATCCAGTTATCTCAGCAGAAGTATTAAATTATCTCGTGTTTAACACATTTGAAGTAAAGACCTGAACGATAAAACCTGTGGTGCATAAGCCAAGGAGCCACGAGCAGGCGCAGAGGCTGGGGCCTGGCAGCCGTGTCCAACTCCCTCCGCTGCTGTGCCCAGGCCAAGGCCTGTCCGCCGTGCCTCGGCTCCCCAGCAGGAGTTAATGCTCACCGTATGCCTGGACACAGCCTTGGTCAACACTGGGAGGCAGAGAGGAGCTGGGGTCGGAAATAAGTGGAATTCCTGAGCCGGTCGGAAAGGCTGGCGGCAGCGATCCCACAGACTGCGTGGAAGCAGGCGTGTTGCTTTGTTTACCTCAAACTTTACTTTTTAAAGCACCATGACAGCTCTGAGACTCGCTCTGTCTCAGACTAATCTATTTCCCCCTCAACACCTTGCAGATAGCCGTCCGCCAGCTTCCCGTCCAGGCCGGGGTCAGGAGCTCCCGCAGGGCCGAGCGGCGGCAGAGCGCTGCATGGGGCGGCCCGAGCAGCAGGATCAGCCCGGTCTGACCCTCTGCTGCCCCGCTCCGTGTCTGGGATCAGCCCGGTCTGACCCTCTGCTGCCCCGCTCCGTGTTTGGGATCAGCCCGGTCTGACCCTCTGCTGCCCCGCTCCGTGTCTGGGATCAGCCCGGTCTGACCCTCTGCTGCCCCGCTCCGTGTTTGGGATCAGCCCGGTCTGACCCTCTGCTGCCCCGCTCCGTGTTTGGGATCAGCCCGGTCTGACCCTCTGCTGCCCCGCTCCGTGTTTGGGATCAGCCCGGTCTGACCCTCTGCTGCCCTGCTCCGTGTTTGGGATCAGCCCGGTCTGACCCTCTGCTGCCCCGCTCCGTGTTTGGGATCAGCCCGGTCTGACCCTCTGCTGCCCCGCTCCGTGTTTGGGATCAGCCCGGTCTGACCCTCTGCTGCCCCGCTCCGTGTCTGGGATCAGCCCGGTCTGACCCTCTGCTGCCCCGCTCCGTGTTTGGGATCAGCCCGGTCTGACCCTCTGCTGCCCCGCTCCGTGTCTGGGATCAGCCCGGTCTGACCCTCTGCTGCCCCGCTCCGTGTTTGGGATCAGCCCGGTCTGACCCTCTGCTGCCCCGCTCCGTGTCTGGGATCAGCCCGGTCTGACCCTCTGCTGCCCCGCTCCGTGTTTGGGATCAGCCCGGTCTGACCCTCTGCTGCCCCGCTCCGTGTTTGGGATCAGCCCGGTCTGACCCTCTGCTGCCCCGCTCCGTGTTTGGGATCAGCCCGGTCTGACCCTCTGCTGCCCTGCTCCGTGTTTGGGATCAGCCCGGTCTGACCCTCTGCTGCCCCGCTCCGTGTTTGGGATCAGCCCGGTCTGACCCTCTGCTGCCCCGCTCCGTGTCTGGGATCAGCCCGGTCTGACCCTCTGCTGCCCCGCTCCGTGTTTGGGATCAGCCCGGTCTGACCCTCTGCTGTCCCCTCCATGCCCAGGATCCCCAGGATCAGCCCGGTCTGACCCTCTGCTGTCCCCTCCATGCCCAGGAGCTCCACACACCCCGGCCTTGGCACTCGGCAGATTCTCAAACACAGAGCATGCTCCTCCAAGAAGTTCCAGCTCCTCAACATGTGAGGCAGCAAGGCCTTGAGGAACCAGAGTAACTGAACTGAAATACTGCTTTATTTGCTTCACTTCTGTACAGGTTTGAAACCGGAGACTCCCATTTCTGCAGGGCTCTGTGCAAAATAAAGTCTGAGGCACAACAATGATTATCCCATTAAGCAACAAGGATTTGTGAGCCCTGTGTTTGCCTGGGTTTCTCTCACCAGCATTTTACAAATACTTCTAACACTAGAGATGAAAAAAATCAAGAGTCAGACTTCTTACAGATCAGAAATTTGTGAGCTTTTTCAAAATCTCAATCCCCAAAGCTCCCTTGAAAATCACAAAGACAAGAAAGTTGCTGGGGTTTTTTACATGAAAGCTGAGTCTTATGCAACATCTAAACTCTAGGTGCTGGGACTTTTCAAATAACACTAATTAAGGCAGTACTCATTATAAGATCCTGAGAAGTGATCCTACAATTTTTGTAGGATAAACAATTATAAAATTAAATATTACTATAGTTACAACTAGATGTGTGTCTTGAAAAACCTCACCAAAAAAAATCCTTAACTTCTCCCAGTTTGTCTTCTATTTAGATTGTACACTTGCTTGGGCCAAATCTTTCCCTACTGTTTATACAGCACATGGGGATAGTGAACTTGTTGGGAAATTTTGGACATTGACATAAACCAAAAAATACCAGCGTGCAGGGAATTTTAGTTTGGATCTCAAAATGCAGGTGGAAATTCCCTGATGGGAACTATCAGACTTATTATGCACATCCCAACTGTCTGTATTAGAGAAACTTCCTTTTTCTGGAGGTTTTGGACTTAGCTGAGCACAACCAAGGCAAGATTCTTCCACTGCAAACAAAAGGATGAAACAAACCAAATCTCTGCCTTTTGGGATTTTACAGACAACAAGGTTAGAAAAGTGTGCTTGAAGCAGAAGCGTTTATGGCTCTTCTTGCACAGCTGACCCCCATTTCAGGAAAAAACATAAACAGAATGGGATTTAATTTGTGTCAGGGACCTCTAACTATTAGCACAACACACATTTAACAGCTCACATTAACAGTTTAACTTGAAAAATCCTAACACGTCCCAGTGATGGGTAGAAGGCAGACAGCAGAGCTTGCTAATTGGGTCATTCTTTACTAGACATCTTTGAGTGGTGGTTTGGGTTCTCTTAAAACTGCTGCCTAATGAAGTAATTCATGGTTAGTATCCTCTTGTCCCTTCAAAAATAATTATTTCACATGCATCATTAACAAAACCTAAATTTACACTCAATAATTTTCCTCAATAGCCATGCAGACTCAGAGCAGTGATGCTCCCAGACCAGTTCCCTGCTCAAATTATACCAGAGTAAAGGACAGAAAAATAAAGCCAGCAGTTCATGGCATCAACATCCTCTCTGCTATAACAGCCTGAAAGAGATGAGAATAGAGAGGAAAACAAATTTGTAGCATTTAGGGGACAGAAAAACCCATGCCTGAAGCAAGGACCATGCCAGGTCCTCTTCCAAACTTCCTCAAGTCCTGAAGTAAGAGGAGCACAGACAATGCACTGCCACCACCAATGACACACAGGGGGAGTCCTTCCTCAAGCTCCTCTCAACACCTGGATTTTGGCTGGGAGAATTCAGAGCATTTCCACCCCTCTCCAATATACATCTGTGTTTATTATTTTTTTGCCTGCACGACTGACAATGAGCAACCCTGTTCACATATTTTCTAAAAGAGAGAGCACAGTTTGTTTATGTGTCAGATGTATGTGTCAGTCCTTAATATGTCTGGGGTTACTAGAAAATAAATGGACTTTCTGTGTCATATTTAGATCCCATTCCCATCCCTCACCAGTCCTCCAATGTGTTTGTCTCCTTTGGCCCTCACCGGGGATTTGCAGCATACACAATTTTCTGCCCTCACCTCCATTCACTCTGATGCTCAGAGGGCATTTTTAAAGTATAGGATATTTTTTCAATTTTATCATCCCAGTGGAAAAAGTTCTCAATGACTTCATGACGATTGGCCCTTCATCAACAACTGAAACAGCTTTTACAGACTGACCAGATTCTGCAACTTCAACCACTTCCTCACACAGAAGCAATGCAAGAATTTAATCAGATTTAAGGGCTATGGTGACTTTTATTCCTGGCATAGGAACCAGCCTGATGGGAACTAAAGGTCCCTGAGACATATTTATGAAACAGCCTTTTTTTTGGGCATTCAATTCTCAGACCTGCAGCCTAAAGCCTGACAGGAGTGCATTTTTCCTTAATTGCATTTTTACACATAAAGTATTAAGAACCTGAAAAATGAAAATTCCAAGTCAGAAACCATCACATCAAAAAACTGGCCCTGGTTTGCACCACTCACTGCCCCACACATTGAGGCTTCTCTGCCTTTGACAGGGACTGACCAAAGATGAGGAGTGCAGGACCTGCCCCAGCCCTCCTGGCACTCTGTGACACTGTCTGGAGCGCTGTCAGAAATGCCTGTTGCACTGACACTCAGCTAAAAGAGAATTGAATGTCAGACATTCTGTTTTCTCATCCTTAAGGAACTGCTCTACAGGTATGTCAGGTACATCCCTCTAGATTTAACTACTCTAAGCATTTAGATGTCCACTCTTCCTTTACACTAACACAAGCATTAAGTCCATTGTCAAGCTCCAGCCTAACACCAACATGAACATGGTAAAAGAGAAATGCTCTGAATCAGCTTTTGAAAGTTACTTACAAGAGCCAGGATCTCTGGGGAAGGAAATTCAGCAAGCAAAGTTAATAAAAACATTCCCAGACTGTCATCTTAATTAGCTTCAGCACAATATTTAATGTGGTTGAACAGCATGGGATGGTTTGGGAAACTGAACATCAAGTGCAGCAGGCATGCAGTGCCTCAGCGAGAAAGGGATGAAATCTCTTTCAGGGACACAGCAAACTTGCTGGGAAATTACTTGTTTGCTGGGAAACAATATCTGGCCGCAGGATGAATCTGCTGCCCGGTTTTGGCTGGCAGAGGGAACTGAGGACAGCACTCCTTCCTGGCTGGCATGAGATGCAGTCCTTTCCCTTCATGGCCCAGCATGGGCCATTGGGGAGAGCCTAAGTGAGTTCCCCACCCTAAAAGGGCTTTAAAGTCTGGTAGGGGAGGATTAGAACACCTTTTAAATAGAAGGGGATCAAACTTGGGACTCCCAGATTGGATCTCAACCTCTAACCCAGTACTGTACAGAGCAAGTGCCAGCATTTCCTCCTCCTTGGGCAGATTTGCAAGTTTTGGTTCTTCTACCCCAAATCCAACAGCCCAAAAGTGAAACATTTTATGTGGGGTGGAGTGGCAAATGGAACATCCTTTTGGACACAAAGGAATTAACTTTTTGGTTGTCAAGCCAAAAAGTCATGCATATGTACAGGGCATTACTGAAATATGCAAATTAATTTTAAAACTTTGAGTATTCATATTAATAAATTGACACTATTATCTCCCCTCTTGCAAATAGAATCAAATGATCCTTAACTGGTGAAAACCCTGTTCTTGTAAATATAAATGTCAACCAAGAGTCCAACCCAAAATTGCCCCCAGATTCCTAAGGACACTTTGGAGGATCAGCTTTAAAGATCACTGCAGGACCAAACCCTTCACCATATAAACTGGCCCCATTTCCTGAACATATCCTCAAGTGCTAAGCTCAAACTATTTGTCATCTCCACAGTAATTTGAAAAATATGGTAAGAGAACAATTATATTAAAATCAAGACTAAAATGGCTGAAAACTCTGGGTGGGGGAAGGAAAGTTATCATGGAACAGAAACACTAAATCCCTGCTACGGTATTTCACAGCTCCATTTATGCTTTTGCACCATCTGAGGATCCTGGCCCCATGGCTGTTTCAAAGGAGGTCAAGGAACAAGTTTGAGAAGCTATGTACCAGTTTCCTAATAAGATTGCCTTGTCTCACATTTCTGCTGATTTCTTTCATAGGTTCAAAGTTGTTACAGCAGCTCATAAAGAGAAAATAAAGATTAGACACCAGCCTTTGCCCTTGAGACCATCCCTGACCTCTGGTTTGCCATTTACATTTATTACAAAAGAGCCTGAAATGTTTTTGAGTCATGGAAAAGCATCTGATGGTTACAGAGGGTTTTGCACCAATAATGTTCTGTTTGCCGGGTCTCCTCAGACAGAACTTTGCAAGGATATTGAAACTCCCATAGTTGCAGGCAATAAACACAAGTATGCCAAAGTTGGGAGGAGGAGATGGAGGGGGATGGTTCCTTGCACACCACTTTTTTCTTATCCATCTGGAATTAGGAAAGCACGCCTGAAAGAAAGAGCCAGAAGCTTTGGATAAGTCAGCCCAATTCCTTGGCTATGACATACTCCCTGCATGCACGCACAAGAGAGAATGCGAGTAACTCATTTGTCTGTATTCAGACATTATTTAAAATAGAACAAATTAAAAGATTCACCATGGCAGTAGTAAAAGACTTTTTGAAAGATTTGCTAACCAGCCTGGTCTGGGCTGAGGCCCCTCCTGCAAGAAGCAAAGCAATCCTGCCTTCAAAATTGGATTTAAGAGGACTTAAGAGTGTTCACATCTGGTAAAATCTGACCCCAGATCAGTGCTTCCCTACAGGCTTGTGTCTTTAAAATCAATGGGAATCACATTGGGGACATAAGTGTGGTTAGCTGGGAGTCACAGCAACAAGAGGGCAAGAGTGAGCTGCTGTGACTGATGAGCTCCTGTAAAAAAAAACATCCTATCCTGCTTCCCTCCTTCCTAGAGTCAGTTTTCTTCATTTAGCTAGATATAATTTGTCCTTGCAGAATAGCTATAGCTTTCTTTTACTCTGCCACTCACAAACTGTCCATTGCTACCACATGCTGCACTACAGCCTAGAGGAGAACGAGGAACTATTTCCCATGAGCTTTCGTATATTCGTTTCAATTCAATTTAAATGTGAGCTTCATTATGACCTTGTTAGCACCTCCTCTCCTGTTTACTTTCCATTAACATTCAGCCTGTCAAACTTCATTAGCACAAATGACCATAAAAATTGTGAGCTGCTTGAATTCTTGCTGTTTGAAACATATTTAGTGGGTGAAATTCAATCTGTCCAGTAGGCCAAGGGAGCGCTGCCGTGCCCCAGCCTTCTGCTGACTTGCAAATTTTGGGAGTGTTCACAAGCAAAATGTGATGACAAGAATAAGTCTCTCTGTGTAAGGGAAAACAGAAAGGAGACATGTGACTGCCAGGCAGCAGCCCCAGGTACACTCCTGCTCCACCACAGATGGGAGAAAATGTCAAAGGGAAGGAACTGATCCTCCCCCACCTCCATCGCCCATTAGACAATTAGAGAGGAAGAACACCTCAAACACAATTATATTTATAAACAGATAAAAATTGGAGGGGGAAAAGTAAAATTAATTATAAGACTCATGGAGCTCTGCAAACCACCCAAGTGTTTTGCATGCAGCCCACACCATCCCACCTGTCCCAGGAGGACACGACTTTTCGGGTGAGCTCACTCTTCCCTTTAGTCTCAGCTAGATTTCTTGTCCCCAGAAGAATATTATTAACATATGGTTAACTTTTTCACATAATACCTAGTTCCCAATCTCACACAAAAACTTCCACAATATATGTCATTTTGACATGGATTTAAACATGATAAACAGTGTAATACAATCTCCAGCTGTTTGAACAATTCCGTCATAAACTGCCTCAGTGCACTGTCATCATGCCCGTTTCTGAAGTGAGCCTTTGTTCTTTTTATTCCCTGCATTTTTTCCCTTCCACTCCAATACATTTTCAAAGAAAAATGCATAAATTCAAACTTCAAATCAACATTTCCTTGGGTTCTTTATCTCTATGGAAAAAAAGGAAGAACCTCAATTTTAATTTTTATTAAAATCAGAGATGGACAAAAGATGATGTGGCTTCTTTTCTGAAATATGGTCAGGCCATTCTGAAATATTAGGCATAACTTTTCCATGGATACTGGTAAAGAAGATTTCAAGAGTGGAAGAAAACACAATCCAGGAAAATTACCCATTCCAATATTTCAGTTCAAAATATCCAGGTCAATATTAAGTTCATTTTTATTAAGTAAATTACAAGATCAAAAATGCTTCTAGAGAAAACATCTTGTTTATTAATTTATTAATAACTCTCAGAAAAAAAAATACTCTGGTTACACTCAATTGCCATGATTTCTTTATCCAGTGGTGTTTTTTTTGGTTTTTTTTTTTTGTTTTTGTTTTGGTTTGGTTTTTGTTTTGTTTTTGTTTTTGTTTTTGTTTTTGTTTTTGGTTTGTTTTTTTTTTGTGGTTTTTTTTTTTGTTTTTTTGGGGGTTTTTTTTGTGGGTTTTTTTGGGGTTTTTTTTTGGGATTTTTTTTTTGTTTGTTTGTTTTTGTAACCTAGAAGACCAGAAAAAAAAACCTTCCCTTTTTCTGAGCAGTTTTAGTAAAATAAACTTAACATCTAGCAGTGTTGATTAGAAGAGGCTAATACCCACTGGCAGGCTGTTTTCTAACCTCCATTTCTGGAGGTTCCCTGTGCTGGTTGGATATGAAACCCTATCTGCCCCTGCTCTAGTGACACACAGTCCTGGCAGAAAGCTCCTCTGCTCCAAATGCTCCTGGGATACTCGAAAATCCCGGAGAACACATATTTTCCTACTGTTCTTCTATGATAGCCCAGGATACACTGAAACACTGAAAGATGAGCCCTATAAAGAAAAGCCCTGAGTCTACCAATGGCTGCAGTTGCAGTGGGTTTATTAAAACCCTTTCCCATGGAGTTAAGAATTTCTTCAGTGCTCCAGCGTAGCTGCAGAGTGAATTTAAATTCCTCCCTGCCAACCCAGGTGTGGAGGAATATATTTTAATATCATAAGAAACACAGAGAAAAGGGAAAGGAGTATTTCACTTCATTAGCGTGCTTTAAAAAGGAGAGATCTAAGATAAGGATGAAGGGAAATTTAGGGCAGGCTTAGGAACAAGTTCCCAAGGGAAACCATGGAAGTCCCATCAAGTGAGATGTTTAAAATTAAACTGAATAAAGCACAAGAAAGTACATGGCACAAAACAACCCTGCATGCAGTAGGATCAGCTGCATAAAGTGTCTGTTTTCACTCCTGGTTTCTGTTCCTTTCTCTCACTCTTGTCCAAGTATCCCAGGAGCATTTGCTCCCCCACAGCATCACCCTCATTCCTCGGGCAGCCAGGGACAGCTCCAGTGATCTTAACTGGTTTAGCTTCTTGTTAAATTCCTATCTGTAAACACAGATGGACACACAGGCTCATTTGTGCTGAGTAATAACTTGTTCTGGTCTGGCTTGTAGCTTTACACTTTGCTCCAAATGAAGATGATAACTGTCCCAGTGCTCAGCAGGGGAGAAGGAACTGGAGCCTCCCATCATTTATGCCCTTTGATTTCTCTCTGGCAGAGGGCATCATCTTGGGAACAGCCAGCAGGTTCCTGGGACAAGGCTTTCAGAGCTCACACTGCTGTAAGTCAGCAGAGGCTTGGTGGCACCCCCAATGGCAGGGCCAGCAGTGAAGAAACCACAGGTAGGTGCCTGTGTGGGTAACTTGTTCTTCTCACTGCACAGACTTGGGGCAAAACTGGTTCTGGTTTGCAAATATGATGGGGCTATTCCTCGTGTAAGAGAAAGAATTACCAAAATCAAATAGGTCAAAAACCATGTTGGCTCATGCCAGGAAAGCCATTAATATAACTAAATACTGTTAACAGAGTATAAGATAAAAATCACATGTCAAGGCTGGGGAGAGGAGGATTTTATTAAAGATGGCCTAACTGATTCAGCAGCAACTAAGGTTTCTCTCCAACTGATGCAGTTCATTCCTGCCAGGAGGGAGGCACTGGGTCCAACTCTCCTCACTTGCACCAGTCCTACACTGGTGAAAGCCATCACCTCTGCTCAGGCAGCTCCTCCCAGGCAGCTCAGCACAGAGAGGAGCAGAATCCTGCCCCAAAAGGCCTGTGGCAATTGTACAGGATCAGATAAAACACCTCAGGAATGCAGCACTGAGTGGAGCACTAGGTAATGTTTTCATTTCCATCCTTGGCTTACTCAGTCCGTTTTCATTTAGACTACACAGTGGTTGGAGAAAGAGTTTTAACATTAATTAGTTTAAAGGGTGGGGATTACATTCGCATTTTAATAGTGTGGAAATGAATTATCTGAACAGGGAGCAACAAACTGTAGGAAGGGCTGCTCCATGTTTTCTGTTTACCAGATGGAAACAACCCTGGATTTTCTTACTAACTCCCTCTCTGATTAGCTGGCAGTAACCTGGCGGACACAGAGACTCCAGCCCTGCAGAGCACACAGATGCAGTGTGGGGGATCATTTGTACTGGGGTAGCAACTAGGGGCCCCAGTTGAGCTCAGAGCTGTCTGGGATGGATTTTGCCCCACCATATAATAAATGACTACAGAAGAAGTAGACAGCACCTAATGCAAGAGACAGAGTGAAGCCATCTGCCACCTGCAAACTGTAGCTCCAACAGCCCTTTCCCAGTACAGAACCCAGACCAGATTTGGGAAATGCATCAGAGGACCAGCATGGATCACACCACTTCCCAGAGTAACCTATCTCATACTGACGATTCTAAAAGTGCTTTAAAACTAGTTATTAATTCCCAATGCAACTGCTAGGGAATTAATATTTTTATCTCCCATTTATCAATATGTTAACTGAGGTCCGGTCCATTAATGTGTTGCAGTGATCAATGGCAGAGCCAGAAACAGAAGCCAAAATTCTGCTCCAGGGGGTGTTTGTTCATCAGATAAATAGGTCTCTGCACATTTGTTTTATACCTGCATAAACTCAGGAAGACAATATGCTTGCCAGAAGTTTAACAATGAATCACTGCAAAAGCCTGGAAAGACCCAAAACATTCCTGGGAGGGAAAAAAAAAAAGAAAAAGGAAAAAAAAACCCACAACAACAACAACAACAACAAAAAAACCAACAAACTTTAACCTAACACATCTTTACTCAGGGTGCTTCAGTGCCTTCATTGTTCACATGAGCCATGTGCAGTGCAGCATCCATCCCAAAGATGAATCCATAACGAGGCTCTGCCTTGGGGACCATCAGAATTTTTTGATTTTTGCAAGGATAATCCCACAGATGAAAAGGCTGTGGTTATCTGTCCATTGAATCTGGTAGAAGAATGTGCTGCTGCTAAAAGCAGCCAGGCCCACACAAACACTGGTTTTCCCAAAGTAGCTGGCAAGGGTAAGGAAGCAAAGGGAGGGGAAGATCTCTGACACAGGGCAACAGAGGGTCCACCTTGTGCTAACCACGGCAGCCAGGATCTCCTTGCAGTTTGCCCCTCTCAGCCAGCAGTCTGGAGCCCCCAGTAGCCCCAGAAAGCCAAACTGGGCTCCAGGGACAGTGCCAGGGCTCTCCCAATTGCTGAACAGAATTACAGTCCAGTTGCCATCCAGTTTCAAACATCCAGCCTTTGTGCTTCTAGAGTGGAAAGTCCTGAGTGGAGCTGGTCTGTTACGTCCTTGTTTATGTTGCTGCACTGTAGGTCTGGACTGCTAAAATTGCACCACATGAGCATGGAACAAGAGGCTGTAGACAGCTGCTATATCTTATTTGTGCCTTATTTCCAATCAGGCTCCTGCCTGAAACCTCAAAACCACAATATCAGCGTCTTGGAAATATGCAATAGCGACCAACAGGGTAGTGTTGCTTGTTTAAGACCAATAAAACATGAAGTTGGATGAATGCCACCCACAGAGGTGATTTCTTCAACATTTTCTACACAAAAACCTACCTACTGACTTCAGCAGGAATTGCAGTTATGTATAGTTACAAATTCCGAATTACAGTTCCTAGAAATCAGAAACAAAAGCTCGTATCCAGCACCAGAGATAGAGTTTTGTGGTGGTGCAGGGAACCAACCTGCATGTTCACACCCCTTGCCTGTATGAGTAACTGGACAAAGCAGCTGCCTCTTGCATCTCATCCAGAGATCAGTTTCTCTTTAGACAAGAAAGTGGTGCCATCACTTCTGCAGGGTGGGGGGGTGGTTGGTTGGGGTTTTTTTAAGTATATCTTGATTTTGGTTACACTACAACTCTTAGTCTTCAAAGAGAAATCATCACAAAGAGCCTGCAAAAAATCCTCAAGCACAGCTGCTTGTTCCCTGGATCTCTCTATCACAAGTACTGAATCTACTTGGAGAAATTAAGGGAACAGCAATTCTTTTGCTGCTCACTGGCTCTCCCAGAAGAGCATCCCACCCTACAGCAACACCAAAGGACAAAGGGATGGGTGTATATGGAATAGGGACATCTGGTGATGGCAGCCTGAGCCAGAGGCATGTGTTTCACATATGTACTTACATGATATATTTGGTACATATTTACCACAACAATTTGTACTACAAGCAGTATTTCAGTTTCTTCTTAGCTATGGTGGCAGTCTTAAGGTAGGTCATGAGGACATCTTAAGGAAATCATCTCACTCAACCAATTTTGTTTGTTGACAGACATTTCATGCTAAAAAAAGGTGCTGGTTTGTTTCATCTCAAGGTGCTCATTCCCTTTGTAATACAATCAGTATTTCTTCAGGAAACAAGGCCTTATTGGGTGAGTACCTGAACATCAGTCTCAGGATTAAAAGAAGCAATTTTCAGCCAGCACAGAGGTACACCCACACACACGACCTGAGAAAGACCCAAGGACACAAAAGGAATGAAAAAAGGTACAGTTTAGCTTAAAGCTGCTCTCTGTAAAGAAAGCAATGAACATGAGCTCTAAAACTACAGGCTATGAAGGAAACAAAGAGGCTTGGGGAGAACTGTGGAGGGATCTGGAACAAAAGGAATCTGGTGTGTACAAAGAGCAAGGACAGGAACAGCAGCTAAGTGAGCTGGGAGGATGTTCTAGGATGGCACAGAACACATAACTGATGGTCATTAATGTCTGCAAGAGAGGCAGCTCTTCTTTGGTGCCATCTGTTTCTAATTACTGTCCCAACTCAGCTCTAGGCCTAGATTGCACAATTCAAACTAGATTCCAAACCACCCAAAATGCTAAAGGTTTTGGAAGGCACAGGAATGGGAGTATCGGGCATAAATTGCAGGGTTTATGGTATTTACACAAGAGCACCCAATTAGTTCATGCACAAGTGCCAAAACAACACACATGAGGGCCCCATTGGGTCACTTGTTCTGGTAAATAATAAATAATAATAAATAACAGGAGTGCAAAATTGCTTCACCCATGCACACCACCCAGAAAGTTTATGCAGGAATGATCCAGTAGTTCATGCATGAACACCCAATTAATGCAGGAGTGTGCAATTAGTACACACAAAAGTGCCCCATCAGTCTGTGCACAAGCAGCCAATTAATTTGTTCATAAGGAGACAATTAATTAATGATGAGCACGTGATTGATTTGTGCATGGCTGCCCAGCTGGTACATGCATGAGCACCCAGCTAGTGGTACACAAGTGCCTAATCAGTGTATGCTTGAATATCCTCTCAGGTCATGCTTGAGCACTCCAACACTTCATGCATGAGCACCCAGAAAACTGAGGGATGTGTTTTATGCATGAGCACCCAATCAGCCCATGCATGAATGTCCATGCAATTTATGCTTGAGGATGCAAATATTTAATGAACAAGCCACAGTCAGTTTGTGCATCAGCACCCCAATAACTCACCCGAATGCTGCATTGGGCAGGTTTTGGTAGCGGGGGCTGCAGTGATGCCTCTGCCAGGTGCTGGGCATAGCCCATGCCCAGCCAGCTGTGAAACTGGTGAAAAAACCCCAAATGCTCCAGAGCATCAGCCCGTCAGAAGAACCCTCAGGATCTTGTCTCAGACATACTCAAGAAAGGGCAGCAGCTGTAAGCATTTGAGAAATGTGGAGGGAGAGATGGCTGAGGAGATGGGGCTGGAGATGTGCTCTTGGAAGGAAGCAATCCATGTGCAAGGACTGCATCCCAAGGGACTGGCTCCAGGACAATTAATGGGTTTTTAAAATTTCTTTAATTCTGCGTGTATTTTACAAAAATGTCAGGAACATCAGATCTGGAACCAGGAACAGAAGTTGCCTTAAAAGCTCTGAGCCAGCTGCTTGTGATTCTGCAACATGCCCACAAGAACTCAAATCCAGAGAGTAATGACCACTAGCCTCTAGAGAAAAATCTCACTCTAACAAAATGCATTGGCTTAAGAAAAATAAAGGATGAAGCTCTACAACCTGTGCTACACAGGAGCTCAGGTAAGATGATATAATGGCAGAGTGGTCATAAAATCTGTGATCTTATCAGTCCAAACGGCTTAGGTCACTGGTAAGTCCAACTTGCACAACTTTCCTTGTTCAGGCACAGAAAAAAACAAGGTGGTATGTATTAAGCCTTGCTCATGCCAATAAAAATGTACTACAGGAATGGATGCATTTATTAACTCTCAGCAGTGGTGCCAATGGTTTTGGCTCAACTACAGTTTCCTGGCCTTGGACACAGGGGCGGAAATCTCTAAGACTGTTGAATCTTGCCCTGCAAGTAAGTCTGAGCTGGAGCTGTCTGCCACAGGAGAGAGAAAGCAAAGCCTAGGCAGCCCAAAAGCATAATATTTTCAGTATTCAAACAGAACAATTTAAACATTTGTAAGAGCAGGGGAAAGGCTGGCTTCAAGATGTTTTGGATCAGTTCTTTGCACTTAGAAACAGTTGGATGCAGAGAAGGGCCAGCCAGAGCCCCCTGCGTCGGAGACCTTGCCACAGCCAGGAAGGGGAGGCTCTTCCTAACAGCACACAGCAGAGCACTGGTGATCCAAGCCCTTGCAGGAGAATGGCAAATGCAGGATTGCCAGTAAGGGAAGAGAAAGCCCATTTCTACCTGGCTGGAAACCAAACTCACAAAGGCAAGATTATTTATTATTTACCAGAACAAGAAATTACACAAGTAATTTCTTGATGTAACTAAAAAAAAACGCTACAAATTCAGACTTTTCAGCATGTTATTCAGAAAATTACCATGGAAGGATAGCAACAAGTCCTTACTACCTAAAAAACAGCAAATGTGGGCATAAACAGGCATCATTATTCTGTATCATTCCCAGTTACAACTGTCCCATAACTGTAAAAGCCTTGCCATTAACGTCAAGCACCTCCCTCCTCCTCTGCATGCCGGAGGTCTCCTTTGCCCAGGACTGGATATATTTCTTCATTTCATTGCATATCCAGTGACTAGAGAGATGAGAGGCAGATAACTCACTAGAGACTACTCATGCTCAAACCCAACAAAAAGACATTTAGCATTTGCCCATGGCCAGCCAAGCAGGGTCACGGTCAACCTGAGCATTTTGAATGTGCTCAGAAAGGTGTATCCCACACAGTCACAGTGCTGGCACATCTCTGAAAGTGACTCACCCGAGTTCTTAGAAACACCCATCTCAGTAAAGGACAACAAAAATTATGTTCCTAACGTCCAAACACTCTAAGCTGTACTTTTAAAAAGTCAGTGTCTAATGATTCATGTCCATAAGGCATCTCACTGGGTCATATCCAACCAACAGCAAATGGTAGACACAGAGAGTGTGTCCTGGCAAATCTGGCCTGAAGCACCTCCTCTGAAAATGGGTCTTGGTCTCCTAAATCCCCAAGCTATTAACTAATAAATACATTATTAGATTCTGAGGCAAAAAAAGACTATATGGCTAAAAAATTCATGGGTTTGTGCAGAGGCATTTGGAGAGACCTAGCACATGCTCTAAGGACAATTCACCAAACAAGATTTACTGAGGCTCCTGCTCTGCTTACAAACCAATCCTCTTTCCTAGGTGAAAGGTGAGGTCATTAACCTCATCAGATGGAGCCCCCCCATCCAGCCACAAAGGACAAAATTAGCCAATTTTATTAGAAATCTTTCAGATTCAGATTTCATTTACACCACTCTGTCAGTTCAAAATCAGGGACCCTTCTCACTGTCTGAACATGCTCTGGCCACAGAAATAAAAAGCTTTACATTTCTACAAGAAGCGTAACAGCTTTTTCACTTCAAAAGTAAAATCCATGGATATTGAACATTTCTTCATGTGCTGAGATCCCTGCTGTTACTACTGAAATTTAACCTATCAGGGCAGGCAATGAAGGAGACCATCAACAGTCTGTGGTTAAATCCTCAAGGGGAGGTAAGGACCTGAACACCTGTGAAAGCCTGAATTTATCAGCAGAATCTCTCTCTGCCCATAGGTACTTCAACATAAACATGAGCTGTATGAAAAGGCCCTGAACAGCCACCCTGCACCTTTTTCATAACACTTAACATAAAGCTTTCTCCTTTTGTCCTCCCTGCCTGCATGGGAGGTTTTTCAGGGGAATCTGGCCAATAATACTGTGAGCTAGCAACAGCATATTTTGGACAGAGCAATATTAGCTAGGAAAAAAAAAATCAAAATTAAGAAAAGCACATGTAATTAGGCTAGGATGTGATGTCATCACTGATACAAAGCACCATTAAATATATTTGACCCAGCTAATGAGTTGCAGGCTAGTTTTACAGACATGGATAATCTTGACATAACTAAATGGCTCACAAATCGCTGGCATTAATTCTTAGAGTGTCAGTGAGTTTCCACATGAAACAGGGAAAAAAAAGGATGTTGCAAGAAGATCAGCAGGATGATTTAGGAGCCTGCTGTCTTGATTGATTTTCAAGCAGAGTTTTGCAATTAGGCAAGAGGATGCCCTGTTCCATGTAGACTTAATGTGCAGACTCAGTGGTTGAGAAATAACACGTCCTAGAAGCAGAGGTTCAATTCCCTGTGTGCAGATGGGAGAGCCCCCACTGCTGCTCCCTCACAGGACAAGCCAGCCCCCACTGCTGCTCCCTCACAGGACAAGCCAAATTCACATCACGCACACAGGGAGCTCCTCCTGTGGCCCTGAGCACTTGCCTGGCTCCTATTTCCACAGCATCTAAGCCCCACTAAGCCTTGCAATACACTCTGAGTGCACTGATCCCCATGATAGTGCTGCAGGGTGGAAAATACTTTCACAGCAATTTTACAGATATTAAAGGGAGGCATCAAGAAATTAATTAATTCGCCAGAAGTCACAGAAGAAACCTGTGTAATAGAAGGGAACTGAAGAGATGTTTTCTACACTTCAGATCACTGTCAAGAGTTTGTACTTTTCTTCAGAGCTATTTCTTGAAAGATGTCTTGGCTGTAGCTGTTAAATTCTCTCCTTATCATAACAACTGATTTGTTTGTAGAGAGATGATGCATGTGTGTAAAATGTGCCCATAAACCATGATGAGGGTATTTCATTTTCAAACAGACCCTCCAAACATTCCAGAGTTAAAAATAAAAGTAGCATTTAACTCTACAGGGCATGTTTTCTGTTCCAGACAAGGTTATTTCTGCTCTTGTTTTAAGAAAGTAATAATTTATTTTTTTTTATCATTCATATACCAGGTGTTTCTAGGGGTGTGCTTGGCCCCAGATCAGCTCTGGATGAAGCAGCAACACAGCACATCCTTGCTGGCAAATGAATCTCTACACAATTGGGAGCTACAGACTGCATGAAACATAAATCTCCTTCAGTGTGAGTGCCTGGACTCTTCTCCAGGTCTGTTACAAAGCAGATAACAAGTGGGGTCACTGAACAGTACAGAATAAAAGCTTGTATGGGGCTGGAATATGTCAAGGTTTACACTGAGACATTAGGATTTGTTCTTCCAGTGCACTTGGGCTCTTCTCAAAGCATCAGCCAAGGGACAAAGCAAGGAAAAGGCTCAGCACCTGCCTCCAGGCAGGTAAAGCTGCAAGGCTGGGTGGGCAGAGGGACACGGGATATTCCATGTTACAGCCACATACATGGACAAGCTCCCAGGGCTGTCAGCAGTTGGACACAACCATTCCCAGCCGCTGTGTGCCCCATCCTCTTTGCTGAGTATTTTGCTTTTCTCAAGGAAGGATCCACACAACCTTGAAATAATGCAAAACACAGCTCAGAGAGGAAAGGCAGGAGTGCAACTGATGATTCCCAGCTCTACCACCCCACTGTTTCAGATCCTGAATAAGGATCCCAAGAAGAAACCAAAACCATCTAACACAGGCAGTATTTTAAAACCTCATTGCAATCCATGCAAATTTCCAGAAAAAGATAAATCTACTTTACACTGACATACCTTTTTCAACAAAGCTACTTGAAGTAAACTGGACGTGTTTCTTAGTATGCATTATCTGGCCAATGTACCAGTACTATTTATTGCTTTTCAAGGCACATAGTGGGTATTATATCAAATGCCTCCATAAGGCATTTTGAAGTGAGTTTTTCTTTCCACATCTAAAACTCCCTGTACAGGGCAGGTCTTTAGAAAAGAAAACATCAGTGAGAAGCAAAATACTTGTCAGAGGGAAGAGAATCACACACTGAGACTTTACTAAACCAGCTTTTATCAGAGCAAACTTTCTTCTACAAAGAAATATTCACGGCTCTGGGAAAGGAAACACACTTATCAGATCAGTGCTGTTTGCATAGGAAATGAAAAATGGCGACTGTTTATAACTTAAAGTGTTTTTAATGAACTTAACTGCTGTATTTTAGTCTGGGAGGAAAAGTAAAAGTGCTTAGGAAAACAAGCAGTACAACCAAGATTATGAGATCTGGTCGCTCCCCTGGAACCACTATGTGGAGCTGGGATCCTTCACCACCTTTGCCAGTCCTGTTTTATGTGGGATAATTGCAGCCTGGCAGAGAAGGAACATGACTTTTGCCAAATGTGAAAGTGAGCTGCTGGTACCTGTGTGACCTGCCTGCGGGATTCAGTAAAGCTCCTGACTGAACCACTTGCCTGTTCACTGGTTGCCTTTCCAGTGGGTCTCTTACATGACAATCTCTGAAGACAGCAAAGCATGTTCCCACTTTTCTGCTTCTGTGGCTACAGCTGGGGTGTGCTGCAGGTAACACTGCAGACAAATCCAAGTTTGAAACCACTTAAAGACAGCGAGTTATAACAAGAATCTGGGAGTGTAACAATTTCATTAATCATCTTCATTATCTTTGCACACATCAGGAACTTATTAGGAAAACTTAGGAGCTAAGCAAAGGGGTATGAATACTCAAAAAACTGCAATTAAAAAAGGACAACACACACCCAAAGGAAGATCAAATGAACACTAATCTGTTAAAAAATGAAAGAATAATACAGAATATTGGAGAATAGGTCCTTAGCACCAGTATGTACCATACAGCCAGATCCTTCTGCCTCTACAGAGCCCAAACAGGTTTCACTGCTCCCCAACAGCTGCAAGGCTGGAGCTGGAATGCTTTGGGAATCAGGTGCACAAACTGACCAGACTGATCACGAGGTAGTGTAATCCAGGCAAAGAGTTAAACACAGAGAGAGCAGCTGGGTCCACCTGTAGTGGGCTTGCTGTCAAGTCTGGGACCTCAGCATGTTTCCAGGTTGCCAACATGTCCTTAAACACTGGCCTCCTATAATAAATGCACTTACAGATTGCAGGGAAAGTCTGGCCCCTCCTCAGAGTGACTGACAGCTGGAAATGGATTCAAGAATTCTCCAAGAGGATTTTCTGGAAAAAGAGGTTCCTAGACATGTGTTAGGAAACAGATCTCTCACTTAGGACATAAAATCCTGCAAATTTGGACAAGGTAGAAAAACAACCACTTGGGGACTTCATTTGGTGTTTTTTTCAAGATGCAGTTTAAAACACTGGTAATTTTTCTTGGTAAATTTCACAAGTGGAGAAAAAGTCAGAGTATAAGCCTGGCTTTAGCACAGGGAAACCAAGACCTGTCTGGGTTTACATGGAAAAACTGAGACTTGATAGAATGTTGATTTCTGAGGAGTCTCAAGGTATTTCAGTGGCAGACACTGAACTTTGGGCAGCCCATTTTGTTGTGAAAACACCAGGCAACAATTTTGGCTGACACAAGCTACATCTGGCATGTCTAAACATTGTAAAAATTTCCTTTGAATGCCAAGTGACTGGTGTTGCAAGGACTTTTGAAAGCCCATAGCAAAAGACCCCTTAACCTTTCGTATGACAGTACCACTGGAGAATGGAAAGGTGCCTCCCCACAATATACTGAAATAAAAGTGGAACAGGGATATTCCCAGCAACACAAGCTGAGACACAAAGCAGTCTCCTATTGGGATTTCAAGCACAGGCCATAATCTGCCTTTTGGAAAATAACAGGGTTCCCATTCGGTTCAAAATGGGGAGAGCAGGCACTCCTCAAAACGTGTTCCTTAACCACAACTGCTGAAAATTGCACTTTCTAGAAAAAACTTCAGGGCACCAATTGGGCTGCTTCTGATTAAGATAAATCTAGACCTCCAAAGTGAAAATAAAACAGCAGAGGACATCTCAGTCAGCTCATACATAGAGACAATTAAAAAGAAAGACAACTCCCATTCTGCCTCCCCCTCCTCCAAGCACCCAACAAGTGAAATGCTTAAACAGTTCAAATCTAACCTCATATTTAAACTCCTACCAGTTTACACCACCTTGGGGGTATGTAAAATGGCCTAAATATGAGTATAAATAATTATGTGTAATCAAGAATTCAGGCTCCCTTTGCCTGAGGTGGAAAAAAACCCATGCTCATTCCAAATACAAATTCATTTTGGAAATGAATTTTCATGACTGATCAGCGTATCTGCTAATCAACATATCTACAGTCTAGCCTCATAGCATGAATGCCAAGAACAGACGGTACTGATGACAAAAGATGATACAATTTGCATGTTCGTTGAATTTATCAGAGTATGATGGATACCCTGTGCCCCGGGCAGATAATTAAATGTGATTGATTTGAGTTGGAATGGACCAAGCTGAAATCCATTTCAGAAATGTGTTTTTTCTCCAAAGGAATAGCAGAGAGCAGTGACCAAGTCTCTGACACGCAATCTTTTCATTCATTGCAGAATTTCAATGTTGTTCTGCTCAGTCAGAGAGCCACAGGACTACCTGTTCTGCCTGAAAACAGCAGGTCATGACTGTGGATGTGAGCTCTGAAGGTGCAGTTGCAGAGCATCCCTTGGTGATGATCACAATGCCTCTCACCACTGGCTCTGACCTCTGACCAACCCTGCCATGACAAGGCCACCTGACAGACTTCTGACTCAGCTCCTGGAATCTCATGTTGGAGTAAAACTGGTGTCTTTTCAGAACACAATGAGTAAGCCCTACAGACCTTCACTGCTGCAGTAGCCCCGATCTCCCTCAATCCCTGATCTCAGCTTCATGCTAACAAGGTTTAGTTACTGCATTTAAAACTCCTAGCACACATCCTTCAGAGCCTTTTACCCTAAACCCTTGGCAGAGAAGTGTTTAGAGTGAGGTGATGCCTGTAAGGAGGGCCTGGATGTGCCTTAGTTTCCCCAACAGCATTAGGACAGGGATACCCTGCAATGGGTTTGTAGCCCTCATCTGTCAGAACCACCATTTGTCCATCCATTAAATCACTGGAATTGTCAGCCCATGGAAGCACACAAGTGTTTTGTACAACTAAAAGGATTAAGTAAGGAAGCAGGCAGGTTTCTAAATACAGTCAGAGCTTGCAACCAAGGAACCATAAAGGCAGATACCTCAGATATCTCTATCATCAACATTAGCAGTTTTGCATAAGCATGTAGAATCATCAGCAGTTGCCAAAAGCATCTGATGAATTCTCATGTAGCCACTATCAGTGATTAATTAGGATTTAGAATCTGGCCTTTCTTACTACTTCCCAGTCCAATTATCTGCTTGTTAAAATGGACTGCTTCACAGCTGGAAAGTTCTTGTTAGACAGTCCACTTTGGGATCTGCTATTTTCTAGACACTGAGGATGAGGAATAGCTGGAGAGAGAATATATAGATCAACTTTTGTGTTGCTACCTCTTACCCCGCCCTTACTTTCTGCAGCCTCACTGAAGAAAAGAAAAATCAAAACCCCAAACATGAGACAACATTTCAAGAGTGACCTAGTTAATTACTGCATGTTTGGATCCTTCACACTCCTGGCACACAGCATTTGCAACTGTGTACATGAAAACAAGATCACAGAAACATGGATTATTTTTTCCATAGCACTTCAAAATAAGATAAAGGCTGAATATGCGCTGGAAATTCAACACTGGATGAATCCTTCTATCTGCAATCTTCAGGCTGTAAACAGGAAAATTGTTGTTTCAAAGGAAGAAATAACCCAACTGTGATGATGTATGTGCCTGTGTTTGCATCCAGTTCAAGACAACTGCAGAAGTAAATTAACACCTACTAATTATTTAGATCTAGAAATCAAACAGCAGCATCTACTGGCCTAATTCCCATGTCTGTCTACTCCCTAGAAATATTATACTGTGAACTTCAGCACCAGTAGCAGCAAACTCTCACAACAAACCAAATGCTGAAGCACATGATCTGTAATGGGTGCTCAAATATGGCTCTGGCCACTTGGCTTGTTATGGAAAGTACTGAGACGTGACAAACCTTTTCTGGCCCTTCATTCCCATCCACTGACCTCAGATCTTGTAACATATTTGCAAGATAAAGTCACCCGTTATTCAGTAGCAAGGATTAGCAGCTGCAGCGAAAACCTGTGGGCCCTGATGTCAGAGTTGAGTGCAGAGGCACTGAGCTCGGAAACTAAAAATTCCTAGTTCAATTTACAGTAGAGGTGATTTAAACAATCACCCAAGATTTGAAAACCCCAAGTGGACAGGAGGAACAGGCTCAGCACATCCACCTCACACCAAATTGCCTGGCCACTACCACATACCTACCAGCACATCAAAGCAGCTGCACACGTGCCCTTTAAATTGGTAATTCTAAGAAAGAAAAACTCCCTCCAACAATCCTGGCTCTGCACGGAATCTGCTGTTGGCTTCTCTAGCTGAGCCCGCTGCTGCATATCCACTTGGCACAGTGAAAGGAAAGTGCACTTTATCCTGCATCCGTCAGCATCAGTGACAAGCAGATTCCACATAAGGGCATGAAATACCACATATCAGGGACAAGGTACTTGTAAGAAATGTGAGAGATTTAAACAAGAATTTCCATCTTTGCACTTCTACCCTGGGAGAATGGATTTGAGGTGCTGCTGAGGAAGAGGAAAGATTTTTCCAGAACTGCCAAAGAAACTTCTACAGAGTGGCAGCAAATTTTCCTCTCTTTGTGCAGTTTCTAACACACTTGGAACTGTTGTGAGCAGTGCTGAGCCTTCTGCATCTCATCTGAGCTCTCATTCACATCAGAAATCCCTGCAAAGAAATGCAAGCTCCCCTTTTCCCAAAGGAAGAAGTTCAAATCAAACAGCAGCACCTCAAGCTGAAGAGGAAGTTTTAAAAGGCCAAGGTCATGTAAAGACTGAGTAAAGTGGACAGCAAGGGCCTGGGTTCTGGGACAGTGCTTGAGTTGTGCTCCTGAGCTCTGGTGCCAAAATATAGGGTCTGAAGCAGCCCAGCCTGGGAAACAGGTCTCCCAACAGTGTTCTGAAAATCAAATCCACATTGCTGTAAAGCCCTTAAGGCTGTCATACAGAAATCTCTTTGAAACAGCAGATAATTATTAAAATAGTACAAAAGCCAATAGTTACTTTTCCGCAGCTCACTTCTCCCTTTATAGATGATAGGCAAAAAAAAAAAAAAAAAAAAACATAAAACACCTGACTGATTAATTTCACATATTTGTAAAGGTATGTGTGTTTGTGCACATACATGAACACTGCTGCCTGCCTTTCCTTTCAATTCCCAGGCAATTCCACAAGTTCTTAAATCCCCTTTGGCTAATCAGTTCAGACTATATATGGGCAGCCCATTTCTGGAGTAACAGATGCTCCTAATTTAACCTTCAACATCACGCCTAGAAATTGTCCCATTTGGATGCCAGAGTCCCTAATTTGGAGCGGTGCCTGTCAGAACAGGGATGGTCACAGAGCGAGCTTCAGAGCCGCTCTGCCATTCAGAACAATGTGAACTATTAAAAAGGAAAAATGAAATAATCATGCCAGAATCAGTGCTCGGTAACACATGCTGCAGAGAGAGGGCAAAGCTGCAACAACTCAGCAAGAGTTGAAATTCAGGCAGGGGAGAAGAATCAAAAATAGTTTATTAGTGAATCAGAGACATAGAAGGAGAGACAGTGAGCAATGGAACAGCACGTGGAGGAGGAGCTCTGCTGGAAAATAAATGCACACATTATCACGGACAGAAAATAGAAGAAGTCTGAAATAGACCTAGTCCAAAACAAATATTTCTGTGAATAGAAATGTTTTAAAATAATTTTCTTCCTACTGAGTCCACAGGGTTCTTTTGTATTTGCAATATGTGACAGTTTTAGCAAATAATGTTGTAAGTAGGAATGTTGTAAACAAGAGCATATTAATCATATGTTGGCATATATGCAAAGAATTTACACACAAAAGCATTTTCACTGAAATCCTAGAGTTACCCTCATCCAATCTAAACAGAGAAATAAAATCACATGTGTAAAGTGAAACAGCAGATTATTTGAATTTAAAATACAGCATTGCCAACTCCAGCCATTCAGGTGTCATCAATGAAAACCTCTGCTACCCAGGTTTCTCGTGGAAGCTGATACTGATGAATTGAAAGAGCAAACTCACTAAACAGTGAGGCACAGACAAACATGGTAAAAAACTTGTGTGTCTTTTTCCAGCAATTATACCAGTAGGTTTCTCCCAACAAAACCTTCTGTCACCCCAGTGAGGTAGGTGGAGAAAAGAGGAATGACTTTGCCTAAAAAGATATGCTAGAAATATCATTTACAAATCACAGATGAGTTTAGCAACAGCTGGAGCCCAGTTACTGGAAAGTAAATGAAGATCTTGGATGAGATATTCCTTGAGACACTTTGAATCACTTTCCCAATATCTGATCCCAGTGGTCTTCAGAGAATGTGGAATTGATGTCACATTGTCTTTAATGTAAGTCAGTGGCAGCCAGGCAGTTAAAATTAGAGATGTATTTGCAGCCATGTGTCCCCTAATGAACACGAAGAAAACATTTTTGAAGCAATTTGCAGGTTATTCTAGGTGTGAATTGAAATGAAAACATTGATTTGCTTTATGAGGAATCACTGAATCATGCACTAGTCTCAAGATATCAAGGTGCAGTAATTAAAGACTTTACACCTGCAGCAATTCCATCTTGGAAAGGCTCACTTTAACTGAGAGCAGGTGTGTTTCTCAGCTTATTCTAAAACAAAGAGTTGATCCAGAGGTAGGGAAAACACAGGCCTTTTTTGGAACAAAGTCTGATTTAAAAAGAAATTAAAACCAGCAATGTTCAGTCTAAACCTTTACTCAGATCTGACTCTTTTTGGAGTTCTCTGTCACTTGGGTCCAGTCCCAGCTGAGGCTCTCTGGAGAGTCACTCTCATCTCTTTGGGGTACATAAACTAACAGGAGCTGAATGCAGCTGAACTCCTCCTGTGCACATTGCCAGTGAAACCCCTTGAAAAGGAGAAAAATGTGTTTATTAATTTGTTGATTAAGTTTGTTTTGATTTCCTCAGATTATTTGTTTCACATTTAACAGAAGTGGTGGAGACTTGAAAATATTAAGTGAGTCATATACTGCAGGTTTTATTTGCTTCTACATTTTTATATATAAATAGTAAAAAAAGCAATTTTTAGTATTTATTTCTCAACACAGATAAGGGGGTTACCATGGCTACCAGTCTCCAGTAACATGGTTTAAAAGGACAAAAAAAGGAAACCAGACTGGAGCTTGAAATAATCAGGTTGTTCTGCCCAAAACGTACACCATGCGTGTTATGGTAGGAACAGGGGACTAAAATCAGACAGGCTGGAAAAATACAACACTGAAAACAAAAACAAGGAAAAGGAGTCAAAAAGGTATGTGAGCCATGCACGCAACTTCAGATTCAATATATTTTCAAGTACACAGAACACCTCAGCAGAACATAAGCAGCTCTGGCTTTGAAGCAAACACAATAAAGTCCCTGAAAAAAAATTAGAGAAAACTGCTTCCTAAGGAGGCTAATGCAGCTCCACACACACAGGACAGCCCAGTCCCCGGGATGAATGTCCATTTAATGAATGCTCATTTTAATGCCCAGGTACAAAGATTAAACACTGCCCAGCTCCTGGCCTGTCGTGAGTAACATGGAAAATTCCTCATCATGCCCTTCTTCCTACCCCCTCGCAAGGAAAAACACAGATAAAACCCACTTCCCAGTGCTGTAAACACAGGCTGGAAGTTCTTGGTATTGCTCTGCCCAGATGCCCTGTCAAAGAAGACAACAAGCATGACTTGCTTCTTCCAGTGTTTTTTCAGCCTTCTGTTTTTATTACAGAGAAGAGTTTAATGGTCTTCAAATATGGAAATCTGATGCTTACAACACTTGAGTTTCTGATCTACTGAAGGCTTTAGACAGATGTTTGAACTATTTTATTGATATGGTACAAAGGACTCTTTACATACCAGACCTTCACCAAGAACAGGCAAAGATATATTCTTATATTTCAAAAGCTGAGCAAAGGATGCATTAAATAAAGGCCTGAGAAGAATGTGTGAGGGTGATTCATTTTATATTGATACACACACTGTTCACAAAACTGTAGACTCATCTAAACAGTGTAATATATTTAGAGGAGGAAAAAATTACTTGGCTGCACAAGATGACGCACTTTCCAATTCATTCTCATATGAACAAGCTGAGCGTAGTGATAATTTATTGAGAAAAAGTAATTTATGCATATACAATTGGGACTTTAAATCATAAATATGGCTGTGGGACTCAGATTTTTTCCAAAATTATCTTTTTCCCTCTCCCCCTCTCAGCTCCACTAATATCATCCTTATATTCCCTTACTACTGATACCAAGTGTTTAGAACACACTGGCCCATCCAGCAACAGGCCCCTTTGTGTACACTTTGTCTGAACACTGCTCAGTGGCAGTGGGGAAGGCCTGCTCCTTTCACAAGATCTGCCTCCTAATTTGTCTCATTCTGATTTTTCTCATTACTTTAAATCACATGAGCAAAAAACAAGATGCCCCCTAGGCAATGCCAGCAGCATCAGCAACTTTTAACAATAGTTTGTTTGTGAGCTTTTCAACCTCATCATGGCCTCTGAGTGTTTGACTCAAGAGCTTGATATTTGTTGGAAATTCTGTAGTGCCAGAAGCATATTCTTTGTGGAACTCTTTGTGGAAGAGTTAGAAGCACCAGTTGTTTGCAAAAGTAACACAAAAACATCTCTGAAGATGAGGGGACAGGTTTTTTGTATATTTAAATTTTAAAAGGTCCTAATTATAGAAGTAAAAAATATTTTTCTGCCTCTTATTAATTTATCCCCATATGCCCCTTAGGCACAGCCCAATGAACTGCAGCAGCATTGAAGAATTTTTCCTCCAGCTCCAGAAGCAGTGCCTTGTGCAGTGATTTGACAGTTCAAAGTGTGCATGCTATTTTAGTGAAATATCATGATAGCTCATTAAAGAGGATGGCAACAGAATTGTGGATTCTCTCCTGTTCCCAAGTTATATATACAAATGAATGCTCACTTTCCTTCACAAGGTACAGGCAAAGTTCAGCTGAGACAGACATCTGCTGCATCAATTGTGCTAACAACCCCCTCTGACAGGCAGCCCCAGGATAAAGCTCTGATTACCACAGCTAGACCCAGCTTATGGGTCACTGGGGAATTACGATTAGACCATATACATTTTTCTTAGAAGGCAGAAAAACAGGATAGGCTGAGTAAGTTCTGGCTCACTAGAAGCTTTTTTTTTTTTTCCTCAGGATGGAGATGCTCAAGTTTGTAATGAATAATACTTTGTGAATGGCTTAACATGGATGGAAGAAGGGGGAGGGACAAAAACCAGCAAACAAGAAAAGCAGGTAATGCAGACTTGTAGACTGCATTCTGCAAAGCTTTCAGGAAAACAACTGGGGATTGGCTTTAGAATGAGACACACAGACAAAGCACCTGAACAACCCGCAACTCAACCTGAAAGGATGCAGAGATGTGCAAACACTCCACAGGAAAGTTTTCAGAATATAAGTCCTGGTAGTTGGCAGCTCAGTTCTTGCAGTTCCCTGTGCTGCTCTGGAGAGCTTCTCCAGGAAGGCTGCTTGCAGGAACAAGAACTTGGATTGCCAGGGCTGAAAGACTGAGCTCACAGGGAACTACCCTCCTACACTGCTGTTCCTCTGCACATTTGCAGCAAGGCTAATGAGAAATGCCCAGTGAGGACACAGTGCTCCTGTGCACTGTCACTGAAGTCCCTGGGTGCTTTGGCCTCACTCCTGATGAGCCACCCGACCTCAGGATTAAAATCCAAAGTTGGGAAGGACAGATCAAGCCCTTCACTTCTTGAAGTGCATAAAAAGGGGAAAACAATCTCTGCTGCAGCTCTGTGAGGCATTTCTCTGCCTAGAAAGGTCTATGAGACTTTCCTTAGCTGAAGAAACTGCAGAGTTCAATAATTATTTTGTAAGCATCACAGTGGGCCAGAGAGGACAAACATATGCATTGGTTTATTCTTTGCTATACTACCAACTTCATGTGGGATCTTAGCACCTCATCAGCCTCTCCTGGACCTCATTGCCCAGCTCACATTTTAAAAGGTCTGTGGTATCTACAGAAAGGCAAGATCAAATGACAAAACTTTACCATTCTGAAGTTCCTCAACTCTCTTTTATATCAGCAATTAATTTGGTTCAGCATTTCTGCTGGAATAAATACTTCACTGTTGTTTCAAACAAAATAGTGGTAAAAGAGAGAGAAGTTAAGAGAGTAAGACCTTTAATTTAAATGTGAGATGTTCAAATGCTAAAACCTAGCACGGAGGACGTGGTTTAACTTTTTGCTCAAGGAGGTACCTAGGAAAAGCCTCCACAACCTAAAGAAAATTACAGGCCTGACAGGAGAAAATACCAGCAAAAGTGCCTGAGGCCAGTTATGTCTTTTAGAAGCCCCTTGGTCATCTATTTTTCCATCCCCAACAGAGCAAAGGAAAAACTTGAAGGGGAAAGATCACAGTTGTTCACCAGATTTACCAGAAGAGACGTAACCAAACTGAAGATAAATCACCACTGTCCTTAGCACACAGATCAAGAAAAGCATTTGACAGCCTGCAGCAGGTTCATTCTGGAATACCTTGAAGCTCTCTGCCCTGCCAAATAGAACCAGGAATGTCCTCCAGGCTTTCTGTGGAGATGCAGCATGTGCAGTTCTGCAGCAGAGGCTGGAGCACTGGGTGGGGTGATCTCCTACCAGCCTGACACTGTCCCGTGGCTCCCCAAGGAAGCAGAGCAAACACAGCTGGCACCACACACCTGCCCTGCTCTGCTGGAGGGATGGCTTTGTCAGAGGTGCTGTCCTGTCCTCGGGGTCGATTTGAAGTGTCCCCTCTGTCTCCTCTGGGATTTAAGGGTTCTCCTCACCTGTTGCATGACGAGCAAACCTTCCTGTACACTCATTCATTCCTTACAAATGGAGCCTTCCCGTGCATGAATCCAGCACTTAGTGTGTTCGTTCACCACGGTGAGTTTGTGCTAACCTTGCCATTGATGCTGTAGGACTTAACACAGATTTAATGCAGTGGCATTATTATTTAAAAAAAAAAAAAAAAAAAAAAAAAAAAGTAGACTAGCATTTCATACCCATTCAGTTTCATACCTATTTCAATTTTTTTAAAGTTTCTCTTTAAATCAACCAAATGAGTCAAATTAATAATAAAGAGTAAAGGAGAGCTTGATATACAACACTACCATGCAGGTTACATTTAGCTGCAAGCAAAATAGAAACCATTATAGAAAATAATGCAGAGACCATGCAGGAAGGGAAAGACCAAAGGAAGGGATGAGAGGAGTAAATTTTAAGGGTTTTGGTTTTTGTAACCTGCCATTTTCCAGTCAGGCCACACTATGATGGAGAGTGCACCAATCACCCACTTTGGGTGCAATCCAGTCATTTGTGGAACAATCTTTTTCTGGCTTTATTTGGACATATCCTCACTACCCCTTCCACTTTCCTGCTGAGTCTGTTCCCTCCTCTGAGTTTCTTTTTTGGCTAGTAGAAGCTAGTTGGCTTCTACAGCCTACATCAGAAAATAGAAAAAAAACCCAAACTTTTCTACAATACCAGATGAACACTAGAAAAGCATTTGCTTCACTAAATTCTCAAAAGTTGTCAACATTTTGCTTAGAAATTACATGTTTTAAAATATAGCTAACTGTTTTTCTGGGCAAAAATTAAAATAAAAATAAAATTGCTAAAATAAAGCACTTCATGAATTTGTTTATTTCAGTAGAAAAAATAGGGAGGGGAGTTGAATGCCAGATTTCTTTGCTTGTTTGTTTGAGCACTGATACACATCAACCTCCACCAGTATATTATTGTGCTGGCTGAATAAAAGTGGCCTTCAGATGAGTCTCAAGAAAAGCTCCTGCTCACCACTCTGCTAAAATACATCAAATTACTCCTCACTGCACCTGTGGCTCTCCAGTTTCTTCAGCTTCTTTGCACTGTAGAGCTACAAAACCCAGATGTCTCTACCCCATGTTACAGACGTGAGGCACAGAAAGATTCAGGACTCACCTACAGTTACATGAAAGTTGTGGCACAGAACAAGATCCCAAACTCAGATTCCCTGTGCCAAGGCTCGTATTTAGAAAGGGGTTGAGCTCCAAATTCACACAGGCACTTAATAAAATACAGAAAGTGTTTTTGAGAGGAGTGCCTTGGAGATAACACAGCACTGGGGTTATTACCTAGGCCTGACAGACATTTTTATATTTACTCAGATGATCAAATTAACAGCCCTGCCTAATTTCCCATGTACAGCATCTCTAATATAGCTCACCTTCTGAGCTGAATTTAAGGCTAAAAATAAATGGGTCTTTTGAAATATCCTGAATAAAGTTTTGGCAGTTACTTCTACAATAAGAGTTTTCTATATGAAATACGAATAACAATATGGATACCCAATTCAAAAAAAGAAAGAAAAGCCACTAAAAAAAATATTATTAGGATTTATGGATCTCCCAATTTTAATCCTAATTATTGTAGAATCTCATATTCATATTGGGAGTTTATTACAAAATCCTATCAAATTCAAAAATATATTCCCTATTAAAACCTGTACTTCAGTACAGTCCCACAAAAAGCCACCAGCATAATGAGAAGAAACACTGCCAACATTAACAATCTTCTTCTCTTCCAAGTCATTCATTTCCAGTGTTACTGGGAATGAATTCTTGAGAGCATCCTTCTGGGTCAAGGTATACAGATCACTGATTTATGTATAAACTCATTTAAAAGAAATTGACTCTACCTACATAAATAAAGGTTATAAACTAGCGATTCCCAAAGACTTTTTATTCTGTTAATCCAATAATGCATTTTCCTTTTATTTTTTTGCTTTACTTGATGTTTCTTCCACCCATATTTTAAGGCAATTTCATGACAAGTAAATCCAGGCAATAAATATTTTTGCTGGGTCTGATCTGCGAATTATCAAATCTAATGACACACTGACACAGCGCATTCTTCCTGCCATGAAAAATTTATCACATGCAACTCAAGCACCTCCGATCAGGAAGAGTCCACCGCTCCTGATTTATGCTGCTCGAAAGGGAATGGACACGTTTTAAAGTTGCAAAGCTGCAATCCCATTTTTTCTTCTGCGGGGTGTGTTTGATCAAATCAGAGCTTGCAAACCAAGCTCTCTGCTGCGGTCTACATCTGAGAAGGGAGTTGTTTTTGTGGGAATGATCTAGCTCGGGAAAAATGCCGAGGTTAGCACACCCTTGTGTAAAACACATTGCCGGCATTACTTGGCACTGCTGCCTGCAGGTCAAGCTTCTGCTCATGTCAGCAGTCTTGGCTCTTTTGGAGGAAGCTTGGCAGGATGATGGAAAAAAAATCATACATCCCTCCTCAATGAATCCTCCCCTCTTTTCCTCACCCTTTGGACACCAGCAGCAGCACCAGTGAAGTTGGATGGTTCTACTCACCTTGGCTAGGACATCATCTAATGCTAATTTCAATCAGTTCTCCCAGGATGAAAAGATTTATTCCGAGTCTCCTTGACCTCTCTCAAAAAGTTGTAAGGAATGGGAGAGAAGTAAAGAAATAAAGCAAGTCCTACTCACCCCAGAAAAAGCAAAGGCAGAGGGAGACAGGTTTAAGTGACTTGGTTAAGTGGCTGATTAGAATTGAAAATAAATCCTGTTAATATGCGGTGATCACACACAGTCTGCTTTGATACACTGGTATATATCACTGCAAATTCAGCACACCTGAACAGTGACACATCCACAGGTTTCAACATCACCTCTTCTAAACAATGTTCAGTATCCCACTAGCTCTAAGAAACTGCTTCCCAGAAGGAAAGGCTGGCTGGGTGTGACCATGTGCCCCCTCAGGGGACACGGGGAAGAAAAAAAAAAAGAAAATGGGAGCAAGACTCAGGAAAGGAACAGGCTCCAGCAAACCACAAGGTTGTCCTTAGGTTTCATGCTGCAGTGAAGAAGTGTTTAACATCAGAGAAAACCAGGATTCAGATTCTCCTGCCCCATAAAGCAGACTCTTGACTGAAAACATTCCCGGCATCAGCAGAGCTGGGACTGCGCACGCAGCTGAGTTCTCCTTCTACCCACGGGAGGGCAGGGCTGCTCTCACACGCTACACACATGACACAAGCACATTTTTACATAGTATTAAGATGTCTGTAACTTCAGTACCAAATATCCCTTACACAGTTTCAGACAGCTCTGGTTAGAGGAAACAAAGCTTGTTTCTTTACCTAGATGTCAGACAGCTGGAGAAACAAATACACAATGTGGTTCTTAGGGGAGAGCTGCAAAAGAGAATTCAATTGAGCTCTATAAACTGCAGCTGCAGTCCCATAGCCAGGACTAGGAAATTCCAAAACCAGATGACTGAGGTGGCAATGAGATGGCAGGAAGAGCATTTACCCAGGAGAGGAAGAAAAACCTATTTAAACAATAGTGTTAGGATTCTTCTTAAGCACATTCATAAGGGTTTTAGTAAAAAGAAAGGACAAGTACAGAGCTCCCCCAGTTAAGACGATACACAGCAAATAGGATTTCAGAAAATGCAATTTATCATCTTTGCTTTAATAGAAATAAAGTGACTGATACTTGTCTGCATAAAGATGGAACTATCAATCCTTGCATATACAAAGCTTCAAAATAATTATCTAACATAGCTGAAGTATCTATTTTCTTTATTAAAATTCTTTATTTTAAATCTTTATTATCTGCTACTTTAAGGCAGTCTGAGGCTAAATGGAGGTCTCAGTAACCACAGTGATTTCAGCTCATATTACTCCTGTCACTGATGGAATGGAGAAGACTCAAACTACAAACCATATGTACACTGCTTCTCATCCTTACAAATAACATGTCATATCTCTTTTGACTTAAAGATTTTACCATCTTTTACTCCACATGGAATAAAAATTTTAACCTATTTATTCACATTATCAGATCCAGCAATTCCAACTCAGACAAGAAAATAAAATGAGAGACATCACGCAGGCCAGTGCACAAATACAAAGCATGAATCTTCCTCCAGCCAAAAGAGAAGAATGTCCTTTTTATAGGGCCGTTACATTTGTTTATATTATTTTCATAGAGCAAATCCAAGTTCTGCATTTGGCACACATTACTCAGCAGCCAACAGAAGAATTAAATCAATCAATATAGCTGGCAGTGTGCAGGCCCAAACAGCTGGCCAGAGCAGTTGTGTGTGCAAACATGCACTGCGTGCTCTGCTAATCCATGCACACATGTGTGTGCAAATGCACAGCAGGAAAGTTTAAATTAAGCCATGCCAGTTTAGAATACCTCAGGCATCAGAACTGCACCTAATACTCCAACATGGAGCATTTCAAGGAAGCAAAATATTTATTTGGCAGCTCCAGTTTTTGTTCTATGGGACTTCTCACCTGCCAGGCCATAAGGGTCCATTTTATCTGAACTGAGATTTCTCTTCTACTTGAAAGGCAGCTGCCCAGGAATCAGCACCTCACAGAGCTAGGGCTGGCAAATGAGATGAGGTAACCCTTCCCAGGCTGTGCTACAGAGGAAGCAGAAGTAAAATACAGCACGAAAGAATCTCCAGACTTCCTGAAGGTCCCTGTCCTGTGTCATGCAAGGACAGGTGGAGGAAAGAGCCCTCCTTTGCTCACACACTCCCCTTGAAGGGCCAATCTCCACTGTGCTCCCAAAGGCTCTTTGCCTTTCTTTAACACATCCACATAATGGCCATTCACTGGTCCTCTCCCCATTGTGCCTTCATGACTGAGACCATCTGTGCTGAACACCTGGGATCCTGCATGCTCTGGTGAGGACATGGGTGCACAAAGTGGCAATCTCCAGGCTGAACACATTCTTGTTCAGCAGCTGCCGGAATGGAGCACTGAAGAGAGGTCAAAAGAGCGCACAGAATTCAAGTGACCACAGGTGGGTCACCCTATCACCTCCTGAAATACAGAAACTACATCAGGAAAGCACCTGTAGCTCTGAGTGCTGCAGAGAAACCACCTACATGCTCTATGGGAATGAATGGGAAATTGCTCACCTCACACCTCTGCCACTGTTTTGGAAAAGCAGACCAGACCTGCCAACTGTTATGCTGGGAATTAAAGAGAAATAGGGAAGGGTGGAGGAAATTAAGAACCTGTTTGCACTGACACTGAGGTGCAGTGCTCTGGGATCAGTGTGATAATCCCAGCCAGGTTTTCCTCAGGTCCCTGATGCTGCTGAGATGGTCACTACTAACCTCAGGCCAGCAGGGATGGATGGCACCTTGCTTTCCCATGTACCAATTGTTAGATACAAGGCTCTGTGTCTTGTCAACATGATGGTTCAGGACACCATAAAAAAGAATTAGTAATGTTTAAGCAAGCCCTTCTCCCCTCCAAGCCCACCATGTCCCAGCCAATGGACAAGGTACCACACAGAAACAAATGAAGTCAGTGACAGGCACTGCTAAACTACTCCTAAAGAAATCTGAGCTTGAGCCAATATCCACAGAAGACACTGTGAAACATTCTTCTTCAGTAGGTGTTGGACAGGAGTTATCACTCATCACTCATTACTACATTAAGTGGAGAGGGATAAAAATTCCAAAACGAGGACCCTTGGGGATACAACACTTCACGTGGAGACAGAAGGTTTAGCATTAGAGTCATGATTTAACGTTCACAGACAAGTGTTAACCAGGAGCAAAGCCACTGAAGTCAGTGGACTTATTCCAGTAAAACCTGCACAACTGAGAGAAGAGACAGGGTCAGCATCAAATGGGGATAGCAGAGGCAGAGATTTTGAGAACCGCCTGTGGAAAAATGTTCACACATACTTTGCACACATCATTGCTATGATTAATTTCTTGTGCATGCATGAAGTACTCAAAATGTGGGCTTGAACTTCCTAACTCCAGCAGTAGGAGAATAGACTCACAGAGCAGATCCTCAGCTGGAGTAAATCAACATAACCCTATCAAAACCAAGAGAACTACAGTGATTTATAGCACCAAAAGATCTGGTCTGGAGGCATTCAAAAACTGTATATGGAAAATAAACCCATCAAAAAAACAAAACCAAGAGGAAAAACACAGCTTCTCTGTCTTACAAGGCAACTTTGGTTTTCTTTCCCTTACTCATCACATTCCTCTGGGAGTTGCTCACAATGCTTTCTTATATTGCTATCCATTTAGTGTCAGGTTTCACTCTCACCAGCCTTTCAGTCTGGGGGCTCCCTTGCTGATCAAGTGACCTAGAGTGTCTTGGTTTGAAAAGACAGGTGTCTGCTAAGGAAGGCAGGAGCTTCTCTTGAAATGGAAAATGTAAACCCCTTGCCTCTGAATTATTATAATTTTGAAATTAAGGGAGATATGGGAGTAGGAATAACTGCTTTTTAGTAGGAAAAATAAAAATAAAAATTCAGTAATAGAAAACAACACTGACAGAGTCAGACTATGACTTGACACCCTGTTGGTCAGGGTGTTGGCAGTAGTCCCATTAAATAGTGGCTGCAGTCCTTCTGCAGTGACAGCTGTGGTTCTGTTGAAATAATGATCTTGTAGAAGGGTGTAGATGGGCCTGGTCTTCTTCTGGGAATCTAGTGGAAAAAAGGTTGATCCTTTCAGAATGCAGTGGGAAAAGGCTGCTGTGGCGTTCCAATCTCAGATTATATCCAGGCAGGAATGCTTGGCTCCTCCCCTTGGGCAGAGTATCTCCCCATGGGATGATGTCATTTTATCAGCCATGCAGTGACACTCAATGGCCCATTAAAAGAAGAGATCTCCCTGGAGGGAGAATGGGTTGTGGAAGAGATAAAGAAAACTTCCCCACCTGATTTTAACAGATGGCAATAGAATACAAACCCCTGGCCACATCTTGCATTTGCAACCTAAGACATAGAGTAATTCAGTAATAGTCCAAATGCTAGACTCCACCTCTCTAGGTAGCTATTTGAAGCCTGGTAATTTTAAACTTTTCTTTAAATCTCCATCATCTACCAAAACACAAATTTTGAGATCTAAGTTACTATACTTTTGAAGTACTGAAAGCAGCAGGTGGGCTCTAAGGAAGCAATTAATTATAAACATCATGCTGTTTAAATAATGGTAGCTGTTTAATCCTATGGTGGTTAATGGCCAGTGTGCTGGAGAAGAGCACAGGACAATTTATAAATTCCAAATATGGTTTTTCAAACAGAATTCTGGCCCCCAAGAAGAGTAATGTGATATATGGAGCAGATGACGCTGATTACGCCTCAACTCCTCTTGTAGAGCCTGAAGGAAAGATTTGAGGCTATTCATAACCCAGGACTGTTTAGCAGCCTAACCTTCAGATTGGAAACACCTTGAATCCCTGGGGTCAATTTAGCTTTTCATCCTTTCAATGTACAATAGGGGCATTGAAATTGGGAGGCATTTCTGAGGGTGAAAGCTCTGCAAACAGCACAGGAAGCACATCTTGGACCAGGGGATACAAATCAAGAAGCTTTATGTTGCTTACAGATACCCACAGCCTGGGGACACATGTGGGTGCTGCCCCAAACCCAGACACAAGGCCTCCTAAAAAGCTCTGAGAACTGTTCTCTGTTAATGTATTTGAACCTTCAGCTTCCTTCCTGCAAACAGTCTCTGTGTGTGATGCTGGGCAGTCTCTCTATGTGCTGCTCCTCTCTGAATTGAAGATGATTTTCAGATTACACTAGTGATTCTGAGAGTCTACTGGAATACTCCCATCCTAGCAAACACTCCGGGGACTGACTAGCAATCACTAAAAGGAAGAACTGTGACACATTTGAGAAGTTTCAGGCCACAATGAACATTTCTAACTGCATTCTTACATTGTTATAATAATGCTAAATGCAACATGCAGTAGCCAAAAACTCACAAACACTTTCATCCCTAACACCTTGGACAGGTATGAAAAGAAAACAGACCATGTCTTTGGGTCTCTGCGCTGCAATGGAAGAGCAACTAAACAAAGAGCAATGGATGTTGATTCATACAGCAAATCCAAATGAAAAATAGCATTAGCAGCTGACACTGGGGGGTTTGCTCTGTTTTGGGGGGTTTGCTCTGTTTTGGGGGGTTTCAGTAAACATCCAAGCAGTAAGTCTGAATTGTACTGATGATGCCCAGGGGAAAGCAGAGGCTCTGTTTAAGAATCCTGGATCCAGGACTAACCCAGTACTTCCTAGTGTGCATAACAAAAAGTCCAAATGTGCACAAGACCCCACAAAGAGAACAAGGGAAAGCTTGAAAGTGATGTCCCTTCTAAATGAACTGGAAATAAAATGCACTTACCGCTTTGACAGCAAATCACCAGGTAATTGTTTCTTCCCACAGATATTATTGTAACATAGACAAAAATTGGTCACCATTAAACAAAGTTTACTCAGTGGCATTTTTACTGGTCTGCTGATGGGCCAGTTAAGAAAACACTGAATAAATTATGAAACAATAGAAGGAAGATGGCTCTTTATAAGCTGTGTTCGATATAACAATTTTAAAAGGCTATAACACAAGCTTATTGAATTTGGCAGGGCTTATAAATCCTAACTCCCATTACTGTGCTGCAACTTAAAAGAAGTATTCTTCACTTTGTCATTGGAAATTTCAGGTTTAAGTGGTCCCAGTGCAAAATGATAACTTACTCACATGCTTGAATGTTTCCATGCACAGACCACAGGTCAAACATCTGGTTAAATGCAGCACTCAGTACTGCAGCCTGTCCTGTTCATGCATATGTGAGAATTGGTTTCTACATACCTACCAGGCCAAATTTTTCTCTCATTTGAGATTTCATTGGCAGTGCTGTTTTGGTGGAGTTTTTTTATGGTTTGGGTGGGTTTTTTTTTTAGGAATTCTGACCCTCTTGAGCAGGTTTCTATGATTTGGTGATGCAAAAGCTCAAAGGAGTGCCAGAGCATTTCAGTTAGGATGCCCATGAGCACACACAGCCAGTTTAGTGGCAAACAAGCCACCAGAGGGTGTTTGGGGAACCTTTGATGCTGTTGCAGGAACTGAAGCAGTCGCCTACAGAGCCTTTCTAGCATTGAATGATCTTGTTTTGTGGAGTAATGCTCCCAGTAAATAACCTGGCCTTGACAGATGCTGTCCTCTTCCAAAGATCATGGGATCTTTATAGCCCTGATCTGCAGCAGGCAACAGCTGAGACCCAAAATGCATTTGGCCACAAGGCCATATTGCAGAAATAAGCCTGTAGAATTTCAAAGGGAAGGAGGGTCTTTCCCCCTTTCCGTACATAACAAGCATGCTAATAGAAAGCTGCTCCAAACAGACAACTCTTCTAGAATATTCTCTTACAGATAGATACAAGTTATTTAGAGAAGAACTGGACTGAATCATTTAACATTGATTTTGAAAGTAATACAAATTTTAAAAACGTTAGAGGCTTAACCAGTGGAAGCTGCTAGAAATGTAGCTGCTCCAAGCCTGAAATGCCAAACTGTGACTAGAAATAAATTATTCCAAAATTTGCCTAAAAAGCCTGAAGAGTTCTACTTTGCTTTCATTCTATGAAAGATACACAGCTCTGCACAGACTTCAAATTAAAAGATACAAATATTTTGTAGAAAGAAATTCACATTATCCTACTGTATTTTTCAATTAATTTCTGCTTTGAATTTGCAGCTGTGAAACGGAAACAAAATCTGTGTTGCAATGATTGTGAATAAGATCTTCCTATAGAACAATATTAACATGAAAAGACTTAAACAGAGAAGGGCATGAACAAAAGATCAACAGATGTGATAAAAAAAAAAATCTGCACCTCTTTAACAGTTTCTGAATCGAGTCAAATGTAGCTTTTAATTGCTCCAGTTATGGATATCTATATACATATAGCTTTGTATAACTGCACAAAGGATAAACTGTGTTTTCACTGTGGCTGATAAATGTGGACTTTTGCAGGGACTAAGATGAGGCACCTATTTTTAAATCTCAATAAAGTTTTCCAGAGTTCTGTACTCTAGATCTACCTTGAATAAAATGCAGCACCATTTAAAAAGAGGGATTAGAATACCCATAAAACAGCCAAATCTGTTTCTCCAGCAACACAAATAGTTAAACTAAAAACCAGAAGTTCAACACTTGTGCTTGTGTGAAAGCACACTAAGTCAACTGACATTCCAGGTTTACAGCAGAAGATCAGTGATGCTGTGATGACTCCTGGGATGGACTGGCTTCTGAACACCAGCCTTCAGTTAAGAGCTTTCTTTCAATACACACAATAATATTTGGACAGCTCCAATAGAGCAGGATTTACTGCTCTGCTCCTACAGCCCCCTCCCTCTCTAGGATGAGTGCTTTCAAAATACTAATGATTTTATAAGCCTCCTTCTTTTGGTGAGACACAGAGAGAGTAACAGCTTTGCTCAAAGTCAAGTGAAGTGAGAGAAAGTGATACTCTTCCAGGTCACATTGAAAAACCAAGACAGCCAAAGAGCTGCATTCAGACCATGAATCTCAGCTCTCATCCAGGAGCTGCTGAAGTTGATGCAAGGCTCTCTGCTGACTTTAATGGGCAACAGACCAGGGTCCTTTGGCCTTAACCCATGGGTTAATCCTTGACACAAGCCTGAAGATAAGTAATTGCAGAGCACCCACACTTCTTACAAAGCAGCACATCACAACAACAGCCAAATTTGCTTCACATGAACTGCAAACGTGCAGTGCACTGAAAAACACAATTCTCATTGTTATCACGTCGTTTTAACCCTTAGAAGTTTGACGTTGCAGTCTGCTGCTTTGAAAAACAATCTCCTTGTGGACATGCCCTGTCACACAGCCTTTGTTATTACAGGGTCAGATACTGCCCATGATCCATAAGCTCTGTTGTTGCTCAGGTTTAATTGACAAGTGAAGGACATGCCACAAGTGAAGGTGGCAAGTCCCTGCCACCTTCTCACACAAATGCACTGCAACTTTTTAAAATTCGGGTAGACTGACAAGCACTGCAAGTTTTTATATGAAACCAGACTAAATTAATGTACAAACTGTAAGGAGGGAGATTTTGCTCTAAGCTTTCATTTTGTTTATTTCAAAATGAATATTCCCTATAAAGAGTACTGAATTCCTATACATCTGAGAGTCCAGCTGTATTTTCGTTTAAGGTAATCACATTAGCCCAGACCCTGACAGGATGCTAACAAAGCCTTTTTTTTTTTTTTTAAATGTGCTCTAAATAACACATTTTGAGACGTTGTTAGACTAAATGCAAACAGAACTTGAGCCCTGACAGGCTCCACACATTAAAAAAAAAAAAGGATTCCTAGAAGTTGCACTTTATGGGACATATCACACACTGCTGATGTCCTTGGATGCTCTGCCAGAGCCAAGATTAACAGCCCATTTGAAAGCCTGAAAATGTTTAAAGAACTGAAAGGCTCGTGCTGATGGCTGAGCTCCCTCGTGTTCCACTGAGATCAATGAATTTGAAAGCATTTGGCATCTTACATGATGGGTGAGCTCTGCTCCAGCTACCAAATCTTGATTAGTCCAAAATAGAAGAACACAGTCTTGGAAGAACACAGAGGAAAATGTGAGCTGTCATGGAAGAAAAGTAAATCTCTTCCCTGTCAGCCACAGAGAATCTTTCTAGCTCACATCAGCTCTCCCTTCCCCCCATGACCCCAAGGAGGAAAAAAAAAGTAAAAATAAAAATTAAAAAAAAAAAAAAAAAAAATTTAATGGACAAAATGGGACCACCTAATAGTGTATTTCTGACCAGCTATTCCCACCTCCTGGGAATTTCAACAAACATCATAAACAAAACCAGGTGGGAAACTGGTTTCATTTATTTTCATTTTACAAAGAAGTTCAGACTGAAATTTAGTTGTTTACAAAACTACGGGTCTTTGAGGGGCCAGAAGAAAAAGCTATGTCTATCTGAGATCCACAGTCTACATCTCACTAAAAGCAGGAGTATATTTATGTAACATGCCCAGAATTAGCAATAAATAAAGAAATTCTGTTAAGATGCAGAGGCAAAATTCCTAGTTTACACAGCTGTACCAAGCCAAAGCATTTTATAAAACTATGCAATACCTGAAAAAGTTGAATTGCAGCCTCTTACAAAGTTGAGTTTCGCAGCAGCTTACAGCAGGATGTGAGGGTGAACAACACACAGTTGTAACTGCAAAATCATTTAGAAAGACGTGGAAGTAAGAAGGTGAAGTTTAGCCTGAATAGAGGGATAACTTGGAATATGAGTTCAGGTCATTTGAAACAAATGTTTCATCTCCCTGAGAAGACGGAGAGTACCATTTGCATTATGTGAAGCAGGGCTCAGACTGAAAACAGGAACATCACCTAACTGGTCATCCTAAGTATTCCTCAGAAATCTCTCTCCAAAGCATGTCTCAAAGTATTGAAACTATAGGTGGGAAATACAGGATGAAAAAATTCATCTCAGAGGTTAAGACCCATATGTGACAGCTCTGCACCACCACCAGCTGGGTCAGAGCACACCTGAGCACAAGCAGGAGCACGTGAGGCTCCTCAACCTCCCCAAGTTCTCTGCTTATGAATGGGTGAATCATAACTGCAGAGCCGTTAACCACAGGGCAGAGACTTCACTGGGTTTCCATTTTCTTGACATGACAGTAAGTGCATGTCAAAGAGAAAATGGCAACAGTCCTTTAATCAAAGCAAGGAGCAAGTTTTCACCAGCCGAAAACACAGATTAAGACTTAACTCTGATGAAGCTGCTGTCAGACCAGTAAGATTGAAAAAAGATTCACATCCTTGCAAAAATAGCCTAGAAAATGTCATTTGAGAGGAAAAATAGTTTGCCAGTACAAGCTGATCTGTGTGCAGCTCCTCTGCCATTTTTCATGCAGATTCAGAAAATGCAATTTCATAAGAAAAGGAAAAATTACCACTTCGTAAGAGATGCAAAATTCAAAGCAGCCCTTTGCATCATTTAGCTGAGCAAAGGAGCTTAAAAAATACATTAAATTTAAATTTACTTTAATATCCTGGCAGATTGCTGGGGTGGTACAGACGGTCTTCCACGCAATTCAGAATCAAATCACACTGCAAGTTGCAGAGTGTCCTGAATACCCTATTTTATTAGCACATAGAAAAGCAACACTCAGTACCAAATAGCTTTCCCTTGAGCTCTTCAGACAGCGATGTGCAAATCCCACCTATGCAGCTGCACACATTCACCAGCGTCTTTTTTGTTATTTCATTTTCAGGAGAAAATGCGCAGACTGGGCAGAAAATGGACAGATTTCCACGGTCAAAAAGTGACCACTGTCCCAAGAGTACAGCTGTTGATGGATTAAGGTAATGTTGGGCTTTGTGTCACCCCATATCAGGCAATGCAGGAATGAAAGGGGCAATATTTGTCTGAACAGCTCCACCATCACCCTCCCACCACCACTCCCTGCAGAACTCCAGTGTTATTTCTCCTTTCATGGCAATAAATTAATCCCCAAGTTTCAGTCACAGGAAAGGTTCTCCATAAAGACTGTATGAGTGTGTCAATTCCAAATGTTTGCAGGTCATATAACAGAGATAAAAACAGAAAAGAAAGGAAGACTGGAATTAGAATCAAGAGGAAAGTGCAGTGAATTGCTCAAGGTGTCCCCAGCGTGTGCTAGCACTCCAAGCCTTCCCCCAGCACTGCTGATTCTGGCTGCTTCCTCCAGGGTCAGCCTGGTGGCCATGCAGCCACCAGAGCAGGAGGAATTTTAAATTTAAAAGCAGCACTACATTAAGGAGTGACCTTGGCCAGCTGCCACAGCCCCAGCTTTGCCAGAAGCTGCCTTCCTCAATCATGCAGCACCTCCCAGCCAGATTACCTAAAGGCAACTGTGATTGTTCCCTCCCCTAAATCTGGAAACAGACAGAAGACACAGGAAGCTGACAGAAAATAGTAATTCGAAAAACCTAACCCATTTACACCAATATCATGAGGAACACGTAGCACTGAAAGCACCAGGTAAATTCTTGCATTTCCTAGGCTTTGCAAGATGAGAATGTACAAGATGAGGAGAGGACCAAGAGCAGTAGATTGAAGGCTGTGCTGGAAGGCAGATGGACTGTTCTGTCCTAATATGCAAAATATTTCTGGTTGATCTCTGCTTTGCTGTGAATGTTCTGAAATGAGACATAAAATAAACTTCAGAAAGATTACCTGGTTTCCCTGTGCCTCAGTTCTCTGCCTACAGTTCCCTAAGCAGCAGGGTATGATACACATGCTAAATGTAATGATGCAGTTCTATTCAAAAGTAAGATCCACAGAGGGACTTCATAACCCCCAGAGAAACTATACTCAGCAGCTCCTCTCTCTGAGATTTTTAAATAGATATGCCAAGGGTTCATGCAGATCCCAGGAAATACTATGATAATTTTCAGCAATGAAGATTAGCCAATTATTTCTTGTGAAGTATTCTGGGTACATGCTCAGATTTTAACTTGAACAGATTTTTCAGCACAATGTGATAGTACACAATGGGTTGTAACAATTTATGCCAGCTGAAGTTCTAATCCTGGACAGAACTAACCCTGGAGATATTACTTAAAAAAAAAAAAAAATCAAACAAAATAAAACCTAAATCCATCCCCACCCCCATAATCTCAAGACAAACAAGTTTAAAGAAGAAAACAGACACCACCCCAGGTGTGTATTTAAGGCCTCTGTCTGCAAGTCTTCAATAAATCTGTCCTCAAAGTTCTGGCAGCAAGTTATCTCACACCAGAGGTGTTATGAGGGAAGGAGCATAGCTTCAAAAATAAATCATTAATGAGTTGGGGTGTATTGTTATGCAATTTAAGAGCGTGTGGTGTACCTGGCACCCACCTTAGAATGAGATAGCAGAGATGTTTGTTGCTGCACCAAACAGCCACCACTCATTCAACAAAGCCTCCCTCTGCCATCTTTTCCAATTTCTGGTCTTTTATTTTTTAATATGCTTTGAGTGGGACATTTTCATGTAGCTACTCTCCAGATATCACCCATGCAAGCTCCCAGGCAGGTGCAGCACTGACCAACACCTGAGCAGTGCATTCCCTGGAGAGGGAGTGCAGCTGCACTGCTGCTATGCTGCAGCTCCTGCCAGCTCCCCCAGCCTGTCCTGCTCCCTTGACTTCTGCAGGGCAATAAAGGAAAAAAACACATCTTCACAGTGAACATCATCCAACAGACAGGAGGAGCCAGGCTGAGGCAACTGTTTCTTATGGATCTCACTTCAGAAGAAGGTTGGGATTCAGGATCAGGAGCTACAGCAAAAGCGCTGCCATCACTCCTACACCCCTCTTTGATCCTGGTGTTCATTTAGGTCTTCAGAGAACAAGAAGTTAATTCATAAGCAATTTCAAAGCAACATCTCCTAAGTGCTGCTTATCTTTGTCTGAAGTTTTGACAGTGATCTGAGAATCACTGTCATCAAGTTGGACAATCCCATTAATAGGAACAATCAGTGATTCAAGATCCAAGGATCTCAAAGAACTTTACAGAAAATAATAAAATGGATAACATCCATAGGAGAAAAGTGTCAATATTATATTTTACAGTGGGGTAGAAATTAACATAGGATAACAGAATTACCAAGAACATCACCAGAGCAAGGCAGGAATAAAATGAAAATTTGATCTTCATTTTCCAGCACTGTTTGAGCAATGCTGCTTTCCCTGCTGTACAATTACTGCAGAATTCTGCTCATCTTCACTGTTGCAGAAACTGAGGAGACCTGCTTAGAAGCACAGCTCATAAGAGATAAACAGGAAGGCATTTCTGGTGAAAATTCAAAATGCCAACAAACAAAAAAATCCCATTTGGCAGAAGAGATATTTTCATTTGGAAACATTGTGGATCTTGAGGGAGTGGTAGGCTGGGCCCATGGAAGCTGAGCATCTGCTATTGAATGGCTGCATTCTTACCCTGCCACAGCTTTTCTTGCTTAAGATTGCAGGACTGGAATCTTCAGAAATGGGAGACAGCACAAAAACAGGCATTCTGGGGAGTCCAGACACAGAGAATATAACATGTAATATCTCAGAAGCAATTTGACATTTCACAAAGGAAGCACACTCTGTTTCTGAAAGTATTTCAGATCTCAGAAATAAAGATTTTATTTTTAAAAATCTGACAAAACTTTTTGCAGAAAGCAAATTTTTGTACCCCCAAAAAAGATAAAGATTGCAAGGAAACATAAATTTATTTCCCTGAGAGTATTGTTTTGATCCTTTAAGCATCATTCTAAGCATTTAAGCTAATGCTTGGGAACAAAAATGGAAGCTCTACACCTTTAAAAAGCCATAATTTTTATGTAACATGTAAGGATAACAGAGTTCACTGTTTTTCTCATGAATTCTATTCCTTTTTTGTCCCCCAGCCCTTCCAGTAGCATGAGTCTCTTTGACTGTTGTGTCCATGTCCTGCAGTTTCATGTCTAAACTAAACCCTGGGCACAATGACAGCACAATGAAGCCTTGATCAAGCACTCTGAGCTCTACTGTAAATACATGAGATGGGAAGATCTCGTCCTATGTGCCCTCTATAAGCTCTGGATCAAGTCCAGGACAAAGAGAAGTTTATTAATGCACACACAGTCCTACTGGCCTTCGAGCTCTTTGGCAAAAATTGTTTTAAACAGGCCTCTGTAGAGACCAAATGAGCAGTATTCAAATATTTACATCGAACAACAGAGTTAATTACACTTCAAGACATCAGTAAGATTCACTCTGCTGCAACCTCAGCAACATACTCCAGTAAAGCAGCAACATAAACCATTTTCTGCAATCGAGGCGGGCAGCTTTCCATCTGGGTTTCAGCTAAGGCAGGAATGTTTCTGTCGACAATAGAACCTCACTAATCAGCACTTCACTAATCCACACATTTTATTAACTTCGCCAAAAAACTCACAGACTCTCCCTGCCCCTCAGCACAGATTTAATAGCAGAGACCTCAAGCAAAGTCTTTCATTCCCCAAACACAATTTTTAGGCAAATGTTACACGCATTTGAGTCAGACATTACAAAGCAGTTTGATAAATAATTTGAGCACAACTAGTTATCACAGACAGAGCCAAATCTTATGCATATCTGGAGAAGAAACCCAAGGCAACTTGAAGTTGAATCTACAAAAGAATATTTTATCAAAAACACTTAATCCTTAGTATCTCTCAGGATTTGGCCCTCTGTGAACAAAACAATATGCTCAAATGAAATTTACTTCCTTCCAAGTTAACACTGCATTTGCCCACTTACTTACTGGCTCACAAATTCAACAACTTTCAAAGAAGTCTCCCTCCAGCCACTTTTGACACTTCATTCTTCCTTTCACAGAGCAGTCTGCATCCTATAGATGTTAGCCAACAGGAACAGCAAAGCCAAAACAAACATTAGGCTATATTCTGGAATGAAAAGCTCTGTCCATGCCGCTGTCTTACCTCTGTGTTTAGAACTTTTCGTACCTCTCTGCCCCAACCATGAGCACTGAATGTCTGCAGCTATGGCAGCTTCATTTTTCAAGCCCACCAGAGATTATCCACGTGCCACCACCTTAAAAATCAAACTAACAGACAACACAACATTCATTATCCTTCCACTTCCAAGAGCATTTTTAAACAAGTGTGGAGATAACCAAACAGACTAACTTGCTGGGGGTTTTTTTCTTCCTCATCAATTATCCTTGCAATTGGCAGAGAATATTAATAATACTATATATAAAATTATGTACAGGCATTTGTAGAGGAAAATAAGAGAAACTCATCTACAGAAAACCAGAAAATTGGATGGCATTTATACTGATCTATTTCTACATTTTTGTATGGAATATCTAACAACACATAGATAAGAATGTAATGTAAATTCCACAAATGTTATTTCCTTAGTTGTGATTTCTGTTAAGACAGAAGGGAAGACTCAGCAAACAGAGAAGCAGAGGAAGCTGTGGTCTCACATGTTCAGTCCAAAAGCTACAGACATCCCTGCTCCATGGAACATCCTCTGCACTGCCCCAGCCCCGAGGAGCACAGACCTGGGCACTCCTACACAAGCTCTCTTAAGAGAGCACATCCTTTATTAGCACCTGGTGCTCAAAGAGAAGATGCAGGTAGATACAGCCAGAGAATGAACTCTTAGTTCGACCATGCCCATCTGGCTCTAGGCTCCTCAAAATCTTATTTCCTCAGCCTAGCAAAGTTCAGATGGACACATCAAAAGCACGGTTCCTCCAGAGCCCTCAGGCCTGGCAGCACTCCTAGCTGAAGATGCATTGTGCTGGATTTACAGTGAACAGTGCTACAAACCTCAGGAATATAGTAGTTGATGTCTGTTCATAATCTAATGAATTTATGACATAGATCTGGACATTTTAAATTAAATCACACTCTTAGAGTAAGGGAGCATAGAAGAAACTCGTATGAATCATAACTCTGAGACCAACAGAAGTAACTCTTGCACCAAGCAGTAACATTGAGTGCACATTCCCTCACTATTATAATCTCTACTCCAAGTCAGGATTTCTGTTCAGTCCTTGCAATTAGCTCAGTAGGTCAAAACTGGAAAACACCACGTTTCATTTGAAGAGCTGAATGCCCTTGAGAGTTAAAGTGATGTTAGGATGTTTAGACTTTCTGCCTATACTGGAATGACACTGGAAAGACAGGCTCTGTGCATCACTAGAGGCAAGATCCACACACCCACCTGTATGTCATTCTCAGTTTCCCACTGATGTTTACAGAAGGATATTTTGATTTATTCAAAGAGATGCCCTGCAAAACACCCACCTCACCAGAAGAGACGTGATACTGTGGCAGGCACTGACTCTGCACATCTTTATCAGTTACCCTCAAATCATGTGTTGTCTTAATTTTAGAAAACTTCTCTGCTCCTTGCCTCTTCATTTGAACTGTATTTAATAATAACCTCCATTTTGACTTTCTGTAGCATATACTGCCCACGAGTGAAAAATCAGAGGTACACAACTCTTCCATACGAGAGGGAGATTTTGTCAGGATTCCAGTGAAATTAATTGTCCCATACACAGAAAGCTACTTGGCATAATGAGGAAGTGAACAGACAACAACTCATTCTCCCATTTAAACTTAATCCCAGGTATTGCTTTCCAGAAGACAAACCTTCTCCCCTCGCTGGTGGACAAGGAACAGAGGTACTTGATAACAACCCTTCTCAAATTTTTTGACGCAGCAAAAAATCCCTGCTTAAAGGTTTGCTTAAATGTCCCCTGAGCTCAGGTATCAGATCTTATCCTGTCATGTTGGGTCCTCTCTTCTCTTCTCTCCTCCTTACTGGATAAAACTCCACTTTCCATTATTGAATCTACGATGTTACAAACACACCTCACTAGGTGAACTCTCTGTTTTAAGAACCACAGAAACTTTGATCAGACCAGTCTGAGATCAATGAAAGAGGGACTTGTACCAAGATCTGCTGAAATCACAGGGCTTTGTCATATTGTAATCTTAGCTGAGCACAAGGAACAGATTTGACAAAACCATCTCTCCTAAGGCAACCTGCTTGGCATCCAAAATAATGGGAAACCTACCCTGAACTGTCATACTATTGGAAATCCTTCGCTAGCATGATTATTTCAGTCAACTTCAGTACACACAGCATGATGCATATGGCAGAGACTTCCTCAATTATAGAGGATCAATAGCCTAGTGTAAGTGATATTAAGGAGAAGATTAAAATAAAAATGTATCTACAGATGACTTGAAATAGTCAACCAGTGGATTTGAGAAATTTGCAAGCTCTATTTTGCCTCTGAAAAGTGAACAAAACCACCTCTTCTACTTTATGTATTACACCCCATTTGTTCACACTACTCCAAATTACATTGTAAGATTTCAGGTAAATTGAGGCAGAGGCAGGATGCCAAGGCCATATTCTGTGTCCAGCCACACATGCTGTAAGCACATAAACACCCACCTATAAACAGGCACTGGATTTATATAAACATACACACACATATAAATTCACTTTATAAACAGAGGCAGACCACATCTCAATCTTCCAGTCTGCACAGAACTCCAACTCCCACACCACTGGGAATTTCAAGATATGTCCAAACTTGAAGTCTATCCTGGGCATGCTTTGACCTCTGAAATTTTGGGCCTAAGACAGATCTAAACTTGAACAGAAAGGTTTCACAGATCAATCTCCAAGTCGCTCCTCATATTTGAAAGAGCCAATTTATTAACAATAACCAGAAAAATAATTACAGAATTAATATGAATACAAATTAACAACCTTTAGAAAAAACTGTTTGATAGGTGTTATTTTTATAACAAGTTTAATAAACCAAAAATCAGGAGAGCACAAGCACAGCTAATAAAATCAGTGTGTGGAGACATGATAAAATTCATGAGGTCTTTGTCTCCACCTACTGTATGGAGGAATAATAATTGTAACTCCCAAAAGGATACAGAGGAGAATAATTTATATCTTTCTCAATAAAAAATCCCAACATCTATTCCACACAGGACTTCAGCCTTTACCAGTTACAACAGTTGCTGTTACAAACCTGAGAGACGATCACAATGCATTCCTTTACTGAGAACTGAGGTGCCTATAATTACTGCAAAGTGGCAACGGTTATGGTTTTATGGTTTGCTCTTCATTTACAACAAGAAGTTTTGAAATACAAGAAATTGTTTAAAATAACTTATGTAAGCATAAGAGGGGATCTGGGAACTTCCTGAACTGGAATGAAAATTAAAAGCCTTCATAACATTTAGTTCAATCTTTTTTAATGACCAACAATTATACTAAAAAAAACCCTCCAGAATTGCAGTCCAAACCTGCACAGGCCTGTGCACACTCTCAGGTGTAAAGGCAAAATGAATTAAACAAAACACTCTTAATTAAAACTGTCGATCTGTCAAAATCTGGAAAAGATTACAGAGAAGTTTGATCTATGGTTGCCCTATACTTTGCACTTCCTAATTTGACAAAATAAAATGTAGGTTATGAATTTTTTCTAAAGACAGCACTTTCCTGCTATTCTGGCACTCATCCAACCAGTTTATTTCTTTCCTACTGTCACTAAATTTCTGTACAATCAAAAGCTAAAATAAAGCTTTTCATTGCTATGGTCTTGGGGAGACTGGTGCCAAATTCTGCTTGAACAGAAACTGGGGGAGCCCCAGGAGTCCATTAAAAACTTGATTGAAAATGTCAGGCTGATGGCAGAGAACCAACCAGCCTGCACAGCAAGGGGCACAGATGCACCCCAGGCAATTTGGTGTTTTTATTTATACAAACCACATGATGTTTCCAACCCTCAGAATGTATTCAGGGAGCAGATTGAAAAGTGCCAGAAAATTGAACTTTTGAACACACTGGTATTGGTGAACAAGCTCTTTCAGAAATATGCCCTGAATGGATGCAAGTATGTTCTTGTAAAGGTGCATATTATGGGAAGCATTTTGTTTTCACAAGAATCTATCTAGAGTGCATGTTGCAGATCTGTGAGGGCTTTTGGTGATTTACAAAATTGTTTGTAGAATTTAAATAAGCAGTTCCTGATTCATTTAATGTGAAAAAGAGGATATGGCTACTGTGGTAATTTCAAAATTTAATCCCTTTCCTCTCTGTGTACAAAATTATATGGGTTTTTCTTACTCCAACTCAAGAACACACAAATCCAACTCTTACAGAGCAGATGGACCTAAGGATAGCAAAGAACTATCCTTCAACTTGTAAAAGTATCTTACATCAACTTGTAAAACAAGTACCTTACATTCAACTAATAAACCTTGGGAAGATTGGTACAGTAACCACCCTGAAATAACCAAGTTTGATATAAGGACTAGAAGATTTTATGTACATGTCAGAGCTGCACCAGCAGTCACAGTTGGTGTTACTTCATCTCTTGGTTTTCACCTTCATTTCAGGCACTCCTAGAGCTTGCTCAAGTCAACAATTAATCAGGCCATGAGTGCTACATTAGAGACCCTCACCCTTCTCCTCCTCTGTAGATGCAGCAGGGTGAAAGGCATCACTGCACTCTCCTCCAGCTGAATCAGCCACATCTGAGAGGGCAGCAAGGACGGGAATGGGAAATAGTGTCACCAGGAATGCCTTGCCTTGGCCAGATGTGCACACACACAGCAGACAACTGAATGCTTTCATGTCTCCTGACAGATTGTTTTCCTGAGGGACAAAGCCTTGCAGCTCTAAAGCAAAGAGACTTAATTCAGCATGTTGTTCTCCTCCATACTTATTTAGACAGACACTAATGTACACGTTAAAACCATAAGCAGAAGCTCCACATGATAAAAACTGTTTGATAATATGCAGAAAATGTATGGCCACAAGAGGGGAGTGAACTTTACATTATAACCATAGAGGGCACAATGGGAAACGCCTCAACACAGGCTCTTTTGTGCTCTAGAAAAAGGGAACAATCCCTGACAGAAGTAAGCAGTGTCAGAAGCACTTGATCTTTGACCTTTGTTGGGCAGATGTGCTGTTGGTGAGGGGCAGATTCCAGGACAATAGAGCAAAAATTCCTTGATTTTATTTCCTCTACTTCACTCTGTATTGTTTTTACAACCTTGCTAATATTATTTAATAATACCATTTACTGAGTTCTGCAAGGAAAGCTGCACAGGTGTTGTCTAACAGGATCTCACCACAAGGCTTATGATCATCTCTCCACATTACAAGTAACAGGTTGTATTTTCCAAAAACTCATTAATTGGCCACAATGACATGGTGGCAGCACCTGCAGCTTCAGAGGAAACAAGCCTTAATGGAACAAAAATGGCAGAGCTTGACCATAAAAGTCATTCCTCCTTAACCTTTCTCATTTACTACTCAAAGAAGTATGTTACAGCAAAAATATTCAAAACTGCAAAACCAATTTGAAGAACAACTGGACATCAGCCACTCATAGAAACACACACAGGACACCCAAAATAGCATTTGTTAAGAGTTTTATGCACACTCTTTTTTGGTTTTTTTTTATGCTTGCTGAGAGTCTCAGTGTCCTCCTAGCCAAAGGACGGTCATTTCTGCTCCACAGTTCAGAACCAGAGAATACAATTGGATGAGATTTAATTCAAAGATGCTGTGAAATAAAAGTATATGTTTTGGAAACAGCTATATTTCTGGGGTTCTGATTCTCTGTGGCAACAAGTTTCATTAATTAATGCATGTAAATGAAAAGCACTTCTGAAAGTTTTATTTGTTTATACTTAAAGAAGTGGGGTGAAAGGGATTCTTCTTTGAAATGAAATGCACTGCAATCTTGGAACCAGGAAAGCTTTGGTAACCGTAGCAACACTGTAATTTTCAATATACATTTTCATTTAATTTGTCAAATTGCAGACTGGCATTCAAACCATTTTTTCCAGCATACCCATCCTTTTCAATACATGAAGTTATTCACATTTACTAGCAGTGGCCTCTCAGGTGCTTTACAACATCGTTCTCTTCCACATATAATTATTGTATCAGCCTTGACAAAAAAAAAAAAATTGCTACGTGATTTCTATTTCTGCTGTCATTGTCCTTGACAATTTCATTTTTAAAAAACCAAGTGAAATGTTTGCCAATGTTCAATTTTTTAGAAGACAGAGCAGGCAATGTTCTGTAGTGACTAAATCATAAGTTGTTAAGAGTAGCTGAAATACTTTGTCTTCCAAATCCTGTTAAATATCCAAGTTACTTTAAAAGTATGCAACTCTATGGATAGAAAGTTAATGAATAAACCTGGCACTGAGCTATGGTTGAATGTTATATCAGAATGAGATCCACCTGCAAAAGGCTTTCTTAAATTCACTGCTGAAGATAAGACTGCTAAGCAAGAAAAACATGCTATGTACTATAAGTAAATTTGATGAAGCACTTAGGTAGTAGAATAAGTTTCCAGGCCTAAGAATAAACTGCATTCCTCTGTTGTATACTGCTGACTGTAAAAAGCTTGAAAGCAAGCAACTATTTCACAAATCTAGAACTTTATTGGCATAATTATGATAACTCTTAAAGGTGACATTCTCCACTGAAAACTATATCTCTGACAGATCTTAAAATCAGCACAGAAAACGTGAAGTCATAAGGAATTTGGGATATGTGCCATTATCACAGTTCTGGTCTCTCAAGATATGCCAACACTGCCATAATTCACAGGATTTTGTCCTAGTTTTCTAGTAGAGTTCTAGTTCAGGCTGCTCTGCTTTGGGAGGGACCATGGAGATGAGAGGACACCACTGCCAGTAGTGCAGGTACCACATTTTGTCAGATATCACTGGGAGACCTCCTGTAAAAGTAGACAATTGCTACAGTATCAATTTTGTGATAGTAAACAGGCAACAAAAAGGATGAGAAAAAATATGTAGAAAAAAAATCCCAAAATAAGAATCTGTAAACAGTACCATTAAAACACAGTTAATAGAAGTGTTAATGAAAACAGAAATTAGTCTAATTAAATAATCCCTACAGCATCTGATGGCAAAGCAGATTGGTATACTCATTATTTTACCAAAGCAACAAGACAACAGTTAAAACTACTGAGCTGTTAAAAATATTAGCCCTGCCATCCTAAGTGTAACAACAGAATCCATATAAAATGGATATTAAATCCTCAATCATACTTACTTGTTTAAAGCAGAACCTACCTATCCAGCCACAAGTACCTATTCCTAGACTGCAGTCCCCATGAAAAGGTGCAATGAGATCCCTTGGATGGAAATTCAGACTAGCCAAAAATAAAGAAACTTCTTTGTTAATATGTTATGTTAGAACATGGAGGATATTTGATAAGACATGGAGAAAACAGCTGTTGCCTACATCATTAAAATAGCATTGAACCGTCAAGCAGAACCTGCACGGATTAATCACGGGAAGAAGCGCTAAAAATAAATATTCCTCTCACATCAGTGTCATGTCTAAGGTAAAACAGCAAATAAAGAGAAAAAAAAGACACACATCACTCTGAACTAGAGAAGGGAAAACTCCCAGCTCAATCAGGCAAGGCCTCAATTAAAGAGGAAGCAATCACATGAAACTTGAAGCACACTCCCATTGTACAAATGAGCAGTTACTGCACCCTCTGTGTTCTCCCATATTTGCCTCATTGCAGCCTCCTCCCACACTCACTGCTGATAACAGTCCTCGAGTTGTTACACCATAACAGAGAACATTTTTCTTTCCTTTACCTGGCACCAGTTGCTGGGTCTTTGTACTTCAGGCAAGAACAAAAACTAAATTTAACCCCAGGCAGAAGCAGACAATAGGTACAAAATTGCATTAAAAAAAAATTGAAAGAATCCTTCCAAAATTAAAAATTCAAGCAGAAAGTGAAACATAAACCATAGAGATAAGCCCTGAAACCAGAGAAATCCTACTGCCAAGCCTGGAGGACTGAACTGTAGTGGAAGCTGGCATTAAAGCCTTAGCAATATCCAATACCTAGGTAAACTGAATGGGAATAACTAACCCAAACTTGACAGGATGTGTAGCAAAAGAGGCCATTTCCCAAATACCTGGAGTCTCAATCATGGAACAGTTAAGTCCATTAGCATGACACTGAACTTTGCCCTTTTGTTTGGAGGCAGTCAGGATCACAAAGGCTGGGTGTTACCAGTTTCCCTAGTCCTCTAACACTCATCAGTCATCCAGCTACAGACTGGACAAATGCTCACAGCTACCCCCTTTTTGGAGGGGGGAGAAAAATGACATTAAAGGTACATGACAATAATGTAACCCGTCACAAAGACATGGCTCGTTTAAGAAGTTAACACATCCTTTAATCAGAGTTGCATGCTGTGGAGGGATGGAAGGTGCCTTGTACAGCCTAAGAAACCCTTCCTGAGAAACCCTTCCCCTTGCTGCAACCATGAGGTGCCAGTTTTAGGCATTTAGTCCCACGCACAACAGAAACCCTGCTGCACTTAATGGGACAGATGATGCAACTCCCCATTCTTTCATCTGAGAATTCACCTCTGTACATAATTAGAAGCACAATCATTAGAGTTCCAAATTGCTGTCAGGAACCAGCCACACAAAGTATTCCTACAGGGCTACAAGGCACGTTACAGACCACATCACAAAGCCTGTCCTTACACCAGACCCCAGATCTGTCTGAAGAACAGTTTGCCTGCTTCTCTCCAAAGGACCAAATTAAACCTAATCCACTTACTAACACAAGTGCAGATAATAGAACTAAATGTAGTTCTTATCTAGCAGACAGGCAGTCTCAGCCTGAGAAATATTTACCCATCTTGATATTGTCTGACCAATCCCACTAAAAAGACCAGACGTCTGGCAAGCTGCAGAGTTGGAGGCCCAATCAAACAAATCAAGCCTGAATGATGCAGATAAGCTTCAATTAAACAAAACAGAAGGTAAAAGGTGTTTCAGACCTGGAAAATAATGGCATGTTTGAAGAACATGGAATTGAAGGTACTGATAAAAATAACACTGATAACAGAGGGGGGCTCTGGTATTCCAGCAAATCCAGCAGGGACAGTAGACAAAACGATGATTGCTGACTCAGCATGTGCTATTTGCACACTCCACCTTGGTGCATTCATTTCAGATTACTTGTCTTGCTTCAGTTTGTGATTCAAGGAGTTAACTACAGTTGAAAGAGAATTTGAAAACTTCCCTTATGTGTTCTTCTCTAAGGAGAATGCAGCAATTGAGATTCCTGTACTGAATTATTTTGATTTGTTGCCCATGCTTCTGGTGGAACGATCAGTTTCTCCTCTGGCCTTGCTATTCTAATTCTACCATACTATTGTCAGAAGCACCGTGAAGACCTGCTCAGCTAGAAGACTTTCCTTGCTATCTGGATCTCCAGTTGCATAGTAGGAGATTGTACTGTCTGCTGTGGGGTATAGGTCCTGTTTTTAATCTCACAGTCACAGCTATTTACTTCCCCAGAAAAATTTGGGCATGTAACATGGGACAGGGAGTTACACAATTCCCAATCAACTGCAGCCAGCCAGAACTATATTACAATGAGGCATATTTACTCTGGTGTCTGGATGAAGATTACAAGTGAAATTATATTACTTTATCTGAGGTAAAATAATTTTCATATTTTCCAGAATGTGTTAAGCAAATGAAGGAATTCCTCAATGAGAACAGGAATGTTTTGGAGTAGTTCCTGAGGTAGATGTAGAAATACTAAATAACTTGTTAAATGTTGGAATAGGAGTCCACAGTAGCTGCACTGATGAAAATTGCAAAGCAGCACAAGAACTTGGCATCCTCTGCTACCCCAGATGTCACAGAAAATGTGTTGCTCAATGTAAGTCTTATTAAGGACCAATAGCTCAAAGAGGACTGAGCACTATTTCCCTTTGAGGGAAATAAAACAATACACTGAGATCTCAGGCTCACAAATACATAAAATTTATGTATATAACTCACTCTTAAACTCCTGCATCATACAATGAAAAGAGTTTCCAGGTCTTAAATGCAGAAGTTGCAGGTAGATCAGAAAACATTTGATTAAAATAATTCAGGCCAAAGAATCAAGACTTGCTGAATCACAGAAATAAATTTTCCAAGGCTGCTTTCATCTACATGTCCTGAAATTAGCTATCATCAATGTGGAAAAAACCCTACCTGATACAACCTGCTATGAAATAAATGCAGTCATTGAACCACATTAACAGGTTTTGCTCAGTAAAGGTCAGTAGAGCTAAAAGTAACATAAAGAAAGCCCACTGTATTAAGAACAGAGCAATAATGAAACACAGCAGTAATGAAACACTGAACGTGAGCTTTCAGTGGGAGATGATACAGGCACTGCATAGGGGCACATACAGGGACAGAGGTTCTGCCTGGGTAATGAGCTGCCAAAGTTTGCACCAGCTGAAGATCTACTCTAAATGTTTAAAGGAAGTGGTTTCATCACTAAACCCAATTATTGGGACTGTGTGCTTGGCTGCTTTTTTTAGCAGGTTCCAGTTTCTCCTGCCAAGCGAGGAAGCTATGCTATGAGCAGCTGGTACTCCAGGACTAACAACTCCACCACTAATTTATCCTCTAATACTCAAGCTTCTGATGTCTCTGTTTGTAACACAGAACCACAGAGGGTAAAGTATCACAAGTTCCTTCCCTGTGCCTACAGAGACTTACCCAGCTTCACAAAATGACCTTTGTTACAAAGGGATTTACACTGGTGTCCTTGGAAGCAACAGATGGTCAGGATGAGCTGCTGACATCAGCATTTTTCCATTCGTTTGAGAAATTATTCATAGTCCCCAAAACAGTGGAAGCGTTCTCTCAGTTTAAAAGTGAAAGCAGACCAGTTAAAAAATGGGACAAAACAAGTGAAGCAGCAGTATCTTTAAAAGACACTGAAATGGGCTGGATTTTGTGGTTATATAAAAGCAAGAAACACTGTCTCAATCTGATGTATGAATTAAGTGCTCTACCTTATCAACAGGAAATATGAACACATTTCCTACAATTATTTCCTCTTGCAAATCATTCCCTGTAGGTCTCAAAGGAAACAACAGATGCACCCAAAACAAGTTTTCATTTCTTTGCTGGCTGTTCAAAGAAAATGCAAAACTCTGTTTTGTTTTCATTTCTTAGCACCTCACTGTTTAGAGAAAAACCTCTTCCTCAGCAAATCTGAAGTACTTTACTGCCTGGTGTCATTACCTTTACCTACAAAGTGAGGTAATGAGAAGAAAAGCAAGGGCAGCTTCAAAGCTGTGCCCTGTTCTCATGAGCCACCATATTATGCCACACTCCTAAGCCACCCCCACAACATAAACCCAGCAAACCTATTAACCTGTAGCAGGGACTCGGTTATTTAAATGGTATCTTACACTATTGGTATAGAAAGGGGAAATCTTATTACAGATGTATGAGTATTTAACTGAGCAATCTTTGACAGTTCTAGTTTTCCAGCTGATGTACTGCCAATGTGTTTCTTGTGTTCATCCAAGATTTATGATCTTGATCCTGTGACAGGCACTCTGTTCCCTCTAATAATTTGAGCAGGCTGAAGGGTTGACTGTTGGGGTGAACTGTTGGCTCATGTGTTACCTTCTGTTGTTTTTAATTGCAAGTAGTCCTGCCTAGAATGACATGCTTGTGTCAACACAAAACAGGCTTGGTGCAAGACTTACAATGGAATTTGAAACATTCTGTAGTGCAGAAACACTGGAATCCATGAGCTTGGTTTCAAATCCTTCCAGGCAGATGCTTTTTGAGAAGCCTGCATCTGGTTTTCTAATCCCCCTGAAGTTTGAGAGTGCTCAGATCAAGCTTTATTTCAAGCCCCTGCCCTAACAAGCAGGGCTAGATTGAACAAAGTTGTATTTGCCAACATCCCTGAAGAGAACAGTGCACCTCTGCTGCAAAGTCCTGGTTTTCCAAAGCTGGAGGGGGTGGTGTCAGTTTTAACTTTAAATGGAATCTGAAAACAAATCTTTAAAGTTTGCAGTCATTTAAAATACAAACAGCTTAGCAAGGCAGCCATTCAGTACAAATTCTCCTCAAATAATAAGACCATTGAGACAGACAAGACTAATTGCAATTAAATATAGAGGGTAAAAAAACACCATGATTTATAAAGTGCTTAGAAAATGGCTTGAAGATTCAGGAATGATGGAATTTCGGAACTGTACAGGAAGAAAAATCATCCTAATCAGTGTTATAAAGACTTTTTGGTTATCCTTATAAAACAATTCTACAGAAGATGGGTTTGCTTCCACAGAATTCTATTAGTTTCATCTTTATTGAATATGGTGGGATATCTCCCACAAGCATAGTAAAAAAAAATATATATATATTAAGCCTGAAGTTAAGTGATGTTCTTCACTCAGCCATGGGAGAAATTTTTCAGTCCAGTAAGTATAACTTCGGAGTGAAATAAAAAAAAATGAGAAACTAATCAGGGCCATGAATCAGCCTCACTGGGGAACAAGAGGGCTATGCAGAACTCTGATCTAAATTGCTATCAGCGTTAGAAATCCAGCCCGGAGAGCTCCCACTGCTGAGCGCACACCGAGCGGGGCAGACAATTTTTTGCTGCCCTCTGCAGGGAAGCATTGGGCTTGTCATCCACAGCCAGGCCTGCACAGAATAAACAGGCTCACAAAAGGACCAGGGAGTTTTCAGAAGAATTTTTACAATTTACTGGTGTAAAGTTACTTCAACAGTAATCTGCACTCAATTTATCGTTATGAATACTGCACTTATAATTGCAAATCAACTTTTTCACTTGAGATGATGAGACAGTTATTGGCATAACTGAGGAAGTTTTGATGGAAATATTAATCCCTAGATCACTCCATCATTTGGGAATAAAAGACCAGGCCCTCTTTTTTACAACCTCAACATTATGCTTCCACTCCGCTTTGACTGCTAGGTACCAAAACATAACCAGGAATTGAAAGGTACCCAAAGAAAAGCTCTTGTCTCACAAGCTCTTGTTCTCCTGTACTCTCTAGGAAAATATTAAGGAAATATCATTGTGTCATTCACTTCTTCCTTCTAAACTAGTGCATTAATTATTTTGGTCTCATACACTGGATGATTTAAAAAACAAAAAACAAAACAAAACAAAAAAAAAATTGTACAGTGCTTCAGTTCAGTGAGTGTCTAAACACAAAGCCATGACAATGTTTTTGAGATTAAAGTGCTTAATGAAACATGAGCACATCAAAAGTTATTGTTACTCAGGTGACCAGTCACCCAATCCACTTATATACTTCATTTGAGAACACTTCCTTTAACTCCAGAGCAAAGGTGACAAGGATATGGCTCTAGTTTCACCTATTTTCTTGGGGACTCTGTGGAGGTATTTTGTGTTCCCATCTCCTCATTTGCCATAACACAAACAGCAGAACAGCATCAGGAACCTTAACTCACTACTGTCTGCAGGACACTGAATTGATACACTGCAATATATATATATATATATATAAGCAGAAATATTTTCTTTGTCATTGCACATCTGATGTTGCATGAGAATGTAATAAAGACAACTGTGGGACTCTAGGGGAATATGCCCATACACAAGAAGTTCTGATGTGGAGAAATCTTTGTTGGGAGGCAGCCTTAAGCCCCCCAGTATATTAACACGTGTATTTGCAAAATGTGTATCATGTATTTGTAATTCCTTTCTGCTGAAATACATAAAAATAAACACAAAACAACTTGCTCTGTATTTGCCACAGGTGATTTTATTAAACACCAATATAAGAATCAAAAATGGACTTTAGAACCATACGGAAATACAACAGACAAGCTTGAAGGAGGGAGAGTTTTTAAAGCTATCTAAACCAATCTGACAGCATCAAATGAAAAGAAAACTAAAAGTTGCACAAAACACAGGGATCAGCATGTCAAAGCTGACAGAAGCCTGGCAAACAAGCTGAAGTTTAGAAATTAAATACTTCTCCTCAAGCAATTAATTAGCAACATAGGTCTATATAATACAAACAAAACCTCCAGAAATGCACGGACTCCTTACACTCAGCACCTGCACTCTTGTCTCCAGGGCAAGGGTGGGCAGTTTATGAACAGCTCAGAAACAGCCTAAGCAAAACTCTGGAGATGGTGTCGCATTTCTGGCCTCAGGCCCAGCTCTGCAAAAAAGCCAAGGGATTTGGCACAGCTCAGTCGCTGAAGAACATAATCCAACACAGAAGCCAAACTTATTTCTGACCAGACTCAGCCTCATTCATCAGCATCATCAAACTGGCCCTTCTCAAATGTTCTAACTCGTGGTGGAAACACAAAGCAAGGGGTGTGGTGACAGCCTGGGTTGTAAAACCAATCCTCCTTCCATACGTATGAGCCGAAAAGATTATTTTCCTCAAAGCTTCCACAGGAGAGATCGTCAGCATCTAAAGAAGATAAAATAAAAAGTTTAAACCATGAGACATACTCAGGAAAGTAGTGGAAAAGTGTAGCAGGTTATTGTGGAGGTCTATGGCATCTTCCAAGTCACTATTTTACTTTGATCTGACAGCACTCATGAATTAGACCTTAAAAAAAGGCAAACAGAAAACTGAATTTGGCAATGTCTTCATTTTAAGGAAGGTTCATGCCACACAAACAAAACAGTTTTCCAGAAAGCTCACTGATATATACTTAGAATGTCTGGCACCTTCTCTTACAAGGCATACAGTTCTTTCACATCTTCCCTGGGAATAAAAGGCTCATGAAACTATCAATTTTATTTGCCTTCCCCCTTCCTGCTGTTTTCACAACACCGTCCCAATGAGGAGTCCTCCAAACCCTCTAAGAACTGGGTCACTGGACAGAATGGGAAGGTGGGGTCCTGTAAAAGCTGTCTTGGAACAACATTTCCACTGGGCTAGAATTAAGCCTAATGGGCCTGTATTTAGGCAATCTAGCACAAAAATAGGGCAAAGTGTTTTAACAGAAGCATAAAGATTTCTAGCCAGCAGACGCTGAGCAAAGAAAAAGCCCAGAGCATGGAGGAGCAGAGGACCCAACACAATATCCCACATGTCAGCCATCACAGCAAGAGCTTAAGACACTTAAAAAGCCATGAAGTGACCAACCAAGCACATTTTTGTATTTGTAGCAGTTAACAATTCAGATGCTTGTATTTAGTATCCTTCAGAACGACCTGAATCCAATAAACACAGCTGCCTTAGTTTGTGAGGATTTAAAGAGCTACAGGTGGGATGAGCAAGTTAAATAAAAGGGAAAAAGAGGAACAGTTCCAGGACAAAATTTAAAACATTCCATAAATTTAAGCATATAAGAGATTAAAATGAAAGCTTAGAATGGAAGAGAGGGAAAACCTCCAAAAAGGGAGCAATCTTTTTCTCAGATTACCCACTGTGACAAACCAATACTGTATTTCCATTTTAAAATCAGAATGGTTTTTTAGAAAGGCTGAAAATCTTTCTCACTTTCTTCCATTTCTAAACAATGGAATTTAAATACAAAAGTTTATTTTAATTATGAGATTAAAATGAACGTAAAAAGCAAAGAAAATTATATTAATTACAAAAAGATACACATTAATGAGAAGAAAATGGAAATGGTGCTATTCTGCATCAACAAAGACACAGCAGGTTATCAGTCACTGCTGGCTAAACTCCATCCACCCATTCTGTGCTAAGAACCAGCCTGGCCAATGGAAGGTTGAGACTCTTTAACATGTGAGTCAACAAGTTACAAACTGGAAGAATAATTCAACTCTAAAGGTGTAAGTGACACTCCTCCTATTCGTTGCCACTTTTGTCCATGGGACTGATCATGTGCATTTAGGAGGATCAAGCTTCAACAAAACCAGAGTCAAACAAACAAACAAAAAAAAAACAAAATCCCACTCAGAAAGCTACAGTAAACGCAACAAACCATAATCAGAGACTAAGCACTGTTCCAAACAACTCCGTGCTCTAGAGAGACGTTATAATGAAGTCTTGAATTTTCTTGAAGAATTTTTACACAAAAAAAGTTAGTTCCTGCACACCGTGCACCCTTCTCTTCTGCTTCAGAATAACAAAGATACACCACTGAAAACTTGCTTCACCAGAAAAACTCAACACAAACATGGAATTCACCTCCTTACCATGCCACTCCCTAGGAATTCAATTGCTCAAGCAAGAGTTTCATGTGAACTCCACAACACCACCTTTAAATCCTGTATTTGACAACAAAATTGTTCATTACACATCCAGGAGGTCAACATAACAAAAAATTGCTTCCCAAAATAGAACATGGAGTTACTTAAACACATTCTCCTGCAAAGCACCTACCTCCAACTATCCAAAACTCAAATGAAGCACAAGTAAATGTGTACTCACCATAAGGACCACATGTAGACTCCTCCAATTCTTTATCCCAGTCCTCCACCTCATGCTCAGATGCATCTTGCTGCCCTGAAGACTCAGGTACATTGGAAACTTCACTATCCCACATATCCAGATCAGCATATATATTGTACCAGCCCTCATCAATAGAGCCACTGACATCACCTTCATTGGGGGAGGTTGAAGCAGATTCACTTTCTTCAGACTTGCCATCAGGAACATTTGGAATATTCTGCAGGAAACATTCTAAAACCAGTAGAAAGCACCAACAGATACACTCAGAAATTAAACAAGAACAATTAAGCTTTCAGAGAGGTACAAAAATGCACTTTGTGACTACTACTCTTATTGTAATACATGCAGTTTCCTCGATATGTAGTATCACTACAGAGCTGCTTCACATGTGTGTTTCATCACATTCACCTGTAGGTATTAAAAATAAAAAAGTTCTTGTTTAAAAAAAAAAGTCATATTGATTAATTACTCATGTACCTAGGCATACACAAAATAGCTACATGGAAATAATTTAGTGTAGTAAGTAAAGAGGCATTTCCCATGCATCACCAAAAGGTTTTTGAGTAGATTTCTCAAGTAGTGCACAAGTTTCAATATTCACGACCTCCTTTGTTTTGTCCTACCTTTTCTGGGCTTCCAGATCATAGTTTCTGTCTTATTAGGAAGCTGTTTCCCCTCAGAGTTTGCAGCCTCAGAGGCGGCAGCCATCACCTATGAAACATTTTTAAAGAATGCAGTAGCAGCTCTGATTGCTCACGAAACTGCTACCCCATATGCTCCCGAGCGTCTCCATTTTTTCCCTTGATGAATCACAGGTTTAACAACAAACAAACAGGCTTTCACTTCAGAAGGCAAATCCGCAGAGCTACAGCTAATTCTGCTGCTGCCATCGCTCACCCTTAACAGCAGCCAACAGAACAGCCCGTCTCCTCACGCACAACCCCGACCCAAATCGTGCCCCTTTGGGAACGGCAGCACAGGGTGAAGCACCAGAGGTAATTAAGACGCAAGGAGTGAAGAAAGCGCTAACACTGAGCCAACCGCTCTGTGGGAGCCCAAGCCGAGCGGGACCCTCCAACAGCCCTGAGGGCCTGGGCCCAGATGGGTGGAGAGCAGGAGGAAACCCTCAGCTGCTGTGAGGGGCGCGGAGGGAAGGGGACAGGGAGCTCTCCTCACGCTTCCAGTGCAACAGGGAGGAGCCGGCGGAGGGTGCGGGAAGCCGGGGGCCGCCGCCGCTGGCCAAGGGCAGGGCGCGGACTCCGGGCGAGCCCTCACGGCGGCCCCGCCGCCTCCGCCGCCCGCCTCGTACTCCCCGGGACCCCCGAACCTTCGGAGCTGGGCCCGTGGCCCGGCCTGAGAGCACCATCGACCGCCAGGCCCCGGCCGGCCCTCGCCGCCCCTGGGCAGCAGCAGCCGGGCCCGCGGCTGTGCCCGAGGGACACGGTGCGGCACCGGGATGAGGCTGGCAGGGACGGTGCCACTCCTCTCGCTCCGGCCTCGGTGCCTGCAACGCCGCCACCGCCCAGAGCGCCTTGGCTGCGGAGCCCACTGCGCACAGCTTCGGAATCACAGACGCAATTCAGATGGAAAGTCCTCCGACATCGAGTGCAACCATTACCCAACACCACCACGTAATCGAGACAAACACAGGCATAAGAGCTCTGAGAAAGCACCTTTTCACTCATGAAGTTGTAAATAAAGTATCAGTATCTCTCATGGCTGGGTGGAGTTTTCCCCTTGCCGAAAAATAACAATTTCCTTCCGGCCTCGTGGTAGCAGCATGCTCAGAACATGAAGAGGCAGGAAGCACCTTGGCTGAACAGCTGTGGCAGATTTCGAGCGCGTGTGCTTGCAGGGAATGTGTATCCTTGGGGAGAATGGCAAAGTTCTGCGAGGAACCAGAATAGCCGGCAGAAAAGGGCCCACTTTCTGAAATGATGGAGTTACCAGCTTTGTTGGACTTTAAAACTCCAAACTTTGTACTTAAAAACTTTTAGTTGAGCAACTGATGAAGCAAGAAGTGGTTCAGGAGAGGGACTAACAGCATAAGGGGCAGGGAGGGTATAAGAGATTCTCAGTAAGGAAATCTCAATGTCAGACCATGAGGTGGCAGAGAACTAGAGGGGATATAGGAGATGGCCTGGCTAAAAGCCTGGGAAACACAAAAGAAGGATGTACTTCAGATATGTTCACAGAAGGAGGAATTTTACCAGGCTGCTGCTCCAAACTTTATTCCCAGCTAGTTAAGTTACTGAGATTCATTGCTTCAGAGGAGCTGCAATTTCTACTTGAGTGCAAAATCAAGAAATATTTCCCTGTCTTGTCATTATGTCACCCTTCAGTCACTGGGAAATTGCACAAAGGAACACTTGCTTCATATTCTTGTACTTTCCCTACATTTCTCTGTTGATCAAACATAACATTTATGTTGATTTTTCAGGTTTGTGGCTCTAAACAGCCAAGGACAGCACTCTTTCAAAAAACATTACACATTTTTTAGGCATGGTGGACAGAAACTTGAAGTGTAGATCAGAGCTTTCCCCTCTCACCTCAAGGACATTGCTAACAGGTCTCAGCTCCCCTCTACCCTTTATCACTCTCAGAATGCAAACACCAATGCAAGGTAGCTGCAGAGGCTGTTTCTCTTTTTGTCATGAGGATTACAGATTATTTCAAGGCTAAGAAGCAATAAATACTGTAATTTTACTGATTTCTGATTACCTAATGAAAATTGTTCCACTTTTTATGATTCAACTTCATAAGATAAAAAGATGACCCACAGGTGTAGTTTTCCACGGGGTTTGGTTTGGGTTTTTTGCATTTGGGTGCTGTAATATTAGCTTTCCAAAGTGTAAAAACTGATGCACTACAACTATCTGAATGTTTAAGCAGGATCAAAAGTTTGCTCTTAGAAGTCTTGATGAAAACACCCTCAGAGGTTTGCTTCCTGACTGTGCACTTGAACCCGCCCCTGGCAGAATCAGCACTAGAAATGACTGCAACAGAGAAGATGATTCCTTTTTGTCACAAAAAATGTAAAGGTAAACTTTAATAAAGTCCAGGAACACATTTACCTTTGTACAAAGAAGTTAAAAAATGCAGTCATGTTATAAGTATGTATAGTTTTTCATAAATGTCCAGTTTGCAATAAAGTGTATTTGGAAACAAAATCTTCCACCAGGTCTCCTTGCAACATCTTCATAGCTCGCCAGTGAATGCTCCCACAGTTTTCTGGTTTGCCTTGGGGATGACTTAGCTCCTCCTTGATATAATCCAGCCAGAGGTCTTTAAAAGAAAAATGAAAGTTCTGGTTAGATTTTGACTAGATATTACTTAACAAACATAGCAAGCCTAACTAGAAACTCTTTTTCTAAGTGTCTCTAATATTAATGCAGTAGGGTTTATTTTGTGAGACTAAAATCTCCGGCACCTTGAGGAGCAAAAACCTTGCGTTCTCTTCCCAGCTGGAACAATAATGTCTGCAGAAATAATGCAACTATAATTGTGCTTTGTACTTTCTTCAAATGAATATTGCAGAAATCTTGATTATAAATATATAGCTCCATACTGTTCATAAATTCAAATTAAAAGTGATACACATCTCTTATGCCAGCCAGTGTCTGAACCAGTCTGAGCCAGTGTCCTAATTGTGCTGAAGCCATCCCCAGTGTCAGTGACCCTGGGCTGACAGGGGAGAGTCCCTGCAGTGTCCTACTCTTAATGGCACAGAAGAAATAAGCTCCACTCTGCATGACAGCAAGCACAAGGGCAGAACAAACAGGTACCTTTTAAAATGGATGGAAATAAAAAAGGCAGCAGTGAATGAATGAATGAATGAATGAATAAATAATAAAAAGCAGAATCCCCCTTACCAGTATTTGTTGAGCCAAACTCCCTCAAGGCACGTTCATAGTATTCTCTCAGATGAAGCATTTTGCAGGATTCCTAAAAAAGGAAGGTATTAAAAGGCCACTTATTTTGTACAGAAGTGAATCTGCAGCATGATTCGATTGTGACAAAGGAAGAGAGTCATGGCAATTACACGCACACACTGCTCAAGATTAGTTACCATGGAACTTGGATTTGTATCACATCCTGTGAATCAACTGCAGAGGACAAACATGAACTGATCACAGACTAACACCACTACTCTGCTTCCTATTTAAATCCCAAGTTAGAACTGTATTTTACAAATACAAAGCATTAATTGCATAGTCAACAACTTACTTGCTCCTTTTCTATTTGGATCATCTTCCTGAAGAAGTCAAGTGAAAATGGACCATTTTCACACAGGCTGAAATAAAATAAATGACTTTAGATTTTAAGGACTTTTAACATATACCCTAGAATAATCAGGTTTGAAGGTTTTTTTTTTTACCTGGTAAAGAGTCTTTTAACTTTCTTATAACCACTATTTCTGTACGTCCAGTCAAGATACCTTTCTTTCATAGTCACAGATTCAGCAGGTGTTGTGGCATGTAAAGATCTCTGCAAGTTTAAAAGGAAAAAAAACAAAATAAACAAAAAATAAACCTTTCACATAACCTACAATTAAATGGCTCAATTAGTGCTTCTCCCTAGTTAGGCATCTGACACAAAGGAGATCTCCTAAGTCTAAAACACATTTCTCCTCCAGTATTCTTTATAGCTGGAACTGATATTTCCTTAAACCCCTTATTGCAGAGGGTTTCACAGTACTCTACAAACAGCTGAATTCAAGCTTCCACCTGAAGTACATGTTTTATGTGGTAAATGGGAGGAAGAAACACAATCCAACAAGCCAGGCAAAGAGAAAATGTTTTGCCCAACACTACTGAGGAAATCCATAGAGAGATTAAAGTCCTCATTCTGATCTTGACTTTTCTGTAACAAGACTGATGTTTTCACACAAATTGCAAAATTCTCTTTTCTATGCTCAGATAGGTATCTGAAAACAGAGCAAATATTCTAGACTACAAAGTAGGAGTCCATCATTGGCTGTGCTTACAAACATCCATATGCCTTAGAACATGGGAATGACATTTGTGCCTGTAAGTCTATGTCTAATTGGTTTTTTTTAGTGCACATAGTTTTGCTTGAAATTCTTTGATATCAACACATACATGAACGAACTTCAGTAGAAAGCATTTGTTGCATGTTCCGTCCACACACATTGTTCCATTTTATTGACACACACATAAAAGTAGATTTTGATTAACCAAGTACCTGGTAGAGAGCTTCGGTGTCTTCCTTGCTGTTTGCGCCCTCACTCCATTCCACCCAGAGGGCCCACAATGGCAAAGTGCCCTACAAGGTCAGCAAACAATCAAATGGCTGAAATACAGTGACTGATTTACAGAAACAGACAGCAACACAGCCATCAGGTTCTGTATTACCTGCCATAAAAAATAGCCTTTGGACACAGCTCTTGGAAAGACAACTTTGAACTGCACACTGAAATCACTTCTCATTTCCTTCCTCACTTACAGGATAAATCATCCTTAGCTGGACAGCTGTGTTGCCAGGGACAAGAACCAAGTTCTGCACCACTGAGCACTGCAGTACACAGAGGTGACTTCCAAGAACAAAAAGGAAAGAAACTTTCTTATTTCCTCATTCATTGTGCTCAGAGTTTGAAATGGAACAGGGCAGGAGAGCACACAGCTAATTCAAGGCTTGAAATACCACACAGGTGTATCAGACAGTGAAGAAAGGGAAACATATTTTTCCATTAAGACACAAACACCAGCTCACTGCTAGGAGAGTATGTAAAATATCAACTGTAAGCAATCAGACTTTAGACAGGTGAATTTTAAGTGAATTGACAATTCCCTAATACTTGGGAATGCAATTTGCATGTGAAACGTCCAGTTCTTATTTCTGACTTTAAAAATGGTTAAGAACTTTAAATGTCCCGTAAACAAAACAAAAACAAAACAAACAAACAAAACAAAAAAACCAAACCAAAAAAAAAAAAAAAACAAACAAAAAAAAAAAAAACAAAACAAAAAAAAACAAAAACAAAACAAACAAAACCACCCCACACAAAAAAGCCAGACCAACAACAAAGAAAAAAATAAATAAAGGTGGAAAAAAACCAAAAAAACCACAAAACAACCAATCATCAGGGGTTTCTGGCCCAAGACTAATGCATGGAAGTCCATTAAACCACCACAGACCTTATATTTCACATGTTTAATGGCTTCTTCAAAGCACTGGGTCACATCATCCCTCTTCAGCTGGATCAGCACCCACAGCCTCATCTGCCACGTTTCCACGGACTGGCTGAAGTGCCTGGTTGCAGCTTCTGCCACCTCCACAGCCTTCTCAGAGAGGCTGGAGTCCAGTAAGAGCTGAAGCTAAAACCCAGCAGAAACAGCTTTGTTAAAAAGCAGGGTTTTGAACCAATATTGTTCATCTTTGTGTCTACTCAAAATGGCAAAGGCAGGCTCATGAATAATGCAGGAAAGCCTCAGCATCTATTTGTTCTGTGTCAGTTCTTACCCACTGCTTGTAGAGAGCTTCTGACAGCAAACTGGCCTCATGGGCTTTGCTGAACACACTCAGTGTCCTCTCCAGCCTCTAGAACCAACAGAGAAGAATAAAAAGAAAACAAGCATTATTCCTATATATACCAGATTCCAGTATTCCAAGAAGCCCATTGGATTGTGTATCATGTCAGTGAATATCTAATTACACATTATGTGTCTAATGCTCTAGGTACCTACAAACATTCCAAAATAAAGTGGAAATCTGAACATTTACTTCTCTTCCTTAAGGAGCAAAGAACAACACTGCATTGTTCTTTTAGTGTAATACTAGGGAACCAAGTTGCACAGGATAATTAATTAATTCACTGAATCATAACTAAGCAGAGAGGCATAATTAAATTACCCATGTGCCAGCACCAAACTTTGTTCAGACTTACTTGCAAGAGTCATTTTAATTCATCCTCTTCTTTGAACAAGCAGAGGTTTGAAGGACCTGAATTTTTAGGATCCCCTTCAACCCACCCAAATGATTCCATGATTAACAAGTCTGCAGTCTTAGCTTTTATCCAAAGAGGTCACTGTACTTTACTGACAAGGCTGGTTAATCAGGTCCAGGTTAATCATGTCCAGGCAGGCCACCTGTAGCCTAGGCAGTAAAAGTGAACTCCCCAGATGGAGATAAAGTTATTTTTAATGATGGCCACAGGTTAAGTATTTTTGATAAAACATCAAAATACATTTGCTTCTTGTCTGAGAAGCAAATATTACAAAAGTCAATAAAATAGGGATGATTTTGTTAGAATTAATTCCTAATAAATTTTACCTTTTGCTTTAATTCTTCACTGTTGGTTTTTCTGTTGTACCTCTCTAAGCAAAAAGTGATGTAGCATTTCCACATGTCCTCTGTAGAAGCAAAGGCATAATATCACACTTGACAGAATCACAAGAATAAGCACAAATATTTGTCTTTAAGAAATACAAAGATATAAAATGTGATACAAACTGTTAATGCCAACTTTGTTTTAAAATGTTGTATTACAAGAGGCCCTAGATTTATAACATTAGTCTTTAAAATTCCCCAGTCCAAGCTGCAGGCAGTAACTCTTGGTAAAGAGCATCAAGCTCTTAGTTCAGCTGAGACTTTCAAAGATCCCTTCCAACCCAAACTATTCTATGGCTTTAAAGGCTGTACAGCAGCAAATTTGAGACCACTGCACAAATAGTCCCTTGACAAGCTCCTTTACAAGAACAATACCAGAGGCTGAAACTGGATATCCACTCACCTGACAACTCAAAACCATTTCTTACAGCTGACCAGCAACAGACTCACATTTTCAGTTAAGCAGCTCCTCCAAGAGCATAAATACATTGGAAAATAACCCAAGCAACACATAAAATAGATCCCAAGAGGTAGCATCTAAGAACTGCTTGCCTTCTCTTAGGTATGGTAGAGCCTGCCAACACCTTCAAGGCTTTTACAGGCTGCTCAAGTACCTGTTAAATGTCAAAATGCAGGCAGAACATTTCACCTGTTGGGACTGCTCCCACAGCTTCGTCAAAGACTGCACAGCACCGTTCCTCTCTCTGGGCCATTTCTGAGACCTTCTTCTGCTTTGTGGTGTGCTCTGTGGGCTGCAGGGACCCCAGCTCCAGCTCCCGGCGAGCCATGTAGTCCCATGTCAGGGGATCATCAGCATATCTGGCCTGCAAACTGAACACAGCACGCCTGTGACAGCCCACAGCCACCAGTCCTTACCTGCAGGTATGCTTAAGAGGGTTTTATATTGCTATAGAAATGTAGTTAATTGCTAAGTAACCAAATGCCAGAAGAAAGATATTTTCCTTTCCACAACAGAAAGACAAAATATTAGCTTTTAAAAATATTATTTAATATGGATATTCTTCAGAAATAACATGAAACAGGAAGCTTTCTTTTGAGAGGAAAAACTGGAGAAACAAAAGATGCAAAAACCCCACCAAAGTACACTAGGAAAATCCACAGTTCCTGCAATGAATTTACGGAAACTAAGTGCACTAATTATTCAGTGACAACTGTATTTAACCTAAATTTTCTTAGCAGCTTTTTAAAGCCCCTTCTGAAATTAGATACAAGTATCCTCTTCTAAAGATCATGCTTTTGTTTTTTTAAAGGACTTCACATAAGCTTTAACACAATTTCCCAACAGGAACAGCCTTTAGTTCTGAAAGTCCAGTCAAACCATTATATGTTTGAGTTACAACTTATGAGAACATGTTTCTTAAAAACCAAACCAAAATAAAGTAAAACTACAACACAAAGCCACAACTCACCTTTCAAGGATTTCTTTTTGCAAATCTTGGGTAAAATCAAAGAGCTTTGCAATAGAGAGCACAGCCAGCTGGAAATCAACACCTACATTTCAAAAGAAGATAAAACTATCAAGTGGAGTATTTGCTGAAAAATTCCTCAAGATATTACATCAATTGCACTTTGCATTGCTGTAGCTTGGTTCCATGTGCAAATTTAATCAGCACCTCCTCTACTCCCTCACTTGACTCTGCCGTGAAAACACAAAATGCTCCACACTTGGGACAGATCTCTCCAAAGCTGTACAAAATAGATGTCCGTGAGTTGTGTCCATCTTCTGTCTCCACAACTTACTTTTGAAAATGCCAAGTGACATGACTGGACATAATCAGATCATTGGGAACCCCCACCAGCCATTACTCACCTTATTATTTTTAGGTGCTTACAAATTATTTGTATGCCTGTTTTTTCCAGTATTTCTCCAGAAAATAAAATTAAACCATCTCTTTCTGAAATTTTCTCTAATATCCTTTTTCCCCATTAATTTTTCAGTGTTCATTATTGTATTTTGTCCAGTCTTCCAAAATATTCCCATCTATCATGAACAGTCAAAGATACCTGCTACTAGTTTGCACAGTTTATTTTACCCAACTCTCTCAATAAAATCGTTTATTTTTACCAAGCCTGCTTAATTTAAAATAATTTAGCCTGGTTTATTATTAGTCTGAATTCTTTCTTTTTTGCCACTCATGGTAGCTAATTAGTTGTGATCTAATGTCCAGCAAAGTAAAAAAAAATGTGTAACTCTGAACTGCCCTTCAGTTTTCTTTTTTAAACAATCAGGTTTTGAGGCTGTAACCACTAGGCCTCTTCAGCCTAAACACTGCTGTGCTGGAAGAGATGTCAGCCTGCAGGAAAGACATGCAATCAGAACTACTACTAATTTATACTCTGGCATTTAATAGGTTCTACTGAAAAAATGGTTATTTGAAAAAAGGATCTCAGTGGAGCCAAATCTATCAGCACTGCCTGCTGCAGAACTGGGTTAAAGGTTACAATTTTCTTAATGAGTAAGTACAAGAAATGTTCATTCACCTTTAATTTTCTGAGAAGCATCCCTGTAGACTATGCGAGCCATCTCCCCATTGAGAATTTCTTCAGAGTAATTGAATTCCCCCTGAAATATCAAGCATATCATTGAAGAAATTATTGTCCTTTATCAACTATAATTTTTGCAAATAGGGAAAGAAAAATCAGAAGATATAAATGTTTTTCTTCATGCAAGTCTGCTTTTATGTAATTGCACAAATCAACTATAAAGAAATGAGGTAGGAAGTTTGACTATTACTTTCCAGAAATTACTGTTAATTTTCAGTTTGGGGAGTGTAATAAAAGATACTACAAATGCAAAGAAAAAATAAATGTATGAAGTATTAGAGCTGAGCATCAGCAAATACTTGAAAAGCTCCACATAGGTGCAGGACATGAACAAATACTTTCTCTAAACCATTGTCAAATAAACTATTAATCCAAAACTGTGAATTTCAACATATAATACACAAGCAGACAATATCTCTTAAGTAAGTTTAGCTGACCTACCAGGTCCATCTTTGCTTGTTCAAATTCCTTCTTCTCCTTCCTCTGTTTTTCAGCATGCATAAGCTCCATTCTGAAATACTGCAAGAGTGACAAGAAAATGAAATTACTCTGGGGATAAATCATAAAAATCTAAGTCCACAAACAGGGTAAAACAAGCTCTGTAGAGATACAAATCAGGACTTCACCACATCCCACACATGTCCTAGAGCCTTGGTTTTTGAAGGTTTGTGCACCTACTACTATCTGCCCTGTGTATTTGCCCAGAAATTTCCAACAGGTAGCAATGATCATTTTTTAGTCCTTCTCTAAACCTTAACTTGCCCCCAAAGGAAACCAAGCTCCTCAGCAAAGACTGGGGATGCCAGACTGAGCCTGACAACTATGTCCTAGCAGAGCTTAACAGCACCTAAGATAGGATTTTTGGGGTTGGTTTTTAAAATATTTTTGACATTTTCCTGCTGATGGAAAACCAGGAGTTTTTCCAGTTGTCTCAGACAGATCTGGGAAATATGCTGAATTGATTTGCTCTGATTGAACAAGAAAGTGGTCATAGAGAAAAACAGGAACTCACTTCTTGATAAAGTTTGGGGCACTCTGGATGGAAGCGCAAAGCACGAAGGAACAAGTGCCTGGCACTTTCTGATGACAGTCGTGTCTCCATTTCCCACTTTGCTGCCATAATCCACAGTGCTGCAACAGGTGACACAAATAAATTTATTTAACCTCTCAACATGAGCTCAGCCCCAGAATAAGACTGATTATCTCCCACATAAAACTGTAAAGCAGACAGGCAGATCCAAGAAGTTTAATCTGGTTTAGCTACAGATCTAATGATGCCTTCAAAAGCCAAAAGGCAGTCATGAGCACTTACCATCACACAGAGTCCCCAGTCCACCTGGGAACTGGTCATTCTGATCTACTTCACATCCCTTTATGACTGCTCAGCACAAGCCCTGTCAGAGCCCTTCACTGAAGCAGCAGCAAGGCAAAGAGCAGAGAGTAGGAACTTTAGCCCAACAGCTTGAACTGAGATCTACAAGAACTTAAACCAACACCAGACAATCTATGCTGAGGCATTTATGCAGCACTCACCACTGTGCTATTTACCTGGTTTATTGGAATGAATGGCCAACATAGTAGAAAACACCTTACTGAGTTGATGTTTTGCGTTCTGTAAAAGAAGCAATTTTGTTTCACCCACTCTGGCATTGAATTGAAGCCCCAGCACCAAAGCTTCAGTAGGAAAGGTTACAAGCTGTAGTACAATTGCTCAGAAAAAGATGCTTCTCTGCTACATTACCTACAGCAGAAAGTGTCTCATATTTACTCACTAGTGACCAGCATTTAAATGTCATTACATTAGAGTAGTATGGCTAACTCAAATTTTCTGAACCACACAGCCAACACAAATGTTGCCAAGTCCCAAACCCATGATTTCACTGCCCTCTTCTGAAATAGAGACTGTATTTTCCTTTGGCCACCTTCACCACCATGCAAAGTCACGTCCTTCAGTAGAGAAATGACAACACTTGAATGCTGGTAATAATGTGAAGCCTTGCACAGGTAAGTTTATCAAGTACAAAATTGATAGAATTAGACTTTTCAGCATAGTCACTACAATAAATATTTGGAACAAAATCACAATTCACAGACAAGTGAATCACTCACTCCAGAGAATGTATAGCCAATATTATGGTTCTCACAAACCAACTGGTACTCCAGATTTAATGGAGTCAGCCTCATTTTTGCCCCTGCAAGCATCAAATTTCATACTAATTGACTCTCAAACTCTACACTTACATACATGAGTGAAAATCCCAAGCAGCTCCAACAATACTATAAAAATTACTTCAGTATTACAGCATGTAGCAGTAAAGTTTGTACCCCTATCTTTAAATCAAGATTCAGATGCATGAATAAGTACCAGTCTCAAGCCAGCTAAGATCAGGATTTGAAAACTCACCCACTGCTTGCAAAATGCAACATGGGAAAGCCAGAGCTGGACATCATCCTGTTGGAAATCAAAAGAAGAAAATAATCAACCTCACAATGTACAAAACCGCTTGAACACTGACAAGCAAACAACACACCCTTGGTACAATGACCTGGCATACAGAATAAAAAAGAATTACGAATATCAGTACAAATAAACTTACTTTCCATTTCCCTGTAGCTCGGTTGAACAGGCTGTGGACTCTATGCAGAATAGAGTGCTCAATTTCATCCTTCTTAAATGAATATCCAGTGCGCTAGGAGGAAAAAAATACTAATTTTATTCAATAGAAGATTTGGCATAAAGTATTTTGCACTCTTTAACAGCTGACAAACTTACTGCTCTTCTTTTCTTGATCAGTTCCAGCAGATTAACTTCATACTAGAATGGAAAGAAAAAAACATTTAACAGCAAATGTGGAGGCCCATAACAGCAAGGCAAGAAAAAACTGTATCAAATTTGTTGTAGATGATCAGGTGGACAATAAACATTACAGTCAGGAAAGCATAAGCAGTAATTTTTGGCTGGGTCACTACATTTCTAAGACTTCTGGCCCTTCACAGGGCAGCCCAACAATCCTATCTTATGCCTTAAAGCGTTGTCCCAACACTCCTTGAGCTCTGTCAGGCTCCTGGTCATGACCATTCCCTCTAAAGCCTGTTCAGTGCCCAACCACCCTAGAAACCGTTTCCTATTACTGAACTTATTAATTCCCCTTAACTACACACATCAGGGAACAAATTCCCCCTTTACACAGCACATCAGGGAACTGGGGGCTCTACACCTTGGAGAGACAAGTACTTACAGGAAAAGGTCACAACACTAGAGAAGCTTGACCCCAACCTCAGGCACCAACTCCTGGCTACGCTTCATACTCTGGTGCCAAGAGCCGCTCACAGGTGAACACCTGGGACCAGGTGAGGAAGGGGTCTCCGTTTTCTGACCTCTTTCCAACATGAGTCACTACAGAACTACCCGGGCCTAACTGAGCTGGGTCTGCACCGAGAACTGCCCCGCTCCGCCGCTCGGTGAAGCCTACCTGGATGTAGTTAATGAAATCCTCCTTCCGCAGCGCTCTCCGCTGGATTTTGTACTCCAGAGCCGAGGCTTTCCTCAGGACAGCCCTGCGGGAACGGGAGATCAGCGCCCGGAGCGCTCCCGGCCGCACCACGTGCGCTCACCCGCCCGCCCGGGCCCCGGCCCCGCTCACCGGATCTCTTTGTGTGTGAAGAGCCCGACCCGCTCCAGCTGCTCGAGCTCCGGGATGCGATCCTCCAGCCGCTGCTCGATGCGCTCTGCCATGGCCGCGGGGCTCCGGTGTGTCCGGCCCGGCACAGCCCGGCACGGCCGCCGCCGCTTCCGCCCGCTGCCCGCGCCGCTTCCGCGGCCGCTGCGCCCTCTGCCGCCCCCTGCCCGGCTGGCGGGGCCAGAACCGCAGAGCCTCGGCCGGGTTGGAAAGCGGCTCTGGAGATCGCCCAGTCCAACCTCTCTGCCCAGGCAGGGTCACCTGCAGCAGGGGACGCGCAGGTGAATTTGGAATGTTTCCAGGGTGGGAGACTCCACGATCTCCCTGGGCAGCTGTTCCAGTGCTCTGCCACACTCCACGGAAACAAATTCTTCCTCATGTTGAGCTGGAACTTCTTGTGTTTTAGTTTATGGCCATTGGTCCTTGTCCTGTCACTGAGCATCACTGAAAAGAGTGTGGCACCATCCACTTGGCGTCAGCCTTGCAGCTAAACACGATGGCATTGATCAGGCTCAGTGATGGGACATCAGCCTGGAACTGCTCCAGCACATTGCTTCTTGGTAGGATTCCTCCAGGACAAATGTCTCTTTGTCTCTCACGTGGCACCTTCATTCTTTTCACCTTCCAAATTTTTAAGAAAAGATCCTCTACTGTGAGGGTGGTGAGATACTGGCACAGTTGCCCAGAGAACATGTGGATTCCCCATTCCTGGAAATGGTCAAGGTCAGGTTAGAGAGGGCTTGCAGTAACCTGGTGTAGTGGACCATGTCCCTGCCTGTGGCAGATGGTTAGAACTAGATTATATTTAAGGCCCCTTCCAACCCAAAGCATTCCATGGGTCTATGATTCTGAGAAAATTAACAATAAAACCAGGCAACAGTAAATTTTTGTTTCTGAAATTAGGGATGTTCCAGAAAATAAAAATGGAGATGGGAGATAATTTATTGAGAAAATGGCTTAAATACATATTATCCATAGCAGTATCTGCTGCTTATGCTTTGAGTTGTCACTGCTGGCACTGAGCTGGTGAGACACAGAACCAACCCCACCTCCAAACCCTACCCTGTCACAGCCATCACTCCCTCCTGGGGGAAAAGGCAGGTGCTTGTCTCTGAAAAAACAAGTATAAGGGGAAGAGGCAGCAGACTAAAAGAGGTTTTCTGGCACAGAATTATACATAACAGCCAAAAAAAAAGTGAATTATTTTCTCTTTGCAGTCAAAGGTTTTAACAGGTGTTGCCAAGTACAGAGTGAGTACCTGAGACTTTTGTTAAGAACACAGGTAAGACAAAACACTTTAGAAGAACTATCAGGAATAGCAGAATTTTTTTTTTGCCTGCTGTGACTTGGATTTGTGGTGGCTTTTTCCAATTTTGGGACCAATTAGAAAAAAACTAAACTAATTCTTAGTGGGACAGGTTTAGCAACTTTTCACTCTGACAGGAAATAGTGACATGATTTTCCAAGAAGTACCCAAACAGGAAAGCTACCAGGAAATGGAGAGGCACCATCCAGTCACAAGACCAAGAAGTACAGACTGGTGCTGCATTCAGAAGTTGGTGGCCTAGGCAGCTCTGGATTGCAGCTGTCTCGTGCCAAGGGACCCCTTAACCACCCCACAAGGACAAGGGCAATTCCTGATGGAGACTGTCCTCCCTGGAGACTCCCTTGTCCTACACTGAATGTCCTCCACAGGCTGGAGGGGGATTGGCACGGCCATCCCAGCACAGCCGTCCCTACTGGTGAGCCAAAGCCTTCAGTCATTGGGACCTGAAGTTGAGTGAGTTCAGCTTTCAGTAAAGCAGCACAGCAGTCCTTTGCAGTGGTGGTGGAAGAGTGGTATTCATAATCACCAGTAACTTGTTAATTATATTGGGTTTGACATTTTGAGATGCACCAGCTCAAGCTGATTCTTGTGCAAGTCCACAGGTTTTACTAAAATAAGGAGAACAGCACTGGGCATCAAAAGTAGCATTAGCACACTGAATTGCTGAGTAAGAGTGTGATTGGATTTATTACTGGATTATTTAACTTCATTTGAGTATTTTTGCATCTGAGCGCATTACTTTATACTAAAAAGCATTCTGTACTTACAGCTAATCTGTCGTGGTGCATGTAGATCCCAACATGTAAATGACAACACTACATGCAGCGTAGGAGTTATGAATTGAAAAGGGAAATGCCAGCCATTACCTGAAAACCTCTGGAAAATTCTATGTCTGTCTTCTTGCTTTCCTCTCTCTTCAACCATTCAGCTCTTCTTTGGCTGAAAATCAGCAGTAACTGATTTTGGTGAGAGACACCAACATAAACAACAGAGTCTTCTAAAACTTTGTTTGATTATTCTGGCAGTCTAAAAATACTGTTCTGTGATCAACCTACAGTGTTCTGCCACCTGAAGTCAGTCAGGAATTTGAAACTCACCAAACCATCCATGACTGTTTTAATGTACGTGATGGAGAAGTGTGTATACCCTCAGGGGCCACCACAACCTCCACCTTGAAAGTGCCTCCAGGAGAATTCAGTCCCGTGCACAGATCTACCAACAGGTCTGAGAGTTCCCCACACACTGATAACAATGGGTGTCCAACAAGGCCCCAGAGGGCATTAAATTTCTTGCTGGCACTTGTCAAAGCACCACAATATCATCCCATAGAAGCACATAGACACAGCACAAACCACTCTGCAGGACCCATCACTGTGGGACTCAAAGGATCAAAGAATGGTGTGCACCAAAACAATAGACTCCCCAAGTTTCTAGTTTAGGGGCCTGGTACTTCCCACTCAAAACCACAGAGTGAGTAACAATAAGATTTAAAATACTGAACTTCATTGATGACTTCGCAGGATTATTTACAAAAAAAAATAGATCAAAACCCAATTGAAAACATTTTTTGTTCCCTCAGATATCCCTCCTTTCCTGTAGATGGAACAAGTACAAAAATAAAAATGCCTTTCCTTTTCTTCTCCCAGGAAAACAATCCTTAGAACAATTAACATAACGGACTGTCAAAAGTGCTCATACCAAAGTGACAAACGCTGTGAGTGGCAGGCAAGCTCAGCCCGACCCACCAGAACACTGCATGCTGGATTTGTCATGCAAATCAAAATGGAACCTGACATGCTCTTTGTTCATTTCCCTTTCATAAAATCTACTTTAAATGCCTCCCATGTGCCTTGTTTTGGAAGCTGACATTCCAAATGCATCAGTGCAAATTAAGGAGGGATCCATTACCAATAAAGACGTTGCAATACAGAGAGTTTCAACAAATCTTATTGGGAAAACTGGAGAAACAACTGCTGCAGCTGCCAACTGCAGGGTCCTGCAGTTTGCTGCTTTTATGAAGTCTCTTTAGAAAAACTCCGTCAGTAGGTCCTTGTGGAGAAGTTCTGGCAAGCTGTCACAACTTTATAATTATGTCTGCAAGCAATGGATACGTTGTGAATTAGGAGTAATCACAGTGATTATCCGTTAAGTTTTGTCTATATTAAAACATTTAATGGTTAATGTGCCTAAGACAAATATTTAAATTACAAATGTATTTATATCTATCTTTTTCATTTCTGCTATTTTACCACCTGAGTGCAGAAACAAGTATAGCTTTCTCAAAGATGCCCCCAAATGTACAGTATTTTACAATTAACACGTACTTTATGAAAATGCCTTTTAAACAATGACAGTAATGTTATGACCTCATGAAAATAATTGAGAAGCCTCCACTGACTTCAGCTAAGCCAGTGGTTCATCCCTTTGGGACATATTTTTAATAAAACCCTCAAAGCATTTACTGAGCATGTGGGACTTAGATTTAAAAATATGTGAGCACATCTGTTAATAAAACAGCTTGGAATTTACTCTCAAAAATAGACTAACCCAAACTTTGGACTACATTAACTTACTTAATTTTGTAATTAAAATAATTTACATGATGATTTGGTTTCACCCCTGCCAAAACCAGCAGTCAATCTGAATAAATAGTGGTTTCATCACTGCAGTTCCACTCTGAGCATCCAAAAATTTAGATTTAAGACTTTGCAGTTGGTCAGGTGGACTGTTCCATACCAACATTAGTCCTGGTACATGTCCTAGACAGATGTTATTTTTTCCATTCTGATAGAAAAATGCTATTCTTTGTCAATGCATTGCTTTACTCTTGCAGCTTGCTGGCACTGATCCTGCGACTTTAGATCTGAATCCCTCCAGGAATTTCATTCACTCACTCTTCTCTTTTTTCAGCTCTAAGTGGTAAAAAAACCCCAAAACCAACAAATATAAATATTTTCATTTAGTGCCTTAACAGAACTATTATCTGATACTTTACATATCATCTCTTTTAAAAGGCAAAACCTTTACTTTCTTCTCTGCACTGGCTCTGAACTTGAATTTTTATGAATCAGAGTTTTCCTCCTACTCATTTTGAGGCATTCTGTTTTGCCCCAAGATCTGAACCATCTATACACAGGGAATTTCCAGCGAAGAGGAATGATGCCTCTGGAATTGTTTCCTTGCCAATTCACATCTGGCACTCAGTATAAGATCCATCTGCTTATTCAGGGTCTCCAGAGGCTTGCACAGTAGTGGCTCTGAGTGTGCCTTTTAATTTGATTTTGTCATTTGGCTGGTTGGTGAGTAGCTGACAGTCTGTCTAAATGCAGCAGGGCAGTTACAACTAGTCAGTCATGTCCTAGTTGCCAGTTCATAACCCAGTGGAATGCCAGTCACATTTCTACAATTTGAAACTATATCAGTCATCTCCCCTACATACTACCAAAATGTCAACACCACAAATTATATTGCTTAATTATCTTTAATTTAATTTATTTCTTGTCTGTTGCCAGAGGTCTGGAGAGCAGATTCATGCTAAGCTTAATTTACCTCACTAACCTGTTAAGTTTCAAAGGGTGGGTGAAATTGTGGCATGGCCTTGGATGACCTATGTCATAAGTAGCAATTTCAGGAAAGATAGAATTCCTCAGAGCAAAGTCTCGTATCTTTTACATGCAAGCATGTGGGTGCCAGCATCAGTTGTACTGGTACAACAAAAAGCATACACTATACCACATACAGATTTATTTCTCTTTCCAAAAACTGGAATTAGGATTGGTCACAATTTGCCTCCTACTGTGTTTCTCACATCCTTCTACAGAGATGGTTTTAGCATGGTAAAAGTTCTTTGAGCACAGTCATGACAACAACCAGTAAAACTGCTTCTGGAGTATAGATAATTCAGATTATAGTGTGCAGAATCATAACCTCCCAAGCAGCATTCCAAAAACAAGATAAATGCTTGTAAAAGTGTTGTGAAGCAACCTCTGGCATATGAAACCCGAGATAACATGAAACCCCAGATAACTTTCCTATTAAACATTTAGATAAGTTTTCCCATGTATGAATTTAGTGTATCTGTGCTAACTGGTAAACACTGAGAACACAGTTTCTGCCCTGATCTTATCCTTTAAGTAACCGATGGTGATAAAGTTCCAAATTCTCACTTTATTAATCTGTACTTGGTTTAGCCACAAAAGAAATAATTGGTCCCTGTTAAAACTTATCCCTTACTTAAAGCTGAAATTAATTAGTTAACTAATTTATTTGAGGTTTTATTTTACTGTCTATTGACATGTTCTTTGATCCTCCAATATTTTTCTTTTTGAGTGATTGAAGATTTCATTCTTGCACTGTCAACAGACCTTTTGTTCAGAAACTTCTATTTACATCTGTAACTGACTTCATTCTCAGATCTTCCCAGTAGTTTCTCTTTGATCTCTGCATTTCTGAGTTTAATCATTAAGTTTGCATCTGAAGTGTTTCAGTTGCCGTATCTTTCACAGTTTCCGGGACTCAATTAAGAGAACACAAATACTGAAAGTTCACTTAGAATCATTTTTTGACAGTTTTGTGTATTACACATACTCCATCTCTGAAATTACAGTATGAACTAGAATGATTCCTAGTCCATTTCCATGTATGAAGTATTTAAATGTCAAGATTTGGCATGGATTTTTTTCTGTGTAGTTAGTATATTTCTGGTTTTACATTTTAATCATCTTAAGAGATGTCCTACCTTTCTAGAGCAAATCATTCTATTGGGCCCAGGCTTTTCACAATGCTTTTGAAACAAGTGGTTTTAATTCACTATCTCGATTCTCATGACAAAAACTACTGCTAAAAAGCCACCAAGCAAAAAGAAATCATTACCTGAAAATCAGGAAAAAAAATTCAGTGTAGAAGAGTCATGAAAAACACAGTAAAACGTCGCTAAGAGAACTCTAAGAAACAAGTCCTAAGCAATACTGACTACTAATTATCACCGATTGTTCACCATGTGAAAGCAGAAGGCAGGTGACTCCCTGGTGCAAAACAGCCTGTGCATTCACTTTTCACTCCCTGCAATAACTCAAGACAACGAGCAACCTGCTGGCTGAAAGCTGGGCATTGTGGGTGCATTAAGATTCCCCGAGGGCCAAGTTCCTCGAGTGCTGTGCTCCTGGAATACATTTGAGCAGCTCTGTACAAAAGCAGTCCCCAGCCAAACACGTGAATGAGAATCACAAGTGGCTGCTCTGTCAACATCTCACACACACAGGACATTCATGGCTACACTTGGGTTCCTGTGTGGGATCCCAACTCTTCCCTTCTGCCATGCTCCACAGTGCTTCCCTTACAGCAAAGTCTATTTTCTCTTTGCCGAGTTCCCTGCTTATTAAAGCAGGGCAGCACTGTACACTAGTACGCAGAAAAACCAGACTGAAACTGAGAACTTCCACCCCAACAGCAGTACAATCCTGCCATCCCAAATACACCCAGTACTGCACCTACTCCTGTGCTGTTACTCAGGGAGCTGGAACTGCTCCTGTGCTGTTACTCAGAAAGCTGGAACTGCTCTCATCTGTTACCCAAAAAGTTGGAATAGCTTCCTTTCTCCAGGTGCAATATTATGCAGCTTCTGTTTACAAGAGTCTGGGAAAACACTTAGTGGGTGTTCACTTTTGTTTTCCAAGTAGGTAGGGAAGAGTAGCTTATCTAACAAGTTCCATGGCCAATTACTGAAAAATGAATTAATCACTATTGCAGGTGAAGTTAACTCAGCACCTAGTGAAGTTTATTTGTGTAAATGAAAGAAAGGGGTGCCACTGAAATGGGAGTACGGTGACACAGATGGGACCTTCCCATCTACACATGAGGTGCTTTTGTTTGTCTTGGTTCTGGAGCATTTGTGCATCCTCACTCATCTCATGGAAAACCTGTGTTTGGGGACAGGGTGTGAGAAGGAGAACCTGGGTGCATGAAAACAACAAGAAGCAAGGTTTGGATTTAACCAGAGAAGTGCAGTATGTAAAGTCTTTTCCATACTGCATGCCCTTGAATCCCACTGACTCTGCTCATTAGCTCAAGGCCAAAATAAACAAACAGAGGTACCCAGAACAGTCACTGAGGATTTGTTATTCTCAACAACACCCTGAACACCCAAATTCAGAGCCTTACCAGTGGGGAATAACATTGTTCCCTAATAAATACTGACCCTGGCTCCCATGGTGGCCCAAATCTGGAACCAATCTGTAATGAAGACTGACCAAAAGTTTACATATTTAGCTCATAAGCACTGTTTTGTTCCAAAGTTACATGTAATATTAATTTCCCAGAAGATAAACTGATCTGTAGTAGTATTTAGTTAGCTACTAACAATCTATATAGACAGATCTATGTTTAAAGATGTGAGGAAAGCAGAACCTTAATTTAGACTGAGTTCCAAATACACAAGTGTTCCTTTCTCCTTTAAAAAAAAAAAAAAAAAAGATCTTTTGTGAATATTCTTGTGCTGAGACACAGTAATTTAGAGGACTGGAAGCTGGAAAGTTAAGTAGTGTGGCCATAGGGGTACTACAGGCAACCAACAAAATAATTATGAAATGAAACAAAAATCCATAAAGTGCTATAAAATATGCATGTTCTTTTACATATATATATGAAGGGGCAAAAATCACTGCAGTTCTTCCATTAAAGATGACAGGAATACTGGGCACACACAGACTGCAAAAATCCATAGGAAAAAGAGATTTACAAGTAGCATGTGCTTTCCATCTGCAGGAAACAAATCTGATCTTTTGCATATCAAATGCAAACCCCACAGACAGGATGTGAAAACAAGAATGGATTGACCATCTCAAGACTGAAAATCTGACATAGCATGGAAGCACCTCTGCCACCTACTTCTGCTTTCGTTTCAGGGTTTTGTTCCAACAGCATGCCTGGTCTGCAATTGTTTGTTTCTTCCATTTATCATCTCAAACTTATTAAACTGCCTTTTTTTTCCTCCTACATTATGTTAGGATACTTTTTATCTTTATGGCAAAAAGATATAGTATCATAATCTTCTACTGTTTTAATTTAACCTGTTTATGTAAATTTCAGGCAGGCACACTATTTCACTGCATCTTTTTTAGACTACTTTATTAGAAAACACATTTTCAGTGTCATCTGCTAAATATGGCAAACTTTCTGCTATCTGATGTAGATGTACACAAGAAAAATGTTGTAATGTTTTGGGTTTTAATAAATGCATCTGTAAAATCTGTAGGGGTCTATATTACTAGGCAGATCAAGGACACAACAATCTGACACCATAGTTCATTTCTTCTGAAGAAACTGTTATGATCTCCATCTTTCTAAAAGGAAATTATTTCTTTTTCTTGCTTCTAATTGTGCAAAATTAATCAAAGTTACTTGCTATTTTGTGTCCTGTGCTCTTTCTAGCCATCCATTCTGTGAAGCTCCAAATATAGAATGAATCATAGAATCACAGAATGGTTTGGGTTGGAAAGGACCTTAAAGATCATCACCTTTCAACTTATGCCACGGGCAGGGACACCTTCCACTGGGCCAGGTTGCTCCAAGCCTCATCCAGCCTGGCCTTGAACACTTCCAGGGATGGGGAATGACATTTCAGAGTTTTTGAGGACTGTACCTCATGAATACTCTGTGCTCCTTAAGGACATATGAACAGCCCAGGACAGCAAATCTAAACAAATTTAAGAAAGGAAGAGACTCTTTACCAACTAAGGAAAACAGGCTCAAGCTACCAAAGTGCTCCTGTTTGGCAGCCAGTCCTACCTTTCCAGAGACAGATGTGGTGCTGCACTGTGTTGTCTCACTCAAGGCAGGAGTCTGAGCCCTGGTTCCTCTGTTCACAAGCAGATCCAACTCAATGCCAGAGATTAACTGCTGAATTATCTTTTATTCCTGCTTGGAAGGTTGCCCTCTGTCTCCTTCCAGTTCTGAACTTTAGAAGGATGACCAACAGAAGCAACAGAGGCTTGGAAGCAGTTGGGAGGAAACAGGAATAAATTAGGCAATAAACAACTTCCAAGGACTGAATTGCAATTGTACAAGATTGAGGAGCCTTTCTCATACATGCTTCAATATTGATATATTTTGTCACTTTTAACAGGGTGTCACCAGCCTCAAGCTCAACCTCTGATCACCTAGAGATACCCATAATTTGGGATGCTGCTGGTCTCTAGCCTCTGAGTCCAGCCTCCCAAACACCAAACATCAGAAACATCACCAGAAGTCCTGGGTATTACAAGCAAAGAAATTACATGTAAGGTTCTCAAAAATGTGCAGTACATCAAACACTGCTGCTGCCAGGAGTGAGAGACTGACATGAAATGATATATTCAGTAGCAACAAGTGGCTGTAGAGAAATAGAAGATAAAGAAGGTGGAATATTAAGCAGAGATAATTATAAGCAGGGTTAAATATATAACAGTATTGTTTAGAGGAAGAAAACACAATGTAGCTAAAGTGGTGACAACAATGAATTTATAAAAATGTAAGAAAACTAAGGCTGAAGCAAAATACTGAAAAGGTTGAGGGTGAAACATCAATGCCTGATGAGGGAAGGAGGAGGGGGAAAAAAAGATAAGGGAAGAAAAGATCTTTTCCAGAGCAAACATGAAAAATTAATGGTACAGCAGAAAAAGCAAAAAGAGGGGGATCGTAATCAACAAACACCTGTTTATTTGAATGTTTGGGGTGTATACACATATATTTTCTTTAAACATAATAAGGTTAATAAGGGACAAAGACATCACTTTAGAATCTCCCTTTATTGATAATGAAAGGCACATTTACAGCATGACTGACTTTGATACATGGTTTTCCTCATTTATCACTAAGTTCATTTTTCTTACCGCTAGAAATTAGAAGATAAACGGAGATGGTGGGGTGCCAGCACCTCAGTTATATCTGGCAGCAGAATTCACGGCTGTATTTCACACAGACCATTCTTACCCTACCCTGTACAATTACCCCGGACAAGTTTTGCGAAGGAAAGCAAACAGAACGGAACGGCTGTCGAAGCCTTTTGTGTAAGAGCTGCCGCAGTGCTGATAAGGAGGTGATTAAATGGAGCCGCTGCTGAATTTCCCCGCGGCCGCACTCGGTGTTTCTCACACAGAGCTGCTGCCCTGACGGCGGCCCCGGCCCGAGCCCGGCCCCGCCGCAGCTGCCAGGGCTCCGGCCACAGCGGCACTTCCCCGGGGACAGAGGAAGAGTGATGAACCCAGAGACACTTCACCTCAGAATTCAAGTCTCCCTGCACGCATGGGCAACTTCTTCTGCCTTCCTGAGGAAACCTCATGGTTAGCTAAGGTTAAAGCTACGGGATAGCAGCAGGACCTCACGGCCGACCCAGTATAACCACTTCCACCACAAAAACGATACCGATTTATACCTGAGCTTCTATTTTGACAAATTTAGCTCTTGAGCTCTGCGGACAGCGGAGCGGCCCCTAAGGCAAGAGGAGCATTAGCCACCTATGCGGCCACGGGGGCAGCGGGAGGTGGCATGGAGAGCCCGGCGGTACACGGAGAGCCGGGGCGGCCGGGGCTCGGGGCAGCCCGGGGGCTCGGGGCAGCCCGGGGGCTCGGGCGGAGCGCTGCCGGCGGGGTGCGAGGACGGGGTGCGGCGAGCGGCCGCTCAGGCCGGCGGGCCCCCCCCCCCAGTACCCATCATGCCCCGCGCCGGAGCGCGAGCGGCGCTTTCCCGCGAATTCAGTTCAAAGGCGGGGGGTGGGGGGGGCGCGCGCCGAGCGCGCGGACCAACCAAACGCTTCCAGAACCATCCGCGCGTCACGCGGGGGCGGGACCGGCGCCGGCCAATGGGACGGCGCGGCGCCATCCCCGCAGCCAATGGGCGCGCGCGGGGGGCGGGCGCGCGGCGGCGGTCGGGCTCGGCGGCCGCGGCGCTGAGGGGAGCGGGGCGGAGGAGACTTGGCGGAGTTGGAGCGCGGCGCGTCCCCCCCCCGCCTCACGCACCCGCCCCGGCCGGCCCTGCCCGCCCCGCTCGGTCTCCGTCCCGCCGGGGCCCGCCTGGGGCCACTCCTATGGCTCCTCAGAAGCACGGTGGAGGAGCGGGGCCCAGCTCGGGCTCCGCTGGCGGCGCCGCCGGAGGAGGAGGTGGTGGCGGAGGAGGCGGCGGGTTCGGGGGCTCCGCCGCGGCGGCGGCTCCCGGTGGCAAATCCGGCGGTGCCGCGGGCGGCGGCGGCGGCGGAGGAGGCAGTGGGTACTCGGGCGGCTCCTCGGCCTCCTCGGCAGCGGCGGCGGCGGCAGCGGCGCTGCCCCCCGTGAAGAAGCCGAAGATGGAGCAGATCCAGGCCGACCACGACCTCTTTCTTCAGGCCTTTGAGAGTGAGCACCGGGTCGCCGGAGGAAGTGGGGGCCGAGCCGGCGGGACCGGCCCGAGCTGCCGCGGAAAGGGCGGGAGGAGGAGGGGAGGGCTGTGGGGAGCAGGGGCTTCCGGGGGTAAACACGCTCGGGGGATGGAGGGAGGGAGCGGGGCCGGGGGAGGCGGGGGCCGGCGGGTCCCGGGCGGAAGCGCGGGGAGCGGGGCCGGTGTGCGGGAGGGAGGCGAGAGGCGCCTGGGGCCCGCGGGGCGGAGGGCGAGGGTGTGTGTGCTGTGTGTGCCCGCGGCCAGCGATGAACTTGGTTCTCAGTAGCACTTCCCATCACGCTTTCGGGGCGGCTGGTTCCCTTCCCTCCTCCCGCAGCCCCTGGAGGCTCTGGGCAGTGAGGGGCAAGGGGGCCCTTTCCTCTTTGGCCTCTTCCATTCGAGCCCCTTTCAGGGGCAGGACGCGATTAAGAGTTCGCTGTACTTGGTTTTTCTTTGTTTGGCAATAATTTTCACTTAGTCGAGGTTCTGTATTGGAAATCGACCTTTACGACCCAGGCATCCCCCCTGTGGCAGTTCCACATAGGAGGAGAATCCCCCTGAATTCACTAGAAAGTTGTTTGTGGAAATCTGGTTTAAATGCACTGTGGGCCGGTAAACTTAAGTTGCACTAAAAGATTTCTGTGCAGCTGCCGGGATTTGAAGGGACTTTTTAATGCTCTACTTGAACACATGATCTCTTTTGGGATTGGTGCTGTCAGTGGTCACACTTACTGTAGACGGTGACAGTGTTGGAGTTTTTGGTGTAGTCTGGAATAAAGCATGGCCGTTTGAGTGTCAGTCTTTTTAACAACACTCTGTATTCAGTAAATACTGTGCTGCAAATGGGTCAAGTCACAGACTTGAGTTTTAAGAGCTTTTTCTCAGTAGCTGAGGTGGAAAAAATTCTTCTGCTCGTGGCTCAGTGTGTCAGACAAGGGAAGCACAGAGCTGAGCAGGTGGGGATCAGGAGGAAGCTACACTGTAGATATACATACATATACACATACTATGTTAATCCTGTAGTGTGACTATCATGGGAAAACTGCAGTGAGTAAATACTGGATCAAAAAAATCCTAACACATGTAGTACTGAATTGCATTCTTCCTGACTGTTTTTGTCCCTTTTCAAGGTCATATGCTAGGAAAAGATAAAAGATTTATTTTAAGCTTTTGCTGAGTAATACAGACTTGTGAGACATATGTCTCTCAGCAGGTTGAAGAGTGTGCTTCAGAATTTTTCCACTTGGGAAAACTAATGTTGAAGCAGCAATGTGTTGCCTTTAAATTAAATTACATCCTTGTGAATGTAACTTGATGTTTTCATACATTAAGAAATTATAATTATGTCATGGGGTTTTTGAGACTGAAAAACATAGGATGTCTTTTTCAAAGTTGCGACTACTCTGTATTTTCACTTCCTGGCAAAATGTACATGTCTTCATTTCTTTCCTATCTTGATTTGAAAAATACAGATTTTATTGTGATAATTTGCATTAAATAGATTTTCACTGGCAAAAAGCTGTCCTTTTCTACTTCTAACTACAGAATTCCACACAATAAGGTTTCCAGCTATTTGAAATAAATGTTTTGCAGTCACATGAAAAGAAAATTTTATATTTCTTTAAAAATAAACTTTGTTTTCTTTATGTGGGAGATGGAGGCAGTGTTACCAGCCTTAGCATGGTTATCAATACGTTATCTATTCTCTTTTTTTCTCTCCACTTGATGTGTATTAAGTAATTTATAACTTTTTTTTCTGATGTTACTTAGTGAAGTTGGCTTTTATTTCAGTTTAAATAGGGAGTATTTCAGTTTAGTTTGGAATTCTTGTTAGAAATAACCTGATCCAGACAAAACCCTTCTTGTCCTGATTTAATTGGTTAAAACTAAACTGAAGGTCCTTCTCTGCTTTGTAGGCAAGTCTTGATCATTTGAACATTGGTTCTCAGACCTGTTTGAGATGATTCTGTGCTTTAGTGTCCATTTTGTGAACAGCTGAATTATCTTTTCTCCTTTTGCACTTTAAAAAAGTAGCTGCTCTACCAAAACCGACATTAATTTCCCACCTTAGAATGATCCATAATGGATCATAGCCAACTGACAGTCCCTGTTCTTGTTTCAGTACCTGCTGCAAGTGACCTTGCTACTTGCCAGAAGTGTAAAGCAATCAGAATCTAAATTGTCTGACTGTAAATTTATTGTGCTCTTTTGGTATCCTAGCAGATGTGCTCATTAACTTAATGGAGAAAACATACCTCTATGACCATAGGTTGTGATATGTTGAGGTATTTTTTCTGCCCTTTGATGATATAAAGTCTGTCAGAATCACATTTTGTGGAAAGCAGAGCAGTCAGAGTTGAGTTGTGACCCCTGATTTGTGGCACCTTAAGCAAGAAGTTGCTTTGTGTTGTAGAGTTGGTGAAGTAACCTTGAATGTGATAACTTGGAGGTATTTGGATATTGTGATGCTTCACTTAATACCTTTTGTGATAATTGTTTCAAAGTAATTGCCATACTAAGATACTTTTTATCATTTAATACTGTCTTTCTGGAGGTGTAAGTTGCATTGGGTAACATGTGTTCCTTTTTCTTAGAACCAACGCAGATATACAGATTTCTACGTACCCGGAATCTAATAGCAGTGAGTAATTAGTTTTATCACTCCTTTATTTTGCACTTGGAGAAAATTTTAATTAAAGCATAACCATTTTCTATTTTTTCCCCCCTGCAGCCAATATTTTTGCACAGAACTCTCACTTACATGTCCCACAGAAACTCCCGAACAAATATCAAAAGGTAAAATTGTTTTTGTAAAGTAATCCTAAAATGTTCACCAAGTAGCAGAAGTCCAAAAAGCAGTGGAGGGTAACATGTTTTCTTTCTGAAGAACTTTAAAATGCATACTTCAGTGTACAGTTGATTTCTGAGACCTAATAGATTTTTTGCAATGTTAAGTGTATGTGTAGCTTTATCCATGTGACTTTTGTGAATACTGGGAGTATTCAAATGTGGAGAACTATCTGCAGCATCCTAACTAATGTTTGTTTTGTATTTTGGAGGAGAACTTATTAAAAAACAAAACTGTATTGCATCCCAGCTCGTGTAATCAATGGTACTTAATCATAATCATATGAAACACTATTTTAAACTGTAACCTAACCAGCTGTTTTTGAAAAAAACAAAACCCAAATACAAAACTATTGGCTTTGTTAACTAGTCTTGAAAGAAACCAGTAATTATTTCTGTAGTTATTTTAAAAGCTGGAAAATAAAGCAGGTCTCTTTATAGTATTTTAGAAGAACTCCAGCAAATTCTTTAAAAAAGTTTCTTTGAACTGGATATGCCTGAGAGATGGGCTTCAGTTTTTATACTGCAAAATAGTCATTCCTGTCATGTCAAAATAGTCATTCCTGTCATGTGAGGTGCTTCAGCTGCCCATCAGTGGACCTGAAAACACAGAAACACTGCAGAGGGACAAGTACAGTGTACATTATTTATTAGCAGAATCACAAGGCCCTTCCAGGTACTTCCCCTTCACTGAAAATCCTTTGTTAAGACTTTAGACTTCTTTTGTAACCTGAACATTTAGTTTAAAATATTTTTGCACCAAAGTTCTTATCACTTAGAAACAGTCACCGTGGGACTTAAGTACAGCAAATATGCAACAAGATGTGATTATGCAGACAATTCTAGTTTAAACTTCATATTAATATCTAAGGGATGTCATATTTGCATGATCTATTGATCAATAGAATTTGCATATTTTTAATTAAAGGAGCTGTTTATGCCATTATTGGATCTCTTGGATATTGTTTAATGTTCCTGCTATGAGTTTTAATGCCACAATATAACTTTTTATTAAAACTAAATCCATAACATACTACTTCAGGTACTTAGAACAGATCAGATTTTTTTATTTTTTTAAACTTGAAGTTGCAGCTTACTTTTTTTTTAAAAAGTTATCAAAACTATTTTTTTTGCTTATTTTAAAGTGAGTCAGAACAAAATGTTAAGAAATTATTTTCAGGCTGTTTTGTTTTTTGTGGTTTAGTTTTGTTTGGTTTTTCTAACTAGAATTGTACTAGACCAAGGAAGGTCTTGCTTATAACTTAGATTAATTCATTATTGATTGAAATGTGTGTGTTACCTGAAAATGTTCTGTTGGATACCTGCCGTACTTGCTGGGAAGTAAGAGACAATTCTTTGCCTGTGCACTGTTATCCACTGTTCCAAATTCCAGTTGATTCAGCTGCACAGGTAAGGCTTGATTTCTGTTTGAAACATACTGATTTTTATCAGTTCCCTTAACACTTAGTTTTAGAACTGTGAGTTTAATTGGGAGGTGTTCTAATAACAGACAGATTACAGCTGTTTCTTTCAATATTTCTGTCGATGCTGACTAATTGAAATCATGCTTGTAATTAGGTTTAGGAAGATTAAATAAAACGTATCAGTATGTTTTCTTTATAAAAACACAATAATGCAACAGAAGTAAGTGAGCATAGTTGAAAGTGAAAAAGACAGAAAGTAATTGTGAAGTGTGTTCCCTTCCCCCAGGTTCCCTCTGCCCTTTCCATGCTCACTTTGTACTGTGGCCCTTCTCTTTCAGCCTACTTAAAACCACAGAAGTTGCAATTTAAAGGTAGTTTGGACTTAAAGATTGGCAAAAGAGTCTTAACTGCACTTCTGAGGGGATTAGCAGGGTCCTTGTTTGCTGATCTGTGCTGGCAAATACTTGCAGATATGCACAAGACCTGAATCACTATTCTTTCAACACAAATAGTTAAGGTCTATGATCTCGTTGTTTTAGTGAAAAAGGGACTTTCAAGAGAGAAAATATCTGAAGTAGAGAAGATCATCTTGAAGTTTATATTAAGAAAAATCCATGTTCTCGTTTCAGTACAATGAAAGTGTTAGTAAAGTTCTCTTTGCAAAGAAGTCTTTTCTGGAACTGCATCACTGTTAGCCTGCTTATGTGAACTATACATGTATATTAATTTATTCCCCTAGAACTCCTAAATGTTGCCATTGTTAAATTGCTGATATTTTTGATTGCCATTTCAGTAAACAGTATCATAAGTAAAATATAAGGAACTAATCTCTGAACTTAATGGACCTTACTTAAAGAATAGTAACTATGACTCCACATCTTTTACCTCCAGCTCTATGATAGTCTGAGAAAAATGCCAAACAAATTTATCACTTGGAGGTAGGGAACTATAACTGCATTTTTACCAGGAAATTATCTATTGATATTGCTCCACATGTTTAATACTGAGAAAATGTTTAGAAAACCTAGAATGCTTAGAGCATAGGAAAATGGTCATAGGGAATAGTTAATGTGCATTGTCAACCTGGGCTAAACAGATATTGGAGAGGTGATGAGCTTTGGTCAGCTAATACTTGATGGGAGACCTGAACTGGACTTTGTGTCTCTGGGTCTGTCTTCAGGTGTTAGTATATTAGAATAAATTATGGTGTTGGAAAGAAGTTGCCAACTTAATAAAATTACTTCACATACAGTATTTAGATAAAGAAATAATTATATTATTTATTGGCAAAATAATGACATGCTATGATGTGACTTCTAATACTTTGCTAATTATTACTTTTCTTGTCTGGAATAAGAATGGGTGGAGAAAGGAATGCACAAGATGCACATAATTGTTACACAAGTAAATGCTGTCTTGAAAATCCTGAGTGTGAGGGATGGTTATTATAAAAACTTGATTTTGTCTGTTTTGCATGGGAACATGGTAACATAAATAGTAATTAATTTTAAAGGAATTTCTGCTCTTACAAGTTAACTTCAAAGGCAAAAATTTTTTATTAGTTGCTATTTTTAGTTTCTTGGAAAGATTTCTTTTTTTTTTTAGGAGGGCTCTCTTGTTTCGACTAACCTGAGTCTGGATTTAGCAAAGGCTGTGCCACCATTCTTTATGGATCAATAATGGTCACATGCTAAATACAAGTTGGGTCAGATGTTGGTATATTTTATGAAAGATTGTTAACTTCCCCCCATTCTGGGATCCTGTTTATCTCTTAGCTGGTTTTTGGCTCGTGTTCTGCTCATGACATAACTTTGGTCTAAATCTGTTCTCTCAGTCTGGAGAAAGCCCTCTAAACTTGCTGTTCTGCAGAACAGTGGCTGATTTTGATGAGTGGAGCAAAGTGCACCCAGAGACATTTTTACCTTAGAAGCTGAAACTTCTAACAAATTATTCTGTTCTTAACTTCTCTTGCTTTAAAATTGAGCACTGCAATGTTCATTTTAACAATCCCACATTTTCGTGTAGGTGAGTCAGTTCTTCAGTCTCATGTGTGTGACTCTTGGGCTGAGTAGAGCTTTGAATCAGTGATTGTTTACTACACAAATCATAATTGTTTTTCTCCTTGTTATCTGAGTGCAGCCCTGTAGTTTTTGTTGCCCAGTGTTGCTGTTTAGTCCCCATGTGATGTGTAACTCAATCATTCACGAGCATTACATGCTGACTGCATACAGAGTGACATCAGTGTTTCTTCAGTCAGGGTATTTCTGCAGACAAATGCTTCCCACTTCCCCAGAGCATGGTGTTGTTCCCTCTGCAAGAAATCCAGTTTGGCAACCGTTTATGTTGTTCTTACTCCATTTTTCTAAGGTATAAATGCGAAGGAAAGGTGCCCTCGCACTCTTGCATTGTCACTGTAGACAAGTGCAATTTCGTGGGTATCTAGATCCAAGCGTTAACTTGCCTTTAATGAAAAATGGAAAGACTGTTCTGTAACATGTTGAATAACTTCTGAGTGAGCTTTATTTAGCAATGAACATGAAATTGTATGTATGGTAGAACAGGCTGAACATATGAGTGTGAACAGACTGATGTCAGAATTACAGAGAGGAAAGATTTGAAGTGATTATTCTCTATGACATTGTTGTCATTGGTTGTCATTGTCCCCTGTTTCCTGTGAGTGGGCTCTAAAGGTCGCTTCCAAATTCTTTGCTCTTTGCATTGTGTCCATTTAATAGAAATGTGTGGAGAAATAAGAGTTTGGGGTTTTAACTACATTTTTAACTCTTTTGTCCTGTAAGGTTTTAAGTGAATTTCATTATTATGATCAAGATCAAAATAGTAATGACTGAGGGGCTGACATGTCAATTCCTGGTATGTATAAGTAAAACAGGAAGATTTTCTTTGACAAAGCTGTAATGTAGTTAAACATGTTCATTGCAAAGGTTTCAATATGTTGCTGTTAAATGAAACTTCTTATGAGCAGTAAGATTACTGTTGCAAGGTCTGGGTTTAATTCCTTGTATTATTTTTGATACTGCTTGAGGAGCAGTTGTGTCCCTTATAACACAGGCATGATACTAGGTCTGAAAAAGTATATGTGTGTCTAAAGGGGGTTTTCTGATGAGAAGGCTAAAATGGTATATATAGACAGTTTTACATGGAAAATCAAGTGAAAGCTCAGGCTGAATGCATTTTCTTGCTGTATGTTGTGGGTATAGTGGCTGTGTAAAACTATTCTTTTTGCTTTTTCCTCACAGGAAAACTTTCAAAGTAGATGACATGTTATCAAAAGTAGAGAAGATGAAGGGAGAACAAGAATCTCACAGGTACTGTCCTGCTGTGTATTTGGGTGTGGGTACAAATGAGTACATGCATGAGCTGTGAATCAAAAATCCTTTTGACTGATAAAGTGTAAGTGATAAAGAGTCATTACTCGAAGCAAGGTAGTTGCTGTTGGAAATGTTGCTTCCAGAATCTTAAAATGTGTTGATCTATGCTGATCACTTAACTTGGAGAAAAGCAGTATTGGGATACTTTCAGTATTTGTTGTGGCATCTCTTAAAATGTGTATAGAAACCTCAAATAGGTATTTGCCTTAACTTTGTTTTTAAGAGTGTCAGATGTGTCAGTAAGTAATCTGTGTGTTGCAATTAAAAGTAAAAAAAGAGGTGGATTTGGGAAAATATAAAATTTTATTACTTGTCGTTTATGTTGTTGTACACATGCTATTTTTAACCTGTTCTTTTCCCACAGTGTTTGCAAATCATTAGACTCCTTCAGAGGCAGCTGTGATATATACAGTGTAGTCTGAAACAAGCTTACAAATTTTGTGTTCTAAGAGGTTTTATGGATTTACGATACGTTATTTTTCTTAATTATATTTTGCTCCATATATTATGGTTAGTTGCTTTGTTGAAACCACGTAGAATATTCATTTGTGTAAGGTTTTTTTTGTGCTTTCCAAACTGTAAAAAATGTGCTTTAGTGTGGAAAAATAACATGGATGAATGATGCAAGTTGGTGTCGGTAGAGTCCTTTGAATGCTTGAGGTGTTTGGCACTTCCGCTGGTCATCTCAGAGCTCTTGGGAATGTTTGTGTTTAAAAATAAGTGTGGAATGTCACGTTGTATCTGCCTGAGAAGTGAAGGTGCACAAAGTTTTGTCTAGTGGGGTAGTGGGACAGATTATATTTTGTTCAATGTAATGTGTACTTCAAAAATACTGAGTGGTTTTGAGATCCTTTTTAATCTAGATTTATGAATACATGTTTTAAACAGAAATATGCTCTGAATTTTACAATATGAAATAAAATGGGTCTATGGTCAGCAGAATAGTCTAGGCTGTGAAACAGAACAGATGCAATTATTATTTTGATTGTGTATATTATGATTGATTTGGACTTGATTAAACTGCTATCTCTTAATTTCTAAAGGTGCAGGTTCTCCCTTGTAAAGATTCTCATTACCAGGCTTAAAATACTTGTTGGCTTGGTTTTCTTTTAAGCTACACCAAGCTTAAAGCCTGTGGTTTAGGGTAAAATTCTAGAAAGTTTCCACCAAAACTGAGCTCTGTTGCTGATGACTGTCCAACAAATGTGTTTGCCTGCCTGTGAAGGCAAGATCTTCTGTCTTCAGGCAGTGTTCTTCTACTGCAGTGTTTACATTTTTTTTTTAGTGTATCAAGTCATAGAGTACACAGAATAAGTCTGTAAAGAGAAAACTGGTGTTCAGTTCTGCATCACCTGCAACTGCTGTATCCAGGCAGTTTCCAAGTTAAAAGGATGGACTGAATCATTAGAGTTCTGTACTGTATATCAGTGAAATAGTTGCTGTGATAAGAAAACACTTATTTGTTCTAACATTTCCTTTTTTTTTTCCCCTGTTTAGCTTGTCTGCTCATTTGCAACTTACATTTACTGGGTTCTTCCATAAAAATGGTATGTTTGTCAATTTATTCATTCCCCTGTTAATTTGTGTAACACCTTTGAAATTAGTAGAGATCTGTGAGGGGGATATTTGAATGTTTTTACTCTCCGCTGTTTGGATGTGGGTTTTAATTTACTTGTTCAGCCTGTCTCATTTAGTTATAATTCAGTAGTGCTTTAGAAATGCTGTAGTGTAATTGTGATGTTAAGAAGATAAGCCTTCAGGGTTTTAGTCAAAACAGCGATTTTGGCAAATGCTTCAAGCCATCATCCATTCAAACGGAAATAGACCTTGGGGAAAGTGTCCTCAAAGAATGTGATTTTTCTGGGAATGTGTCTTTGATGTTTGAAGTAGCTTTAAAAAACCCCACAGCCCTCAAATAGTTAGAAGATTCAGTGGCTTCTACTTTAAAATACAAGTGTAAGAAAAAAAATAGTCAAGCTGAGTCTAGAAATGAAGGAAAGGCCATATCAACAATTATAAAAGCCATGGAAATAATATTTTAGTGACTTGAAGTCATTTCATGATGCCTTTCAAGCACATAGGGATTTGCCTCTCAATATCAGAATATTGGAATTCCTCTACCAGAATGAAGAGGTCTATTGCTCTGGGAGTAAAAGGTGTTTTTCCACTAAAATAAAATGATATTTCTAGTTTTTTGGTTGCCATTGCTGATCACACCACTGGCAGCAGCTGCCTTGAAGATTCTAGGCTCTAGGAAATTTATTGTGCAGTCTCTGAAACAAAGTCTTATTTTCTAACATTTTTTTCGAGTTTTTTGAGAGTCCTTTAACAGCTATTGTGCATTTATTTAGCCTTGCATAATATTTAAGCGGGGTGGGGGGTAGTGTAATTTTGTTTTATTTTCCTATCTGATAGCATCTGGATCTTAAGCCTACATTTTAAGTTTGCAAGCTGTAAAGAAAAAAAAAAAACTGGGAAAAATAATTCAACTCATCTGTAATAACTGTATTCTAACTGTCATTAAATCTAACCATAACATTTTTCTGTTATAAAAAGGTAACAAGCTTGCTCTTTTAAACTTTAGAGATCAGCTATGCCTTTAAATCAGCTAATATGAAAATGATTAGGATGTATTCTCAAGTGAAAATTTGTAGTAAGTTTGGGGAGAGTTGAAACTAAGAATGTGGTTAGAGGTCTTTGTACCTGGGATGTGCCTGTGGTTAAAAAGTAATTACAGATGGATTTATATAGTTGAATAGATCTTCGCTTTTTCAGAACTTAAAATATTTTTCTGTTTAGATAAGCCATCACAAAACTCAGAGAATGAACAAAATTCTGTAACTCTGGAAGTACTGCTAGTCAAAGTTTGCCACAAGAAACGAAAGGTAAAAATTATCGGACAAATTATTAATAGACATTAAAGCAAAATGTTTAGCTGCTTCTAGAATATCTAAGTAACAACTGTCATATAGTGATGCTTCTGTTGAAATTAGCCTTTAAATTTAAGAACTAAGGTATTCAATTTGTTTTTAATTGGATTTTGCACTGCTTTATGAGAAATGAGTTTAAAAAACGTTCAGCTTTGTTGATGGAATTCAGCTTATAAATCACATCCACTCATTGTGTATTTCAGCCACTTCTGGTTTTACATCAGTTTTCATGTGTCACATCATTAAAGTATTCATTCCGTTGTGATGTCCAGAGGCTTAAGGAAACCAGGCAATCACAAAATCATAAAGTAGCCTGTGCCTTTCAGAGTTTAGGGGTAAAAAGGAACAAATTGTAATTGTTTTGAATTCCTCAGTCATCTGCTGACTCGTCTCTTTCCTTGCTTTTTCTGTACCTGTGTTTTTTACTTCGGTTATTTGAGTTATTGCAGATTTTAGCTACCATGAATCATAAACAATTTTATATTTATTTTTAAAGCATCTTTGAATTTGCTTGCAGTTTTAGCTGTACTTATTTCACATCAGTTGGCAAATTATTTCCCCAACTACAAGAATATGGGAGGCTTAGTAGTGCTTTAGGTTTTAACCAGAAAGGGAAAGATTTGCAGTCAGAGCTGTGTGTTCTTCCCTAATGCTAGGCTGATTTGACAGGCTTTTAAGAATTAATACTGTTTCTAGCCAATTTTGTTAATTATTTTAGTATGGATAAATGTAGTGAGATCAGGAGGTGCTAATGGTTATTGCAAATGTTTTGCTGCAAGTTTCATATTTAGGCCATCTTGTCTTGTTTTCCAAATTCTACACAATGTTCAGTGATCTCTTTGAGAGGTAACTGAATATAATAAATCCTAGGTAAGTGGTTCTTTATCTCACAGATAGAACAAAATGCACTTTGAAATATTGCAAGAAGAAGCTAGAAAGCCCTTGAAAAAAAAAATATATATATAACCAAAACATTTCATTTCTTCAGATAAACAGAATTAAATTAGTATTAATGACTGTTCTGCAATCTTTTTAAGTGCCTCATGTTAGTGTTACTTTATTCATGTAGAGAAAGATGGCTGCTGCCAGAAGGGGTTATAGAATGCCAGTTTTATTTACACTTAAAAATATCTGGGTTTGCATTTAAAATCTGGGATTGTTCCAGATTTTTTATTTCTATCTATTACATGGCTTATTATAAGGCTTATTTTCAAAAGTTGGCAGAACAAATGCAGTTTAGAAATAGCATCAATTTAAATACTTAATGTCTTTACTTTGAAGTCTAAAAACCTGAACTGTATCTTTCTTGTTTTGCTACAGGATGTCAGTTGTCCAATAAGACAGGTTCCTACAGGTAAAAAGCAGGTGCCTTTAAACCCAGACCTCAGCCAAATTAAACCAGGCAACTTCCCGTCACTTGCAGTTTCCAGTAATGAGTTTGAACCAAGCAACAGCCATATGGTGAAGTCTTACTCATTGTTATTCAGAGTCACTCGCCCAGGAAGGAGAGAATTTAATGGACTGATCAATGGCGAAACTAATGAAAACATTGGTAACTTCAGCCTTGAAATCTGCTTTTGCAAGGTTTATCTTGTGGGTGCATGTGGAGTTGTCTGGATGAGCAGTGTGGGTCACACTGTGACAAGGGCCAGTAATTACAGAGTGATTGAGCTTTTATTTGTTTGCAGTCTCTTTTGAGATGGGGATGAAATCCAGCTGGTAGCTAGAAATTGTGCTTCTGGTTTTGTGTAATTTCACACCACTTGTTACTAACGTGATGCTGAAGGTGTGAGGCAACACTGCTGGAGGATGAACAGTGCAAGAGAGCCCTGTGGTCAGAGACTTTCATTATTCATCCACCAACACTGGTCACTACTGACTCAGTGTAGGTGCTATCAGTGTTTCTCAGCAAAACTAAGTAACAAGCCAATAGAAAAGTACCTCAATAACATATTTTTAAAAGTTATTTTCTTAATCCTGTTGAGAACTGTTACAACACAAATGTTACAGCCTTGGAGAGTACATGTAGAATGAAAAGCTTTTATTTCTCACTATTTTATAGCCACAAGAGGAGGAAGATCAAATTCCAAATTCTTTATGCTGACAGAATAATACAAAGAAATTATAAATACATGGGAACACACCTAAAATATGATTACTGTTAAGCTAAGTGCTCTTTTATTGCATTGTCCTTCTCTATTGTATGGCACATCTGACACAATCAATATAGCCAGTTGTATTTGTGACTGCATAGAGACTGTTGGATCTTTTGAATCTGTGCTTATGTAATGATTGAATACCATATTTCTTATGTGCAGATGTCAATGAGGAGCTTCCAGCTAGAAGAAAAAGAAACTCTTCAAATCGTGAAGATGGGGAAAAGACATTTGTAGCACAAATGACCGTATTTGATAAAAACAGGTAATATTGTAAAAACAAATATAGCTTCTATTAATAATTCTATTAATAATTTTTAATCATCATAATGTTAGAACTTTGATAATAAGCTTAATATGTTCTTTGTTACAGTGTAGGTTGTCTTTGGCTGCATTTTAGTTGTTATTTACAATAAGAACTTAGGCTTGTTATGGTTTTTTTTTTAAAACCTACAGGTTTCATAACACATTTTATACTGAGACCTGTTCAGTGATTACTGTACTTAATTCCTATCTGTGAACTTGAATATTGTCCTGGTAATTTGCATCCATTTGTCTGTTCCTTGCCAGTTTTTGACAGATGTAATTTGTCTGTTCTGTTAAACATCAGTGACAGCATATTTAAAAAGTTGAACAAAGAAAAGATCTCTGAAATATCCTCACTGCTTACACTCTGGTGAGTGCCATAATTTTTCCCATGCCCAGAGTGTTGCTGGTGTAGTCACAGCAGCTGACAACTACAGAAGACATCAGTTCTCCATTACTACAGGACAATCAAACAAGTAGTTAAAATTATAACAGGCCTACTCTGTCATGTCATTTAACTATTTATTATCATGATACCACTTAATGTATTTCAAAGAAGGTGGAGTGCTCTAAATAGCTTAGAGCACTCTAGATCCAGTTAAAAAGATAAGGACCAGACCATTTCCTGGGTGGGTGTTTTGGTTGGTTGGTTGTTTGTGCTGCAAAGGATCATAGTGCCAACAGCCAAAATACAGTACATGAAAATAAGAGTTCTTTCCATGGCAAATGCAGGTCCTAGGTAGAGGTTGGTATTTACATAGTTTCTTTATCAATAAAAATGGAACTTGAAGAAAAAGCTGCTTAAAATAGCTCCAACTAATTCTGACAAAATGGTTACTTATCCAAATAGGGTTTTAGAAGTATATTTTGAGAAGAGTTTGTGTTTTGAAGCTATGTCCTTTTCTAATCTGTATCTTCTTAGAACTTCTTAGAAGTCTTGACAGTATTTTATTCTTTTCTATTACTTAGTTCCACTGGTTAACTTCAATATGCTAAACAACATACAAACCATTGGATGGTTTTGTAGTGATGATAAGCAAGGACATTCTTAGGCATGCTGTTGTATAAATGAGACTGATTTGCAGCAGAACCAAATCATGCATAAAAAATTATATATTTTTGGTTTAGTCTTTAATATTTTTCTTTGTTATTAGTGATGTTTACCTAAGATTTAGACCTAGTCAAATAAATTTGCCTGAAAATATGTCTGTAGGTTCATGGAAATTTAATTACTGTGAAATAGTGCATTTTAATAGACAAACAGTAAAAGAACTCTTTTTACACATAATACATATTTTGTCTTGACAGACGCTTGCAACTTCTGGATGGGGAATATGAAGTGGCCATGCAGGAAATGGAAGAGTGTCCCATTAGCAAGAAAAGAGCAACATGGGAAACGATTCTGGATGGGAAGGTATGGATTGTTTTAGTGGCCAAGAAACCTGTCTTCACAGGAAATATTTCTCTTTGGGAATGCATGGACATACATTTTAATTTAGCTCTCAGTTTAGAAAGCTTTGGCTACACTGGATCATTAATACAAGCAGATGTCAACTACTCTAAGTATGGCAGTGACTTCTGAATTCCTGACCTACAAATTAGACAGTTTAAATGCTATTCTAACAAGTTGGACATATCAAAAAGGAGCAAACTGCAGAATATTTAAGGGTAAGAAAGAGGAACCCAGAGAGGTGTGATCTTGGGTACATAGCTTAAGAGAATGCTGATAAAATGTAGTGATGAAGAGGATCAGTGTAGGAGGAAGGGTTGAGAAGAGAGAAGTTGTTGACTGAGGTGAGTCAACACGCAGTGATGCAGTGATTGTATGTACTTACATAGTCATGCTCACGTGTCCTGGGAGAGTATGAGTTGTAAGTGATTGGAGAGAAGAACATGAAGATTCCAGATGGTTGCAAAGTATTTGTGTCTCAACATGATCATATAATTATGAAAAAAGCAGAGATGATCCATATTATATAGTAAACATACAGTTATAAGCTCAACTATCCTGATCAGCCTTTACCTGCATAAAAAAAAAATTACATCAGTCTACATTCTGTGAATATTTTCTCATTATTGTTTTTGTGAAGACACTTATTCTGCTGGTTTGTTTTTTTTTTTATTTCCCCCATTCTCCAGAGGTTGCCTCCATTTGAAACATTTTCTCAGGGACCTACACTTCAGTTTACTCTTCGTTGGACAGGAGACACAAATGATAAGTCTACAGCTCCTATAGCTAAGCCTCTTGCAACACGAAATTCTGAAAGCCTCCCTCAAGAAAACAAGCCCAATTCTGTTAAACCTACTCAAACTATAGGTAAGCAAACTTTGGTTTTGCTGCTGAATAATCATCTGCTTAACCCTTTTGTGCTTAGGGATCACTGGTGCAGCTGCTTCAAGTTATTCTCATCAGGAAAAAGCAAAACTGAGTGGGCTTTGTTATATGTTGTATTTTGTAAATTTTTTAAGGTTAAAAGCTATACATCAGGACAATATTGAAATTATTATATACAATGCTCATAAATCCTGCTGTGAAATACATTGGGGAAAATCCATCACTAGGATTTCTGGGATTGTCTAGTTTGCTCTACTCACTCCAACTAGTGTCCTTTAAGTTTCTGGATTTATAGGTGCCCTACTTTCAGGTTGAATAGAGTTAATTTTCTTCTCAGTGCTTTAGTGCTGTGTTTTGGATTTAGGATGAGAATAATGTTGATAACACTGATGCTTTAGTTGTTGCTAAGCAGTGTTTAGACTAAGTCAAGGACTTTGCAGCTTCTCATACTACCCCACCATCAAAGAGGCCAGGGGACACGAGGGGCTGGGAGGAGACACAGCTGGGACAGCTGACCCAGACTGGCCAGAGGGATATTCCATGTATGGCTTCATGCTCAGTATAGATACTAGAAGGAAAATTGGCCTAGATACCATCTTTATTTTGTCTCACTCCCAGTTGTTTGTGACTTTGTATTAGAGCCTTGTGTTGGCAAGTAAAGCTCAAGGATATCTGGAAAACTTAAGTTGTACAGAGAAAACAGGCTGCACCTGTTGTTTCAACACCTGTGAACACACCTTGACTCTGGATTTGCACCCAGTTCACTTCAGAGTAATCAGCATTTCCAAGCTTGCAACTAGAGTAGCAGCACTCTGAGAGTAAGGAATCTTCTAGGTCCCTGTTGTAGAAGTGATTATTTGGAGTGCAGTGGTTCTGTCCCCAGACTTAGTCTCTGGGGTGTGCAGTGAGGCAACTGCTAGTGAAGAGTTGTTAGTGCTTTGGAGAACTTGTCCAAAATGGCATTTCAGTCTGAGTTTGGTGATGTTTTGGAGATGGACTAGTGGCAGCAAGGAAATTGCTATTATGAGTAAAGCACTGCTTTTCTAAACATGGTTTTTATGCAGTTGTGTTACAGTAAATGTTGAGAAACTTAATGGTGAGACTTTCTAACAGTGGTGATTCTTTGTGCTGCTTTTAGAGCTTTAATGTGATAAAAAAGTGAGAACAAGAAGAATTTCACCCTACCTGTGCAGAAGCCAATGTCTAGAATGACCCCTAACATCCTCAGCCAACCTTACAAGCATCTTTCTTATGGAGAGAGTACAATAATATTTAAATAAGATTGATACCTGTTCCCTGAATTGAGTATTTTACCTGAGCTAGGGATTGCAGACACCGGGGTTTATTCCATTAGGATGAATGGCTAACAGTGCACACAAACATGAAGTAATTCCAACAGAACCTGGGAGGTCCTTGAATTTTTGCTGTAGAAATTGTTCTGCTTTCTCTTTACTTCCTTGTGCCAGGCTTCCTTTGTATCAAAATACAAATACAAATCCTTGTATTTTAGACTTTCTTGGAGACCTGTATTGTAATTTGTTAGGCAGGTTTTATGCCCAGACTTGCAAAAGAAATGGGAGTTGAGTTGACTAACTCCAGAAAGTGTGTGGTAGTTTACTGTAACAAATATAAAGGCAATAGGAACATGGACTGCATTGCCAGTGTAACCTGGAACCCATTTTTTCTTCCATCAGAAAAGCTAAATTGATAAAGTTACAGCCAGAGCGACCTTTCCAAATAGTACAGCCAACTCCTATACACAAATGTAATGTAGTGTAATGTGCAGCATTGTGGGGTATTTGTTATTCAGATACTGCAAACAGCACAACCATACCATGAAAGTGCAAAACTGTACAAAACTTCTGTCAGAGATTCTGATAAAGATCCAGTACATCTTTCCCAATGGTGCTTAAATTTGGTGTTGTCATTTTACTTTGGCATATTTCCCAAGGCAGACCAATGGAATAATGACATCAAAGACTTTTTAAATATGGCAGCTTAAACTTTGCTGTAATTACAAAGTTCTGAAAGTAACTGAGCCATGGAATTGGGATTTTTCTGATGTGATGCAGGCTAAAGTGTCAGGCTTCCTCTCTTTTTCATAGAGACAAAAAAAGAAATTTCCTTTCTTCTCCAAAATATTAAATTTAAAATAAGTGCATCTTCTAAAATTTAGGTCAGTAGAACTGAGCCTTGTTTTCCCATCTTTATCACCATTCACAAGCAAGTAGGGTCATTACTTGGTTTCTCTTGAGGGCAGATTTATAAACCTGCTTAGTTATGTGGGGTTTCTTGTTAGTATGAAATCAAGTACTGTTATAGATTAAAGTGTATGGAAGAGACTCAGAAGCAACTAAGCAGTGCCATTACACATACAAACAATGTTCAAGGGCTAAAGTTGCAGTTAAATATTTTGTGTGTTTACTTACATTTCTACTGCCTGTTAAGAGACTTGTGGAACCTCTGAAATTGAATTTAAGTGATGTGTTTGAATGCAGGAATCTGAAAGTAGGGATGGCTTTTATTTCCCAGCTTTTAGGATCCATAAAGAATTCTCTGCTTAAATGGAGTAAGAAAAATGTTGCTTTTTACCTGACCATTTTTAAGTTCTCTGAATGATTCTTCAGCATGTGTGATAATCTTGTGTTAGAAGTGGGTTTGCCTGTAAGTTTGTGAAGGAAGCCGAACATCCAGACTTCCTTGTTACTGGTAGGAGCTACTTACATCAAAGGACATTCAAGTAGCCAGTTTCCTTCAGCAGCAGTGCCCTTCTCAGGACTTCCATAGTTGGGTAAGAAACAATGTTTGTCTGTTCCTGTGCACCAAAAAATGTGGGTTCATGTGGGTTTTTTTTCAGCTGTGAAAGAATCTTTGCCTACAGACCTTCAAACAAGAAAAGAGAGAGATGTTTTAAATGAACCTCGACAGAAGTTGCGAATATTTTACCAGGTATTAAAAATAATCATTAAAGGGAAAAACTAGAATCTAAATATTGTGTGGAATTGAAATGTTTGCTTGGGAGCTTGGGAGCATTTGCCCTTTTCATGGATGCCTAAAAGAGTCTCAGACTCACAGACTGAATGCCATTCCACAGACTCCTCTTTATGGAAGTATTCTAGAAAATTAATCTTCCTGGGGGCACATCTGATGTTCTGAAAGACGAAGGACATTCCTTGTTAGACTTCTGGAGGGGGACAGGTTGGTCTCCGATGGGAAAAAAAAATTATTGAAATACCAGTGTTTCAGTACACTGAGCTCATACAGTGTGCCCAAGATCTAACTATTGCTGTGGAGGTCTCCTGTAATGACATCCAGCTTGGTTTTGGGGGTTGGAAATTAATGAATGAAACTCATTTGGTGCTAATTCTGCTCTGCCTGTTCCTTTGTTTGCATCAGTTCCTTTACAACAATAACACGAGGCAGCAGACGGAGGCCCGCGATGACTTGCACTGCCCCTGGTGCACACTGAACTGTCGGAAACTCTATAGTTTACTCAAACATCTTAAACTCTGCCACAGCAGATTTATCTTTAATTATGTTGTAAGTAATCATTTTGTAGTTCAGCACTATGAAACTCTGTACAGTCTATCACAGATGCTACACATGCAGGGATTCTGTTTCCAGCTTAGTAAATTGTAGGGCTGTATCTACAGGTTAGAAGCTGTTTTCTGTGAATGTTTGTGTGTTATATGGAGGAGAAATATTGTCTTTCTTTGTTTAAATACATATATATTAAATAATGCTGACCACTGGAGGCTGAATTCTAAATGTAGCTACTGCTTTTGCATCAATGTGTTCTTTGATGTATAAAGCAATGTAATTGTATTTGGTTAGAAGTTTCTTGAAGCTCTAAGAAACTTAGAACTGTTCTTGCTAGCAGTCTTTTGGGGATACTTTGCTTAATTTTATAATTAGTTTTGAGCAGTTTTATACAAAACAGTAAAATAGTACAGAGGAAGGAAGCTTTAGTGTAATTTGCTTCTAGAGGTTAAAAATTATTTGGGTGTTGTGAAAGGAGACTTAGAGCCATATCAGGTTATTGAGAGGTGATATTTAAGGTATTCAGAATTTAAAGGTTACTTGTTTAAACCCCTCGATGCATTGTCATTACTATCTGCTGAGTATTTGCTACTGTGCTCCAGTATCATCCAAAAGGTGCTCGGATAGACGTGTCCATCAATGAGTGCTACGATGGCTCCTACGCGGGGAACCCCCAGGACATCCATCGCCAGCCCGGCTTCGCCTTCAGCCGCAACGGGCCCGTCAAAAGAACTCCAATCACACACATCCTGGTGTGCAGGTAGGGAGCTGGCAAACAAGCTCTGGGTGTGGGTCACAGAATCAGCTAGGCTGGAAAAGACCCTGGAGATCAAGTCCAACCTATGACCCAACACTACCTTATCAACTAACCCATAGCACTGAGTGCCACATCCAGTCTTTTTTTAAATACCTCCAGAGCTGGTGACTCCACCACTTTTCCTGAGCAGCCCATTCCAATGCCCATCCACTCTTTCTGTAAAGAATTTTTTGGCCTGTAAATCAGATTTGTGATACCTGGGGATTTGTGAATCTGCAGGTGCATATACACAGCGCTAAATTTCACTTTTATGACTAAATAAAATGTAACTGAAGGAGGATAACTTCACCCATGATTTTTCTATATCTTTCCAGTTGAGATATCTATTCATAACAATGTAGCTCTCTTTAACTAGAACCCTAGAACTTACCCTAGAACTTTTCTTCTCCAAAAGGTGAAGTTGGAGGGTTGGATCAGGAGCTCTTGGGTTTTTAATGGAGATTATTTCATTGCTGGAGATTTCCCCCCTCACAATATATTTGCAAGCTAGAGCTTAAAATAATTGGTATTAATCAGTGACAGTTCTCAGTATTTGCATCAGTGATGTGCTGGTGACAGCAGTGACTTCTCCTTTGGCAGGCCAAAGCGCACGAAAGCGAGCATGTCGGAGTTCCTGGAGTCGGAGGACGGAGAGGTGGAGCAGCAGCGGACGTACAGCAGCGGGCACAACCGGCTCTACTTCCACAGCGACACCTGCCTGCCCCTCCGCCCCCAGGAGATGGAGGTGGACAGTGAGGACGAGAAGGACCCGGAATGGCTTCGGGAGAAAACCATTACTGTAATTATTCTGTTTGTACAAAATTACTTTAAGTGGATTGTGGTTTTTAAAAGATGATCTGCAGTTGTTTTAGGGAACAATTGGGCATACATTGTGAAAATTCTGCATTTTAGGAGCAGAAAATTTCGCTGAACTACTGTTGATGGAAATTCAAAGTTTGTTTTTTTCAAGTGTGCATTCAGTTCACACAGTTCAGTCCCTTTGTGTTCAAACAAGTTTTCATTGTTTGTGGCTGCTTTTCTCCTTCAAAGAGGAGATGCTGGAATCAGGAGCACACAGTTTGGGCTATATAGAATAAGGATATTATTTATCATCAAAAGTCTCTACATAAAATGACATTTTTCTAACTTTTTTGACTGCAGAGCCTGAATTTTCTATATATATATATTTGTGTCTAAGTTGAATTTTGGGTATGTTCTCACTACTTGGCAGCAGATATGCAGCTCTGATGGGTGTGTTTGTTTCTTTTCCTATCCTTCCTCCCAATCTCCAGCAAATTGAAGAATTTTCTGATGTTAACGAAGGAGAGAAAGAAGTGATGAAATTATGGAATCTTCACGTTATGAAGCACGGGTATGTTACTTTGCTTAGTTTTGATACAGATAAATTAGATATATTTGTATATATGTATACATTTGGTTGATCATTTTGCATTGCCGTTCATTAAATACTTAAAATTCATTTGGCTCAGTTGTTTAGGAAAGGGTCATTAAAGGATAATTTGTAATAAGCTTTTGGGAGTTTAAGTATTTAAAGAACTTCTTGTGCGTAGTAGCATTTGGGCTTTGAAAAGAAAAAATACTGGACTGTGTAATAGCTGCTCTCTGCAGTTACATTGATAAATCAAGTTGTAGAGTATCTTTTTGTTTTTGAAAATGTTCTGCTTGCATAATGATGGCTTTCTTATTTGACAGGTTTATTGCTGACAATCAAATGAATCATGCCTGTATGCTGTTTGTTGAAAATTATGGACAAAAAATCATTAAGAAGAACTTGTGTCGAAACTTTATGCTCCACCTGGTCAGCATGCATGACTTTAACCTCATCAGCATCATGTCCATAGACAAAGCTGTGGCCAGGCTCCGGGAGATGCAGCAGAAGTTGGAGAAAGGAGAGTCGGTGTCCCCGACAGACGAGGAATCTTCTGAGGAACAAAGTGGGACAGCAAATGGATACAGTGAAAATACCATGAGAGAGAGGATTTCAGAAATGGAAAGCATCTCAGGTGTCACGAAACAGAGCAAGAAGCAGAAGCTCTGAAGTCAAAAGTCAATTGTCATTCAACGGACAAACATTGAAGTGACATTCTAGGGTGCATGAGCTCTATAAAGAATTACACACAGAAATACAGAGATTCCAAACAGGCACTGCTGGATGGAAATAAATGATTTCAACAAGGATATTGTTTAAACAGGGTTTTTATTCAGTTACTTATGCAAGTACTACATGTATATTGGTTTTGGTGATGTAATGACAATATTCTAAGAGTTTGAGCATGAAGAGCAATATAAAAATCTTTTTGTAATTTTAGTAATTAGTGTCTTAAGAACTTTATGGAATTTACATAATTTAAGTATATGTAAAATCGTTTTTATATTAAGATTTTTGCATCTGTATCTGGCTGTTTTTTCCTACCATGAAGTTGTGAAACATTAGGGAAAGGGGATTGGGATACAGTTTCTGCTTTTCTTATTTAGAAATTCTCCAGTTAGCTTTTTGTGAAAATAACGTCTGACTATTTACAGTTTAACCTTGATCCTTGTATTTGAAATCATTTATCAAATGATCATAAATTACAAATCAATTTTTTTTACACTAAAAATTATCAAAGTTGGCAAACTTAGCACTTCCTTTGTCTTGTGCCTGTTTGGAAAGATCTTGGCTTTTCACGTTCCAGACACAGTGAAGTACCACCTTGGCTTTTTGAGGTTTAACCAGCAGTTTGGGTTTCGTGGATAATTCTGATGTATTGATCGCCCAGTGTACCATTTTAAACTTGAACATTTAGCTCCTTTATATTTTTATTACACATTTACACAGCTACAGAGAGGATTTGGGTGCAGCCCCTTGTGCCTGGGGTCACCCATCCTGGGGTGCCATGCTAAGGCTGGAGCCTCGTGTCCGTCTGCAGGCGCTGCGTCGCCAACTTCCCGCGAAGTTCTCGCCTCAGCACAGACTGCAAGGCCAGGCCGTGGGTTTAGCTTTGGCTTTCGAGATGCCACTCTTGAGGGAAAAATGCACTGTAAAATTGGACCAGAAAATGTGTTGCACTTCTTATGTAAGTATTCTGTGATGTATTGTATTCAATACAGATACTAAGATGCTGACTAAACTATATTTGAGCAGTTTTGCACTGCTGTTAACACATTTTATGCATACGTTTACAGATTTTTTCCAATGGAAAGTGGTTTCACTACTGGTACAGTATCAGCACCGAAGGGTTTTATTCCAGCAAGCACTGTGGTTGAGTGACATCACCTCAATTTTTTATTATCCTTAAAATATTTCATTTTTCATATTCTTTATTTATAAAGGAACAATGCTGCTGTAAATACAGGTATTTTTTGTTTTTTATTTCATTCCATCACCATGAGATGCAGTTCCCTATTTGTTGAAGGGGTATATAAGCTTTCTAATGGTGTCTTCAGAAATTTATAAAATGTAAATACTGATTTTGATGGTCCTTAAGATGTGTTTAACTGTGAGACTATTTAACTAATGGTGTGGATGTGATTTGTCATCCAGTATTAAGTTCTTAGTCACTGATTTTGTGTACAAAATAGGAAAGAGGGAAACTGCAGCTTTTCATTACAAACTCCTTGAATTGCCAGCTCTCGAGTTTTAGCAAACTCTAATTATGCCTCTGGATAGTACATCATGCATTTCTCTCTGGCTTTAATTTGCTAAAGCTGTGCACATATGTAAAAAAATAGATTATTTTAGGGGAGATGTAGTTCTAGAATTATTGCTTATGTCATTTCTTAAGCAGTTATGCTCTTAATGCTTAAAAGAAGGCTAGCATTGTTTGCACAAAAAGTTGGTGATCCCCCCAAAAATAGTAATGAAATTACTTCTGTTCAGTAAACTTTGTATGTCATGTCAATTTATAATAAAAGCTGAAAAAATCCCCTTGTTTTCTATTTATAAAGATGCCTTTTCTATTTGTACCTTTGAAGATGCCATGTAAGCTGGTTAAAAAGAATTTGAACGGTACAGTAGATGTAAAAACAAAAGAAAACCCTCCCCCCCAAAAAAAAGTTCAGCTGTTTAAATGAACCATTGTTTTTCATTAAATGTTTTATTTGAAATCAGCTTTTGTACATGAAGTTCAGTAATGCAAAATCTGCCATGATGGGTGTCCAGTCATTCCATGTGCAGACACCTCAAGCAAGCATCTCTATAAACTCTCTTTTGCATGGCTTAAAATTCGGATGTGTTCTCCTTTGTCAGATTGTTACAGTTCTATTTAAGGTATCTCCATAGATTTCCAGGGTTTTAGCCAGATTATAATAACTTTCATTCTCCTTTCATGGGTAGGACTTGAATACCTGAGATGAGTTTAAGTTGTGCTTCACTGTGCAGAACTGTAATTTACAGAAGTGCAAAGAGACATCGCTTGTGTTGTCACTTACAGAACTAAGTTTTTACATGCAAGTGGTCAATTTTTTAGAAATTTTGCAAAGTATTTGGCTTATATGGAGTAAAGTTTAAATAAGTGTCAGTTTAAGTCTCGTTTCTCTGGGACTGCAGAGTATGGATGCTCCAGGTACTGTGGAACGAGTCAGAGATTGGATTGCTTGGCCAAGTAGTGACTGTGGAATGGCAGACACTGGCGACCTTTTCCCATGTTAGGATTCAGATCCTGAAATGCAGATTGTGCCAGCCAGGCCTTGCAAACTGGACCTCAGGCTGCTGTTGGGCATTGTGTTCTTGTCTCTAACATTGTCTGGGTTCTCCTAATCTGGCCTTCAGTGTGCTCACGGCAGGTTTTAATGATGTTTGGTACTTGGTGATCACAACAGGTTTGTGAACCCCAACCTGGAACCTAATATGATTTGAATATTTAATTCAGTGCATTAAATACTATATTCAAAAGTGTTAAATGAATTGTTAACCGTCAGTGTACATTGCTTGGAGTGTGTCTTGAATGTAACCCTTGAATTTTGAGGGGTTGGGGTAAAGATTCACTGCCTAGAATGAAGCAGTTGCCCATGATTTGAACTGTTCAGACTATTTAACTAATCAACAAAACTCCCAAACCATTCAATCCCCCAAACCAGAAATTTGGGGGAATACAGGAGGCTTTCTGTGAGGGCAATTTTGACAGTGTTGTTCCAAGTTAAATATTTCTTAATTCACAGAAGTCTGGTGCCATCATCAGCGAGTGGAGGCATTCCCTGTTACAAATCTGACTGTGGTTTCACATCCAAGAAAACAAAGGCTTTGGAGTAGGTAAGTCTTTCCCTGACTGACCTGCAGTTTTTAGGCTGTTCAATTTGAGAGTGAAACTGCAGCTCTGGAGGAGAAACACTTGGCATCTTGTCATGAAGAAAGCTCATGTGAATGGAGTATTTATGAGAGAAAGCTGCCAAGTCAGCAACTTCACTTACTGGTTTCACAAGCTGTTTTTCCTTTAAAAGAGACCAAAGAACTGGAACAGGCTCCAGGTAAAGCACAACTAAAGGAATGAAGTAAAGCTGTGTGCTAGTCCAACAGGGACTTTATTTGAAGGTGATTAAACACCTCTGCTGCTGGCCAAAAACTACAGATGTGTAAGTGTTGCACCACAAAATGCACCAGTAAGAGATGGGAACAGTAAAATGGAGATGAGACAAATCAGCTGGGATGGACTATTGAAGGAAGTAGTTCATAGACACTGTGACAAATTTTATTAAAAGAAGGGAAAAATATTTAAGAGATGTCAGTTAAAATTTGGACATAAAGGTAAGTGCACAGGTGGGAAACCTGGAAATAAATTGGTACTTCTGAGGAACAGAAGATTAAATGGGAAAAATAAATGGGGAAAAGTTCTTAAAGATGGCTACAATGCTTTAGAAAACATTTTCTTATCTTGTTAGAATGCTGTGGTGCTCAGCTTTATGCCTCAATAAATAATTTTCTAGACCATACACAGTTGAGGGATAAAAGTTTTATTTAAAAAATTTCAAATTTCTCTTGACACATAAGTCTTAGTTGAGGTAAGTTAATGTACTAGCTTAGGAAAACAACTTCCAGGATTGGGTTTCATAAGCCATTAACACTCTGTTGCTTGCAGGGCTCCAAGAGCTAGAGGTGCAAATTGTAAAGGAAGTGTCAAGTTTTCCATCCAGCTGACCTCTGCTGCGGAAGAACAGAATTTCCACCTTTTAGTTCAAGTCTCTTCCGCTTCTTTGCATCCTTTGTTCCTTTAGTGCTCTGGTCTCTTACCCTGAGACTTCACTCCTCCTCTGTTCACAAGGTGCAGCTCCAAGAGGTGGCTGAAAGTACCTCATTTGCAATTTGGACAGCGAGGCTTGTGCCAAGTTCAAATAAAAAACAAAACCACCACAAATAACAACAAAAGAAGCATTGGCAAACTGTCCTTGTTCAACACACAGCTAAAGCCTGAAGGCAGAAAAACTTCTCTTGGCCTCCCCAGCTCTCCAGGGCAGCAGTAGGGGCCTCTCATGGCCCTTCACAGTCATCTTCAGCTGCTTTTATGTATATTCTGAACAACCTGACACAGCATTGCCACCTCTGGAAGTACCTGAATTCAAGGTTTAAGCTTTATTTTCTAATAGGTAAGTAAATATCCTGCAGAATCTACAGTCTGACCAGCCCCTCCAAAAGCAGATGAAAAGGTACCTGACCCATTGGTACCTCAGAAGTGTGGATATTCACAATTTTAGTTTCCATATGGTAGAAGTACTAAGTTAGAACTAGAACCTGATACCTGAAGTGTGTAAGTAGAACTGCCAGCCCTACTACATGGAGCAAGATTTAAGTCAGCTGCTATCTGGAGTGCCTGCCTGACCCTCTGAGCAGGACTGACACTTTTATCTACAGAACCTTTTTGTAAAAGTACTGAAAACACTCTTCACAGGAGAATTGAAGTAACATTGAAAGCACAGGATATGCCAGTATTCTTTTTTTCCCTAACACTGAACTAGTGAAGCTTGAGAAGCTAAGAGTACTGCAGGCCTTTTGTGGCTAACAGTGGATGATCTGACCTGCAGCAGCTCAGTCTTCCTCACTTAATGTCTTCCAGCCAATTCCAACCTAACTCTGCCTTGTGCAGGTTCTTTGCACTTATCTAAATCCGCACACATTTTTTTCTCCTGTAAGTATAAATATCAACAAGCCATTCTCCTTGTCTGAAATTCTTGTAACCCTGCTACAGCTGCCTGGGCAAAAATTCAGGCAGGATGGCTGATCTTTTTGTACTGACAATGTGAGTATGGGTGATGTTAGTTAATTGTAAAATAAGCTTTTATGCTTTAAGCTTATTATGGTAGCATAGAGGGCTAATCTAGCACATTGCCACTGAAGGAAAGGCAGTATGATTGTCTAGGCTTTATAAAAATAGTGCTACTCTAACATGATAAAATATATTTAATTTTAATTGAACTTGAGGTAAGAAGCCTGTCAGTGAGTGTTACTTTCAAAATATTCCTTAAATCCAGTAGCATTGCAATATTTTGACCAGGAATAGGCTCTCTTTGAGACTGAGCCTATCCATCTTAGTTGCTCCTTAGAGGAAAAATGTGTAACTTTACATAACTTCTGAATTCCAAGTCATTTAATTAATTCACACTATTATTTATTCCATCCTACTCTATGGAGGAGACAGCTTAATTGCCACCATCTCTTCAATTATGACTGCCCCAGGTTAAATCTGTGCAGGCAGGGCCTGCCTGAAGCCCACCCAAAGCCCATCCCCCTTACTCCAGGTGGAGCTCCAGCAGCAGCTGCAGTCTGTCTGCAGTGCCTGGGCCATACACCTGCACTGACTGCCCAGTGTACCCAGGCAGAATTGGGGATTGCCAGGAATCCTGCACATCACAACAGCACTTGTGTTGTCAGACAGTAAGAGAAGGTTGTCTCTGAGTGTTAGGAGGGCTCTGAGGAATCACAGCTGCCAATCCACAGGGTGAGCTCAGGTACCAAATCACTGAGACTTGCTCTGACACAGGCTATGTGTGAATTGTGACCAGGGAAGACATTCAGAGAGGCTCAGGATCACATCCTGCTCTGGCTGTTGGTCTGCTTGAGGCAGCTGTGCATGGTCAACATAAGCATCACCATGCAGCTACTATAGAAAACATATTCCAAGTGACAACACAGAAAACAGCTCAAGTATGGAAATAAGGCACTTAAGTGAGACAGTAACAGGCTGGCTCCCTCTGAGCCCCAGGCTGGCTCAGACCTCCCTGCTGCAGAGGGATGAACAGTACCGTGCGCGGAGGAGGCGGCTGCCGCGGGCGGGCCCGCTGCCCACGCAGACTCCCAAGGCAGCATCGTGCACAAGGATGCATAGCAGGACCTCACTGCTCTAAATACTGTGCTCTGAGTGGTATAAATACAACTTTGGTCCATTACCACCCCTAAAACACTTATTTCACAGAGCAGCAGCTTTAAGCAAAGTTAATTCTACACAATGTGCGTACCCTGAGACGAGTACAATGAAATACTGACAAAAATCAAGTGTAGAGGAAAAAAAGGAAAGGTCTGATGGACTGCTTAAATTAATTTGCCTACACAAATGCTTGTTTCTAGTTTTTTCTGGAGTAACAAATCCCATGTTTCACAACTATTGTTTAAATGAATCCAGTATGAAGTACAATATAGTGGAGTTCAAGTACTATAAAGACAGGTTTTTTTTTTTACCAGATTGTTGTCAAACAGCTGGAAATTCAGCTTTTAACATTACACTTTACAGCAAGAACAAAAAAATCCCTTTACTCACTGCTAGAAGACCAAAACCTTCCAGCCTGGGTATGAAAATGAACATCCAAAATACAAAGAGCCACAGCACTGATCAAGTACCCAGTCAAAGACCACTTCTCTGTTGTTAGAGCTGATGGTTACTCGAAGCTTGAAGTTTCCTCCCTCGTTGCTGCAGGGTCCCAACTGCACAACTTCCATGTCAAATGTCACAGTCGAGCCAGAAGTAACAGCAGGCAACTGGTTTGTCATCTCTTTTCCATTTACAAATACTGCCCCTGAAACAGTCAGCAGATCTAACAATATTTCTCATTTTCTCTACATACTAACAGGCAAAACCACATCTCTCTATTTTTTGCAGGCAAATAGGGAAGTAACCCTGCTACATTTGTCTTGTCACAGGGAACAGGCTGCAGTAACTGCGAGCAGGAAGAGGAGATCTGTGATTGCACCAAGGATTTTTAACTGCATGAGAAGCACGTACATGAAAGTTGCTCATATGTAATGCAGGGATCTAAAAAGCCAGGGGCTGTGGGTTTTGCAAAGGAAAATTCCTGCCTGTATCAGGAACAGTGTGGCCAGCAGGATCAGGGAGGGCATCCTTCCCCTGTACTCAGCACTGGTGAGGCCACACCTCGAGTGCTGTGTCCAGTTCTGGCCCCTCAAATTTGGGAAGGACATTGAGATGCTCAAACACATCCAGAGGAGGCAACGAGGCTGGTGAGGGGCTTGGAACACAAGCCCTGTGAGGAACGGCTGAGGAAGCTGGGGGGGTTCAGCCTGGAGAAAAGGAGACTCAGGGGTGACCTTATCACTCTCTACAGCTCCCTGGAAGTTGGCTGTAGTCAGGTGGGGTCGGTCTCTTTCACCAGGCAGCAACTGACAGAACCAGAGGACACAGCCTTAAGCTGCATCAAGGGAAATTTAGGCTGGATATCAGGGGAAAGGTTTTTTACAGAAAGGGTGGTGAAGTTCTGGAATGGCTGCCCAGGGAGGTGGTGGAGTCACCATCCCTGGATGTGTTTAAAAAAAGACTGGATGTGGTACTGGGTGCCAGGGTTTAGTTGAGGTGTTGGGGCTGGGTTGGACTCGATGATCTTTAAGGTGATCTGTGAATTCTGTGGTTCAGACTCACCATTTGTGCTGATGCACACGGCCTTGTCCCGCTGCAGGGAGTCGTCGCCGTTCCGCTGCTCCACGCACACGCCCAGGCTGTCCCGGCGGTCTGGCTGTCCCACGGTCTCAATCCTAACAACCAAAATGTTAAGTCAAAACCTGAAGCTTTGAATCAAAACATACCATGAAATCCAGACAGTCACTCCAGACCCCTGTACTGTGCTCCAGGGCTCTCAACAAATTCATCCAAACTTTTGGGGAGATCCCTGGTGAATGACAAAATTCCTACCAGCTTTCCCAAGAGCTCCACAGAGCAATACTCTATTAATCTGCACAAAATGTGAAGCAAACCTTTGCTTCCTGCAAACTTCCAGTGCTATTTAATACAACTCTCCACTATCACAGCTTAGAAGTGACCTTTCAAAATGATTTCCAGTTGTCTGAAGCATACAATATGCTCAGATGGACCATCAGCTATATCACACTACTGGTCAGCATCATGTATTATGGCAAGACAGCTGTAGCTTCATCAGGGATTTAACAGACATGACTAAAATAGGTTTTTTGGACCCTGGCATATCCTGCTGTAATAGGATGAGGATGGGGTGTTGCTTTGGGGTTGTATTTGGTTTGGGTTTTTGTAATAAATCAGCCTGGTGCAAACCAAGCAATGCCTAGAAGAGCATTTACATGTCTGGCCTCTGCTCAGCTGTATTTAGAGTTTTAGTCTGGGGAAAGAATCTCTGAAGAAAACACAAACAAGTTGTGCAAATGACCAGGGACTCAGTTCCCTGTGGGCCCAAGCAGAGGAGTGAGGCTGCACAGTTTGTACAATGAAGAGCTGTTCTGGACTTGAGTCCTTTCTCATGTACTGCCACCTCTCAAAGGTGCTAAATCCTACTTTACAGAGAGCCTGAGTGACTCAGGAAATATAGATGGTCTTTTCTAGAAAGTAAAGCAGTTGTTATTTTCATTGCAGCTTGAGAGAACAGACTGATCTGTGGCTGTTGGCAAAGGAAAACTTCAGCGAAACTTTCAAGAAACAGCAATTAAAGGGGGCAGTGGACTGGCACACAATGGGTTAACTTTTTAGAGGCAAAGATAAAATTGGAACCATGTTTTACTTTTGCACTCTATTAGGCTTTTCAGTCCCCTGGGAATGCCACTAAGAGAGCAATAGCCTTGCACTGTAAGGCAAAGGGAAAACGATTACTTGAATCTCCAAGAAGCTTTTGCTTTGGAAGGGATCCACCATGTCTTCCCAAAGCAACCCTAAAGGAGATTTCAAATTCATTTTGGTGCACAACAAAGCCTTGTCTCTGCCACTGCAGCCCAGACACTGAACCTGGTGAACCCCCACCAGTTTCCATGTGCCTCAGAGCACAGAGAGGTCCATCCATGGGGCACCACAGGCGCTGCCTCGGCCTCAGCTGACAGCAGAGTTGTGCTGGGTTCCTGGCAAAGTGTGACCACCACAGGGCATCTGCTGGGTGAGCCCAAATCACTGTGTGCCTGGCCACAAGGACTGTGGCTCCCCACAGCAAACAAAGCTTTAGAGAGTTGAAGAGCAGGTCACTGTGGAGAGATGTTCCCTTCCCTAAGGGCCGCTCCCTGGAGGCTGCAAGGCAACAGGAGACTTGACCTAAAGCAGTGATGTTTTCCTACAGCTTGGCCAAATGCTTCACCTCTGGCACAACTGCCAGAGTTTATCTTTAAAACATAGATACAAAGCACTGTTTTTATCACTGCTCACTGCTTCACTGACACTGACAAGCTGCTCACACTTCACTGCTCACTGACAAGCGGTGCCTGGGTCCTGAACACAGAGAACACAGAGCTGCTGGAGAATAATAACTTGTGTTCCAACAGCTGGAGGAAGTCAAGCACCAAGTACTGCATCTCCCAGCCCAAGAAAATCTCTCACACTTCCAAACAAGAAGCTACTCTGGGACCTTGGAAGAGGAACAGAACAAATTTTTGGGGTTGTCTTCAATCTCAAGATTCGTGTCACGATAGTTCCTGTGGACATGTGCTTGTTCGAGCTCTGCCATCCTGAAACAATCTCCTCTTGGAGAGAAGTCCATAACCAAAATGTGAAGCAAAACATTTTCATATGCTACAAATAAAAAAATGATAAAAAGCACTGGACTGAGAGAGAATGAGAGAGAACCAAGGGAAACCTCAAGGTTCTGCCTTTAATTTCCCAGGCATTGCTGAGCCAAAAGAAGTTAAACCTAGCAACAGATTTCAAATGAAAGCTTTAGATCTTTTTATCCATCTCAAACAGAGCAACTGAATACATCCTCACACTACAACCATCTAAAGGTAACATAATCCATGATCAGGAAGGGATAAATGAAACACCATGGAATAAGTCATGAAGGTATCATGAAGAGCCCTTTTCAATTGCCTGTGGGGGCTGCCTGCTGTACAGCAAGTAGTTTTATTGAACCAGGGAAAAGATTAAACAAAGCTTCGGAGTCTCTGAGGTCTGTAATCACAACTGACATATCCACAAGGACATTCCTCATACCCTGTTAAACAGCATCATCTCAGGGATAGGATGACAGGCAGCAAAGCTGCCAAGGTTTTTAATCATGTTCTGTGTCAAATGGAAAGCTTGAAATTCACAAGATCCCTTCTCCACTCTGGATCTTCTAATGCCAGTTTCAAGCAGTAGTCTGACCAGCACTAATTATCTCACATGTTAAATGCATTGTTGCCCGACTGTCATCCCAACAGCACATCAGTGTTTTCATGTTCAAAGTCTTCAGAGACAGTGAATAGTCTGGGAAGGAAAGCACCCCTGACCCAGGGTTAAAAGGAACTAGAGGCAAAGCTCCACTGACTTCAGCCAGTAACAGCTGCTACAAAACATCAGGAAGTTCAACATTCCACAGATCTGCTCAGCATGAGCTGTATTTTACCATCCCTCAGGAGTTCACTTTTATAAAAGTGCAGGTCCTACAAAAACATCAGGTGTTTTCCTACAAAGCCAGGAAGCAGAACTAAAGGAAGGTCAGATGTCACACAGAGGCACTACCTTGACTGGAGCTGAGCTGATTTACAACTCAAACATGCCTCAGGTTTACACACGACTCAGATGTGACAGCTCACAGGGGATGCACCAGACACCAGCCACCCAAAAAGGACTTGCCTGAATGTTAATGTTTGCCCACAGAAATAAGTAGGAGCTTTGGAGTAGAGCACACCACACGACTGAGAATCATTCCGAAGTGCTATGTTTCTTCGGCTGCTCAAGCTGTAACCCTCCAGACCAGTTGTCCATTCTTCAAAGAAAACAAACAAAAAAGCAAGAAAATTGTGAACCTCAACGTGGTCTTGTCTGTGCAAAATCAAGCCAGTCCCAATGTCTACTCAGTCCACCTCATGTAGCTTAAGCTATGTTAAAAACAGGGTCTTGGTTTTGCCTTTTTCTTATGGAGAGATTTGTTTTTCAAATAAATTGCAACTACAAAAAGTATTTTCCAGCTCAGAGTTCACCAGGAGTTCACTCTTTGCTGCAATCCCTGCCAAGTCCTATTGTAAGAAAAGGAAAGCCTTCATTACCCACTGCGCTTAGAAATTGTAAGTGAAGGGAAAATTTAAGTTTTCCTCTCTCCAAGATAAGAGCTTATTATAAGCTGTAGGTCATCAAAAATCCTTATTGTTGTGGTGAGGGAGAAGAAAAAATAATGCTTTTCTTCTGGCTCACGTGCTTACCAAGGCTAAGGAATTAGTGAGCCACCTGTGAAAGGTTCACTGAGTGTCCCTCAGCCAAAGAAGCCAAGAATGCATTGCAGGACAGAGAGACAGCTCATCGCATGTCACACAGAGCCCCCACAGCCAGGGACACCCCATCACACAGCACAGCTCCATCCCCTCAGGAGCTGAGGCTGAGCAGTACCGTGGGGGACCAGCGTGGTGCGGCCGATCTGGGGCACGCTCCAGGGGCTCCACTCCTGCCGCCCGTCCCCGCGGGCGCACACCCGGAACTGGTAATCCACGTTGGGGTCGATGTGCAGCACCATGAACTCTGTCTCTGAGCCCACGTACACATCCTCAAAGGGGCTGGCAGCGCTCTTGCGGTACTGCAGCCGGTAGTCCTGGGGTACGAAATCTTCATCCACCTGCAGAAACATTCACTGTGTCAGAAAGGACCCCTCTGCTTCTCCTCTCCCCTCTGGAGGGGCACGTGTCAGGACAGCGCTGCAGGTGATCAGACTCACAAGGTATTTCAGAGCAGAAAATGTGCCTTGTAGAAAGTAACATCAGTGTCTGAACCAACACCAGCGTCTGAACCAACAGATGTATCAGAATTATTTTATTACAGTTAGAAAATATCTACAGAAGAAGAAACATTTAACAGAAGACTGTTCATTCTAGCAGAGATATAAAAAGATCCTTCAGCCAAAAGCTGAAAACAACTTTGCAGAAGAAATTCTGAGCCAGTTTTTAACAGCAAGGGAAAATTAATGTTGTCCTTCATAAACTGTTCCAGGGAATGATTTCCAGTTCTTTGGTATATCTGAGTCAAAAGATATTTACACACACACACACCCTCAAAAAAAACCCTCCATTATCCCCCAGGCACAACCAAATTCAGGTAACTCCTGTACAGCACAGAAAATCAGACCCCACCTGACAGCAGTGCCTATGGTTTAATAACCTGAGTCCACATCCTTTACAACTGAAGGGTGGCCAACAATGACTGGCTGTTGCTAGAACAACAAAGGTTTGTTTGATGCTGCCAAGGAGCATAGAGCTGTCCAACAACAACTAAACCACATCAGACCACAGCAGTAAACACCACTTTTCCACAGAGTAAAACCAGCAGTGGTTTTACTCAAAAATAGTTTTTGTGTGTTGAAGAGAAAGGCTACTGGACTTGCTAATATAATAATGTTTTCTTTTTCTACCCACTGCATCTCCCTAGGAACACAAATGTGTTTAGGGGTAAAAGCATAACAGAGCAGGTCCAGCCTCCTCCTGGGTCTGCTAAAGCAAGTGTCACTGCAGGCAGACACAAACCCCAGCACCAGCCACACACCATCACTGGACTACCTTGTCTTTAAATGACACCATTACCATAAAAACCTCTTCTCAAGTTTTTAACTCCACACTGGAGTGGACTAGTCCTTAGAAGGCAGTATAGAATTCAGAAAGAAAGTGGATTGTCTGGGCTTTTTTAGAAAAAACTCAAGTCTAAAGGAATTTCACAGAGGGTATTTTACCTACCTTACACCATCGGACTAAAATACCTCCAGGCTTTTCCACAAATTCCTCCAGCTGTACAGGTGGGCGGGATGCCACAGTTCCATGTCTGAATATTTGATTTTTCAATATAGTAAGGAGGCAGTCATCCAGCTGGGCAGATAAACAAGGCACGTCAACCAAGGAGGGCACTTCTGGTAAGCTGAGAAAGGAAAGTTTGCTGTAATGAGAGGGGCCAGCTTCTACAAATTCATATTTCATCCATACACTTGAACCTGTGCAGATTTGCAAAGAGAGAACAGCTGCAGAAATTGGCACATGCACTCCAAACTTAAAAGACTCAGAAAAGACTGTGTTTCAGCCCTAACCAGACTGTTTGTCAGCAAATACTCTGAAACACAGGCTGTTCTACAGGGAGTGGCTTCATCCTTCACAAATAAACAGCTTATATTTCCACAGAACATATGGAGGGTGAAAACCCCCTCCATTCTGTGAGTGTCAGCCCCAAAGAAAGTCTGTGAAACAAACAGGACAGCAGCACCTCAAATGATTTTTTTGAGGCAATGGAGCAGAAAGCTTTTGTTTCCAAAGAGAAAAGATCCCCTACAAAGAAGGGCACATGTGCCACTGCCTCAGACCACCTCAGAATGTTGGTGTCTTACCTATCTAGCTGAATATGTAAAGCTTTTTTTGTAAAGTTGCAAAGTTTCTCATTCTGTTGTCCCACATCTCCATCGACTGCACTCTCTCCTGCAACCAAACAGCAAAAGTATTCCTAGTGAGACAACATCCACAGAAGGCATTCTTTGCTTCAAAGAATAACCAGTTCTGACATGAACAACCAATTAAATGTGAAGCACTCTCAGCACTTTTGCTAGTCTTAGCTAGAAAATACAATTACAGGTAATATAAAGCCTATCTAGCAACTTTTGAAGCTCTCAAAGCTACCTGTAGACACACCCATAACAGATGCAATAATGTGCCTCAGGTCTCAGACAGGAGCAGAACTGGGGTCAGATGACAAAAAATCAGGATTATTAATCCCCTTCTCCACCAGCTTTAAATGAAGAAAAAAATCGAAGCACATTCACTGATCAGAAAATAAAAAAGCAGGCAGTTAAAAGCAAGGGATAATGTCAATTGTTGTTCTGTTTGCTAGAATCAACATGGTACTATTGTCACGATGATGGAAATAATCTAACCCATGCATTAACGTGTGGAGATAAATACAAGTATTTTCCTAAGCTTTCCATATTAAGTAGCATCCCACACTTCATCTTACAGAGACATATGCTCCAGGCTCCTGTCTGCTGACTTTAGGGTAATTTACAACTTCAGCAAGCTCAGTCCTTTTCCAAGTGGAGGATTACACACGTTACAAATCTCTGAAGGAAAGCACACGTCATAATTGGCAGCAGGAGATTTAATAACCACAGAGGCTTAACTCCTCTCTGCCCCAGCTGCAGCCTGTGCTCATCCTGCCCACAGCCCTGGGTGATGTTCCTGCTCAGAGCAACCGGGGGAATGGGAACTGCAGCGAGTCAGCTTCTCATCAGACCCCACAGAATTTCACCCAAAAACTTCTGCCACCACGCTGATTCAGTAACCTGAGAGTTAAAATAAAAACAAGGTGAATACCAGCTATCCCAGAGCTGTGGTGCTACAAAAAACCCCAACATATTAATCCTTAAACACGGTCACTGCTCCTGTGAGCAGGGGGCACTGAGCTCCCCAGCAGCACAAAGCTCAGGGCTGAGGAGGAATTGGGAGCTTTCCCACCCCTGGGACACAGCTCAATGTGCTTTAGCTCCCAGAACTGAGCTCATACTGAAAGAAAGTTAAAGTTGAGACATGAGAACAATGCAAGGAAACTGCCAACATGCTCATGGCTCAGACATGCTCCCAGTAGGTTCCCCAGCCTGGGGAAAACAGGCAAGAGTGACATTCCTTTCTGCCGAGGTATTTAGCATCAGCAGGGTATAGTCTGGCCCTTACAGAAATATTCTACATGTCCATTTTTGTCAGCCTCATCTCATTCTTTTTAGAGAAATTTTCCCCATACAGTGGCCATTTGATTCCTCATGTTCCCCACCAATAGCAAACATAATCATGCTCAGCAGGACAATGTGTTTATTTCAGCTGCTATTTCAGCAAGACAGACATAATTTACTTCACTAAAACAGACACTTTGCTATAGTGGTGCCCACAATGTATTTTATTTCAAAGTAGCTTGACATACTTTTCTGTCTAGCCTGGAGAGGTAGAGAATGTCTCTGCAGTGAAATATTTCTCAAATGGGTACTTTCTGCCCTCTAGGAGAGGCTACATTGACATATGTACACTCTAGGATTGGAGCAAAATGTTGAAATACAGATTTGTAGGAGATGATCATGATCAGCTCTTCACTACATCTACCCAATTCTTAACATTTAGTTTGAGATAACGAGCCAAACACACTGATAATAATGGGAATATTCCAGACTTTTGACAGACCCTCACTGGAAGACAGAGCTAAGACTCAGCAGCAGGTCCTGCCTCACCTTCCCGGAGCAGATCATCGGCCGTGCTGACTCCGTGCTCTATCAGCTTCTGGCACTCATCCAGGGGCTTGATGCTCTCTTGCTCTATGACATCCACTTCCTGCAGCAGGGACATCAGTCGCTCGTCCAGCAGCTTCTTCAGGGTCCCTTTCAAATCGCTAAAATGCTGCTCAAGCACATCTCTGGTCAATGTTGCACTATCTTTGATCTGAATTCAGGTAACAGGAAAGAAGAATTCAGGATAAAGGCAAAGGCCATGCACATCTTTTATTTTTCTGAAGCATCTCATCTACACTTGCTATAGAAAAGCTGCAAGTGGAGTCTGCTTTAAAAAAGGACCACTGGCAGTTAAGAAATTAGTGAAGTAATTTTTAGTACATGTACAGCAGGGAGGGAGGCAAAGAAACCAGCCTGGACGAGGGGAAGAGCATATTAACTAAGCAAAATATAACTTGGATTATAGGTGCTTCAATCAAGGAATTTTTCTTGTCAGAAAAATCCAAATGCTCTGTAGATCTCCTCCCTGCTGCCCCTCAAAAAAACCCCACTGCTGTAATCCTACATAAAAACCACTCTGCCATCCTCTGGTAATCCTCCTTGCAAACAAAAACCTATCAGACTTTTAGAAGACTATCTAGGAGCACTTTTCCAAGTGCTATCACTTCACTGGATTTTTTAAATCCTCATAAAACTGCTTTCTTTTCAATTTTGTTCAAACGGCTACCCTTGGGGACCGGACAGGGTGAACAGCAAGTCTGTGTTGATTCTGGAAGAACCTGACCACAGAAAGTTCTACAAGTGCTCATTCAAATTTCTGCAAACTTTCTGAATCTGGCTTTTAGGGAAGAAAACACACTTGAACATCCCTGAGCTAAAGATGCAAAGATCAGAAGTAAACATCTCCCTGTGAACAACTTTTCTAAGTCATGCACACGAGGAAATGCTGCAACACGCTGACGGCCTTACACGTAATTTCTAGATCTTTAGAAGCACAGACAACCAACACAGGAAGTTCTCTGGTTAGGTAAAATAAATTTCCTCTTCAACTAATATTCATGAAGCTCTGCAGCTGCCACACAGCTCTGTTTCCCTTTTCTTGCAAGTTCAATGCATGAGGAAAAAAAAAAGGAAGTATTTAGCTTTGTGAAGGGGTGGGGCAAAGGAAGACAGAACGCTCACTTGTCCAAGCATTTTACCTCCATTACAGGCAGACAGAAATTCAGCAGCTCAGCCACAGAATTAGATACTGCTCATCATGCAAAAGAGGAAATGCAAGTCCCTGAACACACAGAGCTCTGTGAAGTTTGCAGAAAATCACGTCCCATTGGTCCAAAGGAAAAGGATGCAGCGTGAGCCCTCCAGTCCTATCACATCAGCCAACCAGTCCTCAAATAATAAAGCTGCCACTATACAAACCCCAGCCTAGCACACTCAGCACTTTGGGAACACAGGGAACTCTTGGATGTGCACAAAACAGCAAGTGGTCCTGAAGATGGAAAGAGAGAAAACAGAAACATGCACACAGCAGGGGAATTGCCCCCAAGAGCAAAAGGAAAGGTGAGCTAACTACACCCTCACTGCCCTTGGAACTGCCAAGCAACACTTTGAGATGACAAGGTTTGGATGAAAGACAGCCATGAACAATTCATTTTTTTAAGCAGTCTGTGGTTTCAATGCTGCCTAATTAAATGTCCAGTGATCACCAGAGCATGCTCTGGGAGCAGGACACTCACCCAGCAGATTCACAGCAGGTTTCTGCACTAACGGGATCTGCCTCAGAAAAACTAACAGGTCACCACGGAAACACTCCCTGAGTTTGGCTTTGTTTGGGTTTTTATTTACCCCTCGCAGAGCTCAATCAAAGACAGCAAGGCATCGCTTCCATTCTGCAAACCTCCATAGGCTGAGAGGCTGCCTGAGCAGAGGAGCCAGCCCTGCACTGTGCCTCTCCCTGCCCACACCTGCCTATCTGCTCCTGCATCTCCCGGCGGGTGGGTCACAGTCCCAACGGGAGCTCTGCCCTGGCTCCAGACAAACCAGCTAACCGGGAATGCTGGCAGCCCTCCTGCCTGACCCACGAGTACGTGACCCAGGCACTGCGGTGCATGGGGACAGCAGCCTCCAGCACAGCATCCAAACCAGGGAGCAGCTTGCCCAGGCAGGTATCTGATGTAAAGATGGGTATAACACACCCTATTGAATCAGACTTAGCATCCCGGCTACTTTGGGAAACGTAGTCCTTTAAGATATTTATTCTTGCCTGAGAAAGCTCCCTATGGTCCCGGAAAATGAAGCTCAGCTCATTAAGAGACTTCGGCTCGCATCCCTTTCCTCCGACACATCGCACACCTGCCATTCCCACGCGCTCCATCTCCGGCACCCCCGAGGCCACACGCCGGTGCCAGGGCTCCCATCAGCCCCGGCCCGGCGGGGCTCCCCCTCCTCACCCTCCCCACACCTGAGCCCCATCCCGGCTCTCCCGGCGGACAGGAACCATGGACAAACACCGTGCCCCGGGAGAGGAGCGGCCAGGGCCCGCCGCCACCCCAGCGGGGTCCCTGCTGCCGGGCTCCCCGGGGCAACTCCGGAGAGCCCGGTCCCGTCCCGTCCCGCTTCCCCACCTGCTCCCGCGCCTGGTGCAGCCCCCGCAGCCGTTGCTGCAGCTCCCGCCGGTAGCTCCGCGCCGCCTCGATGCTCTCCCGAGCCTCCTGCAAGAGGAGCCGCACCTCGGCCTCGGCGGCCTCCATGGGCAGCCGCGGCGGCAGCGAGGCGGCGGCGGCGGCGGCGGGCGGGGCGGGGCGGGGCGGGCGGACCTCGGCCCCGGAAGGGCCGCGCATCCGCGGGGCGGGGCGGGAAGCGCGGCGGGAGCGGGAGCGGGAGGCGGCCCCGGGGCACGGACCGGCGGCTGGTGACGTCAGCTGGTGAGGGCACGCGATAGCCGCGTGACGTCACGGCCGCGGCGCGAAAACCCGACAGACGGCGGCGAAGGCGGGAGAGGCGGCGGAAGGGGGCGTGGCCTCGGCGGAGAAGGGGCGGGGCGACCGCGCGACAGCGCGCCGGTCCGTCCGCGTCACGTGACCGGGACAATGGGCGGCTGTTGGGCAGCGGGCGTGGGTCACGTGGGAGCGACCCGAGGCCCCGCCCCCCGCCTTCCGCGCGGAGATCCGAATCTGGTCCCGCGCGCGCTTTTACCGCCCGCCCGGCGCGCGCGCCCGTCAGGCGGCGCCATCGGGGCCATGGCGGCGGCGCGCGCCCCCCGTCCCTGAGGCACCGCCCGGGGCCGAGGGCTCCGCGCTGCTCCCGCCCCGAGCGAGCCGGCAGGGCTCCGCGCCCGCAGCAGCCGGGGCATGGTGGGCAGGGTCGCCGTGGCCGCGGCGGACGCCTCTCCCGTCCTCCCCGGGAACGACGGCGACGTTCAGGTGGGGACGCGGGTCGGGGTCGCGCTGTGAGGGCGGAGCTAGGGGTTGCGGCTGGCGGGGGGCGCCCCTTTGGCGTTCGCCCCTTTGGCGTTCGCCCCTTTGGCGTTCTGCCCAGCCGCGGCCCGTCCGGGGTGCGCGGGGAGCTGTGAGGGGCCGCCCGGCCCGGCCGTGCTCGCGGGCGCTGCTGACGCTCGGCGCAGCCCCGCGGGCCGGGCTGTCATTAAACGCATTCGAGGAGCTCTGGGAAGAGACGTTTTCTGCTTCAGAGGGTGTGATTTCCGAGGAGTTCAGTTTCTGGTAAACCTGGAGTTATAAAAGTCTTTATGAGCCAAAGTCTTTCTTGTGGCTGTAGAAGTAAATGCTCTTTCATGGTTTGAATCATTATACGAGATAAGAACTCTCTTGTGTTCATTTTCTTTAAGTATTCTTAAAGGTACACTGTCTTCCTAAGATATGTCACATGTTTACGGTAGGATCAGACCTTTTTAAGTGATGTTGGAATTCCCTCTTAAATGCTCCACAGACACTCTAGGGAACATCTCAAGGTCGATCATCTGAATTGACCTAGACTTTCAGACTTCAGGATTGTGAAATCTCTGCAGAGCTGTTCTGAAGACCTTGTGATCCCATCCAGTTTTGACCATCTCAAGGTTTCAGAATAGGATTTTTATTTATTTGAAACCGCAGAATCTTTATTTCAGGCATGGATGGCCTTTGAAAACGTGGAGATATAGTTCCTGCATGCCCAGTCTGAGCACGTTAATATGAATTTTTGTCTTCTGAAAAAGTTTTATGTAAGTCATCTTAAGTTTTTTAAACTAAGATTCATGTTATACCTTTTACAGCCATGCAAGAAGCGGCGAGAGGAAGATGCTTCTGCAAAAACGATCACAAGATATTTTTCACCATTAGTAAAACCAGTGGATAAAGCATTGTCATCACCAAAATCCAACAACATCTTGGATTATTTTAAAAAGACATCTGCCACTGAGAATGCTGGGTTCCCAGTAGGAGCTGGAGAAAATAAAACACTGTTGGACGCTGATGAAAAAGAATGTAAATCATCTTTCAAGCCATCTTTAAAGCGGAGGAGAAAAGGGAAGAAAGTTAATTTAAGTAATATGCCAAAAGAAATTAAAGAATCTGAGAATGACCTTGAAATAGAAATTAGTAGTGATGACAGCAGAGTAACTACAGAACTGCAACAAGACAGTAATGACTTTATTGCTTCTTGTACTCTAGTGGACAAAAAATGTGCAGGAGAATTAGCAGAAGATAACGATCAAAGAGAGAACTTCCCAAACATTATCCCCTCCAGAAAAAATGCAAACAACTTCGGTTGTGAAACAAATGGATCAAAAAATAGGATAAAAAAATCAAGGAAAAGGAAGCACAAAGTAAATACTGATTTGTCTGAAAGCTCTTCATTGGAAAACCAGATGAATGAAACGTGTAGAAAGGAAACTGAAGAGAAGACAAAAACAGTAGCAGAGTGTGATGCTGCTATTGGTGATTCCAGTTTTGAGGTTCCTAGGGATGATGGGACATCCCAGGTAAATAATTGTATAATAACCGTGTCATTTGAGGACTTCTTGAGAAGTCAGGGAGAAAATAATTTTGAAGAAGATACAAAGCCAGCAATGGACACTTCTGGTACAGCAAATGAAATGGACAAAAGTGATAGTATTAGTGACCCAGAAAAGTGTGAGGAATCCCAACAGCAGCCACTCAGAACAGTGACTGTCCTCGCACAAGTTCATTCCATTCCCCCCAAATTACCTCCCTCAAATAAGGAGCAGAAAGGCTCTAGGAAAATAGCTTCCATTTTTTTGAAGCAGAAAGGATGTGTAGGGGAAAAAGAAAGCAGCTCAGCCCTCTTGGACTGTGAGCAAACCGAGCAGGTGACTCAGAAAAGAAAATCCAATGTCGTTATTGAAGAAGAAGAATTGGAGCTGGCTGTACTGGAGACCGGAGGGGCGGATTCTCTGAGGCCAAAATGTACTCTGGAAGAAAAGCATCAGTTTATGAAAGCTTTTAAGCAACCAACAGCAGATGTAACAAAAAGTGGAATTAAAAAGGCACCTGGAAAACAAAAGCAAGCTGCTGCAAAGTGCTCAAAAGTAAAAGAGGAATCTGAAGATGTTGTTCCTTCAAATAAAGGATTAGAAAGTGGAATACCAGAAGATTATGTGGACAAATGTAGTAGACATTCTAAACCTAAAAGCAATAGCACTAAATCCAGAAGATCTAGGAAGGTTCAGAAAGAAGGAAACAGAAGAAAGAAGGCTTCAGAAACTAAGGAAACTGATGTGTCAAACACCAGCAATTATACTGGAGAAGAGGAGTTGGGTGCTAGTGTTGTTACTGTGGAGAACACCTCAGATGTAATAATTTTATCAAGTCCAGAAGTGAATGAGTTAAAGAGGAGTTTAAGGCAGCAGAAAACCAAAACATCAACAAATGTTACACCTAAAAAACCCAGGGCTAGAAGTGCCTGTTCTGCAGATGAATTAAGTGCCTGCCCATTAGAGACTTCCACCCCAAAAGCACACAGACAATCCTGCAAGAACAGCAACATGTACAGAGCTGAGGTGATTACTGTGCCCTTTGATAGAAACAGCCCAATAAGGTAAACCTTTTAGAGTATATTCTACCTTTTTGCCCATTAATTGTATGCAAGTATTTTGAAAATAAGTCATAATTATAAATGGATTGTATATCAAAGTTGCATGGATACTGATCATGGTGGATAAAAATAGAGAGGAACCAAAAATAACTATAAATTTGTTTGTACTATAGACATCAAAGAAAAACCCAAACAAACAACAAAAAACCCCTCATCCACCAGTTGGAGAATTGCTTCTGTTTACAGCACTGTATTTTTAAAGGCTTTTGAAAATTTAATTGAGAGTAACATTTCCCTTTATTAACCAGTAATAATTTCATAATACTCTCTTCCCTAATTAGAATGAGGTTTACACGTATCAAAGCAGCTACAAAATCAAATAAAGCTGAAGCAATGAAAAATGAAGACTCTCACTCCCAAAACACAAAGGTAATTTATGTAACAATTGGTGTCAGTATTTTGTCATTTCCTGTATGGTTATAATTGTGGTGTATTCAGTATTGTGTAATAATACAATATGACAGTTCCCAGCTGCCCTATGGAAAGGGAATATACTATGATTTATGATGAAATTTGAGATAGTTTCTTGTACCTTAAAACATAATTTATTAGTAAAAATCCACCTTTCATCACAGAAAAATTCCATAAAATAGCATGCTCCTGAGCTGCAGGTTCTCAGGATGGGATATAGAAATGACTGGACGTGGCACTTAGTGCCGTGGTTTATTTGACAAGGTAGTGACGGTCAAGAGGTTGGACTTGATGATCTCAGAGGTCTTTTCCAACCGAAATGATCCAGTCATTTGTGATAGTGTTTGGGCACAGCAGAACAGCTGAGGCTTAAGAATGTCACTGCCCATATTTGTTCCATGAAAAAATTGAGGATCTCCTTGCAGGGCTCTCACTTCCCTTTGAGAACTGTGGATATCATCTTGGTTTGCTTGTCCTTTCAATTATTTCATTTTCTTTTTGATACCAATGAAATTTTGCAACAGTTACCTATTTCTATAAAAGTAAAAAATTATATTTATATGCAAAGTACTTATTGAAGAGAGTGCCATTAGTTGCTATTTCAGTTTTTTTGTTCTTTGTTAACAGATAAACTCCACTTCTAAAAACATATCTAAAGCAAAGCAGCTGATTGAAAAAGCAAAGGCTATACAGCAGAACAGATCAAAAGTGAGTGAAGACCCAGCAGCTCCTGTGAGGCGCTCGTCTCGACAGCGAGCTCTTGCTGAGAAGAAGAAATCAGAAGAAAGTGATGTAAGGCTGTATTTTGAGGGGGGGAAATTATGATATATTTGTTATTGATATAAGCAACACAAATGATTCCTACTTGATTCTTTACAAGAAGTGTTTGCAAGCTAAGGTAGATATTTGCAGTGTATTGTTAATAAAGGATGAAAATTTATGTTTTCTTTCTTATTTGATTTGCTCTCCCTCTAGGAATCAGTAATAATTCTAGGTTCAGACATGGATAGTGTCACTACTACAGAGCAGAGTGTGAAGGAAAAGAGACTTCGGAGCTTAAATGATGTTTTGGGGAAGAAGTCTAAAAACTTGAAGGTTGCAAAGAACTCCAATGGTAATTGGGTTTTACTGAATGTGTTTATTTTTTATTACAGAAACATTTTATATCATTGACTATTGTAACTTTATTTCATAAAGCTGCCTTTGCAGTATATTAATCTTTTCCTCTGATTTATCTTTATTTTAATGTTCCAATATATACCTTCCAGTTTTATAAGAATTAATAATGCAGAGGTTATTTACATGTGTTGTTTTGCTTTTTCTTCATTCAGGGAAAACTGTTTATTTGAAAAATTGTCAACATATATAATGTTTTGTTGTGTCTCCTTTTTTTCCCTCGTGTTAAAAAATAGCATCTATACCGAGGAAATAATTAGAAACAAAGCTATAATAAGTTTTGTTAAAATACTCAATTTTCCCTTAAGAAAAGGAGATTCCCTGATGATGTTAAATGGAACATACAGGTAGTGAACACAGAAGCAAGGTTAGAATCTTGTATCAGTGCTAATCTAATAATAGGTTTTTTTACCTTTTTAAAGGGAAACTGGGATGTCCACCTTCCTGCCTAGGCAAAAATGCTCAGAACTCTGCAGGTGAACCAATTGTGATCTTTGATGAAAGCAGGTCAGTTGTCAAGAGTGCAGTTGCTTAAAAATCAAAATACATTTCAAGGTTAAATATACTTACTGAAATGTGCTATAAATATTTGTGACTTTTATACTTACTGATTAATATTTTAATCTGCTTGCAAAATTTTAGGGGTTTCTTGGAGAGTTCCTCAACCATTTCAGAACCATATTAGATGTCTGGAAATGTAGTTGATGACTGCTGAAATAGAAATCCCAAATTGCATATAAAAATACAAAACCAAAGAGATTTTTTTTTTTTAAGATTAAAATTTTTAATACAGAATTAATTTCAAACTAACCACATTAAAATTAATTGTAGTAATTCTGGTAGACTATCTTCAGCTCATTTGGAAGAGAATGTGATTAAATTCAGCCTTGCATAGCTGGAAGTTCTACTAATTCTATCTTCTTTTCTTTATTTTTCTTTTCTGTTTTCATTAAAGCCAAGATGCATCTGAAAATTCTCAAGACGGTGATCCATTCAGAGCAAAACGTGAATTCCTGATGAGTGGATTGCCGGAGTCACTGAAAAGGCAGATTGCAAAGAAGGCAGCAGCAATGGAAGCATACTCTCTTGCAAGTTCCTGCTTTAAGACTGTTGTCCATGTACAGCAGAAGGATGACTGTAAGCTTGTGTTAAGCTTTTGGGTTTTGTTTAAATGTACATAATAATTTCTGAGGAATTTGTGCAGAAAGAAAAAAAATTAACAGCTTAGGACTGGAATAGGTAGGAGTTTTCTCTTGTTTTGTGTCTCAGTAAGAGAACAAAACTTAGAAGCTTCCAGTGAGATGTTTTTGAATACAAAATTTGCAAATTAAATTGATGCTAAAGTAGTCTATATATGCATGGGTAAGGATGCAAAATTCTTAATATTTAGTCAAAAAAGTTGGTCAGTTAAGTTCCAATTTGGAGAATAAAGATTGTGTTGGACTGATTTGGGCAGAAACCATTTCCTTCTGACAAAGGCAAAGGACTTCACTAAAGAGAGAAGACCAGCCCATTTGTTTTCCTAGAATAGAAGTTAACTCCTGTTTTGTTTTTGGTGGGGGTTCTTTGTAGGTTCTCCAATGTGGAAATTGCAATCACCATCATGTCCTCTATTAACTAAGCTGAGGGAACTGAGTACTGAAGTCACAAACATCACAAAAATCACTCTCTCTCTTGGTGAATTTTCCACTGTGAATTCAAAACTAATTGGAAATTGTTCTGCACCTGTGGTTAGTACTTCAAAATTCAAATTGTTTTGATACTTGGAGTTACGTTTTTAATAAATCCTGTTGTTTGAATTTGTTTCAGTCCTGTAATTTGTTTAATTTTTTTTTAATTGCCCTGTATGTGAGTTACTCATTTTGCATCTTACCATTAGACAGTTCTCATCAGTTCTTAACAGTTTCTGTTAATCTCTGAATTTAACAAGATATTACCAGTTTAAATTAAGCAAAACACTCAGTGTAAAGTTTTTGAGTAATTCTATGTGTGTATATTCCAGCTTTCAGGCCACCGACCAGCTTTTCCTGATGCATTCAAGAAGGATTTGCTAGATGAGATTGTGGCTTCTAATTCTCAGTTTCCAGTGAGAAAATACTACTCCAGGTTCCTGAAAAAGCAAACAGAGAGGTTGGCTTTGGAAAGCAGTACACAAGGTTAGGAATTTATGTAGGGAGAAAACCATCCTCACTCTCTCTGGCATTAAGAAACAACTGGGAATTAAAAAAAAATTGTTACTGAAGGAATACTTTGTTGGAAATAAATTGATCCTCACATTTTAGGTTATTTTGACCAAATTCTTCAAATAGGGCTTAAGCAAATGTATAGTAGTAATTGACATAGCCTGAAATTTTAAATTGATTCAATTTTTTTTTTCTTAGAAAGCAGAGATAGCACTGCAAATCTTGATGTAATTGAGAAACATCCTGACAATTGGAAGGAAATGAAAAGGAAAAGGAAAGAAACAGAAGACCGCAAATCAAAAAGAAGAAAACAAATTGGTACAGAGACTGAAATGAAATCAAGAGTTTCCAGGAACCTTATTCCTCCCATATCTGGAGAGAAACAGGCAGAGACAGGACAAGCCACACACTTGGGAAAAAACATGACCCAGAAACCAGATAGTGTGACAGAACACCCTGGGTGTTTATCAGATCCAAGAGAACTTTCAGGTAACTGCATTTCCTATCTCATTTTAATCTTTGCATTGAGGAAGTGTATGTGTGATATATGTCAGCTTTCCACTATGATGCAAAAATCAAATCTAGTCCTGATACTCTGCTAGATTTGATGAATTCTATTGCAGGAAGAACTGTTTAAAAATGGACAATATTTTTTTCTGTAGGTCTGGAAAAGGAAGACATGCTCTGGACAGAAAAATATCAGCCTCAAGATTCCAGTGAACTTGTAGGGAACAAGAAAGAAATTGAAAGGCTACACAGGTCAGAAACTGGGACATGGATCCATTCCTAAAATTAACCCAAAACCTCATTTACTTGATAATGCTCAAGCACTGACAGAGCAGTACTTGTGTGTACTTCCCTACAAGCATCCTGATCCTCACCTTGCTGTACTGTCTGCTTTTGATAGGAATTTAACACTGAAGTCCACCTAACACATTGTGCTTTCCATTAAATTTTCTGTGTCTGTTTAAGTTACTGCTGTGGCTCTTACACAGAATTTAAAGACCCATCTGACAAAACAACACTGAATTATGAGTGAATAATTCACCAAATTACTTGTTTTTATACCAGTCAGCTAACAGAATGGAGAATGAAAAAGGAAACCTTTTCTACAAAAGAATCAAATCCTGAACATTTTTTTGCTTTTATCTGAAAGGACTTGATAGGTTTCTATGGGGTAACAACTGGCTGATGTCCCCTAGTTTTATATTCTGTTCCATCTTAATTTGGTTCACTGAATTCACCAGCAATTTTAATTCTTGTTTTCTTCCTTTGTTTTATAGCTGGTTAAAAGAATGGAAAAGGAGAGCTGATTTGGAAGAAAAACGAAATCAGAGGGAAAAGGAGGACAAAGAGCAAGAAGGTACTGATAGAATTAATACAGCTTCTCTTTTGTTGAATGTTGGCAAAGAATTACAGTAATCCTTTATTTTCTTTTTAATAATTCTACAGATTCTTTAAGCAGCCTTGACTTTAAAGATAATAAATCTGATATTGAGGAAGAGACAACCCTTTGCAATACGGTTCTGATAACTGGCCCACCAGGAGTGGGGAAAACTGCTGCAGTGTATGCTTGTGCTCAGGAGCTTGGGTTTAAGGTTTGTGGAGTTCTTTCTTTCCTCAGTGCATTTTTCTTATTTATAGCTAATATGCAAAAGCATTTGTAATACAAGATGTCTGCAATGGAATTTTCTCTCTCTTTTTTTTTTTTTTTTTTGTAAATTAAATACCATTGCAGATATTTGAAGTCAATGCCTCTTGCCAGCGTAGTGGGAGACAAATTCTGTCTCAGCTGAAAGAAGCTACTCAGTCTCATCAAGTGGACAAAAAAGGTGTGAATGCACACAAGCCTTGCTTTTTTAACAGTTGTAGCACTACCAAGTCACCAAGTAAGTGTCGTGGTTCTTATCTGGGGTTCTTTGTTTGGTCTGAATTATGGGGTGGGTTTTACAGAGGGGAGAAGGTTGTTAAAGACTGAATTCCCAAAACGAATTTTAGATATCAGTTGTTTTTAAAAAGATAGCAGATTTAGCTTACCTGGCCATAATAGTAAGAGCTGGTCTGTTGGTTAACACAACTACAGACCAAATTAAATATTGACTTTATTAAAATACTGACTCTTGATTACATTATTTCTGCAGTGCTGGAGCAAGTGCTGTAGCATTTGACTAGAAAGTTGAACAGAAAGCTTTTCCTATAACAAGAGAAAAGGAAAACAAGCAAAAAATCAGCACAGTAAATTTGTCATTTACTATAGATAAAAAATGGGTTTTACTTTAAGTTTGTCTGAGGAATATCAGTTTGACATTAGATCTCCAGATGAAGTTTAATATAAAACATGCCTTGCAGAAAAAATGTATTCTCCAAAGAAAGTTATTTCTCCAAGAAAACCGCCACTGTCACCAAAAGGAGCAGGATTAAAACGAAGCTTGCCCTCTAAAACACTTGCAAACTACTTCAAAATTTCTGCCAAACGTAAAGGTGTTGATGGAGAAACAACATCTGAAGAAAAAAATGGAGGTAAGGTATTCCTTTTTAATAATGAATTACCTTTGGAGATGGAAATACTACACTGTGTATGTGGAGCTGTGTGGAGAAAAGAATAGGTTCTCTTAAGCATTTGATACATGGGGGATTTTTGAAGCCAGTACCTGGAAAACATTAAATGGTTTCACTCCTCCTTCCTGCTCAATTATTCTGCAGGAAATACTCAGAATTCACTGGAAGTAAAGAAAGACGCTCAAATTAAGTCAATAAACAAAGAAGGAGGAGAACACAACAGGAAAAATGCAACATCTCTCATTCTTTTTGAAGAGGTAAAATTCACGTGAAATGTGCTGTGACTGTTCACAGCTTGTAACTGCTGCTCAAGCTATTGATACTATGTTTGTTTTCTGTAGGTGGATATAATATTTGATGAAGATGCAGGATTCCTAAGTGCAATAAAGACATTCATGGCAACTGCAAAGAGACCTGTAATTCTTACCACCAATGGTGAGTAGTGTTTGTGACAGTAATTAGGCTTTACAGACAGAACAGCCACTTTTAATCAGAAGCTGTAAATGGTGATGGTTGAATACTGCTCCTAAATGCAAAATTAAATGAGTGGAGACTGTAAAGCAAGTATTTGAGTGCTTGAATAAAGGTACTGGCTGCTCTAATGGATAAAGAAAATAACTAGGTTTGAACATAATGGCAGTTCACTGATCTCTCTTTATAGATCCAACATTCAGCTTAATGTTTGATGGCTATTTTGAAGAGATCAACTTTAAAACCCCTTCCTTGGTAAGTCTGTGTCTGGAAATGCAGGTACATCCTAAGCAAATAATTGTCAGCTGATTTCAGTTTGAAATTTAAATGTTGGGGTAGGTTTATATATTTCTGATGTAACATATTTGTTTGATCAGAGACAGACATGTCTTTGAGGTTTATGTAAGGATGTGTAGGATGTATTTATCTTTACACGTAGAAGCTGTTTTACTAGCACAGAAAATTTATTTTCCAAACAATTTAGTGGTGCTGAGAGTTACAATAAGAACATCACTTAATCACTTAATTTAGTTTTTAGAATGTATTGAGATAAATATCTGATAGCTCTGATCTGAAGGTTGGTTATGCCAGTACTGGTTCATTCATTAAAAAGTAAGCAGTTATTTTAGAAGTATTATGGGTTATTCCCTTAATGTAAGCACTAGTGTTCTGTGCAGCAAATAGTTTTATTTGCAGCTATGTATTAGGTGAAAAACCTAAATACATGAGAATCAGAAGGACCTAATTACTGAGAAGGGGAAAATTTCTTAATGTGAAACTGAAAACCTGTTGGACTTCAGGCAATTGCAGAGTTAAAAGAAAGAATGCAAGAAAAACCTTTAAAATGAATATATTTCAGTAAAAGCTGATCACTGGTGATGAGAAGCAAAGTGTAGGTAGCCTCAGGACCATAAGCAGAATATGTTTGTGTGTTTGTTTTTAATTATTTCTAAATTGAACTTAATTCTCTGACATAGCCTACATAGACTGGGTAGTTTGCTTTTCCTTACAGGTTTTAATCTAACTGTAATCTAATTTAATAAACTAATCTTCTGTATTAAAAGGCAAAATGTATTGCAAGCATAAATAGAATAATTTGCTCCTGTGTGACTTCCTGCAGTGTCATTGGCAGGAGTTGTTTCAGTGTCTGTGTGTAACTCTTGTTTAGATAAACTCTGTGAGCTACCTCCAAGCTCTGTGCCTGGCTGAGAACCTACGGACAGATGAGAAAGACTTGGCTGCTCTCCTGACCACAAATAACTGTGATATCAGACAAAGTGTCCTGTACTTACAGTTCTGGGTTAGAAGTGGAGGTGGATGCTTGAAAGAGAAGTGTTTGGCACTTCATGGTATGTTGATTTAATTTAATCTTTAAAAAATACCTATCTAAACATGAATTTGACTAAATCGAAGCATTCTTAGACATGTATGAATAAATGGTAACTTCTTGTAAGACTCCTAAATTTGGGGGAGGGGATGCTTCTGCTATTTTTAGCTATTTCCAAGCCTTGTATTAATGCATAAGGAACTTAAATTTGAGGGTTTTATTGCCTGTCAATATGGTTACTTATCTCCCTTTCATGTTGTGAGTAGCAAAACCAGGCAAAGAAGGGAACCAGTAGTGATTTTCCTCAGAGTTTGCAGTTCTTTATCCATATAGCTGGTAGGCAATTCACTTAGAAGAAGCAGAGCTGAAAAAGGGCTAAAAGTGGGACAGCTGGCAAGCAGGCAGGGGTAGGAACTTGATCCCAAAGGATTCAGGAAGAGTTTAGGGGTGTGAGGGAGTGGCAGGGAGAGACAAGTGAGACACAGCCTCTTTCAAAGGTTGTGTGGGAAGCAGGAGAGCAGTTTGGTAACACGGACAGCAGTGATGTGGGCACGGGGATGTCTCATTTCAGCTGCTCTGTTCGACCAGCACCAAAGCAAGAGGTGACAGTTACAGCAACTTTTGTGCCAGGAATTGAGGCAAAGAGGTGGAAAATCAATTTCATGATGCAGTTGTTCCCTTTCAAGTAAAGCCTGTTATCTCTGTGCAGGAGAAGAGACAAGGAAGGCAGATAATGTCAGTCATCCTGCAAAGTCTAAGGATTCCAAGGTGGATTTTTCTCAAGCTGATGATTCACATCTTCAGGAGTTTCCAAAATGTGATACAGGCTGCGTAGAGACGTTGCTTGGCCTTAAGAACATTCTGTTGCCTTCAGAAGATTTGTTTACATTTCTTAAGGTATTTTTGTAGTTGATTTGGTAATACTTTGAATGATTGCCAGACAATTGAGTATAACCATCACGAGGAATAGCATCATCTTAGAAGCAAATCTCTGAAAATGTTTGTTGTAGAAATTGGAGAATTCCATGGTTAGGTACAATCTGAACTGGGGTGGTCTCCTGAAAGAAAAACAGTTCCTCACCTCATTAGCACAAAGCCAGGAGTGTGAGGTTTTCTATAATATTTTTATTTAAAAGAAATTAATTTTAATATGTTGATAAAGCTTTCATATTATTATTTTACAGCACAAAATCACAACTATGGAGGAATGGAATAAATTGATACAGCTTCTAACAGAATTCCAGATGAAGCATGTGGATTTTGTATATAGTAATCTTGAACTTATTCTTCCCTTACCAGTGCAAGTTCTGTCAAACCAGTCTGAAGCCTCAAAGTCTATACTTGAAACGACTACTATAGTTTCTTCAAAAGACAAATCTACTAAGAGTTCTTGCTCTAGAAAGAGTAGCCCTGGAAAAAGGTCTAAAAAGACAAAGGCTCAGAAAAGGCTTGAGATATTGGATGATAGTGACTTATTTGATTCTGAGCTGAACTATTCAGCTGAATTCATAACTTTACCATCAGACAGTCCTAAGTCATGTGCTGAAATGAATAAAAAGGAATCAAAGTTTTTGGTGCATAAAGAACAAAAAGAAGTTAAAACTATAACCTCAGTAAATGAAAGAAGGTCTGCAGTTGTTTTTCAGTGCCTGAATTCACTGACTGAGTTTGTGGAAAACATGTCCTTCCTGGATTGCTGTGTAAACACTAACACCAGAGAACCACTGGAGTTTTCTAAAAGTGAAGAATTTCACTGGACAAATGCCAAAATCAGAAATGGTCTTTGTGATGAGTTCAGTATAGAAAATACTGATTGGTGGAGTTCCCAGAGCTGTAGTGAAATAAAGGCAGCTATTGAAGCACTCAGCTTCACTAAAAGTTCTTTTAATATTTCACAAAATTTGGAATCCTTTTCAACTACCAGTAAAACACCTGAAAGTGACCAGCTGAAGGGACTTACTCTGCCTCTCTCAAACATAAGGAATTGCATATCCTTCAGTCAGGCACCTGATTCAAGGTAAGACTTTGTTAATATTTCTGGAGTGTAATGCAGTAATTTGTCAAGAAGAGCATTTCACAGGGTGTAGGACTGTTTCAGATGTGATGTATAAACATTCATACCACTATGACTGTTGTCAGTGTGCCTCAAAACACTGCAATATATTGTTCATTGTGCTTTTACAACCTTAAATTAACTTCTTGTCAATCTGCAAGATTGACTTTTCTTGAACAGCCTGACTAATCTTGTTAAGGAATGGTGGCCTTGGTCTAGTTACTTTCAAAATGGACAAACAGCACCACTACCCCCAAAAGAATAACAGAACCCTAAAGGAATGGCTTTTTCAAGACAGATGGGATTCTGCAAGTACCAAACATGCAAATTTGTCACCTGCTCATACTGAGCTCATGTTAAGTGTGTTGGTAGGTGTTGCTTGATGAAGACCTAACAAAATCCAAAGTAAATTCTTTGTAGTAACTTGTGCTAACAAAGAATAACCTTTAATACATTGTAAAAGACCAAAGAATACTCTCAAGTGTGGGCATGAGACATTGTTTTTAACATAAAAAGTCATCATAGGTAAAATTGGCACAATGGGCATTTAAAGCCCATTCAGAGGTCTGAACAGGAAAATGGCTTAGAGCCTTTCTTCTGTAAGTCAGTACCCAGAGGAGCAATGGCAGAATGGATCTGACCATGCATCCTGTGACCAGGTTTATGTTGTGGGTTGGACACCTGGACCTGACACTGATATTCTGGCAAATACCAGTTGCATAATGCTTTTTATTTTTGAAGACCACAGATGCTTTCAGTTGTGGTTGTACTGAACCTCACATCTGCATCTAGACTGAAGAGCTCACCAGATCAGATTCCTGATTAAGACAAAAGCTTTGGCCAAACAAACCGCTGGCCCTCATGTTTCTGTCCAGGTGCAGATGCTTTGTGATGCTGTGTAAGCAGCACACAATTAGAAGCTGCAGACATCTGATCCACTGAGATGCAGTTCTGGACATGGATTTAATGGAGTTTTAAACCAAGAAACAAGTGGCTTTGATCCTAAAGAAATAAAATCATCACTGCACATTATTGAATAAGAAAAAATAAAGCTTCATTCTCTGTTTTAGCACTCACAAAAAAGCACAGAAGAGGCTGGCTGTCATCAAAACTGTATTTTCCAGAAGTCCTTTAAACCTGGGCAATAAGCAAGCTAGTACCCTTGAATACCTCCCCACTCTCCGCAGTATCTGTAGGTCTGAGAAGCTTAAAGAGCAAGGGAAGACTAAAAGAAGGTAAGTTTGGGTTTTCCTAAATCTTGCTACATTTCATTATAGAAGGTAGTTAAGGATTTTAATAAAATAATTTTGTCAAGTAATTCTAGGCAAGAAAAGTGGACATTTGTCTCTCAAAATAATAAAAGTGTTGCCTTATATTTGGAAATAACTTTGTTCCTTTAACAATCTTTTTTACTTTTTTTTTAATAGGTTCTTGCATTATCTTGAAGGGATTCATCTTGAAATACCCAGACAAACAATAAATGGTCTGTCTTTGGACTTCCCTTAAAATTGCCAACACCAGATATACTTGGTGCCTAATGGTGGTGTTCTCACCATAGCTTGTTTAGGTTTTTTTTAATTACCACATTATTGTATATTCAGAGCCATTTGTATATTAAATTTTTATAATTATTTAAAATAATGTATATATCTATTGTCATTATACTGCTCTCCACAGCTGAAATGTGGGTTTGTTTGGTGCTTGTCCAGTAAGGGCATTCATAACATTAAATGCACAAACTGTTCAGTAGGGACTTCTTCTTGCTCTCTCTCTAATTTTTTGATCATATAGCAAGAAGTCCTTTTGTAACAACCAACTGTGACAACTTCCACAGCAAAGTTGCTGTTTTCTGAGGAGACTGTATTGTTTAAACAAGTTTGTTTCTGAATTTGCAGTTAAAGTAATAAATAACTGGAGGTGGGAGGGGGCACAGGGAGGATGCAACAAGTCCTCCAAAGTCTAAATGACTAAAACCAACTCTTCACTTTGACCACAGGGAACAAAGTCCTTACAAAGCACTATGCCTCAATGTACATATATTTGTATACATTTCTCTTTCATTGTTTACAGCTGTCAGATCTGCATGTTAATCTCCTAAAAAGGTAGAGAAATTACTGTAGCTCAACATGGTCTCAAGAGATTTAGGCAAGATTTTGTAAATAACAATTATCCCAGCGTTACTTTGAGTACAGGAATATTTAACTACTTCTAGTCTTGTATATTGTGTTCTATTCTTACTTTTTTGTATTTGACAAGACTTCAGCCTGAATATTTGTAATTGAATCCGTTTTTATACTACAATAAATTTGTGAGACTTTGCTACAATCTCAATGTTTCTGTTGCATGAAAGGTAAAACTCCTGAAACATATTTTTTAAAGGATTTTAAAACTGGGGTTAGTTCAACCATGTACTTTTCTGCCTTTTCTTTGCAGTTGGACTGTTTCTGTTCCTCAAACTGAGTCAGACTGCTGCCATGCAGTGGTGCTCCGCTTACCTCAGTGTGTCTGTAAAAATAAGGAAGGCCATTTGCTAGTTCTGGTCTCATCTTACATTTTTCATGTGTTAAAGATGTTCATGAATAGAAAGATTTATGGAAACAATGAATTATTTTAAGCTTCTGCATTGTAGATCATCTTTATAGTTTACTCTTTCCATAGTCCAGAATTGTAAAAAAAAAAAAAAAAAAGTGGTGTCTGTTAAAATCCTCATGGCTTGATTTTTTGTATCAACAGACTATGCTTCTCCTGTATGATTTGTAAAAATAAATACGTATTTAATTTTTTTTTAAATAATAAAGTAAAATTGTATCTGTTCACTGCTTTCTAAAGGCACTATCAATCTGACCTACATAAATCAGAAACAAGTCCTATAAAGTAGTAGTATTTTAGGAAATTCAGGGATTATTTGAAAGACCCAAACTAGAAAGCAGTGAGAGAAAATTTACCTTCTTTTGAAGTCAGCTCTTTGGTTTTAATAAGTGCCTTAAGAAGTTGTTTACAGAATCTGCTGTGGTGTCCTCAAGGTAAGGTGGAATTCAAGTATTTCCCTTCTTGATCAGGTATTTACCACATGAAATCACCTCAAGCTACTCTGAATGAAAGATAATCTGTGTGTGATGATTTGAGTTCTGATAAATCAGCACCTTTGGATTTTTATGCATCAGGTATAAGCATCTTTTGTATGCTAGAATAAAGCAAGTTTCCAAGAGGGATGGGCTTGAGGAAGAGGGACCTGGGGCTGGTTTTGACTAACTCTGCTCAGAAGGAAATGCTTCACAAGCTCCATTCCAGTACTGTGAAATTCGCCTACTTTTGATGCAAAATATTTTCCTGCAACAGTTTGGGCCCTGGTTAGTCCTTTATGTACTGCCCCTCCAGCTAACTTCTGTGTCTTGAAATCGGAAGTAAAAACAACCCTGGAGTTTCACAATGACTCCCATTTAAGCAGCAGTTATTAGTAGGCATACAGCAACTTGAAAACAAAACCAACAACCTTGTTCTTGGGGAAATCACAACCAAGTTTCAAGCTTTTCTTTCTCTTTACTGCCATTCCAATATTGCTCTTCAGAATGTAAATTAGGGTGACATTATTCTATCATCTCATGAATAATATAGAAAAAAGCAGTTATGGTTGCAAGAATGAGCCAAAGGCTTAGACTGTGTTAATGCTACTGCAGAATAGAAGTTGGAGGAGGGAAGGACCCCTTCAAAAGCAATACTCTCTCAAATCTTTGTGAAAAAAAAAATATATATATAAATAACCACTCCTCAAATGTCATACAGAATGTTCCTTTTATTCCACAGGAGTTATAAGGACAGTACAAAAATTAAGCTAGCAAAAAGCTTTGGTGTATGGCTTGCAAGATTACCTGGGGAAAATGAAATCCTCGTTTACATTCCAGTATGCAAGAGTTCCTAGAGGGAGAATGCTGAAAAGAGATTCTGTGTAAGTAGCTGAACAACTTTTTCAGATATTCTGCTGGTGTGTATTTCAGAAATTCACAATAGTTACAAATAAATAAAAGGCATAATACTATTTAGTACCTAGAAGATGGAAAAAAGGTTTCAGTATTGGGAACTGCTAATACATGTCTACTGATTGTTTAGTCATCTACAAAATTATAGTGTTTTTACAAGATTGTAGATAAACTTTATGAAAGAAGCATTGTGTATTATGCTACTGCACTATAACAGTGCAAATTAGCAATGCAAATTACATTTAACCCAAAACTAGAAAAATATTTTAATACCTCTTAATCTTTTTCTGAATTAATTAACCTTCTTGGAAATCTTTGTCTCAAATTTTTCTCTTTGTCTTTTCTCTTGTCTTAGATAAACAGAATATTAAGGCACGATTTTTTGGCATTTGCTTTATCATGGAAGAGCAACATTTTCAGTAGGGTTGAAATGTTGTATTGTCTCTGTGTTGAGCTCTGTGGGCAGAGTTTTTCTGGCAGTGCTTGGTGTCACCGAGCTCCCTCAGAGCCTGTGCTGAGCACTCGCAGTGGGACTCAGCTCAGAGCTGCGTTGGGAGAGCAGGACTCACCTGCCCCGGCGGTACCGGTGCTTTTTCGGTCGGTGTCTGGGGCGCGACTGCCGTTCTGTTCCCCAGAAAGCTTTGTAAAATTACTTCTAGAGAGAGGTGGGGCTGGGGCAAACCTGGAGGTGCGCGGACGAGCCCTCCTGGACACAGATTCGTCTTAACAATGAACTGCCAGCGCAGGAACTTCGGACTCTGTGCGGGAAAGCTGCCGGGAACGGGACGGGGACGCTGGGCGGGTGCCCGCGGGGCATGGGCTGGACCGGGGGGGCCGCTCGCCCCGACCCGCCTGCAGGAGGAGGCGCCCGGGGACACGGGAGGGGACGGGGCGTCCTTGGCGCCGGGGCCGCTCCGGTTCCTCATTTCCCGGCTGGGCCGAGCCTCCCGCAGACTCCGCGCCGGGCACCGGGGGCGATGGACTACGACCACAACAAGGCGCTGCTGCTGGAGCTGCAGAGGGCGGCCGGGACCGGTAACGATCGCTGCGCCGACTGCGGGGAGCCAGGTGAGGCGACTCCGCCGGGCAGCGCCCCTCCGCCCCCGGACCCGCTTCCGAGCGGACAGCGGCCGCGACGAGGGGCCGGCCGCCCCCTCGCGCTGCGGCGCCGTGTGCGCGCTGGCCGTGCCGGTCCCAGCTGTGTCCGCTCGGTCCGTGCGGGGGACCGGCCGCGCCCCTCGCTCCGTGTCCCGCAGGGCGGCTGCTGCCCGCTCTCGGGGAGCCCCGCGGGGCCAGGGGACCGCAGCACCAGGCGCTTCCCTGGGTTATCTGTGGACAGGGCATGAGGCTGCAGGAGGAGGAGGGTGCGTGGGGTGGATTTTCAGCTCGGGGAATGTCCCTGCGCAAGGGTTGGGGCAGAGAAGAGCATGGAAAACCCGGCGGAGCCCCCGCGCCGCGCTGGCGCCAGTGCCCGTTCGGGTGGGTCAGGCGGGAGCTGAAGAAGGCGTCCAAGGTGCTTCTGTTTAGCGTGATAGGGAGAAGTGGGCGATAGCGCAATCCAAGGAAATGGTCTTGCCAGAACACTCAACGCCTATACGGATGCACCTGTCAAAGCTGCTTCAGGGGATAGCAGCAGGCAAGAGCAGGAGCCTTCACGGGCAGCGGACAGAGCCCTCGCTGTACGTGGTTGTACTCCGTTGTGTTGAACACTCCCGATAGTGTTCAACTGTCAGCACCTTCCTTCCACTGTTAATGCAGCAACAGCAACTTTTCATGCAGAACTAATAATTATTCATTAACTAGCTGAGCTTTTCCATCACTGCTCACCTGCCTGCCCAGTCACCTTAATTTTAAAGCAAATAGGCAGTTAAAGAATGTACAAACGCAGGGGCCACATCGTTCACCGGGGAAAGCAGGTATTGCTCCCCTCAACACAGTGAAGTGACAGCCATTAACAGTGGGGTGGGATTCGAGGTATTTACTAGGTGTGAAGCCTAGGCTGTGCATCAGATGTGGGTTTTTACCCTTGCCAGCATAAAAGGTTGTGCTTTTTCCTGTGTATTAATTGATTCTTTGTGTTTTTATCTAGATCCAGAGTGGGCTTCTTACAAACTTGGAATATTTATTTGTTTGAATTGCTCTGGAATTCATCGCAATCTTCCTGAAATCAGTAGAGTCAAATCCCTTCGGCTTGACTTCTGGGAGAGCAATTTAATAGAGGTACAGAGGAAAAAGCAGTAATTCTCCACATTTCCTAACTTTATCTGCCATGTAATTCCTGTGCCACCCACCAAGGACAATGCAACAGAGCCACACAGAGCTAAGTAAACTGCATGGGTAACTTTAGGGGTTTTTTTATGACCTGCTCAATCAAATTACATTGATAGGTCACTGATAGGTGACCATGTTCCTAACGGTTTGTGGTGTGTATTTTTAGATACACAGTAACTTCTCCCTGTGGCTTAGAAACCCACAAATATTTCCTAGTATTATGTTCAATTAAGAAAGCAACATACTCTTCTTAAATACTGGTTCAAGCTCTCATCATTCAGTTGAATTGTGTTAATAATGTAATCACAGTTAATATCTGGGAGGAGATGAAGGAATGGGGAGATCATAAATAATTTTTCTCCTAATTTTCTTTTGTTCTTTTCATCAAGAACCACAGTTTGTATTCCTTCACACATGGTTCGGAACTGTAAATACTGAAAAAGGTGCATCCACCTAACACCAGCAAACTATAATGCCAAAGGGAATTTATAAATGTATCTAAATACACACTGAGAGTTATGGCAAGACTCAGCAAAAAGTGCAGTCTCATTCTATGTTCATGATATGGTGTTGATTTGCAGTTGCACACCTAACTGTAATTTATTTTGTATTTCAGTTTATGAGGAATCACGGGAATCTCTGGGCCAAAGCTAAATATGAGGCAAAGGTCCCTCCGTACTATTACATCCCCAAGTCCCATGACTGCCTGTAAGTTGATGGTGTATTCACTGCTGTAGACCTTTACATTTGCTTCATTTTCAGGTCTCCCTGGCTGGCTGCTGAAACTAGAATAGAGATAGATCAGCTTTATCTATGTTTTCCTCTTCCAGGGTTTTAAGACAGCAGTGGATTAGAGCTAAATATGAGCGTGGGGAATTTCTTGACACTGGAGTCTGCCATGATCCCTGTTCTGCAGGTAAAAGGTTTGTCAGGGAGGTCTCAGCCTCAAGGCCAACAGTACAGTGTTCCATTGGCAGCTTTGGAGATCTCTGAGGTTGGCTTGTCACATTTAATCTGCTGGATGTGTAGTCACTGCTTTGAGTCTAGCTTTGAGAAGAAACTCCTAAGTCACTTACACAAGTGCAAGGGTATATTCAGATCTTACAGTTCTCTATTTCTTCCACTTGTTTTTTCATGAGGGGAAAATTCTCAGATGGAGAAGAGGCTTGAAACTGTGCCACATCACCCTCAGTTAAATAGTCCTGCCCTTGTGCCACCCTTCTCTGACACTTCTCTGTCTGGTTTGCAGGCAGCCGTGAAGGATGCCTCTGGAAGCTTGGGAAGGGACGCAGACAGTTCCAGAAGAGGCAGTTTCTCCTGTCAGCAAGGGAAGGGGTGATGAAGTACTACAGCAACGAAGTGAGTTCTTCAGCCAAAGCTGGCCATAGGTAGCAGGTCAACACCCACCCTCAGACCTTGCTCTTTGTGGGCAAAACCCAGCACAAGTAGCTTTGTTTCTAGTTTTGTGGCCAGCCTGTGCTTAGAGGAGTGCACATGTTTCTCCCTTAACATATATGGTATATTGGGCAATTTTGGATTTAGTTCTTTTTCTCATCCCTTATCTCAACCCTGCAGCCTCCTTTTGCTTAGCGAACAAAGGAAATGGGTACTGGCAGTTGAATAGCAAGACAAAGAAGAGATCTGCTGACAGTTGTTAGCTCTAACATTACCAAAATATCCTCTCATCAGGTCCTGCAGCAGGGTCCTCAACATGACTCCTTTCTGTGAGAGACTGTTCTCTAACTCAGAGGCTGAGATAGACTTATCCCTTGCAATGCAGACCCAGCCCTCTTTAGTAGTGACCCAGCATTTGTGAAGGAATCTTTGTAAGTGGTTTTATGTTGCAAGTAGTTAAGGCTTTATGTTTCAGGTATATCCAATATCCAGATATTTTAGGATGTCTAGATCTCATACAGCTTGGTCTGTCCTGCAGTACATTCCCTGAGAGCACTTTAATACAGTGATGCTTTTCATTCACAGTCCAAAGGTCCAAAAGCCGTTATCAGCGTTGAGACTCTGAATGCCATGTTCCAGGTGGAGAAAATAGGACACAGTCATGGGCTGCAGATCACATACATCACAAATGGTCAAACAAGGAACCTCTTTGTCTATCACGAAAGTGGAAAGGTGAATATAATGGCAATCGGGAGTAAGCAAGATGTTTAGATGTTGGATCTATATTTTGGAAGAGTTAACTGTGTCTGCAAGATCTGGTTTTACTTGGCATCACTAAGACTTGTAGAATATAGGAAGTTCCAGAATTTGATAACTGTAGCATCTTGCTCCTTTTCTGTTGGGGCATATATTCAGCTTCACCTTTAGGATAGTCTTAGGTGGTGCATGGATGTAAATCTCTGTAAGGTAACTGCCTTGTGGTTTTTACACAATTTCATGGTTAAATTCTTGACATGCATAGAGAATGTTGTTTTGCATTATTTCCAAGCCAGTAATGATAATTTTTAGAAGTATCTCTATAGATGTTGTTAAGATTTCTGTTTCTTCCTTCAACAGAGTTCTTGTCTCTTTCCAGGTACAGTGGTTTTTAAACAACCCATAACTGAATCAGCTGAAAAAGCCTGTGTATACAGACTTGGGTGACTGTCCATGCTAAGAATGTCTTGGACCTCCCAGGAGGGGCATTCTTAAATTCTTTTGAAGGGTCAATGTTTTTCAGGTGTCTGGGACAAATCACTGACACTTTCTGCCCCGTGGGGAGAAAGTACCTCTTTACAAAGAGGTCACCAGGAAGGAGAAGGGCATTTTGCAGAAGCAGTGCTCTTACTCTTGTTGATCTTCATGTCTGTGTTTGCTGTTTTCCCAGGAGATTGTTGACTGGTTCAATGCTATTCGGGCAGCACGTTACCATTATCTCAGAACAACCTTCCCAAATGTCCCTGAGCCTGAGGTGAGAACTGAACAGGGCTTGAAGCTGTCTAGCCAAATATAGCATGGGAAAACATTTTCTCACTTCTTCTGACAGAGTCAGATGTTTAAAAAGCAGCACTTGGGTCCAGGGAATGGACAGAAGAGGTAGAAGGAAAGGCCACACTGAATAACATGCAAAAACTTGGTCAGCATTTAAGGCCTTAAAGTCTCCATGTGATTCTTATACAGTGTAATCTGTCAAAAATGTTATGTTCCTTCTTACTTCAGACTTCCCTTTACTAAGCAGACAAAAAATCCCAGACCCCAAAAGCCACAATTGATGGTGATTAACTTTCACAAAAACAGAACAGAAATGCAGTCTTGAATGAGACAGCCTGTCCTGGTTTCAGCTGGGACAGACACAGACTTTTTTGTGTTTGTGTTTTCCTAGCTCATACCCAGGATCACAAGAAATTTTGTCAAAGAAGGATATATGGAGAAAACAGGACCAAAAGTAAGTGCATACTTGGCATTACACAAACAGGATCATTCCAGATAGAGAATATTTGGTAGTTCAGTGATCCTGACTTGGAAATTATTTGCTCAGTGACTCTCTGCTTCCTGGGTTGATAAAAGACACCATATTCAAACCTGTCATGTTATTTGGGACCATGTTTTATTTTGTGTGGAAAATAAGATCATGAAAAAGAATCCTTGAAGAGTAAGCAAGGTGGATTAGTTGTCAATGGACATGCAAACCACGTGGATTGCTGTATCTGCTAACTGCAGCTCCTGCCACAGCAGAACATGATGTGCTAACCCCCCCTACTTCTCTGTTTCACTTAGAGTCAGTTGCACTTAAATCACGTCTACTTAGAGCAGCAAAGTGTCACTTGAGCAAATTTCTCTACAATGAAGCCAATAGTTTGGTTTGTTGTATTGTGGGAAGTGTTTGGACTAGCACTTTTGGAACAGAAGAGCTGGGTTTTGGGCACTGCTGGCGGAGGAGATAAAAGATCTGAGGTCTTGTTTGAACACAGCCACTTCTTGCCTTGCTCTCCTCTGAGTGAACCATGAGCCAAGTCCCATTATAAAATTCAGCAGTGCAATGCTGATAATGAGTATGCTGGGTTTTGGCCCAGCTTGTGCCAGTGTTCCAACACCTCTTCTGCAGGTACTTGCACAGAGCATGAAAGATTTTGTGTTTTTCTCCTGAGGCCTAAATTCTGCTTAAACTGAGTTGAGTCCTAGAAGAGGCCTCTTCAGTTCAGCCTGGAGCAATTAATAGCTCAGGAATGGTCAGGTAAGTGTAGTTGATGGAATTAGCACCTAATAAAAACCAACTAGTATTGTACACCCAAAATTCCAGGGACAACCTCCCTGATTAGATTGTTGAAATTGATTGCTCACTCTCTTCACTATTACCACTCAGGGATTGTTCTCTGCAGTACTTTCAATCCATTTCATGCAACTTCCTTATTCCTGTTAATTGGATAATTTCCCTGCCTATTCAATTGTTATTGAATATAAATCTATATTTTGAGCCCAGGGAAAGAGAGAGCTAAGGGCTGCACACAGCAGTCCTTTTATCAGTTGCAGGGATGAAGGAAACTGTACTCCAGCTCCAAGTCACTTAAGTGGTCCTGGGATTTGAATAGACCCAAGTCCACTTTGAGACTTGGGTCTTTAAAGAATTTCTACCATTTCCTTACAGCAGAAGGAGGCCTTTAAGGTACGCTGGTTCTGCTTGGATTCTCAGGAAAGGAACCTGCTATACTTTAAAAATCCACTGGTAAGAGGAATGTTCTTTGTTCCACAGCCCCTTCATGAAGCAGGTGGGGAGGAAGGGTCTGTTCTCATCCACCTTTTCCAGTGGCTGTGCCAGACTGGAGCAGGCCCGGCCTCAAGAGCCAATCTCCCTTGCCAAAGGATGTCTCTGAAGCTGAGCTGGTTGGGAACTCCGGCCTGTACAGTGGCTGTGAGAAAGATCTTTTAAAAGTAACTGCTATTGCGTGTGGTGTTCATGCCCCCTCCCTCCCAATCCTTGTGCCTCTGTGTCTGTAACCTTAGCCAAGATGAGCAATATTCCAGTTGACAGCCCCAGTATCCTGCTTCCTAGCACTGCTTTAGCCATGGGAATGTCCTTCCCTGCCCCTTCTGAGTACCCACCAACCAGCTCTGTAAGCGTGGGATCCTGCCTTCTCCTCCTAAGAATGCCTATGAGTGCAAAGTACCACTTTGTGTGTTCCCTGCTGGTGTCAGCAGTCCGTGTCATTGGTTCCCCTCCGTGCATCCCCAGATCCTGTTCCATGTCAAAGGACAGAGCAGTATCTGCTGGAGCTCCACTGTCTGCTGGCTAATGGCTGGCTGCTTCCTTCTTTCCAGGATGCATTTGCACAGGGCCAGGTTTTCATCGGAAGGAGGCATGAGGGATATGAAGTACGAGATGATTTGCCTCAGAAAGTCTGGGTGAAGAAGAAGAAACCAGTGATCGCTCTGGTCACGCCAGTGAGAGAGTTTGTGTTTATCTGTGAGAATGACAAGAAGCAGAGGGAGTGGATGGATGCCTTGAACGGAGTCATCACCCAACCCTGATGTCCACAGGGAGGAGCAGGCAAGCAGCTGCATTCCACCTAGCTGCAGCTTCTGGCCACACAAGGACAGGCCTGTTTTCCAACAGAGTGGGATGAATGTTTCTTACAGCACTACATTTCTGGCACAATAAAAAACCAAGCCAAGTTTAAGTTGTAGATGATACTGTAATGGGATCACTCCTGTAATGAAATCATACAGATTCTTCTCACTCCTTGCTTTCAACAGTCTCTACTGTTTGGCTTTTTTGTGACTGGCAAATCCAACATCCAATGATTTTTTTCCAAAGCACAACTCCACATGGTGCCCCAATGAAGACATTGAGAGTAAAGGATGAACATACATTGATCTGTCTCACCCAGGAATAGATGAAGCTTAATGAGCTTGATTAAACTGAACATTGAAAGGCAGAAACAAGTTTTAAAAATATTTTCTTCATTGACTTGCTTGCAAACGCTCCATGAATGAGGACTGGTGTTCAGTGTTGGAGGGGAGCCTTCTCATCAGGTACCACTGTGTGCAGGAACTGATGGAGATTGCACTGGCTGACACAGAGCACTGAGTGTACATGCCTCAAGACAAAGTCTGAGATCTGGTTCTACCAAGCAGCAAGTCATTCACACATTTAATTCTTCTTTACAGATAGCCTCATTTTGCAAATCAAGAGGAAGTCTTGCAAACCAAGTTTCTGGTGAGGCTTCCACCTTCTGCTGACAATTGCCAGCTGGTCCCGAGATACTCTAAATAGTTCTTTTTTTCAGAAATGAGAAGTGCCAATATTTGCAGGAATTAGTGACACTAATCCTTCTTTCTCCCCACCCCCACTCGCCCAATAGTGCAAAGGAATTGTTTCAGGTGGTTCATCATTCTGCCTTTCTCAGCCAGCTCATCGTCCAGCTCTGAGCAATGTGCAGCAGTTTTATGTGTTGATATGCTCCCATGAACTTCTGTGTTCCAGGCTCTGTCCCCACACAACCCCATTCGTTCTAGCTGACATGGTGGTTCAGCAATTCTGTTAAACAGCCTAATCCTGCAGCTCCTGAAATCATCAGAGAGCAGCTTTTTACTTGTACGAGGAACATTGACAGTCTTCATTGTTAATTGTTATTTTGAGATGACCTGAGTAGCTCGGGATGACCTCAGAAGGGTTTGGTCCCTCCAGGAGCCTGGACTTCAGTCAGACAAGGTCTGCGCTGTGCTGTGCCACTGCTCTCCCGGCTGGGTCAGCAGACTGCCCATGTCAGCAACTTTCACTATTACAAAATCGGGAAATTCACGGCGGAAATGAAATAGTGCAGAAAACAGGGACTTTTTTGGACAGTCAATGAAAGTGAAGGCCAGGCCCTAGAGAGTTCTGAGTCAAAGTCCATTTCCACCCGCACTCCAAATCGTGCGACCAAGGCACGTGAGAAGAGCGGAGCAGAATAGAGCAAAGCAGGGCGGGGCAGAAACGGCGCGCCCGGGGCGCTCTCGGCAGCGGAGGAGGGGCCGGCGGAACCGAAACTGCGCGGCCGCTGCGCTCCGGGCCGGGCCGGGCCGGGCCATGGCCGGCGTCATCGAGCTCGAGAGGCTGCAGCGCGTCCTGGAGCTGCAGTGCTCCTGCTGCCTGCAGCTCTTCGCGGAGCCCGTGCGGCTCACGGGCTGCGGCCACAGCTTCTGCCGGGGCTGCATCCTCCGGTACTGCGCGGGGCGGCCCCGCGCCGCCTGCCCGCTCTGCCGGTGCGCCTTCGAGCTGCAGCACCTGCGGCCCAACCGCGAGCTGGCCGCGCTGCTCAGCCTCATCCCGCGGGAGCTGAAGGAAAACTTGGAAACGCAGGAGGAGCCGGAAGCCTACGGAGCTGCTGCCTGCAACCACCTGAGCTCGGCGGGGCAGGGACGTGGGGAGAAGGTACGGCCGGAGGCAGCCCGGGTCTGTCCGACACCCGGGAGCTTCACCCCCCGACATCCTGGGGCTCCTCCGCGACACCCCGGGACATTCCGGGATTACATCCCGGGGTGACATCCCTCGACTCCCTCGGGACATCCCCCGGCGGCATCCCCCGACTCCCAGGGACTACTGCCCGCGACATTCTGGGACAGCACCCAGCGGCACCCTCGGGACAGCCCGGGTTTCCATCCCACGGCGCAGTAACACATTGAGCAGATGGGTTCGGCTGACAGTGCTGGGGCTCTTGGGTGGTGTCTGAGAGCTGCATAGTTGAATTAGAAGAACTAATACTTGTACATATTCAGCTGATGCACAATAGTAGTAAGTGACTTCTTTGTGCTGGGTGTTTCTTACTGCATCAGCATTGCGTTGGAGACTGCTGAAAGGACACATAACATTATTAGACAGTGCTACAGCTCCACCCAGCTTCATGGCACAAAATGCCATGAAATATTTATGATCTAGATCTCTGCTTAAAACGACTCCCAGAGGAGGAGATGAGAAAGATGTGTTGACCTTCATTATTTTAGCACATATGTGTCTTTTTCCATCAAGCTAAGAGCATATTGAAGCTCACAGTTATAGCTGAACATGTAATTAATTGGTGACTGTTGATGTTGACTTACTTGTGATTATTCCTACTCAGAATTGTGTCTTTCAGACATCTTCTCAAACAGTCCATTGCTTAACTAATGTAAGTCGTGTAGGGAATTTTTATTATCCTGCAGCTTAGCCTAGTCATGCTTTCTCTGAGGTTTATATAGGTAAATAGTCCAATGTGTCACTTTAAAGGAGGAAGAGATATGGGAGAGCTCCAAGCAACAGGAAATAACTGCAGAGACCATCTACCTGTTGAGGAAAGATCTCAATAAAGCAAAGGTACACACTGTACATTCATCACCTACAGTAACTTTCTGTTTCCACTTTTCTGGGCTGGAGATGTGGTTGACTGCAGGGTTGCCTTCCAGCTCAGAGCTGGAATCTGCCTTTTTCTTTCCTTCTTTTTTGTCATAATTCTGTTTTTACTGATGAGAATGAATATATGCCATCAGCTGCACTGATTTCTGTCTTGACTGGTACAAAGGCAACTAGAGTTGTGCATTGTTGCATTTTTCTGCTTATCCCAGGAGTAGCCTGAATTATTCTGTTAGATTTAGATGCAAATTACAAATCATAAGAGGGAATATTGAACTTTCTGAGTTGTTAAGCAGAGTCCACTGGCCATGAAATAGTCATGATCCTTAACATGCTCCAACTCTCATTGCATGTAATGCAGGATAGTGTAAAATATATTTCATTCCTTTGAATAAAGTTTTCTGGTCTGCAGGGGTCAGTCGAAGAACACATTAGATAGGACAGTAATTCTCGTATTCCATGTATGTTTCCTTACCACACAATGAACTCCATATTTTCTGTCTTTCAGGAATATACATCTCATATCAAAAGCCAGGTTACTAGAGATTTCTGTTGCATGAAGGAATATATTGAAAGACAGGAGAGAAACACACTGATGTTCATTGAACAACAGCAAAAAGCTGCTCAACAGAAAATTGAAGAGACTATTCACCAGCTCACAGACATCAAAGACCAAACTGTAAGTGATGAAATGAAGTGGCAGAATAAGAGTAGAAACTCAAGTTCATTGTCTGGGATAGCTGAATACGTTGAGAGCACCTTTGAGGTCCCCACTGCACCATTCTCATAGAGACAATGGTGCCAAACCATGGACATTGCTGTCAGCAGGGAGAGTTTGGAGTGAGAAATTCAGAGGAAAAAATGTACTGAAAGAGGCACAGGCTAGGAATGGAATTCAGAACTAGATTTTTTTCCAAGGATATTGGTGAGCTGGAATGAAGTGGGAGCTGCAGTGCTGAAAGCCAGTCCTCAAATCAAATCTAAAGTCGGGATCTTTCATGATCTTTTTATTTTCCAGAATTTGTATTTACACACAGATATGCGAGTTTAAAAACTCACAGAGTTATCAAATATTTTGTAACCGTTTTCTTGTGGAAAACACATCAAGGGCCCTCAAAAGATGCAGTTAAAGCACTTCAGATTATGTAGAGCCATTTTTATGTTGAAAACAACAGTGCCAAGTGATGCAAGTTAACCAGCAGGAATTTGGAGTGGGGCTCACTGGGTGGGGCAGTGCCATGAGACAGAATTGGACTTCCAGGATCCAGGCACAGGTGCCCACATTGGAATTCATCTGATCCAGGGTCCCGTTACAGGCAGTGAGGAAAAATGGGTACTTTCAGTGTTATCTGGCCTACTTGAGATATCCACCTGCAAAGGAGATGAATCCAGCCTACAAAAGGCTGTTTCCTCCTGTACAGACTGTACACACAGACTAACAGAGCAACTTCAGATGTCGATTTCCACAATTGCTAAATTTAGGCACACTAGGTTTACCCATTCCTCACACTAATACATTTTCAAACTTTTGGTTTCGGTTCTAGAAGAAGGAAGTTTAAAAAAGAGTAACTTTGTGTATGCATATGAACACTTAAGGAAATTGTAATGCATATATAAAAGAAAAATTAGTTGCATTCTTGGTTTGCTTGGGGAAAACACAGTCTTTTTATTTTTTAATAAGAATATCCTTTGCTGTTTTCTGTGAGATTTCAGGTTGGCTTGCTCAGGTGACTGTCCTATAAAGGAAACTTGATACACAGAATAAGATTCTTTGAGGAGATCACTGCTCTTTTTCCACTCAGGCTCTACATTATAATCTGATCTGCGAGATTAAATAACTGCTGCTGTTTACATCTTTCCCTTGATCTTTTTGTCATTATTAGACAGACTTATGTGAGAGGCAGAGGTACGAAGGCTCACCTTTGACAATAAATAAAATTACACTTGATGAAAAGCTTAATGTTGTTAAAAGTGCTGTAGAAGATCTTAAGAGAAAGTTGGAAATTTTACTCTTGGAGAATTATGCTCAGCAACTCCCACCAGGTGAGTTTGCCTTATTTTGAAATCTTTTTCTTGAAGGCAGTGGATCTAGCAAATAGAGTAAAAAATTACTTTGTGCTTATGAAATGCATGTGCAAATAAAACAAGAAACATGATACTCAGCAAAAAACTGAAGAACACTGTAAAAATTTTTATGACAGAAACTGCTTTACCCATCTCACTTTTCTGACAGTTCCCTTCTGACCACACCAGCATGTGGCTGTTTGTTAATTTTGGGTAAAAATGTTTGCCTACACGTCCTTTGTAATTTATACAATCAAAAAAAGCAACTCCTTGTTTTGCACTTGAACAAATAGCTGGATTTATTTAAGGTGTGTTTTCCTTTAGAAGCTTAAATACTTCCTGTGTGCATTTGGAAGAAATGCCTTAACACCTCACTTATTTTTGTATTTAGTGCAGCCTCCAGACTTACACCAGGAGCCAAGTGTCAGCTCATCACTTCCAGAGCCTGCGGCTGAAAGTCCTGAACCAGCCATTTCCAGCCAGTTTTCTCAGTGTAAGTATCCAAGCCAGCAGGACTCTTAACAGCATCCAGGTGACTCTGAGACTGGATTTGCTGAAGAAAACTGACCTTGCCAACATCAGCAGGAAATGTGACTGTTTACTGAAGCATGGAAACACAGTGGAGTTGCCGGGAATGAATCAGTTCCTGACACATAATGTAACATTGTACCTGAGTGCGGATGTAGGATAAAAAAGAGATGAGAGACCTGCTTTGTGTAAGCTGTGTGGTAGCTTGTGTTGGCTGTGGAGTCTGAGCTGGTGTACAGGCAGTTACTGCACCTCCCTGATCTTTGCTGTTAAGCTATAATTACTCCAGTTGTTACTTGAATTCAGTATCATTTTGACAGAAATATTTTTGCAGTCAACACTCTCTACTACAGCTGTAGTTTAACACAGAAAGCAAATGTTTTTCTGCTGATAAAATATGTAAGAGCTTGTCCCAGTGAACAGATGATTGTAAGCTTTATGAAGGTAAGCATCCCATTTATTATTGACAAAAAGGTAATTTAAAAAAAAAATATTGTGGCTTGGAATAAAATCCATCTTCTAGGGTGCAGGGTACTTTCACCTTTCCGCTGGAGTGCATATGAGTTTGTCATGGATATTTACACAGTTGTGCCTGTTAAATGTTTCAGTATGCCTAGGATACAGTTGATAGTGCTTGGTTAAGGATTTTTGAACTTTGATTCAGGTTTATGGTTTGATCACTGGGTTTTATTTCTTTTCTGGAACAGGGATGCACCTGCCTTCTTGTTGCCTGCATGTGAGAATATTTTCCTTTCTGTGTTCCAGGGGCAGATGATGTGACTTTTGATCCCACAAGAGTGCACGAGCGCTTGGCACTCACAGCCCAGAACAGGAGAGTGATGGTTTCCAGCCACCCCACCAGTTATCAACGATCCCCCAAAAGATTCTGCATCAGCCAAGTCATGTGTTCACAGGGCTTCTCTACTGGGTGCCACTACTGGGAAGTAATTACCAAGGACAGCGATGGATGGGCTGTTGGAGTTGCTCATGAAATGATTGGTAAAAGGGACAAATTGGGAAGAACTGAGCATTCCTGGTGTGTAGAATGGCTAGGTCCTAAAAAACAGCTGTCAGCATGGCATAAGGATCAAGAAACATTATTACACAAGGACAAACCACCGAAGGTTGGAGTTTTCCTGGAGCTACAGAAGAAGACTGTGTCATTTTACTCCATCGCTGACAAAGAAATGCTTTTGCACACCTTTGAAATCAGTACCTCAAATCCCCTCTACCCTGCTTTCTGGCTGTACACTCTAGAAAGGAATGGATCTTTAACTATAAGTCAGCCAAACAGGAGATAAAGCCTACTGAGACCAGGGACAATTTTGCCAGTGACTGCAGAGTTTCTATAAAAGCCTCAGTGTTTAGCACAGGAGTGTACCAAGGAATGAATGCATAACTACCCAGGCTTTCCTGGGAATCAGCAACTGATACTTCTGTCTGCTCTGCTTCTCTTCACACTGTGCTCTGGTCTAGCCATACTTCATTAAAGCAATTCCAGGCTATGCTAAAGGCAGTGACCACCCCTGTGGAAGTCAGGTGGGTTTCTCAAGCAGCTTTAAGTAGTCCCAGGATATTCCTAGGAAAGAGTGTAGTAAGGAAGCTCTAATGTTGGGGATAGCCTTTCTCATTGACCTAATTTTTCCTACATTGATATAAAAAATATAGGAGAACAGATGATGCTGTTACTTTCTGTCAAGTTAGTTTTCTTTAGACAGATCTGATTGATTAAGGAATGCTCAGAGGGTAAAAATTTTACTGATCTTAGGTATGAAAATCTTTCCCTCTAGGGCAGGCACTAACTAGGAAATAGGCTTTGGATTTGAGGACCTGACACTTCAAGGAGGTGTCCCAGAAGAACATAATTTCACTGGAACCATGTTTTAGTCTTGGCTTGGCCAAAGGGTTGTCAGTCCTGGTGCTGGTGTGACCATGGGCATGCTTGTGGAAGTAGATGTTCAGGGGTGTTTATACCAGCTAATAAATTGTGGTCACTTTAGTGCTCTTTTAAAGGGCCTGCAAACAGGACTCTGTCATGGGAAGGACCATTTGGTCTTGCCAGTGAGCCTGAGACAAAGCAAGAGGTTCTCAGTTGCCTGTGGGGGGTGAAGGGACCAGAGCTGAGGTCCCACAAAATCTACGGAGAACTTGATTTCTGAGAGATACACTGCTTCATGCAGGCAAACTGAAAACAGCATTCCCAAGAAGCGAAGACTTTTTCAGGAAGACTGTGGCATTTCAGAATTGACAAAATTAATAGTTTATTGTGAATAAAGCATGTGGGATTCAACTATGTTATTTAGTGGAATGGAGCTCCATGTCTTCTAAAGTAATTGACAGAACTGCTGCTCACCTTGTCAGTTACTCTCTGCTGCCACTGAACACTGGTGGCCTAAATGCACATTTGTATGATCCCAAAGGGTGTGTGTTTCAGCATCTCCAAGGCTGGGCTAGCTTTCCTGGGATAGCCAAAGCCACTGCCTTCTTAGTATTGAGGTGTCCTTTGCTCGTTCATCTGGGAAAAAACAACTACGGCACGAAGTTGCTGGATATCCCCAATTTCCCACATTACACCGTAGTGCCCAGGGGCAGCAATTTGTTGTGGTTTGGATCACAGCAACAACACACCTAACAACACACAGCACAGATGGGAACGCTCTGTGTCACTATTTGAACATTGGGAATAATTTCCTGAGTAGGTGATTAAACATTGGGACGGGCTGCCCGGGTTCGAGTCACCGTCCCTAGGGGTGTTTAGGGAAAGACTGGACTTGGCACTCCGTGCCGCGGTCCGGTTGACACGGTGGTGTTGGCTCATAGGTTGGACGGGATGATCTCGGAGGTCTTTTGCGCCCTCAGTGATCCCGGCGTGCTCCGAGTGCCCCGGGCTGTGCCTCAGCGCTCGCTGCGGTCGCGGCCGGCCCGGCGGAGCCGCCGCCTCCCGCCCGCGCCCTCAGGGGCGGCCGCCGCCCCGCGCAGCCGCCGCTCGCGGCTGGTCCCTCGCGAGCCGCCGTAGCGCGCCCGCCGCGTTCCGTGAGGGGAGCCCGGGCAGCCCAGGCCGCAGCGGCGCCGCCGCCGCCGCCCCGCCCGATGTGAGCGGCCCCGGGCCGGGGGCAGCGAGCGCGGCCATGAAGAAGGACGTGCGGATCCTGCTGGTGGGAGAACGTGAGTGCCGAGGCAGGAGGGCCGGGGAAGGCTGGGGGCCGCCGGCTGTCACATCGCCCCGGTGCTGCGAGGTTCAGCCCGGCCCGGGCAGGGAGCCCGGGGAGCACCGGCCTCGCGGGGCGAGCAGGGGTCGGGATAGGCTCGCTGTGAGCGCTCGGAGCGCGGCCTGGAGCCCCTCGGCTCCCTGCTCCGGGCACCAGCACGGCCGGCACTTGGTGGAATCGTGCGGCTTGGACGTCCCTGGAGATGACACCGGGATGAAATTCTTGCCCGGTGTTTGGCCACGGCCTGTTTAAACTTTTGGTTTTCTTTTTCTTTTTCTTTTTTTTTTTTCTGTTCTTTTTTCTTTCTTTTTCCCCGTGTGAAAATCACACTTGCACGTTTCCCATTTAGTGACTAGAAATCAGTGGCCTGATGTGCTCCCAGTGGTTATAGGTCGGGTGTTGTGGGTTTGTGGCCAGGACAGGGCCAGGGAGTCCAGATCCCTTTTTTTTGCTTTTAACTTTGTGTGACCTTGGATAAACAGCACACACGACGGTGCATGACAGAGGTACTGTGGGTCTGGATTTTTTCATGTGTTCCTAAAATTGTGTCCCGAAGTTCACGCTTAGGTACTCAAGTAATTGACGAGGCTTGCAGAGGCTCAGCTCCTCATCGGTATAAATAGCAGAGAGGAGGTTCTGTTAGTTTGCACAGCGAGCTTAAGTTCCTCGAGGGGACAGAGTACACAGTAATTACCAAGTGTTATTAGTAAAATTACCTAGTTATACTAAGAATGTGGTACTGCTAACAAAGCTTTCCTGAGGATTGAATACCCCATATATATTTATAATGCAGTATTTGCTGTTGTTTTATAGTGCAGGTTGACTCTGTCTGTACTCATGGAAAGGCTCTCTTTGCCTCTTCTAGAGAGGAATCTTGAGGGAGCTGTCACTGTGCAGGAAGAGCTAACTCATTAAGATTGTATTTGGTTAGTTTTGCATGTCTGTGTTTGGGAATTGTGCCTTTGAATACACAGTTTAATTCCTCTTTAGAATACATGCCTGATTTACCTCATTGTCTTTGGCAAGGCCGTGTTGTGGCTGGCTGTGTGCAGTGGTTTCAGCGCAGATGTAACAGGTACTTTGTTTTGGCAACAAGGTTCACAGTGTGTCCAAACAGAAAAATTAAAGATACAGGTTTCTTAAATACAGCAATGTGTAGTATATGGCACACATCAGAGATTGTGAGCATCTCTGTGTTACACTTCTGTTTGACTTCTAGTGAGGAGGAGGGAGAAATTTGTTTTACAAATTGGTAAAACTTTTCAGTTACAGTGCCAGTCCTGCTTTGTGTATGTGTCTCATGTATATTTATTAGTCTGAAATCACAAGTTAGTCCAGACCATATAAAACTTTTTAGATGGCAACAGCAGACCATCAGGTTCAGAATCTGAAATATTCCAAGAACTCTTTATTGTAAGCCTGTTCCAAAACTCAGCCTTTTTCATCCCCAGTGGTCCACAGTTTAGGTTTAAGTTGGTTTAGTCCTCATATGCAAACACCAATTTTTAATAGCCAGTAATTTTCAGAATATGTTCAGCATGTTATGCAGCGTGATGTAAAAGACTTATATATGAGGAAAAAGACAAATTAATTATCATAAAGTGCTGTGCTGCTTTTCTTCATCCCAGTCAGCTGATACTGTTTAGGCTGTTATTTCTAAGACTGTGAACAGATTGGGAAAGACAGAGGGTTGACCTAGATTTGAACAAAATAACCCAAATCTCTACACTAGAACCTATGGCTTTTCATATAGCCCAAGGACACTAGAAAGTGTATCAAGAGCTTCTAAATACTCAACATTTACTCACTAGCAATACATAATCTTCTATTTTCAGACATAAGAAGTGAGTTTCTATATCTGCAAAACCAGTTCTGCCACTGTGTAAAGTTAGAACAGTCTTAGTCAGGTGCAAAACACATATCACTATTTTCACTAATTAGTAACTTTAGTTACCTATAAGGAAAGTACTCATATTTTTCCCTGTGGAAATAAGAGAGCTTCTGAAGCTCTTTCAATTCTGTCAGGATGAAAATTAAGAGGAGTCGATGCAGGAGGATGCCTGGCAGTTTCAGTTAGGATTTTAGCTCATTTGAGTATCATTGATGGAAACACAACTACATTGCTGTTGGGAAACCTGCAACCTGCTGCTCTGCAGGGAGTACCATGGGGGAGAAGTTTACAACTGTTCTCTGTAAGGAAAACAGAAATCTTCCTTCCCAGAACAGCTTTTCTTCTCTTTTCATAATTCTGTTACGACTACTCATCATCATGGTAAGTTAAAGAGAAGGTTTTATTTCTGGATGTCAGAACATGTTACTGTACCAAAAATAGACCTAGATAAGTTGAGTATACTCTGACTGGATCATCAGTAACATTTCCTGCACAAAATCAACCAGTGGTACAATCATACCTCTTCATCTTCCATATTCAGAATTCTATAGTTACACAGAGAAGTGTAAATGCAGTGATATCAGCCGGACACCTTCTGCTCTGGGGACATTTTCGGTTGGTTTCAGTGGGAACAGTGACACAGGCTGTGACTGGTGGTGAGCAGTGCCTTGGCTGGTAACACATTCCTGCTGGCAGAGGTGCTGGTACAGCCAGGGTGAAATTGAGTTTTGCTTGAATTGAGAGGTGTTGGAAATAGACAGTCCCGAAGGATTTTTGAATATGAACACGTTGGTTTTTAAGAAATGTCTCAAAACCAAATAAAGCAGTAGTAGTCTTACAAGGCTTCCAGAGGACCAGAAAACTCACAGAAGAAAGGGTTTAGAGAGAGTGGAACCCTGAGAGAAGTTACCAACTCTTGGTTTTAAATGGTCACATTAGAGCTTGTCAACTAAGTTGTGATATCAGAAGTCTGAACTTTGCAGGTAAACAAAGTCATTTATTTGATTGAATGGTGTTGGGTACTGAAACCGAGATTATCATCTTGGATTAAGAAAACTGTGGCTTTAGGAGGGTTGGTGGTTTGGGGTGTTTTTCACTTGTAGTGGGGGACAGCTCATTAGTGTCAAAGGGATTAAGCTCTTGCTCTTTAAAAGTAATCAAAGTACTGCTGACTTGGTTCATGTCCTCTTGTCCAGCTCTCATCCTTGGGATTTTAGGACTAAAATGCAATCATAATCACAAGAATTCTATAAAAACAGATAATTTCTCTATGCTTTTCTGTGTGTGTTCTTTGTTTGTATTTCTGAAGTTGTATTAAAGCATTTCTAGTTTGTTTTGATTATTTGTTTGTTTAAGTGTTCTATGTTGAGGTTAAAACCTGGCAATTCTTGTGTGTAAGGCAGAGCAGAATTCACTTCTCTTCTGGAGGAAATGCAGAAGTAGGAGATGGAGCCGAAGTTTTTGCAATAAAAGAAATATGAGAAAATTGGTGTTGTCCATATTTAATATGATTAAACAATAGCTTAAAAGCTTTTAATGTGGTGAATTGGAAAATGTTTCTAAAATCTTCCCATTTTAAGATTGGGTGCAACTGTTAAGTATAACAAAACAAATTATCTAATACCTATTTTTAATGCTTTTGCAGCCAGAGTTGGGAAGACATCACTAATTATGTCTCTTGTCAGCGAGGAGTTCCCAGAAGAGGTAGAACACTTTTATTTGTTTTCTAAGTTTTATTTCTATGCTGTCATGTACTAAGTTAATAGACTCTGCTCTAAAGTAATGTTTAAAAACAAAATGAAGTCTTTAAAATGGCAAAGATGACTTCAGGAAGAGTGATGTAGGTTAGTTTAAATGTATCTCTGCATGAAGATTAGAAATTTAAGTTTTATCTAAGTTCCCGTCTTATTTTTCATATTGTTAATTAAACTAATTGTTTTATATGTGATGAATGGTAGGTTTTTTAAGGAGCTGTATTTGGTCCGAACTGTCAGCATATTTCAATATGAGAGACAGATAAATGGGAAGGTGCTGAAAGAGACAAGACCATCAATTATTTTTGGGGGGATGCTGCATTTAAAGAGCAATTAGATTGCAAAATGATAGAGAATGAGGAATCAAAAGTCACATTGTATAACTTAAACTTAGCCATTTTTTGTAACTAAGCAAGACATTGCCTTTACTTCTGTCTTTGAAGAATGTTTTATTGACTCTTGAAGTAAAAACTGCAGGAAAGTTACTTCTACATATTATTCCTTTGAAAAAGCAGCACATAGTTTTCTTTGTACCATAAAAATAACTACAGCTGCTGCAAACAGTTAAGCTTTTTACATATAAACATGAATGTTTATTTCTTCTGATCACAGGTCTTAAAATAGACATCATGTGCTGCTCTTTGAATGTAGTCTGCTCTGGGTTTAATGCAAATCAGTAGTTTACCACAGTTCAGGAGTCAAGATTGGATTGTAAACATAACTGAATTTTGTTAACATAACTGAATTTAGTTCCTAACCTTGCAGTTAAAAAGGAGATGCAGTTCCTTTGGCAAGTTGTTTCTTATTGTATTTAGTGAGTTGTAGTCCTCTGTTCACTTCTCACTTCTTCCTGCAGTATAACCTAGAATATTTATTCCAATTCGTGTGTAGAGAAAAAATGTAATTTGTGTATTTAATGTACAGGGGGTAATCACTCTTGAGGAAGATCTGAGCAGAGCCTGAAACTTTACAAAGAGACATTCTTGTGGTGATTGACTTTTCTTATTCCCTTGTTTTACTAAAAGTAAAGTATCATGAGAGTTCACTGTCAACAGGTGAAAGGCAAGAAATAGACGTGCAGGAGATTTTCATTAAAATTACATTGAAGTTGATTGTTCCCAAATATGGATTAGTGTTCTTTGAAAAAAGGGGCTATCAGAGTTAACAGCATTTTTCAGAATTAGGTTTTTTTAGCATTGCAGGATTTTCTGGATTTCATGTTTAGCACTGTCAGAAGCAAGGATGTTGTCAGGTTACAATTGTGTAAAAATTGAGACTTGTATTTTGTCTGTCATGCTTGTTTTGGTGTTGGATAGAGTGGGCTTGCGTTTTACAGAAGTATTCATTGAATGTATCCTTAACAGCATTGCCTTTCTGCAAAGCGTGCAGGAAGTTCTGTGTGCAGTAACTTAACAGGTAAAATGTGAGAAGGTAGCAGTGACTTTCAGTACTCTGAAAGAAAGAAAACCAAATAAATAAAAACCAAAAGTACTCGAATAACTAAACAACTTGAACAACTAATAGTAGTTGCACTGTTTAAAGCTGACTAAATGGCAGCTGTATTATAGTGTATGACTTTTTTCACCATCTGGATTATCTTGAAAGGCTCTTTCTTGGTGTTCGTTTCAACCCCAGGTTCCACACCGAGCTGAAGAAATCACCATTCCAGCCGATGTCACTCCTGAAAGAGTGCCAACCCACATAGTGGATTATTCAGGTAGGGACTGCTCAGTACCCTCACTGATTTGGTGTGGAATAGTTTGTGTGACTCAACAGCCCCTGTCACAGTCAGACAAGTCTGGGACCAGAGCTACAGGTGGGAGAAGCCTGGAGTAAAGTAGAAACTTTCTGAATTTCTAAGTTAGGACACTTCATAATTTCGGGTCAGTTTACTCTTTAGTATTTTTTTCTTTTATTTTAATCTTATTACTGAATAGATAAATAGGTTGGTTATGAAGGTTCATGTGCTATCATAAATCTGTGCAGCTGTTGCACACCTAGGAAAACCCTTCTGCTGTTTACAGTGCAAGCCAAGAGTTAGGCTATGTTAGCAGGTACCTTCCTGTCTTCTCTCTCCCATCACTGCTGAGGAAATGTCTCTGATCTGTTTAACCGCCTGGAAAAAGACATAATTTTTGTTGTTGGACTTGATCTTAAATTTATGTGGAGTGAGTTTTTTCTTTCTATTGAATGAATTTTTCATAGATTCAGTTAACAGAAGCTTGGTATCACTATAAAAATCATCACCACTGTAATAAAATCAGCATATGTTATATTCTGATGTAGAAGTTTACATTACAGAAGGAAGAGGCTGTTGAAAAATGTAGAAGGATGCAATCTATGACTTACTCCAAAGGGAACCTCTCTACAAATATAATTATTCCTCTTCAAAATAGCTGTAAAAAATAGATGTGCAGCAGACTGTTTCTGTCTTACAAATTAGTGGACCAATTTAATTATTGTTTTGGAAGGAGCACTCATTAATTTTATAAAAAGAAGTTTAAATAACAAGGCTTTGACAAAGCTGCCTCATGAGCATTCTGAAATACCCGAGTTCAGTTTCAGAAGTTTTGTTTGTTTGTTTGTTTGCAAAAATTTTAGTATTAATGAATATCTTCTTCTATCAAATGCAGAAGCAGAGCAAAGTGATGAGCAGCTTTATCATGAAATATCACAGGTAAGTGTATTTTAGTGTTTGCTAGAAACTAATTTAGGAAAAAGTCTTTTCCTTTGAAGTTCTCTGCATTAGATGCAGAGAACTTTCCTTCAGTTCAGTGTGAATTGAAGGAACAAACCTTTCCTGCTTGGCATTTTCTATTTTGTTTTGTGATTTGTGCTATAGGAAAGATACCTCTATTTAAGAAATCTTAAAGAAAGTAGGTACTGGCACTGTGTTGGTGAATTGAGCTTAAGCTTTGTCCTTCAAATTGAAAGGACAGAACTTAAATCCTTTAATCAGCAAGCCAGTTTTGTATAAATAATTCTACCCTGAAAAGATCCATTTTGCTTCTTTCTGTCACATGGTACTGTTGCATTTATGAATAGCACAGGCTTCTTGGTGACTTTGTCATCCCTTCTGATTCCTATTTTCAGTTCTTTCTGAGCACCTTTGCACATTTTCTGCACAGTCTGTCATGGTGTTGTGTTCCACTTCTGGCATTTAGTTTGGTGCTTCAGTGGAGGCTGCACATTATGACTCTTCAGTTTAGATTTCCTGGTGGCAGAGGTCTCTGCAGGCACAAGCTGTGACTGTCACACTGCAAGACAGGCTTTTTGGCACTTCTCACCATATAAGTTGTTTTAATGTTCTTGTTCAGGTTTCAAGTAGCTTAAACAAGCCTGGAACAGAGTTTTATAGTGAGTTTACTCTGATGTTGTTATGTATGGTCTTTAATTGTCTCTGTTGCTCAGGGGTTTCTGAGCAGTGGAATTCCATACCTTTTCTTTTCTTCATTTCAGGCAAATGTGATTTGTATAGTCTATGCTGTTAACAACAAGAATTCTATTGATAAGGTACAGTAACACATTTTATCCCATTGTTAAGATGTAACTTGTGCACTGTTAGTTGATGTCAAGCTGAACTCTGGATTAGACATTTGAAATGCCTGAGATTAAGTTTGAGAATGAACAGATGTGGATTTGCTTCTGCTCCATTTCCACATACAAGTTTTTAGTCATTTCACTTGTCTGAGAAGGTTGTTCATTAATCAGCTCCTATTTTTGTTTCCTCCTTTGTGGGTCAGTATGTGCCTTTTTGGGAAAGAGGCAGTAGCAATTGTAGTGAAACTTGTGCACATTTCAGTCACACTTAATTTGAATATGTATTTTTCATGTCTGTTTTTAATCCCACTTTAGGTAACGAGTCGATGGATTCCTCTCATCAATGAAAGGACAGACAAAGATAGCAGGTGCTTAAGTAAAGATGAGAAGTGTGAATTAGGCTACACATCGATGGGTGTCAATGAACAGTGTTGAGGATGTTAATTGTTTAAGAAAATCAAATACTAAACTTAAAGTTTATATAAGAAGTCCAAGCAGCAAGAGATTTGAAGTATGTAGGTCTGTTACATGTGCCAGCAATGTTACTTATTTTGAATTTCATGGGCAGCTTTTACCAGGTGTGTTTATGTTTTTTATGGTGTAACTGCCTTTGGCTCTATGGTCTGTATAGCTTTTCTGCTGATGCTAGTTTGGGTAATAACAATTTGATTAGTTACCATTGTGTGTAAATGTGTGGGTTTTGTAGAATCAACAACAAGTACATTTCTAAGTGTATATCAAAACACTTTATTTAAACTGCTGTCATTTAGTTTTACCCCATTGCCTCCAGTGGCATTTAATTACATCATGAAAATAATACAATGGTTTCTGGTGGGACATAAAATGCTAAATTAAGATACATATTTTTATCCATCTGTCTATAAAGCTCTTATTATTTTGTTTTTAGGCTGCCTCTTATATTAGTTGGAAACAAGTCTGATCTAGTGGAGTACAGCAGTATGGAAACTATCCTTCCCATTATGAATCAATATACAGAGATAGAAACGTGTGTAGAGGTATGCAGGACTTTCTGAAGTTAAAGCAAGTAACAGAAAATACATTCTTGCCAAGCATGTATGGCAACTTTGTAGTAGAAAAAGGGATTCTGGTTGGGTTTTTTTGGGTTTTTTTGGGGTTGTTTTTTTTGTTTGTTTGGTTTTTTTGTTTGTTTGTGTTTTTGGTTGGTTTTTTTTGTTTTGTTTTGGTTTTGGTTTTTGGTTTTGGTTTGTTTGTTTGTTTGTTTTGGGTTTTTTTTTCCCCCAAACTAAATATTTCAAAGATGAGTAATTATAATAGTGAGTTTATATGTTACCTTTCTTTAGGGAAGATTACACTATTGTATAATATATAATCAAATGTTGTATAATCAAATGTTACTGTCAAATTCTAATATTTAGAGCCTCCTCCCATACTTTGCTTTAACAAGGATTTTCTATGTAATATTAAGCCAGATAGATGTCTGCAAAGTATTCAAAATTGATTTAATATGTGTGGCTATGTCTCTTTTATTTTTTTTTCAAATTAGATACATCTTTTTGATTTCTGTTCTTAGTATGACAGCAAATTGTACTGAAACCTCATTTATTAATTAATTGAACAGGTACAGGGTCTGGATGTCTTTTTTCCAAACCAGCCCTGTACTGACAGGAGGGGACTAAGTCTTTAAAAATTTGATGCTTACTTAAATTTCAGAGGAAATCGCCAAATAGTCAAGAAACTAGCTCATCAATGTGAGGATTTCTCTTTCAGTGTTCAGCCAAAAACTTGAAGAATATATCTGAGCTATTTTATTATGCACAGAAAGCTGTTCTACATCCTACAGGTCCTCTTTATTGCCCAGAGGAGAAAGAGGTATTTATCCACTGATTCTCAGAGCAAGTAATCTGGGGGGAGTGAACCATTTACTGTCCTTTCCTTTTCAGTGGATTTTGCATCTCTTAGTGTGTTCTGTTACCAGCCAAATGCCAGGCATTACATCCCAGAACCACTGGGGCTGTTTTGTCATGTGTGAACCTGACCTGTCTTTCCTCTTCCTGCAAAGCAGTGAAGACAGTTTTTTGTTGCCCGTGTGAAGTGCTGGGTAAAACGAGAAGCTTTGCTAATGACTTTGAGCCAAATGTAATGTGACCCAAATTATGTCTTCAATTCAGTTCTCCCTTAGATGTGCATTTCACAAGAACTCCATTTATTTCAGGGAAAGCACTCTAGACTTGGCCTGGTCTAAGAGCATTTTTTTTCTGAGAATCTTGTGAAATTTTGGCAAAAGGGATAAGAAACAAGTGATGAGTCTGGTTTTTAGGTATCAGGTGGTTAGCTGAGTGTATTATGAAGGAGTACTTTTTTTTTTTAAATAATTTTCTGGGCAAATACAAATAGAATCTCTAATTGTATCTATTTAGTATTGGGAAGTACGAAAGTTGCTTCAGCTGTAAATACTTTGTTAAGTAGAGAATCAGAGAATAACCCTGTTTTGATTTCTTCCATCAGAATCATCTATATGAGTTAGTAATGTTGTGATAAAATTGTTGTGCTGAAATCTTTTTGGTTTCCCAAAACCAATCTCTATGCAATCTATGTGACCTCTGTGAAGAGAAGAGTCCATCATCACGGTAGTTGTTGGGAGACAAATACCAGTGTCTGTTTTCCTTCACTTGGAAGGTATCCTAGCAGTTCTTTTGTCCTAGAGATAGTCCATATGCTCGATGCTTTGCCTGGTAGATGAATGAGCCCTGTGAAGGTTTTCAGTATTTGATGTTTGAAGTGAGCTGGCTGTAGTTCTAGACCTGTTTAGTTTTGCAAAGCACTGGGATTTTAAGGTGATTTTTTTTTTTTTCCCCACCAAAAAATGTTTTGGGGAAAAAAATTATTTAGTTGTTTCTCTAAGTTTTCTATAGCAATTAGACTGAATTTAGAGAACTGAATTTTATTTTTTTTTAATAACTTAGTAGTGCCACCTTCACCTTGTGAAGAGCTCGAGATTCTTCTAATAATTGAATAGAAAAACATTTAATGTGGAATAATTGTTTTAAATTTATGGATATAAATTTGCTAAATAAATTTGTACTCCCTCTCGCTTTTTACTTTTGTGTACATTTGAATGAATGTCTCTGTTCTGAAACTGTAAATGAAGACTAGTGTGTGTTTCCATGTGACTGAGCTGCCTCATTCAGTGTAATCTTTTTATACTCAAGCCTAGAAGGATACTGAACTTCCTTTTATTCCTTAGATGAAACCTGCCTGTATTAAAGCACTGACTCGCATTTTTAGAATTTCTGATCAAGATAATGATGGTACTCTAAATGATGCAGAGCTCAACTTCTTTCAGGTATCTCTCTTGCTTATCTTTCCACCATGCTGAAAGGTGCTATATAATGCTATATAATTCTATAGAACAAATTATTGGTTTTGAATAAATAATAGGAAGGTGAACTGTAAGGGAATCAGGCCTAAATAGTAGGTCTCAAGTGCAGCATAGAAGAATGGATTTGTAAAAACAGGAATGAAATTATTTTTATTTCTAACCATTGTTCAAGTTTGAGTTCAAGAGCAAAATTTTAAAAATCTATTAATGTACTTAAACATGTACAAATTGCATTTTATTTTTATTTCCACTAAGAAATTGGATTGTCCTTAACTAGTTTATCAGAATGTTTAAGGCTGTGTTTCATACAGGATATGCTGTTTGTCCAGCTCAGTAGTCAGTGGTCCTAACATGCTCCTTTTGGGTTTTGTGTTAGAGAATTTGTTTTAATACACCACTTGCACCTCAAGCTTTGGAAGACGTAAAGAATGTAGTCAGGAAAAACCTAAGTGATGGAGTTGCAGATAATGGATTGACATTAAAAGGTGAGTCTTAGTTAACTCTTAAAAGATGTGTCTTTATACAGCTGATAATCACTCTTACATGAAAAAGGTGGTCTTTTGGAATATGATCTCTGTCTTGATTTTCACACTGCAAGAGCTGAGCTTGCTCAACAGTGATATCTCGGTGTTCTTTAAGCCCTGGGAAGTGTCAAACAAAAATCCTACCCAGTTATTTTGATACAAGAAAACTAAAAGCAGCCTTCTATGAGACTCCTCTCCAGGCTCCTCCAGGCTAAAGCTTTCTGTTTTAAACTATTGAAATATTGGATTTATTTTCATAAAGCTCTAAAATGCTGGCACTGGAAAAAGTAAACAACAACAGAAAACCAAGGGGATTGTTTGAAGGAAACGGTTCCTTGGAGAACACTTTTACAAATGTCATGATTTCTGAGTGTTCAGTCTGCGTAGATAATGCTGTACTATCACCCAGGAGGTTTAAAATTGTTATGTGCATTTTGCGCTTTTTTTGTTTCCATGTCTGATACTGATTCAATTGAAAACACTTATAGCAGGTAGAGTACTACAGGGCCTTAAGATTTCACCATTTTTGATTTTTAGGTTTTCTTTTTCTACACACACTTTTCATTCAGCGAGGAAGGCATGAGACAACTTGGACTGTTTTGCGTCGCTTTGGCTATGACGATGACTTAGAGCTTACACCAGAGTACCTGTTCCCTCCGTATGTACCACTTCAGCTTTCTGAGCTTGAGTTTAGGCTGTGCTGCTCCTGCTTTGGCAGGAGGAGAGGGTTATTGCAGTGTGTTTATTTAACACATTGTTACATCAAGTACCTCCCTTACTTAATGGCGACCCAGCCGAAACCTTCATGTGGCTGAAAAAAGGAAGAACTCCCTTGTGCCAAATCATGTTCTCTTCTCTTTCTTCATAAGAAAGATGGTAGGAGAGACTCTTAATGTAAAACTAGAACATAAATCTGAGCAGTTGATTATTGTATGTGGCATTAAATTCTAAAAGACCTGTCAGTATTTTCATAGCATTTGAGACCTATTGAAAATCTTCAAATAAAAAAGAGATTGACCAATTCTTTGGTTTCTATTAAAAAATGTAACTGCATCATTTTTTTTTGTTAAAAAAACCCAAACCCCAAAGTACAAAAACAAAGCTAACCAACAAAAATGTGATTACTGTAGAGCTATATATTATATAAAGGCACTCAGTCATCATTTTAGATTTCATAATAAAAAGTTATGTGCTTTGATCTATGTGAAGATAATTTATTAAAATTAAATGCCAAGTCAGATACTAAATGTTATAATTAATAAAGTATGTATTTTGAGTTTTAACATTCTATATTTCATAAACAATTAATGCTTCTTGTATCTGTTTTTGTTTTCAATGAACAGCCTAAAAATTCCCCCTGACTGCACAACAGAACTAAATCATCATGCATACTTGTTTCTTCAAAGTATTTTTGATAAACATGATTTGGTAAGCATTTGAGTGTGTGTGTGTCTTTATATTTATAAGCCTTGGTTTGTCAGGAGTTTTTATTATCATTTTATTCAGAAACTGGCTTTAGCTTAACCTGTGGACTCAGAACTAACCTGTAGTTTATGATTTTCTACAAGGAGAGTTGGCAGTTATAGATGTAGTACCAAATTGTTTTTAACTAGCTCATACATTTAATCTTATTTAAAAACAAGGAAAGAACAATGATTAAAAAGAAATAAGCTTGGTTTCTTGAATCTTGCAAGTGTACAGCAAGAAAATACCAGTTTAGAATAGGCACGAATTAAATTATGTCTGATACCGTGTTTTGTTTCAGGATAGAGATTGTGCTTTATCTCCTGATGAATTGAAAGACTTGTTCAAAGTCTTCCCTTACATGCCATGGGGGCCTGATGTGAACAACACAGTTTGTACAAATGAAAGAGGATGGATCACATACCAAGGGTTTCTCTCCCAGTGGACGTAAGTGTGAAACAGGACATTTTAGTAGTTGAGAACTTTGGGTATGATCATGTGTTTGTAGATTCCTGTTAAAAACTGTTGGAAAGAGTAGTTTTATAGTTGAAAATTGATCCAAGCAGTCAAGTTTTTGTAACCATCCAGTGGCCTGATGTTGAGACTGTTATTATAATCAGTTCAGGATTTGGCCCGTATTTAGTGCTAACAATGAAGAAGTGTCTCTTCAAAATGTGGAAATCCCTATGATCCCTGTTGAAATGTTACTGCTGTTGTTCTACCCCTTAGAGATGGTTTGAAAAATGATGCTCAATAATGAGGGAGTTTTTCCCAATTTAAAATACAGAAAATTAGAAAAATGTTATTTGGGGAGGTAAGAAAATACACTGCGAGTTGATAGGACTCAGCAAGTACTGCCTTTGTAGAGTTCTGGTGACCAGTAAGACTGGTGAAGTTACCACCATTTACTCTCAGACTTTTGTCCTTCAGTACTGCAGTGCCAGGAATGTTTCTATCATTCAGTCTGGAGATAGGACATAAGGATTGTTTCAGTATTGGTACGCCAGATGGTGACAATTGAAAGTTCTTTTTGTCCCCTCTGCCAGACTAACCACATACCTGGATGTGCAGCGTTGCCTGGAGTACCTGGGTTATTTAGGGTACTCCATACTTGCAGAACAAGAATCTCAAGCATCAGCAATTACAGGTAATAAAAATTTGTTACAACACAGAAATTTAAATTTAGAAATATGCTAAAGAGTAAATTGTTTAATGGTTCATCTATTTTCATTTACTCTCTTTACTTTCTACTCAAGTGAAACCTTTGATTTAATATTTTTGAGAGATCGTTTTGTGTGCATTTTCATGTTTTCACATGCATTTATATCTTATGAAAAATATTTGTGTTTTTCCAAAAGTGACAAGAGATAAAAAGATAGACCTCCAGAAAAAACAGACTCAGCGAAATGTCTTCCGATGCAATGTTGTTGGAATGAAAGGCTGTGGGAAAAGTGGAGTTCTTCAAGCTCTTCTTGGAAGAAATCTAATAGTAAGAAACATATTGCCTGTATTCACCTATATATGCTCAAGTTAAGATTAGACAGCAGAAGTGATTGATCTTAGAGCTTTAATGGCTGTTACTCAGTTTGCAGAGTTCTTTGAGAAAATACAGAATTACTAAGGAGGAGTTTGGGTTTTTTTGGTTTTGTTCTATTTTGGCAGTGGCTATTGCATGCAATAATGACTTGTACATAATGGATTATAGCTGTGCATTTCCTTGCAAAAAACCCCAAAGATTACTATAATTTTAATTCATTAATAAATGGAGTAAACCAGCTGTTCAAATCTAACTTAAAGGGAAAAGTTGCTGTGGTCTAACATGAAATTCTGCCTTTTCAGAGACAGAGGCAAATACGTGCAGAACACAAATCTTACTATGCCATTAATACAGTCTATGTATATGGACAGGAAAAATACTTGCTGGTAAGTCTGCCTCTTCCTTGTTTGCCTAAGACTGTTTAGTTTTAAAATTCTGTGAATGATTCAGGGCCTTCTACAACAAACTAGTTTTAGTTCTCTCTTCTTAACGTGGATTGCTCCCAGTTATTTTCTGTCCCACATAACTTCTGGGTTTTTTTGTTGATCATTTAGCCAAACTTGGTCAGACGTGTTATTTTTTAAACCTTGACCTGAGTTGCACAAAACCTGGTCCATTTATGGTTACACTGCAGCATATCAAATTATAACATGTGATAAATGATCAGAAGTCAGTCTACCTATTCTGTAAGAAGCATCTGTCACACAGAGTGATTAGAATGGCTAAAATTAGTATTCAGTGGGAGAAATCAGTTATTTAATGCTTGTTCCATTCTAGTTCTCCTTTATGATAATATGACCTCTTTCTTTGTTTTCTGAGATCTAGTCCTGCTCTGTGGTTTTCCTCTGTAGAATGAATGCCCATTTCTGTGGGTGTCTAAGCCTTTGTTTTAAAGTAAATATCACTTTTTATGTTGAGGCGGTGATTGCCTGCAGATGTGATGTTAACAGCTCACATATGCTGGCTGCATGGTAAATTCCTACTGTTCTTTCTCATTCATTCTGCCTATTGTCAGTCCATTAGCTTGAAGGATACATAAAAATAAGCCATAAAAATTATGAGACAAGTTACAAAATTCCTTTAACTGCATAGTGACAAGCTTTTCTCCCTCTGCAACCATCTTTTTTTCCAGCTACACGATGTCAGTGACTCAGACTTTTTAACTGATGCTGAGACCATATGTGATGCTGTCTGCCTGGTATATGATGTCAGTAATCCTAAATCCTTTGAGTACTGTGCCAGGATTTTTAAGGTTTGTAGAGTTTATATTTACAAACCTCTACATTTATATTTCTTCTTACTGACTAAATATTCAGTATCAGTTACCTGACCTATACACTAGTTCTAGTGCTTAAAAGACATTTTATTTCTAAGTGCTGGTTATATATATCAGGATGCCTTAGCAGTGGTGCACTTCTGTTACTCATAGAAAGCAAACATCTACTTTTCTATGTAAACTACTCTGCTTCTAGAAATGCCTGACTTCAGTGCCATGAATATATATTAATGCTGCTGCAGCCAGTGCAATACAGCCTGTTCCAGGCTGAATGTGTCATATACTGTTTCTTTCTCTTTTTTTCTTTAAATTTGCAGCAGCACTTCATGGACAGCAGAATACCATGTTTGGTGGTAGCTGCCAAGTCCGACTTGCATGAAGTTAGACAGGAATATAGTATTTCTCCTGCTGAATTCTGCAAAAAACACAAAATGCCTCCACCCCAAGCCTTTACTTGTAATACTGCTGATGTGCCGAGTAAGGATATCTTTGTAAAACTGACAACTATGGCAATGTATCCGTAAGTACTGGAGCTGTTCTGTTTTCCATGTGCATGGCCACACAGCACCACTCACTGCATGCCATCGTTAGCCACAGGATGGAACTGCCTCACCGAGCTTTAGCAACAGAGAGACATGAATGGCCTGAGTAGAGTCTTTAAACTATTTTAAACTGAGGAACTTGGCATATATCCAACACAGAAATCAGTCTCAGCTATTGTTGCTAAGGTGTTTTTGAAGAGTACCCTAGTTCATCCAGCTCATGATGCAAATTCCAACAAACAGGATTCTGTTTGGTCCATATTGGAGATACAAAAAGTATATCAGTTTTCATTTCTTGATGTTTTTCAGAGAGAGTTGTACTGTAATCCTTGTTGGTAGCTCAACTTGACAGCTGATTACAAGCAACGGCACCTTAGTTCACAACAGTTCCCCCAGTGCACTGCTTAAAGTACTTTTTGTTTTCAGGGTGTTTTATTACTATGTGCTTCAGTTCATTCATCTAATAAATATTATAATTTTAATAGAATTTTTGTATAAATATCTTTGGACTTCAGGTACAAGATACTTAAGCTAAGATTGTCCTTCACTACACATCTCACTGTTGCTAAACTCACTTTGCATCTCTTTTTTTGGTGGGTGAAGCTTTTAATATGGTGATGAAGTACATAAATATTATAGCAGATGGAGTCTAGTATGACAGCTGACATTTGCTTTAAAATAAATAGAACTAATGTCACTTTCACCCAAAATGATAGGGTATTTTTAATTATTTGAAACTGAATTTACTGAATTACATCTGTAAAGCTTTAGTTTTGGTTTGGGTTTTTTTTTTCTCTTGCTATATTGTATATTCTCTTGCTATTTTGTAGCACTGGAATACTGGGAAAACGCTAAAGTGTAGCACTGACCAAATGTCTGTCATATCAATATTCCTGCTTCTCCCTTAGTTTTCAAGCATGTGTGTTTGGTAGGGTGGGAAAAATAGAGGCATTGCTTACTCTGTAAAGAGTGCATTCGAAGTGGTAGAAAATGTGGCTTCCTTTCCTTTGAAAAAGGGGTGTTACCTATTGCTGTGCAGACATGCTTAGAAGTCTTTAAATGCTTCCCTTTTATGAGAACTTGTATAAATTCATCAAACATTTTCATTCATGTTTGTGCTTTGCTGTTAAGATCTGTATATGGTGGTGATGCCAAAATGTCCAAGACACAGAACCTCTAACATTTAAATTCTGCACAGCTGTAGTTGTACCCTTTCTTCCCCAGTGTATTTTTTTCCTCCTCTCCTTACTCATTCAAATGTACCTTTTATTCCTAAATCTCTCATGGTTGTGGCACAGTCCTAATGTGCACCTGATTTGATGAGCAAGATTTCAACTCCTGTCCTTCTGTGTGTTTTCGCAGCCATGCCCGGTTACGCTGTATGTGCGCCTGCAACAGGTGTACATTTTGCATCTGTCAGAACTTCCTCAACTCAGACTTGCTGCAATCTGTAAAGAACAAACTCTTCACTGCAGTTCTTAACAGGTCCTTAACTTTATTTACTAGGTACCAGGTGTGCTTTTAAAATGAAGGGTGTCTTTGGAATACCAGTTGGTAACCTTATATACTGCAGATTTTTCACTCCATATCCACTAAATAGGCCGATACTTTAATAATTGTCATAGAATTAAAAAACTTGGTTTAACTTGGAGGTTCTTTTCAGCTTAGTTTAGACATTTTTATGAAACATTACCCATTTGGCTGTTGATTCAGGCTCTTTGTGATTGCAGAAATACTGTGCAGGAATTAGGACTGTGTTTTTAGGGAACTGCTAATAGTCTTTAAGTAGTGTCTGTAAATCTGTGTAATGCTTCTCACTTGAGACATTACAGGCTTGTTTAGTATTGATTAGTGGTAGTGCCTTTTAGATCCCAGTTACACAGATACTTTCATAAAGGCACAGCTTGACTTACAGCAGCATCATGTAACATATTACATGTTTATAATTGCTAATTTGATATTTGGGAGTTCATAGAATTTCTGTTGTGTGTGTGTGTTATGCTTGGTTTACACAAAGAGTGGGCATTTCGTCTTAAAAAATAATCCAGATCTTTAAACATCCAATTCCTCTCTAAATGAAATGCAACATGTAAGTGGTAAATGCTTAAACATTTGCATTTCCAGATACTTTTGGAAAAACAATTGGTAAAGAGAGATAACTGGTTTTCAGCATTGAAAACAGTGCTATAGCTTGTCCTGCAGGCAGTTTCTGACACACAGGATTTACTAACACCTCAGCACATCGCACCCCAGCAAATGGGAGTTCAAACCAAACAACTGTTGCAGTGCAATGGTTCCATACTCCATGGCCTTCTTGGAGGCTTAGATGGTAAATGTGTTTATTTGAAGGCCATGGCTGAGGTATCCTGACATGCTGCTGGTCTATGGATGGTACTTGTTACAGGTTTCACATGTAGCTGTTCCATATGAGAGTGTCTGCCTCCTTTTAATGCAAATGACACACATGTAGGAGGACTGCTGATACACCCACCTACAGGATTGAGCATTTTCCTTGTCAAATACTACTTTAATCCAAGATACAAGCGTTAACCACAGAGTGAGAACTCAAGGAAGAGTGAAAAACTCATTAGCTTAGGAAAAGACTGAATGAGTGAGGCTCTTCATGCTGCATCTCTTCTACAGCAGTCATCCCATAGACAGAAGTACTTTGAAACAGCAATCTCTTTGCATATTGTCACTCTAAAACTTCATTGAGCAGTCAGTACTAGAAAATCCCAGCTCTTCATTACTGAGGCTGAAATCACTTCTAACACATCTTCATTTTTTGGAACTGGTATGGGTTGCTGCATTCACTGTTGTGATTTCTCTGTTGTATGGGGTTTTTTGAGTCTTGCATTAGACATTGAACTTCATTCCTCTGAAGTGTTGTCAGGGTCTCAGGATACTCAAATCTTTTATTGAGTTTTGGGATGCTGTCAATCCACACCTTATCATTAGGCAGTCTGTAACAAACATAGGAATCCACTACTGCCTAACAAGTCTGTAACTCAAGGTGAGGAAAATTCCTCATAGACACTTCCCTCCAGAAAGAATTATTATTTGCTAGAATCCCCTTGTCTCTCAGTCACTAGGGTTTGTTCCAGGTTTCCAGCATGCTCACTTCATCTCACCAGCTCCCTAACCAAACACCTTGCTGCAGGTTATTTACTATTCAGCAAACGAACTGCTGCATGACTGCACATATGGTAGAGCTGGGATACCTGTAAACAAGAGGAAATAGCTCCCAGTTGTAGGCTTAGGAGGGTAAAGATGGACTTCTTGTCTTAGAAAAATCATACATCTAATGATGTGTGATTAGAGAAAGCATTTGGATCAAGAAGGACTTTCTGATTCAGTTAGGTTCTATAACTTTGCTTTCACAAGTGCTTACCATTAGGTCAGCTAGTTGGGCAAAAGTTAGATAACTGATGGGGGAAGGAGGTTTCTCATGAGTACTTTATTCTCCTGATCCCCTCCTATTCCCTTGGGCTGTGGAAGCTTTTCAGGTAGACGGAAATTTTTCACACTGGACCCCTTCCTGTGCCTTTTGTTGCTAAGTAACCCCTAAACACTGTTACCAAGGCAGGATATGAAATCACCTTTGAATATTCCCACCGTAGTAATTAAAGGAAGAACATTGCCTCTGTGCAACTGAGAAACCTGCTCATGCTCCCTTCAGTTTCTCTTCTGTGGACAAATTTCAGGGGTTCCCCTGAGGCTTGCAGGCTGTCAGAAAGGCAAGTTCAGCCTGGAGATTGCTGTGTTGGTTTGAACTGCCCAGGCTCACAATTTATTGGTTCTTTGAGGAAGGAGGCACAGCATTCAAAGCACTGGACATGCATGTATGAGACTTGCTAATATCCTGTAGTATTTTTATAGTTTTAATTTGTTCTTTCCTTTAGGTGTCCACTTGTATTTGGCTGGCTGGCACCTAATCTCTTTTTACTACATTGTTTTACCAAAAGCAGTCATTCTAACCCTTTCTTGAATTATGAGCTCGGATTTTTGGCTTTTTTTTTCCTTGGCTTCAAACCATCCATGTTGCCTTTTGCTTGTACAGTAGTGGCATTTTTCTGTCAGCTAAGTTCATTTCAAAATAAGATGATCCTAATGCATGAGAATTGTGTTGTTCATCAAGGAGACTTCTCAGAGGATGTTTTTCTTCTAAAGTTTTTAAAACACTGTGGGATTGAAGTGAAATTCTACTTCCATATGGAACTTGGTTGTTTCAGGAATTATTAGTAAGGTTTTGCTTTCTGTGGCAACCTTCCTTCTGTGAAATTAAAGTTAAGACAATAAATTATTATTGTGTTTTCTTGCAATAATGGTTAAGTTCTAAGAGTATAACCCAGGATTTACCTTTCGCTTTGTGCAATGTATGCTTTTTTTTTTTTTTTTTTTCAAAACTTGTATATTGCCATTAAATCTAATTACAGAAATCTATCTCTACACTTAAGTCTCCCCCAAATTTGGACATTGCTAAATGACATCCCAAAATGACATTAGGACATTAGAAATTGCTAAATTATTTTCCTTCTTCTCTAAGCTGTTTGATGCTCCAGACTGCATAGAAAGTTGCAAAGCTGTGTCCCCTAATTTCTTTCTAACCAGAGTGTAATGAATTGGCATTCTATGTCCATTTTTAGGTTTTGTAGATAATAAGATGCATTTGGAGCTTTTCACATTTTAGATGACTAATGCATGGGGGAAAATTCTAACTGCTGGACTTAGTTTGCATCCTAGGAAAATATGTGCCTGAAGGGAAGCTGCAGCAGCTCGTGCAGGTTATGTGATGCTTTTGGAATTCAGTTGCTTATATTTAATGCTAAGAACCTTTGTCAGAGCAGGCTGCTGCATGAACTTGCTTTGAGTTCTGCTGTGCGTAGCCATGTGAGCAGCCTGTTGGCCTCAGCACTGTGCTTTTTAAATGCTTTGGAAGTTACTATAGGAATGTTTTTGAACTTCTGTATTTAAGGATAAACCTTCCCAGACCTGGGAATTATTCTGCTGCTGACCTTGGGAGAAGTGTCAGCACAGATGTGTAACTCAGCAGTTTTCTGTGTATACCCAAGCTCAGTTAACTTCTTGGCAAGTGCATGTGACAAACTTCTTGTGGGTTGTTAAAGTCTCTTTGAAAAAAAACCTGTTCAGATTTCAAAGATCTTATTCAACAAGTGACAAGGTACTTGACTCACTGTTACGGGTAGGTTGAATAAAAATATGCCCTTTTTTTCCTCCAAAATGTGCACTAAAATCTGAATTTTGTGCCAAAGGCAAAATTTCTAGACTTTCATATATTTGTGGAACTAATTGTATGATTAAGTACACACACAGCAGGCTGTCTGGAAAGTTTGAAACATCATTCTTAATACTAATAAGCAAGAGTTTCAAATACAGCTTCATTTATGGAGTTTTGACTGCTATTCTCTGTGTGTATAAGTGCACATCTATTTAGATGTTTTACCCTTGGAGAGAATATTTTTTCCAGTTCAGGGTTACTCTTATTAACAAGGCAGTAGTCATTTCCACCACTGGTGAAAATTAGTTTCATAAGCACAACTAGACTGAAGTTAAGTTTGAATGTTATTTTTTGAAAAGGTAGAATTTTTCAGTGTGTGTTGAAAAAGGTTTTTGTGCATGTAGCCACCTTCATGTCAAAGAACCATCACTAGAAACAAATACTGATCCTTTTTTATTATCTCAGATTTTCTTTTGTTTCTTTAATGGCAGCTAAACAATTTTAGAGATTAAAGTTGTAAAAATTGATTTTATGACAGCATAAGGAACATTGAAAGAAGAAAAATTGGACATTTATGAAGTTGTAATGCAGTTAGACATCCATAATGTTCTGAATTTCAGTAAGCATTTTGAACTTTGGATTTTCAGGCTGAAACATTGAGTAAATTTCCTTGAGGTTGTAAGACAAGTCCCTGTCTCAAATTAGTTCCTTATTTAAATGAAAGAGTCTGCTATTGTTAGGCTTAGAAAAGGGATCAAAGCAAATTTAGTTTCCCTTTAGACATTACAAGAGAATTTTATCATGGCTGAGAACATATTAATTGTTTTTAGAAAGATGAAGTGTGCTCAGCAAGTTTCTTGCATACTATTAAATATGGACATGTACAAAACAAGGCAAATTATAGATAGGAATCAGAAAATCTAGATATGAGAGATAGTGCTTTATGAGGCAATGCAAAGGCATTAATTTGCAATTTAAACATTGATTTGAATATTTAAAGAGATGGGATTTAAAATTGTACAAATAGTTGGGCATTTGAATTAACCAAATTAAACTGGAGACTAGTAACACAAATACTCATCCAACAGTAGAATAGGCACTGTGTACTATCCAACAGAGCTTGTCATGTAATCTAGTAAAATTATGTTACCTACAAGTGATTAATTTTACATACACAGATTAGTTTTATAATTTACAGATCTGAAGAAAAGGATTTCACAGCCTTTTACTAAGAAATTACCCCAAACTACCACTGTAGTGGTAAAATCCAGTCTTTGAGTTCTCAGTAGTAGTGGGATCTCATCAGTTTTATGGCTGATATGCATATGGTGCAGAGGTTTTGAGTGTCCTGTGGGACACATGGAAGTTGAGGCTGTGGAGATGGAGTGGGAAGAGAAATCCAGTTTCTTAAACAGGTTTCTTTGTCCTTAAAGCAATGGCATTTAGCTACATGAAATCACACATTTTACTTAGCTTATTAAAAGCACAAACTCGATTTGTTTCTGGTTTTCCCCGAGCGCTAAGTTTTTAACAACTGCACAAGAATCAGGGGTTAGGTGGCTATAAATCAGAAATTCTCTGGGCTTTTTGATTTGAGAGGGTTGCTGTTGTTGAGCCATGCAATGAACTGCACTGTGCATGTGTGTGAAAAGGTTAAGAGCCTACCTAGCTGAGGTGGGGGCCATGCTGTTAGCAGACGAGGAGAGCAGGATTATGCAGCAGGTGCACGCCGTCCACTCTGTAGAAGATTCCATCTTCATGGAGTCATCTCTTGGTCCACGTTTACTTGAAGACAGGTAACAACAGCCAAACCCAGGTGACTTTGCCATTGCCTTTTCCCTTTCTTCCCCTCAGCAAGCCACTTGACATCCAGTTTGCAGAGACTTTGTCAAAACTAGCTGTAGAACAACTAATGCTTGCAGGAATTCTTGGATTTGGTCTGTTCTATAACCCAGCAAGACATTCTTAAATAAGATGAGGAATTTTTAGACTAAAGAGTAGCTGTGTGTGCATCAAAGAGCCTGTTTTTCAGCATGTGGTATGGCAGAACTCTCATTAACTATCTGGCTGTTATGGCTCCTGCAAAAGTCTACTAAAGCATATCCAAAACTGGTTTTGTGTGTTTTGATAGCAAGTAGCAATTCCTGCTCTGTTAAACAGCTTGTGAGCTACAGCTCTGCAGTTCTCATTCTATGAACTCCTGTGTGTGTGCTTAGGATCTCTGTGCTCCTTTACTTAACCCTCCTGCAGCTTCACTGAGTAACCCATGGTGATTAACACAGGCTAATATATGTAGGCTAGTGAAGTTCTCTTCTATCTCTAAAGCAAATAAACAAAAAAATCAATTTTACTATTATTTAGGAACTTCTGTGCTTTGAATTATGGCATTTATGATAACTTGTTTTAAATGGTAGCTCCTGCTTTCTGGTAAGCTGTCATACTTCAGACTGCTGTTGAGGGTGGCCAGTCTTGCTTAACTGAGCATGTTCACAGACTTCTTGCAATATTTGGGAGAGTTGGGTCATTGCCTGTCTCCACTGTCATGTGAGATGTGGCTTTTTCTGTCATACAGTCACTCCATACTGTCTTTTTCTGTTGGTGCCATTGTCACTGCTTGTTTCACTCACACTCTCTTAGCTTTCAGCTTGGTGTTGGATGACTGTTTCTGTTGCTGTTCTTGTGACTACTGGGAAGAAAGGGATTTAAAAATTGTTTGATTCTAGCTTTTGGAAAAATATTACTTGCTACTTGTCAGTAAACTTTTTGGGGGGGGGGGGGGCTAGAATAGATATTCAACAGGACTGGGAAGTTTTTAATGGAAAAGCAGAAATATTAAACTCAACTTTTATAAAAGAAAGAAAAAAGGATTTTGCTGGACAGAGTTGTTCTCACTATGAGTTATTAATTATTTGTAGCTATTTTTGTTTTCCTTTCCTGAATGCTTGCTGGTACTCTCAAAGGAGACACCCTGCCCTCCCACATCCATGAGTAATGATCTGCTCCTGCATTTCTCCTCAGCTGTGTGAACACTCTGACTTCAGGGAGATCAGATGTGGTCAGGGCTACAGATCAAATCCTGGGCTTTAAGCAAAGCAAAATGACTGTAAAGTGCTCGTAAGGCTGAATTGTGAGCTGTTTGCCTGTGACAAGTGTAGTGATGAATTTCCAAAAGCAGAGTAGTTTAGCACAAGCTATCTGGAGTTCCTGTCATGGAATTAACCTGGTTTTGTATGTGTGTTAAATTTCAGGCATGTGACACAAGCAGACCTCAAGAGCTCAACGTTCTGGCTCCGAGCAAGTTTTGGTGCTACTGTGTTTGCAGTTTTGGGTTTTGCCATGTACAAAGCATTACTAAAGCAGCGATGATCTGAGAAGAAGCACATCTGGCCCTACCAAATAAATAAATAAAAACCCACTTTTATGTACATTCTGAATGCTTTAAATTCTGCTAGAAATATTTATATATGCAGAGTTACTTTATTAATATTTGTAATTCATGCTTAAGATTATTTTAAATTATAGCTCCAACTACAGTATTGCGTAATGTGTGGAAAAAAGGAATTGCATCTTAACAGCCAGCTAAAATGGCTTAACTTGTAAGGCCAAAAGGGAATTCGTTGTAAATAACCTGTACATATTAAAGCAAGTAAGACATTGCTTCCCAAAAACTTATTCAAAATACTGTTCTTAGATGTTCACCATGGTGACATTCTAGTGTATAGGTGAAACTCATTTTCAGTAGAGTAGACTCAACTCAAGGATCATACTTCCTCAAGGATTGCTTATTTATTTCACATTTATCTGAAGTGACTTCATCTTTTTGGACTATAAGCTATAGCAGGCAGAATTTGTGATTTTCGTTCATATTTTTAATCGATGAACAAATGTGCCCCTCTAATCATGTATTTCAGGAAAGAGTCACCTTTGCTGTCCTGGCCTATGATTTTGTATTTTACATGACCAGTGACATATTTGGAGTCTGGTTTCTTTTAAGAGGAAAAAAGTAAACTTTGAAAACTGCCAGATCAACTTCATACGCTGTGTGTAACCCATGTTTTTCATTTTTCACTATGTTGTGTTTTATAACCCTCATGAATCAGACGAGCAAATTTTGTGTGTTATAAACGGTTATGATTTGGGAAGTGTTGCAGTTTAATTTCTCACATCTGTCAGTCATACTCATTGAAAGCTGTGTATAAGAAAACTGCAATAGTACACAGTGCCTATTCTACTGTAGTATATTAGTTGCATGGATCACAGTGCATTCTGTAATGGGCTAGAATTACCTATAGACACAGCTTTTTTAACAATTAAGTAAACCAAACATTAAATTCCTCATGACAAACCTATTTTTCCATTGCTGGCCTTTTCAAGTATTTCAATAAAATAACTGTGTACTGTGTCTGTGCTTATCTTTTTCTTCTTTTTCTTTACCTTCCTGTGCCCCAAAAGGTAGAGTTTACCAAAACTTTGTCCTTTATGTAAATGGATTCTGCTGGTGCCCTCACTTGTTGGAGGTTACATATCTTGTCAGTTCTCTCATGCCTCCATTAGAAGTTTATTTCTGATTTATATCAGAAGACCAAAGTGCCTTATATAATACTTTAAAGCTGAAATGCAAATAGTCAACCATGAACTTTGTATTTACTGTCAAGGACAAAGACTGTGAGAAAAAAACAAATAGTTCCGTGGGGTGTAGGAAGCTGTGGGCAGTGGATTGGTTAATATTTTCGTGTTGGTTAAAGAGGCTCCGGCAGTGCGGCGTTCCCGGGGAGCTGTGGGGAATCCCGGGATGCTCCCGAGGGAATCCCCGAGGGACCCCAGCCCGCCCGGGAGCGGCCGCCAGGGGGCGCTGCCGCTGAGCTCCCGGGGCCGCGCTGAGCCCGGGAGCGGCGGGAGGGGGAAACGGCCCCGTCAGCCCGGCCGGGCCGAGCGGCCGCTCCCGTGTGGAACGAACAGCCCCGTCAGCCCGGCCGGGCCGAGCGGCCGCTCCCGTGTGGAACGAACAGCCCCGTCAGCCCGGCCGGGCCGAGCGGCCGCTCCCGTGTGGAACGAGCAGCTCCGTCAGCCCGGCCGGGCCGAGCGGCCGCTCCCGTGTGGAACGAGCAGCTCCGTCAGCCCGGCCGGGCCGAGCGGCCGCTCCCGTGTGGAACGAGCAGCTCCGTCAGCCCGGCCGGGCCGAGCGGCCGCTCCCGTGTGGAACGAGCAGCTCCGTCAGCCCGGCCCGGCGGGAGCGGGTTCTGCCGCCCCACTGAGGGACGCGCCCCTGGCCTGAGGCGCTGCCTGCCCGCCCTCACGGCCCGAGGCGGCCAGCGCAGGTGAGGGACGGAGCGGATCCCCGCCTGCTTATATACAACAGGCCTTCCACAGTGGTTTGGGGACAGGAATTTCTTAGGGAAGAGCATACAAGTCTTGGTATCCAGCTCTGCTGTGGCCTCATCCAGGCAGGTTGTCGGTGTTCCCTGAGGGAGCCCTGCTGCCACTGGCCAAGCCCTCCTGGATCCTATGAGGATTAGAATTACCGTGAGGGGAAATTCTTCTCATGGAGTATATAATGAAGAATGTCCAAAAGTTAGCTGCTGCAATTAAGGGCTGGGAAGAAGGAGCAGCACTCCAGTCCACTTACTCTTGACAGTGACTTGTTTTCTTTCTTCTGCTGCCGTCAGTTTTCTAACAACTTTTTTCATTGTATTTTCCACAACCAGACTCAATTTCTTCCTGCTCAGTCTGATGTGTGAATTCCCTGACCATGGTGTAAAGCCACTGAGAGGACAAAGACCTTGACTGATCTTCCTTGGAGACACATCCTTCGCCCCTCAGCTTTGACCTGTTGTCTGAAAGTTTGTCAGTTCAGGATTAATAGTAAGCAAGACTTTATTTTATGTTGGAAATTAACCTTGAGTTACTAATTGGTCTCCATTTCAAACAATTCTTTTGTTTAGGAATGAACCTGTGTTATGTCACCAGCAGGTGACAGGTAAAAACAAGCAGACACATCTTAAAATACCACAAGGCTGACCTGATAGGAGAGCTCCCTTTTAAGACAACTGCCCCAAAAAGAGTTAATGGCAGATTTGTTTCCCTAACCAAAAGAACAATTCAAACCAGCTGCAACCAATAACAGTTACTGTGGTAGAAGAGGCTGCAGGTGGAAAGACTAGTGCTTTTTCAGTGCTGCATTTGGAAAGTTCTAAGTACAACATGGAATAGGAAGGGTCAGGAGGATGGTCTTTCAACCATCCTCCATCCAAGTTAGAAATCACAAAAGAGGTTGGACTTTATTTTTTCCCACTGTTCCTTCACTTCAGAAGGGAGAGTACCCATGAGTCAGGGGGAAGCCAAATGGTAGCACATATAGTCTAATTCATATTGGTTCTGAAAGGTAAACTTGTGTTGTCCCAGCACAAGGAGTATGATGCTCAAAGAGTCCTTTACCACTGTTACCTTTTGGACTTGAGTTTAAGCCCTTGTTTCAAACCATCTGTGCTCCTTAGAGGTTTTTAGCTGTTTTCATAAGTCTGAAGGGGTTAATCTGACAGGTCTGATCCAGTCCCAGCTGTGTATGTGCTATCTAATATCCTCCTAAGGTTCTGTTTGTTTGCAGCATTTTGGGGTTTTGATCCAAAATGCTCCATTTTCCTTCAGAAGTTGTCTCCCAAGTCTGGCCAGCTGGCTGGGCTCTGGTATGGAAATCAAGCTGGGTAGTTTTCTCCACATAGTTCCACTTGTCAGAATTGGGAAGTTTTGTAAAAGTTACAAGGGAAGAATTGGGAAGCTACTTGTCAAAACTGGGAAGTTTTGTAGCTTTGGGGCTACTTCAGGTGGAGGAAGGACCGGTGAACAAAGTGTTTATCTTCAATCCAGAGGGCTTAGCTAACAGATGTTGGCTGGGTCCCTTCTTTAGGGGGGGGGGGGGGTTACATATTCATCAGCTGACCTTTGAGCCACTTCCAATGCAGGGAGGACATACATCTACATTTTGTTTGCAGTATTTGGAATATAAAAGTTGCCTATATGACTGAGTGTGAAAATGGATTGGGGTTTATTATCTCAAGTCCTTTCTGTCTGCATTTCTTCTGAAGCCCTTCCTTCTGTCTGCATCTGCTCTGGGGTGGACCACAAAGCCCCCAGTTTATCTAGCAATTACTGTCTTCCAAGGTAGAGTCACTAGGGTATGCAGTGGAGAGAAATGACATTCTAAATTAAGAGCCTCTCACACACGTGCAAGACGATAATTTGTCTGTAACAAAACTCCTCATTAGAATACTGTTAATTTCCTTTCCGTGACAATTATAGCACAGCACTAGCTCATATGTGCAATGTGCAGAGATATTTCCCTGAAAAAAAAAAAAAACCAAAACCTATCATTACCACTAGTGAAAAACAGTCCTTAGAGGAGAAAAATGGACTTGTAATTTTGCAGCAACTTCTCAATTTAGTGGGAGTTTGGTGTTAAGGTAAGGAGTTTTGGGGGTTCTCCCTGTTGTTGATTACATTCATGTTAGACTCCACAGTTGTCATTTTCCCACTTGCATCTGGAATCAGAGATGATAGAGTCCCCAACTGAGTGGAACCTGTTACCCCTGAAATTCAGCTCATGTATTCTCTCTTTACTCTAAAAACTCACTTCTCTCCTCCCTACAGACATGTTTAAATGACTCTTTCTTTCTGTTGGCATAGCATATTTTTGCTTATCCATCTGTTTTGAAGTTTTGATGAGGTTTAGTTTTTCAATCAAAAAGAGATTGTTTGTATAATCACTGTTTAGTGCCTGGAATATTTTGGCAGGAGTGGTGTTATATGAGTGAAGTGGGTTAGTGCTTCTCAGAAGTGCTGGATTTGGTATCCTGTTCTTTTGCTTCAGGAGAGCAGGCTGGACAGGCTCTAGACCAGGGAGAAATGGCTCAAGGAATTGCCTTTAAATGTGCAGAAGGTCTGCTCTGTTTCACTGATGTCATTAAGGGGACAGAAGCCCTCCTCTTCGTTAGCTGCACTGAAAACCTCAGAAGAGCTTTTATTTTGTTGTCATTTTCCTACCTGAATCCTGAGCTTGAAAAGTTCTCTTCCGGTCCAAGGGCTCTGGTTTTGCTTCTCTGCTGCATGCTCTGCTACTGCAGGATGGAAGATCCTGCTCCTTTTCCAGAGGTATTCTAGCTGATTTGGTTTACTTTTTATTTTTGTGGTTGGTTGATTTTTAAACAGATTGTAGAGAAAATAGGGACTTCCAGCTTGGTTCTGTACTCGTGGCTGAGGTATGTCTGATCTGGTACTGGACCTTTTCATCAAGAAAACATGGCCTGTGGTGCTGGACTCTGCTCTGACTGTGCTTTGTCTGGCTTTTAGCAGAAAGCAGAGGCACAGGCACCATGTGGATCAGCCTGGCTCTGCTTGCCCTTCCCCCTTGCCAACCTGCTATTTCTGTACTTGATTGGAAGAAGCTAAAACTGCTGGATTTTTTGCCGGCAGTCAAGGCATTCCTCAAGTTCCTAATCCAGGCTCCAGATGGTTAAGTTGTCCATCCCGACATATAGGAACAAATAATTATGGTAAAAGATGTGAAACCCCACACCAGCCTCTCACGGTGAGACTCTAGGACAGAGAAGTCGCCTGCAGGGAGCCCCGATGAACCGGCACGTCTGGTCACCTGTCCGTGGGCAGGAGGGCAGGACTGGAACCGGCCGGGTGCCGCCGCAGGGGCTGCCCGGTGCCGGTCACGGCCGAGCCTCCGCGGGTCGCCCCGTGGGAGGCGGTGCCGGCCGTGGGCAGGGGCCACCCGGCGCTGCCCCCACCCCCCCCCCCGCCGCCGCCGCCGCCGCCGCCGCCGCCAAGCCCGCATCCTCGGACGTGCCGCAGCTCCGGGCTCTGCCTCCAAGAGCCCCCGGGGCTCCCCCCGCGCCGGGAAGGGCGGACCCCCGTCCCCGGGCGATGGCTCGGCCGCAGGGGCGGGAGGCGGGGAGGGGTCACTGCCCCGGCCGGAGCTCGGCCGCCGGGATGCCGCCCGCCGGCGCTGCCCGCGCTAATTGGATATTCCGTGGATGGAGGATTTCCTCCCCTCCCGGCTGCGGGAGTCATGAAGGGAGGCTCGGCTGCGCTTGAAAGTTTGCCAACCAGCAGCTAGGTTTAATTTCTTTAAGGATCTGGGGAGAAGGGGGGCGGGGGCTGGAGGGGGACCGTTTCCAAGCATGGGAGACAGGCTGCCGGAGCCTCACGCCAGCTCTTCCCCTGCTGTGGCTGCCAGCTCGGAGGCGGAAGAAATCGAGGTGCTGGACTCCGAAGATGTCCTACCTATGGCCGCAGAGGATGTAAGTTTCCTTTGCTCGGTATCTTCCCCCCTTTCCCCCGGGCCGGGATAATCGGCTCAAGCTATTCATAGCTGAAGCCCGGGATGGGCACAGGAGCGGGGCCGGTGACCCTGCGGGACCAGGGAAAGCCGCCGTCCTCGCCGCCCTCCCGCCGCCCTACGCGCCTCCCGCCGCTGGGTGTCTGCGGGCTCCAGCAGCCGCCGGGCTGGCTCCGTCCCCGGGGCCGCAGCTCCCGTCCTTCTAAGCCCCAGCGGCCCGGACAGGCTCCCGGTTCGCTGGGTGCCCGCGTCCGGTGGGGAGATGCCGGCGGGTGGCAGCTGAGCGGGAAGGGGCATCGGACTGCGCACGGACGCGACTCTGGAGCCTGGAGAGGGGCTGACGCCTTGGCTCGAGCGGCTGCTGGAGGACAGAGAGCTTCTCCAGAGTCACAGCCACCCTGAGGGTGACAGATGTGAAACGCTCCCGCTCTCGGGAGCTGCTCCCTCTTCCAGCCCCCGAGCAACAAACAGTCGAATAAGTTTTCTCCTCGGCTCGACAGGCCTGATGGCTTCTCTCCACCCTCCGAGCTCTGATGGCACGTGAGGGTGGGATAACTTGGCACCGACTCTCTGCTCACCCAGCCCAGAAGGACGCGAAGGGGTCGTGCGCACTCCAGATCTGCTCCTGCCGTGCTGAGCGGCAGTGCCTGCAGAGCTGAGGCAGATGTTCTGCATCTGCCGGACCCGGAGGCAGGAGCTCGCCGTGCACCTGTCTGGGAGGCAGTGAATGTGAGAGATCCTGCATTCCTGGTGCATCCCAGGACTGCTCACAGCTCTCATTCCCAGCAAACTCAGCTGGGATGAGGACTGAAAAGTGTCTGCTCAGTCTGCAGCGGTAAGTGCAGGGTCTGTTCCAGCCTGTCAGACATAAAGCAGAGATACTAAATGTCTTTCTGAAGTGGGCTCTGACTCGGGTCTTGCGCCACTACAAAAGGGACACTTGGGAGCTGAACGTCCAGCAATGGCACATCCCCTCGGCCCTCTCTCTAACTTTTTGATGCTGCTGGAGGAAGCAGCCCAGGCATGCTTAGGGACAGAGCCTGTTCTTCACCCCCCAGCCCTTCCTTCTGAATCACCTAGAATTCGGTTGCTGTTGGATTTTCCTCCCAGAGGGCAGTGGAGGAAGTGCAGTTGCTTGTTAGAGCTGCATTCCCCAGTCTGTGTTCTGAGCACAGTGCAGTCAGGAGGGAGCGTGTGATGCAGGTTGACCTCTGCTACAACACTGCCAGACAGTCCTAAGAAGAGATGCCTGACTCAGGGGCATGCGTAGCTTTGACTTGGAAAGGGTGGCTTTCCAGGAGCTTTCACAGTCTAGGTTTCCAAATCCCATTGCTTGCTTACATCAGACTGTGACCTTTTCTTCTCTGACAAATTTTGTGCTTGTCTGGATGGTCCTACAAGAAAGATTTCCTGTTGTGATACACGTGAGCCCCTTGGAGTTACTCCAGCCTCTACACAAATGCAGCCATTAGCAATTCAGTCCTACCAGGGGGCCCAGGAGATGCTGAAATGCTGAGTGCCTGGCAGGATTGGACTCCTGGGAGAGGAGCTGTCCCTCATGAAGTCTAGATTCTCATCCCAGTTCCGCTGCTGCCTTCCTGCTTGACCTTGAGGTAGGACAGCTTGGGTCAGATCCAGCTTGCAGTGTCTTGCCATTACTTGCATTGTTATTTGACTCTGGTACCTTGTTTTCTATAATCAACAAAACTAAAGCCTGCAGCTGCATTGGTTATGGGAAGCTGCTGAGACCTGGCAATAGATGATGTGACAGAAGCCTGAGGTATCATGTATCATCTGCAAGTCAGAAAAGCAGGAAGCGGTGTAAATGCCCTCCTTCTACTCCGCCAAGATTTCCTGCTGAAACAAGCAGGCTACAGAGCATCATCTCTGAAAATTTCAACTGCTCTGTGCTACTCTGTGCCCCCTGAGACCTAACCAGGGGTTGATTTTGTGTTGTTGCTATTACATCTGAAAGCCTGATGGAAGCTCTCTAGCTTGGCCAGCAAGAACTGACACAAGGTCAGTTCTTTATGTGTTATTAACCACAAAAATATAACACAGTGGAGGTTTGGCTGTCACAGCCTTGACAGTGTATAACAGCTCAGCTGTGATGTCATTGTAGCTCTCAGAGCAGCATTCCATAAAGCAACATAAAAAATGTTCTGTTTAAAATGCTGGATTGATTTATGATGATAAATGAGAGCTTATAAATGGAGACATAGGGAGGAGGGGAGCCAACAACTTAACTAATGAAAAGGAATTCAGTGGTCTGATACCCCACTGTCTGTCTAGTCAATTCTGCTTTAGATTTGCCCACCATGTGAAAGGAAATGTTCTTCTAGGACTAGATAAGACTCTGACCAGATTTCTGCTTTGCTAATAGCACTGTGAGGAGAGTCTTATAAGAGTCTGATATTTGTTGTTTTAATCAATTTGATTTTTTTCTGGGAAGGTGAATGAGGCATAAAAAACCACAAACCTGGAAATGTACAAATGTTTCTAGGGATCCTAAGACGGTGGTTATCCCAGTGCTGCCCCCTGGAAACTGCTGTCTTCTCAACTGTCCCCTAAATCCAGGATAGATGAAACTCTTAAACAAGTCAGTAGGAATTTCCTCTGTTTCATGGGACAGTGAGGCAGCAAGTCTGGGTCACAGAGGTGAGCTGACACCAGTCTCTCTACAAAGCATAAATCAGAGTCAGTTTCCAGCTTATTTTTTCAGTTTCCAAGTGGCAAGGACTTGTGCAGTGTTCACATGGTTGTGAACATTAAAGTGGAGCTTCCTCCTATACAGCATTTTTAAGGCAGATGTGATAGAACAAAAGATGTGAGGCAAATCCTTGCAGTGGGCTCTCTCCAGCCTTCCACCCTCCCACCCTGCACAAGAGGAATTACCTGTTTTTCAGATGTGGACATGTGAGGCTCAGAGAACTGATGGGTTATCAAAAAGCCTGCAGAAAGCCAGAATCAGGAGCGGGCAGTAGACAGGGCTCTGATAACCCAGCAAAGTAATTGATGGGTCAGTGTTGGGCCGCAGGATCTCAGAATGTGATCTGGAAAAACATTGCTAATTTGTCCCTTCCCTCAATATACACAGAGCTTTCTTGATCTCTGAGTAAAAACCCCTTTTTTCCTTGCTTGCCTGCAAATAGACAAAGTGTGAGAAAACAGAATTAACACATGAATGTTTTGAGTTCATCCTAATTTGGATTTGTAAATGAAAACTGTTCTCCCTGTGTTTGGTAGATTCCCCTTCCTCCTCCTCCGGAAGGGTAGGTGATTCTGGGATGAAGAAGGAAATGGCATGTTGGAAATGACATTAAATCATTTGGTTATTTCTCTGTTAGAATATAATTCTACAGTTTACTGCATGTTAATGCTGTTGCTCTTATACCTTCTTTTTACTCTTTTTCCTCCCTTATGCTGCCTCTCAGCACTGGAAAGTCCTATTTGATCAGGTATGTGAACATGATATATTCTCTCTGTCTTGTGAGCAAAGAGCCTAACCTCTGGTTAATTTCCTCTGTACTGGCTTTCCCCTGCATTTAAAAATACAGCCTAGGAGTAATGTGCTGCATGCTTCCAGTTCCCAGGATGCTGGTGTGCAAGTCATAATTATCACAGCTACTCTGGGCCTTCCTCTCAGTTCCTCTTCAGAGTAGCCATGGACAGGAGTGAGCCCTTCCCTGGTGGCTCAAGGGCTGAGCCAAGGTGCTGGTACAGTCAGCAGGTGCTCTGTTTCCTGCCAGTTGTGCTGTCCTTGCTTGTGGATTAAAGGATCTTCTACTCTTTCAGGCAGGCAGACTAAGACCTGTAAAACCAGCACAGTGTTCTTTGAAATGGCTCCCCAGCTGCTAAACTGACTTCTGCAGGGTTACATCATCCAGGCAGGACCTGCTGCTTTAAACTTGCACAGGGTTAGCAAAGAATCTGCTTCTGTACTGAAGACTGTGGTTGTGTCAGGTAAATGCCTTGGGTCAGATCTGTAGCTGGCTGAAGTCAGCAGAGCTCCGAAGAGCTCTGAACTATAGCTGCTGAGATTTTGGGTTGTGGGTTTTAGTTTGTAAATTATGTTTTTAGCTGCTTTAACTGACATGTTTGCTTTGTGGTATCCCTTCCATCTGCTGGGTTGAAATGTGTAGCAGCTATAAACAGAGGGATTTTTCTAGGGTTGATTTGCTTCTAAACTGCAGCACTCTCCTGATGTCATAAACTTTTGTGCTGTTGTGCGTGCATGTAAATGTCACCTTCGGTAAGGGAGCTTCCTCTGACGCTGGCATCATCCTGGCAATAAAGTTTGGATGGGATTTCATCCCTGCTTTATGAAACGATAATCTTGCCTCTGTGTCTGGCTGAACTACAAAGCCAAAAGCTGTGGTGCAGCCTGCGAAAGGATGTCCTTGGTACCCTGGGGGTCCTGTTATCATTCAGCTATTAACTGGGGCTGCCTGTTCTGATGAGTGCTCATTTATACACAGTTAGCTGTGACCAACTGCTAGTCCACATGTCTGGACTGCAGTAAGTTGGCTGTGGTACAGTCAGCGGGCAGTTGGGAGCTGGGTACTATGATTGTTGATCACACCTAAATTGTGTGGTGTGTTTGAATCTGCTGGGGCTCATAGGGGATGCTGCCACTGAAAAGGTGGATGGACAATAAAGTGCTTGTGGTCTGGGCTGAATGTTTGTTCCAGCCGCTTTGAATTCTCCTGTCTCCAACACTGGCCCTAATTTGGAGTCTTATTCTACAAGCATCCTTTGAAGTCATTGAGTCCTTGTGGGATGGGGCTGTTGGCTGGTAGCTACCTCAGGCTCAAAGAGAGGAATCTGTAATTTCCCATTGGACTTGCTTGAATAGTAGATGGGATTTTTTCCTTCCTTTTTTTTTTTTTTTTTTTTTTTTTTTTTTTTTCTTTTTAAGGGGAAGGAGTTTGGCTGTTGGACATACAGAACACTAGCTCAGTAACAATGGAACAGGCTGTAAAGACAGACCTTCAATAATTAGCTGTGTTTCAATTAGGGCTGCAGCTGAATTTTAAAACTTGTCTGTAAGACTTTATTATCAAAGAGAATGAAACCTGTGACAGCTACACATAAGTCCTGAATAAATCAATAATGTCCTTGTTGCCTGTGGGCAAAGCTGACATCTTCCTGGAGCATTATATCAGCAAAGCAATGCAATTAGTCCTGCAGTGAATTGCAAGATGCTGTTTGTCATGGAACAAGGTTGCTATTCCCAGCAGCAAGGTGCTAGGAGGAGAGGGGAGCACTTCGTTTAGCTCTGATTGGCATACATGTGAAACATGAGGACAGTCTTAATAACTAGAGAAAGCCTGTGTGTTGACACTGGGAACAGTTGCAGCTCTCACTGGGAGTCAGCACCTGGCTGGGTGAGTACTTGGAGAGGAAATGGGTGGCCCAGGGTGCACGTGCATTTGTGACTCATGGGCTGGGACTGAGGTTTGAGAGCTACCCTCTCAGCTGAGACACGTAGGCTGCTGCACTCACCACCTCCCAGGAGAGCAAGAGAAGGCTCTGGAGAAAGTGTTAAGAGTAACTGGGAATTTACAGGCTGGGAGTCTTCAAGTGGCTTGTTGCTGTTATACTCTGTCATCCCAGAAAACTGTGAAGGAGAGGTCAGCGCACACACACACACAGCCTTTGAGAGGGGAATGAAATTATTATTAATGCTTGGTTGTTTTTTTTGGGTTTTTTTTTTTTTTGTTTTGTTTTGTTTTGTTTTGTTTTTCTCTGAGGAAGTATTTTTTAAACTTTATTTAAGTTTACTGACAAAAAAAAGCAGCAAGTTTTCTGTTTAGACATACAAAATTTAAGGGGTTTCTTTTTTTATGATCTCCCCTTCCCCAGCTTAAATTAAAAATTCAAAACTTCTTGATGGAAAAATTTCTGCTCAGCCATAAAGCAGTGCTTTTTGCTTGGTTATTTTAGGAGAAGGAGTGACTGACCGTGTTTTCTGTAGGAATTTTTTATTTGTTTTGATCCAGCTCTAATCTGTCACACTGGGAACTGTCAGTGACTCAAGCCAAGATCTTCAGCCACTTGCAGATTGATTTATTTGAGAAGTAAAGGAACTTAAATTCGACAAAAATTCAGACCCATGCTTCCTATGCTTTGAGGTTCAAAGAAGCCCCTCCCAGGACAAAATCCTGACTACACCGAAACAAGTACTGAAATTCCTCCTGGATTTAGTGGGGTCAGCACTTCACCCAAGAGTCTGGGAACAGGCAGACTCACAGCTCTTCAGGGCTGCAGCCAGACAGTTACAGTTCAGCTGCTGCCTCATACTGTGCTTGCAAGATGCGGTTTTTATTACAAGGCCATGGCCCTCGGGCAGCTCTAACTCACTTTTATATGGGAACTTTTATAGGGATTCATACATTTATTTATTGTGCTCATAAACACCCTCCACCCCCACACACACATTAGCTCTGCATCTGCTGCCTTCCGCAGAGCTTGCACCATCGCTGCGTGCTCTGTGCTGTCTCTGTGAAGAATCTGAGCTCTGAGCAGAGCAAGCTCTCTCCATCCCTCTGCAATCACTTGGGGTTTTCTTCATTTGTTCTTCAGTGGCCAAAGCCCCATTTTTTTGTTAATCTTCTGGTAAAGCTGAAAATGTGACAATCCCAGGAGCAGCTGCTGACAGTTTCATGCTTCTCTGTGTTAATAAGATTAGATAATTGCCTTGCACTCAGACATGAGAACATCTCCCAGTCCTTGCTGAAGCCAAGTTGCCTGATGGTTGGAGTCTGCAGATGAATGTCCTGAGGGGCTGTTCTTGCTTTGCTGTGTTCTCTCTAGGGCCTCGGGTGCAGTTCTTTGCGGCCATGTCCCCAGTGCCCCTGCTTTAGCAATGACTGCAGCTTGTTGGTGTTATCCAGCCCTTGGCTGGGCTGGGTGAAAGGGGCTATCTAGGACAACAGTGTTTGTTCTTGGGACAGACCTGCCTTCTGAAGGTGGCTTTTAACCTTGTTAGATGCTAAGAGCTTGTATCATCCTCTTTGTTTCCCCATCTCCATGGCTGTTGAGATTTTGAGGGTGAATTAGCATTATCAGCCCTCATCTTGGAGTTCTCACTTCTTTTCACCCATACCCTGGTTTGTAGTCATGACAACAAACTTGTTTTAAATAGACACACAAAAAACTCTCCAAAAACACCCTCCTTACTGCCTGAACACCTTGATCCTATTGCTTGTCAATCCAGGCTGTGTTTTTGTTGCAGCTGCTTTAGAAATTCTAGATTTTTCCCTGAGACTTGTACGTGGGTGTGATGGCAACAGATGAACAGAGTTTATGGGGAATGCAGAGAGATGCCAAGTTACCCAGTCTGTGTAGGCAGCTAATGGAAAACTTGAGCTCAGAAACAAGGCTGTAGAGATAGACATGCAGTTGCCAGGAAAAGTTCAGTTGCTGACACTACTAGCAGTGGGTGCAGCTGAACCTGCTCTGCCGTTGTCTCATAAAACATTAAAATATGCTTTAAAAGATGCTGACTTTGCAGCTGCCTTTAATCCAGGGTTGGTTCCTGCACAATTGAAATTGCAGAGCAATCCATAAAATTGGGGCAGCTATTATCATGGTTGGTGGTAACTGGGGAAGGGAATTATTTTGAACTTAATGATCCTTTATGTTAATTGTCCCTTTTCTCTGGGTAGCCCTTAGCGCAGGCAGGCAGAGTTATTTCCCACACTGTAAAAAAATTCCAGTTTATTTACTGGGGCACTGTTGAGCTAAACATGACCCTTCACTTTGAAACATTTCCCCGCCTATTGTTGCTGGCAAACCCCTAACAGCTGTGGGTGCAAGACCTTTCCAGGCAGGTCTCACTGAGCTGTAGGCAGTGGTTTGTGCCTTGAGATTTTACCTCTTTCTCTAACTAACAACTCGTGTTTCACTGATGGTTTGTTGGATCACTGGGAACAGCTGGAGCACAAACTGTAATATAAAGAATGGAAAATGATGGCAGTGATAGCAGCAGTATAGCCAGGGGGGTTGAGCCCAGGGTTGTGTGTAGCCTTCAAGTCCTTGCCTGAATTTTGGACTATTGCTGCCTTTATAGTGTTCATTGGGACATCTGTCCACATTTAAATGGAGTGGTGCTGCAGATAGGAGGCTATGGAAACAGCGATTAGGAAATAGTCATCAACTTGTTACTTCATCTGCTAAGGTGACTGGGGAATCAGAGGTGCTGGTGGGAAGACTGTCCATGGTGATAAGAGATTAGCATCCAGGCCCCAAACCAGCATCTGCCTTGTGTGCCATATCCGATGCTTCTGAGAGTGTGACAGGAAATGTGTCCCCTTCTCCCCCTCTGCCAAGCTATGCATTGTAAAGAGGAGAGACATTTTAAAATCTACAAGGGTCTCTTTACAATGCACAGAGGGGGTTCTGCATCTGCCCCATGCCTTGAAGTCTAATCTCATTTACAGTTGTCAGCGTGGGCTGCTGGAGGAGATGAAAGGCAGAGGACAAGGAGGGAGAATAGATTAGTCTCGAGCAGAGGGCACTGGGAGTGCACCTGCCTCTGCCCCGCTACCTTGAGGAGGGGCGGCAGTAGCAGCTGGGCATGTGTCATCTGCTGCTCTTTGAGGCACCCAGCCATGGAGCACACGATTAATGACTCAAGGGGCTGGGCTTTTGTGAGTGATAAAGCCCTGGGATTTAGGCCCGGCTCTCAGGCCTTTTCTCTGAGCAACACCATCACTTTACATTTCTCAAGTGGCGTTGTGGTCGCAGCGAGCTGTCTGTGGCCACAATGCTTCCCTTTCTCCTCTCTCCCCAAACTGGGCTGACCTTTGTCATACAGCATTAACCCTTTGACTCCTCCACTTTGGATTATGGGGCTGGGAAAAAAAAAAAAAAGAATCCCTTCAAATTCATTGCCCTGCAGATAGCCTTGAAGGGAAGAAAGGGCTGGTAGGAGATGTGTTTTTGCTGAAGGAGATTGGTTTGCTGTTGCCCTCTGGATTATCAATTCCTCACTGCCTTCAGCCAGAGGCTTTTTTGAATACAGCCTGGGAAAGGGGAGGGGAATTTATCCATCCCTCAGTCAAGGAGGGAAACTTGGGCATTGAACAGCAACTATATGTCCAAGAGACTATTCCCTCTGCAGGATAATATCTTTTACCATGCCTGGATTAGCCCCTGTCCATCCCCAGTGTTGTTACAGTGGATGTCAATCTCCCAGCACTTCCAGGCTTATACCCGGATTTGACTTTTAGCCACAATACCCTGGAGTGATGGCTCAGCATGAAAAAGCCACATGGAGGTCATTAATGATCTTCCCACCCCTTGCAAGATGAATAGCAAAAACGTCCCAGGTTCCTCCTTAATCTTCTAATACCTCTGTACACAGAGCACCAGCCGGCCCTTATGTTGGATGTGGATCTCTGAGACTGTATTTACACCTTCCCTACAGCGTGAAAGGTTTGTGATCAGCTACCTCATTTCTCCTTTCCCTGGCTATTTGGACATTCCTCTCTCCAGTCCCACCAGCCTGTACACAGACTGTTGACTTTGACTAGTGCAAAAAGTTGGGAGCAGAAGCCATCAGTATCAACCAGATATTGGCAGCATAGCAAACACAGCACTCTTAAGCTTGTGCCAGTAAAAGCAGGCATCTCCTGAAATGTTTCAAGGAGTCATAACAAACACACCAAAAACACATGGAGACTGAGTCAGTCTTATGCAGCTCATGAGTTACTGGCAGCTTGATGTCTCTAGATTTGTAAAAAGCCTCAGGAGGCTTCCTACTCATTACACATTTGTGTACCTTCCACGTCTGAGCCTAGAAACCTGCATGTTGGAGTGCAGTGTCCGAGAGGGATGTTGAGCTGTGTCCAGAGCCGTGTGTCTCTGCTGCTTCCTGATCCCAGCTGTAGCAAGGGGCTTTGGAATCTCCGCTCTGCTGTTTCAGCTGGATGTGCGGGATGGGATTTAGGCACATAGATCCTTGCTAATGCATTGTTCTCAAATCCTGTCTTGCACATAGAAAATCATTGAAGCAATAAAAACGTTTAAGCCTGTGTGTTTAGAAAGAAAGGGGAGAAAAAGCCATAAACACAGAGTGGATTGATGCTGTTTTGCAAATCAGCTGGTGCATTGTGCTCTGTGGCTGTGTGCTGTCATGACAGAGAAGGGGAAGAGATCATCTCGTCTCCAGAGAAGCAAGCCTGCTGCTTAGCGAGTGGAAACAGTTTGGAGGTGCTTTTCTACACCATCATCACTTACGCCTGTAACAGGACTTTTAAAGTTACTCTCTACCAGACAAAACAAATGTTTCTCTTCTACAATAGGAAGTATGATGTTCCCATTGCTTTCTAGTATTTGCAGTCAGTGCAAAAGTACTGGGGCACATTTGCAAATTAAATGCAGCAGTGGGAGTGTTTGAGTTTGACAGCAGCCAAGAAAGCTGTGATCACTTTCTGCCTCCTCACTAGGTGTTGTACTATATGTTGGTCTGAAATCAGTTAAGTACCAGCAGACCATGAGACGAAGTTGATTCAGCTGATGGGCTGTTTTCCTGCACCATTGTACATACAGGCTCCTGAAGAAATCTGATCTCTGAATGCCCTGGATTTTTGTGTGATTCAAACCTTGTTGTGTTTGCCTGTTCAAGCTGTAGCACTTCTTTCCCTCTCCCAGTCTCCTGAGTGGTGGCATCAACCCCGATCTGGCTGCTCAGCATGACACAGGGAATATTCTATTCACTAGAGACAAAGTTTCTTGGTGAAAAATCTAGTGAAAGTCCTGAATGTTTGTGATCCCTCTGAGTCTCACTTGGACCTTGAATTCTTTCAACTTTAAAAGTAAAAACCCACACTAGCAAGACACAGAGAATTTATGAGTTCTTAGTGTCCATTCCTGTTGCTTAGGAACAGCTATCTGCAGTGACCCTTTGTGTTGTTGGTGAGAAGAGTAACGATGTATGAAACTGATGTTAAACAAGCAAGATCAATCTTACCCCTAGGAACTGTTCTTCATGTTCTTTGATACTTGACATACTTTGTAAGTAGCAAATACTCTGGAGTCTCCTGAGTTCCATGAGGGAAAGATGAATGAGACAGCTGGAGGCAGAGCTGTTTGTGACTATCATCAAACCTCTGGTCTGATGCATTTCTTCAGGGCAGTGTTCCCTGAGAAAACATCTCTGCCTCAGTGAGCCTTCACAAATAGGTACCAGTGATGAATATGAGTCCCTGGTTTGTGTAGCATACTTGTTTGTGATGTACAATGGTAGTGGAAGGGTTTGTTGATGGCAGCCTGCAGCCAGTGAGATGTAGCCTTGTGTGCCTCTTGGCAGAGAAAGGATCAATATTATAGAAGGTGAAAAATTGGAAGTGTCACAAAAATTATTGGAGGACCTGATCCTGAATACTCTGACTTGGTTTAGCAAAGCACTTGAAAACAAGTGTAACAAGTTTCCTGGATTGTTTATATGTCTGACATAAACTATGTTTTGCCAGGGTTGGTATCAGAATGGGGTGTGCCCTAAAGAATTTAGAGTGGGTTTTTATTTCTGCCCCTTGGCTCTAAGACAGAGCCAGATGCTTGTCTTCTGCCACTCCTCTCACATTTACCCTCACACTGAGAAATAATGGAAATTAGGACTTGAGCATTTTTTCTCACTGCAGGCAGTGGCCTCCATGGAATGATGTTGGGTTTTAGCCTTGTCTTTTGCCCTGGGGAGGAAAATCAAAGAGTTTATTGTGGTTCCTTCTTCCATTTGAACTGCTGCCTCTTCCCTCAGCTACTCCTTCTTGGTTGCTGATAGAGGAGTTGCTTTTGCACACAGTCCCGCTATCACTGGATTTCTGTCTCTGGGTTGTTCTCCCTGTCAACAGGGAAGGCACAAACATTTTTCCTTCTGACATATGTCCTCTGACAATAATATTTAGGTCTTGGGGAAATGTTTATTTTTGCATGGACTTGTGCATTTAGGCAGCCCTTTTGGGGGAGACTGCTGTGGAGAGCATGGGAGATAGTCCTGCTGCTGCTGTCTTTGGTCTCTGAGCTGTGCTTGGAGACTATGGCTGGAGGAATAACTTCCTTCCAACCTAAATAAAGTGTCTGAAGAATTTTTATTAAGCTGTATTTACTTCATTACACTTGGACTTGCCAGCCCTGGGAACTGTTTGGGCAGGTCTTGTGCATATGTGCTGTGTGCAGGATGTGCCTTTGACATGTTAAATATAATGGTGTTGTCTCTTCTAGGGCTTAATGAACCAAAGTCCCCTTCAACAAGACCAGTGCTCTGGATGGCTTGTCCCAGGGTAGTGATAGCCAAAATTCCTCCCAAAGAATTGTTTTAATATATCTGAAACAGTGTTTTCCATCTTTATTCCCCCTGTGCTCCATGAGCTGAGAGCTGCCATTGCTGCATTGATGTATGGGATCTTTTAGTGTTGGTACTGGTGGCCAAGAAGAGCCAGAAAGTCATTTGCCAGCTGCTGATTTATGACCCTAGCGAACAGTCCTGAAAAGCAAAGTAAGAATTTTCTGGGCCTTATGTAGTTCTAGCTGCCTGGAAGCTCCAGACTGTTATTTGACCATGTGGAGTAATAAAACTGTGAAAACTAATTAACTTCTGTGCCTACTGCAAAACAAACAAGCTCATCCAAAAATACTCCACACTTGCAAGCAACAGCGACTTTATGGGTTTATAAGGCTGTGTTTAATGACCAAGCATGTAGTGCAATGTGTGAACTATGTTCCTCTTGCTGACTTCCAGAGCTGAACAGAGTATAACAAGCTTTACCGATCACCAAGGCTCCGAACACCAGCTTGGGATAATGTTCTCTTTCATCCTTATTAATTATGTAGCTGATGTGCGGGTGGAGGTTTGACACAAAGCTGCATTGGATGGTTTCTTGTAGTCTAAACCAGCCTGAATTTCACGGAGCCACTGCAGTTCATTCGAGGAGAGATGCTCTCTGCAGTGTGAGTACTGTAATCTTTCTGAGGTCATTCTCTGCTCCTCAGATGTAGGTGAATGAGCTCTTTCTCAGTGGGAGCACCAAGGTGTTTGTCTGATGTTAGCAGGCAAAGAGTCGGCCCTGTTCAGGACCTGCCTCCTGTGGTGGGGCTGCTCTCTTGTGTGCCAGCTGTGATGTTGACATCAGAGCAGAGATGTTTCTGAGTGCCCTGGTGTTGTGTTCCTCACCGGTGGCAAGGCACTTACCAACACTGTACAGATGATCCAGCCTCTGTCATCTGACACCGATTCGGAGGGAGGGAATGACTGGCTGTTCTCCCTTAATCAAATTACTAAGGTAACCCTCCTGCGGTCTCCTCACTCCTGCATTACGCAGTAGCCCCTAATACTGGATGTTGAACTCTATGTTGTTAGACTCAAAGCTGCTGATTTCTGTTGTCCTTTCCTAGGATCTACCAGTTTAGCCACGATACTTGTGATGATTGCTGATATGGGAACAGTTATTTGGAATTTGAAAGAGAACGTATCTTAAAAGCAGGAAAACTGTGATGTGACAAGATGTTTAAAATTTATTTCTTCTCTTTCTGATGGATGTGCTCAAGTTGTCATGGTACTGAGTTCCAGAGCACCAGCCAGCATGGGTCTATCCCAGCGTTAGTTTTCTCCACAAAGCTAAGTATTATTGCAGAGCTATTATTAACCTAAAATAAATGTGTGCACATACTCACTGCTATAGAATTCTGTTTTTCACACATCAAATCAAGTCCCTGTGTATTTTCACCTCCTTCCTAGATCTGGCAGACAGTGAAAAGGGGAGCTATTTTAAATTTAAAATATTTTTATTTCATTTAAGCAATATTCTGAAATGTTCTCTATTTTGAGTCCACAGTATGAAAATGTAGTTTTTCTCCTGACGAGTTTCATGGATTATTGCCATAAAGCTTCATGTCTATAAAGGAAGGATAAAACTTCCTTTAGGAAGGGCAGAAGTTCTGATTTGGGGGGCGATGCAGATTTTAGTTCCTTATAGAAATTGGAAAACACTGGCAGTCATTGTCCTCATATTAAAGAATTTACCAAGAAGAAAGAACAATTAATCAGAGGAGACAAACAAAAGTCTTGTGTGGCAGAGTGGTATCAAAGGATTCAGTTCCCTTGCGGGGGAAAGATGACAGTCACTGGATTAAGAATCATTTGCCTGAAACAATATTTCTGGCAACCAGAGAGATGGGCATCACTGTCAGAATGGTGCTTACAAACATTTCATCACCTTCTAGCTGTCACTACAGTTCTGTCATCCCACTGGAGTGCCTGCTCCACCTGCCTTCCTGAAAGGCTGGCATGTATTGTCCAGGAGAGAAGATGAATTTCTGGTCCAAATGCAGTCCCTGCCCAGAAGAAATGCATATAGAAAAGGTTTCCTCCTTTCCCCAGTGAATGTGCCCTTCTGTGCCTGAGTCCTGTCTGAGGGGCCAAAGGAGAGGTCACTCTCCAGAGCAGGTCCATCCTTCCATGCTGAGTGTCCTGCACCCTGGGGTGTGGTGATGGGATAGCAAGTTGTTACCAGGGTGCAGATGCTGGTCACAGCAATAAGGGCCAAGGCTACTGGCTTCTTTGTGCTCTGCAGGGAGGAAGAGGGAGAGAGGCAGAGCAGATCTGACTGTACAGGAAGGCTTGAGTTGGGGAAAAGCAGAGTGCCCAGTTTTTCATAGTAGCTTTAGGTCAGGACTTCAGGCCAGGCAGTAGGCAGGAAACCTTGGATGTGACAGGAGCAACATTCCCACGTCAGCACTGAACCGACACTGGTGGAGCTGCTTCAGTGCAAAGCCCAGCTCAGCTTTTTTCTGCCTCCTGGTGCTGAAGGGGCTGTTTGTGACAGTCCAGGTGGTCTTTGTGCTGGTGCCCCTTGAACTGGGACAGCCCTCACCTGCCCTGCTGCAGCCTTTTTACACACAGAGCTAACAAAACACAAGGTAAGAGGAGTTCCCTGCAGTTGTATGGGCAGAACTTTTCCTTGCTGAGTACGTTTCCACCCTGGTTTCCACCTTGCAGCACGTGGCAGGCACAGCCCTGGTCTTTGCTGCAAGGGGTGTCTAATGCAGCCCATTGGTCACAGCATCCTGGCACCTGATAAAGCTGAGGGGGACAGAGCTCAGCCAAGCTCTGAGCCCAGCAGCTCTCCCACGGGGCTGCCCTGCAGTGTGCTCCACTTTTTTGCCTGATGGAGCAGAAAAGGGAGGAGCAGCAGTTGTCTCCTAGGGCTGGCTTGGTCGTTGATGTTTCTGCCTGGCCATCCTCTTGCTGGTGTTGCTCACCAGATAGGTCACAAAACAGCAGCAGAGAGAGACCCAGTGGCTCAGATCTGATTAACCTCTACAACTTTATGCTGTATCTTAATTGGATTAGCTGCAGGGGGGTGGTTTTGCTCTTGTTCCTGATTTTTTCTTAAACAGGTACTTATCACTGTGACATCTGATGCAAACAACAAATTCGAGTAGCAAGACCTGTGAATAAATAAGCAGTGTTTGCTTCTTCCCCACTGCTCAACTAACAGCTCCTGCCCTTCCTTTCTAAGATACTGCTGTAGCTGATGCCTGTGAGATGGCTTTGAGTAAGCCCTGCAGTCAGATCTCTTGGGAGGTGTAGGCTTTACCTGACAGCCTGAACCCAGAGTCCCTGATTGGTAACCACAGTTCAGTCACTTTTGGGAAGGATTTCTGCTCAGCAAATGTTCAAAGCAGTATTAACTTTCCATGTTCAGTTTCTTTCATCTTTTTTCTGAGCTTTTTAGTTTCCTTTAAAGCCTGATTCTTCTGCACCTCAGGGTTTTTGCATGTATCACCACAGTGGCTGTGGGTTGTAGGGAATTGGCCTTATTCAGCACTGCAATAGCCCTTCCTCTTCCAGGACTTCAAAGCTCATTCTCCAGTACCAGTTCATTTAGTTTCATAGGTGGGGAAATGGAATAAGGAGATCAGTGATCATATTCTCTTATAGTGGGGAACTGCCTGCAACAGACCTCAAAAAGGAATTTAATCCATTTGATTGTGGGATTGCCCCTAATTCCTCAAGTTGTTGTCTATCTGTGTGGTGCCCAATTGAAAAAAACAAGAACCAGTTTAGGGGAGTCTTTCCCCCATGTCTGTTCTTCTGCCTGCAGCACCCAGTTTCCTTTTCAAGAGCTTAAAACAGAAGCCTTTCTCCTTGCCATAACTGTAATTGATGCTGGATTGGGTGCTGGAGAGGTGATGGAGGGGGTACGGGCTGCTGAGACATTCTCTCTTACCTCTGTTTCTAGATAGCTGTGCACAAAGAGTGAATTGTAGGTGTGATATCAGGCCACGGTTCTGTTCCAGGAGGAATAATAGATGTACCAGCAACAAACTGGCTGTTTCAAGATCAAAAGTGCTGTTACATTAAAGCTGGTAACACTGCCTGGCTTGGCAAGAGCCTGACAAAGCGTTCTAGGGTTTTAATGTATATTCAGATAAACTGTCTTCCACAGTGAGGTTCAGGCCTTTGAATTTAATCCATGTACAATAGCAAGGGTTTTAGTGACTTGGTAAGAAGGTAGCTCCAAGGAATTCCCTCTTTGTACAGGGCTTGAATGTAATTAATTTGTGAAGACTGCGTGCAGTGCAGTTACAGTCTCACAGCAGAGGGTTCAGTGCTTCTTGGCACCTGGGGTGCCTTTGCAGGGTGTGTGGTTGTCAGGCACGGGCTCTGCTGCTGCTCCTGAAGAAAACATGATCATTAAGTTGAGGTATAATGGACATTAGTTTCCTTTCTCAGATTTAATGCAGTCATGTATTTTGTGTCCACTGGCCCCTCGGTAGCTCGCAGGCTGGATATGTAAATTGGTAGCTGCAGAGGATGACTGATCTGTTAATAGGTGGAATTTGATGCTCATAAAATGAATGCATTTAACGTTTCATGGCAATGGTTTGCTTGAATTTTTAAGTCTCCTGAGGATCTCTTACTTGTAATTCTGTGGCTCTGGCTGTATTTGTTACAGAAAGCAATATAAATGGAGAGGCTCTGTGGTTTCTGAGGGCTGGCTGTTCTGTTGTCTGTGAGTATCACTTCAACTTTTTCTGTATCAAATATTATTCCAAGGAAGCTGTGAAAGTGGAAAATGCAATGATATCTGAAAACAAAACACTGCAGTCAAGTTCATGGTGTCCATAGAAATAGCTGTCTTTGGAGATCTGCTCAGATATTATTTTTCAGGAAAAGCCAAGTTTTCGTAGATATTTTTTCATTATTAGGCTTTCATTGAGGGATACAGAGGACTAAAAAGATTTGGTGGGTCATTAAATAAGTACAGATCTGTAACAGTGGGGTTTTAAACGCAAAGTTAAATCCCGGCCTCTTGGAAGGGGCCTCGCTTGCTTCCTTTGGGCCCCATGCTAATTTCATTGCTGGTTTCAGAAGAGTAAGGACTTCCACTGATTTTAATTTTACAATGATTTTTTTAGCATGCAGGCATTGAAATATTCAATTTCTTTTGCTGAGGGTTTCATTAAAGGAAGCTGTACGCCCCTTCCATGGCAGAGCATTTGTGTAACAAATTGCATTTTACAAACACATGAGGTGGTGATGAACTCTCAGATATTGCAGAGTTACACTCTGAAAACATTGGTGCTTCTTGTTTTTCCCTTTAGCACTGTGAGGCAAATACTTCAGCTTTTCATCACTTCCACAAGCCTGGGCTGAAGGGACAGTAACAAATACGGAGGGAGAATATTGTGATATGCACCATAAAGTTGTGCCACGGTGAAAGGAATATACAGGCTCAAATGATCCCTTTCCCTGAGGCTTTTATGATTTATTTTAATATTTTCTAAGGTGAAGTGCTAGATCCAAGCCTTGCTACCAGCCAGCATCTTTCATGTCAGGCAAAAAATCTCTTACTTGTGTCTTCCTTGGCCACTGCCCCTCCAGATACTGGTGATTTCAGCACAGCAGTTTGGCTGTGGAAAGTCTATCACTGCTGTCATAATGTGGGTACTGCATCCGCCTCTGCCTGCTCTGTTCTCAAGGGATGTGTGCCAGGGTTAGACTGAAGAGTGTCTCAGTTTTGCAGCCTGAGGAAATGACCGTGGTTTGCTGTGTTTCTGAGAAGGCCATTGAAAGAGGCAGATTTGCTGTGTGGGCAGCAGAATAGAACCAGAGTGAAGTACCAGTGTGGAGTGGCTGAGACTGTGGGTGGCACCTCCATGACATTTCTTTCTCTTATTGTGGCCTTTTGAAAAAACTCCCCCAGAGGCAAGCAGGGGTGCCTGGTTATGATGCCTTGGCTCTGAAATTGGCTAGTTGTGATTGCAGGGATCTGCAGCCTGCTCTGGGTTAGTATAAACACATCTTTCAACTTGTAAGAAACCTGCTGTGTTTCCTTGAAGGACATCAGTGAGTATGTAGGCAAACCTCAGCTGCTTTTCTTCTGGAGGCTTGGTCTCCCAAATAAAATTCTTATAAGTTGTTTCTCAAGTCCATGAATTCAGTGGCAGCTGAAGGTATTTGGCAGCTTTGGTTACCAATCACTCCTTGGGGCTGCAGAAGGCAGCATTGCACTGTGCACAGGTCATTGTAACCACCAGCTCTGTGTCACTGAGCTCTGGTGTCACTGAGCTCTGGTGTCACTGAGCTCTGGCTGGCGTTGCTTGTGCTGCCTGAGCTCACAGCCCTGCACACAGCTCATGGGGCTCAAGGGGGAAGGAACACTGAAATGTGGAGGGCTGAAAATTACCTCAAGAAATTTCCCACCTTCCCTATCAGCCCCCCACTGCAGATGAAAGTTATCTAGAATGTTCCTTTTCCTTGGTGTAGGAGGGATTCTCACTTCAGCTTGTCTGAGACCAGGACCACAAGGCCTGGGAAGGGAAGAGTGAATGGAGAAGCTACTCGCCAGGACCTGCTTCTTCTGGTGACACCAGGTAGCAGTTTCTGAAACAATTTTTATTTTAGCTGCCTCCAAACTCTGTAGAGTTGAGAACTGGAGCAAGCAATGCTGGTCAATTAAAACAGCAATATAATTTTAATTGACATAATAAAGACTAATGTATAATTAATTTTTTCATGCAATAAAATAGGACAGGAATTAATCTCAGCTAAGCAACCAGTCTGTTGTACTTCCTTACTTGCTACAATGAACATTTTTCTATGCAGTGAGATTTTCTAGCAAAGAAATGCTGAGAGTAGAGGGTGATGGCCATGGGCTTGCTTTCTAGCTGGTGCAAGCATGCTGATGTGTAGTACTTTACTGAGGGCTAACCAAACTAAAAATCCTGTCCATATCTCCTGTCCAGCTCCTCCAAGTCAGTGTGATGAGCAGAGCCTGGTTGTATCTGTTCTCCTTCTATCCCTTCCTCCGTCATCTTCACTATTGTTAATGTCTGGCCTGAGGGATTGCCTCTTAGCACAGCGCTGATGGGATCTTTCCATGGAGGATTAAGGCTGGAGTGGATTGGCAGGAGACAGTATCCTTGCTGTGGAAAGTTTGCCAGATGTGTGCAAGCTGGGTGCTGCTGCTCTTCCAGTTACTCCAGTTCATATCTGGACATGAGCAAGGGTCAGTTGCAGCTCCATGACCTCTGACCAGTACATCAGGCCAGGCGTGGTCTGGTCTGGGTTTGGGAGAGGCCTCCTGCACCCAGCTGCTGCACATGGTCTTTGAGGAGATTTTCTGTCTGTTTACAGCAGCTGCACCATCCCATGGAGGTGATTTCACACCTGGTCAGGTGTGGACCACTGTGTGGTCACAGGGCTTTAATCAAGGCAGTGATAATGCTAACAGAGTAGTGGGAGTGCTGGCGGGGGGAGTTGAGATCATCTTATTTCTTACCATGTCATGGTCCCCAGCTGGTTAATGTGTCTGTAAAATCACACAAGTGCTTTCCTATGGCTTTGCTTTCTGCTACTACCTCAGCTGCCAGGATGGGACACAGATCTCAGCTTGTGGCAAAAGCATGGCCTCCTTTCCCTGTAAAGGTGTTTGGTATATATTTCCAGTGTCCTGAAGCATAGCTGATGGCCCTGCTAAGCTCACTGAATCCAGGCTCTGAGATTATATTTAATTTTGTTTTATCAGGTTTGCTTTCCTGTGGAGTCTGTATTTTTTCCTCTGTCCGCATAGGGAGCATGGGAGTATTCCATGGCATTTCAGAAAGTTAGGAGTTTTCCCTTACCTGGCTGGTCTCCTGGTCTGCTCCTGGGAAGCCCTTGGAAACTCTTGTTGCTCTTTCCCAAAGGTGATATGTGTCCTCCAGTAAGCAAAAGGTATCTGTTACCTTGCAAGGGCATCCTGGGGCCTGGAGGTGCAGTTGCTGCTGGCTGTCAGTAGCACAGGTGATGACTCTCTTTTTGCATATTCAGGACAGAGTGGCAGAAGCCACTGAAGTCTTTGAAGCCATCACACCAGGGAGGTTTTCCATGTGTGTTGATGTTTTCTACAGCTACAGCAGCTGCAACAATGTTTTCTCCCAGTCTAGAGGGAAACCTTTATATCTAATTCATCTCAGACTCTAAATCATAAAGATATGCAAGTAAAACCAGCAGAGTTTGCACCAAAGGGCTCAATTTTGTTGAGTCTTGTTGAAGGGGATGTTAAGAGATATTCACAGTGTTTAGAAGCATTGTTGGGTTTATTTGTTTATTTTTCTATGAAAATCTCACTGGTTGGTATTCCCATGTTCTTTTTAAGCCATTTGAGATGAAAAATTTCTTTTGTTTTTTCATTATAAAACTATTTTTATCCCAGTTCATGGGAGTGTACAAGTAGAAATTAAAACACTGCTTGGTATTTCCTTGCCCATCCTATCTGTTAGTCATCCCCAGCTCCTTTCAGCTCCCCCCAGCTCTCCCCCCTTCCCTCCCCAGCTTGCCTTGAAGGGCTGGGAAAGCCGGCGCTGGCACATTATGTTGCCTGTCTGATTGTTGTGGGGTTGTGTTTGTGTGGGGAAGGTCACGAGACAAAAAGACCACCAGGCAGGGGTGGGTGGGGGGTGTTCAGTCCCTCTCCATTCAGGCCTTTTGGCAATGAGTGGGAAGAGTCTTGTTTGCATGACAGGATTTCAGGGGGCCATTGCTTTTTGTTTAGATTTCTTCCACTGCTGCTGCAGTGGGCCCTGGAGGGCTACAACAAAGGTAGAGCTTATATTATGCGATTCATGGGGCAAAGCTCTCAGTGCAGGAGTGACTGAGCCTGACCAGCCACTGTGCTCCTGAAGCCTGGAGGCTGCCAGCAATTGCTCTGGCTGGGGTGTTTGTACCATGTCCAGTTGTGGCTCTGGTGGGAGCTCTGACTCTTGTGGGCTGAGATCCTTAGTGGGATGAATGCTCTGGAAGTGTTCCATCTATGGAATGAGGGTTGGAATGCAGGGGGACAGCTCCACAGACCTGCCACAGTGGCTGTGCTTCCCTGAGTATTTCTGAGACTTCCAGCCAGTGACTTTTATTTGCAGCATCTGCCTCTCTCCTTGCTATCAGGCCGGCATTTTTGAGAGCATTCTTGTGTTTAAACAGCGCTTAGTTCCTCATCATCCCTGTGAGAAGCTGAGCTGCTGTCCCTGGGTACAGCTCTCCCCTCACCCCATCCTTAGAAAGCAGTTCAGTCTATATTTACCACTGGTGTGCACAAAAGCAAACATTGACAGAGACTCATTGTAACTGTCCCAATTACCCTGATTTCATTTGCATAAGAAGATTGACCAGACTGTGGCAGTGGCACTGCTTCAGCTGTCTGATATGGGACACTGTCATTTGGGAAGCAGGAATCCCCAGGCTGGATGTGGGATGGGGAGATGGGGACTGTGTTGGTCCCTAGCAGCACAGGTGCTACGGCAGCCCTTCCTGGAAGTAGGATAACTTGTCAGTTCTAGGCACTGCAAGTCCCTGACCATGTCTGATTCAGATGTAAGAGCTGCCGGCTTCCCAAAGATGCAGTTTCCAGATGCCCCAAGCATGCCTGAGTGTCTGGCTTGTCCCATAAAAGTAAATCTTTCCCCTGCATAGTGTGTATGTGTGTATTTATCAATTTTTTGTCAGTAGGTGTTGATCCTGCTCAAATGCTTCTAGACTAAGCAGTGGCCTGCCGTGTTTGTCACTTCTCTCCGGCACATGTAACATCTCCTCCTTGTGTTTGGATTTTTTACAGAAGGGTAGCTGTTCCTGCAGGCAGGCACTAAAGCAAGAGGAAAGCAGCTGGGATGGAGCAGAAGTCAGGAAGCAGGCTGAAATGGTATGATCTCTTGATCCAAAGCAATAGCTAGTGCTGGTAGGACTTGCTTGCACTGCAGCAGCTGCACAGCTCTCGCTCCTCTCACTGGATTGAGAATGATTAATATTTTCTCTCCCTTCCCCCCAATGCCACATGTAATGTGATCTCCCTGTGCCCAGGCTGGCAGATGGAAAGCCAAAACTCTCTTCTGTTTGCAGTAATGGTTCTTCATGGGCTCAACTGGCCTGTGAAGCTGCAGTGTTGAAGCTTGTGAGCTTTGGCAGAGCAGCCTTTCTTTCCCCCTGCCCCTGCTGTGTGTGTGCCTGCACAGACTCACATCCATGTCTTCATCTCCCTGCTGCTTCCAAGAGAGACTCTCGCTCTTGGACATCTTTCCTTGTTGCTTGTGGATATCACCAAGCTTAGTCTGCTTCGAGGAGATGCTTTGATCTTTACTCTTACCCCATCCTTCAAAATCTCCCCTCTAGTATTTGGCAATTTAAAATTTATTTATTTATTAGGTGGCAGTACAGGGGTGTGTCATGGAGGTGGCTGGAGCACAGGCAGCTCATTGCAGCTACTGTAGTATTTTAGGCCTCTTGCATCCTTGGGTGAGTTACTTTGTCTCAGAAAATGAATTTGGTAATTTGTAATTTGGCAATTACTCGGGTGAATTACTTTGCCTGTTTCCCAGTTCAAAAGTGTAACTCTTTATGAAGTGATACCACTGTGAATCATAAAGAGCACAAATTATCATTTCAAAATGTACTATGTCCTAGAGACCTAATTGCTAACGGCCAAATCCCAAGTCTCTGTCCTTACATTTTTGGATCTCTCTGAGAGGGATTGATGATCCAACCCATATTTCTCAGGAATTCCTTTGTTCTTTCTTTGGCAGGACATGGAGCAGGGAAAGAAATCCTTATGTGTTTTCTCAGATGAGATGCTGCTTGTGCTCTGGCTCCAGGACACTCACATTTTTTGCCTGAAATTACCCACATTGGTATTGTTATGTTATATCTAGGTGCAAGGAACATCAAAAAAGAAAGAGGCAGAACAGAGTCTCAAGTTGGGGCACAGATGGGCCCCTCATGGTTCCTCTAGCAACCCTTTAAAAGCTAGTTTGTATGTTTGACTTCCCTGATGTGTTAAAAAGGCAAACTAGGGTCAAGCCTTACATTTAAATTTCGGTTCTTTCCATTGTGTTTATCTTCTACTGCATTTCTATGAGCTCTCATTTTAGCTTATGTGTTAGTAGGGTCTATTTATAAGCAAGCAAAACACATGCTCCAGACACTGAATTAGCTTTTAAATAATAGTTCATAACAAATATGAAGTGAAATACAATGATTTAGGTACTTACACTATCTGTTTTAAGCTGAGTCACTGTGTCTTTTGCTTTGCATTGGGAAAATAGCTTTGGCACATGTTCACGCAGGGGTGACTGATGGACCTAGGAGGAAAATAGACACTGGCCACCCAAAGAAGAGAGGAGGGCATCCAGTTGTCAGCTCTGTCAGTGAGGTTCAACTAATAAGATGTGTCCTTTCAAAACGCTTTGTTTTCCCCAGCTGTGCAAAGGCAGGAGGTGGATGAATAATCATACAGAGAGTTTTGTTTGAAACTCATCAAAAGACTGGGGAAAACAGTGGTTTTTTTCTTTTCAAGCAAAATATTTAATTTGATTTGAGCTGAACCATCTGGTCACTCTGAATAGGAATGTAAGTGATAGTTTTTAAGGAAACATTTTGAAAATGGCAATGTCCAGTGCTTTGTCCTTTTAGAATCCGAAGGAACTTCTAAACAATTGATATTCAAATCTAAGGCATATACTCAGGAAAGTCTTGACATGACTGAAATCTCAGGAAATCTCATTGCTTGGAAAAGTTTTGTTTTGAAAAAAATTATCCTTGCTGTGTAAGTGAGAGAAAAGCCCTGCAAATAAGACCGCTGATAAATATTATATTGTGCATATAAACTGCATCTTGTCCTGCCCTTGGAGCAGTGTTACACTTGCATATCTTGGGCTGCTGCTTTGCTGCTTGTAATTATCCTAGTGCTTTATCCTATCAGCTGTTTCCATGTCACTGGTTCAGTTTTGCTACAGGTCCCTTTGTTGGGGGCAGTCTGACCTTTGGTGGCTGCTGTTTGATTTGTCTGGGTTCATGAGAATTTGTTGGCTGGGAGCAAAGGAGGTGCCCAGTGGTGGAGGGATTATACAGGGGCAGACGATGGTAGCACTGTCTGCTCGAGGCAGCTTTTCTGCTCCTGGATTAAAGTTCATGCTGTGTTACTTGTCTGTCTCTCTAAGGCCTTGTCAAGTCCATGTGGGAAGCTGTTCTGTCTGCACTATTTCACTTTGTGCTGCTCAGCTCTCTCCCTGCCTCATTTCTCCTCCCTCTCTCCCCTTCCATTCAAGCGGCATCTTTCAGTCTTTCCCATTCAAGCTCTGTCTTTGCTCTCTGCCCTGTGTAAAAGTTCCATGCCCTCCCTACCATTCATCAACTCTTGCTCATTCACCTCCCTGCTTTCCTTTCTCCATTCATCTGGGCTTCCCCTCACCCAGTCTGGGCTGCCCTCTCCTCCTGCCCCTTCCACTCTTCCAGTCCTCCTTTTGTGTCTTTGCACTCCCTTCTCTGTGGCCATCCAAAGCTCAGCAGTCTGCAGTGTGCTCTGTGAGGATACTCTTCTAGAAGTTGGCCCCAGCTGATGGGCAAATTAATCCTCAGTGGAAGCCTGGTGGGACTGTTTTGGGTGGATTTGTCTCTCTAGTTACCCTGCAGGTGAGAAGATTTCTTTTCCCTCTACTTCCTGGAGATGCAGCATGATGCATGAACAGGAAGAGTATTATAATTTCCTAACCTTCCTGTTCAGTCTGTTTTTTCTGTCTCTCCCTCCTGGCTTGTTTCCCCTTTGTTTGCAGTAGTTGCAGCTCTCAGGTGACTCCTCGGGAGGTTGATTGGATTTCCTCATTCCTGAGGAACATAACATGAATTCTCTTAATTATGCTGACTCTGTAATTATGGTTGTTGCCTGTGTCTTCTCTGCTTCCTTCTTTTAAATCATCTACTTGGAGGCTGTATCAGTTTTGTCAAGCCATCTCTGCTCTCCAATATGTGTTTTAAGTGTTCCCCCAGGAAACAGAGCTTATGAATTGTATTAGCCAGGGCTTGTTGTTTCTGGGTCTCAGTGCAGCCACAACCCTGTGCTTGTGATGCAGGCACAGGAAATATGGACCACAGCTTCTGCCAAAGATGTCCCAGGTTACTGAGCACCTGGTCCCCCGCAGCTCCCATCGTGCCAGCAGTGTGCATACATCACCCCATGGTATTGAAGGAGCAGATCTCTGCTGCAGTGTGACAGGAAAACAAAGTGGGAGGTCTGCTGGCCTGTGGGTGCCCAGGGGGGCTTCAGCTTTGAATGGTTAAACTGCATTCAAGCCAGTCTGGTCAAATAAAAGGGGAGTGTTAGAGCTTGGGAAGAGTGGATAGGCTTGGAGGAAGCAGGTGCTCTGAAAGCTTGTGTGCTTCCTGTGCCTGTAGGAAATCTGATCAGCTCAGTAAAGGAGACAGAAATGAGGTGGAGACGGGCAAGGAGAGGGGTTCTGCGAATGTCTGCAGGTTTGACTGACAGGATGGGCTCTCTGTTGTGTGGGAGGCTGTGAAAGGATCATCCACTGCTGTCTCATGAGGTTAAAAGGAGCTCCTGATACAGCCTGGCAGGGCCGAGCTCTGGGAGGACTTGTCAATTCTCTGAGAAGGACCCTTTCCCCTGATAACTGTCTCAGAGTGGGATTTCAAACCCTGCTGTGGTTTGTTGTCAGGCTGCTGTGTGTAAAAGAGATTCCCCATTCATCGTGCCTCACAGAGACATTGAACCTGGCAGGGCACATCTAGCCCCAGGCCAGCCCTGCATATTGTCACCTGCAGGCAGGAGCCTCTGCTCCAGCAAGGCTTAGACTGGCAACCCTGCACGAACAGCACTTCTTCCTATGAAGTTAGTTGCATTCATATTGTGGAGTTTATTTAGTCATTATTTGGTTTAAAATGTCAGATACATTTTCTTTCTGTTTGAAAACTTGTTGCAGAGATAACTCTGGAAACAGTGTAGTAAGAGCATATAGGAATCCAAAATGCAGCTTGATTTTTCTGATTTGTGGTTTTGCAACTTTGGCACTTGGACGAATCTCTTCTACCCTTAAACCAAAGCATATTTGACATAGCAGACACTGGTAAAGTGCAAACACTGCAAAAATTACTATTTCAGTTCAATGCAGGGAACCTGCAGTCTGGGTGTCATCCAGGAATGATTTGAATAGATCACCTAAGAAACAATTCAAATCACCTCAGCTTCCAGCAGTCTGGCTCCTTCCTGCAGCTGTAACTCCTGTGATCACTCTGGAAAGATGCGAGTCAGGATTTCTTGCTCTCAAGCGTTCAAATGGTAGAAGTTAGATAATAATTAATGCTCCCAGCTCCAGGCTGCATTTGGAACCAGCCTGTCTGCAGTACCTTTGAGATGTTTATGTCGTTGCAGTGTAATGCCAGTGCTTACAAGACATTGCAAGGAATCATGTGATACCTCTGTCTCCTCTTCACAAGGCTGACTTAAACTTCTGCTCCAGTTTAGCTTGGAAAGCAGAGTTTTTTGGTAGCTTCTAGTCCCCATGACTGAGCAAAGCCAGTTGTAAGACCAATGGGAGTTAACTACCTTTCCTTAGTCTGTTTAGCAGGAGTTTTGCTCCATGGTTGTTGCTCTAACCAGAAGTGTGGTTTGAATTCCAGTACAGGTGGGTCATTTTGTCTACATGTGTGCTATGGCACTTGTTAGCTGGAGCTTTAAATACATCTGTTTAGCTTGAGCTTTTCTGAACCCTAATAGCTTGCTGTCAGGTCAGAAGAGAACTGTTGGGATCATCTAGTCTCTCCTAAAGTAGGTAAGAAGGTTTTCTGAGTGATCTTTTGCTTGACCTCAACCATACCTCCTCTCCTAGGAGAACTTGCAATTTAATTGTAAAACTTCTGGTGAAGTTAGTGAGCTGTTTCTCTTGTTAATAGTAAAAATAATCAACTTACTCTAATCTAAGGCTGTCCAGTTTGACTTCTAGCCCCTAGATATGATTATACCTTTGTCTTGGTGGAGACTCCTGTACTGCCAAATTTCTGTTCCTCTGGACAGTGATCAAGTCATTGCTTAACCTTCCCTTTCATAAGGTAATGAATTGAGCCTGTCAGTGCAGCCAGTCAGACTGTACCAGTAAAAAGTGCCACAGAGGTAAATGTCACCTCATTTACAAACCTGCAGGTCACGTTTCCTTTTTTGCAGGCAGTGTTACCTTGAGAGCACTCACTATAACAAGCAAGGGGCTTTTTCCCCTGCCGGGAGTGGCTGCTGCAGAAGATGGCATTCCCCACACTGTACACTGGCTAGCATTCTTGGCTCTTGTCCAGATGGCTTTCTATTTATTTTTAGTGTAATATATATTGTTTGCAAGTACCCAGATTTACCAAAAGACCTTGCTCACACTTAGTAAATTGCTGCTTTAACTCATCTGTGAGCATGATACAGACTTTTCCTTAGTTTGCTCCGAAGTCACTGATGAGAATTCTGTAGAAGGAAGAATGAATTCTCATGGGACCCCATTAGTGGCATTGCCATGTGATGGTGGCTCTCTGGCTTAGATTTATTTTTGAGACCTGTCAAATAGCCAGATTTCAGCATGTTGAATGTGTGACAGCCTGAGTTTGTGTCACAGTAAATCCTCAGACTCAGGGTTTTCTGGTCATGTCAGATGCCCTGCAGAAATCAGTCATACCAGCGAACTTGGCTTATGATCTGCACCCAGTTCGTGTTCTTATCCAGATAATATCAGCTGGACATAATCTGTTTTCTGTGGCCTATTCTGACTGATATTAGACCAGTCCTCCTTCAAGTGTGTGTTACTCAATATCAGTCATTTGTTCCTTTGCTGTGGGTTGCTGTTAGACCATCAAGACCTGCTGTATCCCACTAAATTATTGCCAGGCAGTTTAGGGAGCAGGGTGCGTGCCTGTCACTGTGATTGCACAGGAGTTTTAGAGGCACGGTTGGAAGGGCTGTACTGCTGAGTCAAAACTGGAAGAAAGGGAGCAAGCAGATCTTGATGTTCTTCCAGTGTTCCCAGACTTGCAGAAAATCAGTATTTGTAATGACTTTTTAAAACTTTTTGGATGAAAGTTACCTTGACCTACTGATTCAAAACTAACTTCAGCAGCTGCTGTGTAACATTCTCCAGAGTTACTGCTGGGACAGAAAGTGCATCATCATCATCATGTGATAGAGAGAATTCATTGGACTTCTGTCCACACACAAAACAGAAACATTTCAACTCCTCTGACTCCTTCACACTGATATGACCTATGCAATTTTTCCCAGATAACATCAGACCAAAAACCTGTTTTGAAGAGAAGACTCATTTGTACTAGCATAGAGGCAGCTGTGACAGGAGACAATATCCATAGCAGTGACTTTTACAGAAATCTTATGTATGATTAGTTGACCCAGGGGTAAGCAGGGATCTGACTGCAGGAACTTGGTGTGAAATACAGCCCCCCCGAACAGCTCTTCTCACTGTTGTGTGTCTGTTTCTGGTTTACTTTGGGTTTTATTATTTTCTTTGTAGCAGTAGTGATTAGAGCCTGTCTCCCAGTTGTGAGATTGTGCATGCTTATGTCTTCTGGTGAGTTATGTAATGCAAATCAGTGCAGCATCTCACCCAGAGTGTGTTGCATTTTGGATCTAAATGAAGTAACTTACATATTATGTCCCCTCATGATGTAGAAGCCCTGAGAGATGTAATTAATATTAATATAGAATTTTGAGATTTTCCAGTCAGATATGTCTAAAACCACCTAAACAATAATTATGTAGTGGCAAATGAGAATATCACATGTCTTATGATACTATGGATATTGCTGTTTTCAGCTCTTGATATTTAATGCCTTACACCATCCAGATTAAAAGTGAAGTTTATTTTATCTAGACTGCAGAACTCATTGCTTCAGGAAATTGCGGAGGCCTAAAAACTGGAGGAATTCAAAAGGGAGAGCAAGAGATTGGGCATTCATACATTAAGAATGTTGGGGCCAGTGCTGACAAGCAGTTCTGCAAAGTTATAAACCCCTTGCCTTAGGATTTAAGAAAAGATTTTAACTGTTCATGAGAGTTTGATCACACCAATTCCTAGGTGGTCTCTTGTTGGCTTCATCTTGTCCACAATCTCGGGAATGAGAGACAGCACCAGAGCTTGGGCTGGTGCTGTTGGATACGTGACTCACCTGTCTGGGTCGCAGCCTGCCCAGCCTGTTACTGCAACTGAGACAACTGCCCATGTAGGAATATGCAGCCAGTGCATGGATCAAGACTGAAAATAATATTTTCACCTAAAAAACCCCACCTGTGACTTTTTAGAGTGCCTCAGCTTCTTTCCAGTAGTCTTAATGCACTGCCATAAATAATAAAACAGGAAGAAGCAGAGCTGGAGAAAGCTCAGTCTATAAACATGTCTCTTTGCATTAGGCCTTGTGGCGTAATGGAGGGCATCTCCTGCCACCCATGCTGTCTCGTTAATCATGTAATTATCTCCCTCACTTTCAGTGCTGCATCTCCTTCCCTGCCAGTGATGCTGGTAATGGAGCTTTTATTTACCCTGGCTTCTTTCTGGGGAGCGGCTCTGGTTTCAAAGCCAGCACAGTGGTGTATTTTGAATAATTTAGTTCTGGGTGGCTTGAACACTGTCTGTAATTCCCCAGCTGAGACTAGAGGCTTGTTTCTGGAAGTATTCTGCCAGGAGGCTGATTTGAAGGGAGGCAGAGGAATTGCTCAGAGTGGTGGGATGTCAAGGTGGCCGAGGACTGAAAGCCCACTCAGTGGGTGCTGTGAGTGGCTCTAAGCTCTGTCCTCTCTTAGTGTCTTAGCAAGGACTTGCAGCAAGAAACCCACAGGCAGAGGATGGATAAGGAAGAGAGTTGTGTTAAAAATGAGCATGGAGACAGAAACATTAATTTGGGTACCTGGCTGAGCAGGATGGGCTTCCCCTGCAAGCTGTAGGTCAGAAATTACTGGCGTTGCCAAGTGTAGGATTTGCTTGGCCTATGGTGATTATGGACCAGGGGTGTGACCTCTGTAGAGTCAAAAATTTCAGTGTGGTGTCCAGCTACCACTGGCTTTGGAAAGTTTGATTGTTTTCTGCCTGAAACCTCTGCAGAAGGCCATCTCTGTTCACAGTGTCCCTGTGGTGCTTGGCCTGGTGGCTTGGCAGTTGCCCTTTGCCATTGCAGCCATCATCCAGCCACACTCTGAGTTCTGCACAGCTCTCACTGCGCTGGATCACACAAACACAGGTGTGGTTCCTGTGCCCTGTAGATGGGGAGGTCACAACACCACACAAGTCTGTGTGCTCACTCCAGCAATCTTGACAATACCAAAAATCAAATCTGGCTCCAAGCCCTCTTTCCAGTCTGCCTCAGAACTGAAGAGTGGCACACTCCTGAATCTTTTGATTCTCTCATTCATGTTGAATCTGTGCTTCCACTGTCTAGATGAAGTGCTTCTGCAGAAGGTAACAACAGATGGTAGTAATGTAGGTCCCTTCCTTGTCTTTATGCCTAGTTCAGTAGGAGAAATAAATTAGAACAGAAATGCCTCTATAGATTGGCCAACTAGCTCATGGACCTGGTCTTTCAGGCTATTCTGCTCTTCAGGGAAAAGAGAACCTTACACCAGCCCCCTCTATCTCCACTTTGCCATGTGCTGCATGCAGAGACACCCAAGTCCAGGTGACAGGCCCTCTTCTCTGGAATGCCTCCTGGCCGAGGTGAGAGCTGAGCTGGGCAGCTTTGTGCTCTCACTGCATCTTTCCTGAGGAGCAGGTGTGTCCGGGAGCGCTGCTTGGTGAGGGACTATCCTCTGTGCTTAAAAGCAATCTGGCTTTTGAGAGCTTGGTGATGTTTCCAGCCCTCGGGTTCACCTCAGGTCAAAGCAATCTAACATGCCCTGAAAGTACTGCTGGACAGCCCTTAATCACTTTATATTGTCTGGGCAGTGGTGAGTAAATTCATTATTTACAGGGGAGGTGAGTGTGCGTCACTGGAGCCGGCACTAATGTTTTACCATGTGTCCTCAGGCAACTCAGATGAGGTGACTTTAAATGGTGGGAAGCTGGATTTCAGGGTGGAGGGATATGCATTTACCTCTGACTGGCCTTCCTCTCTATTGGATCAGGATTTCTCACATGCACTTCTCACCTTTGGAAGGGAGAGCAGGATCATTAAGCATCCCTAGATTGCAGAGACTGTGCACCTAACATCTGAATTCCATCCAGCAAAGCTCAGAGTGGTTTCTGAAATCCTTGAAGATTAAAAGATGTTGCATGGAATTGACACCCCCTTTCCAGTGGAAAAGGGCCTACATGTAAATAAGAAGCAGGCCAACTATTGAGAGCTCCTTTCTGGTGGGAAATGAATCAGGAGTTGTCATTTCTATATAATAGCGAGAAGAGTCTAAAGCTCGGGGCAATTTCTTTGCAGAATCTCTTAGTCTGGAGCAGAGCTGGGGTCAGTGACTGGAGGTTTGACACTGCCAGGCCAGTCTCTCCCAAAAGTGAAGACACCACTGGACCTTAGAATGATTCAGATTTGAAGGAACTGGTCCAACTCAAGGCCAATTTCCAAATTAGATTAAGTTGCTTGGAGCCTTGCCTACTGGAAAGACAACTGTGGATTCAGTGATGTTGAGACAAAGCCCTTCAATGAGAAAACTATGGGTGGTAGCAAACTCTGTTCCTGCAATCCTAAAGCCAGCCAAGGATCCTGCTGTTGTGCCCAGTTCAGCTGTTGACTCTCCAGCTGCCCCAGTGCCCCTGAGGGCTGTTTGCCATGGGGAGAGGAGCAGCTGCCTGCGCTCTGAAATGTCTGAGTTTTCCCAAGATACTCATTGTCTGTCTGCAGCACCAGCCTCCACCCTACTTGCTCAGTCAACCGTGGCTGATGTGTCTTTAATTAAAGAAGAGGAAAAATTTGAGATTTCATTTTCTTTCCTCAACTGAATTTCCTATTTTCATCACATTTTGTGACGTCCCCTCACCTTACTTTTGTCTTGTAGTTTTGCTGTGGGATCTTTAGTTTGTGGTGTGTCTCCTCTAATAATATAAGGAAGAAACAGGAGAAAAACAGATTGTTTTGGGCCAGGGAATTAAGATCCTGGGTCAGATGGCTGCTACGGTCATTAACATATTTACATTTTTGCTTAAGAGCCTCGTTGAGGATCAAGGGAGTTAAGGGTGATTGTCATTGAAATGCGGATGAAACCTTGCATGAAATTGCCGTTAGTGTCCTATTGTCTGGGGGACGAGGGGGGCAAACGGCTTCCTCATCCCTGATCACTTGCCTGCCCGAGTTCGTGGACAGGCAGAAGGAGCCGCGCTGAGGGAAGGCTCCGTGGTGCCTGTGTGCTGTGGGAGCTTTGCTCCCCGTGCGGCTGGAGCCGGGCTCAGCACGGCCCTGCTGCTGCCTCCAGGCACTGTCTGTCCTCGGGTGAGACCCTGATGCTCGGCTGGGCTTGTGGGACAATTGGCCCCGAAGGAGATCATGGATAAATGCATGAAGCGGCTAGCAAAGGTCAGTTGCCTCTTTTATAATTGATGGAGTTGAGTGTTTTGAGTCTGCTGTCACATGTTTTTGCACTGTTGCAGCGTCACCTGCAGTGCTGTTTGTAGTTTTGGGTGTCATATTATGAAAAAGACATGAAGCTGTTAGAGAGTGTCCAAAGGAGGCCACGAGGATAATGCAGGGTCTTGAGGGGAAACCGTGTGAGGAGTGGCTGAGGTCACTTGGTTTGTTTGGCCTGGAGGAGACTGAGGAGACCTCACTGTGCTCTTCAACATCCTCATGAGGGGCAGGTTTTGATGTCTTTGCTCTTATGACCAGTTACAGGACTCAAGGAAACAGCTAGAGCTGGGTTGGGAAGAGGTTTAGGTTGAATATCTAAGGGTGGTGGTGCACTGGAACAGGCTCCCCAGGGCTGTGGTCACAGCACCGAGCCTGTCTGAGTTCAAGAAAAGTTTGGACAACACTCCTGGGCATATGATGGGATTCTTGGGTTGTCCTGCATAGGGCCAGGAGCTGGATGGAGCATGGAGGACTCGATGATCCTAATGAGTCCATTCTAACTCATTACATTCCATGACTCTATTATTTGCCATGTGTAGGGACGCAGGATATGCAGGACCTGCTCAATCCCTTGATTTTTGTGGGTAGCTGTGATATCAGAAACAGGGTTTGAAGAAGTTTGAAGTATTGGTGTGGATTTTGAGTGGTGACAGATGAGATTTTTATATGCTTTTTATAGAGAAATGTTGTACAATTAAAATTTGTTTAAACATAAATAAGAGGACTTTGTTACAGCTGGGGTTGACAGAAAACATTCTGCTCCAGGTTGCGGAACCTGTGCTCTGGCCCTGCTCTGAAGTATTTGAGTTCAGATATCAGCTGTTCATTGTTCATCTCTTACTCTCACGTTGCTCAGATCCACTGTTTTACTTCAAACTTATTTCTAATTATTATCATTAGCATGATGCCAAAAAATAATTATATATAATAACATGGAAGAGGAGAAGAGACTCAAAAGCCAAATTACACTACAGAAAACAGCAGCTACCTTCTGCCACTGCTTTGATTTTTGTGGAGCAAGCAGCAAGACTTCAGTGAGCTGAAGGAGGAATGGTGGTGCCTATTGGTGTGAGAAAGAAGCAGATTCACTTGTAGCCACCAGACAGCTACAGCTTCAGCTGTGCCTTTGGAAGCCAGCAGCCAGTAACAGCAACATCCTGAGTGACAGGATGTATCAGCTCCAGCACTTGTGAGTCTGAAGTCATTAGTGTGTCCTTGTGGGCTGGCTTGAAGCTCTGAAGCCATTGTGTAATTTCTGTTCTTGGTTACAAAATGCTTCTTTTTGGAAGGCTTGAAAGCAGAACACAGTCTGGGGAAAGTGGTTTGTGATCTCAGCAGCTCTCTTGTTCTCTGGAGGCCTGTGTGCTTCAGCTCTGTATCTCATCTGCCCTTTGAAGGAACAGCCATGTTCCCTGGGGCTGCAGCCCTTGGTCTTCCTACAAAGTCAGTGACCACACAGCATGGGGAGAGTCCCACACTTTGGGTGCTGACCTTGGCCCACAAAGTAGAGAGGTACTTAAGCCTTCAAGGAGCAAATGGTTTTATCCTAGACAAGCTAGGTTCTGACATTTTAAATATCAAGATACCGTTAAAGTTGTGCAGTTAAGTAAGATGTTGGTTCTCAAATGTTTTAGAGAAGCAGGGATGAACAGAGCAGTATCTATGGGGTTGCAGGTCTTAGATCCATTCACTGAATTACTCATCTCACAGCTCCTACAAATTTCCCTTGAGAAAGGTCATCCCAGGTATTGTGCTAATAATACTTTATTTCCTGGGTATGTGTGTCTGGGATTGAGCACCACAAACAGGCTGGCCTGAGGGTCACAGCAAGAGCCAAAACTCATCAGAGCTGAGCCTGAGTGCAGAGGCCCTGGCTTTTGGGGTTGGTTTTAGGGTTTGATCTGTTAACTAAAAGCATCAGAGTGGGCCAGAGTAGGGGAGCTAAACTTCTCCAGGGATTAATATTAAGCCTTTGTTTTACAGTAAACAGCTGATGAAATCCACCTTTGGCTCTGGGTGCCATCTGTCAGGAAGGTACATCCAGGCCACCTCACAAGGGCAGGACAACCTTTGGCAGAGAACAGGAGAGAGTGCCCAGCTCTGACTGTCCACAGGTCACTTGGTTTATCTTGTTTTGTGTAATCCCCAGCAGCTTCTTCACAGAGGGGCTGCTGCTTTGACCAAAGGTAGATAGCCCTACTCCAGCAAGGAGCTGTGACCTCCCCTCCTCAGGTTAGACAGCTCCTCCTCAGCCAAGCAGCTGGGGAGAGCAGAGCAGTGGGACAAAGGTGTTCAGGCCAGAAGGAGATGCAGCCAGATCCTCACATATGGGCACTACAGCCTCTAAACAAGAGCCCATGCCTGAGGCTGGTCTGTTTTATAGCAGTTCTGCTCACTGCAGAGCCATGCCAGCCCTGCTGCTGGCAGGCTGCATCCTCTGCCACATCCTCCTTCCCACCCCCTCCTTGCCAAGGCTCTTCACCCCACTGTGTCTGATCGAAGGCCCGGCGCCTGTTCAACTTTTGTTCTCCTTTAGGAAAGAGTGAGGATTGATATGACCTTCTTGGCTCTGCCAAGGTCCTATTATGTCCCAAATGTTTTTGTGAAAAGACTCCCTCCTGACCACCCTGCCCCCCGACAGCCATTCAATCCAGCCAACAAGCTTGATATCATTATCTACAAAAGGAGGCCAGTGAGCACCAGGGTCCTCACAGCCAAGTTTGGGAAATCAAAGGCAAAATCTCCCAGCAACAGAGAACTGGTAGAGATCAGACTGCACCAGGGCTAGTGCAGACTGGTCTGGCAGCTTGCAGCCACTAGTTTTCCAAGCACATCAGAAAGGTGCTCGGCGTGCTGCCAGCACTGGCTTTGTCAGGGCTGAGGCTGTGCCCTGTGAGCTGGCAGCCCCTCACAGAGTGCCCTGGAGGCCACTGGAACAGTCATTACTTTGCACAGCCTTGTAAAGGTGTCTCTTTTCATCAGTGGCATTTCTAGATTAGCCATTTAGGCTCAGGGAAAACAGTGATGTTTTTGGTCAGAGTGGGATTCACTCCAGGTCTTACCTGGGACTTTCCTTCTAATGACTCCAGTTTACATTCTCAAAATGGCATGTGGCTGCTTTGTCACTTTTAGTTTGACATGGTGTTCATCTGCTTTGCTCCCTGTCCAAAGATTTTCTTTCCCAACTGTCTTAAAATAGCTCTTCAGCAGTGAAAGCATTTACCATAGTGAAGGCATCTGTACAGATGATCTGGAAAGGTGACTGTCAGAAATACTGAGCATGGAAAGGGCTTGAGGAGGGATGGCATATTCCTATGGTGCAATTGTGTTAGGAAATAGGGGAGTAAAACTGTTTTTAGCGCATTTTATCTCACAAACTGTATCTCTGGTTTGCTTGATGTTCCAGATAGAAATAGACATAAAAAGTAGACAAGAGAAATGATGATGCAGAGGGCAGGAAGGTAAAGGGAGCTGATGTACCTGAAGCTTGGGTAGAGATGGAATGGTGGTGTGGATGATGGTGCCTGGACTCACCCCTCTCTGCAGCAGGGTGTTTTCCAGTCCCTGGGTGATTGCAGAGCAGTGTCAGCAAAGCCTAGAGCAGCCCCTGCGTCGCTGTGGGTCTGCAGTGGGTGATGAATGCATAGGAGGACAGAGTCGTGTGTAACATGGGGTTGTTAATTGTGGCACTCTCCCCTTCTATCCCAGTTTGATCCTGACAACACTGGCTACATCAGCACTGAGAAATTCCGCTCCCTTCTCCAGAGGCACGGCTCGGAGCTGGACCCCCACAAGCTGGAGGTCCTGCTAGCCCTGGCAGACAGCAACTCTGAGGGGAGGATCTGCTACCAGGACTTCGTCAACCTGGTGAGTGCTCTGGCTGGCAGGGCCTGTCAGTCCTTGGCTCTGCTTAAAACATGGGCTGTTGAGGGACAGTGTCTCTCTTTCCCTCCCTTTATTAACACTAGTGTTTGCTGCATCACATTCTGCATGGACTTGCTGAAGTATTCCGTGGTGACTGAAAGCTTCAGCAAGAGTCAAATTACTTCTGAGTTTTCCAGGGAAACAAATTTGCATGGGAAGGAACTGTAGGAACTGTAGTTATATCATGAAGCAATGGTTGCTGCTGCTTTAGAAGTTTTTGCAACTCAGTATCAGTTGCTAGCTGCTATAATGAGCCATTTGTTTGCAAGCAGAGGTCTGTCAGTTTGAATGTCTCCTGTTTTATCTAGAGATTTCACCATTTTCAGACAAAAATATATAGATAATGTGTTGACATGCTAGGTGGAGTCATATTGCACTGCTGTAGGCATCAACAGCAACAGGGATAAAGTGTTTCTAGGTCACGTTCATTTTATCCCAGGTGAGGTGTCTCAGAGTGCATGACTCATGATCTGGATGCATCTCTATCTCTACTAATGAGTCAATTAGTGAAGGGATCGCTCTGTTTCTTGTCAAGGCAGTTTGTTGAGTCAACACAATTGTAGACATGTGTTGTCAGGTGCCCAGTATGGCTTAGAAATCGTGTTTGCAAGGTATCTTGGACACTGGCCATTCAGAGGCTTTGCCTTGTTCTTACTCTGTCATTGAACACCTGAATCCCCGCAGATTTAGTGCAATATTAATATAAACCTGGATGACAAAGTCAAAGAGGAATGGAAGTTGGTGGCATCTCTGAGGTTTCTGTGGAAAGCTGGATGTGTCCTTTTTGCAGAGCACAGTAATTTGCATCTCTGTTCTGCAGACAATGTGGGGATTTGATCCCTTCATTTGTCATGGTCATTCATGCATGTGTTCTTGGTTTAGAAAGTGTCTTGCATATGTCCTGTTTTCACATTAATCAGAAAAGTATGATAACATGGCCCAGCTGTCAAGGACCAAGGTCATGACCTCCATCAGGCTGTGGGCAGTGTCAAGGTGAAGTTACTTTGTTTACATGAATCTGCTGCGTCTAACCAGGCAGCCTTGTAAGCCCCTTGCCCATGTCTAGACACACAGTAAAATAAGTGCAGCAGCTCTTAAACAGATTACACAGTGTGAGGTTTTCCTCAGCTCACACGCCAAACAGTGTGGTCCTCAGTGCTCAGCAGAGTATTTATAGTAACAGCTGCTTGTTCCACAGTTGGGGATATTCAAAGTACTGTGCAAGCGTTCACTAATTGGGCTGCACAACACTTAGGTAGCAGGAAGAGGCATCGTCGAATTTCTTTTACAGAAATGATGGCCTAGGGCCAGCCAACACATTGGCAACAGGCTCAGGAATAGAACTGGGCTTTTTTCTCACTCCCCAGGGCTCGGGAGCAGCACAAACTAATGAGAGGTAGGTGGGAGCTGAAATGCTTGGACATTCTCCTCCTTTGGGAATAGGAGGCCGTGCCAGCTCACACCCAGGTGATGTGGTTTCTGCAAAACAGCAAATTTCCTTCACTACTATTGAATGACTCCTATAAAGAAGCCATTGATTTTTCTGTCATCAGCCCCTCTATCCTTGTCTGCATTTTTTGCACTTTCTAATCAATAGGCAATGCAAATGCCAAAATATTAAACTACATACAAATGACATCTCTCTTCTCACTTCTCCTCTAGTTTCTATTGATTTCCGACATCCAAACTTTTTTAGGGCTCCTTCTCTTTTCTCTACCTTCTGAAATTTCTTTTGAACTTCCTGATGGAAAGAAACAGCACAATTGATATAGAATCACTGTGAAATTAGGGATTTCCTTCACCTCCTCGCTGTCAATCCTCAGTGTGGTGGTGTTTAAGTGCATGTTTGTGCTTGATGATCATTAGCCCTCTCTGCTTTATGATCAAGTTAATTTGTATGTTTCAGTAGCTTAGCAAGAATTGAACTGCTGCCAAAAATGATGGTGCTGGGTGTGGGGATGGAAAGGCTGACCTTTTACTAAACCAGAGGCTTTGCAAGCAAGGCTCTCTGTATGTATGGTTTTCCTTTTCTCCAGCGTCATTATGAGCACCAAGAACTCTGCCTGCTCTCTCAGGCACTGTGATCCCCTGCTAAAGGACTGCTAGTGAGCAAAGCTATGTTATCCTCTGATGTCCAAAATGTTTTGTGAACTTCTAGATCCATCAAAAATATAATTATAGGACTTCTCAACTTAATAACAACATCCATATGCATGCCTGCTCTCAGCAAAGCAACTTAAATTTATGAAATTGAAAGTTTTAAAATATGAGATTAGACCCCAGAAAGCACTCAGGAAATAAATTGAGAAATGAATAAATTCAAGGAAGATGAAAACTCCTAGTGTGATCTGCAAACAGAAAAGGCTCAAAAAGATCAGATAGGTAAGTCATTGGAAAGTACTTCTCTGTGTGTATGAAATTCAGCTCATTTAGTTGTAAAACACAATGCTGCAATCATATCCATTTCTGTTTCTGCACTGTGGTTTGTAGTAATGGCAGAAAGCAGTTTTAGATGGGACAGTGCAGAGTAACAAAAGTGTTTCCTGTACAAGTGGAGACAACTTGTGCATCTGTGAAAGCTCTCTGGTTGCTTTGCAGCATTATGAAAAGCGATGGACAGAGAATATTCTGGCTATGGACAGCATGGGCCACAGGAGGAGATAGTGAACCAAGGTGTTTAACTAACTTTGCTACTTTTAGAGAAGAGACAAGCCAGGAGTTAATTATACCTGTGATATTATTTGCTGGGATTCTTGCTGAACAGCAGTTGCTGTTGGCAGTCCTGGATTACTTCACATAATATCCTGTGAACTGTACAAGAATTTGCAGTAAGTAGTAAGCTCTAAAACAGAGTTCATATGACTTGGGAAAAACAAAACACTGTTGCTTCCAACAGAAATGTTTAGCTGTGGCTTTGTAATAACTTGATGTAACATCTCAGTAATGAGCAAAATATATTAACTAATAAAATGTATTAACTAAATTAATTTTTTTTTTCAGATCAAGAATCACCACCTGCTTTGCTTTCCCATGCCTTGCTGGCTTCTAGGAAGAGGCTAATTCTACCTCATTTTTAATGTGAACAGCACACATTTTTGAAGCACTGTGTAACAATGTTATTTGAACCACTATGTTCTTGTCCTGCAAGAAGTGTTCCTTCAAGTAACCTTTCAGTTTGAAAGTGTATTACCTTTTCTATTGGAAGTGCTGGAAGGCCTAAGCCTGGCACATTTAATAGGAATCAGGCAAAACCTTGAGCAAGGATAATTTGTTTTGTTTCTCCTTGCCTCTTTCTTTGAATCCCTCGAGTAAACCACTGCTTGGTGAACCCAGATCAGAATGTTGGTATTTGGTATTCAGGTTTTTTTCCCTTTGATACTATTTGGGAAAGTGCTACCAGGTTGGCTCAGAGGATGTGAACATCTGTGACAGATGAACTTAATGCTGAGATATGCATTTTGGGAAAAGCTATCTCTACCCACATTAGCATTTTGTAGAAGTGTGGGCAGAGGGAAGGAAATAAATGTGAATCTTGAAAGCAAAATTGATTGGAGAGGTTGCATTTGTAAGTAAAGTGGGTTATAAAACTGGAGCTGGCAGAGGCTTTTAAAAAGCTTGTGCTAACTTCTGATTTAATGTTCTGTGTCTTGGAGGATCAGAGCTGGAGAGCTGAATACATTGCCTGTCACAGAGCTGCATGTGTTTAAAAATAGCTCAAGACCAGTCTCAAAGATGCCAATACGTAATCGGCAGAAATCCATGTTTTTCAAAACCTTCCGAGTGAGGCTGAATAAAACCATAAAAAGGGTACTGTGCCCCACAAAAGCCCTGAAATTGGAGATGGGGGAAATACTACGTGACCTGGCTGTTGATTATCTGAGGTAGCCACAGTACTACAGATACCCAAGGAACACAGAGAAATTGGTCTGCCAGTGGGGATGGACAATTTCCTTTGCAAGTTGCAGATTATCCCAGAGTAATTTTAGAGTGCCATGTGTGCTAAACAAAAGCAGGGCTTTGTACTTCATCAAAGTTTGTCCCTGTTCTACTCTTGACATTCTAAATGTTGACGTTTTCAGTGTTGAAGTCATGTTCAGATCTAAGCAGGAAAAAATTTTCCATTTGCACAGAGATATCAAACCCAGCCCTTGAGCAGAGCTCTAGCACTAAGCCTTGGTTTGTTTTGGTAGGGTGATACCAAAGGGCAGAGATGGCAGCACCTGGGTACCTGTCAGCTCAGCCTGGCTTTTCTGCAAGGGAAATTTCTTTCTCTCTGCAGAATACCATTTTGCAGGCAGGAAGGACTAAGGGAATATTTTGTTCCCCACTGCTATCTTCTCTCTCCACATACTGTTTGCTGTACCCATCTGCTTGCAGCTTTAATATCACACTCATTAAAGAAGTCCTAGATTGATTGCGTGAAGAGGAGTGGGGTGGGCTGCCCTGGGCTCCTGGAGCCATGATAATGTGCAGGCCAACAATGGGCCTAGTGTTCTTTCAGCTGATGATTAAATACTTGGCTCATAAATACCAATATTATGTAATTCCAAAATCCAGTCAGCAAATTGTGACCATATGCGAGACTCTGGGAAGATTTGAGTCTTCCAAATTCAGTCTGAGGAACAAAATAGACTTCTCATCAAGAATTGGTGAGAGCAGCAATACTGACTTAATCCTTTGTCTCTCCTCATGCCCATCTCCTCCCAGCTTGATCCAAAGGCCTCTGGAGTCATGTGAGTAGGGCCAGGATTGCTGTGTTTGCTTGAGCCCTGGCAGTCATCTGTACTGTCTCTTTGGAGATCATCTCATCCTCAGTGCTGTGGGCAATGCATGCAGGTGGGGACCAGCAGGATGCCTCCTTCCCGAGAGGCCTGATTTTAACAAGGGCTCAGTACATCCTCTCATCCACATCTCGAGGGATTGTGGAGGCTTTTCAGCACAGTCCTGACACTGTGTCCCTGCCTCATCGGGGTGTAAAACCACGCCAAGACTGCAGCATGTAAAGGGAACCTGGACCTTCTCTCCCTATCCTTTGCTCTAAAGAGGGTCTGGCAAATATTTTCATGTCCCTTCCATGTTAGCTTCTGTGTGGGGTATGAAAGGTCCTGTGATTTATTTTCCTCTCTGGAAGGAGGAAGGCAGAACTTTCTGCTGAACAGTAGTCCAGTTTCCCACCTCCTCAGGATAGCCAGTGGAAGTTTTGGTCATCTGAGATATGACTTACAGTGATCCTGCAATATTTTGCTCTTAAATCTAAGAAGACATTTCCCTTCTGTTTTGTTTTTAGTATATTGAGGAACACCTTCAGAAACATCATGGTGATGAATATGCAGTGCCCTGGCTGTTTTCTGGGCTCCATGGGCAGCACAAGCATTATTGCAGAAAGGACACTGGACTGATGGGGCTGTGCTGAGTTCAGATGACTGAACTGAGCCAGTCCCTTGTAACAGTAACAGACAAGTTCAGGGGTACCTCCCTTAGGCTCCTCTGCACAACAGATGCAAGGAAATCTTTGTTACAATGCTAACCATGGACATCAACAGCCTTTGGAGTTTCCTGCCCATCTCCCTTGGCAATCTCTGCACTGATGAGGTGATCATCTACTGAGGGTGGCCAGCACTTCTTGATGCTGAACTGAAATGATGATTTTCCTTGACTCTGGAAATTACTATCTTTTCTACTGAAGTGCTGCAGCAGGGAAAAGCACTGACTGTTTTGTGGTAGGCAGGAAATCCCATTTATCACTGTAATTGGAATAAGCAGATCAGCAGCTCCAGTCAACTGTCTGGTATCTTCAGGCAATTTTATAGTATCAGTCTGAATTTATTCTTGCCCATAAGGTGGGCAAAGCCAGAGAGACAAGAATGAACTTTGTGAGGGAGCACATGCAGAACATCTCTGAAAGGCTGTTCTGAGCTAACCTGGAGTGAAGCTTTCTTCTGTGGACACAGTGAGGTCATTAGGTGGCTAAAAGTATCTTTGAAACAGAGGTACATCTCTTACCTAGCAAAAGGCATCTCACACATGCTAAGGAAAGCCTTGTACCTGTTGGATGTTTCTCTGTGAAAATACTGTCTTTCAGTATGAGCAGGCTTTCTTAATGCAACACAGGACCACAACAATTTTTCCCCCTCATCTTCCCTAGCTTTAGATACAGGCTTTTGGATGATAGACATGAGAAGACTGAGAGAGAGACTTTGTGGACATTTTTTTTCTTCTTTGTTTTTCTGCTTTTTTTTACAAGAAATGTTATTTTACAAGTGTTTTCTGAATCAACAAAGGAAAGAGAGAGCAAAGGAGAAATACCAAAATGGAGAGAGTTGTTAGGATAAAACATCTTCTCACTGAAATAATTCAAAGAGAACAACAACAACAAATTTTTCCCCAGTTAAAAAAATATAAGAACATCACCTGATAGTCAATGTTCCTCTGTGTTGGAGGAACAGGCTCCAAATGCAGGCTAAGGAGGGAGGGCAGAGCAGGTCACAGTGCCATCACCTCAGATGGCCCCTTGCCTTCTTCCAGTGATTAACAGGAGGTGGCTCCATGCAGTGATTACTGTATTTAAGCAGCTTGGTCCAGCTTGGAGCAATTCCCTGACTGCCTGGGCACTGAGAGCACAAGCTCTGGGCTTTGCTGGCTTTGGGATATCAGCTGAAACCAGCATGATCCAAGACAACTGGAAGCCAATGCTGTTGAGTGTCTTCTCTTGCTTGGTTCTGGGAGGCTGGATGTGCTGGTGGTTTGAGAGAGTTCTCTCAGAAGAAGGACCAGGCTGTCGTGTTTGCTTTGCTTCCTGTTACAATAGAAGGTCCCCCTGCAGCAGCCCGTGTACACAGTGAGGCTTTGGAGCTCCCTGCCAAAGATTCAGCCAGTACAGACAGTGGCTCTAATGCAGCAAGTTTGTTTGACATCAGGGCTAATTAACAATTATACAAATCTTGGAACAAGCTCTTTCAGACCTGGTTTGTTCCCCCACCCCCAGAAGGCTAAGCACAATATTCCATCTGCCTAATTTGCAAATGCAATTGCTTTAATTATGCATCCAAACTGGTAAAGTGTATGCTCAAAAAGATAGCTAAATCTATGCATGTAAGGTGATAGTGCATATACAAATTAGCTGTAAGCCTGTGCCATCTCAGAACCTCTGAGGATAACTTATGAAAGAAGCCTTGTAAAGATTTGCAAGCTTACAGGAGCTAAGACAGCCTGTACAGAGAATTCATTTGTTGTTTGTTGCTGTTGCTCAGGCAGTTTTGTTTTACACAAAGTGATAATTTTCTTTGCCCAGAGCTAACTCCTGCCACAAGGGTTAGATGTGCTGTGAAAGTGCCTGCTGCTCCATTTGAGAAATTTCCTGCCCCAAGTCTGCAGGGAAGTGTGATAGAGCAGGGGGAGCAGAGGGAAGGAAGACACAGGAATTTGGATTATGATAACCAATGGTGAAGACAGTGCATGGAAGGCTGGAGAATGGGCCATAGAGCTCAGCCAGGTGCATCAGCAGCCTCTGCTCTGCCTTGCCAGAGTTCTGCCCTGACCTCATTTAGTGGCATCATAATGGCAGGCTGTGGTACTTGTTTTCCTTGCACCCCAAATTTTCAGTACACCCTGTCATTGTCCCAAGACTTGGTTCCTAAAGCTCACCCTGGTGGTGGCTTTCCTGCCTGCCTCGATCTGGTGCTGCCGAACTGGCACCACTCTTCCTGATGAGTGTACCAGGCCTTGTTTTGTACTCATGGTTCCTTCCGTTTCCTTTTACCCAGATGAGCAACAAAAGGTCGAACAGTTTCCGCCAAGCCATCCTGCAGGGGAACAGGAGGCTGTGCAGCAAGGCCCTGCTGGAGGAGACGGGGCTGAGCCTCTCGCAGAGGCTGATCCGGCACGTGGCGTACGAGACCCTCCCGCGGGAGATCGACCGCAAGTGGTACTATGACAGCTACACCTGCTGCCCCCCGCCCTGGTTCATGATCACCATCACCATTGTAGAGGCAAGTACCCTCCCTGGGAACCTCCCCACACTGCCAAAGGCTCTCTGGGACACGATCAAGGGTTAGAGGGGGACTCGTTCAGACCCGGACAAGGACAGACGTGAAGCTGGTGGCCATTTTGGTTGCCTGTTGGAGTGTTTAAGTGGAGACTGTGATCCTGTCATTGGAAAAATTTGTATATGAGACTACACATTTTGGGAAACTAGAGCAAAACTGTTTGAGGAGTGAAAACAGGACAATTCTAGACAAATGGATAAGTCAATGGAATTAGAAATTTCTGTACAGCTACCTCTGTTCTGTGAGTGGATAGAAAAAGGAGGGGAGAGAACCTCTGGGTTAAATATTCTGACCTGCTCATGTGTTGCCCGAGTGAGATCTTTGCACATTTTCTGAGTAATGTGCTCAAATAAGTACAGAGTAAGATATGACACTGATAATAGGGTGCTGACTGGGAGCAGGTTCCTCTGACTCAGGGGCTGGTGTGTTACAGGAGACCACAAATACAGTTATATCAATGTATTGCAGGTTCCTCAAAACAGGG